>NC_090929.1:281920246-283270884 GCF_040938575.1 Ambystoma mexicanum
TACCCTCCACCCCCGCTCATGCCTTGTGTTAATCCCCACCCCCCAACTCATGCCCCGTGTCTCCCTTGTGTTACCCCCCCACCCCCGGTCATGCCCTGTGTCTCCCTTGTGTTACCCCCACCCCCCACTCATGCCCCGTGTCTCCCTTGTGTTACCCCCCACCCCCCGCTCATGCCCTGTCTTCCCTGTTACCCCCACTCCCTGCTCATGCACCGTGTCTCCCTCCTTTCCCCCATACCCCCGCTCATGCCCCATGTCTCCCTTGTGCTACCCCCACCCCCCGCTCATGCCCCGTGTCTCCCTTGTGTTACCCCCCACCCCCCGCTCATGCCCTGTCTCCCCTGTTACCCCCACTCCCCGCTCATGCCCCGTGTCTCCCTCCTTTCCCCCACCACCCGCACATACCCCATGTCTCCCTACTGTTCCCCCCACCCCCCGCTCATGCCCTGTGTGTCTCTCCCCTTCAACCACAACCCCCGCTCATGCCCCGTGTGTCTCTCCCCTTCCCCTCCAACACCCGCTCATGCCCCGTGTGTCTATCCCCTTCCCCCCACCCCCCGCTTATGCCCCGTATGTCTCTCCCCTTCCCCCTCACCCCCCGCTCAAGCCCCGTGTCTCCCTACTGTTCCCCCCACCCCCCTGCTCATTCCCCGTGTCTCTCCCCCTTCCCTTCCAACACCCGCTCATGCCCCATGTGTCTCTCCCCTTCCCCCCCAACCCCCGCTCATGCCCCGTGTCTCCCTTGTGTTACCCCCCACCCCCCGCTCATGCCCTGTCTCCCCTGTTACCCCCACTCCCCGCTCATGCCCCGTGTCTCCCTCCTTTCCCCCACACCCCCCCGCTCATGCCCCGTGTCTCCCGTGTGTTACCCCCCTAACCCACCGCTCATGCCCCATGTCTCCCCTGTTCCTCCCACCCCCGCTCATGCCCTGTGTCTCTCTCCTATTCACCCACCCCTGCTCATGCCCCGAGTCTCCCCTGCCCCCCTCAACCCCCCGCTCATGCCCCATGTCTCCCCTGTTTCCCCCCACCCCCGCTCATGCCCTGTGTTTCCCTCGTGTACCCCCCACCCCCCGCTCATGCCCCGTGTCTCTCTCCCCTTCCCCCCACCCCTGCTCATGCCCCGTGCCTCTCTCCCCTTTCCCCACCCCCCGCTCATGCCCCGTGTCTCTCTCCCCTTTCTCCCCACCCCCCGCTCATGCCCCGTGTCTCTCTCCCCTTCCCCCCACCCCCGCTCATGCCCCATGTTTCTCTCCCCCTTCCCCCCACACCCCGCTCATGCCCGGTGTCTCCCTCCTTTCCCCCAACCCCCCGCTCATGCCCCGTGTGTCCCCTCCCCTTCCCCCGTCCCCCCGCTCATGCCTCGTGTGTCTCTCCCCTTCCCCCAGCCCCCCGCTCATGCCCCGTGTGTCTCTCTCCTTCCCCTCCAACATCCGCTCATGACCCGTGTGTCTCTCCCCTTCCCCCCTGCCCCGCTCCTGTCCCCTGTCTCCCTCCTTTCCCCCCACCCCCCGCTCATGCCCCGTGTGTTTCCCTCCTTCCCCCATCCCCCTCTCATGCCCCGTGTGTCTCTCCCCTTCCCCCCCACCCCCCGCTCATGCCCCGTGTGTCTCTCCACTTGCCTCCCACCGCCCGCTCATGCCCTGTGTCTGCCTCCTTTCCCCCACCCCCTGCTCATGCCCCGTGTGTCTCTCCCCTTCCCTCCAACCCCCCTGCTCATGCCTCGTGTGTCTCTCCCCTTCCCCCACCCCCCGCTCATGCCCCGTGTGTCTCTCCCCTTCCCCTCCAACACCCGCTCATGCCCCGTGTGTCTATCCCCTTCCCCCCACCCCCGCTCATGCCCCGTATGTCTCTCCCCTTCCCCCTCACCCCCCGCTCAAGCCCCGTGTCTCCCTACTGTTCCCCCCACCCCCTGCTCATTCCCCGTGTCTCTCCCCTTCCCCTCCAACACCCGCTCATGCCCCATGTGTCTCTCCCCTTCCCCCCCACCCCCCGCTCATGCCCCGTGTCTCCCTACTGTTCCCCCCACCCCCCTACTCATGCCCGTGTCTCTCCCCTTCCCCCATCCCTCTCCCCTTCCCCCATCCCCCGTGTGTCTCTCCCCTTCACCCCATCCCCCGCTCATGTCCCGTGTGTCTCTCCCCTTCCCCCCAACCCCCGCTCATGCCCCGTGTGTCTCTCCCCTTCCCCCAACCCCCGCTCATGCCCCGTGTGTCTCACCCCTTCCCCCACCCCCTGCTCATGCCCCGTGTGTCTCTCCCCTTCCCCCACCCCCCCGCTCATACCGTGTCCCCCTACTGCTCCCCCCACCCCCCGCTCATGCCACGTGTGTCTCTCCCCTACCCCCCCACCCCCCATTCATGCCTCGTGTGTCTCTCCCCTTCCCCCCCAACCCCACCCCCCACTCATGCCGTGTCTCTCTCCCCTTCCCCCCACCCCCGCTCATGCCCTGTGTTTCTCTCCCCTTCCCCCCACCCCCCGCTCATGCCCCGTGTCTCTCTCCCCTTCCCCCCACCCCCCTCTCATGCCATGTGTCTTTCCCCTTCCCCCCGCCCCCCGCTCATGCCCCGTGTGTCTCTCTCCTTCCCCTCCAACACCTGCTCATGACTCGTGTGTCTCTCCCCTTCCCCCCACCCCCCGCTTATGCCCAGAGTGTCTCTCCCCTTCCCCCTCACCCCCCGCTCAAGCCCCGTGTCTCCCTACTGTTCCCCCCGCCCCCCTGCTCATTCCCCGTGTCTCTCCCCTTCCCTTCCAACACCCGCTCATGCCCCATGTGTCTCTCCCCTTCCCCCCCACCCCCCGCTCATGCCCCGTGTCTCCCTTGTGTTACCCCCCACCCCCCGCTCATGCCCCTGTCTCCCCTGTTACCCCCACTCCCCGCTCATGCCCCGTGTCTCCCTCCTTTCCCCCACACCCCCCGC
The DNA here is from genome assembly GCF_040938575.1 of Ambystoma mexicanum. Lineage (NCBI taxonomy): Eukaryota > Metazoa > Chordata > Amphibia > Caudata > Ambystomatidae > Ambystoma > Ambystoma mexicanum. Next base: position 281,923,168 of record NC_090929.1, read on the forward strand.
TCATGCCCCGTGTCTCCCGTGTGTTACCCCCTAACCCACCGCTCATGCCCCATGTCTCCCCTGTTCCTCCCACCCCCGCTCATGCCCTGTGTCTCTCTCCTATTCACCCACCCCTGCTCATGCCCCGAGTCTCCCCTGCCCCCCTACACCCCCCGCTCATGCCCCATGTCTCCCCTGTTCCCCCCCCACCCCCGCTCATGCCCTGTGTTTCCCTCGTGTACCCCCCACCCCCCCGCTCATGCCCCGTGTCTCTCTCCCCTTCCCCCCACCCCTGCTCATGCCCCGTGCCTCTCTCCCCTTTCCCCACCCCCCGCTCATGCCCCGTGTCTCTCTCCCCTTTCTCCCCACCCCCCGCTCATGCCCCGTGTCTCTCTCCCCTTCCCCCCACCCCCGCTCATGCCCCATGTTTCTCTCCCCCTTCCCCCCACCCCCCACTCATGCCCGGTGTCTCCCTCCTTTCCCCCAACCCCCCGCTCATGCCCCGTGTGTCCCTCCCCTTCCCCCGTCCCCCCGCTCATGCCTCGTGTGTCTCTCCCCTTCCCCCCAGCCCCCGCTCATGCCCCGTGTGTCTCTCTCCTTCCCCTCCCAACACCCGCTCATGACCCGTGTGTCTCTCCCCTTCCCCCCTGCCCCGCTCCTGTCCCCTGTCTCCCTCCTTTCCCCCCACCCCCCGCTCATGCCCCGTGTGTTTCCCTCCTTCCCCCATCCCCCTCTCATGCCCCGTGTGTCTCTCCCCTTCCCCCCCACCCCCCGCTCATGCCCCGTGTGTCTCTCCCCCTTGCCTCCCACCGCCCGCTCATGCCCTGTGTCTGCCTCCTTTCCCCCACCCCCTGCTCATGCCCCGTGTGTCTCTCCCCTTCCCTCCAACCCCCCTGCTCATGCCTCGTGTGTCTCTCCCCTTCCCCCATCCCCCCGCTCATGCCCCGTGTGTCTCTCCCCTTCCCCTCCAACTCCCGCTCATGCCCCGTGTGTCTATCCCCTTCCCCCCACCCCCGCTCATGCCCCGTATGTCTCTCCCCTTCCCCCTCACCCCCCGCTCAAGCCCCGTGTCTCCCTACTGTTCCCCCCACCCCCCTGCTGATTCCCCGTGTCTCTCCCCTTCCCCTCCAACACCCGCTCATGCCCCATGTGTCTCTCCCCTTCCCCCCCACCTCCCGCTCATGCCCCGTGTCTCCCTACTGTTCCCCCCACCCCCCCTACTCATGCCCGTGTCTCTCCCCTTCCCCCATCCCTCTCCCCTTCCCCCATCCCCCGTGTGTCTCTCCCCTTCACCCCATCCCCCGCTCATGCCCCGTGTGTCTCTCCCCTTCCCCCCAACCCCCGCTCATGCCCCGTGTGTCTCTCCCCTTCCCCCAACCCCCGCTCATGCCCCGTGTGTCTCACCCCTTCCCCCCACCCCCTGCTCATGCCCCGTGTGTCTCTCCCCTTCCCCCACCCCCCGCTCATACCGTGTCCCCCTACTGCTCCCCCACCCCCCGCTCATGCCCCGTGTGTCTCTCCCCTACCCCACACCCCCGCTCATGCCCGTGTCTCTCTCCCCTTCTCCCATCCCCTGCTCATGCCCTGTGTGTCTCTCCCCTACCCCCCACCCCCCATTCATGCCCCGTGTGTCTCTCCCCTTCCCCCCAACCCCACCCCCCACTCATGCCGTGTCTCTCTCCCCTTCCCCCCACCCCCGCTCATGCCCTGTGTTTCTCTCCCCTTCCCCCCACCCCCCGCTCATGCCCCGTGTCTCTCTCCCCTTCGCCCCCACCCCCCTCTCATGCCATGTGTCTTTCCCCTTCCCCCCCGCCCCCCGCTCATGCCCCGTGTGTCTCTCTCCTTCCCCTCCAACACCTGCTCATGACTCGTGTGTCTCTCCCCTTCCCCCCACCCCCCGCTTATGCCCAGAGTGTCTCTCCCCTTCCCGCTCACCCCCCCGCTCATGCCCCGTGTCTCCCTACTGTTCCCCCCACCCCCTGCTCATGCCCCGTGTCCTCTCCCCTTCCCCATCCCCGCTCATGCCCCGCGTGCCTCTCCCCTTCCCCCCACCCCTCGCTCATGACCCGTGTGTCTCTCCCCTTCCCCCCACCACCCGCTCATGTCCCGTGTCTCTCTCCCCTTGCCCCCCACCCCCCGCTCATGCCCTGTGTCTGCCTCCTTTCCCCCACCCCCTGCTCATGCCCCGTGTGTCTCTCCCCTTCCCTCCAACCCCCCTGCTCATACCTCGTGTGTCTCTCTCCTTCCCCCCACCCCCCGCTCATGCCCCATGTGTCTCTTCCCCTTCCCCCCAACCCCCGCTCATGCCCCGTGTGTCTCACCCCTTCCCCCCACCCCCCGCTCATGCCCCGTGTGTCTCTCCCCTACCCCCCACCCCCGCTCATGCCCGTGTCTCTCTCCCCTTCTCCCACCCCCCGCTCATGCCCTGTGTGTCTCTCCCCTACCCCCCCACCCGCCATTCATGCCCCGTGTGTCTCTCCCCTTACCCCCCAACCCCACCCCCCACTCATGCCCGTGTCTCTCTCCCCTTCCCCCCACCCCCGCTCATGCCCTGTGTTTCACTCCCCTTCCTCCCACCCCCCGCTCATGCCCCGTGTCTCTCTCCCCTTCCCCCCACCCCCCTCTAATGCCCCGTGTTTCTCTCCCCTTCCCCCACCCCCCGCTCATGCCCATTGTCTCCCTCCTTTCCCCCCACCCCCCGCTCATGCCCTGTGTGTCTCTCCCCTTCCCCCGACCCCCCCCTCATGCCTCGTGTGTCTCTCCCCTTTCCCCCCGCCCCCCACTCATGCCCCGTGTGTCTCTCTCCTTTCCCCTCCAACACCCGCTCATGACTCGTGTGTCTCTCCCCTTCCCCCACCCCCCTGCTCATGCCCCGTGTCTCTCCCCTTCCCCCATCCCGCTCATGCCCCGTGTGCCTCTCCCCTTCCCCCCACCCCTCGCTCATGCCCCGTGTGTCTCTCCCCTTCCCCCCACCACCCGCTCATGCCCCGTGTCTCATTCCCCTTGCCCCCCACCTACCGCTCATGCCCTGTGTCTGCCTCCTTTCCCCCACCCCTGCCCCGTGTGTCTCTCCCCTTCCCTACAACCCCCCTGCTCATACCTCGTGTTTGTTTGTTTGTTTGTTTGTTTGTTTGTGCATTTATATAGCGCTACGAACTCTCAGGTATCTGAGCGCTGCTTATTTCCCACGGTGTGTGGTGCTCATTTATCGACCTCGGAAGGATTAAAGGCTGAGTTTGGCCCCGCCGGGATTCGAACCTCCGTCAGCAGGCTCTGCACGCATGTCAAAGCGAGTGCTCTACTCGCTGTGCTATCTGACCGGCTGAGAGTGTGTGTCTCTCCCCTTCCCCCCACCCCCCGCTCATGCCCCATGTGTCTCTCCCCTTCCCCTCCAACACCCGCTCATGACTCGTGTGTCTCTCCCCTTCCCCCACCCCCCGCTCATGCCCATTGTCTCCCTCCTTTCCCCCCACCCCCCGCTCATGCCCTGTGTGTCTCTCCCCTTCCCCCGACCCCCCGCTCATGCCTCGTGTGTCTCTCCCCTTCCCCCCCGCCCCCCGCTCATGCCCCGTGTGTCTCTCTCCTTCCCCTCCAACACCCGCTCATGACTCGTGTGTCTCTCCCCTTCCCCCACCACCCGCTCATGCCCATTGTCTCCCTCCTTTCCCCCCACCCCCCGCTCATGCCCTGTGTGTCTCTCCCCTTCCCCTGACCCCCCGCTCATGACTCGTGTGTCTCTCCCCTTCCCCCCACCCCCTGCTTATGCCCAGAGTGTCTCTCCCCTTCCCCCTCACCCCCTGCTCATGCCCGTGTCTCCCTACTGTTCCCCCCACCCCCCTGCTCATGCCCCGTGTCTCTCCCCTTCCCCCCATCCCCTGCTCACGCCCCGTGTGTTTCTCCCCTTCCTCCCCACCCCCGCTCATGCCCCGTGTGTCTCACCCCTTCCCCCCCACCCCCTGCTCATGCTCCATGTGTCTCTCTCCTTCCCCCCACCACCCGCTCATACCCCATGTCTCCCTATTGTTCCCCCCACCCCCCGCTCATGCCCTGTGTGTCTCTCCCCTTCACCCACAACCCCCGCTCATGCCCCGTGTGTCTCTCCCCTTCCCCCCACCCCTCGCTCATGCCACGTGTCTCCCTACTGTTCCCCCCACCCGTCTCCCTACTGTTCCCCCCGAACCCCTGCTCATGCCCCGTATGCCCTGTTGCCCCCCACCCCCCGCTCATGACCTGTCTCACCTGTTACCCTCCACCCCCCGCTCATCCCTTGTGTTAATCCCCACCCCCCAACTCATGCCCCGTGACTCCCTTGTGTTACCCCACACCCCCGGTCATGCCCCGTGTCTCCCTTGTGTTACCCCCCAGCCCCCGCTCATGCCCTGTCTCCCCTGTTACCCCCACTCCCTGCTCATGCACCGTGTCTCCCTCCTTTACCCCACACCCCTCGCTCATGCCCCATGTCTCCCTTGTGCTACCCCCACCCCCCGCTCATGCCCTGTCTCCCCTGTTACCCCCACTCCCCGCTCATGCCCCGTGTCTCCCTCCTTTCCCCCTACCCCCCGCTCATGCCCCGTGTCTCCCCTGTTCCTCCCACCCCTGCTCATGCCCTGTGTCTCTCTCCTATTCCCCCACCCCTGCTCATGCCCTGAGTCTCCCCTGCCCCCCTCAACCCCCCGCTCATGCCCCATGTCTCCCCTGTTCCCCCCCACCCCCGCTCATGCCCCGTGTTTCCCGCGTGTACCCCCCACCCCCCGCTCATGCCCCGTGTCTCCTGTTTCCCCCCCACCCTCCGGTCATGTCCCGTGTCTCCCTCCTGTACCCCCACCCCCCGCTCATGCCCCTTGTTTCCCTCGTGTTCCCCGCACCCCCCCGCTCCTGCCCTGTGTTACCCCCCCACCCCCCGGTCATGCCCCATGTTTCCCTCTTGTTCCCCGCACCCCCCCGCTCCTGCCCCGTGTTACCCCCCCACCCCCCAGCTCATGCCCCGTGTCTCCCTCATGTTACCCTCCCACCCCCGGTCATGCACCGTGTCTCCCTTGTGTTACCCCCACCCCCCACTCATGCCCCGTGTCTCCCTTGTGTTACCCCCTCACCCCCCGCTCATGCCCTGTCTCCCCTGTTACCCCCACTCCCTGCTCATGCACCGTGTCTCCCTCCTTTCCCCCACACCCCCGCTCATGCCCCATGTCTCCCTTGTGCTACCCCCACCGCCCGCTCATGCCCCGTGTCTCCTGTTTCCCCCCCACCCTCCGGTCATGTCCCGTGTCTCCCTCGTGTTCCCCGCACCCCCCGCTCCTGCCCTGTGTTACCCACCCACCCCCCGCTCATGCCCCATGTTTCCCTCGTGTTCCCCGCACCCCTCCGATCCTGCCCCGTGTTACCCCCCCACCCCCCGCTCATGCCCCATGTCTCCCTCGTGTTCCCCCCACACCCCGCTCATGCCCCGTGTCTCCTGTTGCCCCCACCCCCCGCTCATGCCCCGTGTCTCCCTCGTGCTCCCCCCACTCCCGCTCATGCCCCATGTGCCCTGTTCCCCCCACCCCTGCCCATGCCCCATGTCTCCCTCGTGTCCCCCCACCCCCTGCTCATGCCCCGTGTCTCCCTTGTGTACGCCCTCACCCCCCGCTCATGCCCAGTGTGTCTCCTATTGCCCCCCCACCCCCCGCTCATGCCCCGTGTCTCGCTCGTGTTCCCCCTACACCCCACTCATGCCCTGTGTCTCCATCGTGTACCCCCTCAACCCCCGCTCATGCCCCGTGTGTCTCCTGTTGCCCCCACCCCCGCTCATGCCCCATGTCTCCCTCGCGTTCCCCCCACCCCCCGCTCATGCCCTGTGTTTCCCTCGTGTTACCCCCCACCCCCGCTCATGCCCCTTGTCTCTCTCCCCCCCCCCCACCCCCACTCAGGCCCCGTGTGTGTCTCCCCTTCCCCCCACCACCCGCTCATACCCCGTGTCTCCCTACTGTTCCCCCCACCCCCCGCTCATGCCCTGTGTGTCTCTCCCCTTCACCCCCAACCCCCGCTCATGCCCCGTGTGTCTCTCCACTTCCCACCAACCCCCCGCTCATGCCACGTGTCTCCCTACTATTCCCCCACCAGTCTCCCTAATGTGCCCCCCACCCCACGCTCATGCCCCGTGTGCCCTGTTACCCCCCACCCCCGCTCATGACCTGTCTCCCGTTACCCTCCACACCCCGCTCATGCCTTGTGTTACCCCGCACCCCCAACTCTTGCCCCGTGTCTCCCTTATGTTACCCCCCCACCCCCCGTTCATGCCCCATGTTTCCCTCGTGGTCCCCGCACCCTCCCGCTCCTGCCCCGTGTCACCCCCCCACCCCCGCTCATGCCCCGTGTCTCCCTCGTGTTCCCCCCACCCCCCGCTCATGACCTGTGTCTCTCTCCCCTTCCCCCCACCCCCTGCTCATGCCCCGTGTGTTTCTCCCCTTCCCCCCACCCCCCGCTCATGCCCCATGTCTCCCTCCTTTCCCCCACCCCCGCTCATGCCCCGTGTCTCTCCCCTTGCCCCCCACTCCCCGCGTGTCTCTCCCCTTCCATCCACCCCCCGCTCATACCCCGTGTCTCCCTACTGTTCCCCCACCCCCGCTCATGACTTGTGTGTCGCTCCCCTTCCCCCACCCCCTGCTCATGCCCCGTGTGTTTCTCCCCTTCCCCCCCGCCCCCGCTCATGCCCCGTGTGTCTCACCCCTTCCCCCCCACCCCCTGCTCATGCCCCATGTGTCTCTCTCCTTCCCCCCACCACCCGCTCAAACCCCATGTCTCCCTACTGTTCCCCCCACCCCCCGCTCATGCCCTGTGTGTCTCTCCCCTTCACCCACAACCCCCGCTCATGCCCCGTGTGTCTCTCCCCTTCCCCCCCACCTCTCGCTCATGCCATGTGTCTCCCTACTGTTCCCCCACCTGTCTCCCTACTATTCCCCCCGAACCCCCGCTCATGCCCCGTGTGCCCTGTTACCCCCCACCCCCCGCTCATGACCTGTCTCACCTGTTACCCTCCACCCCCCGCTCATGCCTTGTGTTAATCCCCACCCCCCAACTCATGCCCCGTGTCTCCCTTGTGTTACCCCCCCACCCCCGGTCATGCCCCGTGTCTCCCTTGTGTTACCCCCACCCCCCACTCATGCCCCGTGTCTCCCTTGTGTTACCCCCCCACCCCCCGCTCATGCCCTGTCTCCCCTGTTACCCCCACTCCCTGCTCATGCCCCGTGTCTCCCCTGTTCCTCCCACCCCCGCTCATGCCCTGTGTCTCTCTCCTATTCCCCCACCCCTGCTCATGCCCCGAGTCTCCCCTGCTCCCCTCATCCCCCCGCTCATGCCCCATGTCTCCCCTGTTCCCCCCCACACCTGCTCATGCCCCGTGTTTCCCTCGTGTACCCCCCACCCCCCGCTCATGCCCCGTTTCTCCTGTTTCCCCCCACCCCCAGTCATGTCCCGTGTCTCCCTCCTGTACCCCCACCCCCCGCTCATGCCCCGTGTTTCCCTCGTGTTCCCCGCACCCCCCCGCTCCTGCCCCGTGTTACCCCCTTACCCCCCGCTCATGCCCCGTGTTTCCCTCGTGTTCCCCGCACCTCCCCGCTCCTGCCCCGTGTTACCCCCCCACCCCCCGCTCATGCCCCGTGTCTCCCTCATGTTCCCCCCACCCCCGCTCATGCCCCATGTGCCCTGTTCCCCCCACCCCCGCCCATGCCCCGTGTCTCCCTCGTGTTCCCCCACCCCTTGCTCTTGCCCCGTGTCTCCCTTGTGTAGGCCCTCACCCCCCGCTCATTCCCCGTGTCTCGCTCGTGTTCCCCCTACCCCCCACTCATGCCCTGTGTCTCCATCGTGTACCCCCTCACCCCCCGCTCATGCCCGTGTGTCTCCTGTTGCCCCCACCCCCGCTCATGCCCCATGTCTCCCTCGCGTTCCCCCCACCCCCGCTCATGCCCCTTGTCTCTCTCCTTTCCCCCCCACCCCCGCTCATGCCCCGTGTGTGCCCTGCACTATTCCCCCACCCCCTGCTCATGCCCCGTGTGTGCCCTGTTCAACCACCCCCCGCTCATGCCCCGTGTGTGCCCTGTTCCCCCCACCTCCCGCTCATGCCCCGTGTGTGCCCTGTTTCCCCCACCCCCCGCTCATGCCCCGTGTCTCCATTGTGTTCCTCCCCACCCCCTGCTCATGCCCCGTTTGTACCCTGTTCCCTCTCACCTCCCGCTCATGCCCATGTGTCTCCCCTGTCCCACCCACCCCCTGCTCATGCCCTGTTGTGTTCTCTTTATACACCCCTCCTCCCCTTTCCATGGTGGCCATCTTTTTTTTTTACCACCCGGGGTTCCCACTTTTAGGACCTAAAATGCTAGTGGTCTTCATCTATTGAAAAGGATGTTAAAGTGATGTTGCACTAATAAAAACCTATAAAATTCAGTAAAAAAAAAAATGTGTTACAGGGACGTTATGGTGAAGTTGCACTAATAAAAACCTATGAAATTCAATGAAAAAACGTTGTTAAAGGGACGTTATGGTTAAGTTGCGCTACTAAAAACCTATCAAATTCAGTGAAAAAACTTTGTTAAAGGGACGTTATGGCTCACTCTTTTTTCTTTTGCTGACATATCTAGGTCACATGGTAAAAAATGTATTTTATTTGTAGACGTATCCTTCAAGTAGGTTCTTACAGTAATTCCCTTAGAGTCCAGTCACATCATATGAAACATACATACGGGAAGACACAAGCTTGAAAGACAGCAATCCTTTTTGTGCATAAAGATAATCAATAGACTCATGAGCACTTTCTGATAGTTCTGATTTTTTTTTATTTGGCTGTACTTTCCCTGTATATGGTCATATTTGTATACATTGTACTCACACTACTTTCCTTAGGGTCCAATCACATCAAGTGATACATATACATAGGGTAAATAGCAGCTTTGAAACAGAGCAATCATTTATTTGCATGAAAATAATCAGTTAAGTTAGGAATTGTTTCTGCTACTACTTGTGCTTTTTTGCTAACTTCACTTTCCCTGTATATACCCATATTGGTATGTGTTCTTGTGTCTGTGTTTTGTCTATAGTAATGCAATTATGTAATACATGTGTTTTATTAGCTACTTATTTCATATTTCACAGTACACAAAAATCTATTAAGAAAACTATTATCATTCCATTATTCAACATATTAACATTACGAATATTATACCTTCATCTTGTACGCTGCACACAATGGGCCTCATTCCGAGTTGGGTGGTAAGGGAAAAATGATGCCGGTAAAGGAATACCGGCATCGTTTCCCTTTACGGCCCATTCTGACCCACCACACCGTTATTTACGGCGTCGTAAAGTACGATGCCGTAAATAGCGGTTTAGTGGCACGCGCACGACACGCCATGCCGTAATTAGCGGCATGGCGTAAACCGGAGCTGATCCCAAGTAAAGCGGACATGGAAAAAACGGCCTCCACAAGACCGCAAAGTACCTTACCGCCATGGAGTAAATACCGGCATCGCTGAGAAGGTGTAAAGGACCCTGAGCAGTGTTTCCAAGAGGAACAGGTGCACTCAATCAGCACAGGTGGAGGCAATGGAGTCTGGCACAGCACAAAAGGAGCACACCCACACACCACACCCCCTCCCACACCAAAATGATACCGATTGTAGCAGCATTCCTGGAGCTGGCGGCCCTGCTTGCAAGGCAAGAACAACTACAACAGCAGCAACAACAACAACCACAGCCACCACCACAGAGGATACACAGGAGGAGAAGGAGGGTGAGACAGGGCCAGCATGCCCTACCGGTGCAGCCACCATTACCACGCCGGCAGCCTCCAATCCCCCGCATCAGAGCCACCCCCTTCAACCTCACACCAGAGCAGATCCACACCCTGTACCGGCTTGACTGGGACACCATTACCAGCATAGTGGACATGATACATGATGATATCGTGAGCCGCATAGAAATACGCACTGCCATCCCCCCTCTACTGAAGGTAGTGTCTGTTCTCCACTTCCTTGCCACAGGCACCTACCAGCATACAGTGGGGCAAATGCATGGCATTTCTCAGCCCATATTTTCACGGATACTCAAAGAAGTGTTGGATGCCCTCCTCACCCACACAAGGGAATACATATCCCTACCCCAGACTCCCCAGGAGATCTACGACACCAAAGCTGCCTTCCATGCACTGGCAGGCATGCCAAATTGCATAGGTGCCCTCGACTGCACCCACGTTGAATTGGTGGTCCCGCATGCCATGGAGGTGCCGTATCGCAACCGCAAGCAATACTACTCCATCAATGTCCAGATGGTGTGTAATGCCAGTAAATCCATCACACATTGCAATGCCCGATACCCCGGATCAACTCATGACTCCTTGGTTCTGCGGAACTCAACACTACCACGCTACATGGAGCGACATGCCGGACGTCGTGCCTGGCTGCTTGGTGAGTCATCTGAATGGGCCATGGAGTTGCTTTGGGGCTGTGAGTAGTTCTGGGAAGGGGGGCGGGGTTCATACTCTACCTGGCCGGGAAGGGGGGGATGCATGCTCATCCCAGTAATCATCTGTGGCCATGCATGACCAGTACAATTTTCCACCATGAGGGCACACACGATTACCTCATTTCCACTTCCATGCAGGTGATGCTGGCTACCCTCTGAAGCCGTGGCTCATGACCCCCGTCCGCAACCCACAGAACAGGCACGAGGAGGACTACAACAGATCCCATACCCGTACCCGCGTGGTGATAGATCAGACCTTCGGGCTCTTGAAGGCACGATTTCGTAGCCTCAGCCGTTCAGGTGGGGCACTCATCTACAGCCACGAGAAGGTGTCCAAGATCACCATGGCATGTGTAATGCTACACAACATGTGCATCCGTCGGAACGTGCCACTGCCCCCTGACGTGGAAATGCCACCACCAGATGACGATGAGGGGGAGGAGGTAGGAATGGCAGGACAGCAGCCGGGTCCCGATGCACAGGAGGGACGTTCTGTGCGTCAAGCATTGATTGGACAATATTTCTGACTCACAAGTCAGCTGAGGGTTTCAGGATGAGAGGACATTGGGCACGGGGTGTGGGGATACATGTACACCATGTACTGTGCGACATTAAAATACACAAGCAAAATTATCAATGTCCACTCTGTTTTAGTGAATGAACAACCAGTGTATTAAAAAGTTTAAGTTTGAACGTGTACAACAAAACCACCACCCTCACCCCCCTCTCCCTCCCCCCAACTCCCAATAACACACCCTCACCCCCTCCCCCTCCCCCCAACTCCCAATAACACACCCTCACCCCCCTCTCCCTCCCCCCAACTCCCAATAACACACCCTCACCCCCCTCCCCCTCCCAAATGTGTGTGCCAGGATGTTCATTGGCCACTTCCGGAGCCAGGGGGATTCATGTTCTGGCGGCGGAGTGTCCGCATTGACCGGCGGACAGGGCTGGTCTGTGTGGATGAACTTTGTGATGGTGGGTACTCCCACTGGGGCTGTGGTCTTGGGTGTGCTGCCTCCAGGGCATCAGCAATCCGGCCCAGCACCTCACAGAGGCGGTTGGTGTTTGAAGTGATTACCTCACCCAGGGCCTGCAGGTCATTGTGGCATTGTGAATGTGATTGACGGTTGTCCCGTAGGAAGTCCTCCAGCAGGGCTGTGATGCGCTGCCCGTGCACTGCATCTGTGGATGGTGTGGCAGATGTGGTAGCCAGCCGTGGTGTTGACCGTGCAGGGCTCTGTGGGCTTTCGGCAGGGGAGGAGGATACAGGACAGGCAGGTGGTGCTCCTTGGCCTGTAAGGATTGGGGTGTCACTCTCCCCAGAGTCGCTGAGTGCGACTTGTGTGTGAGATGGTGTTTCCAGCCTGTACGCTGTGTCACATGTCTCCCCCACGTCAGATAGGTGAACCGATGTAGGGCTCTCCGGCTCGTCGATGAGGCACATGGCAGCGTGCTCCCCTGCCACACTGGATTCCTCCGAGTGGACTGTGGGGTATGTGTCCGTTCCCAGTGCAGGCATGGGTAGGGGTGTGGGTGGGGGTTTTGCAGCCTCCATGGGGGTTGCTGGTGCAGATGGTGTTGCCTGTGGCCTCCTCCTTCCTACAGGCTTCCGCTGTCCCCTGCCTGTGCCCCTGGAGGTGGAGGGCTGGGTGGCTTCATGGCCCTCAGTTTCATGTCCGCTGCCTGTGGGGTGGAAGAGAGAGATGGCATTAGCTATGATTTGGGGGTCGCATCGCTTCAAGGCTATGGTGTTGCAGCGTTTGGGTGATATTTGGGTGGTGAGTGGGACATTGATCTGGGCTAGGATGGTAAATGCATGCAGGTGTCTGGGTCAATCAAGCTGGCAGAGTACTGTGCTGACTCACAGTGACTGCCTCTTTGTGTGCTATGGGCAGTATGGGTTGTAGCCTTGCAAGTGGCATCAGCCTGGGTCTCACTTGTTACGGCATGATTGGGGGGGGGGCATATGTGACATGACTGCTTGCCCATCCCTTGGCGGTGGCTTAAATTGGGAATGCATTTACTGTCTTCACTCATGACACTCACCTCCATCTGCGGATGACGGGGCACCGCCCTCCATCTCGCCGACCCCCTCGATGGATTCAGGGCCCATTATGTCGGCACAAGTCTGCTCCCAGGGCATCATCTTGATTGGAGATGCTGGGCCTCCTCCTGTCTCCAGGGCCTGGGTCCTGTTGGCCGATAGGATGGCCCGCACCCTGAGACGGAGGTCGTCCCACCTTTTGCGGCAGTCCCTTGTTGTGCGGGGGGTGTTGCCGACAGCGCTCACCCTCTGGGCAACCAGGTCCCATATTTGTTTTTTTCTTGCTATGGTAGCCTTGAGCATATCAGTGCTGAACACCACTTCTGCATTGGCATGCAGGGTGTCTACCAGGACCTGTAGCTCATCCTGTGTAAAGCGCTCCTTGCGGAGGCGTGCGGCTCCTTTTTTGAGTGCTTTCGGCATGATATAGGTGAATGCTGGAAAGTCTCAGGTTCAGAATCTTCCTCCGGGTTCTGTATCAAGGGGATGGCAATGGATTGTGTTTTTAAAGATGGCCGCCGCGCTCCTTCCCGTTCCTGTGCGATGATGTAATTTCCGTATCCGTTAATTAGCGGTGACCGTAATTTACGGTGTCCGTAAATTACGGTCACCGCTAATAACGGACAGCAGAGCTTCGGTGGCGGTGTTGTAACGACCGTCTCGCTTCATGCCGCTAAGGGGTTTTACGGGCCCTTTAGCGGTATGCTGCTAGGGGATTTACCGGCATGGCGGAAAGCTCGTGCCCGCGAAGTCGGAATGGCCTGTAAATTGCGGCGTTGTACCAGACCAGACTCGGTCTTTCCGGCATGCCGGTAAAAACCCATACTTACCGCAAATCTCGGAATGAGGCCCAATGTTATGTTTCTGTAGGAGTAGCTTAGTATACTAGATAGAACCCCATAATAGAATGCTATTTATATCAATGCATCGTTCAATGCACTAATTAGGGTATGATATTTATTGCAATGATCCTTGACACTTGTTTCACAACATTATAATAAGAATCCCTTGTACACTTATTTCATGAAAAGTACATACACATGTGATGTAATCAGTGACGTCATCAATGACATTTGTGATGTCATCTTTGATGTCCTGGGTGTTAGTCTTAGCAGTGCACGGTGGTGGCGCGAGTTATGGTTGCTTAGCTTACCATAACTGGTGAATTTCAAGGGTTTTTCGGTTTTACTTGGAACCCTAACATCCCTTTGACAACATTTTTTCACTGAATTTCATAGGTTTTTAGTAGCGCAACTTAACCATAACGACCCTTTAATAAAGTGTTTTCATTGAATATATATATATATATATATATATATATATATATATATATATATATATATATATATATATATATGTATATATATATATATATATATATATATATATATTTTATTTTATTTTTTTTCTTACTGTTTTATTGTCGGTTTTCTCCTCCTCTCCCTTCTCCCTCTCTCTTCCCGTCCTCCTTTACTTTTTTCTATGCACTTACTCTATCAGAATTGTCCCTGGACCTAATATGATAGCAACAAATGTTTGTCTCCTCTCCTCCTACCTTTACTTGCACACCCCTGCCCCCTCCAGCACTACCTGAAATGTTGTCAGTCTTAGTACGATAGTTGCTTGTTTTGTTCCTCTCCCTCCTTTCTCCTCCCCCTCCCTCACCTCCTGTTAATCTCCGGCTCTACCAGAAATGTCGTCAGGCCGAGTACAATAGTTAATTTCACATTCTTGTTGTGAATGGCCTGTAAGAATGTCATTGTATTTTCCCTTGTTCCCTCACTTGCCGTGAAGCACTTTGAAACACATTGTGTATAGGCGCTTTATAAATAAACTTTCACACCATATATAAGACTGAATAAAATGTGATGTTAATATGCCACGTTCTCACCTCCTCTCAAAAAGCAGCAGCTGAAAGGAGGAAGCGGTCCGTTTGGGTGGTGGTTCATTGCTTCGGGACAAGGTCCATAGAGAAATGGACACCAGAGATGGAGAGGATGACGGCTAGTGAGTTTCGGATCTGGTGGAATGGGGTGGCCGGGATGAGATGGGGGCAGCTGGAAGGGCATGTGCAAAAGCTGTTGAATAGATCTCCCAGGCCCGACGTACTAATGGTTCATCTGGGTGGAAATTACCTTACAAGTCTGGGCAGAGGGGTACTAATAAGGGAAATTATTGAGACCCTGCAGAAGTTGGCCTCCAGTTTGGGAGATACCGAGATCATCTGGTTTGAGGTTATACCAAGGCAAAATTGGAGAGGAACTGAATGTCATTCGGCCATGGAAAAATCAAGGAGGAAGTTAAATGGTGGAATGACCAAGTTCTGCAGTGGCAGAGGTTTCACCCTGGTCATACAGGGTTTGATCAACCTAAAGTCACCACATTATTACGAGAAGGATGGAGTGCACCTGTCTATGGCAGGCATGGATTTGTTTTTCTGGAACTTGTTCATAAAGCTGCTGGAGTTATGAGCGACGATGTGGGGAGCCACGGATGGGCGTGGACCAATCAGTGGTGTGGCAGTGTTTTAGCGACCAGTGACAATGTAGGTTCTACAAACGAGCCGTGGGATGGCGGGAGGTGTTTTTCCTCCTCTCACGAACAGCGCTCCTCTGATGCCTAGCGGCAAGGCGCTGGATGTATTGAAGAGGGTTGGGCTTCCCCCGACAGGAACAGCACTCCTCCAGCCCATGATCACCTGCAAGGGCAGGCAGGGTGCAGAGGATAACAGTTGGGGGAGCTTTGGCCTAGATTGGTCTTGGTTGGAAAACGGGGGAAGCAATGTTTTGAGATGGAGCAGTTGGCTGGTCGACGCACCTGGAAAACAATTTAACAAAGTTTGGTTTTTCAGTGATGACAAAAATGTTGTGTTTAGTAATGTTGTGATAATAATCCTGTGGCCTTGTATGCCAACAGAAGAACACATGTCTCCATCTGGCCTTTTTCCAGTAAGGGTAGCAAATGGAAAGAGCAATAATGTTGATATATCTATGGACGAGTGCCCAGGTTATGCTTTCCTCATTTTGCATCTATTGTAACTGTATGTCCGAGTACACTATTTGTCAGCAATTTTAATCATAACAGTTTGTCAGAACTAGAGGAGAATATGGGTGTCGTAATATTGGTCGCCCAACTTGTCTGGAGTCAGATGAGTAAGACTCAAGCATGGCGTGTGGCATCCGACATGCCACCCTTCCCAACACACTCCTCCCACCAACTCCCGACCCCACCCCCTGTCATGTCCTGTCTGGTTCCCCTACAAAGGTAGCAACTTTCAGAGAGCTTGCAACGCAGAGTGGAGCAGATACTCTGCAACTGTCTTTTACTTTCCACTGCGGCATTACAAGCATATGACAGACCGCGCTACAGGTCTTTCAGGATTGCCCGCGTGCTGCGAGACGTTGTGTGCCCTACCGGTGCTTCCGGTGGGTTGCTACCGGACTGGTAACATTTTTATCAATGTCTGACTTCCCAGTGCCAACAGGACATTACAAGTCATGGCGACCCGCGATATCAAGTGCTGGGAAATGTTGTGCCCCCTTCCAGTGGAGTCCAATATGACTCCACAGGAATGGGTGCACGGAAGCAACGGCACCATTGTCAGCGGTACTGGTATTCCATGGAAACCCTGCCTACCGGGGCTGATGAGCTCGGCAGGTCAGACCTGCATGTCATTTGAGCTTCTCCAGCCCCAGTGGCTGTTCAAAGAAGCAACTGAGTAATGCGTCCATTGTTTTCAATTTGGTCGCCTCTGCTTTTAACTTCCTAAGTGTCCTTGGGTTTAATCTTGGCTTCCCCCTTCACCACACTTTCTACATCCAGTTCCTCTATCCACCACAAAATGGGAACACTTAGAAATAGGGTTACTGTTAGTATACAAGCACTTAAAATGAATGTAAAACAATGAAGACTGCACTAAATCCCCTTTATGTGTTGCGTCAAGGAATAACATATGTGCAAAAAGACATGTTCTCCGTTTTGTATTTATGTGATATATGGTTCTTCTTGGTGCCACTAAAAGGCAAGCAACATCTGGACCCAGATGTGTTCTACTGACCAATTACGGTTGTCTATCACTCTCGTAGGCCTAGGCCATATGGGAAGGGCATTAAGGCTGATGCGCCTTCATGCACATGCTGATGAGGCTATTGGCTCTACTTACCATCAGCATCCTGGTCAGCATTCGAAGGTGGATGACAAACAATGATCCTTTATCTTCTGCTAGACATGCATACCATGTCGACATGTGTCTGCATGACAGACTTTATGCCAACTTCCTCCTTTCAAAAGGACGTTAGGAAATGCCAATGAGCGTGTTCCTCATGCAAGTGAGTTCTGTGCCTACTGCGTGCACTTGCCTGCCTGTGAGAAGCATTTAGGAGCAGTTGGCACGGAAATAGATGGCGAGTGATGCATATGCAGAGCTATGTGGGGAGAAAGGGGTGAGGAGGGTGTTTGTTGACTCGCTGGACTCTAACATGTTCCAGTGTCCGAGTCAGTGCCTGCACACTCGCTTCCAACACCTGCCAAATTTCAGGGGTTTTATTGCATTTAATCGGCACCTTATCCTCATTTTAACAAATATATTTCACGGAATTTCAAGGGTTTGGTTGCACTGAACGTATTCACCTTAACTGTCCCTTAACTGAAGTTTGTTTACTTGGTTCTGCTATTCCTGCCACCACTGCCTGTAATTCTGCAATTTCTTTGCTGATTATGTGTCCAGCGGTAACCCTGCCGGTGCTTCCTCTGGGTTGCTACCGGACTGGTAACATTTTATCAACGTCTGACTTCCCAGTGCCACCAGGACATTACAAGTCATGGCGACCCGCGATATCAAGCGCTGGGAAATGTTGTACGCCCTTCCAGTGGAGTCCAATATGACTCCACAGGAATGGGTGCACGGAAGCACCGGCACCATTGTCAGCGGTACTGGTATTCCATGGCAACCCTGCCTACCGGGGCTGATGAGCTCGGCAGGTCAGACCTGCCAGGCGCATCAGCCCTGGCAGGCATAGTTGTAGTCTGCCGGTCCAGAAAGGATGCCGTTATGTTGGTAGCAGCACCCTTGTTTCCAGTCCGGCAGACTCGTAATGAGGCACAATATCTGTTCTAAAGCTATGCAACATCCGTTTCCTCAAGTATTTCATGTTTTTTATGTGGCCACTAGATAAGAATGGATTGCTAAAGGTGTAAGAGGAAGAGGGATGTGGGGGTAATGGTAGTGATCGCTATTAGGGTTCTGTGATGAAGAAGGGTGAGGTGTGTGTAGTGGGGGACTAGGATGAGGAAGAGTGAGGCAGAGGAGGTACTGATGAGGAAGAGTGAGGTGGGAGAAGTGGGGCACAGATGAGGAAGAGTGAGGTGGAGCGAGTGGGGACTTGGATGCGGAACAGGGATGTTGAGGTAATGACATAGATTACTCTTAGGGTACTGGGACGGGTAAGATGGAGGTGATGTTAAACGTAGGATTACTAATAAGGTAGTGGGATGATATGATATGGCATTTATAACGTGCCTATACACAAGTGTTTCAAGGTGTTACAAGCCAAGGGAGGGGAACAAGGGTTGACGAACATCGATCCTACTAGACCAGGTGTCATTCAGATCGTGCAAGTGCGTGGGAAGGGGGAAGGGACAGTGCAATACATGGGAATAATTATAACATTAAGTGCTAGCATGTGGCAAGTGCATGGGTATGTGCAGAGATCAGGTGTCAAGAGCTGGAAGGGACACTGTAGGGATACAGAAACAGTCCCCAAGTGCAGGGGTTGCCAGGTGGGCAGTGCAGATGTATGACGCTTAGCGGGGGAGGGACCCAGGCTTGCGGTCAGAGGGTGTCCAAGAAGCTAGTGCCATAACAATTAGAGCCAGAAGGTCAGCAGAGGAGAGACGAAGAAAAAGCAGCAGCAAAGAGAATGGTTTTGAGGTGCTTCCGGAACCGGAGATGGTTCTCCTCAAGTTTAAGGGCGGCAAGGAGGCTGTTCCAGAGGGAGGCCCCAGCCGAATTAGGTATTGGGATGAGGAAGAGGGATCTGGGGTAATGCTATGATTATGATTGGGGTACTGTCACAAGGAAGAGTGAGATTGGGTAGTGACGGACTGTGATTGGGAAGAGGGGGGTGGGGTTATTGGGAAACTGTGACAAGGAAGAGTTATGTGGGGTATATGTTAGATTACTATTTAGTACTGAGAAGAGGGATGCAGGGCTTCGGGTAGGATTTCCAATTCTCTACTGTGACAAAGAAGAGGGAGGTGTGATAATGTGGAGATCTTGCCCGCTGATGTCAGGAGTTAATTTGAGATCTTCACTGTTAAGTCATATGAAAAGCCTGTCCAATCAAACAAATGATATATTAAACAAGCTTTGGATTCCCTTGATCATATGTTGCACACTTTTATTTCAAAGTATTTACACAATGGTCTCCTAATACACCCCTCACACATTTTAAATCAATTTAAAAAGCAATTCCTGTATTTATTTTGTATTAAAAACACAGATAGCTTCCTAAATTATTTTAAAGTATTCCACTTCCCCTGAGTAGTAATTACAATGATCTCAACATGTGATAGGTTTGAAGTATGTATTTACTCTTCCCCCCTCAAAACGAATTGAGATCTTGGCAAAATGTTCGAAAGAAAGTACTACACAATTCCCAAACCTTCACAACACATTCTTTTTTACACTGCCTGCATGCCCACTAGCATCAAAACTACCCTACTTACATTTGTGAGACAGACATGGTATCAAGAGAGATGATAGAGACAATAGAAGTGAAATTTCAATAACTGTATTAATGATTAGGATGCCTAACTTACCCTATGATATGGTGGGATTTCCCTGCCTAAATAAATCTAAAGGAAGTGTGTGTCAGGAATTCCAAAGCAAAAGTATGTCTGTCAAAAAACTATGCTGTCCTCAAAAATACAATACAACTAGTGGAAGAATGCTCTCAAACAAAGTCAGTGTTTCAAGGCAAATGTTCAACAAATGTTACTTCAAAGGTCCATAAAGTTCTCTTTTTCAAGTCAAACATAATTCCAAAATGGTCTCTTCTAAGCAAAAGTTGTACAAATTCTGAAGTTACCTTCTGTGGCTTCACAGATATCACAGTAAACATCAGAATGAAGATTTAGGGGTCTCCCTTCTCCAAGTTCAAAGTTGCAACCAAAAGTTCACAAAGCACAGCATACTTGAGACTCCCTTCCCCCAAGATAAATGTAGAAAATGCTCACACATCTTCAGTGTTTGACAAATTTGTAATGGCTTCCGGTCTAGGTGCAGCTGTCAGACCACATGGTCCACTCATCACAGGTCACGCAACCAGCAATCACATATAGGGATTTTGGATTATGCTTTGTTGTTAAGAAAAAGTTCATTTTGGAAAACCTGCTGGTCTGGGAGCAGTTTTTAGACCACACGGTCCACCCATCACAGGTCACGCAACTCCAAATTTCCTCCCAGCTGATATTCAATGATTCACAAATTCAAGTATCTCATTTGAGGTGTTATCTTTGGCAAAACTAGAATGTATGCATCTTCTGTGATGTGGGCACATGTAGCCTTTTTGCCAAAGTTAATCAAGATGCACTCATATTCAGCGGACACATTTCACATTTTTAATGTAGGGGCTCAATAGCCCTTTCCATGTGCTCTGCATTCAATATTACCACTTTGCTAATGCTGTGAGCTCACTACCTGCTTTGTACCATGAGTAATCTTCACCGTATATACAATTCTGGCTTTCATCACGTGTTTCATTCACAATTCTCGATCTCCAGCCTTTCTGTGATATGCAGAAATCAGGGGTTTCACACATTGAGCCTTTCTTGATGAGCAAAATTCAAAACTAGAACATTCCACTTGACATTACATGCGGTATGCCTTTTGTGACCACCAGGCTTAACAGCCCCTTGCAGAGTGTCCCGGAGTCCTGCATTGCTACAGACACTTAGCAAACAATCACTCCTGCACTGCTGGGTGCTTTCTACAGCAATCCCCAGCCTCTGTGCTGGACTCCACCTCTGCTTCTTCCACAGCGGTTGCGCTTCTCCTCTTCTCCACAAGTGCTTTCCAGATCGGCACTGCTCCCCCACATGGAATTCTGGGAACTCTGTCAGCATCTCAGTACCATGGCTTCTCATCCCCTCTCATCCCCTCTGTATGGCGATCTCTGCTCCATCTGCAGCTTCTCTCCTGCATCTCTCTACTTCCTTGTCTACGCCACCTTTTCATATGATCCTTGATTGTCAAGTGGTTTCAGGTGGACCCAATTATTCTCAATTGCCTGACTTTGCAAATACTTATTAGTGGGACATGCCTGATCCTCATACCTACATGTCTCTACACCTTTCTTCTTCAACCCACTACCAAAGTGGTTTTTACCATATGTAATCCACATTACTCCTAATCGTCTCTTCCTCACAGTATTCCCAGGGGAGTTGAAGTGGTTAAAGGAATCAGACTGACAATAGCCTGTAAAGGCTATGGTAAGGGAGGGTAGATTACTATCAGGAAAGGGGGAACACCATGTCGCACCCTGAGGTACTCTCTTTCCATTCCTCAAGGATCCTCCACTCCTGTGGTTCTCCCTCACTTGGCCGCCCCCAGGGTTGGGATCCAAAAGGGATGGCACTTTCCTGGCCACCTGATCAGAGAATCCGGGGAGAGTAGATGTGAGCATACCCCCAGGTTTCTTACACATTCCTTGTATCATTCTTGTGCAGTTTCCAAAAATGAATCAAGATCTTGAATTGCATTATGGCCGTCATTTAGAAATGAAAAGCCTTGACACCAGCAAGAGGAGATATGACAAACTTTTTTTGGGGTACGGGGGTACCCCTCTCTATGCCAAACAAAAAATTAAAAAATACTGGACAGATTTATTTGGTGCAAATTCATCCAACGGTTTGGTCCATGCATGTGAGCAAAATATTGGAAGTTTTGCTACTGGAAAATACATGGACAAGTGACAAACGCACCCTTAAAAGCTATTAAACATAAGATTTTCGCATTTCCTATGGATGATTTTATAGTTAAGATGAAACCTGTTTATATAGCGTTTTACCAACATTCTATTGCTAGTAACTTTAGACTTGCTGGATGGATTTGGATAAAATTCCCCAAAAGAAAAGTAGTTATTCAGTATTAACATGATAAATGAACACAGGAATGTAACAACGATTGGCAATGCCTATAGTTTTGGCTTTTGTGTAGGCATGGGAAATGCATTTGGCAGTCACTGCCATAGTAGTATTAACTGGCCATCAATGGTAGCAGCTTCAAAGGGGGGCAAGTACCTGGGCATATCATACCGGTACCTGGAAAATGCTGAATACTTGTACGCAAGCCAAACATGTTGGCTTTGCCAATACTTCAATGAGCTTCGATCACGCTTTGTTGCGGGAAAGATTGACTAAAATTGGAAGGTGCTCCAAGGAAACTGTTTCATGGTTTGACTCCTTGTTGGGACCTCAGCGTGTGAGGATGGCCAAGCACGATCGTCAAGCCATATCCATTTTTTCCCTCACAAGCAGGGTTACTCAGGGATCTTGTTTGTCCCTGCTCCTATTTAACATCTATACACAATCTTTGTGTGACCTCTTGGACGGGCTGGGAGTATCATAGACCAACTACGCAGATGACACACAGAATATGTTTGAACTATCCGGTTATTATCATCTGGACTCTAATGCCATCAACAAAATGTATGCCTCCATCCAGACTTGGATGGCAATCAATTCCCTTGCATTGAACAATAAGTTGTTAATTATAAGGTCAGCACCTAAAATGTAGAAATTGGACTCTCTATATGCTCAATTTCCGATTGCTGGTTGTTGCATTCCAGCTGTGCAGCATGTTGAGACTCTTGGAGTTTACTTGGCAGATTTTCCCGTACTTATCTGAAAGGAACAGGGCCTTTATAGAATCTGCTAACATCAATGTGAGGTTAGACTATTGTAATCGTCTCCTTATGGGTTCATCATTAACCAATATAAAAAAAAAAATAAAAAAAAACAATTCAGAACATGTCCATACATGCGGTCTGTTGATTAGAAAAACAGGAGCATGTCACTAAAGCCTCGCGAAAAAACTACATGGACTTCCAGTGCAACATAGGGTATAGCACAATGCTCTTACTCTAGTGTACACATGTCGTAAAAGGAGATGCCCCATGGTATCCATCAGACCACATCAAGCATGCCCCTCATAGTAGAGTCCTTTGTTCAAATAAGGATAATCTGCTGGACCAACCTGGCTTGTCTCTGAAAAAGTATGGAGGAGGCTGTTTTGACTTATGGGCCCAATCCTTGTGGAATAAACTCCTAGCTTCTTTGAAGACTAGCCGATGCCTGCAGCAATTTAAGAAGGGACTAAAACCCATTTATTTAATAGAGGCATTGGCTAATTCTATTTTATAATCACACTTATCTGATTTCTTTGTTGTTGTGTTTTGTGTGTCTTTATGTGCGCTCTGAGGCCTAAGGGTATGTAGCCCGTTATAAGTAATACACTAAACTAAACTTATATTTAACAGGAAAAATATGTGGCTTAGACAGACCTCATTAAGACATTTTTATAACAGCAGTTGCCCATTTATAACTCCAATTAAGTTAATAACTCTCATAAGACTGCTTTGAAATAACACTGCCAGACACTTAGATTGCAAAGTTTGATAGTAAGGCTTGAAAAAGCTAGCTGATAAAAAGCTAGCTGAAAGAAATCCCAGGAGGATGTGTTTTTGGCAGGGAGGGACAGAAGGTGGTTGGGAATGGCCATAGGGATTAGCATGACCATGAATAGTCAAGAGGTGACCAAATAACCAAACATCACCTACACCATCCTCATATGCTAATTCATACAGGTGGCACTAAAAAGCCACCTAATAGCTAGAACTATTGGGAGGGTGGGGGAGTGCTTATCTCCAATAGCCACTGGGGCATAGACATTGGGCCTCATTGCGAGTTTGGAGGTAACCACGCCGCTTTTGCGGCATGGATGCCTCCAAACTCATACCGATTCTGCCCTGGTGAATGGATCAATTACAGGTCCATTCCAAGGTTGGCGGGACCGGTAATTCACCAGGGCCCTTACCCATTCCCATTGAGCCCCTATAGGGCTCAATGAGAATGGGGAAGGCGCTAATAACGGTACCGTAAATTACGGTACTGTTATTAGCTCTAAAGTCCCTTTGCGGGTCCCCTCCTTAACGCCTGCTAAAAGCAGGCGTTAAGGAAGGACCCGCAAAGGGAACTCGTAGTAGGGCGGTAAGGGTTTAACGGCACCTGTCTCGTTACCGGTGACCGTTAACCCTTACCGCCCTACTTGTAATGACCCCCATAGTCTTTCAAAGTTGCAAAGAGGTGTAATCTGCTAAACTAGCATTGGCAGTGGACACTGACAGTGGCCAAAGGCTAGTGGAGCATGAGGCTGACGGCCATGAACGCAGGGCATGGCTGGTGCGATCTTATTAAGTACTAGCAAAGGGATTTGGACCTTGGCTGGTAGACCTGGCCACTGCCATAGCAAGTTGCCATACATGTTTGTTTTTTTTTAATCATTGTTGCAACATGGATGGAAAATAAAGCTTATCAAAACCCTTGAAATTCACAGAAAAAAAAACGTTAGTGTAGAAAGTTAAGTTGAGCTGAATTGCTTAACTCAACCCCATCACCTCCGTGGTTGGAAGCCCCAGTAGCCCATATTCAATATTGAACAAGGGATTTGCAATGTCATACACAATTAAATCATGAGGAACATCTATGTGGGATTGCGAGTTAAGATGCTCATTCATTCGCAGATTTGGGTTGTTTTACCACGACTGAAAAGTTTGCATCATTAAAGCACAACTCAGGAGAAATGGAATATGAGAAGGGCCACACAGCTTGTAGGTGTTCAGTTATTTGGTCACCAATTGACTGCCCATGGCGATGCTAAACATTATGGCCATGTTCAACCAGTTCCTGGCCCTTCCTGCTCAAAACACCTCCTAATGAGAACTCTTGAGCTCACTTTATTTAAGCCTTACCATCAAACTAGGTGCTCAGAGTGCCTGCCAAAGCAGTCTTTTGAGAGTTAATGACTTAATAAGAGCAGAACACTTGCTTGCGGGTATAATAAAAATGTCTTAACCAGGTCTGCCTTCAGTCATTCGATTTATAAGCATGATGCGTGTCCTTCACTGAAGTCCTGCATTGGCAAAGTGAATAGTTTGGGCTTCTGCATGTAATCAGGCATTTCCCAGGCACTGCTAATAGATTAGACCATCATTTTACACCCGCTACCATCAATGTCCAGTTAATCCCACTACAGCAGTGCCTGGCAAGTGCCTTTCTCATACCTAGACACAAGCCCAATTGCTAATGCTTGTACTCTGCTCTGTTGTATTGTTTCCCTCTTGCCTTTCTTGTCACTGCTCTCTTAATTTATCCGCTCCATTTCCAAAATGTTATGAATCAAGCTATTCTTTCCACGCCTGATGGCATTGCTTATTAGTCTCGAAGCAGGGAGTCCCTCCAACCAAATGCTCTGTGTTGATTGGCGGAATGCGGGGGAGATCTACGTCAGCGGACGTGGAAAAAAATCCCCTGCCAGCTGAATGTGCGTTTTAGTACAGTAGGGGCTATTGTAAAAGGCTGCACTTCATATGGCTGAGCGTATCATTTTCCTAAAGTACTTCAGAGGAAGGCTTTCACAGTAATGACATCATGTTTCCCACGCAGGCCAAAAAGGCCCCCGTGGTCAGCATTATTCACCAAGCAGAACATTAGAGGCAGAACGTGGAAATTAGAGGACTGGAGCCGTCGAACGTGTGGTAAAGAGAGAGGTTAGACAGGAAGCGTCCAATGGATGGAGACAACCCCGCTGAATTAAACCTACAGGCTGTATTTATTCAGAAGATGTTCACACAGGCCATGATATGTAATTATTCTGTTTCCCTCTTTGCCAATCTACCACCTGGGCTATGAGCGGCAAGGCCATAGGAGTGATGCAAGAGCTAGAATGCTGCAGTCACCTTATGAATAGTCCCACTTTACCTCAGCGACTCTTATCGCGTCACCACCCCCTAACCCATGTGTCTGCAACAGGTGGCTCTCCAGATGGACTACAACTCCTATCAGTCCTATCCTCATTGTCAAAGGTGAGGGATCATGGGAGTTGTAGTGGAAAACATCTGCAGAGCCAATGGTTACAGAGCCCTGATCCAACCAGTCCCAGGGATACCAAAAGGAAGTCATTAGATAATGTTCTGTTCTGCAGGTCCTTATGCCCAGCACTCAAAGAAAACCATACTGCAATGGTGCCTCTTTGTGGAAATCCTCCCACTAAGGAGGGCAAATGCTGGCATTCCGCTGGTATGTGAAAAAAGCTGTTCGTACTCCTGTCTGCAGGGGAACTTTTTCTGCAAACTCACCTTATACTCGTGCAGATTTAGGTAAGTCCCAAGGGTGCCCACCCAAACCCAGCAGAGCGTTAGACGAGCTTGACCCAGGGGAATTTTTTGTTCGTGAAATTAAGAAACTGCAACGGAGCCGGTGGTTGAAAAGAAGTGGGCAGCATTTATGCAATGTAACGTTTCTTTGTCCAGTGGGCAGAAAGCAGCAGCTTTGCAGCCTGTTTTAGTTTTGGCAGCATTGTGGTTTTCAGTTTCTGCAAATCCAATGCATCCTTCTAGAAACATTGCAAAACAAGCAATACAATCCACATATGCCGTATCATACAAAAGTGATATTAAAAAATACCATGAAGGGTTTTTCAATTATTTACCTAATTTCGTTCCCATACTCTTTTAATGCAGATCAAAGTTGTGACACACTTGCTTTTCCTGGCCCCTTTATTTGGGAACTCCACGTCTAGCTCTTGGCCCCATTGGAGGCCCTGATGCTCGCTATGGAAAGATAGGAGAGAGTATATAGCGAGACACTCACATGGCCAGTTGGGGAGGTCTTCCGAGGAGCAAAGGTATAATCATTCACGTTTGATTGCATTTGAGCTACCATTCTACAGAGTGAGTCGTTTACAGAGGAATCTTTGTGTACGTATTAACGGAATTAGTATGTATTGCTTTCATTGCCGCCGGCAGCAATGATAATTCATTTGCTTGGGGGGTGCAAGCATTTTCTGTTTGGGACCCCCACCCAGGATGGCCCGGAAAGATGAGGTGTTGGCTCAATAGATCCCTCCCTTTGTGAGGGCCTGATAGCCCAAGTGTACCCCTTGTGGGATTCTGAATCTCCCCTGTTGTTTCATCTCTTGGTGGGCGATCTATCAAAGCCTCTGACCTGTCCATTACCATCTGGCGGTAAGGATTGTGGTGAAAGGCTCTGCACATGGATCTGCCAATGCAGAAGCATCAATGGCACAATTTAAAACAAGTTTAAAAACATTTATCTTTGACAAAGGAGCTGATAGATGATGTGTGATTCTCATTGATGGCCATGTCTTTTTCTGTGCTTTGTGTTATGTTTTTGTGAGTGCCCTGAGGCCTTCGAGCGTGTTGGCGCTATAGAAAAACTGTATAGACTGGAATGCATCTCAGTCTTGATTTGCAGTAGCATAGGCTCTTCATTGGGCCTCATTACAACCCTGGCGCTTATGGGTTAACGGCGCCGTAAAAGGCTGCGGTGCCGTTAACCCATTAGTGCCTAATTACGAGGTCCCTTTGCGGGACCCGACCTTAACGGCTGGTCTAGACCAGCCGTTTAAGTAGGGACCCGCAAAGGGACCTTCACTGTAAGTATGGTACCACAATTTGCGGTACCGTACTTAGCGCCTTCACCATTCCCATTATGCCCTATGGGCCAAAAATGGGAATGGGGAAGGGCCATGGGGAAATGGGGAAATACCGCCCCGCCAACCTTGGAATGGGGCGGTATTTCCCCATTTCACCATGGCGGACACGTTACGATACCGGCACCAACCATGGTGCTAATAGCGCCATGGTTTAGCACCGGTATCGTAATGAGGGTCATTGTCTTGAATGACCCATATCTTTGTGCCTACCCCCCTACCCCCCCCAACCAGATCCTAAAGTGTGGTTTTCAATTCCAGGAATCACACCATCTACCAATATGCTTTTCAAAGAGCCTTATTCTGTGTTTGGCAGATTGGGAAATAAGTGGTGGTAATTCCAAGTCTGCCACTTTCGTTGGTGATAACGGAATTTTCACCATTTGTATCGCAGGCTGAGGTAAATTCTCAACTTTAAAGTAAACATATTGTCAGAATTACCGCTCACAGTAATTCTGCCAAATACCCCATAGAGTCCTGTGCACTACAAAAAATAGAGACCAACACCACCCTACAACCACTTGGAATCTCGTGGTAAACCACAGTACAAAGGGGCAGTAACGGTAACAGATTTGGCTGGTAATTCGGACCAATTACCACTGAACTACCACCAAACGTGGAATGAGGCCCAAAGAAGGGGAAAAACCAGCAACAAAATAAGTGAAATATTCTTATAAAATTCTTCAAGTTGCTATTCATTATTTACTGTCACGTGCTGCTGGCAGCGCATTTGAGATGATTGGATCGATAATATTGTATAGAGGGAATATGGATCCTTGTCAATGATGATTTTCCATTCACAGTGCAGGCCTTAGATATGAATTATGGGCTATGGCTCATGCTTTAAATAGAAACATTGACAGGAGATAGTGACTAACAGGCTCATTGTGTCCAGTGATTCACTTGACTGTCTTTGACAAGCAGGCCTCGCTATCTTTAGCTCACCCATAGATTTTTTGGTGATATGATTACCATGTGCTTCTTGAATCCCTGCACTCTCTTTGTATGAACCATGTCTGTTAGGTTATGTTCCCATACATTCTCTATAATAACTGTTCAAAATAGCGGATGTGGTGGAAGGAACCATAACTAGTTCATGGCCTGGCAGCACCTCTTGATAATTGACTTTTAGTGGACCATGGTGGCACCAATGCAGGCTGACTTTAGGTGCAGGACTTGCTGTATAGATCACTGCCTGCTCTTAAGGTTTATGAATTCTAAGTGCATGGTGAATAAGGGGGAAGACACTGTGATATGATATGATAGGTTATTTATAACGAGCTTAATACCCACGGGTTTCTAAGCACGGACCCGGGGATCGAACCTGTGTTGTTCTGTGTTGTCTTGCTTCCAAGGCAAGCACGTTGCCCCTCAGCTATCCTCCCGAAACTCTGCATGGCATTCACTGACCTGCAACCGAATTTAATAGGATTAGCAGGACCAAGCTCTGGAGAGTGCTTCAGAATGATGGTATAGACTCAACATTGTAGTCTACATGTGTGTACTGGTAAGATGGCAGCTGTACAGTAGGATAGCTCAGGAGAGAGGACAGATCGGGCTAATGCGGAGAGGGATGTGGGGTTGAGTCTTGGCTCCCTAATTGTTTAACCTCTTTGATAATGAGCTATTATGTAACATTGCCTGCACCTCTGCAGGAGTACCTGAGATGGCCAATGGGGTCATACCATAACTGATGTATTTGTACAATGACATCCTCATGGCACAAACCAGCGTTAAGAAGAGTACGCTGCTCAATGGCCTCTAGTCATTTTTGCAAGGGTTGAGATTGTTAATTAACACATGGAAACCCACGTTTACGCTAATGGTTCCAAAGCAAAGTCCAGAAAACCCAATAGTCATTTTTCCTGAGTGGTGAGGTTATGTACCTATTGGTTACATGAACACTAGAATTGCATCTAGTGGTTCCTGGGCTGCTCAGGAGGGAAAAGCAGCAAGTTGGCTTACACTAATCTGCAAGTGGCTTCTTCAATATGAGAAGCGATTTGATGCACACAGTGTAAAGGTGGAGTTTGTAGTCGACCATAGCCAGGCAGTTGTCAATGTCCCTTGCAGTGATTTCGGGGACCTGCCCGCTGGCTCCTGTAGTTAGAGTAGAACATTGTTTCAGGTATGGGCAGGAAGACTATGCATCTGCATGAGGGCAAAGGTTGGAACTAGATCAGTAGGGGAACAGGTTCTCTTGACGTCAACCTCTTTACGTGGACCCGTATTTCAACTACCCAGAATGATAACATCTGCCAAGAAGCGTTAAAATAAATATTGATACTACAAGAAACCCCTTTACTCCTGTTTATTAGAAAGAGTCTGTAAAGAGTAAAATGTCAAGGATCTGAGAAAGCCCAGATAATATTGCAAAAATTGCTGCCTGATAGGGCTGTATTGGGAATGTGCTATGGTCAATTATCCAGGGGCTATTCTTCTTGGCTACTTGGGCTCTAGAGTATGACCTGACAATGACAATATGTTCCATTTTGGACAAGTGACTGTGTATGTACTCACAGGTCATCAGGGACAGAAGGCTTTCCTGTGGTTTTGTGCTTTCCTTCCCCCACCTCAGGACTCGCTGGTTAAAACCATTACTAAATGTAGCTGATAAGCACTCTGTACAACAGGCACAAGTGTTTACGAAACAAAGTACAACCCGAAATGATCTTTAGGGGTGCAGTGTAAGTGCATAGAGCCTGGAAGCAGCGGAGATGAATTAAGGCCGGGGTTTGATAGCAGTAGAGCTGGACAGCACAAATGTTATTAAATGTGAAGGACTATAACTACTGTGCTCCTTGGACAACCTTCCCACTGGTCCTGTGAGTTCCTGACTATTTGTTCTCTCTCCTTTGATTTCGATCATTCTTCCCATATTCAGCAACAATGCCTGGGATGGGATCAAGAGCCAAACCTAAGTTACGTTCTCATCAAAGGAACCTAGACAAGCAAGTGCATCACAGCTGTGATCTGGGAACGGAATGCAGTATATCATGGAAAACATGTTACAGTCATTGCTAATATCACTTTTCTGTTTCATAAAATATATGGATTTTATTGTGCTCTATGCAATATGACAAACAATGGCAAGCTAATAGTCTCAAGGATGGGCCAATGTAATAATGGACACATACTTCTTTTAATAGTCTGGCTTATAACTTTGTTCTCAGGCAATAAAACCTCTCCTTGGCAGATGCTTGGTACTGCTTGATCATCTTGCCAACGAACACTTTAGAATAGTTTTTGTTTTCTTTTAGAATAGTTTTTTCTTCTTTTTCTTCTTTTTTAATAGAATGGTTAAAGCTTTCTCTGGTCACACTCGGCAAGTTTCTTGCTGCTGTCAATTAAAACATCTCTTCTTTCTTTTCTATTTTCAGACAATATTCTTGTTGCATCCTTTTCTACTCTGCTAGCGATTCCCTTCTGGTGCCAGTCACATGTGTTGTGCACTTTCCTTCCATATGGTAAGATAAACGCATTGGGCCTCATTACGGGTCCGGCGGTAACCGAGGCGGTAAAACCGCCTGGTTACCGCCGGACTCGTATTACCATTCCGCCTCCGTGATTCCCGGAATTACCGGGGCATTACAACCCCGGTTTTCCGGGAATCACGGAGGCGGAATGGTGTAAATCCCCATTCCCATTGAGTCCTATGGGACCCAATGGAAATGGGAATCATGGAAACACCGGCAGCATCTCGTAATGCTGCCGGTGTTTCCTCGCCCACCTGCATGCGGGAGGTGTTAAACCCGCCAGGTCAGACCTGACGGGAACATCACATCCCGCCTGCAGGGGTCGGACTCAGGCGGTCCGGAAACAACGGTGGCGGCGGGTTTACCGCCACCGTTATTTCCGGACCGCCTGGGTCGTAATGAGGCCCATTGTATTCATTTTCACCCGGTTGGAACCTGTGTTTCCAACGACTCTGGAAGATTTCTTGAGGTTACATCAGCTAGTGGACATGTCCACTGCTTACCCGATCTGTACAATGGTGTCAACGTATTATATTGCAAGTCAAGGCGGAAGATGTAATTATATCCCATCAAAAATCTAATTTCACATTCCCAATTCTCCTGTACATTGGCGCATCATTTTAGACAACGTAGAAGATGTGGTTTCCTTTGTGAGACTACAGCACGTTCTGAAATCACAATCATGTCACATCCACATTGAAACTACTGTGTTGCAATGTCTGTAATTGTAATTGTTTATTTGTAGAGTGCTTATGCACAAGTGAAGTGCTTCAAAGTGCTTCAAGGCGGAAAGGGAACAAGGGAGTAGAGCCGTCATTTTTAGGCCTTGAAGGTTCTAAATGATTTAGCATGCTAGGGCAGAGGCATATATACTAGTGAAGTGCTTGACACAGAGTGAGGGAGAAGGAGGTGGGGTGAGGAGCATACAGATCAATAAACTACAGTACTGACCTGGCCATATTTCAGGTTGCTTGGTAGTTGGTCATCAATGCACCTATGCATGAGTATTTCAAGCACTCCCAAGCTAGGGAGGGGAGACAGAGGGGGGACCAGACAGACAGACATTCAAGGTCAAGGAACGTGCAAGTGTGCAAAGCAGGAAATGCGAGGGATGGGAAGGAGGTCACGTGCGCCCAATCCAGCAGGGGCCTGGGTTAAGTGCAGAGTGGGCGTGTCTCTCATGGAGCAATATTGCAGTGATGCCAGGCAGAGTGCGGAGGCCAGAGGCAAGTGCAGGACTGGCGGGAGAGCCTGGGACAAATGAGGCCCTGGAGAATACCTCTCAGGTACTGCAGCTGGTAGTGAGACGTTTTGGACATGCCGAGATGTGAGAAGAGAAGGAGAGAGTAGAGTCAAAGTGTTTCAGGCTTCAAGAGAGTACAGGGGGAGAGCCCAAAGAGGAAGGCCAGAGTGAAGGGAAGAAGGAGGGAGGAGGGGTCCCGATGGGAACAATCTCAGTTTTACCGGGGTTGAGGCAGAGATTGTTGGCAGTGCACCAGAAATGGCAGATAGGCAGTCAGGGATGATGGAGGCTGCAAGAGGGTAAGCAGGAAGTTTGAAAAAGAGCTGTGTGTCATCTGCGTAACACTGAAAGTTGGAAGAGTAGGAGATGAGGCGTTCATGCAGAGCAAGGTAGATGTTAAAGGGCCGGGGGAAAGGATAGAACCCTGGGGGACCCCATAGGTGGAGTGGGAAGTAGGAGAATAGAAGGTGCCCAGGATGACTCGGGACAAGTGATCAGTAAGGAAGGCTGTCAGCCAGTCCAGTGCCCATTCCTAGATACTAAGGGTATCGTGGATCCTTTTTTTGAGGATGGAATGGTTGACAGTGTCAAAGGCAGAGGAAAGATCGAGAAGAATAAGGACAGCTAAGGAGTTGGAGTCCAGAGATGCGAGCAGTTCTTCACAGGTGTTCAGAAGATCAGTTTTCGTGCTTCTGGATGCTCAGAATCAATCTGGACCTCTTCTGGTAGACACTAATTGGAATACACACATACACACATGCACCTTTTAATTTTTTATGAGATGAAATGTTTTTATGCCTCGGTCATGGATTTTTAAAAGTAGAATTGAATTTTGTATTTCATATGTATTGTATCTTGTATTTGCTGTTTATGGATAATTTGCTTCCAAATAAACGTATTGATTGATGCTCAGAATCCAGACTGATGGTCGTGGAGACCACCAACAAGTTCAATGTGTGAGTTGAGTTGGGGCAAGACCAACTTCTCCATCAGTTTCCCCAGGAAGGGGATGATGGAAATAGGGCGGTAGTTGGCAGGGCAGGTAGGATCTGATAAAGTTTTTATCATGAGTGGGCGCACAAGGGAGTGCTTAAGGGAAAAGGGGAAAGACCCTGTGACAAAAGGGTGATTGCAGAAGTCAGCAGGGGCAAGAGAGCAAATGTTATCCTTATGCTCCTAGATGAGCAGGGGGAAATTTGCATAGCAGAGGTCTTCATGGAGCTGACAACTCTGGTAACTTCTTCAGGTGTGACAGGGGTGAAGGAGGAGAATAATGAAAGAGGAGGGAGGGGCGGGGCTGGAGGTGAGGGGGTGAGGGAGGGGTTGTGAGAGTGTGTAGCAAAGGTGGAAAGGATGTCCTGGGTTTTGGAGGCAAAGTGTGAGGCCAGTGCATTTGAGGCCTGGGAGGCAGAAGGGGAGGAGGAGACTGAGGAGGGGATGGTGAGTTATTGGATGCACCGGAAACCGGTGCCTGAATGCAGGCTCTTTTCTTGGCACGGATGGAGTTTCTGTATTGCCTTTGGAGCAGGAGGTAGGCCAGTCTGTCAGAGGATGAACCTGAAGATTGCCACTTCTGCTCTGCTGCCCTGCACTTACGTTTCAGGGTTGCAAGTTTGGTATCATACCAGGTGTTACGCTTCGAGGCAGGTTTCAAGCAGATCCTCATGACTGATATGATATGATATGGCATTTATAACGCGCTTATACACGAGTGTTCCAAGGCGCGAAGAGGCAAGGGGGGAACAAAAGGAGGACAGACAACGATCTTACTAGGCCAGGTGTCATTCAGATTGTGCAAGTGTATGGGAAGGGGGGGAAAGGAAGAGTGCAAGGGGGGAGAGGGAGGGGGAAAAGTGCAGTACATGGGAAGTGGAATAAATAAGATAAATAAAATACATGAAAAACAGGCAAGTGCAAGGAAGTGCGGACATAGTGGTGGAAAGGGGACTGAAGGGATACAGAACACAGTCCCCAAGTGCAGAGGTTGCCAGGGAGGCAGTGCAGCTGGGCAGTTGACAGGGCCTGGGCAAGAGATCAGAAGGGTGGCCAGGTAACCAGTGCAATTTCAGTCAGGAGTTCAGCAAGGGAGAGGAGTTGAGAAAGCAGAAGCAAAGAGGAAGGTTTTGAGGTGTTTCCGGAACCGGA
Organism: Ambystoma mexicanum; assembly: GCF_040938575.1. Classification (NCBI taxonomy): domain Eukaryota; kingdom Metazoa; phylum Chordata; class Amphibia; order Caudata; family Ambystomatidae; genus Ambystoma; species Ambystoma mexicanum. Next base: position 281,957,340 of record NC_090929.1, read on the forward strand.
GGTGGTTCTCCTCGAGTTTCAGGAAGGCTGTTCCAGAAAGAGGCCCCTGCCGAAGAGAGTGATCTGCCACCAACTTGTTGCTTGGAGAAGCGACTGACTCTGAGGGAGTTGGAGGCAGATGATCGAAGAGCTCGAGAAGGAAGGTATTTAGGAAGAGAGAGTTGAATTCAGCCCCAGACCCCAGAAGGCCTTGTGTACAATGCAGAGGGTTTTGAATTTAATCCTCGCAGCCACTGGGAGCCAGTGCAGAAATTTCAGTCCGGGAGAGATACGATCCCTGGGCTTGAGGCCAAGGACAAGTCTCACAGTCCTGTTCGGATAAGTTGCAGAGGGCGGAGAGTGGAGGCAGGAAGATTTAGATAGAGGCTGTTACAGTAGTCCAGCTTGGAGAGGAGCAGGGCTCCGGAGACAGTGAGCTTCTGGGGAAAGGATAGGAAAGGAAGAATAGCTCTGAGGAGGTGCAGCTGTTAGTGTGACCTCTTAGAGACGTCAGAGATGTGAGGGCAGAAGGAGAATGCAGGGTCGAAGGTGACCCCAAGGTTTTTTTCCTTGCAAGTGGGAGTGGAATAGGGCCAAGAGAGGCCGGCCAGAGAGTTGCAGGGAAGGAGGGAGTGGGTGTGCCGATGAGTAGAATCTCAGTTTTACTGGCATTAAGGCAGAGGTTGTTGGCAGCACACCAATCCTGGATGGCAGACAGACAGTTGGAGATGAGGAAGGAGAGGAGGAGGAGGCCGAGGGTAGCCTGAAAATGAGCTGGGTGTCATCCGCATAGCACTGAAAGTTGGGACAGAGAATGGCGATGCGGTGGGCAAGGACTGGGGCAAGAATGTCAAGGGTAGTGTTGATGGAAAAGTGGAGGTTGCTAAGGGCAGAGTCAGAGGTGGAGGGGTGAGAGGGGTTGAAGGTGGAAGTGAAGGTAGCTGAAGCCACTCGTTTCATCGGGCGGATGTTAGCAAACAAGGTTGGTGGAACTTTCAGGGGGGCGGTCAGGTGGCCAAGGGGACTCAAGTGGGAGGATAGGAGAGAATGATCAGACCAGGAGAGAGGAGTGACTAGTGGGGTGGAGAGAGAGGTCAGAGTATATGAGGGCATCCAGAGTGTGTCCAGATGTGTGGGCTGGGCCAGAAGGGAGAGTGTGGTGGAAAAGATAAGTGCAGAGGTCAGTGAAGAGAGTGGATGCAGAGCCTAGGGAGTCTGGTTGGCTGTTGAAGTCACCCAGTGGGATTAGGTTGGATGTGGAGGAGAGTAAGTAAGAGCAGAAGCCACCCCATTCAGAGAGAAATGGGGTGGTGGTTACTAGAGGCCAATCAATGATGGCAATGGTCAGGGTGTAGATAGGAGAGATGAACAACTTGCAAACTAGACATTCCGAGGAAGAGTAAAACTGGGTTGGTAAAATGGTAGCTGCAACCCACTCAGGGAAGATTAAGGCAACCTCCCTGCCAGTGCGGTGAAGTCGAGGCTTGGAGATGATCTTGAAGCCATCAGGAAAGAGGGAGTCAAGAGCAGTGACTGAACTGGCATTCAACCATGTCTCGGAAAGAGCGAGAATGTGGAGATCAAAGTCTTCAAGAAGGAGAGTGTTTGTTGAATGAGCGGGCGTTAATAGTTGCCAGGTGGAGGATGTTGGTGCCTTTGAAGATTTTCTGAGGTGTTGTACAGGGGCTTGGTACATCAGTCAGAGGAGCGGGTGAGAAAGTAGAAGGCACAGATGAAGGAGAACATTCTGTTAGACATTCAGTTCTGTAGTGATGTACATATCAGCACATTTGCCTTTGATGCCTTACACAACTCCAACATAATAATTAGCAATGGTTTTGAAGAGAATAGAGACAGTGATTAGGAAGTTAGGAGGACAATTTTAGTCAAGGTGTTTTTTTTTCCGGTGGATGAGAAGCCTTAGTCAAGATGAACAGGTCTATGTTCCTGCAGGTAATTAATGTGGCATCAGGAAATCATGTGAAGACCCAACGCACTCTGAGCATTGTCATTCTTGCACTAAGCATGGAGCAATGCATGTGATTGCCCTAGAGTGTATTACATTGATGTCTCGGTGCCTCCCTACAGTGCCACCATTCCCCCAAATCCATGTTTATTAAGACATTTATATAGAGCCTTTATAAAATAACATGACATAACATAACAAAATTCTTTACAAAAAGGGTAACCGTACCTAAAATGAAACCATGCCAATAACTGTAATAATTACATAAATGCTTGAAAAAAAGTTTAAAAACTAAATTAGAAAATAATTAAGGAAGACTAACACATGATTTAACAGCCTTTAAAAAAAAAAGCAGTATGAGTAGGAGAGGAATACACGTCAAAAGGTAAAGAATTCCATAATTTGGGAGCCAAAAGTTGAAAGGATTGAAAGTCAGAAGAGTCAGAAGAGGCACAGGAAGGATGTAAGGTAGTGAGGCAATACCGCGAAACAGCGGTAATGAGTATGTTGATAGAGGGAGAACAAATAACAAAGATAACCAGGGACAAAAGCAGGAATAGGTTTAAACATGATACATTAAAACATCAACTCGAATTTAGCAGGAATAGAAGGTCTGTAAAAACAGCATACTGAGGTAAACCAAAATACCGAGAGAACAGCAGTACTGCAATTTCAATAAATAATTTTGTAATGGAAAATGACAGACGAGGACACATCTTTTGAATGTTATGAAGATGAAAATGACCAGACTGAACAGTGAAACAATCTATTCCTGATATGTGAGTTTTGAATAAAAAATAATCTCAAGATTACGTGCTGAATTAGAAATGGATATGGTGTAAAGGAGGAAGGAAAGAGGTAGGTGAAAAGGTGAATTGGCTTTGTTTGTTTGTTTGTTTTATTATTTATATTGCACACCAAACCCGGGGGTATTCGGGCGCGAAAGCATAATGAGGGTTGTTAAGTTTAAATTACAGATTAGACAGGAATAAGTACAGCTAAGGTTACAGCGCTGTATACATGAACCAACAGGCAGAGCAAAAAGGTATATACAGTAATTAACAGGAATAAGTGTGAGGCACATAAATAAAGAAAAACATATATACAATGGATCCAGGAGGGATGCCGGTGAGGTAGGCTCAGAAGTCATGTTCCTTTAGCCAGTGAGTGAGACTAAATCTGAATTGTAGGTAGGGGTGATCTTCCCTTAAAGCAGGGGGGAGGGAGTTCCAATATTGTGCTGCTTTAACAGGATTTAGTGAGCTTAAATCTGGGTACTAACAAGAGGTTAGAATTGGCTTTTCTTAGGGGGCGAGAGGCTGTTTGTCTAGTGAATCTGTCTATGAGGTATTGTGGGGCTGCGTGGTTAAGGCGTTTATGTGTCAAAGATGCAATTTTAAGGAGAATTTATCTTTTGTGGAAATCCAATTGAGGGATCTGCTAAGGTCAAATATATGGGCATTTTTGGGGAGACTTAGGGCAGCTCTCAGGGCATTGATTTGAAGAGTCTGAATTTTGGATGTAATGTATTTGTTGCTACCTATCTATAAGGCATTACAGTAGTCTAATTTAGACAGGATTAATACTCTTGCTAAGGTGATGCAGTTGTTGGGTGAAAGGAAGGGCTTGGCTGCTCTAATTAGCTTGCAGGTGTAGGAAGTGGCTGAAGCCATGGCATTTACTTGTTTACCAAAGGTGAGCGTGGAGTCTATGTAGAAGCAAGGGTTTTAACTACCTTGACCACAGTAATGTTATTGTTGTCAATTATGAAGGAGGCATAGTTAGGACCTAGTTTTTTAATGTTGGATGGTGTGCCAAGAATGAGGAGTTCGGTTTTGTCATCATTCAGGGATAGACCATGGGATGCCATCCATGCCTGGATGATGAGGTAAACTCTGTTCACAAAGGCCAAATCCTTGTCATAATTTCCCGTCAACGGGATGAGGATCTGTGTATCATCAGCATAGTTTGTGTAGGTGATACCTAGACCATCTAGATCATCGAAAAGGGGCTTTGTGAAGATATTGTACAGAGTGGGCGATACACATGAGCCTTGGTGTACGCCACATGATATAGGCACGGGTTCTGCAGCTGCTAGAGGACAGAAAACTTTTCCTGTTATCAAGGAAGGACTGGATCCAAGCGACTGCCTCCTGAGAGAAGCAGGCTGCGGAGACCAAGTGGTTGCAAAGTATTGAGTGGTCTACCAGATCGAACGCAGCTGAGAAGTCGAGGAGTAGTAGGAGTGCTGTCTTACCTTTGTCACTTAGTGTGTGTATTTGTGCCTTAATGTCTAAGAGTGCAGTCTCAGTACCATGCTGTGGTCTGAAGCCAGACTGGCGAACTCCTAGGAGGTGGTTTTGTTCCAGATGGTGCTGAATTTGTAGGTATGCTACTTTATCAAAGATTTTAAGTAGGAATGGCACTGTGGTTATAGGGCAGTAATTAGTTGGGATGGAGGGGTCCAGGGTTTGTTTTTTAAGGAGAGGGAGGACCCAGGAATGTTTCAGGTTACTAGGTATGGTGCCTGATGTGAATGAAGCATTTATATGTTTAGTGATGAAGGGGGATAGTTCACGGGCAGCGTCTTTTATAATTTGGGCTGGACATGGGTCACCATGACAATTGGAGGGTTTGAGGGTAAGGATAACTTTCTCAACTTCTTTGGTAGAAACTTTGCGAAAGTGTAAACTGGGGTGACTGGTATAGGTGGAATTAAAGTAGATTGCGGTATTGGTAATATGTTTGTGGGAGTCTTAGAGGTGGTACCATTGATATATGTTTTAGGAGCAGTAATGGTATCTTTTTTATTGTTAATCTTCACCTGGAGCATTGTTATCTTGTTGGCCAGGGCATTTTTTATACTTGTGCACCAGTTCTTATCCTTAAGACACGAGTCAGGAACTTAAATAGGGGATTCTACCTCTTTGAGGATAGTGAACAATTCTCTAGTATTGGATTTGGCTTCAGAAATTTGGGAGTTGTAGGATGTTTGTTTAGCTAAAATAATTTCTTTTTTGTAAAGGGTGTCTAGTTTATTCAAGTTATTTTTGCTGAGGTCTGAAGGGTCTGATCTCCAGGTTTTTTCGCTTAGACGTTTCTTTTGTCTAATAGCTTTCAGATGAGGCGTGAACCAGGTGTTTAGATGTTGGCGGGGTTTGCTCTTCCTAATCTTCAGTAGTGCAATGGCGTCTAGAGAGGCGAGCATCACTTCGTTGTATGTTTCTACCATGGTGGCTGGGTCAGTCTGGTCTGAAATAGAGTTTAGAGTAGGAAGGATGAAGGGGATAAGATTTTCAGGAGTAATATTTCTTTTATTTCGGGTGCGAGCGGTAGGAGCTATGTTGCTAGTGTTCATGGGTGGTGTGACTTCTAGGGTGAAGGATATCAGGTGGTGGTCAGACCAGGGCTGAGGCATTGTGGAAGTGATGGGGGTTGGGCAGTTGTGTTCAGCAATCCAATCAAGGGTCCTTCCTTTGATATGCGTGGGTTCTGTAATCTTTTGGGTGAATCCTAGTTCCTCGAGGGAGTTATTAATCTGTAGGGTATTAGGGTCTTGTGAATCACTAAATCCGAGGTTGAAGTCAGCTAGGATAAGGCATCATGTGGAATTATTTTAATTGTCAGATAGTACGTTCATGAGGTCTTCCTCAAAGGAACCTAGAGGGCCTGGTGGGCGGTATATCAGGTGAATGGTGATAGTTTGATTGTTGGCAATGGTGAGTTTGGCCGTGAGAGATTCACAGGAATTTGTATTGTGGGGTGTGGAACGTCTTAACGTTAAGTTGTTCTTAACAATTATAGCAAGGCCTCCACCTCTGGAACTGGTGCGATCCAGTCTTATAAGAGTATAGTTGTCTGGAATGGCTAGCATGATTCCTGGGCCTGCTGCAGGGTGGAGCCAGGATTCAGTGATTGCCAGGAGATCTATGTTTTCATTTTGGATTATGTCTGCTATATCAGTGGCATGGGCTACCATAGAGCGGGCATTTATTAAAACACCTTTTATGCCAATTTGGGTAGGTAGAGCAGATAGCGACTGATCTTTGTGTTGGCAGTTCGGGTAGGAGGTGGGATCTCTAAAGAGTCCACAGTTAAGTTGAAGTGGGTATTGGCCATTGTTGTCCTTGTAAGGTGGAGTATTGGTAGTAGGCAGGGTGTACCTAGGGTGATTAGTAGTGGGGTGGGCATTGGTTAGTGGATCATAGATTCTTGGGAGTCTGGCACGTAGTTTAAGGTTTCTCTGTTGGAGACTGCAAGGTTTAGTGGCCATGCCGGCAAGCTCAGGAGGTACACTTACATGGGGTAATTGGGTCTGAGACTGGGACATGTTAAAGTCTTGAAGGGTGATCAAGTTAAGGATAGTTCTGAGTAGAACAGTGTAGAATAGTGGAAAATACATAGTATGCTCGTCTAAGTGGCTAGAGTGTTAAGAAGGTAAGGCTAGGCAAAGCTAATCATGACAATTAGGGCAGGCCATGGGAGCGGATACCAGCGGATACCAGGTATTACTTAGGCGGGAATAGGTTGGATGTGGCTAGTTACTAAACATGTTCTCGTACGCATAGTCTGGATGCAATGTTGCTGTTGTGGGCAGAAATGGATAGGCAGTGGCTAGTTACTGAGACAAATTCTCACACAATCAAGATGCGACTTTACTGCTATGGGCAAAAATAGGTTGTCAGTGGCTGGTTGCTAAAGCAGATTCACTGGCAAGCTAAATGCAACTTTGCTAATGTAGGCAGAAATAGGTTAGCAGTAGCTGGTTTGCAAAATCAGGTTCACAGGCAATCTAAATGCAACTTTTCAAATGTAGGCAGAAATAGGTTACCAGTGGCTGGTTGCTAAAGCTGGTTCACAGGCGATCTAAATGCAACTTTGCTAATGTAGGCAGAAATAGGTAAGCAGTAGCTGGTTGCTAAAACAGAATCACAGGCGATCTAAATGCAACCTCGCTAATGCAGGCAGAAATAGGTAGGCAGTGGTCGGTTGCTAAAGCAGATTCACTGGCAAGCTAAATGCAACTTTGCTAATGTAGGCAGACATAGGTTAACAGTGGCTGGTTTGCAAAATCAGGTTCACAGGCAATCTAAATGCAACTTTTCCAATGTAGGCAAAAATAGGTTAGCAGTGGCTGGTTGCTAAAGCTGGTTCACAGGCGATCTAAATGCAACTTTGCTAATGTAGGCAGAAATAGGTTAGCAGTAGCTGGTTTGCAAAATCAGGTTCACAGGCAATCTAAATGCAACTTTTCAAATGTAGGCAGAAATAGGTTACCAGTGGCTGGTTGCTAAAGCTGGTTCACAGGCGATCTAAATGCAACTTTGCTAATGTAGGCAGAAATAGGTAAGCAGTAGCTGGTTGCTAAAACAGAATCACAGGCGATCTAAATGCAACCTCGCTAATGCAGGCAGAAATAGGTAGGCAGTGGTCGGTTGCTAAAGCAGATTCACTGGCAAGCTAAATGCAACTTTGCTAATGTAGGCAGACATAGGTTAACAGTGGCTGGTTTGCAAAATCAGGTTCACAGGCAATCTAAATGCAACTTTTCAAATGTAGGCAGAAATAGGTAAGCAGTAGCTGGTTGCTAAAACAGATTCACAGGCGATCTAAATGCAACTTCGCTAATGCAGGCAGAAATAGGTAGGCAGTGGTCGGTTGCTAAAGCAGATTCACAGGCGATCTAAATGCAACTTTTCTAATGTAGGCAGAAATAGGTTAGCAGTGGCGTGTTGCTAAAGCAGATTCACATTCAATCTAAATGCAACTTTGCTGTTTGTGTGTAAGAGTAGATTGGCACATGTAATCTGTTAGGCAGTCTGGCAGGTTACAGAAACAGTTTTTCACACAGTTTAGATACAATTTTGATATTATATGCAAAGGCGGATGGACAAAGGAAAGGCAGTTACTTATACAACCTTGGTGCGATGCGACTCTGCTATTGGAGAGGTGGTAATAGGGCATGTAATAGTGCCAGCTGAAAGGGGGGGGGCTAAAGAAAAGTATTATCGTAGCGGTAATAGTTATAACGAATTAAGTAATAAGGTGATGCTGCATTTAGCAATAAGTAGGGACACAATGTGTAGCTGTGGTGCTAGTGGAGGAGCGCATGGCTACGGATTAGGTGGGAGCAATCAAGCAGTGGAGAGTACTATTACTGGTAACGATGAGCAACGCAGTAGTATGAGCATAGTATGCAGACAGCCTTGGGTCAGGCAAAGTCACTTGAATCAGGTAGAGTGTGGACGACCAGTGGAAATGCAGCGACAGCTAAGGAATGGCAATGTTACCTTTGCGTGGAGCCAGGGTGTGGGATGCAGGGTGTCTGGCAGACGGCAGCCCCGGCATGAACAGGCAGGAAACAGGCGATGGCCTTGTTTCCCTTGGGCCTTGCTGAAAGTGGGCCGGCTTCACCTGCCGGTGACCAAAGGGAAGTAAAGAACTTTGATCAGCCAATCCGGTGAGGTTGGGGGACTGCTGGCTGGGCAGTGTAGACTCGATTCGGGCAGCGGTCGGCCATCTTGGATGTTCCTCTAAGCCTTGTGTGTCTTAATGGAGGTAAAGTGCTCAGAAATGCACATTTCACCCAAATTAAACGTGGCTGAGGCTATTGTCGGCAGGTTTGGTGATTTTATCAGATACGTTGTATGTAGTAAAGAAAAGAACTTCAGTTCTTTTAGGTTTACGATGGGCACAGTATCCATCCAGGATTCAATGGCCAAAAGACACAAAGTCAGACATTAATGAATATCAAAAGAAAAATAATACACATGAAAATGTATCAGAATGTTGTCAGCATAAAAATGAACATCCACTCCAAACCCAGAAATAAGTGAAGAAAGTGGAGTAGTATAAAAGGTAAAGAGTAGAGGCCCTAGGACTGAACCTCGCAAGACACCAAAGGGAAGAGATACAGAGGATGAAAATGTAACATTCCGTGACACAGAAAAAGAACAGTAATGCAGATACGAAGTAAATCAGGACATAGCAGTTCCAAAAATTGAAGAAAGATCATTTATTAGGGTAATGTGATCACATGTATCATGGAGATCAAAAATAAACAAAACAGAAGAAAGCTTGACATCTCTGTGTAATGACCCATATGAAACCCAGATTGATACAAACATATACCATGAAAGTTCAAATAAGAGGATATTTCTGCATGGCGCAGATGTCCCAAAAGTCTAGAACAGTATGGTTAGAGAGAAATAGGATGAAAGTTAGATAGGTCAGAGGTGCGAGGTAAGATGTTATCTTACAGGGAATAAATATGGCTTTTTTTTATAGGATTAGGGAAAGGTACCAGATTGGAGACACAAATTAAAAAGACAGGCTAAATAAGATGCAAGCAATAGAAGAAGGGAAGACTGTAAAGGGTCAAAAGACAAAGATGTAGAAATAAGATGATCAATGTCCGACTCCGAGATAGGAGAAAAAGAGGGAAACTAAACATGAATGGATGGCTTTGAGCAAAATGGATCAAACATGCCTGGGTCCAGAGATACAGATCTGTACCCAGCTGCCAAACCACATAGATCTGGTCAGGACTAAGGGCTGGGGTGGACACAAGAAGAAAAGGACAGCCCAGCCAAACCAGACAGTGTCAGTCTACCGGAAGAGCTCGGTCTAGTGACGCAACTGGAGAAACCCCAGAGGTGTTATTTTAAATTCTTTTATACATTTGGTCACTGGGCAGTTCAAATATAACCTTGTAAATGATCGGGTTTATCACCTGCTAGCCTACCATGACTGGCCACAGGCGACGCCTGAGCTCTGCCTGGCTGGTTGCCTGTCAGTAGTGCCACACCACACTGAAATCTGTTCAGCAGAGTCCGGGCGGAGCACTCAAGATTTACACTGTAGTCAGTATATGTCTTGTCAGCTGGCAAAGGTTTTAATGGAGGTAGAAGTCACCCAAGGTGCAGATGAGTATGCCAAAGCCAACTGAGAGCTACAGTATTTCATAGGGCTCGTGTTTATTTGTCACCATGGTAACAGGGTTATGGGTTGCTCGCAAACACGAAAATGGAAACCATTGCCTGGCCTTTGGGGAGTAGGACGGGGCTGATTGAGGGTCTAATGCAGAGCCCCCACATTCGATGTGGCCATCAGAAGGATAAACACATGTGGTTTGCTGCTGAAAGCCATTCCTTCATCCACCTGTCTAGAGTGAGCTTCCTCCCAATATGGTTTAACTAAGCTGGGGGCAGAGGATGTCTGAACTGGGAACAGAGCAGCGGAAAATCTACTGAATTAAGTGCAACCGCCGTGGAAGCAGACTAGACCTCAATGCAAAGTAAACCCAGGAGACCACTATCGACCGGAACTGCCGCTGACTGCACAGATGTGAAAAATATCCCTCCGCACACGCTTAAAGGGCCAAGCCAGGGAACAGACAGCCCCGTCAAAACACACAGTAGGTATTCCAGGAAAAGACCCGAGGAAGGCATGGAAAGACAGTTCAGGATTTGCAGTATATGAACACGTTTCGTGTCTCTACGTTTCGTAAGCCCATCTGCTAGAAGAAACACAAGTCAGGGTTATTTTGTGTTTTGAGAGAACACACCGTCATATATCGAGTATGTGTCCAGTTAAACCGCAGTGATCACATGGCGATGCAGAATTTTCCAGCACCAAAATATGTATTGTTTTTCGAACCAGTTGACGAATATAACATCTTTTTCAATTAAAGTCTCAAACAGGTTATTTTTAACAAGGTTTTTGCTTTAAGTTCATGGATGTGGGAAACTTCAATGAAATGGCCATCAGTTATTCTGCTGTGGGAGAGGGACCAGCACACACCTCAGGCTGGGCCCCTCTATCACTGTAGCAATTAGCAAGACAAGGATATGAGAAGGCCTGCCATCCATACGACCCCTTCATGAACAGGCATGAATGTCAGCCAAAGACATGGACATGGTTTGCGACATCAACATCAGAAGGGGAGACTTGTGAAAATATGTGGATACATACGTTTAATGCCATTAACGTGTACAACTGCAGCACCTCCCATTTCCAAAACTGCCACACACAAACACAAAGACCAGATGGCACATTATCACATAAGTAAAATGCAACTGTTGAATACCGTTTTGACAATCTGAAAAGGCACTCAGGGAGAGACTCTCATCAATCAAGACATTGAGGCAAAAAAGTACGTGCATATGTTTCTGGTGGACATTCAAAGATTGTGTACATCCAGGCAGACATACATGCCTTAAACAGGATTAATGAGGCTAACCTCTGTACCCAGGAATACTGTAAAGAACACCTAACCTAACAAGGGGCTGTTTTAATCTTAAGCACACACACTGAAGCGACACCGGGCTTAAGTTGATCAGTACATGGGGTTGGAGATGCCTGTGGGAATACTGCAGGGTATGCATGTTGGCATGTACTACTTCAAGAGCAACATCATCAGGTGTTCAAAGGGCATTGATGAGCTTGCCAGTGTGCAAAATGCCCTATGCACAGTGTGGGGGCATGGCGAGTACGGCTAGCGCTAGCGTAGACAGCCACATTTTGGTAAATTGCTCTGGTGCTATGGTGGTGTGTAGTCTTTTGCATTTATGTCAGCTTCACATAGTGTGTGTTAAGTTTGCTTATTGTATCTAACATGATGAAGTGATTAAGGAGGAAGAATGCAAAGTAAATTGTGTGCGAGAGTATATGCTTCAACCACACCACCAAATTACTTTGTTAAATTACTTTGCAAAACTACATTTGGTGCACTATTCTCCCTTCAAAACCAATGTGTGGTATGTATTGTTCACTTAAAGGAGGTTTGGAAAAATAAATGTACTCAAATGCTACATAAAGGGCCACTTCTCATGTGCTATTAATTTTCACATCGCTTGATTTATTGTTGCGTTACTAGGTTACATGTTGCACCTCTAGATTATTTGCCTCACCGCTAGATGAATTGATGTCTAACTGTGCTTTGCTCCTTGCCTGTCCTAATTGATGTCTAACTGTGCTTTGCTCCTTGCTTGTCCTAATTGATGTCTAACTGTGCTTTGCTCCTTGATTGTCCTACATGAATCAATTAACCAGTGTATCCCTAGATCAGTTACTGCCCACTTGATTATTTGCAGCCACCACTGAAAAGTGAACTGACCTTGCCACTTTCAGCAGGCTCAGTAGGACAAATCAGGCAGGCAGCATAGAGTACAGTCTTTTAACCTGGCACAAGCACAGCCGAGATGACAAGGTACACAGCAGGAGCCTGGCATAATCCTAACACTGAGGGTCGGCGTTGTGTCCAGGAAGTCCTCTTAGGCTTCTCTGCAAATTGGCACATACATTCTTCTCCACTTGCCGTCGTATGAGTCACAAGTGGATAGGCTGGTTCTGTTAGTATGAGGCACAACCACCACAGGGGCCAGAACTCTCAGGCAGCTCTTGAAAAGGTGGGGGGGTCTCTCTCATGCTAATGCATAGGATATGGAAACAAGCAGCGCCACGATTAGCAGCTCCGATTGATGTGGCCCTCACTTATCTCACCATCTAAATGATCATGGATCAGTTGGCACCCTGCAGGGACACAGCAGTGCACATGCCCGTGCTGCATTCAGGATCGGCTTGATGTCTATGATGCGCATGGTCAGAGCCAGGTAACACACAGCTTCCCGCCCGTTACCCTTGTCTTGTACTCAAAACACCCTGTCATGTACTCACACACCCAGTCCAAGCTGCCAAACGATGGAACTCTATTCCCATCCCCCTCAGAAAGGAACCCTCTTTCCTCACCTTTAAAGCCAGAATAAAAAAATGGCTTAGCAACAAGCCTCCTCACTAAGATGTCATCACTATGTTATATGACCACTGTCTATTTATCCTACTGTCATTATCTACTGTTTATTTATACTATTGTACATTATCTCCTGTTTTCTAACTCACCTGTAACCAGGGTCCCACTTGTTGTCTCCTCACTTGATTGTAACTTGCCTTCCTCACTATGTATGTAACATCTAAGTTTTTTCAAGCGCCCAGTTACCTCAGGGTTTGGTGCGTGATACAAATAATAAACAAATACAAATACATCTGAACGCCACTAAGTGCAAAATCCATGAGTCCCACTCAAGGTCACTGACAGTCTCAGATATACAGCTACTTCGGTTTCACTGACTGCTCTGCAGAAGTTATGCTCAAATAGCACCTGCATGCCATCAGTGATTTGCAGTGCCCCAGATGTGATACCCAGCTGGAATTCCATTGAGGGTACTCGATTTGTTACACATTTACCTTTTTTTTTTGATTCACATATCATTTTGTAACCATCTTGATAAAGTGTAGTCCATAGCAGGCCACAGAAGGTCCCAGCAGACCTGTATCTTGGCCTTCATGGCATGCAGACTAGTGCAGGTGCGATCACATTCTTAAGTTCAGCGAGAATATCCAAGCGTGTCATGTCAATGCATCTGGCCCATTCTGATTTCCATACCCACCTAAGGTTAGAAAACAAGTTCAAATAAATATGGTGCCTCTGTTATCATCCTAGATTACTAGTGCACAGGATCAATCATACTGTGCCCTGGAATAGGGATCTCTCAGCTGCAGTATCTCTTCAATGCAAGGGCACTTCCTCCAAGAGTTTATAGTTACTCTACACGTTTCTCCATCTGCAGAGCCTCCCTGCCCACGCCTGAAAGAAACACATCCCAATCCCTTTTTGGTGTTACCTCTTGAATGACCTCTCCATAGGCAGTGACTTAACACACTGCTTTCATAATATCCCTCCATTGTGCACTCTGTGCATTTGCAACCTCACAAACTGCCCCTAAACACCACCGGTAACATTCTGAAAAGTTGTCCTCCCTCCTGCTTGCAATGCATGGTTTGTAATTTGATATTAGAGTTAACTCTGTCCATATTAAGTGATGCATTGCTGCTTATTTGAAATGTGCAATAACTTGATCTGCCTGGATGTTTCCCTTGAAAAGCAGGGATTTCGTGCACAACCAGTGCATTTCTGCATTGTGGAGTAGGCATTTGGTCAAGTCATTGCCCCGAGAGAGGTGTAAACAGCAGAGCACTCAGAAGGTGACCCACATTTTGCCGTCTTGACTCAGGTTGGAAACTTTGGACCTGGGTTAGGAGGGTACCAGAGTCTTATAAGGAGAGGGGCTGCCTTGGCATCCTGTATACAATGGCTTGGAGTTCCCGCGTTCTGTACCAGAGAACACTTCACACTGCACTTGCAGAGAGGCCTGAAAGTTTCCCATTAGGGTGGGCGCAGATCAGAAAGCCACCAGCCTTCTTGTGCATCTTGAGTCACCCCTTCATAGAGCTGGGGGTCCACCCGCACGAGATTAGAGAGATAACGTGATGAGCCGACTGCTCTGACATAGTGCACTTGACACACCATGCCACACTACAGTTGGCCCAGGGGTAACATCTCTGCCCTCTCACATTCGAGTGGTGATTGTGACTGCAAATATGCCCCTACATCTGCGCAATAACAATGGAAGCAAAATGCACAGCTGTCATGTTCACATGTCATGCTTGAAATCACAACAGATGTACTATTTTAAGAAACTAGATTTTTCTGCTACACTCTTACTTTTCAAATAATTACATTAAATGTAAGTAATGTCTCTGATAGGGAAATCACTTATGGCCACCTTCCTAGGAAGCAGATGGTTTATCCCAAAATGTCATCCAATGGGGATGGGCATAGACTCCACTTCACTCCATCCTTGTGTGCATCTCCATATGAGCCCTCTGCTTCTAACAGATGCTTCTGGCCTTTTGCAAGTGATATCCACTCCACCCCACTCCATGATTATAGGCATATTCTGAGCCACAACCCTCGCTTGTGTGGATGCGTGACTTTTGTGCAGCAAAAGTGGATTTAGCCTTTTGCAGCTCTGCCCGTTAATCTATGGAAAGATTTTCCAACCCTCTGCCACAACCTGCCCGAGTGACATGCATGCATGTTGGTCTACAGGAAGAAGTGCCTTCTGTTTGTCAAAAATGTTTGCCACTTCCGTCAATCAGAAGAAGAAAAAAAATATAGCAAATTTCCTAATTGGCTGAAAGGTCTATACGTCAGGCCCACCTCCCACCTCTTTGACAGCATTCTGCCCAATCAGGAAAATGGCTGGGGCTCTTGGTGGGAGCTCTTTACTACGGAAAGGGAAGGTGGATTGTCCTCCTTTCCCACAATTGGCTCAATTATTGTTTCAGAGATACACAAAAAGCCCATTCACATGGTGCACACCCAAAGCAATGTCATGCTGTATTCATTCATCGAAAGCACCATTTAATACAATGGCCCTCTCCTAATCTCAGTCTATATTCGGGTATGTGCACCTTTCCTGATAATTTCTAATCAGTAATCGCTATCTGTGTTATGCTATGTGTAGCTTTCTTGTTGCTTGCGATCTGTTTCTTGCATCCATGCTTCAGCACTTTCTGTGTCCTGCTTCATTGATCATTCTACGTGAACCTTCCTCACATGTTTAATCCCTGTCTTGTATGTGTGCTAGAGCAGATATATGTTTCTCATGGCTTCCAATGTCTGTTCTGTATATTCGGTAGGAAACTTATGTCTTTCTCGTGGCTTCAAAACTAATATTTCATAACACAAAAGCACTGGTATCTGCACCTTCTTGATATTACGTCTGATCTTTGTTTCTATGCTGTGTGCATGTCTTTTCTATTCAATGATGCATGCGGTGATATCTCTCAGACAATAGTTTAAATGTAGGGCAAGGATGATAATGCCTGTAGATGAAAGGTCTTTGTTCAGGTGGCAGGGCAGGGTCCATCAGCAGTGTGTGCAGGCCACACTGCCATATGCTTCTGGCCCCTGCCTTTCCACCTGAACCCAGGAATTTCATCTACCAGCGTGTTCATGCTTTGCGCTGCTGCAGGCTCCCCATTTGCGCCCCCTGACGCCCCTGCACGTGCAGCAGCGTTCATGTGAAGATCACATGACCTCTATTAATTAGGTGTTTCTAGGGAGTCCCAAACCCTGTGCATCCCATCCAAAGGGCGACCTTCTAAGGGCTTTGACTGATCCCGTCTACCCCTGTGTACACCTGCTCCACTACGTTTCCTCCTGTCAGATGTGACTGGTGTTTCATGTATCATGCTTTTAGCGCTCTCATTGCTATCTAATTGCTATTCTTTAGACTTTCTCAATGCCCCACCCCATTCCTTTTCATACCTCGGAATGCTCTTTTTCACCTCACCTATCCTGCCCTCGCCCAGTCTCTAATCTAATGTATACGCGACCCCTACCTGGTCTCTGTTTCCTATTTCTGTTGGTCTTTGGAATGCTAGATCGTTGTGCAATAAGCCCCATGCCACTCGTGACTTATTCCAGCATCTAGGCCTTCATTTTCTTTGTCTTTCTGAAAACTGGATTTCATCTTCCAACACAGTCACTCCATATTCTTTCTTTTCCTCTTACTGTTTTCACACACCCCGCCCGACTGGCCGTGGTGGTGGGGTAGGCATTCGTTCTCACTCTTCCTAGATACCTCTTTTTCATCCTTTGAGTACCACTTTGCTTCCTTTCTTAAACATCAATTTCCTTTTTAATTTTCTATTGCCATCCGGACCCTCTTATCTCTGATTTTCATACTTTAGTTTCTACAGTCCTTCCTTCTATCTCTCCACTTTGTGTGTCTCATCAATTTTAAATTGCATCTTGATGATACTCATTTGTCGTCTGCTTTCCATCCCCTGCTGGATTCTTACCAACTCTCAGCTCTTGACTGTCCCCCATCACATCACTCTGATTCCTCTCTTGATGGCATATTTTCCATGTTCCTTGTAATGTCTTGATTTATACTGATCCTGTATATTCCCCGTATCATCCCCTGCTGTCCTTTACCATTCACCCTCCTCTGTCTTTACCACCATCTACATAGACATTTTTGAGTTGTGATCTTCACTCTTGTGATTCTTCCTCTTTTACTTCTACTTTGACCACTTCTCTTCCTCCCATTCATTCTTTTGCTAATCTAACTGCTAACATTGCTCTGGACGTTCGTCAAACTACTGACTTATACCATTTCTTCTGGTTCTTCATAATTCTCTCTATGGAAACTCGAGCGCTGGTGGAAAAAAATCGCATTCCCCTTATGACCTTGATCTTCTGTCCTTGGCTCACTCCTCGTATGATACTCTTCCCCTATTGAGCAAAAAGCGATATTTCTCCTCTTTGACCGTTTCTCTTTCTAAGCAGCCTCAAAGGCTCTAACAGTTTCCTAACTCCATTCTTTCTCCTCACTCCCCTGATCCCTTTATCTTTGGCTCTGTCTTCCTTTGATCTTTCTCGATATTTCACTAAAGTCTTGAATCTTCATGCATCCGTCTCCCCCTCTTCTCCCGCCCCCTACTACCTTTGCTACTTTTTCTCCTATTACTGATATGGAAACTGCACAGTTCCTCTCTCATGCTCATCATCCAACTACATCTCCTTCTGAACCTATTCCCTCTTCACTTACTCCATTACTCTATCCCTATATTCATACGTATCTTACTATGTTTAGCCTATATCTCTTCTTTGCTTTTTGCTGCACTTTTTAAACCTGCTACTGCAATTCCTATTCTTAAAAATGTATCATTGAATCCGTCTGTACCTACCGAGTTCTGCAACCAAAAAAGTGATTGATGGGTATAAGGGTTTGAATAAAAATCTGAACCACTGGCAATGCTCTGGGCAACGTTCCACACCACTGTTTTTTAGCCCATCTACACCATTGCAAAAGGGGTCCAGCCATATGCAAATCAGTCAGGCGCTGCGCAGCCCAACGCAGCCCGAACTGCTAGGCCTGGTCCCCTCTGCACAGTAGCACAAGCACAAACAACATGTTCCGGCCTTGTTGGGCCTCCTCAGTTAGGTTCAACTTGGTTCCCTATAGTGCAGTGAGCAAGGGACCCACGTCTGGGCATACCCTTTCTCACATAGGCAGACAATCTACCACCAAACAAGTGAGGGGTTGGAAGGGTTTGAATAAATCTGCCCTGTTTCGTTACTTCCTTTTCTTTCTAAACTTTTAGAGAGAATGGTTATATTCCCAAATGTGGTCTCTGCTGCATGTCTCATACTCTCTGCTCACTGCTTACTGCTCAGCATAATAACCTATCCTCTATTCTCCTTCTACTAGATCTTTCTGCTGCTTTTGACAAGTTTGACCATCCCGCTCTGCTATCTACACTTCCATCTTTGGGTATTACTGGTTCTCCTCTCACATGGTTTATGTCATATCTCTCTCTGGAGGCACCTATTCTTTTTCTTGAGCAGGTCAGCTTTCTTCACCACACACTTTTCGTTATGGTGTCCCTGAGGGTATGGTTCTTGGCCCCCTCTTATTTTCTCATTACACTATACCTCTACACTATTCCTCTTTCTTCACTTATTTCTTCATACAATCTGTCCTGTCACTTCTATGCGGATGATTCTAAAATCATTTTCTGTTTTTCTGAGTTTAAGATTGATCTCCACTCTAATGTTTCTGTTCGTCTTTCCACCATCCAAGCTTGGATGGCTTCTCATTTTCTTCACTTGAATTCCTCCAAACTGATGTTCTTTATTTTCCTTCTTCATCCCCATCTCCTCTCTCATTCCCTTCCTCTATTCTCTTTCATCGTACCTAGTTATTTTTGATTCCTGTCCCTCCTACTCTTCCCATATTTCTCTCACTGCCCGTATTGGTTGCTTTATTTTTTTAATCTAAATGTACTCACCCTTTTCTGTCTTTTCAAGCTACCAAGCTTATTATTTTCCGCCCTTTGTTCTCTCGCATTGATTATTGCTATTCTTTGTAGATTGGACTGCCTGCCACTCGTCTTGCTCCTCTTCGTTCTATCTATAATTCTTCTATTTGTTTACTTTTCAAGCTATCTTTTCATTCTTCTATTTCTGCTTCCCTTTCCTCTGCTGCTATTCTGTCCTTTGAGTCGCATCTTCTCTCTCACTTTCTTTTTATTGTTTTCAAATGTCTTCACGGTCTTGATCCTCCTTATCTTGTTTCTCTTTTATCTTTCTATGTTCAAGCCAGATGGCTTTGTTCTGAATCCAAGTGTCAGCTGGTTGTTCCCAACACCTATTGTGCCTCATCCTGTTTCCGCTCCTTTTCTTTTTTGGTATTTGGCACCCTTTCACTGGAATTCTGTTCCACTCCTAATTTGTTCTTCCTCTACATATGCTATCTTCCGCACTTGGCTCACAACGTACCTGCTATCTCATTCCTCTTCTCAGTGACTTATTTATCTCATTGCTCACATATTATTGTACTGTTGTTTTTAATAGCTCTAATGGGGCGTTGGCGAAAATGCAATATAAATGAGAATAATAGGACGTCGTCTACAGCCTTCTGCCAATCCATGGTTGAAACTATCGACACAATTGTTATCGAGTGGAAAATTGACCATTTCATAATTTGTGGAGACTTGAACGCCAATTGTCCCCACCCAAAAGGAGCTTTGCCGAAACCAGCAGCTGCTGTATCAACGGAAATGAGAGGAGAGGCCTGGATGAAACTGATGTCGGCCAGGAACATACATAACACGGCATGGATCAAAGACTGGCACCCGCAAATTCCAACCTGGGAAAGAGGTTCTTCAACAGCTACTTTGGACTATATCTTTATTTCCGAACTTATGTCCACAGAGATCGAAAGCTTCGAGGTGATCAAAACGTTCCCTAGTGACCATAACATGATAACCCTTACCTGGTCCTCCATTTCTCAAGAAAACCCCTCCTATACATTGTCAGTGGAAGCAAATCCCCAGCATACGCGCCTTCGCCTGACGGCTGCCAGCGTCAGAGCGATGACTCGACAATATATCACCAATGAGGACGATACAACACCGGACGACCTACTCCGGTAACCCAATTACATCCCCCTTCTAACTAAATACAAGTCTAGCCAGAAGAAGGGTCAGAAGCCTAACGGTACCTTCAACCACTCCTATGACAAAGTCATAGCAGAAAAGAAGAAGGATCTGAGAAAAATGAAGCGTACTGCCAAAGCCGAGAACACCATTCTGGGCTGGGAAATGTGGGCAAAAGAAAAGAAAAGCTACAAATCATGGATAAGACTACGGAGGGCCACATTATACCAAATCGACGCAGAAACCATGATGAGAACGCTGGCGTCGAAAAAATCTGCTGACTTCTGGGCCCTGATCAACACCTTGCAAGGCGATACAAGAGCCAACATGATCAATGCCGTTCCGGCACCCACCTGGGTTGATTTCTTCACTAAGCTCTTCGCTACTCCACCTACAACTGCAACCCCAGACCCAGAACCGAACCAAAGCCCATGGGTTAATGTCTCGAAAAAAGCTGACATCTTTGACTGTATTCAAAAGCTCAAAACATCGAGAGCTCCGGGACCTGATGGGCTTACGAATACGGACTTAAAAAAACATACTGCTGAGTGGACAGATTTCATCAGTCTCCTGTTCGCGCATTGCAGAGCAACCATACTGATACCATCGTCATGGACGGAAGCTGTTGTGATTCCGATCTTCAAAAAGGGAAGCAGAGAAGATCCTGCCAACTATAGGCCGATAGCCCTACTAGATATCATGGGCAAACTGTTCGCTACGCTTCTTCTCAACCACTTTCGGCGCTGGGCCAAAACCGCCCCTTGTGAAGACCGATTCCAGACGGGCTTCAAGAAGAACGGCGGGACGGGAGTGAACATCCTCATTCTCAGCATTCTTAAGGCCAAGATAAAGTGGGGGACACCAACTACCTACGTAGCCTTTATAGACCTGTCGCAGGCTTTCAACAGAGTCGACAGAATGCGCCTATGGAAAAAGCTACAGGGATGGAGCTGCCCAGATAACATCCTTCAACCGATCATAGCTCTCCACTCAAAGACCACTCTACGTGTCCGCTTGAACAAACAAGGCTCTCTTACAAACGAAATTCCTGCAGAAAGAGGAGTGAAACAGGGCTGCCCGTTGGCACCTGCACTTTTCGTAGCTTATCTGGAAGACTTCCAAGAATCCGAAACAACGGTTCGCAGCTTTCTGCCAAAGCTGGGCAGCATCGAGCTGTCCCGGATCCTCTACGCTGACGACATGATCCTCTTGGACCAGACGCAAATAGGCCTTCAACGCCAACTCGACAACTTGGCAGACTACATGGCCGTCAACAACCTCACGATAAACAACGCTAAGACAAAAATTATGATCTTTGCCAAGAATCCAAGAGCGAAAAAACCACCGTATTCTTGGTCAGTGAACAATTGCCATATTGAAGTTGTTCCCCATTTTAAATATTTGGGAACTTACATCGATGGGTCATCCAAGGAAACTAAAATGCAACTGCATCTTTGGGAGAAAGCGAAAAATCTAACCTCGCAAATGAAGATGATCGATCGCAAGTTCGGCAAATTTTCCTGGAATCCCACAATCAACTTCTATAAGGGGAAAGTAGTCCCGGCACTCACATATGGTATGGAGACCACGATCAACATGCCCAGCTCAATTTGGCCTAAGCTAGAGGGCCACATTTGGAAAACAACTTTGGGTCTCCCGAACTCTATTCCTATCGTAGCCATCAGAAGAGAGTTGGGATTACTCTCGCTGGAAGCAACGGTCGCCGTCGCCTCTCTGGCTATCTTCAGAAAGACTCTCATCCAAAACGGTCTCCCAATTTTCAATATTATCAATAAGGAGCTGGAATCGACAAAATGCCCGGAGATCAAGAAGTGGATATCCTCTCAAGAAAAAAATCTACATGAAGTGGCTTGCTCTACAGAGGACCTGAAAAACAACCCACAAAGAGTGTCACAAAAATTGAAAAACCAAGACTGGATCTCTACAGGTGAGCAAGCCAGAGCGATCAAATTTTTAAATCACCTGCCACCGACATACAACAGGCTCAAATCGCCTCTGGCCTACTGTGAAAAATTTCCAAACAGAAAGCTACGAACCTTCTTCCTAAGAGCAAGACTGAATCTGCTCCACACAAGAGAAATCATGAGGCTAAGAAACCAGGCCGCGGTAACCACGTGCAGGTTGTGTGAGGTTGAGGGTGTTACGGAGTCAATTCGTCATCTCCTACTAAACTGTCACATTCTCAAAGCTGAACGCCTGGCTTACTTGGAACCCCTATGGGGCAACTCTTTTCTGGTGGAAGAAGACACATGGTGGTGCCGCCTCATCTCGGGCGAAAAAACATGCTGGGCTGTAGCTACCTCCAAACTCTTGGAAGTGGCCTTTACAAAAATAAATGCTAAAGAGCATGCTTATCCAGCGGATCACATCTCGGCCCTCCCGAGTATGCAAGAAATATCTGAGATGTAACGCACCAGGGCGGCTAAAGATGACAAGTCACACACCTAGACCCTGCGGACCTCAACAGTACGACTTAAACGCAATCAACTTCGAACACTCTGTTAATGATTGCACAAACTACCTTACTTGCAAGATAGTAGCAGTATACGTGGTGAGTTCTGCGTTGACTCATCCTTGTTAAAATCATTTCCTTTGATTATACACAAGTAACAAAAAAAAAATGAGAATAAAGGAAAAAAATGAAATGTTCATTGGTCGCAGCAAACAGTAATTTTAGCAGGTAACATATGCAACAGTAGTCACAACCACCGGTCATTGATCGATTCGGTTGCCACTCTCTTAACTGCTCCCATGGAACACTCATCCTGTCAGCACCTGGAAGTCCCATGATGTCATCAGCCTGCTTACTCAGGCAGGCAAGTGTAGGATGCAATTTCTTATACAGATATTGTACTGATCCGTGCCCTACATGTATACTCTAGCCTGTATACATTCCTTATGCTTCTCTTGTTAAAATGTGTCCAGTATCTATGACCAATTACAATTATGCTCGTTGTGGACTGCTGATGTTTCCCTTGTAAAGACACGTGTTTGTTGTTCTGATACCTGCACCGATAGGGTGTTAGACGTCTTCAATGGTGTTTCCATACTTACGCTGATGTCTGCCAGAGATCCTTATCAAATTAAAGGTTGTCACTTCAAACAGCTTCTTGGATCCATTATTCCTTGAGTTTGTGGGTTTAAATGTGTCTATGTACCAGGCCTCAACAACCTTTAAGGTAGCCCCGTGCATCAAGCAGCAACACCCATTCACACGTTTGCCTAGTCGTTATTTTATTATGCCTAGTGGATTCCTATGGGTTTTGTAAACAATGCTGCATTGTTTATAAGTCAGTATTGACATGGTTCTGATAGAATTCCAAAAGGAACCTCTTTCCCGTTTCCTTTAGATGTTTTCCTGGGAGAATCCACCAGGCATCTCTGGGAGTCACTGGAGCTCATGCTGCTTGTGGCAGAGCATAAAGTGCATGCATTGTATACCACACACTATTTTCATTCATGTGCATGATGGATAGATGGCACAGAACCGCCCCACACCCTCCGCCACAAACAATGTAATATCATTTAAGCCAACATGGCATTTCTATGCTGATGTATGTCCTGCAGATTCCTATTGAATCTGCCAGCTTTTTAAACCAGCAAAAAGCTGGCAAACACTTTAGCAATCCCTTATAAATGCCCCCTGCCAGACCGAAACGCCAGGTGCTGTGCACTCAATTTCCATGGCGAAGTGCAAAAGCCAGCCAACTACCCCTTGCACTTCAGTGTGCGAACGATGACAGTTACACGAAGGGTTGCTGTTTGCACCCAAGTTCACACACATGCGAGGTTCCCGTCGTGCAATTTACACCTGGGGCGGATATCAGGTCCTATGGCAAGAATGTGTACAGGGAACCATTCACTGTTACGATTAAGGAGATTCTTTTCTTCGCATTACATTCACAAACATAGGCTTTTCAAAAGTGTAAATGCACAATTACAAAGCGGCGATTAAAGTCAGGTTATTGAAGCAAGAATTTGGTGAAAAAAATAAATAAAAATAAACACTTTAGCGCCTGATCAATTTGATGAAAAAATGTAACCGTTTCGAGAGGCTGAACGTCTCGTCATTATCACCATTGAATCACAAACGGAAGCGTGTAACGTTGTGATGCATGGAATGTCAGCATGTGCTTTTTGTGTGTTGTCACCTAAATTGTGTATGGCGTTAATCAAAATATAAACCTATCTTTGAAACCCCGACTACCACAGCTGCCGAATAGATTCCTGTCTGCCCCCACCTTCGGCTGCCCCCGGTAGTATTAGCATTCCAGACCCCTGCCCTGCTGTCTCAGCACTCTGCAGCCCTTCGCCTCCCCCTTCCCAGAGTCTGTAGGAACGTGTATACTTTCCAGCTGCTGGGGTTATATGTAGCTTGGTTTCAATGTCTCCCAGTAGCTATTAAATCCTTTCACTGGATTCCTTGTGGTTCTGCTGAAAGAGGATTTTCCGTGGATCGCCGAGTAGGAAAAGACATTACATGGCGCGGGCTACAGGAAACAAGGAGAAATGTGCCCAGGGGAAGAGGAAAGTATGAGCAAATGCGAAGCCAGAAGGTGATGGAAGGATGCTAAAATAAGAAATGGGAATCTGCATCTTTTGTTACCCAATACCACCTTACCCTAATTTTATTAAAACAGAAAAGATTGAAAGACAAGTAAAAATAAAAAGGTGAAAAAAGAGTATCGTTTGTTAATACACACCCACAGAGGGCCCGATTCGTGGAATATTCTGCTATGAAAAAAGAGACTTCCCTGTTTATCGATTCATGGAAAGCAATGTGCAGGGCTTACCCGGGACTTGCGAGGAATCTGGGCCGACACCTAAAAAGGGGATGCAACACACAGAATGAGGAAGGACAAGCGAAAAGGTGGGCGTTACGAGGGACGTTCCACCGACAAACAATCGCACCGCCCAAACAGGCACAAAAGAAATGTATTCATGGAATTGAACAGGGAACACCAGTTGGCGAAAAAGCAAGCGCAAATCCTGAAACACCTACGCCACGCAGTAGCAGGCATAAACATCAATGGATGCCTGATGGCCAGGTCTACGGCAGGTATAGGTCCCCCCAAACCCTTATCATCCTAGACCTGGTCAGGGAGTGGGAAGATTACCTCATATCACCCACCATGTGCTCCCACCATGCTCACTGCTCTCTATTTCTTAGTCACTGGCTCATTCCAGCGGACCACGGCCACAGTAGGTGGCATCTCCCAGGCCACACAGTCTTACTGCTCACACCACGTGTTGGCAATCATAACTGCACGCCCTTCTGTCCGTAGGCATATCTATATGCCCAGAACACCGGCAGAAAGGCAAGCAGCAGTCCAGGATATTAATGGGGTGGCGCACTTTCCAAAAGTGCTGGGTGCAATTGATTGCACCCATGTTGCTCTAAGTCCACCTAGACCAACAGAGCACCTAGAAACATTGGCACTCCATCAATGTTCAGGTTGTGTGTGATGCCAAGGCATCATTACTGAAGTGTATGGCAAATATCCTGGCAACACCCATGATAGTTACATCTTCAGGATGTCCCCTCTACACCGGGCCTTGGAGCTGAGAAGCATGGCAACACATGGATCATTGGTGAGTATGAATGGACATGCACATGCATGCATGTTGCACACAGACCAATAAACACTGTCAACAAATGACAATGACAACCAATCTCACATCTACAGGGGACAAAGCCTACCATCTGAGCACATACATGATGATGCCCATACACAACCCCAACACACCTGCCGAAGTAAAGTACAACACTTCCCATATTGTGACTCGGGGCATAGTGAAGCACACATTCAATGTCCTCAAGTCACATTTCCTGTCCCTTGACCATTCTGGTGGTGTGTTGCTATATGCACCACCAGTAGTCTGCAGGATCATTGTTGCAGCATGTGGCCTACACAATGTTGCAACACAGCGTGGCGTCCCAGGTACATGGTGGTGGCACACCATCTACACCCACAGACACATTGCTTGCATATGGCTGGGCAAAGGGCATGTGGAGAGGCTGCACGTACCCAGCTTGAGGAAATATTTTCACCTAAAATCCTTCCCCTGTGGAGTGCCCACGATCCTGCAAAACTCCAGGTGACATTCAATTATGACAATGGGCCAGTACACTGTGCCCGCAAAACCACCCTGAGAAAGTTCCCTTGGAAGTGCAAATCTGTGTGAATCCCTTAGAACTAAAAAGACATTCCATTTTGTGTTTCCAAAAGGAACACATTGAAGAGGGAGGCCACCACTATTACCATGCCAACCATTGAATGAAATCACCCCCTTGGCACCAAAAACATCCCATATGACTAACTGACATACCTGTCAAATGTGTAAGCAGCGATAAGCAGCGATAGATCATGAAACTCATCAAGTCATGCCTGAGCTGCAAGCCATACACGGCCTCCAAAAGTAACATGTCCACATAATACACAAAGCACAATGGCATATTGCTGCACACATGTCCTAGAATGTGCATGATGCATACAGTCTCTATTGTGGGGTCTTGAAAAGCAGTGCAGTATGGATCCACATTTGACAGAATCTGGCAACATGCACACAATAAACCCCATCCTAAAGGAACAAATGACAAAGAGGTAATTGACAATTGTGACAAAGAGAGCGACACACCAGAATGCCACATCCAGAGGTGCAGCAACTAATGTAGCCATTCCAAAAGGATCAAGATAAAAAAAAAACATCTTATATGTCTCCTGGCCATGCAGTCAACAGTCATAATTCATCACAGAAAATAACCATCATTCCCTGATGGAAGAATCTTCAGAAAATGAAAATAATGAAACAGAGTGCAGCCAACACATCCTTGCACCCAAAAAGCCAAGACCCACATGCCCCCCTCAGTGACATACATCACATACAAACAACAACTCACAAGACAACCATCAACATGTGTCCCAGCACACATGCAGCAACACCTGCACACTGCATGCAATTAAAAAACACAAAACCCCCACACTGAGAAACAACAACCTGACCCCGTGAATGACATGCAGCAAATGTGCATGTCACATATCTCCATTTCCAAGCTGATGGTGCATACACAACATGCGCATCAGTCAACATGCTGCATGAAAATGAAAAGACATCAGATATGCAGATAATTGAGCCCCCAAAAAGCAGGGACACCCCTGGAAGACAAGCAATGACATGACAAGGCATGCCACCACCAGCGTAGCATTGGGACAGTGCAGTGAACACAATCATGGGAGCCCATGATGTAAAGCACAAGAAGGCCAGTACACAAATACACACCTCTTGCACTCCAGGCAGGACCATGCTTGAGGCAGCATTTCACACAGGCCAATGTCAGACTGGAAGGCTGGCTACTGAGGCAACTGCCGAGGAAGACATAAGCAGACATGATGTAGCAATGTGACACTGCAATCAAGGATAATTGCACACAAAAGCTAGGATGCAGTGGAAAAGTGCAAGGTCAATGCAGACTTCATTGTGACAGCATACAATTTGTCCATTCAATTGAATGCATCTGTAACATGCACCCCGCTGTGGTCAACTTGAAGCTGCAAACACCAAGTGCAGACTTCCTGGGTCATGCATGTGAAAACACCAACACCGCACAACATAGTGTGCCGGTTCACAACATAGCATCCAAAAAATGTGTATCAATGGTTCCATGGTTGTGGATCCTAACTGGGGCTGCACAATATAATGGAGAACCCTGAGCAAGAGAGGCCAAAAGTGCTGTCAAACCATTACCCCACAAAAATTGCAAGGGATGTGAAGTGTCATTCAGTACACATGTACAAAGTGCAATGGAACACACACCAGCACAACCATCAGCACCTGTCACAGGCCACAAAAAGCTAGTCCCGTCACCCACCCAAGAAATGCCCACACAGTTGAACTCCTACAATTTGGAATCTGAAACCTGTGTCCCCACCAATACATAGTAACAATAACATGCCCAGACCTATGACCAGAACCACACCATGTGACACATGCACCCATGAAGTAGCACCGGTGCCCCACAAGACAGGTCAATCCCAACTGATCACACTCAGTGCAAGACTCCTAGCCAAACACCACACAAGTGTCTGCAAGTGCCATTCACTTACCTGCAGAGGTTGCCCATCTGCCTGCATATGATGTACCCACCGGGAGACACATCCCCTAAATGCAATGACGTGCATAGTAACAGCAGTATAGACCTGCACATACATGAAATCACATGAATGGAGCATGAAAATGTGCTGAGAGCACCCAAATCAGAAGGACCACAGCGTGCAAGAGGGTGACAAGATAGATTGTGATCTGCCCATGAGTGCAGCGTAGCAAAACAGAGAGAGAGTGACAGTGAGAGGGAATGCCAAGTTAATAACACGTCAAGGAGTACACAGCCTAGATTGGAGATGGCCAATGACATGTACTACACCACAGTAGGTGAGGACAGAGCTGAGGTGATTGAGGGATCAAGACAGTGACATGAGTACCACTTAAACATCCAACCTGGCATGGTAGCATGCAAATCACATATATAGGAAACTTCCACATGCAACAAACACAGGGAACAATGACGCATGCTAAACATGCAAGACAGTGTTCATGCTTACCCATTGACTTAGCCGGCATGGTGTGAATCCCGTATCACCTTCACGCAAACTGTGCCTCCGAATGAGTGACAGGAGGGCCAGTGCCTGGCTGAGGGAATGGGGAGCATGGACTTCAAAGGGTGCAGGGTGTCTCCCCTGGGACAGCAGTCACGCCTCATTACGGATTAATGAAAAAACATGGGACAGGACATTACAAAAGGCATATTTAAGTAATATTCACACAGCACACATGTGTGATAATACACTGAACGCATAGTTACCTGCACATGCCATCCTAAATACCACCATGCAAACATGCAAGTTGACCATCACTGCAAATGCCATGGCCTTGAGAGGGCAACTGCACAACTCAAGTAAAAATAAAGCAAAAAATAAATAATAATAAACCTGGAAAGGACAAATCAAAAATAACATGCCACTATCCGGCCTGGGGTCTACAAAAGTGGTAAACATATAGATATTTTTTAAAAATGTCCATCATGAGCAGGGTGCATGTCAACATCCACATGGGTGGACATCCCAAAAAAAAAAAGAAATACATACAAGTCCCCTCCATGGGCTCACAGACCACACGGCTATGGTGGACCGGGAGGCATGTCTGTGCTGGGACCCCAATCCTGCATTGAATCTTCAGGTGGAAGTGGTGCTAGAGGCTGACCACACAGTGCCCTGGCCTGATCCTCAGTGGTCCTCAGTGGCAGCCGCCATGTGTGACACTGATGAATGCACCAGCACACTGAGGGCTTCCTCTGAGATTGTCTGCCTCCTGGTGGAATAGTCTTCTGGTGGCTACATGTTCATCATGGATTGCATTCCTTTGGGCCAACATCTCACACTTCATGGCATCCCTGTGTGCCCGATCCTCTGCAAGCAGGGATGCCTGCAGAAACTGCAGATCTGCCAGTCGGCCCTTGATGTTGGCCTCCATGCGCAGTCTGTGGCATGACCTGCAGCTGTTGCTCCACCTATGTTTCTGAGGGGAATCATGGAAATGGCCACCCTACCCATGCCCTCAGCCAAACTCTCAAAAGCAGCACCCTGTTGGTGTGCGGAATGCAACATCTGCTGCTCCCACTCTGTCTGCCCAGCATGTACACATCGCTCACATGTGCGGGACCCTTGCCTGCCTGCCTGCCTGTCTGATGCAAGGGAGCATGGCCCTTGCTGTGAAGTCCCTCTCCTTGGCTGCAGGTCTGCAACACTCCCTTGGTCCCAGCTGTCCCAGCTGTCCCAGGACCAGAAACCAATACAATACAAGACAACCAATACACCACGTATGTCTGTGGTGGTTACGGCTGCAACCACCACAGACATACGTGGCACGCCTGTCTGTGGTGGTTGCAGCCGTAACCACCACAGACAGGTGTGCCACCACTGACTGGCCTTGTGAAGGCACCTGACACCTTGCAGACTTACGTGCCCCAACTGCTCCACCAATTGGTGCACTCACCTCCGCCAGCATTGAGGACTGCACATCCGGTTTGGCATCAGAGCAAGTTTTGTCAGAAGAATCAGATCAGTCTGCATCACGGCTCAGCATGGTCTGTAGCACCAGTGGGTTTGCATGGCCTGCCACACCACGTCCTCCACTGGTGGTATGAAGCACCACAAACTCTTCTTCATCCTCCTCCTCCACCGCATCTGGTGCATCTTCACCTGCACATGGCCAGAAATTGACATGTCGATTCATGTGCAACTTGTCTACAGTAAACATGTGCATGACATTGCTTTCATGCAACACATAATGCCATAAGAAATACAGCATCCGCACACTGTGGACAAGCTATCTGAGCATTCCATATGCAGACTGGCAACACAATTCCCTGCTCAGGGCCATCCTGCCAGCAGACTCCTCGCCAACCAACAGGGTTGTTAAGAAGCACATTATGGGCATGGTACCGCAAATTGTTCACTAATACCAGTGAAATGAGCATGGGCATGTGCCACTGTGATGTGCAATTACATCACATGGCAACAAGCAGACACACATATCCACATACAAGTCTGCATCCATCACATGCCACACCAGTGTTGTCTTGTTACAGGGATTGGACACAATGGGAACATGCCGTAAGTCTGGAAAAAAGGAAATAGTCCTAGGTGATGTATGGCTGTAAGTGTACCACCTAGGCATTGTCTGTGAAGTGGAGCAAGTCAATGGAGTTGTCGATAGGAACATTGACCCACAAGAGGGAGAGAGGCATGGACCCATGGAGTGTGGGTGGGTAACAGGTAGCAGGCCTCACAGTGATTTGCCTCAGGAGTCATCACCATTGGGGCAGCGGGGATGTGCACAGTCTGAACATAGACACCCTCACTCAGGGCATGCCATAAGGTGTGTTGGGTGTCAGCTTGGATGTTTATGTGGCATGGAAGCACATATGTACATGTGTGAAAAGAGATTCAATAACCTGCATGGCATGAAGTGTAAATAGGATTTCGGACACATGCACATGTCTAGCAGAGCAGAGTCAATGACATCAAGGATGCAGCAAACAACTGTGCACATTGTGGTATCATGTTGCAGATGTTGGGAGTTATGCTTCTGGGGGATGCAAACTGTCACATGGACATGTTTAACTGATGTACGATGCATGGTTTGTATCTACTCTTGTGTACACTGTACCTGAGTCAGTACACCACATGACATGGTTCACCCGGGGCAGTCATTCCAATGCAGCCAGATGTGCACCACAATTATACATGTTGGTGATGCATTACTCCAAATACTCAGGATGCACAAGGTTGTTCACTCACCAGACATGTCCTTGTACTTTTCCATGCCCCCCTACGCCTTGCACCTGCTCCAGTAGAATGAATTGGCTCATAGCGTCTTCATGCTGGGTCAGCTCCTCCTCCTCTGGTGACCCCCCTCCAGTTGTCAGAGCAGAAGACAGGTTGCGACCCAGCTTGGACTTGGTGCGATGGATGAGATCATTCCAGTGCTTCACTACCTGTGCAACAGTGCGCTTCTCAAACCCTAAGGCATTGATCTCATCCGTGACATGCTGCCAATGCACCATCCGCTGAGCAGTTGTATTTGTGCTCCCCGGATGCTGGCACATGTCACGGTGGTGAACGCTCACGTAGTCCATGAGGGTCTTGTGTTTTCATCATGGAAGTTCTTCTTCTTCAACGTGCCAGTGTCCTGTGCCGTGTGATGGGGTTCAGCCTGTTCCTGCTGTGCAGGCTTTGCCTTCTTGCCATGAGGTGTTTGTGCCACACCTATGTGGCTGGGACCACTTAGGGGTCCAGATGCTGCACCACAAACGGTGTGATCTGCTGGGGCAGGTGCTTCAACAGCACGTCCCTTACCCCCTCGGGCTGGGACAGCTGCTTCCACAACACGCCCCTGATCACAGCCCCATTTGCCCACCTTTCCCTCTTGGGGTATTTCCACTCATGTTACAGGTGTAACGTAAATATGGAAGGCACACCAAGTAATTGCCCTGGGCAATGTGAGTGACGGGCATTCTATGAAATTTGAGACATAGGTCAGTGGTCCAGCAAGGCTCAAATTTACCCGAGGTGTGGATATTACGGTATGCTATATGCACATGCACCCTTAAAAAATAAAGAAATGCATACGCGATACCAAGATTGCTTCCAAAATAAGAAAAAAATGGTACGCAATGCGCAGTGGCACCCAGCAACACTAAAAATGCATACGCGAACACCGGAAAGCTACCAGAAAGGTAAGAATGGTGGTACGGGAAACAAAGGCGCACACAGAGTTGAAATAAATGTGTATGCGACTCACTGTAAGCCTCATAAAAATCATAAGTGGATGCATGTATGCGCGAACGCAAATACCTCACCAAAATAAGTAATTTACTCCACTCGTCTGTCTCCTCCCTTTCGCATGCATGTTCAGAGTTGCTTCTGCATGTACGTATGTATCCGCAAATATGGCGTGCTCAACCCCTGCGTGAAGTGTGTGTCAAGTAAATTACGTGCTGAGGGCCTTTCCTCCGATTTCATGTGTCCACGCTTTTCTAATTTTTTACCTGCAAAGTCTGTTCACTCTGCTTACGGCAGACTTTATTGCGAGACACGGAAGACCCATGCTCCTGCCTCTTTGCCATTTTACCTGCCTCCACCTGCCCTGTGCTGCCTCCAACTTTGTTTCTGCTGCTGCATGTTCAGTGTGTGTGCCTGCTGCCCACCTGCACTGCGTTTGGAGTGCCTACTGTCCAGCCATTGCCTGTGCTCCTATCTCTGGCCTGGTCACCACCTGAGCTGCTTCGTTGAACTCCCATCGTGCCATTCCACCACCGCCACTCCAAAGCCCAGCTCCAGGACCACCTTGCCCACCCACACCTTCCTCAGGGGTTGCCATGTGTGCACCATCATCCTCAGACCAAAGCGGCAACCCCAGAGCAGCGAGACAGAAGGCTGTCAACTACAGCACCAGGGAAGTTGACTTCCTGGTGGTGAAGGTCCTGGAGCATTATGATGCCCTCTTCAACCCTGTGATGCAACGCGGCAAGGAAGAAATTAAGCGGATCTGCAACAGGATCACGGATGCCATCAATGTGTAGGGGGTGGCAGTCCACACCTTCAAGACCATGCACAAGCGCTGGAAGGATCTAAAATCCAGGACCCACAGCAAGGGCATGCAATACATCCAGGCTGGTCCTACCACAGCGGGGCACCGTGTGCGCAGGTGCCGGATGTTGGGAAACAACACACGGGTCCTGGAGAGGTTCTACCCGGCACTGCACACCCAAGTCTGTGAATTACGCCAACGTCTGAATTTGACTGGTGGGTAGCCATGTGGTGCACTACTCTACTGTGCATGTGTGTTGTGCATGTAACAGCATGTTGGCAGTGACCCTCTTAGGCTTGCAGCAAAGTATGCTTCTGAGACAGATGTCTGCATGCATGCCCCAGACATTGCCCTCCATGTGTGCATTTGGACATCTTTGTATTTTAAATGTGATCTTACTTGCATTATGTGTTGTAGTGCTGACTTGCACACCATGCATATGCAATGTTACTTGTGTCTGAGACGTGCCAGGATGTCAAGTGTGCCAGTTGAGGGAGTGTTGCCCACATCATGTGCATGCATGATCCTCATGTGTATGTGCCCAAAATGGAAATGTGTGACTGGGCATCACTCACGCCTGGATGCAACACGTGCATTTGGACGTCTGGCTTAGTCACGTTGAAGCATTGCAATTCACGGGACTCTGATGTGATTGGTCATGGCAATGCTTGGGCCCTCTGAGTTGATGTGTGTGAATGACATGTGTATGTCCTTGTTGCAATGGCATGCTCATGTGTGCATGTTCAATTGATGCATGTGTGTATAACATATGCAAAAGATTGGTTGGGACAGTGGCATGTTGTTTGATGTGATTGTGAAGAGTGATGGCCAGGCAGGTGTCTGCATGGATGTGGATTGCATGTCCATGTGTGTGGGTGTGGAGGTTTATGGTTGTTCCCTTGACAAGTCTTGTTCCTGTGAATGTTGGTGATGCCAGGCCGGCTTTGGTGCAGTACACTGAAGTTGCTGTTCTGTGTCTCCTTTTCCACAGTTCTATCTGATGAAGGGGGCAGAAACAGTGCTGTGGAGCAGGGATGCAGGGATGCCTCCACCAGGCAGAGGCGCAGGCCACAACCACGCCCCTATGCCAGCTCATCTTCGGGGAGCGATCTGGCTGTGCCAGCGCCAGTGACATTGGGCATGGCTGTTAAGGGTGACTCCAAGTAAGTGAAAGTGGGAGGGGACTCCCCAGCAGCAGTGGGGCCAGGTGATGCCACACAAGGGCCACCCATGGCAGAAGACACCCCAGAGTCATCCAGGTTGATGGAGGGGGAGGTGGAGGAGGTGGCCATTGCAGCCCAGCCCATGGGGTCAGGTGAGGGTGTTGAGGTGGACGTGCTTATTGCAGTTCTATCCCAGTGGCATGAGGCCGTGCAGGCCACTGTGGAGGTTCCTGTGCAAAATCATGTCCCTGGGGCATCAAATGCAGCAGTGTGCACCTGCCAGGATGCCTCCACCCCTTCTTTCGGCTGGTGTGTCCACCCAGACCGAATCCCCCTTGCCATCTGGTTTGTCCGTCTGGGATTATATGCTGCCCATGTTGGCGAGGTGGACATGTGTCATTAGTGATGATGTGCAGACTACTTGTAGTCTGCGTGCCCATAATCAAAGTGAGCTATATCGCCTTTTGTCCTGGTTTGCAGTATGCCTATTCTGTGGTGTATTCCATGGCCTGTTCACTACTGCAACCACCACCTCATCTTCCTCCTCTGTGCGCAAGACATCCTCCAGGGTGCCTTCCGGCCAAGATACCAGCAGGGCCCCCTGTCCACCAGTCACACCAACAACACCCTGTCAGGTGGAGCTCACATCCCTGCCCACATTGGAAGTCCAAGGCACAGCAGCTGAGGTGGTCACTGTGCCTATCCAAGTACTGACAGGGTCACAGGCAATGGAGACACTGCAGGCACCTAGGAGCAGTGCAGGTTCCGTACACCCACAGAGATCGTCATCAGGTTGGAGTTCGTACCAACATAGCAGACACCTGGCACTGAGGAAGCAGGTGGCAATGAACAGGCGGCTATCTTTTGCAGGGCAGACCATCCAAAGGGGAGAGGTGGAAAGTGTGAGGCAGGAGGCCCACGTGGACATGAGGAACAGAATGTCTTCTGTGTTACAGCGTTATGAAGGGCAGATCGCGTCAGAGAGGCAGCGGGCACGGGAAGCAGGAGTAGTGATGGCCAGGGCTGGGATAGTGCTGTGTCATGCAAGGAGGTGGGCTGCCATCCTGAAGGCCACTTGTAGGGAAGCACGAGTGATAGAGACACAGATGCTGAACAATCTGCAAACCCTCCAGGCAACAATGGAGGCTCACCTGATGGAGGGGGGACGTGGCGTTGGACTAAGCCCTGTTGGAAAGGCTGAGTGAGATCTGAGAGGAGGACTAGCCGTCTGCCTTTGTACATAGTAATTAGGTGTAGGTTTCCTTTTTTTATTTTTTATTTTTTCCGGAGATCTTCTTGTCCACTCTACTGCTAAGAGTCCACCTTGCTCGATTATGTTTAAGATGTATTCATTTTCCGAGTAACTACATAAATGTATCCTTTTCATTTTTTTGAAGCTGACAATGTTAATTGTTGTGTGAGATTGTAAATCATAGTGTGAGTTTTTTTTCTTTCTTTTTGTAAAAACCATAATCACAACAAAAAATGAAAAAAAAGCAATTTTGAAGGAAATTCTACTGGTATGTCACAGTGTCTTTCTCTGAAGATTTTTATTCTGTGATGTTATGTTTAACTGCTCACAAACAGATCCTTTATGACATAAAATGGGGAAGGCTTTAGGAATTTTTCCTGGGTTAGTTAGCTAAACACTAGCACGTTTGTTTAGGGGGGTTTATGGCCTCCTTATGGATGGGAGGCAATGCTAAAAATATCAACATGTTATTTTATGTTCATTGGCTTTTATACTGCACACATCACCACCGCAGTGGTCTTAAAACACTAATTTATTGACCATATGTGTGAACTTTAATCCCATCCAAGGTG
The DNA here is from genome assembly GCF_040938575.1 of Ambystoma mexicanum. Taxonomy (NCBI): domain Eukaryota; kingdom Metazoa; phylum Chordata; class Amphibia; order Caudata; family Ambystomatidae; genus Ambystoma; species Ambystoma mexicanum. The sequence continues at coordinate 281,993,295 of NC_090929.1, forward strand.
CAAACCGAACCATGGTATGTGTGGTGAAAAGGAAACAGAGAAAGCTAAGTGTGAAATGGAAAAGAGGGAGAAAGAAGGAGAACAAAACAGACGGACATAGGTCAAACCAAAATGTTAAAGATAACATAAGGTTGGGTGATAGTGATTGCTGGAAAACATGTACATCAGTATTGGGTGCAGACCAGAAAAGGTCATGAAAAGAATCAAGAGCTGTCCATATTGGACAAGCCAATTATCTTCTCAGTTAGCGGAGCAATATGGTGTTGGCCTTTATTATAGTCGAGTTATGCGCAAGGTTGTTGGTGTTAAAGCAGCAACTAAGACAGATTTGGAGTGGCACGGAATATAAGAGTATGCAAAACAGCATTTTAAAGAATTGTAATAGCTGATGTTAGAAAGAGGATCGAGTGCTGGGGGTCTTGACATCAGTGTACACGCCAGCTCCGCACATTGTTTCTGAACAAATTGGACAACAAAGACATTACGAGAAAGCCCACATGCCACCGTAAATTGGTACTAGCACAATGCCCTTCTAAGTGCAGTGATGCAATTCCTGAAACTCATTAGATAATTCCGGAGCAGTCTAGCCACAAGCCGGTGGACCCCGCCAAGTTGGTTTCATGTATAAACTTGGTAATAACTGCATGCAAATCTGTCCGCCTGAATCCCGTCATTCTTCAGTCTCCGCGTCTATAAGTAGAAGTGAGTGTAATCCTGCACTCCCTAGGCCCCGATACGCGCTACCCAGACTTCTTAAATCCAGTTTCCGGCTAATTATTGGAGCACGCTTAGCAAGCAAATTCCTGCCAAGGTTCCTGGGGAATGGCTGATAATCACAGGGTGCAAAGATGCTCAGGTTTCCTGGCAAGCCCAGACCCGGACCATGACGGAAACATGAGCCAAATATGATGCAGGGCGCCCGCTTGCAATGGCTGAGTGATTGAAACAGTGTGCAGGGAAATAGGACTCTCAATAAGAAAATAACCAAGGTTAATCTGAAAAGCGCTCCAAGTTCTTTTACACACTAGGAAAGGAGTTACTCTGCGCTGGCCAAAGATGGGAAGGAAGAATTCCACTTTCAGCGCATACAGCAAGCCAGGTATTCTCCTTTCTGAAAGCAATCTATAAAATGGCAGAAGCTTCACAACAAAGCAATGCATTCTGTTCTTCACACTATTGATCCTGATTGAACAGACAAGTACCAAACGCCTTTAGCTGCCGCTTGCTTCATGGTCTGCGCTATAAAGAACGTATCAGTCAATGAACATATTTAAAAGTGAAACCATACAATACTTCCTTGTTATTTTAAGATGCTTAAAACTATTTATGAATATCCTGATTCCTTTAAGGCCCAGGTTCTTCAAAGAACCTTCTAAATAAATATGATACTAGCATTCTTGTCTTGCTAAGTTCCCCTCTGAAGCACGGTGGTTACACATTCTGTGAGCAGACCTCACTGTGGATCCCATGACTAAGTGTTCAAAAAGCCTCATTCACTTAGGAGCTGGACGTGCCTAAACACAGCACTTTATATTTGTATTTTTGTTGTGTGCAGTACTCACTGAGCTGGGAAGTAACAGAGTGTTGTGCATGAAGTGGCTTGGTTGGACGCAAATGAGAGTGTCTCGGGAGGATAGCTCAGGGGCAACATGCTCGCCTTGGTAGCAAGACGTCGATCCCCGGATCTGCGCTTAGAAACCTCTGGGTAGTAAGTGCGTTATAAATAACCAATTACAATTACAATACTTTATGGTTGTATAGAAAGTGGGAGTGGTGACAGTTGGGAGGTGAGGATGGTGGAGAAAAAGGGTGATGTGCTGTGGTGATTAGGGCCATTGAATGATGCGTTCCTTGAACGGCTGGTCTTCAGACTCAAACCATCAATGTCTTCTGATGTGAATGATTGATGGGACGAGTCTAAATGTGGTGGTAGGTTGTTCGGATTGTGGAGCTGTAGTTAGATAAGTCTGGCCCGCTCACCATTACTTTTGTGCTTCTCTTGCTATGTTGAAGTACCTGGTGTAGCGTTGGCATCTGAAACGATCAATTTCTCTTCCAGGTTTGGTTGCCTCTTCATTGATAATTTACATGATGTCTATCTGTTGCTCGCTAATATGTTTCATAAGCAAGGCTAGTGTCACAGAAAGGTATTACTAGGCAGTGGTTTAGGTTGCCATCCACCATTAAGCTGCACCACAGGTTTCCAGATGGGCCCAAAACCTGCAAGTCTGCCCCTTCACCAGTATACGAGTGAATATTACAGGCTGAAGTGCCATACATCGTTTAATTTGCCGGGTTCACAAATGCTTATGCGCATTAGATATAACGGGCATCGCAGAAAGGACCCTCAATACCCATGTGTTCTCTGGTGCAACCCCTTTAGTTTTTGTAGTTGTTATCTATTTATTTATTTATTTAGCATTTATAAAGCGCACCAAACCCTTAGTCATCAGGGCGCTGGTGACAAGCAAACAGTACATCAAACAAACAAAAGAAGCAGGATCAGGTGACTGGTGATGCAGTGTCTTAGAGTAGTGGTTTTGTTGGTGCCCCATCCTAAACAGCAGTGTCTTGAGGTATCTACAGAAGATCCAGTATGATTGTTCAGCTCTGAGTTAGTGTGGGAGGGCGTCCCAGTTTTCAGTGGCAATCCATTCCACAAAAGAACAGCTCACAATAAATCATGTACTGTACAATCTATAACGTGTTCAGGTATTGTTCTACTGTGTCCTCTTTTAATATTTATATGTTTTGAAGCAGTTGCTCCTCACAATCCCAAAGCTCCATACTTCGATCGAAGGATGTGTTTTACAAAGAGCCTGCCGCTGCTGCTACTTCAACAAGCTGCTAGTCAAAATGATATTTGATCTCGCTGTCAGTAACAAACTCTGGTTTGGCCTGTCGGGACACATCATTTTCTGTGCAGCATCTGTTAAACTATTCCAATGAGATGCATTCTCCCTGCACACAGGACCTGCTGCCACGGTCGTCCTTCCACCTTGTCGTGCAGTCAGGCAAGCCAACTTCTGAAATTCCCGAGGATGTCACTGCCCAGATTGTAGGGCAGTGGCATTGCAATGGTTTTGCTATGGGAACACCTTAGTACCCCTCGCCCCTGCATGCATTGAATGTACTGAATGCATCTGTGTGTTGGTCCGTAAGACCCTATGCCTCATTTTATAGAGTATTATGAAGGCAGATGTTCAATGGAATCCCTTCTTTTTTTAAAGAAAGTGCAGCAAGATTCAGAAAAATTAGAACAAGAAGACATTTGGTTCAATTTGAACACAAAATATTGACTTGCCTCAGAAACGTGTGTGCTAATGGGAAAATTGTCATCAGGAATGCAGAAAAAGATGGAGCAAATTTTATCCAAAATACAGAGAACTACATTAAAGAATGAAGGAGAATCCCGAATGATGCTGTTAATTATAAAAGAGTGTGTATTTCTCCTAAAAAGAAGGCTACTAACCAACTACTAAAAAACCTTACCATGCATCACACACCTCTCACACTCGAACCAAACACAACCACACCCCTTAAAACCGCAGCAACCCGCATGCACGTCACGACACCACAACAACAAACACACCACACAGACCCGCACACAACAGACTCAGAACCGAAAAACACACCAATATGCTCAGCGAACAGTGTTAACCAAACTGAAGCTGCCAACAGTACTTCACAGCTCCGTTGCTCTTCTCCAAACTTTGTCCTACTAACACACTTACCTTACCCCCCTTCTGTGCCAGATCTGCCAGAACAGCAGGGGACCACTCCGGTGGTGATAGTGCACAGTACAAATATCCTTTAACATTAACAGAAGCCTCCCAGGGATATTGCCATACTAATATGAGAACAGGTGACCAAAGCACTGGAAGAAGGGTGGCTATGTCAACAAGAAAGTGAGTATCTCATTCAGACTAAACCATCCACACCCTTGTTTTATACACTCCCACAATCCATAAAACATTGGCCAACCCACGAGGAAGCCCCATACTGAGTAGGATCTCCTTGGTGTTGGAACCACTTTCAAAGTATGCCAATTACTTCCTTAACACATTGATCCCAAAAAATGTAATCAGACATTAAAGATTCCATAACTGTAACAATAAACTTGAAACAATTGCATTTGATGCATCAAAACAATGACTGGTATGTCTAGACATAGAATCTTTATACACCCAGATCCAGAGGGGGCAACATTAGAAATGCTAGAACAATGACTGAAAGAAAGGAATGATGATATACCACTTCAAAATGCCTGTCTAATATGATGTATCACCGTGACATTAATGCTAAACATTTTCCCGTTTGATAAGGTCTTCTTTCAACAAATTAAATGTACAGCAATGGGGTAAGTCATGGCAGCCAGCCTAGTTAACCAATACGTAGAATTGTTTGAGAAAAAGAAGATATTTTCTGAATCTTACCCTTTTGTTTCACATATTAATTTATGGATCATGTATATTGATGACATGTTGTTCATCTGGACAGGCGGTGGAGAGGAAGCATTGAAGTTTGTACAATGGGTAAACCAAGGGAATAATTTCCTGCAATGTACACATATGATCAGTAATAACAGGTGCACATATTTTGGATATGAAGATCTGTGCTGAGGCGAATACACATAAAATCCAACCTTTCCACAATCCCACGAACAAAAATGCCCTGCTCCATTATGACAGCCATCATGCCAAACATATCAAAATGAATATCCCCCTTAGACAGTTCCTCAGGTTAAAAAGAAATATCACATAAACTAATATTGAGAAGAAGCCAAAATCCTCACACAAAAGTTAATTGACCAACCTTTTAGGATATCCTCGGTCTAAAACTCTTCTAAACTACCTTTGTATTACAACAGGACAGTGTTACTTACACCCACGCAGAAACAAACAATGGACCAAAAGCGAGTGTGTGTTACCACAAACACAAATCGTTCAATGAAAATAAAAAACCTAGTGTAAAAGAACTGGAAAAATGGTTTAGCAAAGAAGAGATGGGTGGACAATGGCCCATATTTGCTTTTTAAATGGCATAAATATAGGCGGCTTGGTAAAAAGGAATTATACCAGGAACAAGACCAACGAGATAAAAGTACAGAACATAATCACTAATGAATGTGGTTTAGAACCTGTAAAAGAACATCAAGCCTGTGGGAAGTGTAGTGTGTGTGCACTAACTTCACACACTAATGCAGAGATGAGTCTTTCAGAACCATGAGCACAAACATTTGTTTACAAATTCTGAACACAGGAATGTGGTCTATTTCATTCTCCATGTTATCCCCTATTTATTTATTTATCTATTTATTTCTATTCTACTTACCTTGTACTGCACTTTTCCCTTCCCCCTACCCCTGCACTTGCGCGGTCTGAATGACACCTGGCCTAGTAGGATCATTGTCTGTCCTCCCCCTGTTCCCCCCTTCCTGCCTCGTCGCGCCTTGAAACACTTGTGTATAGGCGCGTTACAAATGCCCTATCATATCATATCATATCATCTAAAATATTTCGGAAAAAACACACAGAGGATGAAAACCAGCTCGAGCTGTATTAAAACAAGATTTTGACAGCACCATCAGTCAAACACTTTATAGAGAAATCACATAAACATAATGAATTTAAGTGGACTGTGGTACAGACAAAAACAGGTAATAGCCAACAAGCAATAGAAAGAAAACTGATAGAAATGGAAGAAAGGTTCATTTTTAGGACCAAGAGTCATGTGCAGGGTCTAAATAAAAACATTGAATGGTATCAACTGTGGTAACTGTCTGAATAAAAAATAGGTTATTTTTATTGAGTAAAACGATATGGGATGTTCGTAAGAAGCATTAGCTCACTGCACACGTCAAAGGAGCTATACAGGCTTGAAAACAGCATTCCAAACAGGAAGTCAGTGCCCCCTCTGTCAGGATTTTTAATATTCCTGTAGGTGTATCATGTTGGTTAATGTTGTATTTAAGACAGATCATCATGATATGATTCATGTACAATAAAGAGGTAATTTTTGTTCTATTACACATGGTGTTCCAGTGTCGAACGGGAAATCATATTATACCCTCTAGATCATGTGTATATATTTATATATATTGGCCTAGGCCAAGTCGCTCTGCGAGGAAATACGCGTTGCAAGGTGCTGACCTTAAATCTGTGCTAGCTGCCATTTTAGGTTCATCCGGCATTTTAGATTTTCCCGCTAAAGTCACCCTGTGTTCTAAGATGGTGGACAGTGAGGTTTTGATTGTAACATGGCCGTCTTGACCTCTGTGTACAAGCTAATGTGTAAACCTCCTGCAGGCCAAATTTTAGGGTCATGAACTGAGACCTTGTCCTTTGTTGAACTGTGTATAGAGGATTATCTGTACCAACGAGACTAATCCATGAACATATATCGTGCACAATACTGTTCGAGCATCTAATGTGAACACTTGTTTGACTATATTGTTTAAGATATATGTGAAAGATCAATGTAAATCCGAAGACACACTGTTGCTATTGTAACCTGTTGGTGAATGTATTAAGGATAATCCATACATGTATAGATGCATAAATTAAGAACAAACTCGGCATGAACCTCTAGCCCATGGAAATGGTTAACCTGCAAGTGGGCTGAACTTCAGATAACATACTGAATAAAAGGCACGACTATTCTGATGTACAGCCCTACTCACTTCCCAAACCGAACGGGCTGGTATTCGCTTTGGTGAATTGAGGGCCTGATAGCTATCCGATACTCTGTTTCTTTGAAAACTGTTCAGTTACTTTGAGTAAAGATCTGTATATGTTTATAACCCACGTTTGGTGTATTTCCCTTTTGAAGGTACTCAGCCTCGATATCTTCTTTTGCTTTTACAGATTGCGCCCGAATAGGGACCCTCGAGATTGATGCCAGCTCGTTGAAGGTTGACACGGCTATCGGACTGGGATCGGACAGTGTTAAAAGGGGCCCCTTTTTGATGAGACGCGACACCTCAGCAGCGCTGCACAGCCTGATTCCTGAACCGTGAGCACGCGGTCTGAGTCGGCATCTTGACGAGGGTCCACATATCGAGGTGGGCAGATTTGCCGAAATCACCAAACACGAGGTAAAATTAGTTAGAAAAACATTGAAATCCGATCGGACCTCCTTAGGCTTGATTAGGTGAATCGTGACCCGATTCTTAAATAACCTGATAATTTGTTTTGGAGCATTGCACTCGCGAGTTCAATTACTGACCAGGTAACACCAGTATTCTCACATGCCTTGGTAATTGTCTGCCTGCTTTAGGGCATTATTCTGCAGTGACAGACAATCTTTGGAATTTAGCCGTCCGGCGCCACAGGAGGGGTCGTCGGCTTGTATTATGTACTGTAAACATGGAATTGGTGGTATAGTGTTTAATGATATTTGGCACAGACAAACTAGACATGCTTCCGAACTTCAGTGGCCAATCAACATAGTTTTGAAATTCCATGTATTGAATACTTAGAATCTATATTATTAAAGAAAAATGCTAGACCTGCAGCATTTGACGTATTACAGAACTGGAAGAAAGAAGCTTTGCAGCAGCTTAAGAGTAGAGAAAAACATGTGCGCCGTCATAAGACGAATGTCAAAAAAGCATTGTTGTATGACCAAGACAAACAGTCAGAGTCAACTTGGAATATGGATAGGGCTTTCTCACTTGGTATCCAGAAAATCTATCCTTCTAAAGACTTTCATGTTTCTGACAAACTTATCAGTAAATTGTAAAATGAATGAAGGCCTGGTGCCACTGCGCCACCTCCGTATGTTCCTCTTCTTGCTGCTTTGCCTCTTCTTGCTGTTATTCCTCCTCCTGCTCCTATCGTTCCTCTTGTCGTTCCTCTTCCTCCAGTCGTTGCTCCTCCTTTTGTTGCTGCTCCTCTGCCTGCTCCTCCACCTGCTCCTCCACTTTTTCCCGTTGTACCAGTGATAACACCTCCGTTGGATATGTCTCCTCTCCCTCTTCCAAGTGGTCCTTCACCGCTTGAAGTAGATCAGGGAGCGGGATCGAGGGTTGTCACTCGCAATACTGTACCTCTAGAGAAGAAACATGAGTTGATTGCATGGGCTAAACATTGTATGGAAAGGGGTGATCGAGCTAATGTTTTTGCCACACTTTTTAATATGGACCATTTTACTGAGAAAAATGTTTTTATTGAGGGATTAGATGTGGGATGTGGGACAGATCAAATGATACAGATCTCCCACAAGGGTTGAGGGATCTGAACAATTTAGTGTTCTCTAGAGACACTGCTGAGAAAGTACAAGAGCATGTTGAGAGGGTATTTGAGTATAGAAAGGAGTTGGAATGGTTACAGAATGAGGATGAGGATGGAGATAGTCTGGACATTATGTATGTACAGAAATGGTTCCTTCCTTGTCGTAAATCGACAAGGAATGTTGGAACCACTTTCAAAGTATGCCAATTACTTCCTTAACACATTGATCCCAAAAAATGTAATCAGACATTAAAGATTCCATAACTGTAACAATAAACTACAAACAGTTGCATTTGATGCATCAAAACAATGACTGGTATGTCTAGACATAGAATCTTTATGCACCCAGATCCACAGGGGGCAACATTAGAAATGCTAGAACAATGACTGAAAGAAAGGAATGATGATATACCAGTTCAAAATGCTTGTCTAATATGATGTATCACCATGACATTCATGCTAATTTTTTTCCCATTTGATAAGGTCTTCTTTCAACAAATTAAATGTACAGCAATGGGGTAAGTCATGGCAGCCAGCCTAGTTAACCAATACGTAGAATGGTTTGATAAAAAGAAGATATTTTCTGAATCTTACTCTTTTGTTTCACATATTAATTTATGGATCATGTATATTGATGACATGTTGTTCATCTGGACAGGCAGTGGAGAGGAAGCATTGAAGTTTGTACAATGGGTAAACCATAGGAATAATTTCCTGCAATGTACACATATGATCAGTAATAACAGGTGCACATAATTTGGATATGAAGATCTGTGCTGAGGTGAATACACATAAAATCCAACCTTTCCACAATCCCACGAACAAAAATGCCCTGCTCCATTATGACAGCCATCATGCCAAACATATCAAAATGAATATCCCCCTTAGACAGTTCCTCGGGTTAAAAACAAATATCACATAAACTAATACTGAGAAGAAGCCAAAATCCTCACACAAAAGTTAATTGACCAACCTTTTAGGATATCCTCGGTCTAAAACTCTTCTAAACTACCTCAGTATTACAACAGGACAGTGTTACTTACACCCACGCAGAAACAAACAATGGACCAAAAGCCGAGTGTGTGTTACCACAAACACAAACCGTTCAATGAAAATAAAAAACCTAGTGTAAAAGAACTGGAAAAATGGTTTAACAAAAAAGAGATGGGTGGACAATGGCCCATTTTTGCTTTTTAAAATGGCATAAATATAGGCGGCTCAGTAAAAAGGAATTATACCAGGAACAAGACCAAAGATAAAAGTACAGAACATAATCACTAATGAATGTGGTTTAGAACCTGTAAAAGAACATCAAGCCTGTGGGAAGTGTAGTGTGCGTGCACTAACTTCACACACTAATGCAGAGATGAGTCTTTCAGAACCATGAGCACAAACATTTGTTTACAAATTCTGAATACAAGAATGTGGTCTATTTCATTCTCCATGTTATCTAAAATGTTTCGGAAAAAACACACAGAGGCTGAAAACCAGAATGATAAAATGCTCGAGCTGTATTAAAACAAGATTTTGACAGCACCATCTGTCAAACAATTTATAGAGAAATCACATAAACATAATGAATTTAAGTGGACTGTGGTACAGACAAAAACAGGTAATAGCCAACAAGCAATAGAAAGAAAACTGATAGAAATGGAAGAAAGGTTAATTTTTAGGACCAAGAGTCATGTGCAGGGTCTAAATCAAAACATTGAATGGTATCAACTGTGGTAACTGTCTGAATAAAAAATAGGTTATTTTTATTGAGTAAAACGATATGGGATGTCCGTAAGAAGCATTAGCTCACTGCACACATCAAAGGAGCAATACAGGCTTGAAAACAGCATTCCAAACAGGAAGTCAGTGCCCCCTCTGTCAGGATTTTTAATATTCCTGTAGGTGTATCATGTTGGTTAATGTTGTATTTAAGACAGATCATCATGATATGATTCATGTACAATAAAGAGGTAATTTTTGTTCTATTACACATGGCGTTCCATTGTCGAACGGGAAATCATATTATACCCTCTAGATCGTGTGTATATATTTATATATATTGGCCTAGGCCAAGTCGCTCTGCGAGGAAATCCACGTTGCAAGGTCCTGACCTTAAATCTGTGCTAGCTGCCATTTTAGGTTCATCCGGCATTTTGGATTCTCCCTCTGAAGTCACCCTGTGTTCTAAGATGGTGGACAGTGTCGTTTTGAATGTAACATGGCCGTCTTGACCTCTGTGTACAAGCTAATGTGTAAACCTCCTGCAGGCCAAATGTTAGGGTCATGAACTGAGTCCTTGTCCTTCGTTGACCTGTGTATAGAGGATTACCTGTACCAACGAGACTAATCCATGAACATATATTGTGCACAATACTGTTCGAGCATCTAATGTGAACACTTGTTTGACTATATTGTTTAAGATATATGTGAAAGATCAATGTGAAATCCGAAGACACACTGTTGCTATTGTAACCTGTTGGTGAATGTATTAAGGATAATCCATACATGTATAGATGCATAAATTAGGAACAAACTCGGAATGAACCTCTAGCCCATGGAAATGGTTAACCTGCAAGTGGGCTGAATATAAGATAACATACTGAATAAAAGGCACGACTATTCTGATGTACAGCCCCACTCACTTCCCAAACCGAAGGGCTGGTATTCGCTGTGGTGAACTGAGGGCCTGATAGCTATCCGATACTCTGTTTTTTTGAAAACTGTTCAGTTACTTTGAATAAAGATCTGTATATCTGTATAACCCGCGTTTGGTGTATTTCCCTTCTGAAGCCTCAATATCTTCTTTTGCTTTTACAGATGGCGCCCGAATAGGGACCCTCAAGATTGATGCCAGCTCGTTGAAGGTTGATGCGGCTATCGGACCGGATCGGACAGTGTTAAAAGGGGCCCCTTTTTGATGAGACGCGACACCTCAGCAGCGCTGCACAGCCCGATCCCTGGACGGTGAGCACGTGGTCTGAGATTTGCCGAAATCTCCAAACACGAGGTAAAATTAGCTAGAAAAACATTGAAATCCGATCGGACCTCCTTAGGCTTGATCAGGTGAGTCGTGACCCAATTCTTAAATATCCTGATAATTTGTTTTGGAGCATTGCACTCGCGAGTTCAATTATTGACCAGGTAACACCAGTATTCTGACATGCCTTGGTAATTGTCTGCCTGCTTTAGGGCACTATTCTGCAGTGACAGGCAATCTTTGGAATTTAGCCGTCCGGCCCCACAGGAGGGGTCGTCGGCTTGTGCTATGTACTGTAAGCATGGCATTGGTAGTATAGTGTTTAATGATATTTGGCACAAACTAGACATGCTTCCGAACTTCAGTGGCCAATCAACATAGTTTTGAAATTCACCGTATTGAATACTTAGAATCTATATTATTAAAGAAAAAGGCTAGATCTGCAGCATTTGACGTATTACAGAATTGGAAGAAAGAAGCTTTGCAGCAGCTTAAGAGTAGAAAAAAACATGTGCGCCGTCATAAGACGAATGCCAAAAAAGCGTTGTTGTATGACCAAGACAAACAGTCAGAGTCAACTCGGAATATGGATAGGGCTTTCTCACTTGGTATCCAGAAAATCTATCCTTCTAAAGACTTTCATGTTTCTGACAAACTTATTGGTAAATTGTTAAATGAACGAAGGCCTGGTGCCACTGCGCCACCTCTGTATGTTCCTCTTCCTGCTGCTTTGCCTCTTCTTGCTGTTATTCCTCCTCCTGATCCTATCGTTCCTCTTGTCGTTCCTCTTCTTCCAGTCCTTGCTCCTCCTTTTGTTGCTGCTCCTCTGCCTGCTCCTCCACCTGCTCCTCCACTTTTTCCCGTTGTACCAGTGATAACACCTCTGTTGGATATGTCTCCTCTCCCTCTTCCAAGTGGTCCTGCACCGGTTGTAGTAGATCAGGGAGCAGGATCGAGGGTTGTCACTCACAATACTGTACCTCTAGAGAAGAAACATGAGTTGATTGCGTGGGCTAAACATTGTATGAAAAGGGGTGATCGAGATAACACCTCTGTTGGATATGTCTCCTCTCCCTCTTCCAAGTGGTCCTGCACCGGTTGTAGTAGATCAGGGAGCAGGATCGAGGGTTGTCACTCACAATACTGTACCTCTAGAGAAGAAACATGAGTTGATTGCGTGGGCTAAACATTGTATGAAAAGGGGTGATCGAGCTAGTGTTTTTACCACACTTTTTAATATGGACCATTTTACTGAGAAAAATGTTTTTATTGAGGGATTATGTATTCATTTATGTGTAATGTGGGACAGATCAAATGATACAGATCTCCCACAAGGGTTGAGGGATCTGAACACTTTAGTGTTCTCTAGAGACACTGCGGAGAAAGTACAAGAGCATGTTGAGAGGGTATTTGAGTATAGAAAGGAGTCGGAACGGTTACAAATTGAGGATTAGGATGGAGATAGTCCGGACATTATGTATGTACAGAAACGGTTCATTCCTTGTCGTAAATCGACAAGTGAGGAAACGTGAATTTGCGGAAAAGACGCAATTAGATGGATTTCAGACACATCAATAACTCCTGTTGAAGTATCTGACACATATAGTCAGTATACGCCAGAAATGCAGAGGAAAGTGATACAGGTAATGGTGGAATACCTACAGGATGATTATGTAAAAAGAAAGATTAGTTGTCCCGCAGAGTTATTAAGTATTTACAAGAGAGATTTTTCATTTGACACTTCTTTGGCTGCTTTAGCGCTCGCTTTGGCTCCGTTGCTTAGTAAACATTTGGAGTTGCCTACTTCTCAGTTGCCTATGAGAGAGGTTCCTCCGACATTCGTCCCAAAAGTTGAGATTCCTGCTAACCCTGGAAGTGAAAACCATTAGACAATCTATTCCCGACATTAGGAAAAATCCGACAGGGTTCTATAAAGAAATGGAGTCTGTTTTGCAATCCTCAGTATTCACTTTAAGTGATATTGATCTGTTATTTCCCGTACTCTTGCCCATAGATTTGTGGAAACACGTTAGGACTATAGATGACGTACCAGGGCTAGGAGATACATGGGCTAACATAATTAGAATCGATGGAGAAAAGCTAGCTGGTGAGAGACCGCCCCAGGCGATATTAACTTTGCCTGACAGGATAGTTGCGAAATTGAAACTATAAATCCCAAAAAAAGAATTATTTGGGACAAGCTTACTGCCTGTGTCCAATGGAAGTCTGAGGGTGCTACCGAGTTCTTTAATCGGTTCGAACAGGTATTCTCGGATTTCAGTGGAGAAGATTTGGGCACAGAGTCTGGGAAAAGATTATTTGTAGACAAATTTGTGTATGGATTGCTGCCTGACATCCAGTTGAAAATTATGTCCTCTGAGAGCACTTGGCAAGCAAAGTCTCAATCAGAAGTACTGCACATGGCTCATTACTATGAGAATCGTGTCAATAATGAAAAGGAAAGAGTCGAAAAGAGAAAAGGTTATTTAACGACAAAGGTATTGTTAGAGCAAATAGTTAGAGGCCCTAGAGGGGGAAATTCACAGTTTAGAGGTCAGTATGTTCCACAAGGTAATGTGCCGTTGGGTCCTGTGAACATTAACCAGTGTGCTTATTGTAGGCAAGAGGGTCATTGGCGTGCACAATGCCCGATCCTCCGTTAGAGGTCGAATAACACATTTGGGAATATGGGTAGATGACCCAGAGGTTGTCTGGGTGTTGGGGACCCTAGTAGAGGTCAGTTTTCACAAGATTCACAGCAACCTTTTTCACAGGCTAATCAGGCATCAAGTGGGAATACTAGAAACTTATTTAACCATCTTTCTGCCGCTTACCTCTCTGAAGAACTTCCTTTCAACAATATTCTGTTTCGCTAGGATTGCCCGAAGCAGGGTTTGGAAACTACACCTATTCCCGTTAATCAGAAAGGTCCCTACATTGAAATGTTAGTGGAAAATAGGAAACATCTATTCTTGATAGATACAGGGGCACAAAAGTGTTCCATTGGTCATTCATGGGTTCCAAACATTCCACTGTCAGGACAAACCAATGTTTCTGTAGGGTTTTCTGGCACACCAGTTGTCTGTCCGGTTTCTTTGCCGGTACCTATTTCTTTGGGTCCGTTTCCGGACCACTGTCCACTCCTTTTGACTTCGAATTGTGGAGAGAATTTGTTGGGGTTGAATCTGTTGAAGGAATTAAATGCAGTAATTCATTGTTCTTCTGATGGAGTGCGTTTGACGATTTCACCACAGTGACTTTCTGTCTCTCAATTCTTGACTAGACCTTTGCCACCGGAATTTAGTGAGGTTCTGGAGTATTTGTGGGCAATTGACAATAATGATGTAGGTGTTTTGCAAATGAGCCTGTTAAAATTGTCTTGAAACATGGAGTAAAGTTGCCACGTATTCCACAGTCTAAGTTTATGGTCGATGGTGAGCAAGCTTTGAAATGCATTGTTGCTGATTTTGTGCATCGAGGGGTGATTGAGGAAATTGCAGGTAGTCTGTGCAATAGTCCGATTTTGCCCGTGTACAAAAAAGGCGATAATGCAATTCCTTTCCGTTTCATAATTGAATTACGTGCCATCAATAATATTGTCGCTCCACAATTTCCAACTGTGCCTGATGTGACGACAATATTAACTATGATCCCGGCTCCAGCTACTCATTTTAGTGTTGTGGATCTAAAGAATGCTTTCTTTAGTATTCCTATACACAAGGACAGTAGATACCTGTTTGCCTTCACCTTAGGGGGATGCTCCTTCACACTTACCCTTGCACCATAGGGCTACACGGAAAGTCCTAGCATCTACAGTAGGGCCCTGGAAGAACAACTTGATATCCTCTACTTGTACACTGCTTCAATATGTTGATGACTTGCTTTTAGCTGCTGACTCAGAGAGCGCTTGTAAGGAGGGCACTGTGTTGTTGCTTATTCACCTGGATAAACAGGGACATAAAGCTTTGCTTAAGAAATTTCAATATTGTTCCCTGGAGGTCGCCAATTTAGGTTATCTCCTGTCAAAGGAGGGAAGAAGATTGACGCCTGAATGGATAAAATTAATTTCTAGCATGTATGTCCCAAACACGCAGAAAGAAGTTAGAGCCTTGATAAGAATGGCTTCTTACTGTAGGCAGTGGATCCCCAACTTTTCTTTAACCATTAAGCCGATGTTGGCTTTGACAAAGAAGGGCATTTCTTCGCCATTGCTGTGGAACATGGAGCACCAGCGTGCATATGATTTGCTCAAGACTGCATTGTGCTTGGCACCGGTTTTGAGCACACCAAACTATGAAAAGGCCTTTGCGTTGTTTGTGGATGAATGTGATGGATGTGCTTTGGCTGTATTAACGCAGGAACATGGAGGGAAGAATAGGCTGTGCGGCTACTTTTCTTCCGCCCTTGATCCTGTAGCATGCGCTTTGCCAAGATGTTTGCGAGCTGTCGCTGCTGCTGCTGCGTCTCTAAAACAGATTGAGGGAATGGTCCTAGGCCATGCTTTAACCCTGATGGTACCTCACTTTGTGGATGTTCTACTGAGTAGAACTCAAACGCAACACCTCACTTCCACACGGTTGACGAGATATGAATTGATCTTGTTTGCACCGCACATTCAAATTAAGAGGTGTTGTGTTCTTAATCCGGCTGAACTCTTACCTTTCCCGCAAGGTACTGCTTGCAGTGACGAAGAGTCACATGATTGCCTTTACACTACCGAACAAGAGACAAAGGGTAGAATTGATATGAAAGATACTCCTTTGAACAATCCACAAGGGGAGCTTTTTTTTCGATGGCTCCTGCTTCAAACTTCTGGATGGTACATCCACAGCTGCTTATGCAATCACTACATTGAGCACGGTCATGGAAACCAAGAGAATCTCGCATAACTCTGCGCAGGCCACAGAGATTATAGCATTGACCCGAGCTTGTGAACTTTCCGAAGGGCTTACCGAAAATATACACTGACAGTCATTATGCCTTTGGGGTGGTTCACAACTTTGGGAGACTTTGGTCAGAAAGAGGGTTCCAGACTTCACACGTTAACAAGATCCATCATGGCTCCCTGATAGTACGACTACTCTCAGTGCTTGCACTCCCTACTCAGTTAGCTATCGTAAAATGCGCAGATCATCAAAAGATTGTAGATGATGTAGGGAAAGGGAATGCTTTCGCTGATCAGATAACTAAACAGACTGCCACTGATCTCTCTTCAGACATGTACACTTCAAGGAAAGCCACAAATGCCTGTACTATGGATGAGGGTATTGATTCCGTGAGGGATATCCAAGCCGATGCCTCATTAGAAGAGTCAAAGAAATGGGCTGAGGGCTTGGGGAAACTAGATGATGATGGGTGTTGGGTGGACAGAGTTGAAGGGAAGTGGCTACTTCCTGACGCGTATATTATGATGATGGTTGTTATGGCTCATGGTCCCACACATATATGTGCTCGCAAGATTACAAAAATGTTGGAAAATGTATGGGTGAATGACAAAATCTCTAAGGTAGCTGAACGTTTTGTCCAAGAGTGCATGATTTGCTGACAGCATAATGTGGGAAAGGGCATATCAACTCCTAGGGGAAGTTTTGGTCCACCTTCTGTCCCCTTTGAGGTTATACACTTTGATTTTATTGAGATGGAACGGTGCAATAATCTGAAGTATGTGTTAGTCATCATTTGTGCTTTTAGCAAATGTGTTGAGGCTTTTCCTGCCAAAGACGCTACAGCCATGACTACTGCAAAGACTATGTCAAAAGACTATTTCCCGAGGTTCGGGCTACCAAGATTCATCTGGTCGGACAATGGTCCACATTTTATCACTGCTGTAATTCTGCAGATATGCATGGGATTACAGATCGATAAACGGTTCCATTTGGCCAGACACGCTCAGAGTGCCGGACTAGTAGAAAGACACAACAGCATCATCAAAAACAAGCTTGCTAACACGCGTGCCGGCACCAAAATAAAATGGCCAGACGCCTTACCGATCGTGTTGTTGTCAATGCGTACAACCCCTCAAACTAAGACTGGGCTCTCTCCCTTTGAGATGGTAATGGGGAGGCCTGCTAATATCTGGAATCTTCTGAAATGTCGTTCTCTGCGAAATGTAGAAAATGTACTTCTTTCAGGTTACTGTAGCCAGTTGACTAAAAACTTGTATTTGATTTATCACCAGGTGCGAGAGGCTTTACCTGTACGATACGAGGGCCGTGGTCACAGCATACAGCCAGGTGACTGGGTCCTGACAAAGGTATTCGAGCGATTCTCTTGCCTTGCACCTCGATGGCAGGGCCCCTTCCAAGTCCTGCTGGTCACGCAGACGGCGGTGCGGATAACAGGCAGGAAAAGTTAGATCCATGCAATGCACATCAAAAAGACTCCACACCCAGTGCCATACGATACAGAAGAAACAGAACCCCTCATCAGTACTGCAACTAACGATCCCGAAGCAGTAAACAGCATCGAGAGTGTGTCGGAGACCCTCCCGGAGCCCGTGCGGCCTGGGGAAACAGCTATTTTGCCTCCACACTCTCCAACAGTTTTGTCTCCGGAAGCTGTTGTTCTGGATCTTGCATCCTCTCTTGTTCTTGATACGTCGCTTCCAACAGGAACTGACGACACGTTGTTCTCAGATCACTCAGTACCAGGAAGCACAAGGTACGATCTGGGACCATGGAAATAGACCTACTGCACGGTTCAGCTGTGCGATCGAGGAAAATCATCAAGGGCTTGCCTTTTTGGCCTGATCTATTGTTTATATGGGGATTCTGTTGGCTAAGGTTTGTGGAAGGACTAAGAAGGTGCTCGGCCTGGAGGTCGCCAGCTAAAAACATTGGCATGTTTGTTTGAAGATTACAATGCCTGCAACCACTACCACTCGTACAGGACTGATAAGTGAACGTGTGACCAGCTGCAAAAAAGGACAGTCCGTAACATGGGCCCCGAAAACGTACTGCTGTTTTTTGATAATGTTAATATGTTTTATAATGTCATTGTTTTAGGCTTCTGGTATCCAGAAGAAGTACATCCGCTCCAGAATTTGTTACCGACTGAAAATGTACCTACTGTTTATACTCCTTTCATGCATCTGCACACTCTATCTCCTAGGGATTCTCACCATAGACAGAGATATTACAACAACACGCTATTACTCATCATGAATGCTACACATGCCATCTTTAATAAATCCAACTGCTGGGTTTGCTCGCATTTACCGCAACACGTGGATAAGGGGCTAGGTTGGTATATTCATCCTTTACCTTTGACAACTGCATGTAATGCTTCTCTTAGAGCACTATTCTTTGGTCATTGGAATGATAGCATCTCAGGGAACTAAGATGGGACTAATTTGAATCAGTTTGAAAAACATGTTTTGACTCCCTTGGGATGCTCGCTTTTCCAAAATAGGAGTAAGCTCAACGTTGCTTCTATTAGGCCTTCTGATAGACTGTCTTGTCCTTTCCAATCTTTGATTTCCTTTAAAATGGCTTCTATAGGCAATAAGGATGCCACGCATCCTTCTTACACTGTTAACCATAGCCGAGATTCAGTTTCTTTCTGCATACAGAGCAATGGTACTCAGTCAATGGGTGATTTTAAAGGTTGCACCAATGCTGCGAATTTGACTGGGGAAGACAGACCTTTGTATGTAGGCAAACCTGGGATCTTAGCGCTTGGTTCTGGGACTTCTTGCAATCTTGGGGCTGGAAGGTACTTTCG
This sequence comes from Ambystoma mexicanum, assembly GCF_040938575.1. Taxonomy (NCBI): domain Eukaryota; kingdom Metazoa; phylum Chordata; class Amphibia; order Caudata; family Ambystomatidae; genus Ambystoma; species Ambystoma mexicanum. The sequence continues at coordinate 282,012,222 of NC_090929.1, forward strand.
GTCTTGCTGATCATTTTGGGAGTTCAGTTGTTCCTTTGTTGCTGTATACAGTGTCTCCCTGGTATAGGTTCGATGCTAGGGGGATGTTGCACACAGGCGATGGGTACGTTAGGACGCAAGGTTTACGCCCCAGAGAAGAACGCCAATGAATATGTTCTGAAAGAAATTCTGGTAACCGATCTAATGGCAATTGATATCTCCGATGGTGATTCAGGGTGTGTGGACATTGAGACGTGGAATTATTCGTAAAGTGATTAGAAGTAGTTTAGCGCTTGGCATAGGCCAAAAGGAGGGTTTTTCGAATGAGAAATCATATTATACCCTCTAGATCGTGTGTATATATTTATATATATTGGCCTATGTCAAGTCGCTCTGCGAGGAAATCCGCGTTGCAAGATCCTGACCTTAAATCTGTGCTAGCCGCCATTTTAGGTTCATCCGGCATTTTAGATTCTCCCTCTAAAGTCACCCTGTGTTCTAAGATGGTGGACAGTGTTGTTTTGAATGTAACATGGCCGTCTGGATCTCTGTGTACAAGCTAATTTTCTTAGTCATGAACTGGGACCTTGTCCTTCGTTGACCTATGTATAGAGGATTACCTGTACCAATGAGACTAATCCATGAACATATATTGTGCACAATACTGTTCGAGCATCTAATGTGAACACTTGTTTGACTATATTGTTTAAGATATATGTGAAAGATCAACGTGAAATCCGAAGACACACTGTTGCTATTGTAACCTGTTGGTGAATGTATTAAGGATAATCCATAAATGTATAAATGCATAAATTAGGAACGAACTCGGCATGAACCTCTAGCCCATGGAAATGGTTAACCTGCAAGTGGGCTGAACATCAGATAACATACTGAATAAAAGGCACCACTATTCTGATGTACAGCCGCACTCACTTCCTACACCGAACGGGCTGGTATTCGCTGTGGTGAACTGCAGGCCTGATAGCTATCCGATACTCTGTTTCTTTGAAAACTGTTCAGTTACTGTATATCTTTATAACCAGCTTTGGGTGTATTTCCCTTTTGAAGGTACTCATCCTCGATATCTTCTTTTGCTTTTACACCAGGGAGGACTTCAATTTTCCCAGAAGAGGGAGTTCATAGTGAACAGTACAGTATAGGCCATTATATATTAAAAGATGGCTGCTTAGTTCACTGAGTTAGATCAACCAATTGGATTACACAGTGGATAGCATGGACACAAAAGTGTGAGTACAGTGATTGAAACACAAGCTTAACCTTTGATGTCGAGCCCATAATGCCTATAGATCACCAGATCACACCAGAATACGTAGATTCAGTGGCAGGTGTTGTGATTAATCCTGCAGAGTCATCATGACACTTCCCATGCGTCCAGGCCAAGGCAGCTGCTGCCGGACTCTGACCCTGAGGGTGGGATCACATGGGCGGAGATGGCTGTCGAGGAGAAGTGGTGACTCCCTTAGGAGAGATGCTATATCCGTCCTTTTGTGAGAAAGATGATCCTGTAATCCCTTAATACCTGATGGCATGCTGTCACTGCACAAGTCCCTCCCAGGTTCAACACCAAAGCACATTAGGGAGAAACCACCTAATCAGAATAAATTTCCCACCTCAGGATGGCACGATTCACATGTGATGTCGCCTGATTATGATGGTTCTGTGTTGGGTAAAAGTCCTGAACATAATGTCATTACACTGAATATTCACATAACATCTATATAACTCAGTGGCAACACGTTTGTCTTGGAAGCATTATGGCCTTGAATTCCCATAGCTCCAATGGTACTGGTATGAGGAAGAGGAAAGAGGAGTTAATATGGAAAAGGCACAACCCTAAGTTAAATACACAGGCTAGTTGTTTTCAAGATCACAGGAGATTTCAAAATGTTGTGTCTTACTATGCAGGGAGAATGGAAGGAGAGGACGAGGTGGTCCCAGTCTGGAGGAAGGAGAAGGAGCAGGAAGCTATGGAGGATGCTGAGGGGGCCATTAGCTCTGAGGCAGAAGCACAAAGGAAAGAAAGCCATGCAGAAGGAGAAGTACGCTCACGGGCACCCGCCTGGATATGTGAAATAGTGGAGGAGAGAGACTCTGGTGGAACTCAGATGCTGCAGGACCCGACAATATGCGTTCTTGCAGAATATAAAAGGTTCCAGTGGTGGAGGCATGAGAGTCCGATGCAGGAACCAAGAGAGATGCTGTGCAATGGGGCAATCGGCACAGCAATGGTTCTTCATTTGAGACACACGTCAGACCAGTGAGTCACCCGAAAGGAGTTGGGTGCCCCGGGATGTGTCCTAAAGTTAAAGCACACTTGGGAAGGCAACTTAAACAAAGACACAGCCAAACAGAAGGGGGAAAAGGGTACAATTCTCCTCACATGGGATGTCAGTTTGGGGAAACCAGGAACCCATATTGTCAACATCTAAAACTTTGAAGAAGAGATGAAAGAGCTAAAAAGGTACAATTCTACTTACACAAGAGGTCGGTTTGAAGAAACATGGAACCCAAATTGCTTACAACCAAGAGACTGTAAAGAAGAGACAAAAGAGCTAAAGGGTACAATTCTCCTTACACAAAATATAATTTTGGGAAAACCTGAATCCCTCATTGCCATAAGTAGAGAAACATTCAAACCTTATACAATTCTCCTCATATGAGATGTCGGTGTAGAGAAACCTGGAACAAACATTGCCACAAGCAGAAAACATGAACAGTTGTGTGAAGTTGAAACCATTCCTGGCAGGAAAGTAAACTGGGAGAGGAAAAAGTTGTGTGAAATAGAAATAATTTCTGGCAGGCCTGTAAAAAAGGAGAGGAGTACTTGCTTTAAGCTGAACTTTGTCATTATAAGCAGTGTTGTGGAAACACAATATTTGCTTTATCATCCTGACAAACTATGTTACAATAAGAGACACTTGCTTTACTATTCTAACAAAAGTATTCCACAGAACAGATTGTTGGTACATCCTTCCAAGTAAGTGTTTTGACATCTTGAGAAGAATTCTGTATGAACTGAAAACAGTTGCTTTGGTTTTGAACAAGAGTTCTTCGGAAGAGACATTTACTTTGCCAATTTAAGAATTGTGTTGATGAAAAGAATACTTTGTGGGAGAAAGAGTTGCTTTGGCTTTGAGCAAGTGTTTTATGTTGGAGACATTTACTTTGCCAATTTAAATAACATAGTGAATGAAAGAGACATTTTTAATCGAACTGAATCAAATACTGCTGGGACAAAACTCTTTTAAAAGTCTTCCTGAATGTATTCAGGGGAAGGGAATCAAACCCTGGACACACAGATTACTTTATTGGAGTTATACTTTGAACTTTTGCACACTTTTGTTTGAACTGAAAATAGACACATTTTCCTTACACATTTTGGTTGTATATGTTAATGTGAGGGTGGATGTATTTTGACACAAGGTCAATTTTATTCAGGTTTAGTTTGCAAGGCAGGTACATTTTTGTTCCGATAGGGACAGATAGGCTTCAACCCATCCCACTTTAATTTTGAATAAACATTGAAAATGTTGAGAACACTGCAACTTTGTGTCCGTCTCTCTTTTCTAATCCTCACAGTGTACATATTATCCTTAGAATATTCAAGATGGCCACGGAATCAGATATAGATTCTCAAGCACAGAGTGTCAAATACATGTGACATTTGTCAGCAGACCCAAGATGTCAGCTTCTAGTAAAGACGGCAGTGATTTAAACACTGAAGCCACATGTGTTGCATTGATAACAGTCCCAGCAGCTCTAGGGGCCCACGTTCGGATTGCAACTGGATCCATCAACTAGAATGGGAAAGAGGTGAGTTAGTCTACACTTAAAAGAACCAACAGCGTGCTAGTTAGTACCACTTTACACTCAATCACCAGAATTCATGAATTTTGACTGCATTGTCAGATCTACTGAAAATGGAAGAATATCGAGGAACACACTCTGTGCTTGTACGACATGTCAGTTATCGTTGGTATTTCTTATCTAGAGTGATCCACTTTTTATGAAGTAAACATGTTCCCTAAAGAATGTCCTGAATTAGCGTATAGAGACTAGAAACATGTTGGATTTAATATACCACTAACCGATTAGAATATGTGGACAGAACTACATGGGACCAACTCAAAAGCATTATTTTCTGAGGTTGAAAAATGACATCTCTCAGTTTTGTGTTACTGTGGTTTACAAATAACTACACTGGGAGGAGGCTCATGTGTGTTTGCTGTTCGTCTGGTTTTACACAACACTGCCAAAAATGTGGAATGTTGAAATATAAGAAATTGTTTTTGGTGGTCACATGAGAAAATGCCTTTTTTGGTAATGTATGTACCGAAAACTGGGAATTGATGTAATTGGTGTACAATGTCATTCCTTTTTCCAAATGCTGTATGTACTATTGCAGGTGTATAGAAGACGTATACATCATCTGCAGGATGAATAAAGATTGTATGGCATTCTTTATTAATAATCACTGTTGAATAAAATAATGATGTAACCATTTTGAAGTCTAAGCCAAGGGGAAGAATTTGGGTTATGTGAGGAGTCTGTCATGATCCCCAGCAATATACAGTGCTCACTCTCACACAACCAGGGGGGGAGGTGTAGCAACACGGGTAAGGTATGGACATTAAAGGTGGCTGGCTGGTGTAGGCATCTATTCACCAACACTGGCAACTTCCACCAAGATGCCTGCCAGATTAAGACACTGCACAGAACCCAGGATGGCCCCCAACCAGCCCATGAGTCAAGAATCCTTGGTGGTCTAGTGGTACAAAGTGCAGCCCAGGGCTGTAAACCACACCGTGGGTGACACTCTGTGACTAGCATTTGTTCCTGTTGATTTACAAGCAGTGTAACGCTTGCTGCTCTGCCCGATTCTCATGTAAGTGCAAGAGGACTTCTGTATTCCGGCTATCCGCCGGTCTCTCTTCTTACCTGACTTGGATACTGCAGTTCATTGGTTCTTGGACTTCTTGCCAGCTCGTATACTTACCCAGACTTGGATTAGGAATGGAGAGCTTCATCAATCCACCACAGCACTCTCAGTTCCTGAAAAGAAGAAACCCACAGTAAGCTTTCAAAGACTCAAAACCACGCGTTCTCCGAGCCCCCCTTTAAAACCTGCTTGCCTGAGGTTTTGAGTCCACTATTGCCACACATCATCCGCCAGTGCTCCAGCGACCGGCAACACAGCAGCTGTCAGCAACACACAGCATCACAGCTCCTGTAGAGAAAAACACAGAAGAAAGAGACAAGAACATTATTCATGTATAAAAGCATGCTCCGCATGGCATCAGCTTGAGGACTTGAGGAACGCTGCTGCAGTTTAGAAGAGGACATTCACAGCGCAAATGAGGACACTTACCTGCAAAGAGAATCACGTGTGCCACAGCCAAGGTGAGCCAGTTTCCCTCGCCCTGCCAACCAGCATACCTTGGGTTACAGAACAGAGGTGGGGGAATATAGGAAAGCAGACATTAATGCCCTTCACTTGTTAGGTTCATCCAGACTGCTCACCACCATCCCTAATAACACTGAGGAACCTTTCCAAATCACTCACAACTGCACTGTATGCGGGGCAGTAGCCTTTCTAACAGAATAGTGGGAGGGAGTGGCTTGGACTGTGCTTCTCATCTCAGAGGGCCACGCTTCCAGGGATACGGACCAGGCGCTCCTGCAGGGCACCAGAGGTAAGCGTTACAGATCGGAAGTATTAGGTGGACAAAAGAATGGCATTTTGGTTGCTAGACTTTTATTGAAAGTAAAAGTGGGTTGGGGAAACTCCAGTGGAGTAACTTTGCTGAAAATGTTGGGGGGACATGACAACTGAAGGAAAGGGGTGCGGTGATGATGGCTCTGAGGGATCTTTTCTGCCAAATTGTTAAATAAATGTGGTCGGTTGGTAGATTTGACCGAATTCAGTCACCGCGATTAGTTCGAAGCCCAAGATACCAACCATGAAGAGCAGTGGTTTCAGGGGTGGCCCCCTCAGACCATGTTCAGTATTGTTGGCTTTGGTAGTTGCAGGGGTGTCTCTGGCTTCCTCAGCATTTGTGGCAGGGGAGCCAACAAAAATAAAAGAAAAGGGACGTTGCAGTGTCAGTTCCGACCCGCGTTAAAGGGATGTATCTGACGCTGCAGGTTACAGGAGAGGCAGCGTATGGAGAAAAGGTAAGTGGGGGGGTTATGGGTGTACTGGTGGTTTGAGGGGACATGGGTTTGGTTTTTTGTACCGAGGTAAAAACATATTTGCAGCAAAAATTTCTACAGTTAATTCCACCGTGATTTTGTATGTCGGTCAAACAACCTAAATACCTGAGGGACAACACTAAACTACTACCCCACAAGAGTCCATTGCTGACGCTCTATTATAACTTTCATAAGACTGGTGGCGTATCTTTAAAATTCAATTGGGTCCCCACACATCTTCAGCCGGCCTGCCATGCACCCAGTGATACAACATAACATTCACAAACTTAATTCCACTAGAACATACAAACAATGCATTATTTATCATTCATTCAGACACAAAAGTCAACATACATATGCTTGCACACACTCTCACTCACACACAAATGCACCCAGAAAAACCACTGACATATACTGTGTGCACACAACATTTATATGTACATTTACAATAACACATGGAAAACGTCCATTGAGCAGACCAGAATTTATCACCCCGTGATACCTGACATTTTGGACTATGTTGACTTGACCTAGATGAACTATAAAGTCATGGCCGAAAGGACCAGATCCACTGGAATGTCAGCAATTTGTCTGATTTTTCCTTTCATTCAAAGGCAGAAGCCATCAGTTTATGCAGTGCAGTGGGAGACCAAGATTTTTAAATGCCATATATCTCCAAACTTGGGTTCTGCACAGCAGCTTATATGTGTATTTGCTGATAGATTTTTTTTCTACAAGATTCTGACTGATTTAAATTGAGGTATGTTTTCCTGTGTTCAAATGGCTCCAAGCAGTGGATTACCTAGCGGGAGAGCACAAGGGGGTGGTCAAGAGGGTGGTCAAGCTGCTCCCCCACATAGCTCTTTTAAGAGCCAGACAGGGACATTTGTCATTGGGACACCTCTCCCATTCGGCACCTCAAAGAGGGTGCTCAACGGCAAAAGTGTCCCGCTGGCAGGACAATGTGTGCTGACCAATTCCGGCTCAGCACGCTCATTGTCCTGTCCTGACAGCAGGACACCTTACCTGTTCCGAATGTTAGAGGTGTCTCACTGCTAGGACAATGTCGCAAGGAGTGCCGGGCATGAAAGGGTCTTCACGTTGCTCTGTATCAAAAGAGTATTATAATGTGAGCCATTAGACACTGACGGAAGGAAGCAGGTACTATTAGCAGGGACGCCTGTGCCTTTAGAAATGGGAATAGGAGGGAGTGATCAGAAGTGAGAAGGGTGCATAATGTTGCATGCTTTATGAAATAACAACTATGGCTTTACAACCCAAGACGGATTTGTTAGGCTCACATTAATCTGCATGAGGCTATTGTGACTTTGCATGCAGAATGGGGAGAATGAAACTGTAGCCATACATATATATTTCTATGACAATGTATATGGTGTATGATTAGTTTACTATGAAAGGCTAGTTTATTATGTAATGTGGTTTGCTTCCAATGCATTGCTATACATAATTATATGTTATATGTATTACATAAATAATAAGCAAGTGAAGTGTAAAGCAAAACCTTAATAAATATCTATATCAACTAAGCCTGGAAAGATGTACACAGTCTCATTGTCCACATCCCAGTTTCACCATGTAACCAAGTGTGTGATCCTGAGCAAATTATTTAATTACATTGTGCCTTATCTGCAGCTCTGAAAGCTTATGTTAATGTATCATGCTATCATAATGGAAAAGGCTAATGACTATAGAGTTGCTCAACATATACAATAGTGCAATTTAGGTATTTTGCAACACAACGTTATTTGTCACTTGGCTTATTTATGACAACTTATTCTAAAATCACTTCCATGGTGCCTCCAGGTATCAACGACTGATGATGCGCCTCTCAATGTCCTTTTCTGTGAAGTCACTTCTGTTGATGCAATCCATATGCTAATTAGGAAGTTTGCATGTATTTTGCCTCAGAGGGCATTGAGAGAGCTCCCCAACAAACATACACAAACACAATTAAATTACATGGCCACAGTAGTGGCCATGTAGTTATGGTTAAGTTGGTGTTTCCATAGGAAGAGCACTTTTTGGGTGGCTTATAACTTCGCTCCCCCTGGACGAATCCTCACCAAACTTTGCAAAAAAGTATATGGCCCACTCTGAATTGTTTTGCAAAGTTTGGTGAGGATTCGTCCAGGGGGGGAAAAGTTATAGGGGGGGTCCCAAAACGTTTTTTTTTTTCCCATAGACTGAATGGGAAAAAACTTTGCGCACGGCTACAGCCCGAACCGCCGGATTTACACCAAATTTGCGGCAGGAGTGGCGGCTTGGTCCCGAAAGCGTGCTTTTGCAAATTTGGTGTAAATCCGTCCAGTAGTTTTTTAAAAAATGACCAAAATGTAAGGCAAAAAAAATAGTGATATCTGTGTTCGCTTCGCGGACGGACGTCCCTGTTCGCTCCGCGGACAGCACCCCGATTGGCCCAGCGGCTTGCGTCATGTCCGCGGACATGCAACGTGTTCGCTGATTGGGCGGCGTGGTGCGTGATGCGCGTCAGATTTTCTGTCGCGCCCGCCATCTTGCATTTGCGGACGTCCGCAGACAGCGGGGTGAAAGTTTGTTCAAAATGTGTATTTAGTAGAGTGTGTTGGTGTGTAGAAATCTTTGGGGAGGATGGGGGAGTATGAGATAGGTTCAAAGTTGTATTTTATTTATGTGCTAGACGTTTTTGTTGTGTTCGATTTGTCTGCGGACAACACGGCTGTTCTGGAATGTACGTAAATAAACATAATGGATTCAGTGTCAACTTGAAAGTGTTCTAAGAACACTCGTGGGATCTTGGAATGTTTGTAGGCGGTGTCCTGGAGACGTTGTCTGTATTGTTCGTTGGCAAGGTGAAAATGTTTTAAGAACAATCGCGGTGTCCTGAAATGTTCGTACATAAAGAAAATGGGGGTGTCCTGAGGGCGCTGTTTGTATTGTCCTCTGGCAAGTTGAATGTGTCCTAGGACCTTCCCCCTGTCCGCAGACATAAAATGGTTGCAATGCTTCTATGGGTGTGATATGCTGCAGTGGTTGTGGCCAGGGTATAGAATGTTGGGTGCATGGCCATTTGGCCATGCACCCAAGAGTGTATGCCCTGGCCACAACCACCGCAGCATATCACACCCATAGTGGCTTTTAACTTTGGGTCAAAAACTAATTTATAAGGAACAATGTTAAAAGCTTGTATGGGTGTGATATGGTGCGATGGTTGTATTTATCTTGTTATATGTACTATTTGGTTTAGTAACGGGAGTCCATGTTTTTCTTGTTCATTTCTGTAATAAAAGAAAATAGCATGTTAGTATTAGTATTTTATAATGACTTATTACATTGTACAATCAATATTTTCTTCTTTTTATTGACCCTCATATTTGGTAGATTACAAACCAGAGTACTGTGCAATTTGCAAAGTTTCTATGTTTGTTGCTAAAATCATTGGGTCTGTGGGAGAAAAAAAATCCATGTTGGATTAAAAAAAAACTTTTTTCTGTTATGCTACAGCTTATTTATTTGTTTGTTTTCCGTGTTTACTTGTTCTTTCTGCCTAATGCTTTATGCATTGGATTGTTTCAGTTTTTGTGAGCAGTAAGATATTAGGTATTTGTTTGGATATTGTAAAATTTTGGCCCAGTTAGATACGAGTAGGCGTATTCTAACTGTTTATGTTTTGATATAATTTTGTGGTATTAATTTATCTGATTAGTTGTTGTAGAATCTTTGGGCAGTTAGATAGGTTTTGAAATATTGTGACAGTTTATATTTTTTTACTACAAGTGTACTTAAGGTTTAAGTACAGTTCAGTTATCAAATTTTGGTTTTAAGAACATTAAATACGCGTTTGTAAGATTAGCTGGTAATCTCTGCTTTAGAGTAACGGTACAATCATTACATTCAAACCATCCACATTTTTTTTTATATATGCAGTGTAGTGCCCTGAGTTGGTAGTGGCTCCTGCGTGGTAGATTATACCTATTGTTGTGAAGGTTTTCCTACCAAGTGATATTTGACCATGTGTGAATCCAGTCATCTTGCAGTTCTTTTTCGTACCATCTGCATTGTAAAGTAGAAGCATTAGTATTACGTATTTACTATGTGTTTGTATTAGTAATGTGGAGCGATTATCCGAATTGCAGGTAGAACATAAACTACCGTGGTTTGCATTTTGTACAAGTTGCTGAAATGGAACGGATTCACAATTAGGTATTGATATATAGACAAAGCGCTCATTGGGGATTTGTTCTTGTGTCACATTGTTGCAGAGAGTGCATGTATGTTTCCACATGTATGAAATCTGGAAGATTTCATTCATAGGTATGTTTTTGTTTTCCAGTACTAATAGTAAGTACATTAGAAATTCTTGTGGATCTTCCTGTAAGTTTATAGTGAATTTCACCATTCCAGCACAGTAGTCCAATTGTTGTCTTATTCCATAAACACTATACGTGTTGTCAGGATTGTTTGCTGCATTTCTGTGAAGTACTAACATTTTCAAACACAATGGGTCTGTACTGTGTAAGTAAATGTTGTCAACAATTGGTGGTAATTGAAATAGAATATTCATTGCTACATTTGCGTAGCAACTTACACCAACTATATTTGAGAATTTAAATGGCCCAGGTAGTTCTGTATCTAACTGCTTTTTTTGGAGTTTGTCTTCCTTCTTTAAAGAAGTACCTGGTTTACTTTCCCTAATTGATTATTTTTTGCTCGTGGTACTTGATGAAGTTTTAGTTTCTTTTAGTCTCTTTGGAGGATTTGCAGTGACATCCTGTTGCATTTATGTTTAATTTAATTTTCTTTTAGAACATTTTCCTTTTTGTGGAACAGGATATGTTTGTAGATGGGGGTGTATTGTGAACAAAGTCTATTGTATTCTAAAATGCAAGGAATATCAGCGTTTACTTTACTTGCATCAAAGTTTATTAGAAATAGACCGTCAATTGTACGTAGGCGTGACAGTGCTACGTAGCTCATGCCTTCTTTAAAGACTGTGTTACCAATGTCTATCATTGCTTTGTGTAGAGTAAGACCTTGTGATTTATGAATGGTGACTGCGTATGCAAGAGTTAGAGAAAATTCTTCTCTGCGTACATACATGTCTTTGAAGAGAAGGATTCGAGCTGTTGAGCGTCCTATTCTTTTTACTTCTGAAAGTTTGTCAAAGAGAATATTGACAAACTGAATTTTGTTGTCACGTGGGTATGTTTGAAAGGCAACAACTGTACCCAGTGCTCCATTAACTAGTCCTTGGTCCACGTCAAGGTTACGTTTAAGCATTACTCTGCAATTTAAGGATAATTTTAATATCTTTTCCAAGCCTGCTGTGTTCGAGATTGATTTTTCTAAAATATTTAGTCTTGCTGTGGCTTGGTCACACATGGGTAGTGTCATTCCATGTACATCTAGTTTGTCTGTGGCGCTAATTTCCAAAATTGGTTGCATTTCTTTGCTTAACATTATTTCATTGAATTTGAAACAGCTTGCAAGAGTTGGCATTAAGGCCATACAATTGACATTATTGTGGTCTAATTGCTCCATAACATCTGTAGCACATGCATTATCACCATAAAGTGCATGAATGTACCGGGTTTTCAATATTGCTTCTGCTTCTCTAGAACATATACCAACTCTGATACTTTTTAAGATGTTGGCATTAGTGAGATCTGCAGATTGGCGCATGTTTTCTGTTAATTCTCTGTATTGGAAATGTTGCCAAAGGTTGACATTTCTGATGCTGTCAACAGTTTTACGGCAGAGTTTGTGTCCTAATGTTTTAAAAATAGGCTCACCTTTTACAGGTGTCAATTGAAGAAGATCTCCGAAAACAATGATGTGTTTTCCTGCAAAGAGCTCTTCATAGTTTGTTTTGAGTACTTCTTGTAATCTGAGGTGAATCAAAGCCAACATTAGGTTGGACACCATGCTCACTTCATCTATTAGTAGCATTTTCATTTGTTTCAATACTCTGCGTACTTCCATTGCAGCTTCTGCAGAAAGTTTGTAATAATCTAACTTGTTTTGGAATAGTAATCGGTGTAAAGTGACACCACCTATGTTGTAGGCAGCTAAACCTGTGGGGGCAGTGACAACAGCTGACAGTTTGTTGTTTGTCAATTGTTGAAGGAACTTACTGATGATTTTGATTATGAATGTTTTGCCAGAACCAGCTTCACCACTGACATACAATAGTATAGGTTTGTAATTTTGGCAGGTGCATTCTTTGTTTTCATGTTGCACACCATGTGCAGTTTCTTTTGTTATTTCTTGAAAAATGCTACGTTGCTCTTTGTTTAGTTTTGATTTTAGTGTAGTTAAGTCTTCCTTATCTTCATAGTGACACATGGTGTTTTCTACTTCTATCATAGCTAATGCTGCCTCATTTGTTATTAGTGGTTCTCCCAGTGGTCCTAGGCTTCCTGTGACAGAAGGTTGACTACTGTCAGGAGTGTCCTTATCTAGTTGGGCCTGGAGTTCCTATTCATGTTGCTCTTCATTGTGCAACATTGTTTTGTACTGTACAAAGTTTACATCAGTTATACTGCTTTCATTGGCTTTGAAAGCGTCTTCATATGAGTCATAGGTATCTAGTATTTCTTCTTCTTTTCTCCATGGTTTGAAGAGTTGTAGCAGGGACGTGTAATATATTTCTTTATGTTGAGGAGTCTTTAATGACAATTTGATATGATTAATTAAATTTATTTTGGTGAGTTTTACTAAGCTGCCATCACAGTTTGTCACTTTGTATTTACGGTTTTGCTCATCAGGTTTTATATTATTTTTGTATGTGTAGTTTTGGGCTATGTGGTATAGACACATGGTTTCCAAAGTGGTACTCCTGTTTGGGTAGTATGTGTCCAATAAATTGTTTTTTAAAATGTCTTGGCTGTTGGGATCATGTTTGGCTATTGTTTCTATATCTTTGTATGATTTTAGAACTCTTTTTCTACATTTAGCTGGACCAGACTTAGCCATACTATTTTTGCAGATTTACCATAAAATGCAGGTCCAGTTAATCGATCAGCTGCTTCATAGGATCCACATTCTCTATGGGACAGCATGTTTATGCCCAAGCTGTATCATTTCTGTGACACTGTTTTATCTGATGACAGGTCATTCCAGAGGTCTTGGAGCTCTGTCTTTTATGATTTGGTTAAGTATGCTGTGACATATCGTGCAACTGCAGTAGAATTGTCTGCAATGTACTGCACATCTATGTTTGCATTCCACAAGTGGGCAATGATTGCATTGTAATCATTGATATATTTTTCTTCTTCTTTTCTTTTTATGCAATATGTATTTTTAGGTGACTTACCTTTAACTCTATGTCTAACTGAAGACATGAGGTTGTTCACTGGACCTGTATTTGTAACTGGTCTTTGGAAACCAAATCAGCCTTTGGTGTAGTATTTCCCTTTGCTTTTGTATTTGCGACGACAATATTTGCCACATTTGTGTCTTTAGAATTGTAAGATTTTTGCATGAAGATCACTATTTGTGGATTCTGATGGAATTTCACAAGTGACATATTATTCAATAAACTGTAAAACAGTGGCATCACTGTCTTGACCAAATTTAGGAGCTTCTTTAATCCATAAAAGCATGTGGACATGTGGCGCTCCTCTGGCTTGGTATTCTTTTCTCCAAAAGAAGTCTTGCACTTCTCCAAGGGGAGGAACAGTTTTATTACAAATAAAATGTAGCATAGCAATGAAGCGATGGTGAAAATATCTAGAAACATTAACAGGATCCTGAGAACAAAGTTCTCCAGGTGTTAGTATATCTATGTTTGTTTTGTTTTCGTTTGATATGCGTAGGAAAGCATGTAAATCTTCCCATGCATAATCTGCGCAACTTAATGTAACAAACCAAGTGGGTGGGCCAAGGTTTCTGATCATACAATGTACATCTCCATGGCGTCGACACCAGTACTCTTTAGTACCTCACATATTTGCTAATAGATTTGTAAGATTTGCCTGTAAAACCTCATCTTTTTGTTGAACTTTTTGTAATAATTGTGTGGCTGTCATATTTTGAAAGTGTGATCCTGATTTTAATATGTGTGCAACTCCGTAACTTAAAGTTGCTAGTTCACTTTCAAAGAGTAGGTGGAATATGTATTCCACATTTTGTCGAAATCTGGGATCTTCAGAATACATTCGTAATGAGCGATATTCTGATGCTGATATTTGAACAGGTCTATCATTGTATCTTCCTCCTTTGCCAGTAGGAAAGAGTAGAGGAAAAGCACGTGCTTCTATACTTTTTTCCCATATGCTGGTTGGTGATCCTTTTGTTTGACGCATTTGGTACGTTTCCAGTGCATCTTCTATGGTGTCATTAGAGTGCAATGGGTGAATTGTATAATGGTCTAAAGTGTTTGCTATTGTAGCAGGATCTAGGAGCTCAAATTGACCAGTTTCTTGTGTCTCTTGAATTATTTCAGTTGTATCTTTCAAGTTTTCTTCGATATTAATTTCTTTGTAATAATCATTATTCTCTTTGAGATATTGCAGGGCTTCTCTAACTTTATGTAAATCTACCAGTTGTTGCCAATTTTTTTTGTCTTTTGTAGGTTGTCCATTTACCAAGATAATTAAAGATTGTTGCATTGGACGTTGCACTCCTACAGTGTGCACATTTTCTTTTAGATCTAATGGTAAATACACTACTTTTCCACAAATACCTTTCACTAATTCAGAGGGAGGTAATTTTGCAGTTTTTGGTTGAAGGCGTATTATTGCTTGAAATGGATGAACTGTTTGAATTATGATGCTCTCATATAAATTAAGTTGTTGAAGGAGTTTTGGTAGTGGATGTAATTCCAAGTTATTTGAGATAGCACGTGAAGGAGTTTGGTTGTTGTCAGGTTTGGTAGTGCAGTTACTGCAAAGTATTATGGGGTCAGTTATTTTGTATTTGTTTTCTGCTATAAGGTAGAGAGCTAATTCAAACCATTTAGAATCTTCATTGTCTTCTATTTTGTATGAAAGGTCTATAGTTTTTGTGTTACTTCTATAATACGTTCTGCGGCAACGTACACACACATGGTTTGGTACTTCAGCTGAAGTGCTTTGAAATTTTTGTATTTCTTTTTTGTATGTGTGTAGTGAAAGGTTGCCATGTGCAGATTTGTTACGAAGTTGGTTGACAGCTAATTCATCTTGTAAGTGGGTTTCATTTCCAAAATATTTTTTCTGTATATACTCGATTTCTTTTAGTAGGTCTTTTGGTGTACCATGTAGAAGAATGTTATTTAAATTGGCTAGTGCTAAAGCAGGACTTTTTGCATAATACAGTTTATAAACTAGATTTCTTATACTTGCATGATGTGTTGATATCCTTTTGATATCATGGAAGGTTGTTTTGCAAGTAGCTCCTGATATGCAGGCCAACGAATTTGCTTGCAGTCCTGTGTGCTTGCGTACTGGACAAGCATCCATACTTTGCAGTATTTTGATTTTGTCTTTGCTTTTCACATATTGATTGAGGAATAGGCATAAAGATTTGAACATTTTTTTGGGAATGTTACACATTGACGTGCATGGCCATGTGTAAATTGGATGTTCTGATTCAGTCGAATGTAGGGGTAAATCTAAGTTTTCAGGGCATATTTTTGTAAGGAGTACTTCTTGTTCCATTATGGTATTATTAACTTGTTCATAAACTCGACCACTGCTATGTATGGATATTGTAATGGCAATTGTATTTGTTTGCTTTTGTTTGTACGCTTCTTCATTAAAGTATGGATCTGTGCTTGTAGTGTGACTCCATTCACCTCCACAGATATTTAAGAAGTTATTTTTGTTCACATTTCGTTCATTGAGAAGTCTTTTTTGAAATGTAGTTGTTAGTTTTGTTAGTGGTTTAATTCTGTTTAACACAACAATAAATAAGTTTCTTTTGAGAAGAATTGCACTGTCTATCAATGCTTCTAAGATTACTTTCCTACGATAGGCTTGAAGTGTTGAACCTGGTTTCTCTCCTGTTTTTATCAGATTTTGAAGGACCTTGTGATGGAACATTTTGGCTAATATACTTTTCTTGGTATGCTTACTTTGTACTATATCAAGATGCTATTTGTAGTCATAGTTGATTTTCTGTTAATAGTTTTTTGGGTCGTTTTACTTTATGATAGAGGAGGCAAAGTTTTTGCACTAGAAACTTCTTCTGTTTCACAACATGACTGTATTAGCTGTTGTGTTTCAACGTTTTTTTTTACAAATTCTGCTATAGATGGGTGTTTATGTTGGAGACTTTTCTTTTCATTTGCTCTACTTCTACGTCCGTTTCTACGGAGTTGCTTTTTGGTGGGCATACTTTAGCGTCTGTTGAAAAAAATACAGAAGGTATGGGTTAGGGTTTTCTGCAATGCATGTGTGTTGTGTGCATGATTGTTTGAGTAATATGATAAAGATGTTTGTAATGGTGTGTGATTGTGAATTGGGAAGTTGAACTACTAGGGATGGGTATTCGTCAATTAATGTGTTACTAAACTCGGGTTCAGATGACAGAAAAAAGTAAGCCGGTGGTGTGGAGAAGAATAAATAATGTAGGTAAAGCTATACAATTAAAACAGTTGTTTGTTCTACAACATCTACATTCTAGCGGCTGAGTTGAGTAATTTGTGTGCCGGAAAATAGGAATTTGAGGACCATTCTGACAGGAGATCACCGTTTAAGACGGGGGGGGATTTTTGGTCAGAATCGTGCAGAATCTCTATTTTTAGGCACAGAAATACCATGAATGCACCGTACAGTGCGTGTGAGTTATAAATCAAATATTATGGTAACAATCTATTTACTTTTTTTTCCAAAATGAGTAGTTTGCTTCTTAGTTGTTCTTTGTACATCAAAATCAGCTGCTTCTATTCGGGAGAATGGGCTTCACTGCAATTATAGAAGAAAGAAATTAGTAATTTGGTTGCTAAATAGCACTGTTTTCATTTTAGACATAGATTTTTTTTAAATTTAAATGCTCAGCGCCTTCCTGAAAACCATTAAAACTATATTATGACTAAGAGTAGGAAAGAAAATATCTTTATTATGGTTTGTGGAATTCATAATCTACCAACGTATACCACTATTCTTGTAACTAAGCTTTTCCACGTAATAGTGAGTTATTGTCATCATAGCTCTCAACCATGTGTGTCGCAAAGGTGGGTGAAATCACCTGATTTTGTTTTTGGCGGGTGAGATGCCCATTGGAATGAATGGGCGTGCAGGAGGCTTGGCGGGTGAGTCAGTCCTTTACAAGGTGGGTGACACCCACCAAAAGCGCGTGAGTTGAGAGCTATGTCTCATAGCCTGCTTTTGCATGTAACAGTGAGTGAATGTCATAGTCTGCTTGTCCTATATAAATGTATGTAAGTACTTATATAAACAAAAAAAATTCAAACCAATTATGTGTTTGTACAAATATTATTGTTTGAGATTTGATCATAGAGTGTGTATGTTATTTTGTGTGATTATATGTCGTGTATATATTTTATTTCAAAAATGTTATTTTAATAGTAGTTGCATGTGTGTGTGTGTATGAAGAAATTAAACGATATAAAGGTTTGTAAGTGACAGGTCATTTTAGGACAATGAAACAATGATCGTCGATTCATTTTTCAGATTATAGAAGGTAAAAGTCAGTTAGAAAATGTGTTCATGTACTGTGTAGAAAATATGCATACCTGTACTTCCTGTTCATGTATATGGATATGGACCAAGCTGCAAGTAGAAATATTGGAGATTTGATAAGTATTTCTCGTAGATCGTGGTTGTCAATAGTATGAGACTTGTACTCCGAGAGATACACCGTACATTTGTAGTGCTGCACTATGATGATGCAGTTACATGTAGAGTTATTGGATTTGATTGGTGGATGGTTATGTGATTGCTTAGCTACATCCAATGAGGGAATGGCACAGAGAGTGAAATCGAAATGGTAGAAGGGCTGTACATGTTACGATACGTTCGCGGACATGGCGGTAGTTCTAGGACACCGCGTATTACATCCGGGGAATTTGGGGAGGGCAGGTATGGAAATGAGATTGGATGAAGCAAGGGATTGGTCAGTAAAGTTTAGTGAGTGTGTTGTGCTAGGAGAGGTTTTCTCAGATATTGTTTTTTCAGAGAGAAGAACAGATAGCTATGGCTGAGTGTTTCAAAACACAGATTGTATGGCTTTTGGGAGACTCGTGGATTCATTGGTTGAAGGTGCATGCAGAAAGCTGTGGAGTATCTATAGATCTTGGATTCCCACATGTGGAAGTGCACTGGCATGGAGTGCGTGGAATGAAGTGGTTGGACTTGCTACCTCTCTGTGCAACTTTGAAGATAGAGGAACATCCAGACATAATTGTAATTCATTGTGGAGGGAACAGTTTAGGACATGTGTCTGGAATTTCTTTGCAATTTTCAATGAAAGAAGGACTTCAGAAGATAATGGACATGTTTCCAAACTCTAAAATAATTTTTTCACGGATTGCGCAGAGACAAGTGTGGCTTCGTTCTTTCTCATGTGGTCCACAAATGGAGAAAGCAAGGCATAATGTTAATAAGGCTGTTTGTGCCTTCCTAAGAGATTTTGGCATGTCCTCTTTTCACAATGACAATATTTTGTTTCGTAGTACATACATTTTTCGCAAAGATGGAGTCCATCTTACTTATGCTGGCAATCAGATTTTCTGAGAAATGTACAAAATGCATTGCAATCTTTTTTAGAAATACAGCATTCGTTTTGAAGTACATCTTACCTAGTTAAAATGTTTTACATTCAAACACCTCCCAAAGGCTCTTTTCAGAGCCACCACTTCCTGTTAGAGAAAAATGCATTGGTTTCAATAGGGTAGCAATGCAATTTTTTTTCTGTTCGCGGACCGTCCGCGGACTTTCACGAAATGGAAATGGCTATGCTTTATGTATCTTCACTTCTATTTTTTAACTGTGAAAGGTGGCTCTGAAAGAGCCTTATTTTTTTTTGATGTTTGTTATTTTGTATTTTTTTTGTTCTTTTTTATACACGACACACTAGGAGAGGAGGGAAAGGAGGGTAAAGGGAGGGGGACACCAACCAAAGGGATAAGAAAGGGCGAGCTGAGAGAGGAAGATGTAGAGTGGGTTTTATTTGGGTACTGAGCAGGTCTTCTGGTGCTCTGAGACGATTGTCTCAAAAGCACTCTGAAGTCACTCCCCCCTGCAGAGTACTATGACACACACATACAACTGTAACCCTCGAAAGGTAAGGGTCATCAGAATTCTGTATGGCCTGTGAGGCAGCTTGAGGAAGACGCTGTCCCACATAGGTGTTCCTTGTGGTGACAGGATCAGGAACGGAGGATGAAGTACAGGCAATCAACCTACTACGCTTCTCGCAATGTACAACCTTTCGAAAGGCCCCAGTGTGGAATGAGCGCAGGTGTCGCTTCATGGTAGTGGTCCCAAAGCTATACGAACCATGCTTCCCGCAACTGAGTACCATTTTGCACTCATTACAGGTGACACGGTTCGCATGAGACTTAGGACCGTTTCCATGAATGGTAAACAACCGCCACACCCAAGATTCACGCCGATGGCGGGTAGTAGGGATTTCCTCTACCTCATTCTCGTCATCCTCTTCTTCCTCCTCTGTATCCTCACTCCTGTTCCCCTCTTCAGGCCATTGGGGAAATGGTGGTGGTGGAGGGGGTGGGGGTGGTGCTGAGGCAGATGTAGCACCATGTGGTAATAGTCGAGCCATGGATGTCATAGGCTTGGAGATGGAAATCTCAAAATCTGCAAAGTATGCAGCAAAATGCAGTGTGCTCTGTGCAATAGTCAGAAACACAATGAGAATGGACTCTAGGGCGTGGTCTTATATCGGGGTGCTTGTGCGCGGGTCGCGGACATGCGCGCCATCCGCAAGACAGATAGAACATCAAAAAAGGTTCAAAAAGTCACAAAAACTTTGTGGAAAGTTAGGATTAGTATGTGGGATTTGTGGTATGGTGATTTTTTAATGAGAAATATTGTGGATTACTTGGAAATGTACTTTTAAACTGGTCGGGGACACGAACAGTGTCGGCATTTAGAGCACGAGATGAGCGTGGGCGCGGTCACATGATTGTTTTGTGAGCATGTTCGCTAAGGTAGCAGTCGTCCGCAGGACACCCAATGTACGGACATTGTTTTGCGCATGCGTGTTGATGTTCTGCGGACAGTGTTCGGGTCCTGAACTAATTAAAAGTGCGTCGGTGTAAAACGAACAGTTACGGACAGCCGTTTGTTCTTAGCACAGTTTAATTTATTTGCTAACAATACGGACAGATATAGCTTTTCAAGCACACCTCAATTTTTGTTTATTTACGAACAATTCAGGACACCACGAGTGTTCTTAGAACAGTTTCTGCTTGCTATCAAACACTACGAATAGGCATAATGTTCTTAAGGACACCTCCATTTTCGTTTATTTACGAACATTTCAGGACACTACGAGTGTTCTTAGAACATTTTCAACTTGCATGAGAACATTACGGGCAGATGTAGTGTCCTCAGGACAGTTACATTTTCGTTTCTTTATGAACATTTCTGAACAACCGCGGTGTCCGTGGACACCTAAATTGGTTTCATCACAAGGAACTGAAAGTAATTACAACACAATATAAGAAAAGTAACTTTATTTCATATATATATATACAATTATGACTGGGAAGGTGGGGCAGAAACGGAAATAAAAACAGGAGAATTAGGGATTTCTTGATAACTGGGATCAGGTGAAGATAGGGTTTGGGGTTAACTGCGTGGGATAGGGTGAGGGGGGACAAGTGCAGGTTGGACAATGGTGTGCTGTTGGGGGTTTCACATAATTTTCCACAAAGTTTTTCAAATCCATAAAATTTTGCATAAGGTCGTCCATTTTTTGATTAATCTGCTGTAGAGTGATATCCTCTGATTGTTGTTGTGAGATGCTTGGAATTTTTGTATGGTCTGTAATAAAAAAAAATATATATGTTAAATGTATACAAAATAATATTTATTAATTGGTTTATATAGTAAAGTGTTTACCATTAGGTGGACTATTTTCTAACATTTCCTCTCGTGGGAAATGCTCCTCTAGCCAGTCGAGAGTACTACACATTTCTGTGAGAAAACAAAAAAGTAATATGTTTTTTTTTCTAATATAGAAAGTTTATAAATATATGAGTAAAAAGAAGTGCACTTAATATGTCTGGTGAGATATGTAATCAGTAGTGTATATGTCTGGTCTTGCTGTTGGTTGTGGAGCGTCTGTGAGGTAATTATGGTGGAAGCCACTTTATCTTCTTTTGGTACATTCCATTTTGAAACATATTGTATTTACATGAATGGTTAGTGTGTTACATATATAGGTAACATTTTTTAAGTATTACTACATATACTTTGTACGTGTGCTGCTTTGTGAATTTGTTAAATGTTCCTATGTTATGATATAACTATTACACATACCTCCCCAGAGTTTTTAGGTGGTGGTACTGTTGTCCAAACATGTCTGCGGACCGTCAAATTCAGTAGAAAGGGTTCAGTATGTTCCATATTATATGTACATAAAGTCAAAGTTATTATTGTTAAGTTGTGCTACTAAAAAACTATGAAATTCAGTAAAAAAACTTTGTTAAAGGGACGTTATGGTTAAGTTGCGCTACTAAAAACCTATGAAATTCAGTGAAAAAACGTTGTTAAAGGGACATTATGGTTCAAATTAAAACCGAAAAACCCCTGAAATTCAGCAGTTATGGTAAAATAAGCAACCATAACTCGCGCCGCCACTGTGCACTGCTAACACTAACACCCAGGACATCAAAGATGACATCACAAATGTCATTGATGACATCATTGATGACATCACATGTGCATTTACCTTTCACAAAAAGTCTGTACAAGGGATTCTTAGTGTAATGTTAATAAAAAAAGTGTCAAAGATTATTGGAATAAATATCAAGTGCTAATCAGTGCATTAAGCTATGCATTGATATAAATAGCATTCTATTATTAACTTCAATCCAGTATACTAAGGTACTCATGTAGAAACGTAGGCATTGTGTGCAGCATACATGATGGATGTGCAATATTCATAAGCTTGCCATGTTGAATATTGAAATGATAACTGTTTTCATATTAGAGTTTTGCGTACAGTGAAACTTGTGATAAGTAGGTAATAAAGCCCACTTACTACATAATTGCATTATTATACACAAATCACAAAGAGACAACACCACATACAAATATGAATATATGCAAGGGAATTGAAGTAGGAAAAAGAAACAGCAATAGTAGCAGAAAGTGTTCATAACGTAACTGATTACCTTTATGCAGAGAAATGATTGCTCTGTTTCAAAGCTGTTACTTACCCTATCTATATATATCACATGATGTGTCTGGACCCTAAGGAAAATAGTGTGAGTACAACATATAAAAATATGAGCATATACAGGGAAAGTACAGTAATAAAAAAACATCAAAAGTATCAGAAAGTGCTGATAAATCTACTGATAATTTTAATGCACAAAAAGGATTGCTGTCTTTCAAGGTTGTGACTTCTCCTATGTATATGTTTCATATGATATGACTGGACCATAAGGGAATTATTGTAAGAACATACTTGAAGGATAAGTCTACGAATATAGTAATTTACAATTTTTAGTTCCTGACTGTTACTGAAGAAAATCATGTGGCCTAGATATGTCAGGAAAGGAAAAAAAGGTAGAGCCAGCCACGTGATGTCATCAGTGATGTCATCAATGACATTTGTGATGTCATCTTTGATGTCCTGGGTGTTAGTGTTAGCAGTGCACGGTGGCGGCGCGAGTTATGGTTGCTTATCTTACCATACTGCCGATTTCAGGGGTTTTTCAGTTTTACTTTGAACCATAACGTACCTTTAACAACGTTTTTTCACTGAATTTCATAGGTTTTTAGTAGCACAACTTAACCATAACGTCCCTTTAACAACGTTTTTTACTGAATTTAAATATATATATTTTTTAAAGTAGCTTTGCTCTGCTGTCAAATGCTGCCCGGGCCCATCTGATTTTACACCGACCTAACCTCTTTGCACTCACGCACCTCCAGACAGAAACAAGGAAGCTGAATGAGCTTCCTGGTTCCTGTCTATGTGTTGCACGAAAACGAAGCCGGAAAGCGAGGTTCTGTGCCGCGGTCCCCGGAAGTGCTGCTGCTAGCGTGACACCACAGGCGCCAGGCTGTGCAACACCCAGTTCAGCAACCTTGCTGCTGACTTTGAGTCAGGCCAGCCAGGGTAAGGGACTGAGCCACGCAGGGCATCCAAGCCCTGAATGTGTTGCAGCTCATCTGCCAGGCATCTCAGCATTATATAATAAGCCGGGCTTGCGCTGTCCAATTAAATATTGATGATTGCAGCCCCCCTGCCCGCCCTCCAAAAGATGGGGTGACAAAAAGGCATACCACAGAAGTTGGGGGGCTAAACCACCTGGCCCCCCTTTAATTACACCCATGGGAAACTCTTACCTTGCCCAAAAGTTAAGAGGGGTTTCCCTACCTCAACAAACACTACTTGTGTTTCTGTAAGATTTCAAATCAAAAAGTGTCCTCCGTTCGATGTCCAAAAACTATTTCGGTCCCTTACACTCTAAAGTTTAAAGACTAAATGAAGAATAAGGTGAAAAAGTACTTTCTCTGTAGCTTTTGTAGAAAATAATCGGGTGCTCAAAAGAAGACCCAAGCCCAAATTCCGAGAATGTCTCCCTCCCCCTGACAGTTTTCAACATCTCAATGTTCCTTATACCAGGAGGTAAGATTTCCTTCCCCTGGTTATTTTCCGCATGGTCCTTCACAGTCCGTCAGGTACAGTGACTAAGAGAATTGTGAGGGTGCTTGTTTCTTTATGGGTGTGGGTCTCAGACTTGCACTAGTAAACTTGGTTCACTATACTGCAGGTATTTTCTTAAAAGCCATTCATACAAAGGTCTCTTACCCCAGTTCGCACCATAGTTCCAGAGCCAACCACAGTGTCAAAGAAAGTAGCATCCTTACCCTGGTCTTTTCACTGCTTCCCCCCTCCCTCCCTCCCCTGCATCCTCTTCCTTTTTCCCACTATACAGGACTCTCAGACTTATGTGTGTTTATCTCCAGTATTTAAAATTGCATTGTGAAAGTAGTGCCATTCTGTGGTTTTTGACTTCTTAGCAAAGCATTCATCAAGCGAACTTGTCTACCATTATTTGGGCTTCTGTCATCTTGTCCAATTGTCTTCTACTTTCTCGTCTCTCTCTGTCTCATCTGCTTGCGCCCCTCCCTGTGTCCTTCCCTAGCATTCTCCCCGCCCCTTCTCTCCTCTCCTCTCCCGACCTACTCTATGGTGCTCTCTGTCTCTCCTATATTTTCTAACTGCTGCTCTATTGACTATCCTGAACTCCTCATTAAATCTGGTAGAAATTAGTTTAAAAAGGACGTCCTTGTCTCCAATACAGGCCTCCCTATCGTGCACACATATACCAACGCCTCCTCCAGGCAAACCCTCACTGACATCCTTTTTGTCGAACCCTCACCAGACCTATGGACTCTTCATATGGTCTCTGTGCTTTCTCTTTTCTCTTCTTCTCCCATTAATGGTGGCACCCGGTGGGAGGCCCTCCTGGCACCCTTCCACTCCTCTAAGGTCATCATTAATGTTTACCTGAATGGTACCATCTTGGTCCAAGGCTCTCAGGCCAACCTTCTACACTTTGATAGACGCTTCCCGTGCCTCATCAAGTTCCTTTCCCCTCCGGCTGTTCCCCTCTTCCCCCCACGCTTCCTTGGCTCCCTCTGGTGTCTCCTCATTGGCTACCTTCCCCTCTCCTCCTTCCTCTTCTGACCCCCCTCAGGCATCTTGCCCAGCTCCGCAGGGTGTACCTCTGATTTGTACCCCACCCCCCCCGGAAGTCTTTCAAGGACGGCAACCTTCTCCATATTGCCACTCTCAACTCTCTCTCTGCTGTCAAACACTCCTCTGACATCTGCCGCCTCCTGGAAGAACTTGACCTCAATGTTCTCAGTCTCATCGAGACATGGTTCATGGCCAGCTCTGTCATGAGTTTTGACACTATCCTCCTTGATGGCTACAATATTCTCTCCTCACCTAGAACCAACCCTTCCCGGAGGGGGTGTAGTCCTGATCTTTCCTGAGTGGATCCCCGCCTCTGTCATTCCTACGCAGGCCCACTCCTCTTTTGAATGCCTCATACGAAGGCTCTCTCTCCTGAGTCTCGCCCACTGCAATGCTGCTCTCTGCCCCAACTTTCTGTCTTATACGGACACTCAACTAATTTTCCGGCTCCCTTCTGCCACCTCTTCTCCTTCTCTCATGTATGACTGTCTGTCTGCTATCCAGGAGTGGTGTACCGCCAATGATTCTCCTCATTGGCACACCTGCTCCCTCCTTTCCTGTCGCTCTCTGGCCAGCCTCTCTTGCCCCTTTCCTGCCCCCACCCGTGAGGCTAAAAACCTCAGGATCATCTTCGACTCCACACTCTCCTTCTTGCCTCACATCTCTGACGTCTCTAAGAAGTCACACTACCAGCTGCATCTCCTCAGAGGTATTCTTCCTTTCCTCTCCTTCCCCCAGAAGCTCACTGTCTCTAGAGATCTGATTCTCTCTAGGCTGGACTACTGCATCAGCCTCTTTCTAAATCACACATCTATTGATAAAAACTATGTATTGATCTACAGCTTGAACTCCCTGGACGGACTTGTCTGCCGCCAGAATTAGATTGACTATTGCAATCGCCTCGCCCATCACACCACAAGAAATAACCATAAGGTTAGCAAGTTGGCTACTTTTTTTCTTCTGTGACAATCACACCACTGATACAAGGCTTTTATATGCATTGAGTAAATCTAATATTTGCCTCAATTTGTATCCATTCTATAGGTTACCATACTGACACATAGGCGCCATGTTGACAGTGTAACCTGGTTCTTAACCTACTGCGTCCTGAAGACGGGTCCTGGGACACTACTGATGAGCTTAGACTGCAACAGTGCTGACCTCTGCCCCAGAAACACATCAGATTGTAGACGCCATTATACTATGTTTATGTATAATTGTAATGTGATCAAGTCACACCATTACTAACATCACGCAAACCAATGAATGCCTATAGGGTGTAAACAACAGCCATAAATGTGAAGTGGTATTCTCTCTCTCTCTATTGTGGTTTTCACAAGTGACGAACGCTGTAAATGGTATTTTATGCTTTTTTACCAATATGTTTTGAGAAAATAATGATTAAAATATGTTAAAAATATTACCTTGATTTTGGTGGTAGATATAATCTCATGAAACTTCCACTTTGAGGATAATTTCTGATAAGTAGCCCTTTTGGTGTGCTAGAGGTGGCTAGCTAGTGGTTTATGTACTTGCTTTTTTGATGTATCCTTCCTCACATACCACAGCCCCCTTCACAACACTTGTTTATCTTTCTAAATCTGCCTGCCTCTACTCTCCGCCCTCTGCAACTCATCCAAAACAGGACTGTAAGACTTGTCCTTGGCCTCAAGCCCAGGGATCGTATCTCTCCAGCACTGACATATCTGCTCTGACTCACAGTGGCAGCAAGCATTAATTTCAAAACCCTCTGCATTGTCCACAAGGCCTTCTGGGGCCTGAGGCCTCAATACCTTCAACTCTCTCTTCCTAAATATTTGCTTCTTGAGCTCTTCCGCCTCCAACTCCCTCAAGGTCAGTCGCTTATCCAAGCAACAAGTTGGTGGTAGATTTCTCTCTTATGCTGGGGCCTCCCTCTTGAACAGCCCCTTGAACAGCCTCCCCACCTCTCGGAAAATTGAGGTGAACCATCTCTGGTTACCGCAAGACATTCCTCTTTGCTTCTGCTTTTTCTTCTCATCTCCCCTGCTGAACTCCTGGCTGAAACTGAAACTGCACTGGTCACCTGGCTACCCTCTGTTCTTGGGCCCAGTTCCCCTCCCTGCCAGTTACACACCAGCACTGAACCCCTGGCAACCCTTGCACTCTGGGTCTGTTTCTGTATCCCTACAGCCCCCTACCAGCACTTGACACCTGATGTCTGCACTTATCCTTGTACCTGCAACCAGTTGGCCGCACTTCTTATTTATTGTTCTTATTTGTTGTTTTTATTTATGTATTTATTAATGTGTTTATCCTATGTACTGCACTTCCCCTCCGCCTTTCCCCTCGCACTTTTCCCTTCCCCCTTTGCCCTGCACTTGCACAATCTCAACGTCACCTGGCCTAGTAAGATCGGTGTCTCTGTCTTCCCACTGCTCCCCTCCCTTGCCTCGTCGCGCCTTGAAACACTGGTGTATAGGCGTGTTATAAATACCATATTATATCATATCACTACTTCCTCTGCTTTCTAGGGGCCCCGGCATCTCCCCGCCCATCCACATATCCTGATTTGTGGTCCACGACGGTCTCAGGTCTTCCTGCACACCTATGGTCTGCCATATGGTTTACATTTTTTGTTTTCCTTTTTGAAATTGTTGCCAATGTTCACTGCCCATCTTCCTCTGATCGGCAGAGCTCCTTCACCCCACATGAACCAACGTTCGTGGAGATAGGGAGTGTCACTGTCTTTGCTCTGGTAGTGATCGTTCTCCACTGGACTGTCTCTGCAGGTGCTCTCTCCCTTCTCGGATCCCCGATCTTCCCCTATCCTTCTCCAGGGCAGGCTGGGTCTCTGGTTTCTCAAGAGAAGGTCAGACTCTTTGTCCAGTCCTTTCCTGAGGGATTCTCATGGGCTTCCTCCAGTCCTTGGTCCTTCAACGGTGTGCAATGGTTCCTTCTTCCTTTAGCAATGTCTCTGGTTCCCAGCCCCATCTCCTACAGCAATACTTCCCTGCTCCTTGTTTATAGGAAAACACTTGGTTTCCTCCCTCTATTTCTACTCGCCTTGGACCAATGAGCAACCAGCAACAAATAGACTGTGCTAAACGATTCTCAGGAGTGCTTTTCCTGCCTTGCCTCCTCTTCTTCATCATCTCAGTACTTTTTTCAAGTCTACAATACTCATGTTGGTTCTAAATGGCATTCTGTATTACTCTCTTCCTCGACCCAGTAGGGATTATTGTGCTGTGTCCAGAAATACAGGAGGTGGATGATTGGTAAGTAGAATGAATGTACC
This sequence comes from Ambystoma mexicanum, assembly GCF_040938575.1. Taxonomy (NCBI): domain Eukaryota; kingdom Metazoa; phylum Chordata; class Amphibia; order Caudata; family Ambystomatidae; genus Ambystoma; species Ambystoma mexicanum. Next base: position 282,040,540 of record NC_090929.1, read on the forward strand.
AATTTCCTCTTGAAATATTATTCGTGGAGGGGGCTTCTGCCAAAGAAAAGGGGGTGACATCTGACAAATCATCACAGTATCCTACTCATTCAAACACTGGAAAACAGACTACCTGACACCTTAACAAATCCTGATATGATATGATATGATATATGGCATTTATAACGCGCCTGTACACATGTGTTTCTAGGTGTAACAAGACAAGGGTGGGGAGACCGAGGGAGGAAAAAACAACGATCTTACTAGGCCATATGTAACTCAAATCGCGCAAGTGCAGGGAAACAGATGGGGAAAAGTGCAGGGGGTCAGGGGGAAGAACAGGACTCAAAAAGTGCAGCCAGTGGACGGCTCATAAGTGCAGAGAGAAGGCCTGTACGGTTGCAGATATAGACCACAAGTGCTGGGGGAACCAGGAGGCAGTGCGAAGGGCAACTGGACATGCAGGTGCCTGCGCCCAAGTTCAGAGTGTAGCCAGATGACCAGTGCGGGAAACAGTCGGGACATCAGCCGAGGAGAGGAAGAGTGAAAGCAGAAGCGAAAAGGAAGGTCTTGAGTTGCTTCCGGAACCAAAGGTGGTTATGCTCAAGTTTGCGAGAGGCAGGGAGGCTGTTCCAGAGGGAGGCCCCAGCCTAAGAGAGAGAGATCTACCCCAAACTTTCTGCTTGGAAAAGCGGCTGACCTTCAGAGAGTTGAAGTTGAATGAATGGAGAGCTCAAGAAGGGAGATGTTTAGGAAGAGAGAGTTGGAGGTAGTGCAGTCCAACTGATTTGAATCCAACTTTACATTATGAACTTTTTCTCTTAATTATTAAAAACAGTGTGCATGCTGCTAAATGCCACTTTGTCAAGTAGAATTTCCTTTTTGCTCAGCCGACAACATGAGTTTTTACAATTCCAATTGTAGCATGTCCTTCTTTTCAGATTACTCTTCCATTTTGTAGTGAACACATAAAGATACTTATGGGACTTTCTTGAAGGTCCTCTTTTTATTTCTTGTTGCTTATTTCTAATGCAACATTTTTGGCCTCAACCCTGTAGACAAAGGTCATTTTTGAACCAGTACCTTGATGCTATTTTAGGAAAAATCGGGGGAAATTGTGCAGCAGCATTGCCAACATCTTTGCACACCATTGCTTGCCTTGGCAATATCAGTCTGGTTTCCATCCTTGGCCTAGAAGCAAGAATGTAGGCCTTTCGAATGTCAACAGTACATTTTTTACACAGTGGTTTGGACTTTGGCTCTTTTTTTGAACATCTCAGCAGCTTTCTATATATGATCAACCATATGGTTTTGATTGACATCTTATCCTGATGTATGCGTTCACTTCATTTCTGTGATGTGAAATTGGTTGCAGTTTGTGTAGATGGGCTCAGTCAGGTTGGACCCCCTTGCCCAAACCAGTGACCAATCTCATCACCCATGCTGTGTAAATTCTACATGAAATATCTGAGAAACTTGACTTATACGTTGAGCCTTGAGGTGCAACAGTACACTGATAAAAGTCCACATCTACCTTAAGAGGTAAGCACTAGCAAACATTCTCCACCTGCGGGATTGTCTTTAGACCCTTTAGCCTCCTCCTATTTATACTGCCATGGCACTCTCCCACCAGCTTTTAGCCTTCCATATGCGTAGGTAACCAACAACCTCTTCACCCCTACTCAATCAGGCCCTAGTACTTGTTTAAAATCCCAATCTCACCTGCTCCTCACTTTATTCACTCCACCACTAGACCAACCCCTTCAACCACACTGTGCTACATACCGTTGACCTTAGAAAATCTCTCCCACTAACAGTGGCACAGAACATGTCCTCCCCCACCCAATCACTGCCTCTTCCCACAATACCCTTAACCTTATTATATATATTCACACACCCTTTCAACCATGCAACACTGAATACATCCAGCTGTAGCGGGGTACACCCACATTAAACTCAGCATCCCTTCAGCATCACTTCACCTCCTCTTGCATGGTCCTACCCCATTAAAACAACCAAATGCTACCTAGAAAAGATCCAGCTAGGCACCCTCACCATGCAACCTGACAGCACTATCCTGTCAGCAACTAAACCTATTAACTCACAAATCTCCCGCCTCCGACCACAGGATTGCATTCCTGACTTGTCATCTTACTTCTTGTCTCAAATCATCTACCCTCTGCTTGCCTGCCAATATCCCACCCCAACATCACCCTTATCTACCCTTACATGCTCCAAACCATCTGCCTACGAGTACACAATTCCCATCACAATCCACTGTCGCAAGACCCCTCCACTAACCCTTCCTACACACCAAGCATGTATTCACTAGTCCCAGACCAGTCACTCCTTGGCCTCTGATTTCTCTATTCTCTCCTCCCATTTGATCTTCTCACCCATCTTCCAACGTACTCTTGTCTTCCCATTTCCATCATCACTCCAGACTTTATCTCTTTTGTCAGTTCCTCCACTACACTTTCCCATCAACTTGTCCTTCCCTTTCCCCTTCACCTCCACTTCATCAATCCCTTCCCACACTCTAATTAGCTTCCCATTTCCATCACTGCGTTTTTCACTCTTAGCTCCAGCTGTTCCACCAACCCTAGGGAGTGAACCACAACACAATCAAAACAACTCTCTCACCTAATCCTGTTTCCCCTTCCATCCTGTATACTGCCCTGTGCACGCCCAACCAGACCCTAATCTAGTCAAGTCCATTTTCGCCACCTCCACCTCATTATCGTCTCTTCTTTCCTCCAATTACACCACACAACACCTTCCCTTGAACCCCCTTAAGCTCCTCAATGTCCCTAAATCCAATACTTTTCCATCTACACCACTTTTCATTCTACCAGTGCCTCTAGCTTTTAACTTCTTTGCCTTCTCCCGACCCTTCAATCTTGCCTTTATTCGACCATATCACTTCTCACATCACCCTACACTTCCTGCCACCCTCCTGTTTCACTCTCTCTCACCTTTACCCTGCTACCTACTGCAATGTATTTCCCTCCATTTCCCATCTCTCTCTACCCTCCAATCTCTCTACACCCCTTTCATTCCACTTGCCCCTCTTAATGACTTCCACCCGCACTTCTTTCAATCTACTCACATTCTCCCTAGAAACACCCAAAGGTCCCTTAAATCCCCCTAGAACCACCCAAAAGTCCCTTAAATCCCCCCTCAAACTCACTCCTCCTGTAAGAGGATTCAATTCAACACTACAGCTAAGTCAACGCCTAGTCTATAATACTGAATGAAAACCCTTATTGATATATCTTTATGTCCAGTTCATGCGTTCTGGATGACTACCCCTATATAACACTCCTCTCTTGGAATCCCCCTGACCCCACTGAGCCAAGAAGTAGTTCTGTTTTGCAAGTTAAAAGGTTTATTTGATAATTTAAACAATAGATATATATATGTCACACCTTATAATAAATTAATAATTGAATATCACACTTAATCTGATATGATAAAGATTAACAACGGAGAATCTGGCACTAACACGCTTCTCTATAATCAATAAGGAGTTGACATGAAATGGATAAGGTAGCACACAGGTGAATAGGAACAAAAGAAGAAGGTAGTACAAAATGCTTTATAGAGTTCAAATGGATGCAAGGTTGAATGAATGAAATGCAGTATAGAAATACTCAATATGATTTCAACAAAACAATGTAATCACTTTTCTCTGGCAATCCCCTCCCCCCCTTGATGCAAGGCAAGGAAATGGAAGGAAAACACACAGTTCTCAGAAATGCAATCAAATGTGATTCAGTTCACCCCAGCAAGCTTAGACTACAGAAGTTTGAAAACACAGGCCCAAATTGCTTTGATATGTGCTAGCAATGGATGAGAAATATGCTGGAAATGCTTTTAATTCCCTTTCAGAGGTTCAGGGTGAGTGGTATCTAGTTAACATTAGCTCAGGCTCACTCTTGCAATGATTCAGGGATAGTTTTTATGAGGCAAACGATTTTCTGGCAAATGGAAGGCAAGCAGCAGCAGTTTTTACATGTGAAGAAATTTGCAAATCGCGGTAAAATTCGCGAATGCGTGTTCCGCGATTGCGGTAAAACTATAAGGGGTAGGAATGCGGTTCTAGGTTCATAGGAAAGCCACGATTCTAAGCTTTCAGATAAAAGTTACTGCAAGTCTCTAGCCCAAACGGTTACAGAGTTATGACCGATTTAATAGAGGTCGTTTTTGGTTTTGCAAATTTTAAAAGCTCAAAATGACAAGTGACAAATTTTGCAGCTAGAATGACAGGTGACAGATTTGGATCTATCAGGCAGTTCTACTTAGGTTAAATAGATTGAATTAGATGAATTTAAACTAAGAGATTGGTTCTACACAGTTCTGCTGGGTACTTACACTATATTCTTGAATTAAATGGGCCTCGTCACGGATCTGGTCAGGGTTTTAGACTGGGCTCTGGTCTCTCTCTGGGCACAGCACTGCTTTCTCTCTCTGGTCTGGTCTCTAGTTTGGCTTTCTGGAGGTTGATGAATTTGAAGTCTGGATCTCTGGATGTTGTATGGTCCGGCAGAGTGTGTTGCAGCAAATGGAATTGAAAGTCTCTATCTGTCCTGACTCTCTGCTTTTATGTGTTTTTAGAGTGGGGGTGTATGCAGCATCACCAGCCCCTACCCCTCTCCACTTGCCATTGGTCAAGCTTCCATTTCTCACTTGATTGGCGAAGGAGCTGTGAGTTAGAGTGATGTCATCCATTTATGATCTCTTGAAACAACTCCCCTATCATCTGTGCACCCAAATCTATATATGATCAAAATCCATATTTCACAGTTACACAGTTGTTTTAAATTACACATACATGGTGTGGCTGAATTTAGCCATGTCTCTGTCCAAATCTGCTCTTTCTAGGAGCTTGCATTCAAAAATGGCAACTTCTAGCACTTTTTCATGTGCTGAACAACATTGGATCTTCATTAAATTTTATACAACTGTTCCTCACATATCTACCCACATACCAATGCATTTTCGTTTGTCTAGCTGAAACAGGGAGTCTGTAATATTAATAAACAATGGGGTTTTGCCCCAGAACATCACACAAATTGGAGTTTGGGCTTGAATTAAAGGTACATTTTTTAAATTAAAGCTCTCAAAGTTATACATTTCTGTCATTTGATTACAAAGAGTTATCAGTGTTTTTGTAAAATATATATTTTACTTTCAATTCAGTCCTCAGAGTGTTGAAGTCCGCCTCCAAGACTTGGGTGGGTCAGTCACAGATCTCTGCTGGCTGGCAGATCTTTGTTGACAGCAAACATCCAGAATTAACATATTCCTTTCAGCGGAAAGGGTCCTTTGTGTGGTGTCTGGCAAGCTCACATCAGGAGCCCAGGGGGCCACTTTGCATTTAATTAACAGAACCCTGTTATTTCCTGGCTTCTTGTGTTGAGTTCTGAAGTGTCAAGAGTTCTCAGGACAGGCAACCCCTTTGAACCTTTGATGAAACAAGACCCCTTTCTTTGCACTCATGCAGTTTGCAAGACAGCTCTCCTGTCAGAGTTTAGACCGCTAGCGCCACCATCAGGATTTTGTGGTTACTGCATCCAATCTTGGGATTTTTTTTTTTTTAGATTGATTCCTTTCAGCAAGTGATATTATATGGAGTAGATTGTCCATGTTCAGGACATGGCATTGGTGTGTTTCTGCAGTAAAGTAATTCTGTGCCCATGATTTTGCCATATTTGACATTCAAGAAAAATGAATTCCCAACAGTATGGGTTTGCTTTTGGCAATCAGCATTGCATCTCTGAACTCACAATATAGGCAAAATGGGATTTTCCTGTGCATTTTCTGGGGAGCTCTGGCCATTATGATGTTTTCAATGCCAGTACTGCACAGTTTTGAGGTAGGGCCCGGATGCATGGGTAAATACATCCCACAAGCCCCCCTTCTTGCGGTGGCCATCTGATCCTTCACTAATGGGACCCGCAAGATCTGGGATGTAGTTCTCCTCTTCTTCCGATAAATGGCACAGTTCAGCATCTTTTCCTCCATCCGGTCGGATCGATCGGTTCTCCTCGCCGGTCCTGATGGGAGTATTGGGCAGTCCACTGGGCCCAATGGATCTTCGTTCCCGGTCTCCGGATCGTCCTTCTTGGTCATTCTTCATGGTTTCATCTCTCCTAGGATGATAAAGCAAAAGCGGCAATATCTACTCATAGACGATTTTTTTTTTCCACCACTGTTGAGATAGTGGGGCAGCATATGCATTTTATCATAACGAAACATTACATTCTTATTTTAATAAAAACAGTATGACTAAGAGACAGTTTCATACAAATCACAGTATGTTAGAGACTAGATGTGGTATGTTTTATGATTGGAACTGAATTAGTCTGATACAGTACCCGCTAGGATTCCAGAGTGTGCCTGGGATGGCAACATTTCAACTGGTTTATGTGGACCCACTTGTCTTCTCCCTCTGCCAAAGGACCTTTGGGGATGTGGATTTTGTAGGCCACAGGGGAGATTTTGTCTATGATCTCGAATGGTCCCTTCCATGTAGGCAAAAATTTGCGCTGCTTGGCCTGGTTCCTTTGGAAGTTGTATAGATAGACCCGGTCTCCCACCTGATATTCCTTCCTGGAAGTTTTCAGGTCATAGTGGGTCTTCATGCTAACAGCTGATCTTTCTAGATTCCGCTGAGCATAAGCAAAAGCATGTTGGAGGTGTTTCCTTAAATTCTCCACATACTCATGAGTAGTGGAGGCATTTATCAGTGTCTGCTCTTGGGTCCTGTAGAGCAAATGCTGAGGAAGCACCATCTTGCGCCCAGTCATCAACTCAAATGGTGACATTTTGGTTGCAGATGAAGGGGTAGAATCTGATAGCCATTAGGACCAGAGGTAATCGGATATCCCAACTTGGCCCAGAATCTGCCACAAACTTCTTTAATATGCTCACAATTGTCCGGTTATATCTCTCTACTGCCCCAGAAGAAAGCTGGCCTGTAAGCAATATGCAACTTCCTTTTGACCCCCAGTATCTCCCACATCTTTGTCATTACTTCACTGGTGAAGTGGCTACCTCTGTCTGACTCAATCCTTTGAGGTAGACCAAAACGGGAAAAGATGTGGTTAATCATCAAGGCAGCTGCAGTTTCTGCCTTGCAATTTGGGGCTGGGAGACATTCCACCCACTTGGTAAACAAGCATGTCACAGTCAACATGTACTTATTCCCCCTAGCCGAGCGAATCACAGGGCCTACAAAGATTTGTAAATCTGACCATGGCAGTGTCATCCCCCTCTTTTGGAGAGGCGCACGGTGCGTGAGGGATGATGGCTGAAATTGTGCACACACAAGACACCCCTTCAAGTATTGGTCGAGGTCCTGCCCCATGTGTGGCCAGTATGCAACCTCTCTTAAGATTTCCAATGTTGTGTGAAACCCCCTATGACCGGCGGTGGCCGCATCATGGGCGTGACTTAACATCAGGCTTCGGAATGAGGTAGGAACCACCCACTGATCGTGGCCAGCTTTGGATTTCCTTACCAGCAAACCGTCTTGGATCCGGAACATTTTTGGACATTTCATCAACACTCTTAGGTCCTCTTTCCTAATGTAATCGGTATCCGTCAGGGGAAAGTTCTCAGGGTCCTCAAGGTGCTGGTAAAATTTACCAATAATTGGATCCCCCTTCTGAGCAGTAATCAAATCATCATCAGGGGTCTCCTTACTCCATTGTGCAATTGAAAGGTCGTTGTGAGCATTTGTCTGGGACCTAGTGATAGCAGTGACCTGGATTTCCCCCAACAGGGACTCAATCTCAATTAGATCCCCTTGGATGGCCCCGGTTTTGGCCAGCTGATCAGCTAAGTCATTTCCAGTTTTGTCTGGTCCCTCTACTTTGCAATGACCCTTGATCTTTTTCCAGTAGATGGTCATCCCATTCGATGTGACCAGATCATCAATGTTTTGGATCAACTTCCCATGTTTCAAGGGTTTGTTGTTAGCACATAACATGCCTCTGGTTTTCCAATTAACCAGGTGCTCCACGAACCCATTCCGTACATAATCCGAATCTGTGATTATGACCAGTTCGTGGAGTTGATGCTGGACAGCAGTGAGGATGGCCTGATGCACAGCCATCAATTCTGCCACCTGACTACTTCGGGGACCAATTTTGTATCCAGCGGAGGGTTCTGGGGACTCATTCACCCATGCATTCCCTACGCCGGCCACCAGTTCTTTCTCCCCGTTGTTGTCAACATGGTAAGAGCATCCATCCACATACACAGTGGGCATTCCCTCACACTTGTCTTCTTCAAAGACTTTGTGTGGGGAATTAAGGTATGCCTCCATGTTGTCCTTGATTTTCAGACTTTCGTCCTCGAGACAGTTTTCTCTGGGACAATCATGCAAGTCAGCCAGACCTTGCGCGAGGGGACTCTTCTTGTTTTGGCCATATCTGACCTCCACAGGAAAGCCTTGCATTGACAGAATCCAGGAAGTAATTCGGGAATTACTCACATTTCCGGCCCGGATTCTGTCACTTTGGAGATATTGCAGAGGCTGGTGTGGAGTCTCCACTATGATGTGTTCCCCCTGGATAAACGGGCGGTAATTCTTCAATGCCCACACCGTTGCCAGGAGTGCCTTCTCAAAATCGTTGAATTTTTCCTCCACAGAGGATAAAGTTTTGCTCGCATAGGAGATTACTTTATTGACCTTGTCATGCTTTTGGTATAATACTGCCGTCAAGCACGTATCAGAGAACCCCGTCTCCAGGAAGAACTCCTTGTTTCTGACAGGGTAAGCTAGGCAAGGCGCTTGTGAGAGGCTTCTTTTGAGTTGTTTTACCGCCTCGGCTTGTTCTGGACCCCATTCCCACTTGACCCCCCCTTCAGGAGATGAATCAGGGGTCTGGTGATCTCTGCGTAGCCCTCAATGAACTTTCTGCTGTAATTAGTCAGTCCAAGGAGGCTCCTTAGTTCCCGCAGAGTTGTGGGGTCTTTCAGTTTCTGAAGTGCTTCCACTTTCTTTTCCTGGGGACAGAGACCCTGAGGAGTAATCTCATGCCCCAAGAAATTAACACGGGTTCTACACCACTGTGCTTTCTGAAAGGAAAGTTTTGCTCCGGCAGCCCTCAACTGTGTCAGAACATAACGGATTTCCGCTATGTGTTCCTCCACAGATGAACTTTTGATGAGGACATCATCTACATAAACCAGGTTACCCCTTGCACCCAAGTCAGGCATGGCCTTGTGTAGAAAAATGTTGAATTCATTGCCGGAGTTGAGGTATCCGAAGGGAGTCTGGGTCCAGGTGTACTGCTGGCCCCCACAGGTAAAAGCCAGCTTGTATTGGTCCTCCCTACTGACAGGCACAGTCCAGTATCCATTGGTCAGGTCTATTGCAGTGAATACCTGTGACCCCTGGATCTGGGCCAGCCCTTGGTCAATGTAGGGCAGAGGCCATCGGGAAGTATGGACCCGTTTGTTGAGCTCCCTGAGGTCGGCACAGAGTCTCCACTGGCCGTTTGGCTTCAATATTCCCAGCACCGGATTATTGAAGGTGCTGTGGACTGGACGGATTATTCCCCGGGACTCAAGGTTCTTAATTATTTCAGTAAGGGACTCCATTGATGCGAGAGGCAAGCGATATTGCTTCACAAACACAGGAGTCATGCCAGGGTCCGTGGGGATTGTTGTTGTGTGGATGTCAGTGCGACCACAGTCATATGAGTCTACCGCAAAGAGATCTTGGAAATCCAAGAAAACTTGTTTCAACTTTTGCTTTTGTTCCAGAGTCACACAGGCATCAGCTAGGTTGACTCTCTCTTCCACCATCTGCCTGAAGCCTGGAAAGACTTCGGGTTTGGCTATTTCCGCGGCCTCCTCCAGCTGGGTGGAGAAGTCCCTGGTCAGAGTGCTGATTTGGACCGGAGGCTTCAGGTGGGAAAGGCAGCCCTCATGTACCTGGAAAATCACCTCATCCCTCCTGAAGTCACACGTCACATCTTCCTTACCATAGGGGCAGGAAGTGTACACCAGGAAGTTCCCCCCATGCCGGGTGAAAATCCTGTCTGGTGTTGTATTGTCCTCACTGTCGCTGTCAACACAGTCCTTGGGGATTGGTCCTAACAGTTCATTTACAAGATCAATGGAGAAATGTCGGTCATCAACCGCCATTCCAATAATGGTGCCTGCGGCTAGAGTAATACTCTTTAAGTCGCTGTTATCCACCTCTATTAGAATGGTGTCATGTTCTATGTTGACTAATGGAGTTGGGTTTACCCCCAACCCTTGCTGTTGGAAAGAAGCATTTAGATGTATGTAAGCATCAGGGTTTTTCAACTCTTGTCCCCTTTTAACTTTCACTTCCAGGGAGAATTGTCGGGTCCTTTCTGGGATGGTGACTTCCTCTTTAACCTGAATTTCAACTGCATAAGGTAGCAATTGAGCTGACCTAAATGCTTTTTCTGGATCATCAAAGCCCATGGGATTATCCGCTAATCGGGACCAAGCTTTGAAGTTTATTAGGTCCAAACTAATGGCAAAGCGATTGAGAATGTCACTGCCTAAGTAAAAGGCGGCAGTGACGTCTCGCACGACCCAACAATTATGGACTATGCTCTTGTTGCCAATGGAGATTTTGAGCATACACCTGCTTGGCAGGAGATGTTTTGAATTGGGTGCTTCCAGGTCCATTTCCCATTTGTCTATCAGTTTGAAGGTGGGAATGGCTGGATCTTTTGGAAGTTGGTGAAACATGGCTTCGCTGATGAAGCTCTTACCGTTGTTCACACACACTCGAGCGAGAACAGAGTCCTTCCCATCATTTAACTGAACAGGAATGAACAACTGCTCTCCAATTTGCTGAATATCAGCCAGGTTTTGAGCTGATTTCACATCTTTCTGGACTATAGGAGTGGGAGTTTCAGATTGTGGATTGGTATAGAATTTCAGAGTGTTTCCTTCCAGCGTGGAATACCACCTTAAACTGGAAGGAAGGTTGATTTTCAGAAATAGAGAGGACCCCCCATCACTAGTCTGTTGTCCTACTGCTATTACTGTCACGTCTGGAATTTGGCTATTCTGGAAGTGAAATTCTACTTGGTCAGATTTTTGTTCAACCATGTGGCAGGTGCCGTTTAAACTAACATGGTTGACACTCTGTTTTAATTTTATTGGTCGGCTAGTCTGGATCCAGAGGACCTTGTTTACACAATCTATTAGGGGTGACAACCTTCTCAGGAGGTCATTCCCTAGTAAACAAGGGGTGCCCTCTGGGGTCACAACTATGACCGGGTGTTTCAACTTATGTCGCCCAATTTTAATGTCCAAATCTGCCGTCCCCTCGACGGGAATTTCCTTCCCGTCAAAGTTCTGCAGTTGTCCAGGAAGAGAGGTGAGAGGAATTTGGTAATTCTCTCCCCTTCCTGCATTCAGTTCATCAAAGGCCCTTCTGGACAGAAGGGTAGCTTGAGATCCAGTGTCCACCAGTGCCAAAATTGTACCCTGTCCCTGTACTTGTACCGGGGCATAATATCTTCCCTCCTTCTCCTCAAGGGGGCACAGATAATGTACATTTTTGGACAACTGGTGGGCTAATTTTCTGGTTTTGGACATCGCTAGCGAAGAGATTTGGGCAGAATTCTGTGGAGAGCCTTGGGAATCTGAAAGAAAAAGTTGGCAACTGGAGATCAGAGCCATTGTGGGTTCCACTGGCTCCGGTTCTGGGCCGCCCCCCCCTTTTTGGAGGCAGTCACCAGGATGGGTTTGAACCAGGGGATTTTCTTGCGGTTGGTTCTGGGATGAGATGGTGGGCGGCGGTAGCTCAGTCTCCACATCTCCCCAGTCTGGATTTGCATCCCTAGGGACCCATTTTTCCTTGGGAGGAGTTCCCCCCTCTCTGAAGGAGAAGATCCTTTTCCCAGGATCCTCTGAGGATCCCTCTCCCTCAAATTGGAAGATCTGTACCTCCTCCTCAAACTGAGTCTGTTTGGGTCTTTTGTTTCTCCTACCCCCCCTCTGCTCCTTAGGAGGCAGACTTTCAGGGGCAAGAGATTTTGTTTCCGGTTCCTGGGTTTCCAGGGGCTGTTTACAAGTGAGGAAGGAAGCTTCCTCCAAGGCTTTACACCCCCCTTCCCCTTGTGCCTCCTCCCTGGGAACCGGTGAGTTATCGGGGTGCTGCCCCGTCATTGTTCTGGAGCACCAGGTCCAGAGTTGGGTGCATTCTGCGCCGGCATGCTGATCTGAGGGTTCTGCTGCGCCCTCAGTATATGACCCATATCCCGCGCCATGTTTTGAACCTGGCGCTCTAACTGGGAAACCCGCTCAGGCTGATACGGGGCCCTGTTTTCTCCCCTGGGCTGATCCCGGGAAGGGTAGCTGTCCCTCCTCTGGTAATACCCCGGGTTGGGAAGATTTGGGTACCCCTCCACCCTTGGCCTCCCCTCTCCCGGATTCAGTGGTCTGGGCTCAGGGAATTGGGGAAAGAAGGATGGATGGTTTTGGGGCTGAAAGTCGGGAGGATATCTGGGGAAAAAGTTCTGCCCAGGGTTTGGTAAATTTCTGCCCTCCTGTGGGAAGTTTGGAGGGAAGTTCCCTGGGTTAGGTGCTTGGCTGGATCCCCCCCCTTGGGCTGGAGGAGTCCACACATAACCCAGGATGGGTCGATTTCCCTTGTAACGGGGACTTACATAATCAGGAGAGCGAGGGACCCCATTTGTGGGGCTGCCTCCCTGGCTCCCTGTCTGTGACTGGCCCGAGGACCTTCTGGGCCTAGCATTATTAGGTGCAGGTAGGTTTTTAGGCCCCCCCATCTCCAAATCCAAAACGGGGGTGACCTTTACCTCTGCCACCTTGGCAGCAGCAGGGGTGCTGTTGGCTTTGGGGTTTTTCTGGGCATTACTTTTGCTATCTACCGGTTTCTGCACCTCATAGATCCGGGTAGCCTGTTCAATGACCCAGTCTAAAGATCTTTTCTCGTGAAAATCCCTCACGAGCTGGGTCATGATATATTTGGGCAAGGCATGGAAAAACGTATTAATAAATTCCCTGCTATCCGTGCGCACCCTTCTTGTGGTCTGTGCAAAAGCACGCTTTAACTCCTGCACAAATTCTTGTGGGGCCTGATCCTCCCCACATTGCAAATTGTAGGCTGCCTTGCGAGCCTCTTGAGGATTTCTGTGAACAGAAAAATGTTTCAAGATGGCCGCCTTATAGGTGGACCATCTTAAATGATTTTGGTCCTCCAGCCCCGCAAAGAAACTGGAGTATTCCGGGGAGAAGGTCCACTTTACATATTGAATACAGCTTTGGCTGTCCTTCAAATGGAAAGTCTCCATCATTTGTTCAAACAACTCTAAGTGCTCCCAAACAGAATACTTAGCGTTCTTATGGTAAGGCGTGATGACGCTCCTGATGTCCTTAATCTGCTTTAAGGGGTCCATAAGCGAGGCCCTTTTTGCCTTATTGGCCTTTTTGGTTCGGGTAACCCTTGTCCATTCATCCTCAGACTCAGAGGCACTGCTCCCAGAGGTTCCCGTCTGTTCTTCCAGGTTTTCCCGGATTCTGCGAGCCTGGGAATGGCTGGCAGAATGTGGGGACCTGGTCTCCTGTGTCCTGCGCAGTTCAGAGGAGTCTTCAGATTCCTCCTTGCTGCCAGGATTTGATGGGTACCCCCTCCACTGACCTAACTGGGCAGAGGTTTTCAGGATGCCCTTAATGGGCCTACTCTCCTGGGGTTCCCCATCGAACTGTACTGTACTTGGGTGCCCATACCCGGATGCCCACCCCTCCATTCCTGAGTGGTACTGGCCTATGAGCCCCATACTCTTAGCTGGATAGTAATCTGCCATCCCTGCAGCCCTGTGCTCATGTGCGCCAGGGGACATGGGGGTGGTAGAGTCCAGGGACTGGGGGAGATGAAGGCCCCTGGTGTTAGGGCTCCTGCGGTTATGGTCAGGAGTCTCTCTTTCCCAGCGGACCTCATCTCTATCCGCCTCTGCTCCCTGTTGCAATGCAAGAGCCTGCATTTGTGCTTTCAGTTCCTCTGTTAAGGCCTTACTCGACTCTATCAGTTTCTCCTGCATCGCTACCTGTTGCTGGAGCCTCTCATTGTGCTGGCAGAGAGCCTCATTTTCCCTCTGTGCTTCCTTGTTGGTCCTGGAGAACTGGGCCAGTCTTTGCTGCAGGAGGGTTACCTCCTGAGCTGTGTCCCTATTGGCCTGCTCCTTTCTTGCTAGAGCATCCTCCACCCTCCTGGTGTGCTCTAACAAGTTCTGGTGTTCTTTTTGGAGGTCACCCAGTCCCTGGTGGGCCAGGTGATTTTCTTCCATTTTCCTTTTTAAATGGCAGACTTCCTGGCCTAAGGCGTCTCTTTCCTGACTAAGAGCCTGCATTTGTGCCGCCAGGTCGTCCCTCTGCCTTTGAAAGGCACCAGCTTTCTGGCGTTCTTCATCAAACTCTGCCTGGGTATCCAGGTCTTTCAAGATCAGCTTGTTGCTCTCTACCTTCACTCTATCTAGATGACTTTGCAGGGTGGCTACCTGCTCCGTGCATGCCCTGTTAAAGTCTAATTGTTGCTCCAGCTTTTACTGGCTCTGCAGTAAGGAGTCCAAACTGTCTTGGTGCTCCTTCTGCAGGGCCAGAAATCTAGTATCCTGTTCTACCTTTTCCTGTTGCAGCACATCCATATCCTTCTTTATTTTAATGATGTGCTGCCTACTATCATCTTCTGACTCCTCGCTCCTCTGCAGCCTCTGCTCAGAAGAGACCAGGTCAGATTGGGCCTTCTCTAACACCATCTGTTGCCTATTTGCCAGATTTTGGCTTTCAGCACATCTATCCTGCATGTCTCCCATATATAGGTACAGGTATGCTGCTATCCTGGCAATCTTATTGTGTTCCTCTTTGGCTTTAGGAGCCATATATAGTTCACTCAGGGCCACATGTAATGGACCCTGATCTCTCCATAAGTCTGACCCTGTTTCAGTGACCTGTCGCGTGATGGCCTGCAACCAGGCATCCTGGCCCTGTTCGGTCCATTCACCTCTCACAAATAGCTTATGCAAGAGGTGCTCTCTGGCTATTTTCATGTCTACTAAGGTCGTCATTCTAGAGATTGGTCTCTGTCCTGACTTACAGAAGTTAGTATTTTATTTTTGCAGAACAGAACTTTTCTTGGAGTGTCCCATTTGAGGAGTGCTTTACAGCGTAACACAGCGTGGTGATCCGACCGGATATGTGTATCTGGTCAGCTGGCACGCTGTATTAATCTGCACAAATGGTAAATCTAACCCAAACGTCCGGCCCGAGCCCCCAGTTTGTAAGAGGATTCAATTCAACACTACAGCTAAGTCAACGCCTAGTCTATAATACTGAATGAAAACCCTTATTGATATATCTTTATGTCCAGTTCATGCGTTCTGGATGACTACCCCTATATAACACCCCTCTCTTGGAATCCCCCTGACCCCACTGAGCCAAGAAGTAGTTCTGTTTTGCAAGTTAAAAGGTTTATTTGATAATTTAAACAATAGATATATATATGTCACACCTTATAATAAATTAATAATTGAATATCACACTTAATCTGATATGATAAAGATTAACAAAGGAGAATCTGGCACTAACACGCTTCTCTATAATCAATAAGGAGTTGACATGAAATGGATAAGGTAGCACACAGGTGAATAGGAACAAAAGAAGAAGGTAGTACAAAATGCTTTATAGAGTTCAAATGGATGCAAGGTTGAATGAATGAAATGCAGTATAGAAATACTCAATATGATTTCAACAAAACAATGTAATCACTTTTCTCTGGCAATCCCCTCCCCCCCTTGATGCAAGGCAAGGAAATGGAAGGAAAACACACAGTTCTCAGAAATGCAATCAAATGTGATTCAGTTCACCCCAGCAAGCTTAGACTACAGAAGTTTGAAAACACAGGCCCAAATTGCTTTGATATGTGCTAGCAATGGATGAGAAATATGCTGGAAATGCTTTTAATTCCCTTTCAGAGGTTCAGGGTGAGTGGTATCTAGTTAACATTAGCTCAGGCTCACTCTTGCAATGATTCAGGGATAGTTTTTATGAGGCAAACGATTTTCTGGCAAATGGAAGGCAAGCAGCAGCAGTTTTTACATGTGAAGAAATTTGCAAATCGCGGTAAAATTCGCGAATGCGTGTTCCGCGATTGCGGTAAAACTATAAGGGGAAGGAATGCGGTTCTAGGTTCATAGGAAAGCCACGATTCTAAGCTTTCAGATAAAAGTTACTGCAAGTCTCTAGCCCAAACGGTTACAGAGTTATGACCGATTTAATAGAGGTCGTTTTTGGTTTTGCTAATTTTAAAAGCTCAAAATGACAAGTGACAAATTTTGCAGCTAGAATGACAGGTGACAGATTTGGATCTATCAGGCAGTTCTACTTAGGTTAAATAGATTGAATTAGATGAATTTAAACTAAGAGATTGGTTCTACACAGTTCTGCTGGGTACTCACACTATATTCTTGAATTAAATGGGCCTCGTCACGGATCTGGTCAGGGTTTTAGACTGGGCTCTGGTCTCTCTCTGGGCACAGCACTGCTTTCTCTCTCTGGTCTGGTCTCTAGTTTGGCTTTCTGGAGGTTGATGAATTTGAAGTCTGGATCTCTGGATGTTGTATGGTCCGGCAGAGTGCGTTGCAGCAAATGGAATTGAAAGTCTCTATCTGTCCTGACTCTCTGCTTTTATGTGTTTTTAGAGCGGGGGTGTATGCAGCATCACCAGCCCCTACCCCTCTCCACTTGCCATTGGTCAAGCTTCCATTTCTCACTTGATTGGCGAAGGAGCTGTGAGTTAGAGTGATGTCATCCATTTATGATCTCTTGAAACAACTCCCCTATCATCTGTGCACCCAAATCTATATATGATCAAAATCCATATTTCACAGTTACACAGTTGTTTGAAATTACACATACATGGTGTGGCTGAATTTAGCCATGTCTCTGTCCAAATCTGCTCTTTCTAGGAGCTTGCATTCAAAAATGGCAACTTCTAGCACTTTTTCATGTGCTGAACAACATTGGATCTTCATTAAATTTTATACAACTGTTCCTCACATATCTACCCACATACCAATGCATTTTCGTTTGTCTAGCTGAAACAGGGAGTCTGTAATATTAATAAACAATGGGGTTTTGCCCCAGAACATCACACAAATTGGAGTTTGGGCTTGAATTAAAGGTACATTTTTTAAATTAAAGCTCTCAAAGTTATACATTTCTGTCATTTGATTACAAAGAGTTATCAGTGTTTTTGTAAAATATATATTTTACTTTCAATTCAGTCCTCAGAGTGTTGAAGTCCGCCTCCAAGACTTGGGTGGGTCAGTCACAGATCTCTGCTGGCTGGCAGATCTTTGTTGACAGCAAACATCCAGAATTAACATATTCCTTTCAGAGGAAAGGGTCCTTTGTGTGGTGTCTGGCAAGCTCACATCAGGAGGCCAGGGGGCCACTTTGCATTTAATTAACAGAACCCTGTTATTTCCTGGCTTCTTGTGTTGAGTTCTGAAGTGTCAAGAGTTCTCAGGACAGGCAACCCCTTTGAACCTTTGATGAAATAAGACCCCTTTCTTTGCACTCATGCAGTTTGCAAGACAGCTCTCCTGTCAGAGTTTAGACCGCTAGCGCCACCATCAGGATTTTGTGGTTACTGCATCCATCCTTGGGATTTTTTTTTTTTTAGATTGATTCCTTTCAGCAAGTGATATTATATGGAGTAGATTGTCCATGTTCAGGACATGGCATTGGTGTGTTTCTGCAGTAAAGTAATTCTGTGCCCATGATTTTGCCATATTTGACATTCAAGAAAAATGAATTCCCAACAGTATGGGTTTGCTTTTGGCAATCAGCATTGCATCTCTGAACTCACAATATAGGCAAAATGGGATTTTCCTGTGCATTTTCTGGGGAGCTCTGGCCATTATGATGTTTTCAATGCCAGTACTGCACAGTTTTGAGGTAGGGCCCGGATGCATGGGTAAATACATCCCACACTCCCTACACACACATCCCTCCACTAATCATCTCTTATCACTATTTAATGCACAGCGGTTTCTTCTCCATCCTTCCAGTTCCTATCATCTGATAGACTAGACCGGGCACAGGGGAAACGAACACAGCACTGTCCTGCCACCCCAGGTGCATTATTCTGTATTTTCAGGATGGACTCTTGGATTTGACAACCATTCCAGCAGACCAGCTCTGCAGGGGGAATAGATGGGAGCAAAAAAACAAAAAAAAAAGAATTATGGAAGAAAGTGGGAGTCACATAGAGTGAGCCAAGCTGGCACAGGGGTCAAGGAATAAAGCAGAGGTTAAGTCAGAGAATGCACTACAATGTTGTTGGCTGGTGGGCGGAGGCGGCATAAAGGGCATAGCACATAGGAGGATAGGGAACACTGTGGAAAGGGGCCATCTCCAAGACAAAATAAGGGTGGAAAAGATGTGGAAGAATACATAGGGCAAATGAGTACTGATCAAAGTACAGGACAAAATAAGATCAGCCATGGGTTATGGATGGCTTGGAGAAAGTTTTGCTTGGGTAAATATGGTTTGTACTGTTGATGGGTAATCTTGATTCCTTCATTTTCTCCTCACGATCAAGAGAGGCGAGAGTTATGGAGCACTATTATTCCAAGAGCAGCACGAGAAGCAGGACATGGAGATTGTAGGCGTAACTTGGGCCTAGAAAATACAGAATTGTATTGGTACAGGAAGGGAGGAATACTATGGGGGCAGTTGGAAGGGGTAGTTTGGGAAAAAGATAAGAATGTACAGAGCAACAGACATACCGTTGATGCACCTGGGAGGGAATGATTTAGTAAATGAGGGGAGGAACATGTTGCCTTAAAGGATGCACAGAACATAGGTGTGCAATAAGCTGCTCTCCACTGAGATACTGTGGTCTGAAATGATGCAAAGAAAGGAGTTGGACATGTGTTTGCAGCCAGACAAGAGTTGAGGCATCTGGGAAGAGGTTGAGAGCAATATTTAGGAAATTTTGGAATGGAATTGACATGGGTTATGTAAGGCATACAATAATAACCCAGGCGATGCCTGGCTACTTTGCAATGGGTATGGCTCACTTTTCAGAGTTTGGGATTGGAATTATATGAATAGATATCAGGAATACAATTAAGGAATTACAATTAAGATATTAGGGTTTGTGAGGGGCCGGAAATTTGAGGCGGACCGCTTTGTAAAGTTTTCTTAACAAATGCCATTTATTATATCGAATAGTTGGACGACGAGGATTTCCCTGCCTAAAATAAATTAAAGGAAACACTCTAACAAAAGATATCTGCCCCTCATACTTAAATACATAACAAATGAATAAGCAAATGCATGGCTGTTCAAAATAAATAATTGAATTCACAATGTAACCACAGTCTCTCATCACAACATGGGTGAATTTTCCTTCCCCAGGTTTAAACGTGATTCTGTGCCACATTTCAAGAAAAGAACAGACGGAAATCCTGGATTTCAACAAAAGTTCAAACACCGTCTTATTCCACTTCAACTTGTCAGTGGAAAGTTCTAACAAAATGTATAAGACGTCTCTCTTCCACCTAGAACAATTTCTCAGTTCATAAATCGCATTAGTAACGGTCTTGGTCACAACAAAATAAATTCCAAAGAAATAAAGTTCCTCTGCAACTGCTTTACTCAGCTTTTCTTTTAGAAACCACACACAACATACATTGTCTCTGCCAGAACTACTCCATAGCAATTGATCACCTTCTACCTGGTTTGCTCCCAAGCAAGGCCTACTTCTCCAAAGCTTTGTCATCTGGGTACACCCACCTGCCCAGACAACATTTCACAACAACAGTTCTTTTGTGGTTTAGATTAACTGATAGGTTCACAACAACTTCACAGTATTCAACAAATTGTAGCTTCAGCAATTGCAACAACTCTTCAGAAGAAACATGATTCACATCGGTGCTGCTTAATTTTCCTTTACAAATTATGTTCCTCTCCTTCTGGATATCCCTTCCCCAGATAGGCAGCCTTTTTGCCACTCATTTTCCCCTTCCCCACCAGTGACCAATGACTGCCAAGGATAGGGTTTCTTTCTGCTTCTCCCTTGGCTTGGCATTGTGAGTTGCCAGCAGCATTCACCAATTGTTGGACAAAATATGGGCAAAACCTCTCCCAGTCAGTAGACCTTTCATTAGCCCCCTTCTGCTGTTGGCAATCTTGACTAATTGTGCTTGCCTAGGTTTCAGTCTCCCTTGGCTTAGGCAATGCTCATAGGTCTTATATTTTATCAATAGATCAATTGGCCTGGGCAGGGCTTCCAGGTCTTAGCTTTTAATGATATTGCCTTCTAGATTTGCAGGGTTTTGCAGAGACGCACACCTTTAACATTACAGTCATTCGCCTTGGTTACAAAATGTTGCTTTTTACTAGTTAGAGTTTCAAAATCACCCTGGGAATCACTTTCCCTTCTACGTGAGTTCTGTGTCTGTTGCTGTTCAATAGTTCAGTATTCAAAATTGAGTTCTGAATTTCTGTCTCTTCTACACGAGCATTGCTCACTCGCCGAATACCTGCCTGAGAAACGAGAAGGGGAATGGAGTGCTCCGGATCACTGCAAACCTATGGACTCACTGGGTAAGACACGCGACTCCTCATTTGCCTTGGCTACAAAATGTTGCTTTTTACTAGTTAGAATATCAAAATCACCTTGGGAATCACTTTCCCTTCTACGCGAGTGCTGCTGCTGTTCAATAGTTCAGTATTCAAAATTTAGTTCTGAACTTCTATCTCTTCGACACGAGCATTGCTCACTCGCCGAATACCTGCCTGAGACACACAAAGGGGAATTTAGTGCTCGGGAGTCACTACAAACCTGTGGACTCACCGGATAAGACATACGCCTCCATTCCCTTTGTCGTTCGCAGGACTTCTGCTTTGAAGGCTTCTCTCTTCTTGGCATACTGCTTCCTTTAGTCCACTGTCAACCATGTCACTGGTATTTGGAGCTTCTCTTGCTCCGGAGATCTTGTTATGCATGCCTGTCATCGGAAATCTCCCTGAGGCCCTTAGCTGCACACCAGCCACCTGAAACGGCCTCTTGGGAAGGAAAACATCCCTAACCTGTGTTTCCCATTGTGCAGCCTCTGCAACACAGATGTCCAATGGGCAAACTTAATTCCTGCACACTTCCAGCTGTGCCACCTCTGCCCTTCGAACTCCAGGAGTTACAGACCCTTTCAGGACCAACAGCTGCAATCTGCCACACAGGTGTCCCGGCGTCCTCTTTCTCCTCCAGCTTCAGTATGGGCAGTCTGCGCGAGTCACACTGCTGCTTCTTACTTCTACTGCTCTTCTCCTACTCTCTCATGGGCCCTCATTACAACCTTGGCGGAGGACCATGGTGCTATTAGCACCATGGTCCATGCCACTAAGGTTACGATTCCACCATGGTGGATGGCGGAATTACCACCCCATTACAAGGTGAGTGGGGCGGTAATTCCCCATTCACCAATGGCCCCTTCCCCATTCCCATTTTTGCCCCATAGGGCATAATGGGAGTGGGGAAGGCGCTAATTACGGCACCGTAAATTACGGCGCCGTAATTAGCACTAAGGTGGCTTGGCGCCTTGCATTTTAACGCCTGCAAAAAGCAGGTGTTAAAATGTGAATTAGGCGTTAAGGCTTAACGGCGCCGACGGCGCCGTTAAACCCTTAACGCCTGAGTTGTAATGAGGGCCATGGTCTGCACCGGAGGGGGGATTTTTAAGCCTCTTAGTCTCCCTCAGGTGTGGGTCATTGGGATTAATGATTTTACTACTCCTGCAACATTGCACCTCTTTAGCCCTCTTCCTCTTCCCAGTACCTAGGGGATTATGGGACTTAAAAGTCCCTAATGACAAAGTTCATTTTCTGAGTTTGTTTTTCACATTTAAACACATATTTGTTCCTCCTAATATTCTTTAAAGGAATTTCATAAGAATATGTCACCAAGCTTGATTGACAAGGGACAAAACATTCATCTAAGCTGTTTAGAATGTCATTCACTGTATCCTGGGGTGTCAGAGAGGTCTTTAGCTTTCCAACTTTTAAGATCTGTGTAAGGATTTTCATTCCTCCCAAGGCCTGATATTTTATTAATTGTTTCATTGCTATTTGCAGAATGATCTTGTTAAATAGACAGATGGTTATTGCAACAAGCTATTACATACTTTGGCATTGTGGAGTTATCCTCCATGGAGGAGGACACATACTGTGTCGCATCCCACAGAGTCCTCTCTTTCCCCTGGGACTTTTCGCCTCACAGCTGATCCTCCCGCGGAACACCACCCCCAATGTTAGGATCAGAAGTGGCTGTCTTTCCGTTGCCACCTGGAAGAAGACAGCTTTATTCAGGGAATTAGTGAGGAATCTGTAGCATTCATCACAGCTTTCACAGAGTGATGCAGCACCACGGCAGGAGAGAAAGAAGAAAGGACAAGAATGCGCCGCTACTCGGGTAGCCAGCAAGGGGAAGGAGATGCAGTGAATGGCAGAATGGTGCAATACAAGTTGGTATGGTATGGTAATGTTTATTTGTAAAGCGCCTATACACAAGGCAAGTGTTTCAAAGTGCTCAAGGAGGGTGTGAACATGGGGAAAAAAACAACAGTCGTTCAGAGCCCTTGAAATTCTGAATGAATTTTCAAGTGGGTTGAGGCCAGAACACCTGGGAAAACTCATAACAGCTGAAGAGCTTTGGACCCGGGGAAAGGAGTAAGTAAGAGATCAAGACACATATGTAAATATGCATTCCACTTAAAGAGTAGACACCCAGGGGAAAGGAGGAAATGGGGAATATCAAAGTGCTGGGGGGAACTGGATGTGGTTTAAGAGACTCGGATATGGGTAATCAGTATGGGATAAGAAGGCAAGACTGGCGAGTGGTGGCAGGGATAAGGAAGTGGGGGAGGAGCCAAGACCCCGAGGGAATTATAGTATTGGTTAAGAGGTCAAGGCTCCAGGCAAAATGAGTGCTCGGAGTAATGTTATAAGTGGTCAAGGAACCCAGGGAAAGGGGTAACTGTGTAAGAAAACAAGAAACCTGGGGAAGATAGGAATCACATAAGAGGTCAAGTCACCTAGGGAAAAGAGTACTGCTTAAGAGGTCAAGACAACTGGAAAATGAGCAACGGGAACCTGGGAATCATAGGTGTAAAAGATCTAGGCATGGAGGTAGGGCTGCCATTTCGCAAGGAGATCATTTGGGAAAGGTTATAAAGATGTAAGGGTGCCAGCTCAGAGCAGAACCCTGTTGCTGCGTGGCCGAATGCAGAACACCTTTAAGATACCTCCTGCTTAATACAGCGGCTACAGCCTTTTCCATCCATAATCAGTTGTCTGCTTGATAGTGACACTGGGAGGCACGGGGCAGGAGGGTGAGGCAAAGCAAGAAATAGGTGAACATGGGCTGAAAGGGGAAGGGTGCTGGAACTTAAGTACGGATTCGGAGGGACTTGTTTGGGCTGTTGCAGCTATGTTTGGGAAAAGGCACTCTACTTTACAAACCGTGGTTCTGTAGAATGCAGGATTCTACGTGATGTGCATGCGAGTCAGACATTGTTTGTGCTCACTGGACCCGTCTTTAGTGATTGCAAAGTATCCTCAGACATCCTGCAACCTAAAGTCAGTTCCACTGCATCGTGTTATTCATTGATCTGATTACTGGATGTTTTTCATTCTTCCCGTTTTAATTCATAGCCAGTTACTGGTAAAAGGCTGTCCTCTGTCATCGTCCAAAAATACAGTATTGTGGCTGGCTTTATAGCATGCCTGCTTTCATAATAACCTCAAGATACTCTCGTTTTAAAAAAAATAGGTATGATTATATGTGGTCCAATTACAAGTTTCATTTAAGCATCAAAAATGAATTCTATGCATGAAAAAAATAAACGATAAATGATGTTCTCTCAACACATTTGCCACCATAAACACCCCCGGCAGTGATGATCGTACAGAAAAAGGTATGCACAGCACAATATGTAAGATTAAAGAAAGCAGACACAGGGCACTAATGTGGTCTTTCAACAGCCTCATTGTTCATCTCTGCTCCAGATACTGAGGTGAAGGCCGCTTCAAACACAGGGGCCTGATGTACAAATGCATTTTACAATGGCACAATCCCATTATAAAACGCTTTGTAAATCAGGCCCTAAGGCGTGGGCCAATGCTACCAACTAAGTTTAAAAATATGCATAATGCAGGGTCAAATGGTTGAAACCGATTCTGAATTTTTATGGCATCAGGCACAGAAGAGACACTTGCATTCTATTGAAGACTAGGCCTCACCAGGAGTTGGGTGGTATCCGGGCGTTATTACTGTTATTACTGCTATTAAAGTTACCGCCAAACCCCCATGCGCTGGATCACAGGTTTGGCGGGATGGTAATTGGGCCCATTGGAACATTTTCGGCACTACTACCGTCAGCAGTATTACTGCGCGGTAATAGCACCAAAATTCGGTAAATTTGTGGTGGGTTTTCCCCCAGCTCAGAGCTGGGGGTAAATCCAGCCAAACCTATGATTTGATGGACCCTTAAATGCGGCAGTAATGGCCTTACCACCGCATTTAAGCGTTAACACCAAACTCGTGATGAAGCAGTAATGCTTCAATTTGTGTTTTAGAGCAGGTACTATGTTTTAATTAAAGCATTGTCATGTAGGGAGGAGCTTCTAAAAAATAACTTTAGTATGTTAATAGAAGGAACGTAGCTGTTATGATGTTAATCTAGTTTTTTTTATGGTATTCACCTACTGTTTTGATAACGTTGTTATTTTTATGTAGTATGTACTTTTATGGCAAACAGATGAAATAAAGTAACAGATCATGATAATACAAATAAAGGTATGGATGAAATCAGTGCCGAATTTGAATTCCTCACAAGCATAGATCTGTATGGAACAAAAATAATCAGTCACTTGCGAAAACATGGCACTCACAGGCTGCGTTATGAGTGGACCACTTTGCAGAAAACTCTGACAACACGAATTTCATGTGGTCCGGGAAACTTTGAAGCATGTAACTATTCAATGATTTGTCTGAAAACATTTGAAAAGTTAATTTGACAGAACCCTGCAAATGAGTAGTGCCCATCAACATGTGTCCTTCCCTGTGGGGACCTGCTAGGCAGTCAGGCATATTGTCAACAAAACTTTCCCACTGAGAATTTTTCTTAAATGTATTTTTTCACCCTAGAAATAGAAACACATTTTGTTTTTCTATCTCTTATTTGAGTGGCAAGTCCTACCCTTGAAATATGTGTTTCTATTCCTAGTTCTGCACATTGTTTTAATGTCTAGGGATGCTTACCACAAAATAAGTTACCAGTAAGGGAACACACTTAAGTGGGCCGTTTGGGTGGAGGATGTGAAAGGCAGCGTGGTTGTGGAGTGAGGAAGCGGGGTTGCAGCAAATGTGTCCGACCCTCCAATTGACTCATACATCCTTGTGATTCACTTTGTGGATGCTTCCCCAAGCACTATATTGGACCACTGCTGATTCTTGTATCATTATTAATGGATTAAAGTGAGTTTCTTTAAATAAATAAAACCAGTGTCCAGTTGTTGCAGAATCTTCTGCTAACATGTATACACAATAGTAATTATAGTCTTGTCGGAGTTTCTATGGAAAAGGTGAGCATTTTCTATAGTTTCCCGTATGATTCTTGCAATATACCTAGTGCCTTCATGTTCTATTCCAATTACACTTCCTATAATAGACCAACATGTCTCTCTTAAAAGCAATATTATTGCATGCAATAAAGTGGCAATTAGACAGCTCATTGAGTTTATTATCTATTGTTACCATAATGGTTATAAGGTCCATTCCCAGGTCAGCCAAAACAGCCTACTATTCTTCTAAAGTCATTGCAATAAGTATTATCCAATGGTGTAGTTGAAACGCATTGTATTTAACATTGTTATGAAATGTCAAGTACTGCAACCTAAATGGCTGCATAGAGCAAGTATTATCATATACCTTGTTTTATTCAACAAATATTCATGAACAAATATTATAGGTTTCCCAACAAAGCTCCTATATGATTACTGCTTTATGAGCCATAGTAAACCAATTCATCAAACCGACGTGCTAAATATCTACTGTGGCTTATTTTCATTGGGCCTCATTCCGAGGTGGCCGGTGAGGGATACTGGGCAACGATAAGGAGACCGGTGCCAGTAATCCCTTACCGCCCAATTCCAAGGTCCCTTGGCGGGGACTGTAAAGGACGTGTGGTCGAACCACATGTTCTTTACGGGACCCGTTAAGGGACCTTGGAGCTAATAGTGGTCCCGCAATTAGCGGGCCCGAATTAGCACCTTCCCACTTCCCATTGAGCCCTTTGGGGGCTCAAATGGGAATGCAGAATGGCTTTGGAATGGGGAATTACCGGGTCCGCCTTGGGCGGAATGTCCCAGTAAGTCCCCCCCTCCACCAGACCGGACCCGGACACGATTTTGGAGGCAGCCAAAGCGCCAAAGCTATTAGCGCCATGGCTGTCTCCAAACTCGGAATGAGGCCCATTGTCTTTGAAGAACAACCAGAGAGTGTCTTTTCATGTTGACGAGCCATTGATCAGGCACAGTCCGCTTCATTGTCCATGCGCAGCAACCGTGTCATAAAGGAGCCTTGATACATTTGGTTATGCCTTTGATTTTGGGCAAAAGCAGATACATAGCACAGTAGCCTTCTTGACCCAGCGCTGGTCTAACAGATTTCTTCAAAATATCTTACACAGTGCAGATTTAGAGAGTCTTTATTATGCATCGTCACAATCAGAAATATTACAGATGTGCACTTACTAAGGCACTTTTGGTCAGATCAATGAGATGGTGGGAAGAACCTAAAAACTCACCTCTCTCCATTTGTGGGGCTGGTGCTATGCACTCTGAGCAGAAGCACCAAGGTATGTCATTTTGTGCCTAAAACAAAATGTGTCTACATTGATAAGAGGAAGGATGCCAAAATGGTAGTTGGTGTAAGGCAGCATACATCCTTGCATTGGTCTTGGTCCTGTGAATCAAAAATACTTTTCCCTTGTATATAAAAAAGATGGGGTGATGCTCCCACAGGTAATTTCACAAGACAATCATGTATGTTAAATAGGAATTCCTTGGTAAAACCTTCACAGGTACCTCTGGCTCTAATTGCACATCTTTGATTCGATTTAACTTATTTTGGCAGAGGGCCGAATGTACCTTGCATGCTGCCTATAGTGGGCCAAAAAGTAAATGTGAGATGGGCTGACGACGGGCGGGCAGGAGGCCTTTTCAACCTCCTATTTTATTAAACACGTGGAAAAAGAATATTGTTTTGGTGGTGTACAAGTCTGTACTTGTATTTCAAACTGACATTTTGTAGTACACAAATTCCATTCCACTTTTATAATTTCTTTCTTTGCAAAGGACATATTGGCACTAGAATAAATATGCAAATCATGCAGGATGAAAAGACTGCGCTCAAACATTTCACAAATTATGTTCGTTTAGATTTGCAAGGCACAAGCTCTGCTATTTTGCACAGCAACTGGTGCGGCTGTTGGAGAGCAATGAACCATGAGTATTTGGAAGATGAAGAGTGACCCAGACATACCCGATAAGTGAGAAACATTGCTGCGTTTCTCAGCTGTCAGTTTCTGGATCTCAGGCTCCAATTATGTTGTTCCTACTTTCAGGATAGCACAGAGATGTTGGTCAGTGTGTCAGATTTATGTCATTTCATTTGCGAAAAAGCATGCTCACAAATTTAAGTGCTGCCAAACATAGATACCATCTTTAATGCTTCCCGTGACAGATTATGGAATTGAGCAGTGTTCAGAGACTGATAAAAGGCTAATAAAGGCATCTCTCTGTCCTTATCTTTGAGCACACTGCAGCACTGAAGTTCAATCACTTCCAGTTGAAGTTCAGGTGGCACATTGTCAACATTAGCAGAAAAAGGGTCTGTAAAAAGTTTAAAAGAGGCTCGCTGTGATGTGAATTGTGTGAAATGATTCTCAAAAACATTTTGCAGTTCATTCAGGACCTTCACCTGTCGATGCCATCCTCCATACTTGCCATGGGGGTAAACCTCTGCACATGCGGGGGAAGTGTAACAGCATCCCTTTCTCTGTCAGAAGTTTTAACTTTATTTCAAAGGCACAAACTGCCTCAAACAGTTCAGATATTAGTTATTGGCTTCCTTGCAACGTTAAATTTAAATCATTCAAATGGCCTGTCAGGTTAGTCAGAAAAGCAAAGTCAGCTACGCAGTCAATATCTTGCATGACAGAAGTGTCCATTCCCCTTTCTTCAATGAATGCTTTTATTTCCTGCCATGAAACAAAGCATTGCTTCAGAACATTGCCACGACTAAGCAATCAAACATCAGTGTGATATAGGACGTCACCATAATTCACCTTTGCTTCTTCTAAAAATGCCGGAACCAATCTGTGATTTAAAGAGTGTGCACAGATAAAATTAACAGTTTTCACAATGAAGTCCATGACTTCTGTGAATTACAAATGTTTTACACTTAATGCTTCCTGATGTATGATGCAGTGATCATTTCTTTAATGGACAACCTTCTCACTCGAGTGTCTTTTCAAGCAGCAAATAAAACCATTTTGCTCCCCAACTATGTCTGGCGCCCCATCAATAGTCACACCTACCAGAGTATCCCATGACAAAATTCAATCGTTGACTTTTTGAAAAACATTAAAAATGTCAACACCAGTAGTTCTGCCAGGGATACCAGGTAAGCCAGTTCCTGAAATACTTTGCATTCGTTATTGACCCCCGAATGAAAATTAAGAGTTGGGCTGTGTCACTTGTATCTGTGCTCTGATCGCGTATAGCTGAAAATAATTTGATATCCTTACATTGCACTTTAAGTTGGATGTAACAATTGTCAGGCATGTTTACAATACTCCACCGGAAACTCATCCGTGAAAGGGGAACATTTGTAAAAAAAAATCTCCATCAGGCAGTCTTTCAGAAAATCCCCATCTGTCAAAGTCGATGCTGACCTTCCAATAAGCTGTGCAACCTTATAACTCTCAAAGGTGTCACATTCAGATTCTTTTTTTTCTGCGCAAAAATACCCTGTTGCTTAGTCAGCTGTGTTTTTAGCTCCCCAGCTTTCTTATTTCTCGCATCCCTGTGCAAATCCTTATATTGTGAATGTTTTGTTTCACAATTGCAGTGGATATTATGTTCCTTGGGGACTGCTATGCACTTGAGACAAAGAAGACACAAGTACACATGAGGTTTGGTCTTGATGAAAAAAACTTCAGTCCACTCATCCTTAAATTGACGGTGCTCCAGGTCAATCTTTCTTTTTTTAACTGCACTGGACATTGGCAGGGACATCTTTGGAGCACAGTGATACAATGCACCCTGGGACCTGTGTACCGAAATGGAGTACCAACGGTAAAGTGTAGGTTCAATGGTACCTCGAGGAAGATACAAACTCCACTGTTATGCTGCCACTGCGACAGTCCAAGTCTAGAGTATATACAAATTAAATACTTGTTAGACAAGCCTAGAAGCGACAAAAAAGCAAGATCAGATATAGAACATAGCCTTGCTGGCACACCTTTTCATGCGCTTATTGATGAATAATGTCTTCAAGAATAGCGGGCTGCATAGAATATCAAACTGCTATGTTGGAGATTAAGGTGGTGAATGCAGGGATTAGCTTGCCCTACTACACTAGCCATTTGAAATTGAGGCCGATCTGCGCCGTACAAATCCCACCTTTGAAACAAACGTTGACCCAGAGCACAAAATGTGGAAACGGGCACAAATGCACTGTCGGAAGTTTCAAGTTTCTAGAAAAGTAATTTTTGCAAAACTACAACTGCCATAAAATGTACATGCCCGGGAAATTTAGTGCTCAATTTAGGAGGGCAGTGGCAGGGACAGTGTGGAGCAGCATTACCGCACCAATCTGTGTTAATGCTTCAAACATACCTAGACAGTGTTCTTTCTATAGGATGGGTTTTTGTAGTTCTTTCCATTTATTTATTGCATTTGGTCTGCTTAATTAAAGCATGTACATTGTATTGACCCTTGATTGGACATTCCGTTATTTTGGACTGCTATACTTCGCTGTTTGGATTGGCCATACTCTTGGGAGTATAGCCTTCATTAGATCAGGTTTAAAAAAAGGCAAAGGAGGTACAGCTCTTAACTTTGCCTGTTTTAGCTTTATGTTGTGCAAAGAGTCACACAGAGAACCCAAGCTACTGTAGTGTGACAAGAAACAGTTTTTACCTGGTTGGGAGTCTGAAGTCCACGTTTGTTCCCAGTTTGTAGGCCGTGTGCATGAAGGTGGATCCAGGCACTTTCTTGATTGCTCCCCTGTCTGCTGCCTTGTCTATCTGGAATTGGGAGATGAGATTGCAACCTGGAGAAGCAGAAAATAGCAGGAATGAGCTCCTGTTTCCCACACGAGGATGGACTGTTGCCCATAGAGGCTTCAGCCATGGGCAATATTCAGAGGGAAATGTTTTGTGAAGGATGAAACTGTCCCAGAATGCAAAGGTAAAATCAGGACAAGGCTGACATCTCCAGAATGGAATGGGGAATGTTATCATGCATGCAGATATGAGAAGTGATGCAACAGGCAAACGGTCTGCCCAAAATCACAGCATTTGATGGAAGTGATGAAGCCGGGACTTAGTTACCCACTATCTCCTCCTCCATTACAAAATATATCCCAAGTGACCATTGGAGAAAACAAGAAAAGTACTGAGTATGCTCCATAAAATTACATTTCTGAGAAATGGCATTGGCAGTGACATTTAAGAGGAGGGGGGGCATCAGGTGGACCTGCTTTACAACCCCTCCACCACCTAGGGGTTAGTGAGTTAAAATTTAAGGACACCAGAGATGTGCTCCTCTCCCACAGTTACAAATCTAGGCCCCAATGGGAGCTATTTCCTGTGACAAACACGCGCTTTGCCTTTGTAAGAACCACCTAGCTATGGATGACAGTATGAAACATCTGGGCAAGACGTTATAGAGGAGGGGGTTTAAAACTAGGGTTCAGCCATCCACAAAGAATATGAGGATGAGGAGAATTTCACCCACTGAACGGGCACACTTCCAGGAAAGAAAAACAGGTACGTTTAAAGCAAAACAGCCAGGATGTTAGGACTGCAGGATGTTACCTGTAAGCAGGGAAAATATAAGGTTTGACGTTTGCCTTTCTGTCCCGGAACCAACAGTAAAAGGCAGGAGGTGCATGGCAGAGAGGATTTTAAGTTCGTCAATTTCTATTTTTTCTACTGGATCTAGTTATATCATGTGTTTTGGTACATGTTGAACTATGCCGCCCCAATGCAAAAAGGGGAAAGTGCCAGAAGAAAAGACACATTTTTTATATGTGTTCAACATATAGAACTCTTGTTTCACATGGGAGGGGTGGGTGCGTCGAGGCAGGCATGCTCATTACATTTTCAGGACATGGGCTGAGGACATTACCACTCCAGTGGGCATTAGTGCAAAAGAAAACAAACATGTTGGTGGCCCTTAGATTATAGAAGTTAGATTTATGGGGGAGGGCGGGGAGGCAGAATAGAGCTAGCCACTGAGGTAAGCAGCTCAGTACATTGGAGCGTCAGCCATGGGACCTATGCCCATATAGGCCTCCATGTAGCCTAAAATGCTCAATAGCATGCACATACTCATTAATTTAAAGGCCGTTTGTTTAAGTAAGCGTGGAACTAGGATGGTGACAGACTTCACTCATTTTTGTTACCAGAGTTGGAAAATGTGAAGAGCCTGGATGAAAATTACCCGACACACCCCACCTCAGCATACACATGGCATACACAGGCAGCCACCCATGCATTTAATTGTGCACCCTTTCACCATACACTCACACAGGCAGCCACCTATACAGTTAAGTGTGCACCCTTTCACCATACACTCGAAACGCACACAGCCACCCATGCAGAGGCTTCCATGTCATCAGGTGAGAGGAGCCCTCAATAGTTTATTTGTGTAGTCACTCTGCATTCCTAAAGAAATGATTTCTGTTACGAAGTAACAGAAATAATATGTCTATGACGACAGAGCGTCTACAAAAATAAAAATAAATAAAACATTTTAAGTCAAAGGGGGCCCCCCTCCCAGGACATGTTGTGACAGGGGTTGTGGGGGCCTCCGTTGCACTTGTGATTAGAGCTCTGTCCAGGTGCTCTCGGGCAAAATGTATACAAACCTCCTAATTTGCAAATGGAATGGACCAACAGAAATGACTTCACAGAAAAGGACATCTCAAGGAACATCATCAGTTTTTAATACTAGGAGGCACCATGGAAGCAACTTTAGAATAAGTTGCCATTTGTAGGCCAGGTGGCAAATAACTTTGTGGTGCAAAATACCTAAATTGCACTACTGTTATTTATGGAGCAACTCTATAGTCAGGCTTTTTATAAATAACAGCATGGTATGTTAACATAAGCTCTGAAGTGAATCACAGAGTGGCATATAAGACACTGGGCCTCATTACACATTGTGCGCTAAAAATCTCAAATTACCAGCATGGCGCTCTTAACGTGTCTGCCCTCGCAAGAGGTCGCTAATAGCGTACCATTACGAGTACCCGAACACGAGCATAGCGCCATGCCGGTAATGACCCTACCGCCATGCCGCTAAAGTCCCCAAAAAGTCTCTTGTCGGCTTCGACGAAAGTGCAGACAGCACCTCCGCCCTCACGCTGCATGCAAATAGCGGTCACAGCTATTAGCGGTGACCGTTAAATTGCGGAACCGGAAACAGCATCATCACACAGGAACGGGAAAGACCGCGGCGGCCATCTTTAAAAACACAATCCATTGCCATCCTCTGCCCCCTGGGCCGGTTCTGAGTAGTTTGCAGGAGGAAATCCACAGGGACACCCTCGACATGCCTAAGGCTGTAAAAAAAAACACAGACCGGCAGCGTAAGGAAACATTTACCACAGAGGAGCTATTAATGCTCACCCAGACCCTAGCTGTGGTCTTTGCCAGCGACATGCGGCGGGAGACACTCATCAAAAAGAAGGCAATCTGGGCTGAGGTCGCCTTGAAAGTCAGTGCTGTGGGCACCACCACCCGCAATGTGCGTAAGTGCAGAAAGAGGTGGGATGATCTCAGACTCCGGGTGAGAAGCATCCTTGCAGAAAACCACAACATTGCCACAGCAGGTGGATCTGGTTCGCCCATAAAACTGAAAGAATGGGAGGAGACCTGCGCCAACCTCATTGGAGTGGAATCAATAGAGGGAGTCGGGACAATGGAGCATGGCGTGGCAACCACTTCAGATGGAGGTGAGTGTACACATGAAAGCATGCAATGTGAATCTACTGGTCCCCCCAAATGTGAGCCCAGAATCACCGCATGGATGGCCAAACATCCACACATGCATCCAACCCTGGCCATGTCAGTGTCAGACCCAAACACACACACACATGCACACATCACCAGAGACAAGTGCCACACACAACCATGCATGGATGAGCCACTGAACTGACACATCACCTGCATCCTTAACAATGAAGTCCAAATGCCCACAACTGCATTACTGATGTATACTGCATTAAGTACATAGAACCGTAACCATGCCATCCCCCTTCTTGTCCCCGACAGGCTCACATACAGACAGTGAGGATGCTGGCAATGCATCTCAGGCACCCCCTGCGAGTAAGAAAACAAGGGCACAGGACACAGAGGACACCCCCACAACATCAAGGGGCAAAGGTAGAAGGGTCCAGATGCAGAGTGTCAAACATCGGTGGAGCGCCACTGCCAAGACACAAGTTGCCACACCACCAACAACTGCCCCACCTCCGGAGGTTAACCCACCACTGATCCCAGCTACGGAGGGCCCACCCTCAGCTGCAGCTAGTTCCGCAGGAGAGGCGGCAGCCACTGCACCACTATCAGATGTGGAGGATACAACCGATTTCCACATGGAGATGCACACCCCAACCCCCCCTGGAACTCCCGAACCATCACCACAGCAGACACCTGGGTCTAATGTCACTGGCGAGGACAACATGGGAGCTTTTAGTAGCCCCCCGGTGGCTTCATCTGTTGACCTGGTTGCATCAGAGGGCACAGCAGCCACACCACCAGAACCCAACACTGCCCTCGACCTGGCCAGCATCAGCCAGCGGCAACAGGAAATAACTGTGCTGGTTGGGCAGCATGTGGAGGAGGCTGCCCGTCTCAGGGCAGAGATTACGGAGACAGCAAGGCACTCCAGGGAGGGGATGGAGGCCTATACAGACAGGCTGTGTGGGGAGATTGTCCGACTTAGGGAGGTCCTCACACAGATAGCGGACTTCCCACCACCACCACAAGGATAGTCAGCCACTTCCTCATCCGCCAGTTTGAGGCAGACAAGCCCCCTCCGCCACTCCTCATGCACCACCAGGCGCACGTCTAGGCAGCCTCCCAATGCTGGTGTTGACAATGGCCAATAGGGAGTGCCTGGTCAAGCTTCCTTGTGCATGGCTGGACGGAAACATTGTGGAAGACACATGAGGAACTGTTGTGGGGGGGAGGGTGGTGGAAAGTTTGGGGACATGCACATTTTCTTCTTTACATTCCTTAATACACTGGTGTTTGATCAAAACGCAGGCTTGGACTTCTTCATTGTGTATGTGTACTCTATTGACGACAGGATCCATTGTGCGCTTCCAAACAGACACCAGTGCATTACTACTCATATCCATGTGACAGTACGAAACCATGTTACTCAGAATATTTGGTTGATCAGATGCTGTCTCACAGCACGTCCCACTGGCCATCCCCTCTTGCATGACCTGCTTCCCCTTCACCTCCGTCCTCATCAGCATCATCATCCACATCAGGTGCTTCTATTTCAACGTCAGGGGGCAGTGGCACATTCTGTCTGATACACATATTGTGCAGCATGACACATGCCATGGTGATCTTGGCCACCTTCTCATGGCCATACAGGAGAGCGCCACCAGACCTGCTAATGCACCTAAACCATGTCTTCAAAAGGCCAAAAGTCTGCTCGATCACGATGCGGGTACGAGTATGTGCACGATTGTATTCCTCTTCGTGCCTCTTCTGTGGGTTGCGTACAGGGGTGAGGAGCCACCTCTTCAGGGGATAGCCGGCATCACCTGTATGGGGGGACAAATGGGGTCCTGTTACTGTTCACCTCAAGAGCGGCATGTTCATATCACACAAATTGACTTTGCATTGTGATTGAAGTACACAATTAACAGCATACATGCAGATGGTTTGTGTGACTGCAATGTGCAAAGGTGAGCTCGACCCTGCAAGTAGACATGCCCCATTAATGCCTCCAACAGTAATTGACATGTCCTGGGTGAGGCCAGGTTTTAGGTGTCCCTGGGCCCGGGCAGATTTGGTACCACACTGCTGGTGTACTGCCATTCCAACATTGATATTGCCATGCTGAGAGGCATCACTTCAGTGGTGCTACAGGTGCGTGGTGCAATGCTAGGGCTAGGGGTGATCCCTTTGCATGCATTCAAGGGCACATTGCATTATTGATGTTGTGCTGGGCTAATTCTGTATGACTATCTTGACGGCATGTATGACATTTGTGTAATTTGTGACGTGGAATGTTGTGCAATGTGGATGTGGATGGATGTTTAATGTTTCTAGACCTGGATTGTCATCTACGTTGTGTAGCTTATACTTGCATGTCCATTCATCTCAAGTTCATGGCGGCCTTCCCAGAAGGACATCTGTATGTGCATTTGTCCGACGGACGACAAGCTACACCCATTGCGAGTATGTATATCTCCCCCCCCAATCACACCCAGTTGGAGTATGTATCTCCCCCCCATCACACCCAGTTGGAGTATGTATCCCCCCCCCCCAATCACACCCAGTTGGAGTCTGTATCGCTCCCCCCCAATCACACCCAGTTGGAGTAAGTATCTCCCCCCCAATCACACCCAGTTGGAGTAAGTATCTCCCCCCCCCAATCACACCCAGTTGGAGTATGTATCTCTCCCCCCCCAATCACACCCAGTTGGAGTATGTATCTCTCCCCCCCAATCACACTGCCATGTGCTTGCCCTGCTACTCACCAAGTAGCCACAAATGTTGTCCGGCTTGTCGCTCCATGTAGCGTGGGATAGTTGAGTTCCGCAGGACCCTGGAATCATGGGTTGATCTGGGAAATCGGGCACAGCAATGTGTGATTATCTTGTTGGCGTCACATACCATTTGGACATTGATGGAGTGGAAATGCTTCCTGTTTCGGTAGACTACTTCATCGTGATGTGGGACCACCAGTTCCACATGGGTACAGTCGATGGCCCCGATGCAACTTGGGATGCCTGCCAGTGAATAGAACCCAACTTTGGTGTTTGCAATCTCCTGGGCAGTCCGTGGCATGAATATGTGTTCAGGTGCATGCTTCAGGAGGGCATCGAGAACCTGGTTCAGCGTGCGTGAGAATACTGGTTGTGAGATGCCATGCATCTGCCCCACTGTATTCTGGTAGGTGCCTGTGGCCAGGAAGTGGAGCACAGTCACCACCTTGAGTAGAGGGGGGATGGCAGTTCGGATGTCTATGAGGCTCACAATGTCGTTGTGTATCATGTCCACGATGCTGGTGATCGTATCCCAGTCCAGACGGTACGGGATGTGTATCTGCTCAGGGGTTAGGTTAAATGGACTGGCTCTGATCCTGGGGATTGGTGGGTGCCTCTGTGGTATGATTAGGTGCCGTGGTGGTGCTTGCTGTGCCTGTCTTGGCCTCCTCCTCCTCCTCCTCTTTCTCCTGCGTTTCCTCTGTGCTGCCTGTTGTTGTTGCTGCTGTGCTGCAATCATGTCCTCCAGCCCATGTAATGCTGCTAGTATTGGGACCATCTTGGTGTGTGAAAGGGTGTGGTGTGCTCCTTTTGTGCTGTCAGAGTCTCCATTGCCTCCACCTCTGCTGATTGTGTCCACCTGTGGTAGGTGGGAACACTGCTCAGTTCTCTTAACGGGTGGTTTGCAATGCCGGTATTAGCGCCATGGCGGTAAGGGGTTTTGGGGGCTTTATCATGCCGCTATTGGCATGTCCGCTTGCTTTGTGATGCTGTGCTATTAGTGGCATGGCGTTATTTACGGGATGGAGGGTCGCGCGGACTGCCTGCTATTAGTTACACCGTACTTAGCGGTGCCGCTAATAGCGGTGAGCCGGGTCGTAATTCGCATGGGGATTTAACGTTACCAGTATTCCATTACCGGTAACGTTAAATCCCTATCGCCTACCGTGTAATGAGGCCCACAGTGTGATTAAATGATCTGCCCAGGATCACACACTTTGGTTAAATGGTGAAACACGAGATGTGGAAAATTGAAGCAACTGAGCACATCTTCATAGGTTTAGTTGATATAGATGCAGACAGACAGATACGACCCCCCCACATCTCAGCATACACAGGGCATACTCAGATTAACAAGCATACATACAGACTCGACACCTCCCCACCTACCATCTCAACACACACGGGGCATACACAGATTAATAACAAGCATACATACATACACACCCGACCCCCAGCCATCTCAGCATACACAGTGCATACACAGATTAACAAGCATACATACATACAGGCATGACGCCCCACCACCTCTGCATCTCAACATACACGGGGCATACACAGATTAACAACAAGCATACATACATACAGACCCGACAACCCCCCATCTCAGCATACACAGGGCATACACAGATTAAGAAGCATACATACATACATACATACAGAGAGACAGACTAGACCCCCCACAACCCTGCATCTGAACATACACAAGGCATACATAGATTAACAGAATACATACATCTAGACAGACAGACAGACCCATCACCCCCCCACATCACAGCATACACGGGGCATACACAGATTAACAAGCATACATACATACAGAGAGACACGACACCCCCACCACCCCTGCATCTCAACATACATGGACCATACACAGAATAACAAGCATACAGAAAGTACAGACAGAAAGACCGGACACCCCCCCAAATCTGTACTTACCAGAGCGGACGAGCTGCAAGGCAGGCACATGCAGGGTAGCTAGATTGCTGATTCGGTGTACTACGGCTGGTGTGGCAAGGCTAAAATGATATGGGTTCAGTCATCGTCTTACCCAAAATAACAAGGGGTTTCCAGCCAGTGGCCTTCTTTCAAGGGTATTATGGATAATAATATAATGGGGGTGGTGGTAGCCGAAGGGACCACAAGCAGCAGAGATATAAAACATTCTCTGCCACCTGCAATAGGGGTCAGAGCCTCACAGCTTTGCCCTTTACAATGACGCAGAGGATGCCTTTGGATGGCACATATCGAAGGAGGTATAGCACACATCTGCAACTTCATGACTCCATTCCCTGCTTGGGCATCCTCCAAAAGGGAGCACTTAAATGTTAACCACCCTATGTTTGTTAGGATGAATATCTGACCACTAAGTGGGTGACCCAGCCCAGCCTCCTCCCCCTCAACCCCTACTTTCATACATGTTTCTCTCTCCTGGTTAATTTTACAGTCTTAGTCTTGCCTACACTGATTGTCAGGCATCTTCCCTGCAGTACATCTAGAAGACTGCCAAACCTCATGCCCTATGCATACGCCTAGTCTTTTCCCATTTATTTATAGATGCAGTTTGATACATAATCCACTGCCATCCAGGTACATTTACTGAAGATTCTGTGTGTTTCACTATCAGATTTGGCAGTGGTAAGGCAAGATGGCCCTTTGAATTTTCGATGTATTTTCAATGTATTGACAGCTCTATTTTTAATGAACGTTAAATAAGGCTAATTTTGGTTTTCTTGTATGTAGTAGTGTGACACCTGGTTGATCTGTTACACCTTTACTTGGCTTGAATTCGTAATATATTGTGCCGTTGTTTATCAGTTATATTCATGTGATATTATCTTGTCTTCTTTTCGAGGGAGGACACTATATGAGATTAAAACGATGCTGTTGTCCCTGTGATGTAGATATCTGATTAATTGTTGAGCCAGAGAGGGGTGTGCTTTATGATGTATTGAATATTTCTAAATTGGATTGGAATTATAGTGAAATTATAGTTATTTTATAGCCTCATATGCTTTTGATGAAGGTGACAACACCAAAACTCATCAAG
This sequence comes from Ambystoma mexicanum, assembly GCF_040938575.1. Taxonomy (NCBI): domain Eukaryota; kingdom Metazoa; phylum Chordata; class Amphibia; order Caudata; family Ambystomatidae; genus Ambystoma; species Ambystoma mexicanum. The sequence continues at coordinate 282,079,695 of NC_090929.1, forward strand.
CTCAGATTTTTCGTAGCAGGCTTTGTTGACTATTGATCTGAGCTTCAAATTGTGTTTGAATTTAAACAATACTTTATATGGGATACAACATATGTTCATGCTTAGATATATTCAGATTATTTGTATTGAAAATGTACATCATATACCTTATTTCCTTCAATACATATTTTTGAACTGATAAGAATATATTGTTTCAGTTGTGCGCTGATGGTCTCTCAATGTGTTCAGGGCCTTTATATGGTTATTGCAATTGTAAACGTATTACCAAAGTATATCCATCAACTGCTCCTCACATTACATATGAACTTGCCTTAAATGTGACTTTAGCAATCTATCATATTTTGTGTGCAGGCTTCCGATTTTTCTTTGGTATTTTCAATTTTTTGGTTAACTGTATTGTGCATATTGCCTTACAGTATTCCTTTAAAATGTCCTTCTGCAAAATCAATACCCTTATGGATAAAAAATGTGATACTTTGGTTTTTGCATTAGAACATAATTTTTAATTTAATTAAAGTCACTCAGGATAATATTACCAGCACAAGCAATACGACTTATAATTCTCCAGTTGGAAAACCTAATTATAAAGGAGATCAATCAAACTGCATGCATCGACATTACAGGTGTATTATACTGCTACACATATTATAACAGGTCTGAGAATATCCCTTCAGCCTACCTTATGTAAACACAAGTGTTTGCACAAAAATTGCATAATATTCTTAATAAATTCTATTTTGATCTAATCTTGTTGACTATAGAAGAACTATCCAAATCAATAGACAAACTTGATTTTTTATGAATAACCTTAAAACTAATATTTCACAATTTGCATCATGTGAGAAGCTATCTGAAATATTAGACAACATTGAAAAAAAAGAATCTGAACAAAGGAACATCTGGAAATTTCGCAGAGATACTCTGGTTGTAGAAACTAGGTGCTTTAAACATGGCAGGGAGAATAAGGTTCAAGGATACCCAACTGCTCTGCCAAAAAGAGCAACTCAGACAAACCATCACACTCAAAAAGCAGTCAGACTAGCAGTGACTTTCATGAGACACTAGTAATGACATTGATAATGAATTAATTACAGTTGAGGCGATTCAAAAGGAAAAGGAGACTTCATCTACTTCAAGCAATCTAGGCTCCTGCCCTATAACTTAGTTATTAAAAAAAGATCACATGATGGGGTAAAAGAAAAAAAAAAGATTACTTCAATCTAATCAGACCCTGACAAAGACCTCCTTTTTAACATATCAAGACCAAACTGTATGAATTTTGAACATAAGACTCTGCAGAACAGTCCATCTTTTAAAAAAAGTTATATCTTCACTTTCTTTAAAAATAAGGTTGATTTATTTTAGTTTTTAAAAAAATCTAAAGTTCGTAATTTACACCATTAAAATAAATCAGAGTATGTGGATTTATCTACTGGTACTGATTATAAAGAATTTAGAAGTAAGAGTAATTGCTGTCCAAACAGAACTAACAGATCTAATGACATTTTCAAATCAGCAGTTTTGAAAGCTTTGGGGACTATTGACTATAATACTTGATTTAAAAACATGTCTCGTAATGAGATCCAGGCATTTCACAATCTTTTCAATAATCTCTCTATCACAAACCTGCTGTTAAAGAGGGTCTAATTGTTAGTAGGGACCTATGCAAATACACTGAGTCTGTACCATAGCAAATGGCCGATAGTAACACTTATCTGTTGCTTGATCCTATGGAAGATATCAAGGCATTCATTAAGGAAATGTTGAAGAAGGGATGTGAGTTGGAATACATTTCTACTAAGAAGTGTGACTTTCTTACCAATTCTCATCCTATTATGCCTGTCTTTTATGGACTGCCTGCCTTAAATACAGAAGGATCTTCTGAATCCACCTCTCCATCCCATAGTGGCAAGTAAAGGGGGGGGGGTTAATAGAACCATTGGCCAATATGTTGTTACAATTTTACAACCTCTTATTCAAGAGACGTCTTTTTAAAAAGGCAGAAGACAATTTGTATGTATTTTGATAAATTGGCAGCATTACAGGAAGACTTAAGTCTTTTCACTATAGATGTGGTATGCCTTTACACTTCTAGTCCTCATGACTAAGGCATTGTGGAAAAGTCCCCTTCCAGGATTTCTGTCTAGTAGCCATGAGACAAGAAACACAGGGCGCATCTCAGATAAGCAAGTAAAGGGAAAGTATGTTTCCTATAATGTTCCAGAGAAACAAAACAAAAACCCGGACTGGATCCCAGAAGCAGAATTAGGGGCTAGGAAAACAGTAAACCTGGAAAACCATCCAATCCCTTCCTTTAAGACTGAGAAGTCACCAGAAAACCAGTGACCAAACCCAAATATCAAGATCACGCAAACAAACCACCCCCAGAGGCACCACATTTCCCATAATACCTTTCTTTCCTAATCAGAAATCAGGGGAGGTTAAGTTGTCTCTTCAAAGCATAGGAAGCCTTAACAAAACCTGTTACAGACAGGGAAAGCCTAGGAGAAACCCAAACACTCCCAGAGAACCCTTAACCCACATTACCAGCCCAACAGCAGCACAGCATGCAGTCTGTCACACAAACTGCCTCCTCAATGTTCACCAGTGTTATATAGGGTCAGCCCAACCGCCCAAGCCTCAATCTGAATGCCAGTAGGTGAGAGAGACCGCCCAATCCCAACACTTGCACCCTTTAAGCTCACAGCTGCAGACTATCAGCCCTAATTCCAATCAGGGGCAGTGTTTCTATAAAAACCTATCAGCCCAGTCTATTGTGCGAGTGGACAGGAACAGGTGCCTCCTGTTTGGAAAAGAGAGACTGCAGAAGGGGAGCGGTGCCTCTGAGATTTTTAAGACTGGACCCAGTAGGCTGCAAGCGAAAGACGCTGCAGAAGGGGCAGCAGTAGAGTGGAAAAGGTGATCCTCATAGAAGTTTTGAAAGTTGTGAGACTTAAAGGTAGGGTAATGGGGTTGAAACAAACCTAGGAGGGGCTCCTCAGCCAGTACACCAAATAGAGGAAAGAACAACAGAGGCAAACCCAGGAGGGGATAGTGTGCCAATATTTCAAGTAGAGGAATGGAGACTGTGGCGAACACAGGAGGGGCTTATGAGCTAACATTTGAAGTAGAGGACTGGGCCAATCCCAGGTGGGCCTCGTAGCCCAGTACCTGAAATAGAGAAAGACATAGTACAGCAAACCCAGGAGGGGCTTTTAGGCCAGTACACACAGGACAAAATGGTAAAGCAGACCCAGGAGAGGCTTGTAGGCAGTACACAAAGTAGAGGAAAGAAGGGGTGAGGCAAACCCAGGAGGGGCTTGTAACCAAGTACTCGAAATAGAGGACAAAAAGGTGGAAGGAGAGCCTGGAGTGGATTCTAAATTCATATTGGTAATACAAGAAAACAGGAAACAGGAAAGAGGTAAACCCAAGAGACCGTTTGAAATCGATAGTACAAACAGATGGCAGAAAGGGGGAAGAGAGCCCCAGAGTGGAGTTAAAAGGGAAGTAGGGATAACACAAAAGGGGAAAGGAAAACCCAGAGTGGAGTTATAAATAGAAAGAATATAAAAGGAGGAAATAAAACTTGAAGTGGAGTTCATAAGGATGGAATACTATTAAAAGGTTAACACAAGAAAGTAATACCCAAAGTGGAATGGTAAGCACTGACAAATGGCCAAAGTGCTAGTAAGAAGATATTGAGAGATCAGAGATCAGCAGGAGGAGGGTGTTGGCAAAGGTGAGGAAACAGAGTGATACAACTTCCGTATACCAGAACGAAGAAGATTATTTAAGGGTTGATGAGCTATGAAAGAGAGTTTAGTAAAATTTGAAAAGGAGAGACACGGAGCCAAGTCAAGCTCTAGGTAGATTTACAAAGGTGGCAGAGGTTCCAGTTGGGGTCAGGGAGCTTACTGATATCTCAGAGAGGTGGTGGAAAGAAACAAGTCAAGAACACAAGCTAGTGCAGAGCAGTCATTTTGTCTCTCTCCTTGCTGACCCCAAAGGATCCCTAAACCACACCAGAGAATCCAACAAAACATTGAAGACTGGTTTAGTCTTGGGGTACGGGACCTTGGAAGCCCGCAACTAGGCTCAGAGGAACAGAAGAAAGATGTGAAACATAATGAACTGGGGAGTGAGGTATTTTCCCTCAGATACTTGGAAACAGTAGCTAAGATCTGACAGTTTAAACTCACATCCTGACATTGAGAAAACCATTGCAAGAGACAATGAAGGAAGAAGACACTGTCATTTTGTTATTTTCACTGGGAAAGATTCTGTTCAGTTTTCCTTCAGCCGTACACAATCCCTAATAAAATTGTTTAACTTTGAGGACATGTTCTTGGCATACTTCTTGTTCGCACATTTCCAGTTTGTGACACAGTGTATGCTGTGGAGTACTTAAACATACAACGGTGGGAGCAGAAAGAAATGTTGTCTTGAAACTGCTGAGGATTATTTTGTAAAATATATACTTTTTCAGATTTAATGACAAGTATTAACACATTTTGGGGACATTAATGGGATCAGCTGCTGCAACAACCTATGATAATACTTTTATGTACCGTACAAGTACTCGAAAAAGACATTTGGAAACCCCATTTTCATATATGGCTCTGTTACATTGATATTTTTGGTATATGGAGAGGTATTACCCAACAACTGAATTACTTTTTGACGTAGTTCAACAATATAGAAACAAGACTCCAATTTTATGATGAATATTGCAAATCTTCATATACACTTTAACGTTAATGCTATGCATTCTGATAATGAATGGCACTTTGAGACAAACATCTATTACAAACCTGCAGACAAGAATATTATTTTGAGGGCTGACACTTCTATCCACATCACACTATAAATTTACACTACAGTCAATTTCTGAGAGGTAAACGTTTATATCTTATGAAGAGAACACAGTAGACAGTTGGATATCATGTCAGAGGTTTGTGGACCAGGGATACAAACGTTCACCAATGACTTCAACACGTGGGAAAGAAATGAGCACGAACAATCTCTTAACTCATATCAAATCATGTAGATATGTTTAGGGAATATGTAACAACATACCCTCACCAAAGTTCTGAAATTAATAGGACAATAGAAACATATTGGTACCTTATTTCACAAAACACAACTATCAATCACTTGTTTGCTATTTGTCAAAGTCTCTCTCATAAAAGGAGCAATCATTTACATCCATTGCTTGAGATGGCAGAACAAAGTTACAATGATAGCCAGAATGTGTTGGCAACATGGAAAAAAATAATTTCCATGTTTAAATTGTGACAACTGGAATTCTGTTATTAGAGCCTCTTTCATTTACCATTTTAAGAGTGCTGAAGTAAGACTGACATGGATGTGTCATGGTGGATATTAGAAATATTTATTCAAAGGTAAAAAGGAAAACTGTAGCTCACCCCAACTCTAACAGGGGTTTCCCTGCCTCAACTGAAATAACTAATGTCAAACTGTCCAAATCAAACGTCCCAATGTCCAATGTCAGAATCATATCCGTCCCTCAAAGCTACGTGTAAACTAAAGCATACATTCAGTCTTTCCAGCCCAAATGGAGTGGAAAACTTCCCCTGTACAAAGAACAGTTCTGCAATCTTCTGATCTTGAAGAATTGGAAATGCCTCCCTTCCCCTGACTTGTGCAGGCCCCGACAAAGGTCAACAACTGTTGGTAGGAAATCACGTCCCCTAGTTGGCCCTTCTCAGGTTTATTTTCTGTCCTTGGGTCTCTGACCCTGATTGGTAGATCTGGTTCCTTTTCACCCGTGTGAGACAGGCATGGTATCAAGAGATGACACAGACAACATATTGTCAATTTAACAGTAGAATCTTTATTAAGAATAAGGATGGGTGTAATGCCTAACTGTCACTATAGCTATGCTGGGGATTCATCTACCTAAAGAAACTAAGGAAAGTCTATGCCTATAAGTCCAAATCAAAATTCTGTCTTTGTCAAAACCAATGCTTGCCCTCACATCTAATAGTAACATTTAGTGTGGGGTTATTCTAACCCAATAGTGTTCAACACAACGTCTGGAGAAGCCTCTAGCTCCCTTCCCCAAGTTCAGGATACAGTTCCAACAATTATGGGTTCCAAATGTTCCATCAGGACTTGGGTTCCTTTTCCCCAAGTTTCAAGTACACTTGGTTTTAGTATACAAAGTTCAAAAGGAGCTCAGGATTCCCTTCCACAAGCTTCAAGCACTGTTTCACAAACCAACCTCACAAGGTTCAGGTTTATCTTGTTTCAGGGTTGTGTTCACAATTCTCCTGGATTGGTTAGGGCTTCCTGGTCTAGGCGGTTCCATGTCTTAAAATTGCGGCAAAAATGGTTGTGATTACAAAATATTGCAGCAAAAATGCTGTGGTTTTGCTGCCACAATCATGGAAAAGATGCAGGGACACCCCTGCAACCCCTGGACCCATTATTCCATTTAGGAGGAGCGGGGGACACCTACGCAACCCCTGCTCCCCTTAAATGGTATAATGGGGTACACCTTTACTGGGTCAAACCACAGCATTTTTGCCGCAATTTTCTTTTACCTGATACCATCTAGGCGCAGTTGACAGGAAGCATAGCCCACCAATTACAGGTCACACAAACAATTATCCTAACCCCAGTTTTCTGCCACCTTGACTTAGATTTTTGGCAGTTCATGACCAATTCAGAAGCTCACAAGTTCATAGATTAATTATTTCTCTTTCTTGGGACTTCCTTGTCTCTCTTTTCTAAATTCCACTTTATTAGCTTTCATTTAAAACCTACATTGCCAGTTAGTCAGCTTACTTTTGCTCGGTCAGCATTTTGCTCACACTTCACTAGCTTCCCTTGGCTGCTTGTTCATAGCTTTTATTCTCGTTTTCACAGCATTACCAGTTCATATCATATTCTTAGTATCCTTGATTGATCAGAGACTTTTGAACACGTCCAATTCCTTCAGACGTGACCACTCTGATATATTGTTTCTACAGTCTACCTCTAATTTTGCATTCATTTTCAATTTGTTCTTCTGCTTTAATTGGATGCTTTAGAGTACGTGCCGTTTGCATGTGACCACACTGATACAGTGTAGTTCAACAACTTTCATACACGCACAGGGTTTCTCTCATTCACTGAAACTCACCAGTCACTGCACTCTTTTCTTTAACTTCCTCGTGTATAGGATTTTCTATATTTCAGCTCAGGGTCTCACCGCCTGCCCCGTACTTCCATTCAGGTGAAAGAGCACTGTTTGGCCACAATGAAGGAACCAACACTCTCTACGGTTTCCTTGTCCCGCCTTCACTGGCTCCCTGCAGACAGGGCTCCCTCACCATGCATTTCCAATCTGCTTCACCATGCAGTCCTTTAGTGTCTCAGTGTGTTATTCTATTTTGGCTTCTTGAAGGGTGTGCTGGCCTTCCTCATGCTATCCCTTCTTCCACCCAGGCAGCTTTCTCTCGGCCTGGCGTCTCCCGGCCCGATGTCTCTCTCTAAATTCTCTGGTGCTCCACCTTTTATACACCAGAGCCCCATCAAGGGGTTTTAGGTGTGATTCACTCGCCTGGTTTGCCAGATTCCAATTAGGCCCCTTACTAAGACATGCCTGACCTTCAGCCCTGTAGTCATCAGGATCCCTCTTCTTCATCCCAGTACTATAATGGTGTTTCCTATAGGGAGTCTGTATCCTTTCTGTATATTTTACGAATGTGATTTCACAGAATGAAACTTTTTCGAATTCGATTTATTTGAAACATAGAACATTTTCTAATATTCACCTGATCTCTTCACCTCTATTTTTCCTGCATCAAACCCGGTTTACATCCACAAGGACGCTTTTAATATAAATGGATCCAGGATTTCTGAAATGTCGGATGACGTGAAAAGAGAGCCCCTTTATGTTACAGTAAAATATGCTATTGTCTTCAGTGAGCCTGCCTTTAGGGCTGCAGTAAGGAGTCCAGGCCTGTGCAGAAAGCCCTCAACTACATTCTATGTAAGCCACATTGTCCCTGCTGGGATGGATGATGCTCCTGAAAAGGGAAAGTAAAGATCAAAGCATGTGGTTTCAACTTCACCGGATTGATGGAGGAGAAAGCCGAAATGGATGAGCGCAGCATAGAGTACTCTACATTATGATTCTAAGTCCCAATGCTACTAAAAATGGTCATTATTTTATTCACAACAGCTTATTCTTACTGTGCATTTTCTGTATGTGTCATAATAACTATGCATTGCCAATGTTCACATGATCATTGCACTGATATACACTACTAGTTTACAGAATAAGCATATTGCCATTCTACATAATACGCAAAAATGCATGTGACCACCCCGAAAATGGCTAGTAACATGATATGCCAAAAATGTCAGTGGTGCAATCTTAGCAACAACACCTGAAGCGCAAAGAGAAAGTTGCTGCACTTCAATATTAAAGTGCCAATGCCACTATTGCCAGTCAGCGTTTGTTTAAAATGTATTGATGCCCGTCCAGAAAGCAGAAAGATTTAGCAGGTTACAGATCTTACATGCACATGCACCAGACAAAAGATACCCCTCGATTTCATTACTCACACATCTCCATGCCTCAAAGAGCAGAGAAAATAAGTCAACCGTAATTTTTTCTACATTATAAGTAATTTTGAAAGATCATTTTTTTGATCACTTATCTATGGTCATTTTCGAAAAACTTTGCATTTTCGAACACTTATTTTCAGTATAATCACCTACATCCAGTCTGTATTACTCCTCATCCCTTCTTCTTCGTCTCACTACCCAGTAGGGGTAAATGGGCAATTATGGGTTGGGAATGTATATAATGAATAAAGGTTAAGGAAGGATTATATAGGTCATTGTTAGGAACAGGGGGGTACCATTTCTCACCCTCAGGTCCTCTCTCCCCAATCCCCAAGGACCCTCCATTCAGGTGATGCTCCCTCACTAGTTCAACCCAGGGTCAGGATCCAAAAGCGATGACCCTTCCCTGTCCACCTGAACAGAAGATCCCTGGAGAGGAGATCTTCAGGTTCCTCACACCAGGCACACTTGCACACCCAAAAAGGAGCTTGGATATGTTTCCAAACAGGAGTGTATCCTTGGCCCTGGTTGGCAGACCTGGTTTCCTCCCACCAGGAAATGTGATGATGAACAACTTGGATGCACTCCCAAGATGTGGTGGGTCCCTGACCCTGGGTGGCAGACCTGGTTTCTTCCTACCAGGTACTGCAACAAAATACGAACAGTCTGGATGCTGCTCCAAGCTGTGGGGTCACTTAGAGACTTGGTTTACTCACCTGCCAAGTACTCCATGTACTGTCCATCCATTTCACAGTTCTCCTTATATGGGTGCAGGTCCCAGACTCGCACTTCTGACTTTACTTTCTCACTTTGTTGGCTTGGTTCACTCTCCTGTCAAGCCTTAGTACAAGCTCATGTCCAATCAAACTATTTCTCCCACAGTTGCATGGTCCTTACCCTCCTTTCCCAGCCTCTTGGCTTGTGCAACCACCTCCTCAGGCTTTCTACACCCCTCCAGTCACCTGCACACCACACTGCATGGTCTGCGCTGGTGTCGGCTCCTCCTGAGTAGCTGGGCTCTGTCGCGGGACTACAGTGGCATTCAGGAGCCACTCCCACTCTGTGGTGGCTCTGCAGTCTTTCCAGTTTTCCTGACAGTGCAGTTCCTTCCCTTTGCACTCCTCAGGTCTCAGGGATGCCCGGAGTTCCACCCCACCTTCTGGCTGTGTGGTCCTCACGTCCTGGATGGGCCTCAGACTCTCTTTGTTCTCGGTGTCCTGGTCAGTTTCTACCTTCACTTCTGGTCCATACTTGCACTCGCGGTTCCTCCAGGCAGGGCTTGACACTTCGTCAAGTCTTTCTTTACTTTTAACACAGCTTCTTCCAATCGGTTGTTCAGAACCACTACCATGCACACAGCTGTTCTGATAAGCATTCTATACTGCTCTGTGGCTCCTCCTCATCCCAGTACTAAGTGAGGCACATGTTGTAACTCACTAGAGAACTTCTTCATCTCACTACTCTCTGCTTTTTCTGGACCACAAAGTACATAGTATATGAGCATAAGGGTGGAGAGGGAGGAGATGAAAGAGAGATGGGGTTATGGTAGGGAACGGGTCTACAGTCAGGTGATTGGTGGGGATACCGAATTCCCCTGATATGGGCATCACTGCTCCCAAGGGGGGTCCCCCCCATGAGATCCACCCACTGAGTACCAACCCCAGAGGGACTATTGGGTAGCAGCCTAACCACCCTGGCCTCTTGGGAAGAGGCTCCCATTTTGGACACAGTGATGGCATCCTAGGATTTGTCACACCATCCATTAAAAGGTAATAACATCTTCCTAAAACATTATGCTCCATTTGATTAACAAGGAGTCATGTATGGCATCAGATGCCCGTGTTGCAAATTCTCCTCGGGTAAAAGCAACTATTAATTTTAAATCAGGTTGCACAAACGCTATTCCTCCTTTTGAATTAGTAATAGTTCCTTACCACTAACACAACATTATTTAGAGAATAAATGTAATATCTCTCAGTTACACATATGTGTGCTCCAAACAGAAGAGAGGTGGGGACTAGGGAAGATTATTAACACAGAGGGAAGCCTTTTGGATTGATTTCTTTGGATACCTTAATCCCTAAGGGTCTAAATAGCCTTAATGAGTTGCATATTTTTCAATATTTATTGAATTCCTGTGATACATGTAAAATCTCCCTTCATATTTTATATCTGATTTGGGTATATTCTGCATACTATGTGTATCATAAATTATGGGCTTTATACTGTATATGTGGTTACAATTGTCCAGGATATTTGCAAGTGCAATCTATGTATTGCACTACCTATATCTAATAAGTAATAACTGTATTTAGTTACCCAAGTAATGTAACATAGTAAACAAATAAAATATCTCGAAAAATATATGTAGACAATGTAACATTGTTTATATCCATTGATGCTTTCTGCACCACTTTTGACATCAAGCGCACTCATTTGTCATGCACAATGAAGTCACATGGATACGCGCAGTCTTGTTCCATTTATTTGTAGGCACAGCTTGATACTCGCAATCCAATCCAGGTGGATATGTGTACATTCTTGATGCATCAGGCAAGACACATTCCTCTGATTTGTCCATGTATTCATCTCTCTATTTTAATTAACTTCACATAAGGGCAATTTGGCATTGGTATATGTAGATTTGTGACATCTGGTTGATCTGTGGCACCTGGTTGGGGACCATCAGCCCACTGGTAATTTTTTTATTTTACTTGGCCTGAATTCTTAATATAATTCACTTTACTTGGCTTGAATCATCAATATAATTTGGCATCAATTATACTAACCAGGTGTCTCCTTTTCCAGGGAGAACAGTAGATGTGATTAAAAGGATACTGATGTCCCTCTGATATAGATATCTGTGTAACTTTGAGTCCGATAGAGGTGGAGGCGGTTTATGATGTATTGTTTAAAAAATAAAATGGATTGAAATGATATTGAGCTTATTGTTATTTTATAGCCTCATATGCTTCTGATGAAGGTGACAATACCATATGTTGTCAAGCTCAGATTTCTCTTAGGAGGCTTTGTTGAATGTTAACCTGTGCTTTAAATTGCGCTTGAATGTAAACAATACTTTACATGCGATACAACTTCTGTTTATGCTTAGAATGATTTGGATTATTTGTATTGAACATTTACATTGATGGTTTCTCATACTGTTTTGAGGGTCTTTATATGGCAATGTTCGGCCCTTAACAGGAGTACAGCAATGACTGCAGAAGGCAATATTAAACCAAAGTCCCAATAATCCAAGGAAAATGTTAACTCGATCCTTGCAAACCACCAACTTGTTTGCTCAGAAATAGTGATAAAAGTGCTGGTTAAAGAGAAGAACCATGACTGGCTCCTACTAGAACTTGGACGGCAGGTGTATGTATGCCCACGAGGCCATAAACACACATGGGCATAGTTCTTCTCCACCTGCAGCAGACAGACTGCCCTCGAGATATCAACAGGTGTCCCACTCCGGACCAAGGAATCATACAGCAAACACTTGACTACTGAATAAAATGATGTCTTCAGATAAATGAAGATGGCAGAGAGACCCCACCCATGAACACATTTTATTTTGATAAGAGCTAATTCGAGGCACTGATCAATTGTGATCACCCACTCACTAAATCCCAGTAGTAAATGATAAATTATGTTCAGGCTAGACATCCAATCCTTCACCCTAATATAGTGCAATTTCCCAATAATTTCACATTGGTGTCAATCAAGGAGACCTGTCTATAGTTCAAGGGATATGATATATGATGTGATTAGTTGTTTATAACGTGCTTAATACCCAGAGGTTTCTATGCGCTGACCCAGGGATCGAACCTGAGTTGCTCTGCGTCGTCTTGCTTCCAAGGCAAGCATGTTGCCGCTGAGCTACCCTCCCAAGACATTGCAACAAAGTCATCCTTTTTAAGGGTGTGGAACATCTCTGGTCCATTTCATGAAAAAGGGAGGGATATCTGTCAAAACATTGTCAATAACTCTCAAAGGAAGGGGGGTTAGATAACAGGCCAGGAGACAAACAGAGGTAATGGGTTTTTGCAGCATAGCCCAAATATCTTTACCCATCATCAAAGAGGGAGATAGTCCTGTTAACATCAATTCAAGTTTTGACTGCCTTCCCAGTCCAGTCTAGGGCGAATAGGACACCATATATAATGCTCTGACGTGTTCTGTACACATGGCAGGGTTAATAAATGTGGTCCTCTTAGGTTGTGCGCCCACTGGGCCCCACTCTACTAAGCACCAGAAATATTCTTAGTATTATCTGGCAATGGCTTCCTTCAGAATCAACCATACCTGGTGAATAGCCACCTTTGTTGTATAACCAGTAAGGGGGTATATTCTCTCTAAGCCTTGCAAGTTGTTGCCTCTCCACCCTACTCCTCCTGTCCTTTATGATTCCATTACGCTATGGCTTTGAGGAGGTTCCTCTGAGTCTCCTTACAATAAGTGTACAACCATGCATCGCCTGTAATAAGTGCACAACCATGCATTCCTTGCATTGGCGGTGGTGGGTTCCTCTACCAGGCTCGCATCACAAAACAAAGGAGCAAAGCATCTACCAAGCTATCATTCCCTTCAAGTATGATTGCCCAAATGAAGCCGGCACAGGGCTTACAGAGGCTTACAAACCATCAACGGGAGAACAGGTAGTCATCATATCGGGGGCTGCTGATTCTGGGGCTAGTTCTGAGCATTCTCTAACCCACCTGACATACCGAGTCAAACATCAGGCCAGAAAGACCACTTTAAAACAAAACTTGGTTACAAAAAAAAGGTCAGCACTACCGCACCAAACCGGGCTACTGAGGGGAAACAATCCAAAAGAGCATGAAAAAAGTGTGCCCGGCAGAAAAGAAGAACAGCCAAAAGAACTGGCACTATAAATAACCAGATAGTAATGAATCGGATGATGATTTTGTGGCCGTAATTGGAACTCCATCTGTCAGCAGGCACGGTGAAGCAAGGTTGAATGTTTGCTTTACCCTAGAGGGAATAAAGCACAATGCTGCTCCATGCCCTACCGCAAAGTTGGCTGCTGATATGCAGCAGCCGGGGGGAAGATTGACGTGGACTCTGTGGTCTTCACTATTAAAATAATTTGGCAACAGAAGGAGGTACGTTGGTCAGTCGATCAGAGCTGCTCACCTTACTACATCAAATACTTTCCCTGAGGATATTAGTCTCAGAAGCAAAGTCTTTGTTGAGCCCCTCAAATGCCTGAATGTAAATGTCTCAAGAATCCACTGCAGGGTCTCTGACTCAATCCTGTTGATCCGCAATTAAAAAAAACAAATGTAAAAACTTGCCATTAAACTGGACTCTGACCCAGAGACCCCTGTCCCTGATTTCCGATCCCTGTGAGTACATTTTCCTCCAGTCCTCTTCCACTAAACAAGATGTTGGAATGCCAGTCGGGGGGAGAGGTAAATATTGATGAAATACAGAGAGTTTTGCAATGGCTAATGCTACCCCTCCCAGCAACAACCACTAAGGACCAATGAAGGATTTCTATTGCCTCCTAGAACTACAGTGGTCTGGAGCCTCAGTGAAATGTTTAGCAGGCAATCACATCTTTATGCTGCAGGACACCTAGTTGCGGGAGTACTATTATGTTGATGGCTTTGATATTATCCAGATTTTTGCTAAAAAAGGGTACAGGTTGGCGCCCCTATGGTGGCCTCCTGGTTGGGGTCAGACACTCTCTGAAATTGCTTAGAACTGTCAAAACTGACCCTCGGGACTACGTTTTGGTGGCAGAATTATCAGTTAAAATTGGAGATATTGAGTCCTTATTACTGATGGTATGTCTTTATGATCCCCTATGGGGGACACAAATGGATGGTATTTAGAAGTCATTAGCAAATGTAATCAGAGGTAACATTACTAAACTGCAAACCATACAGAATGCTGCGGTTAGGGCTGTCTTTGGACTTATCTGACGGGATAAAATCTCAGCAGCCAGAAGAAAACTTCATTGGCTGCCAGTCCAACAGCGGATACAATTCAAATGCTCTGTTATGGTCTTCAAATGCCTAGCTGGTATCGCTCCTAACTATCTTGCTAAAAAACTAACTAAAGCACCTGTTGGAAGAAATATTCGATCTAATGATAGATATGACCTAAAACAACCATGAAAATATTTGGAAAGAGTAGGGGGCACTAATTTTGCTCACTGTGCTCTAATGATATGGAATTCTACGCTCCATCAGATTAAAAACAATGTGTCTCATGCTGTTTTTAAGAAACTGCTCAAAACACATCTGTTCGGTGAAGGAGAAATCTAACAGTCCCTGTGGCTCTCTTTTGTTTAAGATATCTGTTTCATGTTGTTTTGCCCATGTGAGCGCTTTGAGACCTATAGGCGATTTGGCGCTATATAAAAATTACAATAGACAGATAGATAGGTTATGTGGAAATGGGGGCAGCTTCATCTTCATTGGGGGGATTTCAATGCACAATGTAGATTCACCCACAGCATTAACCCAAGCAACAATGTTGCTAGCATTTCTAGTATGGTCTTTCCTAAGCAAAATGCACAGGGTGACAAATGGCTGAATTTTCTAACTGATTGGAACCTGTTTATGTTGAATGGTCGATTGAAGGGTGACACACCGGGGTCGACTGCATGGAAGGTGGGCAACAAGCAAGCATTTTTATTGCCAACCCAGCTCTAAATCAACGTGCCCTTCAGATGAGAGTACAGCCTAATGAGAGCAGTGACCATGCCATCCTAATTTTAGAGGTTGAAATTAACGTATCCACCAACATTCATCTCCAGTCTAGGAATGTATGGGTCAACCATGCAGGTAATCGAGTGAGTTGGTCAGAGAGAAATATATTGCTTGTAAATAGCCTTTTTCCCCAGCAATTACATGCTCCCTGCAAATTTAACAAACATGACGGGGGTTAAAATTGAGAGTTGATTCTCAACTACCATATTAGCAGCTGTAAAAGACAGTTCACCACGTGCAGTGCTCCAGTCGGACAAACTCCACCATTATGACAAGAAGCTCAGTGATAGGAGAAATGAGAAGGACATTTGTTAGGCAAAAAGTAAAATCTCTGCCCCCAGTATCCCTAGCCATTAGGCTATTGCTGCTGGATCAAATGGTGACGTTATTCCTTAAAACAAGAAGACTGGTGAAAGATGGCTCCAGTGATATGCTCTGGGGACATGGTAGGCACTGGGGCGCAAAAGGTAGCCTGGGTGAAAATGGTATCAGTCCTGTGAGCGAAGGGCAATGGATCGCCCATGTTGAGATGATTTCCCCCGGTACAGAACCATGCTGAGACAGGGAAATGGCAAGAGGGCTTCACCCGGGAATCAATCACTCTCAAGATTGTTAAGCTTAAATCATCTAAAGCTCCTGGCCCTGATGGTTTAGCTGCAGTGGTGCTAAAAAAGCCCCTGAGCACTGGGCAACAATCCTAGAAATATTATTTGAGAAGGTGATGAAGGAAGGTAGGATCCCCGTCTCATGGCTGTCGCAAATTCTTATTCTGGTGTATAGGAAAGGAGATCAAATGCTTCCAGGTAAGTATCGCCTATTGGTCATGTTGGATGTTCCCTGAAAGCTGTTTGCCTCCTTCCTCTTAAATAGCTTACAGTCCTGGTCGGATTCTAATACAATCTTGCACTGTGTCCAGACTGGTTTCCGTCCGGGTTCCTCCACCACTCACAATTTCAGGGCCATGGACTCACTAATTGAGGGCACAAGAACAAGGGGCAGACATGGACCATATGCATTGTTTGTGGACTACACATTTGCTTTCAATTTTGTCCCCAGGGAGAGTCTATGGGCAAAACTTGCATCCAGGGGTTGCCCACCTGTGCTACTACATTTCATAAAATTGCTCCATTCTGATAATACAGAGTAGGTTAGGCTGGACAACGAGGGGACACTGTCAAGGCCCATGGTTAGCTCTAGAGGGGTCAAACAGGGATGTAGACTGGCCCCCTTCTTGTTTAACATGTACCTAGCAGCTCTTCAAGAATATTTAGAGAAGCTGGACAGTTGCCCGCCTAGGATCTGTTTGGTGCATGTTAAATACCTTGCCTATGCTGATGACTTGGTCCTGGATGTGACTTTTGCAGGTATGAGAAAGCTAGCAGAGGGACTGTAGAGTTATGTAATGGGGAATAAGCTTGTTATCAAGAGGCAAAAGACAAAGGTCATGCTTTTAACCAAAAAAGATTGACATGTCCAGTTTTATTGA
Source organism: Ambystoma mexicanum (assembly GCF_040938575.1). Classification (NCBI taxonomy): domain Eukaryota; kingdom Metazoa; phylum Chordata; class Amphibia; order Caudata; family Ambystomatidae; genus Ambystoma; species Ambystoma mexicanum. The sequence goes on from NC_090929.1 coordinate 282,096,507, forward strand.
TCTCATGGGACCAAAGTTGAGTGGACTGAAAGCTATAGGTACCTGGAGGTGGCGCTGGAGAGCAGACAGAATTATCCTTCATGTCAAGCCACCAGAGAAAGGAAGGCTATGCAATTAACCACACTGATTGCTGCTTTCAGCAAGAACTCTGCAGAGTTTAGCCTTAAAGGCATATTGAAACTGTACAAATAGTTTTTCTGCCTGGCTGTCTTGTATGGCATTGAATATCTTATGCTGGTGGATCTGTCCTGGGTGGCCAGAGAAGAGGCACGCTTTTGACGTCGAATACTGGGACTACCTCCATATGTCCTGATGGAAATCAACGGCCTGGAACTGGGCATCTGCTCGATGGCTACAGTGCTCCTGCTGAAACGTGGCCTACTTTACCTGAAGGTCATTACAAACCCATAGTTCGACCTATTAAGACTATTGGGTATGGACGTGAAAACCAGAGTGAATTCCTGGTTTGTCAAGTCCACCTTAAGCCTTTTCAGTTCTATTGATTGGTTGCCTGATTGGGTACTTGGCTATTGGGAGCTTCTGAGGGAGCTCAAAGAAAAAATGTTGGACTGGGATAGGCTAAAATATCATTCACACCTTCAGAGCCTGAAATAATTTGTGTTCATATCATATGTGTTGTATACCCCAGGGAGAGTGCAGCGTTATCTCATGCTGTGTCCCTCTGGAAACCTGCACAGGTTCTTATTGCTTATCCGAATAAACAGAGTCCCAGTACTGGCTATTACGGGGCCCGCTAAGAAACTGAAGCGGACTGAAAAAATCTGCAGGTTATGTAAAAATCACAGTTGCCCAGAAACTGGAATACACATTTTAACTCAGTGCCCTTTTATGCTTCCTGCGATCAAGCTAAATCTGGGCGACTTTGTTCATAACCTGTGCTCAATGGGGGAAGAGGGCCTTTTGGCTCCCTTGTCTGAACATGGAAAATAAGAGTTTGCAGCTAGCCCTATATCGTGTTTGGCTATCATTTGAACAGTTGTTGGTACCATGCATAGAGCCGCTGCTATGCATAGAGGCCCCTGTAAGGCCTGCCGAGGAACTCCTGCTTGTGTGATTTTCTGTGTTCCTGATATTTCTGTCTGGAAACTCTGTTTGAAACTCTGTATGCATTTTACTTTTGCTTATCATGCATTTCACTAATTGATAAATGATTAAATGCTTTGCATGCATCTATGGTATTTTAAATTAAAATGTTTGTATTAGCTTTTCATTTGATCATGTCTGTCATTATATTTCTACCTGCTAGAATAATTTCTAAATATGGAATAAACTATATGCAAAGCACAGGCAGATGCTTGTTCATCAAAACTGCACCCCTCTAAATGCTGAAGTACTGTTTGTCACTTCTACCTTATCTTGAAAATCAATGTTCACCATGGGAGAGTCATTTCCAAATCCATTGACAAAGTCGATCACTGTCGAATGATCAATTTCAACTCATAGGGCCACCATACACCTCTTCTCAGGACTGGATATTGACAAAACAAAATCATAAAATGTATCAAATAACGGATGAATTAAAGTACAACTGTGTGGATGATCTAAAAGGGTGGTTTAAAAGACTAGGACAATAGCCCACTGGTGACAAATCATGCAATTTGAGCCATTATAATTGAAGGCAGTGACCAAAGGGGCAGATATGGTGATGCTATACAATTCTTCCTCGATAAAAATAAATTGGAGTCCCTTTAAACACTACAATGATAGTTCATCTACTTCCTTTCCTATTAGATGCTTTGTTGCCTACCACAAGGGCTTCACATTAGGCTCCAATAGCTGTGGAGTTCCCCTGCACTGTATGCATTAATCAAATCTAGTTCTATGGAGTTTCACCTAGTCAATCATAAGTGGGCCATTCTAAGAGGTCAAGAGATCATGTTAATGCAAGCATCTAACAGGGTACAACCCCATGTCAAGGATGCCCCTTCTATCCTCTTGATGCCAGTTCCGTTTATGTACCATATCTCTCTTCCACATACTCCTCCATAGCTGCTCAGGTTTCTTGGAAGCAACACACCTGGTGCTGTGTTTCAAATACACGCCAATCAGTATCACCCACCTTACTTGCAAAGCCTGCAATTTTCATTTGTGATCTAAGCCTCAGACCTTCTCCCCACCGCCTTTAAAACCATTGTAGGCACAGATAATGTTGGTCTGAATGGGTGCTCTGTGCTCTCCCCACTTCCTCTTGCCCCTGCTGACTGACCAGCTTGTTCTTTAAAGGGGTGGTAGGGGAGGTAGCGCCAAATGCATAAACGTATCCACAATATACTTCACAACCTCTGTTTGAAAGCTATGAGGGACAATGTAGGGCTATAAGGTCTAAAGGTTATAAAACTCTGTCCATCAATATCCAATATTTCCAGTCGATCATTCACCTCTAGATTCCTCTTTGAGCCTGGAATGGAATGCCCTATTTAAAGACTGCTGCTTTTGCTCCCATTCTTACCCCTTAATCCTGTGTTCTGCATTGAGAAAGGTAATTACCACGCTGTCTCCTTCAAGGTACTTCACTCCGAAGGCCACACAAGGACCCCTGCATGCGATAAGCACTCCCACAGGGTTCCATACCCACCCCGCCATTTTGAATGAACCCAATGCACCGCCTTGCTAATCAATGCCTGGGATGGCTCAATGGTCTCTTCTCACAAACAAGCACCAGTTTCCAATACCAGGACCATGGGTGCTGCCTCTGTTAGCAGGGGAAATATCACTTACATACTTGGGTGAACCTGACAAAATGGCATGTCACCTAGGCTATGAATTCATGTACGGGTAATCTGTGGGGCGAACCATATAAAATTAACTTCTCTTTTCAGCTTTTCTTTCCATTCTTAAAGATGGGGGCATTATTTGTGAGAGTCATGAACAGACCACAGAGCCAGCTGAACTGTTTGCATCATCCCAAAGTAAGGGTGAATATAGAGGCTTGCAACACCATTGAACTGGAAAAGATTCAGCACACTTCATGGACTAGGCATTGGATTCCATCATCTGTAGTGGAGGACTATCTTGCAGTGATTAATCAACAGTCCTAATCTATAGCACTCCCACCAGCTGTTGTAAAAATGTCAACTAGGTGGCGCATGGGCTTAATATGTTAAAATGTATCCAAATTATTTTAATAGGTCAATCGCATTCCTCATACAAGTTTTTTATTGTGCACAAAGCGTTTAGCTGTCAATACAGCAACACATGATTATCCTGGCCTTCGGGTTTGCTTGGCTCATTGAGTTTGTTGTCTTTTGTTATCACCCTCCTCCAATGTCATTACCACTGTCTTCTCTTATATCTATTGGAGCAGATTTTTCTTGAACAGCTTCACTAGATGTTATCCCTTTGACAGTGACGGGCATAGATGAAGTTACGGAGGTGCTGAAGAAATGTATTGGCACTATTCAACAGTGGACGCAACTCACTATTGCAAGTAGCAAATGAAGGCGAGCTTTATTTTGTATATGATTAAATGTAAAGTTTGCATTAAATAATGCCAGCTCAAAATGGTTTTACATTAAAATATCATGTAATTCATGATAACATGATAGATATCATAAAACTAAATGTTTTACGAAATTAGCCAAGGCAAAAGAACAACTGTTTGTACGCTGCCATTTGAAAGGGAACATGGAGAATGTGTACGTTGCATTTTAGCATTCTGCAAGCAAATGCCACAATGAGTATTACAAAACATCTGATAGAGTGAATTAATTATTTTGATAGTCTTGCACTTACAATTGCCACTATCAGCTAAAACTACAAAAATAACATTTTCCATTTACAAGTAATCGCAAAATTGTCAACACAGTTTGCAATCTGAAAGGATTGTTTAAACAAGTGCCATCTTACTTAGAACCAGGACTCCCAAAGCCCCATTATCCATCACTGTGACTAAGGCATTCGAAAGACTAATTGCACAGCTGTGTTAACTTGAGGCAAAGGCATGTGTACAAAATATGAAAAATAGGTCAGTGAAGGAGTCTTGCCTTGCTTTGAAAGTTGATATGTTCTTCTCCTGGCTGATGTATTCTCACCTGGGCACAGTGGCTGGTTATCCATTAGTACTGTATACAGTTGCTCTAGGATTTGGATCTAACATTGAACACCCTCGTGTCAAATCCTTGTAACATTAAGTTAGCTTTATACTTCAGGGCTTAGATTACCACGCCGAGCAATTATTAAAATAGAAGTTGTATGCCCACCTGTACATTGCAAATAAGAGGTCTGGCGTTGCAGAACCATATGTACTTACATTTCCAGATGTGGGATGGTGGAATCAATATATGTGGTTCTGTTTTAATGTATTGATATCAAAAGAAATGTGTTGCATAAGGAAAAGCCTTTCAAGGGATTTGGCCTTTTGTCGAGTTTGTAAGAACCATGAAAGTTGTTGAAGATTTGAAACATTTGTTACTGTGCCCTGAACTGCTTTCTCAACGTATTAATTTTTGGCACATTTGTTCCACATTTGGCATGGGTAGCTGCACGTGAATTTCACCAAAAAATCAGTATAGCCAGAAAAACACAATGAGTGAGGCTTTTTTGAAGATCATATCATGAGAACAAAATCACTCTGAAGGGCACCAGTTTTGAAAGGTTTAGTGACTGGCAAATTTCTGACAAGTTAGGCAATACAAGATTAAATAAGATGACCAGGATCACACTTTGGTTATGCAGTGAAGCTTGGATGTGTGCCGACTGTGCAAATATCACTTCACCACTTGTTTTCCAGTTCTTACCATGACCTAAATAGTCAAATTTTTATTGGAAAGTAAACATCAAATAACATGTTAATTTTTAAGAACAACATGTTACAGTCAATTATTCTGCAAAATGGGAATGATTATAGCATCATTGTCTCCATTTTCAAGTGAAGTATAGAAGAACCAGTATGCTAAAAAAGTTAGGAAATAAAAAATTAAAGGAAACACCCAGGATAACATTTTGGTTAGGTGGAGAAGCTGGGATTTGTATTTATTTTTTAAATGTATGTTAATCATTTCAGTCAACACTAGTTTTGATACTGAACAAATGACAGTTAATCTAGCAAGTAAAATCCAATGTAGGGCATTTATAGGCAATTTGTGCAAGCACAATACACTTACTCATTATCTGAATGCATTTTCCGGTAACAGGTTATTACGATTATGCCTAACAATGAAGTTCAACTTGTCATTGGAACCTTAAAAGTCTTAACTACAAAGCACCTCATTTTAGAGTGCAAGAGCCTAGACAAGAGCCATAGAAACGTTTATACTGGCATACTTCACCTCCAGAAAGCCTACCGACTTTTAGGGAAACCACTTGAGACAGCTTTTACCTGTGTAATATCACTTGGACATTTGACTTCATACCTACATATATATACTTGTTAAAAGGTGGCCAGGTTGCGCGGAAAATCCCAATTCACAGCTGAATATTGCTTGCAAGCAACCATCCTAACAATATTGGTGAGTGTCAAGAGCACAACATATTAATTACAGTGATTGATTTTACACACAGCTAGTATGATTACCATGGTATTTATATGTCATCAGTTAAGGTGAGTCAGAAAAACATGATGTTTTTCACAGAGATGTAATAAGAGAACTGTCATTATCTGTCTCACTAAACACAGATGAGTGCAACACAGTGGTAAGACTCGGTAACAGGAATCTGAGAGTTTTATATCACTGTTCACATAAAACCAGTAGAAACAAAACTATTGGATATTTTATCTGTTTTAAAATAGGTGTGTTGAAAATGAGAAAGAAAGAAGTGATAACTGAAGTAGTGAATAATATATGCTAAAATAATTGAACACAAAAAAGTGTGTGACTATACATTGGGTAAAAAAAATCATCAAAAAAGGTGTTGTAATCAACTGCTCATTCAAAGTAGGCGAAAATAGGCAGAACTAATACTGCTACATTTGTAAATGAGTGTTCTGTTTCCTCCTTTTTATAGTCTCGAAGACAAAATATTGGAATAATTATTTAAAATTAATTGAGATGAGGGCACACCATTTAACACAACCATTACATGACCATGGTTTAAAGACCACATTTGCAGACACGTATAGGGTAAGAAAATTGCCCTAAAAGTGTTGTAATCAACAGTTCATTTATACTAGGTTGAAATTAGTACAATAAATCTACGTCTCTAATTGAGTGTTTTATCTCCTCCTCATTATAATACCCAAGGAGAAACTATTGGAACAATACAACAGTGATCATAAAAATGACATATCATTGGCGTTTGTCAAGGTATTGAATTAACTTTTGCCTTGATAAAGACCCTTGGTCGAAACATGTTATGGCAGTGCAATACACGAGATATCAGGAATGCACCAATATGGTTAATTATAAAAACAATTTGGGCAAAATAAGAATATTGCTCTCTGCACTAATTTTGCTGAAAAACCTAAATAAGCTATGCAAATGAATTTTCTGATTTGTGATTTATGTGATTGTGGAATTTACATGATTTATATCGAAACATTGGACCCTCAATTGGTAATCACTTCAGATACACTGTACAAAATTGACTGAGTTCATGTATAATTCTTGATCATTTTATGTGTAGTAAATACATAGATTAATAATGTTTATTTAAGAACATTCTCATACAATTTCTGTGAAGGCACATTAGTACTTTGTTGTGGCTGTGGCGCTCTTGCACAAATCTATAATTATGCATTATTATTGGCATCCGATGTCGAGTGCACACTCGACATCGGAGGTGCAGGAGATCTCCCCACTGCAGGAGCAGTGCCCCGGCTTCGTTGCTGAGCCCACCTGGAGATAGGTAGGCCTCTAGCCCAATTTGCCTCCTCTTCCTGAGAACATCTCTATCAGGGCATCCTATGCAGAAACCATATGTTATTTCTTTATTTGTGTACCCGATCCATTGAATGTGCCTTTAGGCACAGATTCGACCTGCAAATGTTTATTTTCCTCCTTCCAGCCGAGCCTCCATTGGAACACACAAGGTGTTCCCTTTCCAAAATGGCTGTCGGACTCTTCATTGATGCTATCTGACCCAGTCAACCCGATCCGATTAGTCAGCCACCCCTTTTCAGGGCCAATCACGCGACGGCAGGCGAACGCCGGTCCTCCTACTAAGGATCCTCACAACAAGGATCACTGCCTGTCTCGAGCCTGTCTAGAAGCGACAGAGGCCAAGGACAGGAACCCTGCCCGTCAGCCTCCAGCCTCACACCTGCTACCACGCATCTTGGTAAGCTGCCCTCAACACTCAATATAGCCTTAAAACAAGATTATAAAACTTGGGTTGATACGCTACTTGCCACAGCCCGACGCACGCTCCCCAAAACTCTAATGTACTAAGCCCGCCAGTGCGTTATCCTCACCGTGCCTACCGTATTGCCTGCATCCCCCTATTGCTGCTGACTCAGTGTACACTCGCATTGCAATGCAGAGCTGTTTCCACCTGACGCTGTCATTGGCTAATACAGACATTTATGCTAATATATAACTGCTAACCACTCATGCTTAATGGTTGCTCTGTGTCTAGCTTTGTGCTATGAAGATTGGAATATGCTCCTCCCAACCGGCACCACCCTGCTGTCTTACGATCCCAACGCCTAACTGTATGCATACGTAAAGTACATCTCGACCCTGCAGAACTAGCTCTTTTGAAATGCATCTGCCATATCAATCTGCCCACCATGTTAGACTAGCCTTTCCTGAAACTGCCTGTTGTGAACTAGACTAGCCTATTTTTTTAACTGCCTATTGTGAACTACCCTATGTTAGACTAGCCTATTTCTAATTGCCTATTGAGAACTGCCCTATGCCTGGCTAGTATATCGTTAATTGCCTATTGTGAACTGCCCTATGTTAGACTAGCCTATTTCTAATTGCATGTTGTGAACTGCCCTATGCTGGACTAGCCTATTTTTAATTGCCTATTGTGAACTACCCTATGCCGGGCTAGCCTATTTCTGATTGCCTAATGCGAACTGCCCTATACCGGACTAGCCTACTTTTTAATTGCCCTACCTTTCCCACGCCAAACTGTTGGAAGTCCCATTTTGAACAAAGTGTATTGAATCAGCACAGATAGTCCTATACTAGCAATATACACTATACTGTCACAAATGTATTCCCCCATGTCCTGCCTAACAGCATCACCACCCCAGTGCACCGCACCTCACCTTACCCATTTGCCATCTCTCTCATCACACTCGCCCTCTGGTCCATCTACAGCATGTCACTCATACACACTGATCTCGCACTGCAACTATACCACAGTCATCACACCTCGTGCCCTTTACAGAACACCCAGCCCTCACACCATCAAGCTATATGACCACACCCTCCTCAACCCTAGGCTTTGCGACTCAGGTCCCGCACCAAGCTACACGTCACTCTCTGCAGCACTCCACCCACTATCGACCTCAGAAACACCAGACTTAGCTCTCGCACCCCAACTACACGCACATATCCCTCTCACCACAAGCTGCCCAACACCCATCCCCACACCCAATTGCACCACCCCCAACCCCATCCCCTCACATCCACACATTCACTCAATAACCACACCCCCAACCCCTAACATCAGCACTCACACCAAACATCCACACACATCACCCCACACAGCACTGAAATGCGTGCTTATCAACGCCCAATCCCTACCAGTACATGCTCTGGAGATCAACGACCTCTTTACTGCCCTCAAACTGGACTTACTAGCCATCTCTGAAACCTGGCTACATGAAGCATCAGGTCCCTCCCTCTCCCTTGCTCTCCCCCAAGGATACACTATCATGAGACAAGACCGCAAAACATCTAAAGGTGGAGGGGTAGCCCTCATTTTCAAAGATACCCTCTCCATTAGACTCTGCAGCCAACAGTGGGAAAACAACGCCAAGCTCCTCATTGCTAAACTCTCTATCTCCCCCAACTGCACCATAAACATCGTGATCACTTACAGACCACCTGGCTCATCACAAGATTACCAAAAGCGCCTCCTCCAAATAGTAGGTAATAACCTAAAAAATTCAACCAAACAATCCTTATTGGTGACCTTAGCTTAGGCCTGCATGACACCAAGGACAAAGCAGCCGCCCCCTTAGCCAAAGAACTCACCCACATTGGGTTTGAACATAAAAATCGATGCACCTACTCATTGCAAAGGGCGATCCATCGACTGGATAGCAGACCACAACTGCACCTCGTCAATCACCAACATCTCAGCCCTCCCATGGACAGACTCACCCCCATCATCACAGCATTCATTAATGCTGCCTTCTCCACCGGAATCGTACCACAAAGCCTAAAAGAAGCCTGGGTTTGCCCACTCATAAAAAAAATACCCATGACCCTGCTTGCCCCAACAACTATCGCCCCATCACAACCGTCCCATTCGACCTCAAAATCTTGGATAAAGCCACCCACATCCAAATCCAACAATATCTGGAATCCAATGCCATCCTAGGCAGAAGACAATCAGGCTTCCTCAAAGGCCATGGCACAGAAACCACCTCTTTGATCTTAAGAACCAAATCACCAAAATAATGGATACTGGCAAACCTGCCCTCCTCAATCTCTCCGCCGTGTTTGATCTTGTTGACCACAATATCCTACCTCCCACCTGTCCAATGCCACCCATTTCTCTGACAAAGCCACCTCCTGGATTACCTCCTTCTTAGAAGGAAGGGTCATGAAGGTCTACTCTGACCAAGCCTGCACAGCCCCCGCCACCATCAATTGTGGAGTCCCCCAGGGCTCATGTACTGCACCTACCCTCTACAACCTGTTCACCAAACCTCTCTTTGACTTGTTGGATGCGCTCGGCATAGCACACACAAACTATGCCGACGACACCCAAGTCCTCCTCCCCGTCACTGGAGACTATGACCACGATTTAGAAGCTCTCCTCCAGATATATGTCACCATACAAACATTGATGGCACTGAACAGTCTCTGCCTAAATGCGGAAAAAACTGAGATCATCATCCTGGGCCCCAAGGAAATCCTTTCCAAACTCAACACTAAATACACCCACTTCACCATTGACCGCACTAATATACCAGTCTCTACACTGCATGAAAATCATGGTTTACAAATTTGGTAAACTGCATGCAAACCTATGCAAACTATAAGTTCACAAAGGTTTACGAGTGTTTGAAACCTTTTTGTAAACCTTTGGTTTACATTGCGTTTACACATAAGTAAACCTAATAGTTATGCAAGTCCATTTGGACTTAATGTTCCAGAGATTTGTAAACCCTAAATTTGCCATGGTTTACAAATCATGAATGCTTTGTAAACCTAATGTACACTAAAGTTTCACGCACAATTGAAAATATCATTTACAAAGAAAACTTATTTGTAAACCTTTGCAAACCTGGTGTACACCTCAAATGTGTCAATATTAGTAAACATTTGTTTTACAGCATTTACTATTATTTGTAAACCTAGTGTACACCTCACAACTTTGTTATTTGTAAACATTTGGTTTACAGAATTTACAATGTTTGTAAACCTTTGCAAATAGTGTTCAGTCTTTTGAATGCACTTTCACTTTATTGAATAGCAATGTTGTATACCCCTTAAAACGAAATGTTTTAAAGGTTGCATTTTAGGAGTTTACTAAAAAAACCACATAAATACACACCTGGAATCTACTACAGTAGCTGAGCTGTTCTCACCTCTCTGCAGTGACTAAGAAAAGGCACATATGATTTGAACAAAACAGCTTGATTGTGCATTACACTTAAAACAAGGTTATACAAATATGTAAAGCCTCTCAACCATGTGAGTGCATGCTAACATTATACTGCAGACATCACATAAAATGTAGATACATACAAAAACATGTAAAACAATAGCATGGTTCAAAATTACCAGGAGCCATGAGCCATTTAGCTCCTGGTTGTAGCCAAGGAGAGCCTGGTTACCCCAAAACCAAGAGCTACCAGGAGCTACTTCCGACACCCCAGGCAAGTGGTACTATACAAACACGGTTATGTATTATTAACTGGGTAGGTTTGGCTATATGTATAAAAGAGAATCATGGACACACTTAAAAGACATTTAAAACATATTGGATAATATGTTAGCGTTTGTGTCTTACGCAAAGGTTACATTTCCGGTGCCCTATGCACTAGATCCTGGTCCCCCAGCGTAGCTCCTGCCTAATTGGTGATGCCTGAGCCACAGGAGCTGGATTTTGCTCCTGGTCAAGAAATCCTAATGTCAACCCTGCAATTGAAACCACCAATATTCTCTAGGGCGCTAGACTCTTGCTACACAACACCTACATGTCTTATTCATTGTTGGTTAATCTTTCAGTTATGGCTCTTTACTTGTCTTTTTTATTCTAAATTCACCAGTCACTCAAATGTCATAAATGTCCTCAGTGTACCAGAGTACCAAAAATAACTTTCACAGGGCGCATTAATGTAAGAAACAGCTACAAATCATGTTTACAGCCATATGAACCAATAGGTTAGTGGGTTTAAAAGTTAAAGAAACTGTTGTATGCTGACCATTAGGCATATAATGGCCATTGGTAAATGTAATAAAACAACACTGATGAAGCCAGATGAGGTCCTACAGCACATAGAAGAGACCTATAGGTGAAACTAATGTATGCTAAATTGGAAACCCACAATAAAAGCAAAAAAAACAAAGGTCCTATATTTAGACAAGTGCAGCATATGCTTCTCCTAGCCTGCTTAATGGAGAGCACCAGCCCTCACCTCCCATAGGTTTCATCAAAATCACAATTCTAATTCCAGACACTATCCAACATGATTTCACATCCTTTGATTGGAGTAGGGAAATCGGACTAAAACACAAGCAATTTGCGAGGCACATGCGTTCAAAACAGAATAATGGCAATTACAATGTGTGTGATTGTGGCCATGTAGTTGTACAAATTAAGCCTTCCAGGTGTTGGGGCATGTTGGATGCAGTCATTAGAAATATAGAAACAAACCTATGGGCAGTTAGACGCATTAGCTGCAGCAACAATATAATCATATTAGCTTCTACATTACAAAATAGTAATATTAACCACCTACAAAGTAAAAATAGCTAAACATTCCATCTGGAATCTGACAGTGTAGCAAGTATTCAATCGTTTTTTGGAAGAATATTTCCTGTTGAAAAGCAACATCATTTGTGGCATAAAAGGCATTAGAGATAGTGATTTTTCCAAGATCAGAGTTTTGTCAAATGGGGGACTTAAACAATAAAGTCTGCCAATTCTTCAGTTTATTGAGGCATGTCACTTACTCCTTCAGAACCAGGTCTCCACAACATTGTGTTCCCCATACCCACTTTGTAAAGTTGTGACTCCCCATTGTGAAGGTCTTACTTCTCTGTACCTTCATCATGGAACTATGGTTCCCTTAGCCACTTTGTGAAGCCTTGTATCACCCTTGTGAACAGGGGTATTACATTAGCATGGTGTGAATGACAACATACACATGCATAACTCAAATTCTAAAAAAGCAAAATGAGGCCCATTAGCTAATTGTGACTCACTGCTTATAATGAAAAGGAAGGAAGAGGGAGAAAGAAAAAGGGAGAAAGAAAAAGGCAAGGGAGAGAAAGACAACCATTAGCACAGAGTGGCAGAGCGCTTATAGCGAGCACCTCCTCCATGGAAGATTGTAAGAAAGTAGGCTAACCATTAGCAATGAGTGGCAGTCCGATTGGAGCGAGCGCCTCCACAGTGCCTCTGATTCAAAGAAAGGAAGAGGATGACCATTAGAATAGTGTGAGACTGCTTAGAGACAGATAATTACTTGGGATCCAAAGGAGTGGAGGGAGGACTGAGAATCCCGTTAGAGGTGAGAGAGAATTGCACAAGGAGGGCACAAACAAGACCAAGCTTTAAATGCTGGTATAAAGATTTTCACAATTTGGGACAGTGGTGCAGTTCACATCACTACGCCTAAATGCCTATGCATTGTCAGACATTGAGCAGCCTTGCATTACAATAGCCGTTTATAACAGCTTTGCATGCGTTTGAAGTCTAAAACGTCTAACCCTTCAAACAAATTCCCCTTAGCCCCTTCATTTCAAGACGTTAAACATTCTTCAGTGAAAGATGTGTAGATTGTGCTTTTAATCAACTACCAATTAACTCATAACCAAATTCAAACAGCCATCCCAAAATAAAGAGGATTACCAATCCTGGTCAGCATTAAAATCCATCAACAACTTAAGCCTGTGTGGTGCTGTATGGCCCTCGGACCTAATCAGATTTCCAGAAACCCAACTCATGCTTGTAAAACGCAGCGAGCGAAAACCCTGGCATGCAACTATATTTAATCAATTTCCAAGTACCCATCCTTACACTAGCAGTTGTCTAGCTTTCTTACCGGGAAGCTGTAATGCCATAGAAGCAACTCTTGGAACACAGACTCGGTAAAAGGCAATCTGGCGGGTAACTCAAGTGTTCAGACTATCTTCTACCTCTAATTACCAGCAATGTGGTTATAAGATTGTGAGTGGGGACATGTTCCTACTAATCAAAATAAAGACTTGAAGGGCAGGAGCACCTAGGAGCAGCTCCAAGCTATCTGGCATCACCTAGTATATAGGAAACACATCTGGAGAACTAGCAGCTGGTACCTGGCATGCCACAAATGTAACTTTCATTTGAGATCCTATTGTCCATTATATATGCCTCATTGTAATGTGATTGGAATTGTGTTTGATAATGTTTTTCTTTTTTTTAATTGTGCAATTGTTTTGTGGAAATTTTTATTTTAAGCTATACACTTGGTTTTATTATTAATATGCAGCATTTTATTTTTACTTACTTTTAAATGTCTTATATGTGTCATAATGTTCCCTTATACACATTCCCAAAACTGGTTATTTTCACATAGGTATATTTGAATGGCACCGGTTCGACTAGGGAGTCAACTGTAGCTCCTGGTATTGCTTTGTGCCAAGCTAACTGGGCTCTTTGAATGTACACACATGAGATAATTAGCTGCCAGCAATTTCACTTGCTGCATTCCATTTGAGTAGGACAAAAGAAACCATGACATCAAAGATGAAGTCCCCACCATCCCTAGTGGTATCAGTGCCTGTGTCACCCCATCCAGACTGAAGCAGCCAGGGGTTGTAGCTCATGGACCAGACCGCAGCGTGCCTCCTTCTCTGGGACTGCCCTGTAACTCTGCCTGCAACAGAAAAAAAAACATTTTAGAAAATGTTCCGACCTATGTGAAGGAAATCGGTTAGTACGAGATAGCCATGCATCAAAACAAGTACAATATTTACACCTTCCCAACTCTGCCTTGACCTCCTGGCTAAACCCTTGCTGCCCTTGTCTTCAACTACAGCTTGGGTGGGAGGGTGGTTGCTGCTGCCTCTGCTGGAATAGAGACCTTGCTCTCTCAGCCCAGGCTATTTATGGCCCTCGAGGTGCCGAGCGTTTCCGGTCGGACCCCTTAGGGCACCTGCACTACGCCCTTCTCGAGAAGGCGAGTCCACGGAGTGGGTGGCCATAGGGGCGGACCACTATGTGAGCTGCACCTCTAGCGCCCACTGCGTTGGCTGGCGCACCTGCTTAGCGGGACTAGCCCCTACCATGGTCCCCTACATAATAACAGTAAATGCATGACATTTCATACCCTGCTTACCCGCAATGATAAGAGACAGAGACCTTCTGAAAGTTGGAAACATATTACACTTTATTGGAAACATATGGTCGCATTATTAGAGTCATCCTATCGGGCGGCCCCAGCCCCGCTCAGGTCTTATGAATGCCTGACCCTACACATAGTGCTTTCCCGGGTGGCTCCACCAATCCCGTCATTTTCATATGGCTCAAAGCTTTGCACTTTCCACAATGCAAAATACATATTTTATTTACTGCGTATTTACATAGCGCCTATACATCAAATGGTGTTTCAAGGCGCCATAAAACAAAAAAGTGTGTGTGGGGGTTAAGGGGAGAGACCGGGAAGAAAACAAACAATAACGGTCCTACTATGCAGTGTGTCATTCGGATCGTGAAAGTGCAGTAACAAGGAGTGCAGGTAGGGGGGAAGGGAACATTCTAGGGTGGGAGGGAAGTACGGGGTAGAGTGGCAGCATACAAGTACAGGGGGAGGAGTAGAATAGGAGGGCCCTTTGGGCTAGGCAAGTGCCAAGGAGAGACCAGGTGGGCAAGTGCCAGGGAATGCAGGGAGTGAGGACCACATGCTAAGTATGAGGACGGGGTGGACCAGGCTTGGTAAGGATGCACACCCAGTCAGGCTACTGAGGGGAAAGGGGCCCAGTAGGGCAAGGGGCCTGGTGCCCTGTAGGATTCAGGGAACAGCAGCCAGTCCATGAGGCAGAGTAGGGCATTAGCAGGGGAAGGGGAGAGGAAAGGAAGAAGAGAAAGGGTGGGTCTTGAGAAGCTTCTGGAACTTAAGGAGTTCCGGCTCAAGCCTGAGAGGGATAGGGAGGTCATTCCACAGGGAGGTTCCTGCAGAAGAGAGAGATCTACCCCCGCTCTCTGCTTAGAAAAGCATCTGATCTGTAGAGAATTGGAGCTAGAAAACCAAAGGGGTCTAGCAGGGAGGTATTTAGGGAGAGAGATGTGGATGTAGCACAGTCCCATGCCCCAGAGGCCAAGGATAAGTCTCACAGTCCTATTCTGGATTAGTTGAAGGTGGTAAGGGAGGATAAAGGTAGATTGAGGCTGTTGCAGTAATCCAGTTTAGAGAGGATCAGATCTCTGGAGACACTGAGTTTCTGGGAAAAGGTGAGGAAAGGGAGAACACCTCTGAGGAGGTGCAGCTGAAAGTGGGACTTCTTGGCAAGGTCTGTGATGTGACGAGAGAAAGCGAGAGAGGAGTCGAAGATGACTCCAAGGTTTTTAGCCTCACAAGAGGGTGAAGGGAGGGGACCTGTGGAGGGAAGGAGGGAGAGGGGTCCCAGCGAGAAGGATATCAGTCTTACTGGCAGTAAGGCAGAGATAGTTTGCAGCACACCATGCCTGAATAGCAGTCAGACACTCAGGGATGAGAGAGGAGGCATTAGAGGGAAGGTTGAAGGAGAGCTTTGTCTCATCCACATAACACTGGAAGTGAGGAAAGAAGGCGGAGATCAGGTGGGCCAGAGGAGCAAGGTAGATGTTGAAGAGCCACAGCGAAAGGATAGAGCCCTAAGGGACACAGCAGGTGGAGAGTGTGGTGGAGGAGAGTAAAGGGCCCAGTTGAACCTGGTAAGGTCTGTCAGATAGGTAGGTCAACCAGTCCATTGCTAGGGCTGTGATGCCATGGGTATCACAGAGCCGATTTATAAGGGTGGCATGATTGACCATGTCAAAGGCAGAGGAAAGATCGAGAAGGATGAGCAGGGAGGAAGAGTTGGAATCGAGATTGGAGAGTAAGTCTTTATGGGTGTTCAGAAGAGAAGTGTCTGTGCCTTTGGCTGCTCTGAAGTCAGACTGGTGGTTGTAGAGACAGCCAACAGATTCAGTGTGCTGGATCAGTTGGTAGATGACCACCTTCTCCTAGAGTTTGCCCAGGAGGTAATGGTGTGAAAACAGAGAAATTGATATGAGGCCGGGAAGCCCAAAAGAAACACACCAACACAGGTTATAAAGAACATACAAAGTGCTTTATTCAAAAAGCTACAACAATGACCAAAAAGTCAATTGACAAACGGATAGCTATTCGGCTCTCAGAGTAACAGAACAAACTTCAACGAGAGTTCACTGCGTTAGTGTGAGAGACCGTACATTGGGATACTCGTGTTTTTATACTTTTTATCCTGCTCTGACCAACCCCCTCGCGGGTTAACCATTCTTAGGACCAGGCCTAGGGTTCCTTGCCAGGTCAATCCCATAATGTATGCATTTTGATCAGTTCCGCTGATACAGTTGTTCATTTACACATAGGTCAGGGATAGGACAAGGTCTCAGTTCGTGACCCCAACAAGTGGCCTGCAGGTATATTATTTATTCATGTGTGCGGAGGTCACAACGGCCAGAATCCCACTCAAAATGTCATTCGGCCTCCATTTTGATGTTCAGGGTGACTTCCACATTACAAGAGAACCTAAAATGGCGGCTAAATCCAGGATGGCGATTTACACAGTACATTAAGGTCAAGACCTTGCCGCGGAATCTATTTACACAATGTTTTAGACAACTTGGCATGGGCCAACACACATTCAAACAATGCAATAGGAGGTATAATATTATTTCGATTCCAACAGACCCTCCTTTTGGCCTATGCCAAGTGCTAACATCATTCCTAATACTTTTGAAAATAACTCCATGTGTTACCATCCATAGATTCTGCATCATTGTCTGTAATGTCTATAGCCATTAGGTCGTTCATGAAAACATCTTGTAACATGAATTCTTTAGATGCTGTATCTGGGGCATATACTTTATGCCCTATTGTGCTCACTGCTTGGGCACAACATCCCCCTAGCATTCCACATATACTTGGGAGGCATTGAAAACAGCAAAAAAGGAATAGCAGGATCCCTAAAATAACCAGAATAACAGAAAGCACTTTCCAACCCCAAGATCGTAGAGAATCCCAGAACCAAGTGCTAAGATTCCAATCTCCTACAGGGATATGTACTTCAGAACTAAGAGTATGCAAGTTCTGTATTGCTTTAAAAATTGTTGGCGAGGAGTCTGGTACGAAAACACAACAAGCTGACCCCACTACTCCACCTCGTTCTGCCAAAATTACATCTAATGCCATCCGATTTTGGAGTGCTACCAATCTTATTGCTTTTTGCTCTAAGGTCATATTGTAGAGTATGTCCGTGGTCCGGTTGATCATTCTCTCCAGTACCCTTGCTAATCCCCTAATGTTCTCTGAGTTTGTTATTTGTCCCCAAAAGGGCACAACTGATTTCGCTATGTCTCCCAATACTTGCCCAGGGGTATCTCCGTTCTCGTCTCGCCGTGGGTGAGCCTTAGAAACCTCCAATGTACTAGCTACAAATACCCCGGGTAACAATATTCCTAAATAACAGGTTCCCTGCCAATCCTTGGGCAACCAGGGAAATGCTAAACTACCACAAACAAAATAAACAGGCCCCCCTACGTACAGAGGCCTGTTTTCCCCAGTCAAATTTACAATGTTTTTACAACCTTCAAAATCTCCCATTGGCCTAGTGCCATTTCTCTGTACACAGAAGGGAACCGAGTCAGGACTATGATTTATAGAATAAGAAGGAGGTACAGCGTCCTTATTGCCTATCGGAGACATTTTAAAGGAAATCAGAGTTTGAAAAGGAAGAGATAGTTTATCAGACGGCCTAATAGAAGCGACGTTAGGTTTACTCCTATTTGCGAAAAGCGAGCATCCCAGGGGAGTCAATTCACGTTTCTCAAATTCATTCAGATTAGTTCCATCAAAATTCCCTGAGATGCTATCATTCCATCGGCCAAAGAACAGTGCTCTAAGAGAGGCATAGCAAGCAGTCGTTAAAGGTAGAGGATGTATATACCATCCCAGTCCCTTGTTCCCATGTTGCTGTAAATGAGTACAAATCCGACAATTACTCTTATTAAAAATGGCATGAGTAGCATTCATTACTATCATCAGAGTGTTATTATGATACTTTTGTCTATGTTGGGAGTCTCTAGGGGACAGAGTGTGAAGGTGTACAGAGGGAGTCAAAGCAGTTGGTACAATCTCGGTCAGTAGTAAAGGTTTCAGAGGATAGATTTCTTCGAAATACCAAAGTCCTACAGCAGCGGTTGCGAAAATAACAATTATCATTATCAACACACAGCAGTACGTTTTCGGGGCCCAGGCACATTGTTCATTGTTCGATTTGTCACCCCCTTCTTTACAAGTCCGGTGTGGGGAGCAGCGGCGGAGGTGGCAGGCATCGTAGTTTCTCAATCGACGGCCCCAATGTTCGTTGCTGGCGACACTACGGTCGTGTGATTTCTTAGTCCTTCCCAACCCTAGCCAGCAGAATCCCTTTTGTTCAACAAAACTTTCTCATACCAAGAGAATTTCCAATCACTTCCTTTTTTTCCAAATGCACACGAAACTCGTGCCGTAGTTCTATTTCCTTGGTCGAAGGTTGTACCTGGTGGTACCCAAAATTGTCTGGTCCGGAAATAAAGTGTCATCACTTCCTGAGGGGAGCGACGTCTTGGAGGCGACGGAAGTCGCAGAGCTTGAAACAGTGTTTTCCGGAAGTGATTTTTCAAGAGAGTGCGGAGACGGAATAGACTGTTCCCCAAGCTACTCAGGCTCAGAGAAATTCTCTGACGCACTCACAGCGCTGTTTGCTACTCCAAGATCAGAGACTGTAGCGTCAGCGAGGGGTTCTGCTTCTTCTGTAACGTGTGGCGTCGGGTGAGGAAGTTTCTTGACATGCGTCGCGTGGATCCAGTGCTTCTTTCCAGCCACCCGCACTGCTGTCCTGGTGACCAATAACACCTGGTGGGGTCCCCGCCAGTGAGGCGCGAGACAGGAAGACCTCTTGTAGGCCTTCACTAGGACCCAACTTCCAGGCTGTATATCGTGTCCTGGGCCCGTGAACCGTACAGGTAAAGCTGAGTGCACCTGGTGATAAATGAAATACAGGTTTTTAGTTAACTGGTTACAGTAGTCTACAAGCAATACATTTTCCACCTCTCTCAGGGCTTTAGGTTTTGGGAGACCCCAAATGTTAGCAGGTCTCCCCATCACTACCTCAAATGGAGAAAGCCCAGTCTTAGTCTGAGGTGTGGTACGCATAGCTAATAACACAATAGGTAAGGCATCTGGCCATTTTAGTTTGGTATCAGCACAAGTTTTTGCAATTTTATTCTTTAAAATACCGTTGTGTCTTTCCACCAACCCAGCGCTTTGAGGATGTCTAGCTGAGTGAAATCGTTTCTCAATACATAGGGCTGTGCATATCTGCAAAATTACTGCTGCAATAAAGTGAGGACCATTATCCGACCAAATTATCCTCGGGAGCCCAAATCGAGGAAAGAATTCTTTTACCATAATCTTTGCAGTGGTCATGGCGGTAGCATCTTTAACGGGGAAAGCCTCGACCCATTTACTGAAGGCACAAATATTTACAAGAACATATTTTAGATTATTACATCGTTCCATCTCAATAAAATCAACGTGAATGACCTCGAAGGGAACAGAAGGGGGCCCAAAGCTTCCCCTTGGAGTCACTGTCCCCTTACCCACATTGTGCTGTAGGCAGATCATGCAGTTCTGGACATGCCTCTTCGCAGTCTCCAGAATCTTGTGATTTACCCAAACTTGTTCTAACATTTTCGTGATCTGCTGGGCACACACATGCGTAGGACCGTGTGCCATCGTAACCATTGCCAATACATATGAATCAGGGAGCAACCATTTCCCTTCGGATGTATCCACCCAACACCCTTCATCATCCAGTTTCCCCATTCCTTCAGCCCACCTTTTGGATTCTTCTATTGTGGCATCAGTTTGAATATCTCGCACAGACCCAATACCTTCATCCATTATGTAAGCATCTCTCATTACTCGAGGCATACATGTCTGCGCTAAGGTCTGTGGCCGTTTGTCTGGCTATCAAGTCCGCAAAAGCGTTCCCTTTGCCCACATCATCTATGACCTTCCGATCTGCTGCACATTTCATGATCGCTAACTGTTTAGGGAGTGAGAGTGCCGAAAGTAATTGCACTATCAAGGGGCCGTGCTGGATCTTGGTCCCATGTGAGGTCAGGAACCCTCTTTCCGACCAGAGCCTTCCAAAGTTGTGAGCCACCCCAAATGCGTACTGGCTATCAGTATATATATTTACTATATACCCTTGGGAGAGTTCACAAGCTCGGGTCAACGCGATAATCTCTGCGGCCTGCGCAGAGTTATGCGAAATTCTCTTAGTTTCGACAACTTTGCTCAATGTAGTAACTGCATAAGCAGCTGTAGATGTACCATCCGAAAGTTTGAAGCAGGAGCCATCGCAAAACAGCTCCCCTTCTGCATTCTCCAGTTCAGCCGGATTAAGAACACAACACCTCTTAATTTGGATGTGTGGGGCAAACAGAATTAGTTCATATCTTGTTAACCGCGCAGAGGTGAGGTGTTGCGTTTGAGTTTTGTTCAATAAAATATCAACAGAGTGAGGTACCATCAAAATCAAATCATGGCCTAGGACCATCCCCTCACTCTGTTTTACAGACGCGGCAGCAGCAGCCACAGCGCGCAAACATCTTGGCAAAGCGCATGCGACAGGATCAAGGGCGGAGGAGTAGTAGCCGCACAACCTATTCTTCCCTTCGTGTTCTTGTGTTAACACAGCCAAAGCACATCCATCACATTCATGCACAAACAACACAAAGGCCTTGTCGTAATTTGGAGTACCCAGAACCGGTGCCGAACATAGCGCGGTTTTGAGAAGCTCAAATGATCGTTGATGTTCCGATTCCCATGGCAGTTGCAGAGAAATGCCCTTCTTCGTCAGAGCCAACATCGGTTTTATCACTAGTGAGAAGTTCGGGGTCCATAACCTACAGTAAGAAGCCATGCCTATTAGGGCTCTGACTTCCTTCTGCGTATTTGGAACAGACATGCGAGAAATGTGTTTTATTCTTTCAGGTGTCAATCTTCTCCCCTCCTTTGACAGGAGGTAGCCTAAATAGGCAACCTCCTGACAACAATATTGAAATTTTTTAAGCGAAGCTTTGTGACCATTTTTAGCTAGATGAACACGCAACAGTACAGTGCCTTCTTTACAAGCACTCTCAGAGTCTGCAGCCAAAAGCAAATCATCAACATATTGGAGCAGCATACAAGTAGGTGGCAAGTCAAGGGTGTCGAGCTGCTCTTTCAAAGCCCTACTATAAATGCTGGGACTTTCAGTATACCCTTGAGGTGCCCTTGTAAATGTAAATGAGCGTCCCCCCAAGGTGAACGCAAACAAATATCTACTTTCTTCATGTATAGGAATGCTAAAGAAAGCGTTTTTTAAATCCACAACGCTAAAGTGCGTAGCCGTAGCAGGGATCATTGTTAATATCGTCATCACATCGGGCACAATTGGAAATTGTGGGGCGACCACTCTGTTAATAGCACGAAGATCAATTATGAACCGGTATGGAATTGCAATGTCACCTTTCTTATATACAGGCAAGATCGGACTGTTACACAAACTACCTGTAATCTCCTCGATCACCCCACGATGCACAAAATCGGAGACAATGCATTTCAAAGCACGTTCGCCCTCAGCTGATATTTTATACTGCGGAATGCGCGGCAGTTTCACCCCGTGTTTCAGTACTATTTTAACGGGCTCAATCTGTAACACTCCGACATCATTGTCGTCCACTGCCCACAAACATTCCGGGATAATGCTAAACTCAGGAGGTAAAGGTCAAATCAAAAACTGAGAATTAGGGAGTTGCTGTGGTGAAACCGTCAGCCCTACTCCATCAGAAGAACAATGAATTACTGCATTCAATTTTTTTAACAAATTCAACCCCAGCAAATTCTCTCCACAGTTTGAAGTGAGAAGAAAAGGACAATGGTCCGTAAAGGGACCCAAAGAAACGGATACCGGTGCAGAAACCGGGCAGACAGTTGGTATACCAGAATCAGAGATCCATCGAACCGCATCTTTAGTACAAATTCGTACTTCCTCAGGTGCCGATCTACGGCATGGAAGGAACCGTTTCTGTACATATATTCTATCGTCTTCGTCGTCCTCATCTCGTGACTATTCAAAGTCTTTCCTAAACTCAAACAATTTTTCAACATGCCCATATACTTTCTGCTCTGTGTCCCTCGAAAGTGCCAAAGCATTCAGATCTCTCACCCCTTGTGGAAGATCCGAATTTTGTAATCTACCCCAAATTACACACAAATGAGTCCCCAACCCTTCGATAAAAACATTTTTCTCGGGAAAACTATTCAAATTAGATAATGTGGAAAAAACATTAGCTTGATCACCTTTCTCCATGCAATGCTTAGCCCATGCAAACAATTCCTGTTTCTCATCTGCAGAAACAGTACTACGAGTGAGAATCTTCGATCCTGCACCTGGATCGACTTCAGTCAATACGGGGCCACTCGGGAGTGGAGGTATAGGTAAATTTAATAAAGGTGCCACTATCGGTGTAAAAGGAAGGGGCAGTGCAATAGGTGGAGGAACTACAACCAGAGGACTAGGAACAATAGGGTGTACAGCGGGAACAGGAATAACAACAGGAGCAACAGCAGGAATGGGCAGAGCACCCAAAATAGTAGCATACGGAGGTGGCGCTGAGGCATCAGGCCTGCGTTCGTTTAATAACTTCTCGATAAATTCCTCAGAAACATGGAAATCTTTAGAGGGGTACATTTTCTGGATTCCGATTGAAAAAGCTCTATCCATATTTTTAACTGATTCTGAACGCTTTTCTTTATCATATAATAATGCTTTTTCGGCGTTTGTTTTATGACGGCGTGCATGTTTATCCCTACTTTTAAGCTGCTGTAATGCTTCTTTTTTCCAATTCTGTAACACATCAAAGGCTGCTGGTCTAGCCTTTTCTTTAACAAGATCGATTCTAAGTATTCAATACGGGGGATCTCAAAACTAGCGTTGATTGGCCACTGAAATTCGGAGGCATGTCTGGTCTGTCTGTGCCAAATATCATTAAATACTATACTTCCAATGCCATACTTACAGTACATAGTACACGCCGGCGACCCCTCCTGTGGTGCCGGGCGGCCAAATTCCAAGGATTGTCGATCGCTGCGGAACAGAGCCCTAAAGCAGCTAGACAATTTCCCAGGCATTTCACAAGAAATTGGTGTTACCTGGTCAATAATTGTGTCTGCAGATACAATACGCCAAATTCAAATTGTCAGGGTTAAATTAAGAGCCGGGTCACGACTGCACATGACCAAACCTCAGGAGGACCGTACGGTTTATCAAAGAACTTACCTAATGAATTTTACCTTGTGTTTGGTGGTTTCGGCAAATCTGCCCGCCTCAAAATTTGGACCCTCTTCAAGATGCCGTGTCAGACCACACGACAATCGTCCAAGGAACGGATTATGCAGCGCTGCCGAGGTATCGCGTCTCGATCGGTCAGGCCCGCAGAATCACACCGTCCGATCCCGGTTCGATAGTCTGCGTCAACCTTTAATGATCCGGCATCAATCTTGAGGGTCCTTATTCGGGCGCCAACTGTGAAAACAGAGAAATTGATATGAGGCCGGGAAGCCCAAAAGAAACACACCAACACAGGTTACAAAGAACATACAAAGTGCTTTATTCAAAAAGCTACAACAATTACCAAAAAGTCAATTGACAAACGGGTAGCTATTCGGCTCTCAGAGTAACAGAACAAACTTCAACGAGAGTTCACTGCGTTAGTGTGAGAGACCGTACATTGGGATACTCGTGTTTTTATACTTTTTATCCTGCTCTGGCCAACCCCCTCGCGGGTTAACCATTCTTAGGACCAGGCCTAGGGTTCCTTGCCAGGTCAATCCCATAATGTATGCATTTTGATCAGTTCCGCTGATACAGTTGTTCATTTACACATAGGTCAGGGATAGGACAAGGTCTCAGTTCACGACCCCAACAAGTGGCATGCAGGTATATTATTTATTCATGTGTGCGGAGGTCACAACGGCCAGAATCCCACTCGAAATGTCATTCGGCCTCCATTTTGATGTTCAGGGTGACTTCCACATTACAAGAGTACCTAAAATGGCGGCTAAATCCAAGATGGCGATTTACAGAGTACATTAAGGTCAAGACCTTGCCGCGGAATATATTTGCACGATGTTTTAGACAACTTGGCGTAGGCCAACACACATTCAAACAATGCAATAGGAGGTATAATATTATTTCGATTCCAACAATGGAGATAGGGCAGTAATTAGTAGGGCAGCAACGGTGGGCAGAGGGCCTTTTAAGGCGAGGGTGCACAAGTGAGTGCGTGAGGTGTAGTGGGAAGGAGCCAGTGTCAAAGGAGTGACTGCTTCCATTTCTCCATCCTTGGCTGATTTCTGCAATGTTGGCCTTGATAGTTATGGAGGAGCAGGGGAGCACCTGTTTGGAAGAGACTTTCATAGAGAGGACTTGTTTAGAGACCTCATCCGGTGCTATGGGCGAGATGGAAGAGAGTAGGAGGGAAGGGGAAAGGAGGGCCAAGGGAGGCCTGAGAGCGGGTGAGAGAAAGGTGAGGGGAGTAGTGGAGAGTGAGCACAGTATATGTCCTGAGTTTTGGTTGTGAAGTGGGAGGCCAGTGCAGTGCATAGAGCCTGGGATAGCAGAGGAGAAGTGGAGACTGCAGTAGGATTGGCGAGTTCTTTGCAGATTTTGAACAGTTCAGACGTGTTGTTGGTGGCCCCAGAGATGCAGGCTTGGATATGAGCCCTCTTCTTTGAATGGATGGAGAGTCTGTTTTGCTTTTGGAGCAGGCAGCTGGTCAGTCTTTTAGTGGATGTGCTTGAAGTCAGCAACTCTTCACTTGCGTTTGAGAGAGGCTAGGTCGGAATCATACCAGGTGCGGAACCTCATCCAAGGTGGGTCAGACCGGAGGTTAGAATGGTTAGGGAAAGAGTCACAGAGGCTGCGTAAGAGTCCACTAGCCGCATCAGGAGAGTCAAGGTGTTTATTGAAGTCTCTGAGGAGGAGAAGCTTGGAGGTAGAGTACAGGAGAGAAGAGGTGAGGTCAGACCACTTCAAAAGGAAGTGGGAAACCTGACCACGGGTCCTGTAGATGGTGGCGAGAGTCAGTGAGAGGACAGAAGAGACAGCAAGCCTGCAGAGGAGGCATTCGAAGGAAGAGTAGGACTGAGTGGGTATGAACGTAGCAGGGACTCATTCAGAGAAGATCAGAGCCACTCTGCCTCCAGCCCGGTTAGGCCTCGACTTGGAGAGGATCTTGTAGCCCTCAGGGAGGAGTGTGTCAAAAGCAGTGACAGAGCTGGCAGTGAACCATATCTCAGTGAGAGTGAGGACATCAAGGTCAAAGTCTTCATGGAGGTTACAGATATCAGAGAAAAGTCAAACAGCAGAGCAATAGTTGAGGGTAGCTAAGTGAAGCTGGTTGCCACCTTTGAAGATCTTCTGATGATGGGTAAAGGGATGCTGTACACCCGTCGGTGGTGGCAAAGGTGTCAGGGGGTTGGCAGAAGGAGGAGTGGCGGGAGAAAATAGGAATTTGATGAGAGATGGAAGACACCTATCAAGAAGGAGGAGGTTGGGCTGAGAGCCCTGGGCCATGACAGTGCCATGGTAGATATTAATGAAGCACTTAGAGGATGGGAAGTGTGCCAAGAGTATTTCCCATCTGAGTCCACCATTAACAGATGAAGACCCCAAAGGTCTGGAGATGGAGTGACAAAAAGTATGTCAGTGTCTGCCTGGAAGAAGCGCTGACATACGTGTCAGCGATAGGCTGGCCTGTATTGGAGACCAGGAGATCTATCTTGAACTTTTTCCTTCCAGGGTTCGGAAAAGAGGTAGGATAGGTGATGGAGTAGCAGTTAGAATAATTAGGGGAGATGGAGAGCACCACAGAGGCAGAGGGCAGAGATGGAAGGGGATAGAGAGAGACCAGAGAAACTGCACAATGCACAATGAACTCACCAAGTGGCCTAGCAGTAAGACAGGCACAGACAGATCAGGTGCACGCGAGGAAAGTCCAGGCCAGAGAAGAGGGACCTTAAGGCACGAACACAAGGGTGGAGTGATCTGCAGCATCACCAGATGGAAGGGGGACGTGTGGTGCAAGAGTCAGAGGCAGCAGGGTCATCATGCTGCTCATTCAGCAGATAGGCGCAAGGCATCCCTTTTTTTTGTTTGATATGGTGTCGCTGGGGTCTTATTCGATTCCAGCAAGTGTTACAAAGACCCTGAAATTAGGCCTCAATATTGACATACTCAATTGCCTGCTGATGATTCATCAGGTAGGGGACTCGATGGCCTAATTGCTGGAAAAATGACAATATAACAACTACTCTTTTTTGTCCGAACACTTCAAAAAAACACCACAACAGCCATAACATTGGATGATTCCTACTCAGGTGCTTGAGCCTCTTGTTGGGATGCTCAGTTTGCTCCAAAGTAAACACTGCCTAAGCCAGATCATTGGCTGATTCCCACTCAGGTACTTGAGCATCTTGTGCAGATGTTCAATTTGTTTCCGAAGTAACTTGCCCGGATGTTAAGGGTAAGGGCACTTATCCATGGAGCCTGTTTCCTCCATGACAACCCCCACCCCCAGTGTCCCCCGTCTTGATTTCTGGTTGGCTGGGAGGCCAGGGGTCATCAGCCTCAGCTCCACTGAACACTGTATGTATTGGATGCTGTACTGTGCACTATTTACTCCCCATGGCCATCCCACTTTTGGCTCGGATCTCCTGCTTCTTGCGCAAGTTCCAGACCGCTATAACAGTCAGAGACTACTCACTCTGATCCGCCTCTCTTCCCTGCACACCAGCTGTGAGCTCCCTGGCTTCGCGCTCACTCACCACGCTGTCCTGCATATGCCATCCGTCTCCAAATCTTGCTGAAGGCACCGTTGTCCAGTCAGGCAGTTATGAAGGAGGCTGGATATCCGGTGCCACAGCCACGATTTAAAATGGCAGGCATGACTGCTCCATGGAGCCTTCTACTGAGTGGTCGCCCCACTTGCAACTCTCTCCCGATGAAGGTTAGAGCAGCTTCAATTGGTACCAGTGTTTACCCTGGGGAAGGGCACTCATCCGCTCATATAGGCAAGCTGAAAACAATGATTGTGAGTGGCGCGGTAGCGCCTGCGGCACACGCCCACGCGCCCATGCGCCCACTCCCATGCTCTCGCGACAAGCCGCTCCCTCTCCCTGTTCCTCTGGCGGTTGCTGCCTTCCACCAAGGATCTGAGCGCCGCACTTCTCTAAGCCAGCGCTGGCGCACCAGGCTTAGGCACCAACCCCCAAGTATTCTTGGTCACTCTCTGAAGCAGTACTCTCGATGTCCACGCTGCTTACCAGGCCCTACATTGTTCTGGAAGCCACTCGAGCAGAGCCCCACATAGGAAGGACATCTGGGGTTCTATATTGCGACTTCCCCCTGGATACCCATTCCGATTATCAGGTACATTATTTTGGGGTGGCTGTCAGAAGTAATAACAGTAGTTTTTCTGGATTCTCGTGCCTCAGAGCAGAGCTGTGTAGCAAGCAGCCATCTTGCTTAATCTTAAATGAGGATTGTATTCTGCTGCTAATACTGGACTATCTGGTGCACATTCCCTCCCCCACTCTTGTGACATTACATGTGACCCATGCACATATACACATCTTCACCAGTTACCAAGATAAACTCTGTGCAAGGCTCAGACCACAATTTTGCAGTTGGACTCACACTATTTTGTTCCTGCTGCCACACCAAACTGCAGCTTCAGGCACAGCCTGACACAAATACCAAGCAAGCACCATATTTACCAATGATGGCAGCAAATCATTTGAATGTGGAAATAGAGACGCACACACACAGACTGCCTGATATCTAAAAATACAGTTAATACATACATGACCAAATAATGGCACAGAAAGGAACAAATACTGCATGCACACCACACATTGCACATGCAGATACAAAAACAGTGCCATGGCACCAATCTACTTGTCCTGCTGCAGCATGGGTGAATGTGTGGATGAGTGACTGTTTATCAGTGCACAGAACAGAGGTAGAATTACATAGGGTTGTAGGGATGAAAGACAAGAGATTCTAAATTTAGTACCTAGATCCAAGTTTAATTGCAATGCCAACAGTATTTGCAAAGGGGATAAGATACATTATTTTAAACATACCAAAGATGTCTGGGTCAACAAGAGAGTCCTTTGTTGGCTGGTCTTCTATTTAACCTATAGGAAACACAAATCAAGACATGCTTTTCACTGTACAGCTGCATGGAACATTTGAAAGTAGTAATTTAAGTGAGGATAGGTGTTAGCAGGATATTGTACTTATCTGATGGGAGCTTGGATTTACAACACTGCCATCTCTTTGATGGTCAATACATGTATGGGATTTGGAACCTGTGGAGGTAAAACTGAATACATTAGTTTAGATTCCATGATGTACTTAACATACTTCCATCTTCTAACAAGACTAGTTGGTGATGCCACACACATTGTTCTGCCATAGGTCCTTAGAAATACAGATCTCATACTGAATTTAGACATCTGCGATGAAGCACCCCACTGTATTTAATCCCATTGTAATCCAGGTCCCCAAGCTTAGCTATCCATCATAGAAAAAACGTCCTACTCCCTCATGCCTACAAAATATTCAGCATCATGTTGGCAGCGACCCTTTTGCTCTGGGTTTATTTTCCAGGAGAAACTGCTCCATCCACTTTTGATTTATGTTCACTATTGCTAGTGACCTTCCCCATCAAATTTGGTGTTTGGCCAAGCAGGCTTTTAATTTATCTTTAATTATTTCGAGGATTTTTTCACTATGTGGCCGGGTCAGGGTCTGGACCCCTCCCAACCTGTCACAGGCTTATCAAGATGCATGCGAGAGCTGATCCTTTCCCAGAAAAGGGGTTAGGTCATTGGGGGCTTAGGACCTGTTATGTAAGATTTTTATAGAAATGGTAAATATTCCTGACCTGGGTCAAGCCCAGAAATGTTTGCTTTACTAGTGGTATATTTTTCCTTTATACCTCTGAGTGGGAACCTTTTTCCAATCTTTTACTCTTTTTATGGGTGTTAGTTTTTCGACTCTCCATAGTGTCTTTTTAAAGTTATCCTCTTTTAACAACTTTTGGCAATAAGTGCCTGTTGTTGCTGACTTGCCCTAGGGGCTCCCCTTTTAAACTTTCTCTGTCTAAACTTGAGAGAACTACAGTTTCCAAGGGTAGAAAGGATCTTTGGATCCCTTTTACATTTTGTTAGGTGAAACCAGCACACCCCACAGTATGTGGAGTGAGTGCTGGGGAGATACAATGTATCCCCTTTCACATTAAAACTAACAATTCTGTTACAGGAACAAGCTTACCTTCAATGGGTTGTGGCAATGATACCTTGTATTAATTTGGTGTACCTTTACCGCGGCCTGTGTTCACAGCTGCAGTAAAGGCACCTAGGAGGGCTCATTTTACCAAAATGGCCCTGTCTTCTTTTTTCCCCCATTTTAGTGTTTGTCCTTTCTTGTTCTTTCCCCTGACATCCAGGGTTGGAAATTCCTTTGTGTGATTTGTATTTTCGGCAGGAGTCTCCTGGACTCCCCGCCCAGGCTCCAGTCTGTCTGTGAAATCAGGAAGCGAGGGATGAGTATGAGTCCAAAACTCTGCAGCCCTTTGTCTTCCTCCTTGCCTGAATGAGGACAAATCCCAGTGAGGGTTGGCTGTCCTGATTGGACAACCGACCGCCCCTTGTTGAAATATGCAGGGAGAGAATGCAGAAGTTGTGCTGTAGTTCCTGTTAAATACCGCGAACCTGGAAGCTGAAGACAAGTCGACCAGTGGAACCGAAAACGAAGAGGAGGATGAAGGAAAAGCGGCTGAAATGATTTCCAGCGACCGAAGAGCCTGCGGTGTAACCAGAGCCTGCTGTAGCCCTTCCTTCCAATCGACCTGGGGACTCCAAAAACGACAACCCTGACCCAGAGCCTGGTGAGCCCCACTAGACTCAAGAAGACCTGCATTTTGAGCCATCCCACGTGTGACTTTAACTTTGTGGGGCTAAAATACCCCAATTACCTGGGACCTCGAGCACAGTCTTCCGAATTCCGAATCTTACTGAAACTTCGTGGGCTTCCAGGTGAATTGCCAGGGACATCAATAGAGTGCAAAAAGTCCCCTCACCACAGTGCTGTGCCTTTGTAATAACGAGAATTCAACCGTGATGTTCTGTCTTCTTCTGTGCTCATTGAAAAGGTGCCAAATTCGCAGAACCACATTCAGCCACAGGGAAAACCTTGCCTAGAGCCTTCTTCATTGATCCCTGCTGCAAAGTCCCTTCTGAGGTCTTGTTTTCAGTCACCACAACAAGGAATCCACTGACTGGGTATTTGGCTGCAGATCATTAAATCCTCCTGCTGCAAAATCATCTTCAATGCTGAGGTACTGTGCTGGCTTGGGTATGTACTTACCTTAAGTCTATTAGGATTTCTGTGTAGCTGTGGGGTGTTTTCTGTGATGGGGAGGCCTCTCATCCAGTGCACCAAGTCCTACTGCTAGAATCCTGCTAGGGTGGCTTCTATGAATCCCCTGGACCCTCTACCAACTCTAGAAGTAAAATACTCACCTGTTTGCCCAGTCTTCCTGAGGAACTCTGAATTTTGCTACTTAATAACCTATTCTGACACTGGCTGTTGGCCACTAGATCCTAGTGACCCCCCCCTTCTGCCACTGAGAACACTCATGCTCCATGAATCAAGAACCAGGGAAAGACTTTGAAGGGGTTGCGCCTTTTGCCTAGAAAAGAAAATAAGTGTTTAAAAGTTACCTACTGTAAAAGAGTTGGTTGGTAACTGCAACTCCAAGATTGACAGTTACAAAAGTCTCACTTACCTTGGATGTGTGAAGCACTTTTCTGATATATTTCTTTCCTTAGAAACCGTTTTTCCATTCTACTAGAAAGGAGATGTGAAGGAAAGATCTAACCTGGATTTCATTGTGAGGTGAAAAAAGTATATGGGTTTTACTTACGTTGAGATAGCTGTGTGCCATCTAAAAATAAGTTAGAAGAGTTACTGCTTATCTCAATCTGAGTTTCACTGATCTCAGAAGCACATGTAATTGAATATTACATCCTTAGGTTTTACCCACCTAGGATAACGGTGTGTTATCACAAAAGTAGTTATAGGTTTTTACTATATCAGGAATAAGTGTTCCACTATTCACATAAAGTATATTGTCCAGTTGACTGATTATGTGATTTGTACTGGGAGTCACTGTACAACTGCCCTTGCATTATTGAAGGTAAATGTGAAAGTAACCATTGGTTTTTGCTCCCCAATAATAGGTTTGACCTATACTGAATGTGTATGAAAAGGTTTTTACTTCCAAAGAACTAGTTAGGTGTTCCAAATAAGGTTTATACTTTGTTCTGTGTACCTTCAAGTATAGTGTTGTGATTTTATAATTGTGATTGCATAGTACTTATGTACCCCTAGGTGTATTTGGGCTTACGTCTATTTAAATAAATCATTTATTTCTTACAATACATAGTGTTTCAGTGTTTCTTTGGACCATTTGTATTACAATTTCACTTTTACTGATTCTACAGCCCTCTCTCCCTCCTATGATAAGCCTGGCTGCTCTGTCTACGATAAAATGAACTCGGGTTGTATAGCCTTATAGAAGAGTGGAGTCTTGTACAGCCTCAGTTGAATGGTTTTACTGACTTCAGAAAAACTGTCCTACCAGGCCCTGCCCCCCCCCCCCTCTCCCCAGGGCATGTACCACAATGTGTCTGGGTTCCTCCTGGTTCTGGCCCTATGGATAAGACCAGGTACAGAACAGGAGGAGCAAACTGGTTGCCCTAATGGAAATTAACTATCCTTCCCCATTCAGGAGCAAAATAGGAGACCCAACACTCACCGCACGAAGTGCAGAGCTGCTGGGGAACTGGAACTAGCAAGAGACTGCACAGGAATAGGGCAGAACCAGGAACACTCCACAAACCTAATTTGTAAAGTGAGTCACCAAGGATATATGAGGAACAGAAAACAATCACAGTGACATCATGGCTGGCAGTAGAAAAATGGAGATCGAAAAGGGATGCAGATAACTTCCACGGAAGTCCCAGCCCAGAAGGGAAGGCAATGGGAGGAGATGTAAGTAGATCAGCTAGTGAATGACCAGGGAAAGCAAGTGAGCCAAGTGTCCAATGGAAGCACACTGAAGTATCCAGACAGGAATGGGAGGGCTATAAAAATCTAGGGGTGTCAGCTGGCAGTGAAAGATGCTTAGGCGAGGTTGGGAGGAGTTGAAGTAAGACTAAAAGACCACAGAAGCATGTGCAGTAGGTGGAGGAGGGTTTTGGTTTGTTTGGATGGAGCAAAAGTAAGGGTTTGGGACTGAGTAGTTGATACCAGTTTGGTTGTTTGCATGTGCTTGAATGAGAGAGTAAGAAAGGGAGAATGAGAGGGGGCGAGGTTAGATCAGGATAGTACGGGCAAGTAGAGACAGGAGACTAGGAGGAGAGAGTAGTGAAGGAGAGAGAGAAGTGAGTGAACTGGCAGAACTCATCTGACAGTGCAATCGCTGAACATTTACGATAGAAACAGCTTAGCTTGTCAGATAGCACAGCGAGTTGAGCACTCGTTCTGACATCTGTGTGTAGCCTGCTGACGCAGGTTTGAATCCTGACAGGGCCAACTCAGCCTTTCATCCTTTAGGGGTCGATAAAATGAGTACCACGCAGTGGGATAATAATAACAACTGGTATTGCAGCGCTTAGAGGCCTGCAGGTTGGTAGTGCTATATTAAAACTAGTAATTATTAGCTTGTATAGTCCTCTTTCTTTGAACTTTGGGACTTGCAGATATATGTTTCAATATAACTTCCAGAATATACGTCCCTGAATCCAAGATAACATAACATTCAAAATGCTTTCCATCACCCACAAGTGCCTTTCCAAATCCACCCCCCTTACCTTGTACAGAAAGTCGCCCATGCCATGAGACCTACAAGAGCCTTCTATGCTCACTGACTCATCACCCCAAGATTTAAATGAACCCGAGTGGGTGGGATCAAGCTTCCATGTCATTGCAGCGAAGTGCTGGAACGAGCTAATGCCAGCGTTAAGAGCTGAGCAATCATATTGGACTTTCCGGAAACAGCTGAAAACCTAGCTTTTCACACAGGGACCTTTGTGAACGATCGCCGCCTTCCCGCTTTGACATAAGACAGTACATATACAATTACATGTTTTATAATTCTACTACAACTAGTGCGTACCAAGACAAAACATTACTAGGCAAGCATGTACCCAATGGAGTGGGGCATGTTGGATAGAATGTAGTGAGGAACCAAGAACCATCACTGCGACTTTGACTCAATGTCAATAAAACATGCAATGACAAAGTAAGAAATCTTGCTTGCTGATTGCACAAGTGCCCGTACCATCCAAATGTAAGAATGCACATATTGGCCTAGCCATTATTTGAGGAAAAAAAACAATGCTACAGAAAGCAAATGTGCATTTAACCTGCCCTATTTGGCTATAAACCCCCACCTCTACATAACATTCATCCAGTTGACTTTACCCAAAATACCATTAAAAGAAACATCCATGCTCCAATGACCTTTGCCTGGGCGCCAGCCTATTTGGAGGGGTGCAAACATGTCCCTGAAATATGCCTGAGCGAATGAATGTAGCAGAGACCCTTAGACTGTGTGTCTCCTGCAGAAAGGAATGGCGGCACTCCTGAAAATTGTTTTAGAAGATCTGGTCCTAGTTTAGCGGATATGGGGCTCCTGCAAAGAAAGGTCAAAGGGTAAAGGTCGCAGATTTACTCATTTTTGGGGTACAGAGACTGGTGCCCTGAAATGAAGGAGATGGAGGTAGACAGACATGTCTGGGGCATCCTGCTTTTCTTAACCCAGATGACGGGAAGGCGTGTGCGCCCCTGGCACTGCCACTGCCTGACCGTATAGGGCAAAGGCCTGTGTGGTGGACACCCCACAGCGCTATTCTGCCTCTAACTGACAAATCCTTTGTGAAGAGGGTATTCGGTCTCAGGGTATTTTCTAGGCAACTTGGTGCCTAGGGCGAAACACTACAATGCACCCCCCTGACTGGCACACGTCACTCCCAAATGACACCTTTGTGTCACGCAACAAAGCCCTCCTCAAAATCAATAAATCGTTGCTAAACAAATGAAACTATTCTCACCCAGGAGGTGCATGCAATGTTTAGGCCTCCGGTGTTCACTTTGGCCCAACATAGTCTCAAGCTTTACCCTTGCCACATTGGGGATTATGAGCGCGCTGGGTGCCTGCTTTTAACCGGGATGGCAAAGGATTCTCACCCAGGGAGTCATGTTATGTTTAGGCCTCCGGCTTTCACTTTGGCCCAACATATACTCAAGCTTTACCCTTACCACTTTGGGGACTGTGAGGGTGCTCGATGCCTGCTTTTGACTGGGATGGCGAAGACCCCAGAGAATGCATGCTATGTTTAGGACTCCTGCTTTCACTTTGGCCCAACATCGTCTCAAGCTAAAATGATGTGCTTATCAAAGCATTCTTAAATCATTCAGCACAAGTGGGTTTTTCTTTGGTCCTGGCCCGCGCTCGATCCGCCATTGCTGATGGTGTGCGCTGCAGTGTTCCCAGGTCGGAAGTAAAAAAGACGCTGTACCCGCTTCTGAAACAAGGCCGAAACAACTCCCCTCCAAATGAGCGGATAAAACAAGCACACACCTAAAATGGTGTGGATAAGAAATATAGCACAAAGCAGAAACATACACAAAGAGAACACAGTCATATGTTAGAACAAAAAGCATTTATTAAAAATTGATCTTATTTTTCTGACAAGTAGTATTTTAATTTCTTGTATGTGAGTCACTTACAAAAGCACATCATTGGCTTTTGGTTCCTCACTTCTGGTCCTTCCTCCAACTGGTCCTTGATTAGTCTCAATGCTCTGGCGACGGTCAGTGGGGCCCCCGACACTAGAATAGAGTTAACTGCTTGCAACATTGTAGCTCTACTAGAATAGTCTCATTAGATTGTGTAAAGAAGTTAGATGCACCCCACACAATAAGTTTGCGCCTCTTCCACGTCTGTGAAGTTAGTGTCTCTCCCAACATTTGAAGGGTTACCCCCCTGAAATGTAGGTTTTGTTGTGCCCCTGAACCCACGCCACAATTTGAGTATCATTTAATTAGGCAATAAGAGCACTCGTTACCACACTGCTTAGAAGCACTGTCCAATGCTCATGCACTGATCCTGCTTACATTCATTTGATATTCAAGTTGAAAATAAGTGACACTCAGAAAATAGATCTTCATCTTCCTTATACTTTATTTTACACCACACTTTGTAAGATAACTCAGCAGGTTGAGCGCTCGCTGCTGCAACCTGTGTTCGAAAACGAGAAGCGCAAGGTCAAAGAGAGGGGGCAGTGCAAGGGAGTGGGAGGGGAAAACAGGGCAGCAATGCTTTGAGTAAATGCAGCCAGGGTAGCGTGGCTCTGGGTAGTGCAAGGAAAACAAGGGACTGTGGGGTTACAGTTACAGCCCCTAGGTGTGTGGTAGGCCCAGAGGCTGTGCAAGGGTGACTGATCAAGAAAGTGCCTGGTACCCACTGAGACTCTGTTGGTAGCCAAGCAACCTGTCAGTACGGCAGACAGGTAGGTCAGGTGGGTCAGCAAGGGAGGGAGAGAGAAAGCAGAGGAGAAGAGGAAAGTTTTGAGCTGCTTCTGGAACTTCAGGTGGTTTGAGAGGGGCAGTGAGGCCATTCCAGAGGAAGGCACCTGCAGAGGAAAGAGATCTACCTCCACTCGCTGCCTGGCTAAGCGTCTAATCCTTAGAGAGTTGGAGGTAGCTGTGCGAAGTGCTCGAGAAGGAAGATATTTTGTAAGAGAGAGTTGGATGTACTGTGAGCCCTTGCCCCAGAAACCCTTGTGGACAATACAAAGGGTCTTGAACTTGATCCTTGCAGCTAGTGGGAGACAGTGGATAGATTCCATGGCTCGAGAGATTTTTTATATTCCTTAGAGCAGGAGCAGAATTGAAGGGATACGCTTGTCCCTCCACTGGCGCCTTCAATTGATGCACCTAAGAAGTGGTGTGGTGTATTAAGAGTGTGATTTTTAGACTGCTTATAATAGTGTAATGTTATACAACTGAAGAGTGAAATAAATGTATATTCTTTTACTTGAAAACCTTGAGTCAGTGTTTGCCTGGATCATAGTAATATCTGTCCTTTGTGTAACTATCTGGCACTGCTCACTTAATCTTGAGATAAGTCTGGCTGCTCAGCCATCGCTACCACTTTAACTGTGTAGTGCAGGCTTGTACCAAAGGTGAATTTGTACTGTAGTCTTAATTGTGTGTGGTGTTCCCAAAGGGTACTGCATATAATTCTGCTTAACAAGAGATACGGTCCCTGAGCTTGAGGCCAAGGATAAGTCTTGCAGTCCTGTTCTGGATTAGTTGCAGATGTTGGAGAGTAGAGGAAGGCAGATTGAGAAATCGGCTGTTGCAGTAGTCCAGCCTAGTGAGAACCAGGGCTCTGGAGACAGTGAGCTTCTGGGGGAGAGTGGGAAAGGAAATAGTCCATTTGAGGAGGTGCAGCAGGAAGTGGGACTTCTTGGCGACGTCCGAGATGTGAGGAGGGAAAGAGAGTGGAGTCGAAGATGACCCCAAGGTTTTTTGCCTCACAGGAAGGCGAAGGAAGAGGGCCCAAGGTGGGGGGACCAGAGTCAGAGAGGGAAAGCAGGGGTAGGGGTCCCAGTGAGAAGGATCTTTGTCTTACCAGCATTAAGGCTTAAATCTTTGGAGGCGCACCAATCCTGAATCACGGATAGGCAGTCAGGAATGAGCGACAGAGGAGAGGAGGCTGAGGGGAGCCTGTAGGAAAGCTGAAGGGACCAAGTTGGATCTGCGGGCGGCAGTCCAAGAGGAAGAAGATCAGGTCACTCCAGGACCTGATCCTTGATGCCCAGGTTCTCACGGAGTCTATTGATCAGGATGGCGTGGTTGACCATGTTGAAAGACATGTTTTTCTATGGTATCATTACTAGCATTATTGTTTTTATACTGGCACACATTGTGTTATCCAATTTTGCTGCATAATGCACCATTTTAACACATCATTCAAAAAGCTTTCTGGGGAATCTTCCCTACCTGAAACCCACTACCTGAAACCCGCTTTAGTTGATTTGGGCTCCCTTACTACGCTCAGTAGCTCTGGCATATTTGTGGGAAATATTTACACACGTCCAATTAAAAAATGTACCACTGTCAGGTTCAATGTGCCAGATTTAGCCTTTTATGCAATAGAGGTGCTCACAGGTTTTGATGTGAATACAATGTGGATAGGGTGTGCTGCCCGGTGAGTTTTGTGAAGTATGTGAGAGAAACTCAGGAGTGTGCATTTGGATGAGAGTGGAGGGGGAGAAAGGCGCAAACAGTAAAAGTGGCACAGAATTTAAAGAAAAGAAAAGTTGAAAGTGCAGCTGAAAGCAAGAGCCAAGCAGAAAGCAGAAAGTGCAAAGTTGACAGAACGGAGCAGACAGTAAAGCAAAGGAAGATCGGAGCAGAAAGCAAGCAAAGGACCACTTTGAGTGGAAATTGAGTGAAAATAAAGAAAAACCACAGTGCAAGTGTGCACAAAGGTGCGAGTGACCCATAACAGAAAAGAGCGTGCAAGACAGCACGAGAAGAGGAAAGGAAAAGTGCCAGGGACACGATAAAAGGAAGACGACAGAGCAAGTGTGCACGGAGAGGAAAGAAAAACTGAAGGGATGAAGGAGGAGCCTGAAGAAGGCAGAAATAGAAGAAAGAAATATACAGAGTGGTCATAGGTTGGAGTGGTCGTGCTGAGGAGGAACCTATACCCTGGCGTTTTCAAAAGTCTCTGGCTTCACCACATAAGTGAATGATATGTGTAAAGAACTGTATGGAAAAGGCAAAGTTTATCCTGACAACTTGAACTGAGCTATTGAACTTGTGCTTGAAGCTGGAAAGGGGCCTGAGCTTGGGGAAGGGAGCCCTGAGAGACATATTGAAGAATGCAACGTACATCCAGATAAAACTGGCTTTGTGTTGCATGATGGAAGGGGCCTGAGCTTGGGGAAGGAAACCCTGAGAAGCCTATCACAGAAAGCAAAGTGCATTTTGATAAAAATTGAACTGTGATATATTTTGTTTTGTGTTGAAAGCGGGAAGAGGCCTGAGCTTGGGTGAAGGGAACCCTGAGAGGTCTACCAAAGAAATTAAAGTGCATCCTGATAAAAACTTAT
Organism: Ambystoma mexicanum; assembly: GCF_040938575.1. NCBI lineage: Eukaryota > Metazoa > Chordata > Amphibia > Caudata > Ambystomatidae > Ambystoma > Ambystoma mexicanum. The sequence goes on from NC_090929.1 coordinate 282,135,385, forward strand.
TTTGTGTTTGAAAGCTGAAGGAATCCCTAAGGAACTCAGAGACACAGAAGGTATTTGAAATCACAGCAAGGGCCCTGTGGAGAAGGTCATATGAACAGCCATGTTGATTGAACTCATTTTTGTGACATTGACCAAACTGCACCAGTGAGAAGACTTGGTTTTCCACATTTTGTTGAATCACTATTTTCTTTTTTTTACGACAATGTCCTATTACATTTTTGTAAAGAGTGAGGCCAAGCATAGGTTTAGATACAGGCTTTTATTTTGGACTATTAGACATCGACGGCCATTGGAAGCATCAGTTATGGGAACCATCCTTTTAGAGTTAGGGCCAGACGGACATTACACCAACCCAGGAACCTTAGTAAATAAAGGTTTTAAAACAAACAACCTTGAGTCTGTGTCTCTCTTGATACCATGCCTGTCTCACAATACATCAAATTAAGAAAAGGGTGAGTGGACAAAATGCAACCTTAAGGGGTTTAGGGGACAGGGGAAAGTACAATGGGCATTGCGTAGATACATCAGGAGAGAGGCAGGATAGGTGAAGAGGTGTTAGAACTGTGACTCTTCTGGCAGTAGAAGGGCTTTAAGGATAGATTTCAATAGTGGTAGAGAAGGAATTTAGCAGAGCGGGAGAGGAAACCATTCCTGAGTAAGGGAGCGAGAGGAGAGAGGGATCAGAAATGAGAAGGAGCACAGGGGGCTCAAGAGGATGTCCAGAAGGTGGGCCGGGAATGACCTTAAAGTGCGAGGGGGAGTGTAGGGGGTGAGTTGGGCACTTAGGTAAGGAGGGGCAGAGACATATATTGTTTTGAAGATTATGAGAAGTTTGTATTTAGCTCTACGTTTCACCAACCAATTTAGTGGTGGGCCAAGGAGGTAGAGGTAAATAAAGAAGGTTCAAAAGTGTGTGGACAGCAAAGTTTAGGAAGTTGTCCATTGGAGAGAAAGCATAGTTGGGAAGGCGATAAAAAAGACTAACATAGTAATCAGTTGTAGAGAGGACTATAGTGGTTAGTAGGTGTTTGGTAGTGTTGAAAGGAAGGAGATGGTGTATTTTGGGGATATTCAAGAGGTTTAGTCTGGCAGCTCCAGCAGATTTCAAGATAAAGAACAAAACATTGTGAGGTATGACAAATACAACACCAAGGTTGCAAGCAGAAGGAGAGTAAGGACGGTAGTCAGGGGAGAAAAATAAGGGAGGAGGAGAGTGGGGGATCATGTATTTGATTGGGAAGTAGAGAACTTTGGTTTTTGTGGATCTGAGCATGAGTGAGTGGGATGCCATTCAATATTGTATGGTGGTGAGACAGTGAGATATGTTGTCTCTCAGTTTGTCAGATAGGGAGGGAAAATCAAAGAATATTGGTGTGTCATCAGCAAAACGCTGATATGAGAAGCCATCGGAGGAGATGAAGGGGTATCTGGGGGCAAAATAGGAGAATATCCAATCACAGCTTTATCTTTTGTGCCAAGGATAGACAGTGTGGCTAGGAGGTCAGAAGGTTTGACTGTATCAAAGGAGTCGGAGAGGTCAAGAAGAATGATAGATGATAGGTTGGCATGGCAAGTGGAGGAAATGATGTTGTTAACATTGAGAAAGGCTGTTTCAGTAGAGTGGAGGGGTCTGAAGCCAGATTGCAGTGGGTCCCGAAGGTTGTGTGTATCCAGATATTTGGAGATTCAGTTAAATACAATTCTTTCCAGGAATTTGGAGTAATGAGGTAGAAGGGAGAAAGGATGAAAATGGACAGGATTGTTAGGGTCAAGGCTGGGTTTTAGAATGGGGATGACACTGCCCGATTTGTTTGATGAAGGGAAGTGGCCATGTCAAGGGAGGCACTGAAGAGGGATGTATGGTACAGCAAAACAGTAAGTGCTAAAAGCTTCACTAGTTGAGCGGAGAGAGGGTCAGTGAAGGAGCAAGAAGGGTTTGCTGCCTGGAGTAGTGCATACATTTCTTCAGTGTCAGTGGGTTGAAGGTGAACATGGCAGCGAGAGTGGTGGATAGGGGTGGCTGAGTGTAGTGGGCAGGAGGGGGGAAAAGGAGGTCATTTTTGAGGGTATCTCAAATGGTAGATATTTTAGAAGCCAAGTAGACAGCGAGATCAGTAACAGAGAGAGTGGAATAGATGGAGGAGGATTTAAGGGGAGAGAAAATAGAGTTTAGAGATTTTTGGAGGCATCTAGGTAGTTAGAATTGAGAGGAAATAAGAGAGCGGTAGAATTCACGTTTGGCAGTGGCAATAACTAAGGAGTAGATTGAAAGAGCAGAAAGGTAGATTTGGAGATCACCGGTGAGTCTAGATTTTTGCCTGGTCAAAGTTTTATTTGCATTGCGGTTTTCAGACTGCTTGTGAGAGGTGTGATCCATGGTCATGGCAGGGAGGGTTTAGGGATGAAAGGGGACAAAGGTAAATGAGCGGAGCGAGGAGCCTGAAGAGCAGTGTTGAAGTTGGAGAAGGCTTCGTCAGGGACTGGGAAGGGGAGTTCAGCAAACGAGGAAAGCAAGGGATGTAGGTCAGAGAGGTAGATGGAGAGTTCAGAGGCATGCAACCTGTGCTTAGTAACAGTCATAGAGGGTAGCAGGAGGAAGGAGGAGGTGGAGAAGGGTGTCAGGATAGACGTAAAGAATATTGAGTGGCCAGATGGAGAGGGTGCAGTAGAGATTCTGCTGGCTGAGACAAGAGATGAGATGAGAATAAGATTAAGGAGGTTCCCGTTAGCATTGGTGGGCAAGGAGTGGATGGGAGAGAAAGAGTGATGATGGAGAAGAGAGGAAAAGTTGGCGGGTGTGCCCTTGGAGTGAGATCGAAGGTTAAAGTGGTCTCTAAGACAATGAGATGCTGATCTGGAGATAGTGAGTCGATTAGTGGGAGAGGTGGTCAAAGAATTGGTCTACCGGAGGTAAAGTACAGCGATAGTAGAGGTAGTGTATGAGGGAGAATTGGTAGGGGATTGGGGTGAAGCAGAGATAGGGACTTTGGAATATGAAAATAGAGCCACCCCACCACCCCTACCCATGAGGGTAGAGCATGGCAGAAGTTATAGAGGAGGTAATTGAGGGCAGCAAGTGTAGCAGAATCAGAGGGAGACATACAGGTTTCAGTGAGGGCAATCATTTCTAGACAGGGGGAACGGGAGTACTTAGCCCCAAGAGGGAAGTCTCTCCCTGTGAGCTCCCACTTACCGCCACTGCTAGCAGAACACTGTGTAGCGGGCTCTTCTCCCTAGCCTCACAGATGCTACAACCCCATAAACACATACATTTGTATTCAGTACTTTTTTCTCCATAACAGTAGAATTCCTTCTATGTTTTTTAAGGCTTATGAGTACTGCGAAGTACAGGAATGAAAGGTCTGCCACCAGACACTTCGGCATATTGTTAGCATGTGCATGGTGTGACTCTTTGACAGTTGATTTAAGTTAAAACAAAAAAAAGGACATTGTGTTCCAATAAAAATTACAGTTTGCCAATGTTGTCAGATTTGTAAACCATTGAATAACCTCAGTTTTGTAATTGTTTACAAAGCTCCTTTAACATTTCACAACCTTAGTGTTTACTTAAGTTTGCACAATATTTAAATGAGTGTGCATCTTGTTTCCCAATGTTTTACAAAAATGTAACCTACATGCAATACCTTACATTTAAAATGTTTGCTCTTTTGTAAACCTAACCAAAATTATGGTTTGAATGGTTTACACATTTTTGTGAACCATTAAAACAAAAGGTATGCAACAATGTTTTAAACTATGTAAATCTTTTGTTAATGGTTTACAGAACATTTTTAAACCTTTCAAACCATAGGTTGGATATGGTTTACAAACAAACCATTGTAAACACAAGGTTTTGCACATAGTTTACATTGTTGTAAAATGTTTGCAAATGTAGTGTACACTCATTCAAATGTTGTGTAAACTGCAAGTAGACATTGGGCCTCATTACGACCCTGGCGTTAACCATGGCGCTATTAGTGCCATGGTTGAAGCCGGTAAATTACCAACTCCGCCATGGTGAATGGCGGAATTACCGCCCCATTCCAAGGTTGGCGGGCGGTAATTCCCCATTCACCATGGGCCCTTCCCCATTCCCATTTTTGCCCCCATAGGGCTCAATGGGAATGGGGAAGGCGCTAATTACGGCACCGTAAATTACGGTGCCGTAATTAGACCCTAGGTTCTTTGCGGGTTGTTTTTTTAAAGCCTGCTAAAAGCAGGCGTTAAAGTGCCACCCGCAAAGGGACCTCGTAATCAGGCGTTAAGGGTTTAACGGCGCCGACACCTTTTACGGCGCCGTTAACCCCTTAACGCCTTGGTTGTAATGAGGCCCATTATGTTTACAAAATGTTTACAATAGCTGTGCAAACTGTTGCAAAGTTGAGGTTACGGAATGGTTTACCAATCTGAGAACATTGGTAAACTATCATTTTCATGCAGTGATATATATCTGTAAAGACCCTTGGTGTCTGCCTAGACTCCACACTTTCGAAGAAAAAACAGGTCAGCGCTATCTCTTCCGCCTCTGCCCACACAACAAAACTCATAAGTGCTGTAAAACCCTTTCTAACCACTCAAAACTGCCTATCCATAGCCAGAGCCATGATAGGAGCCAGACTCTTTTACTGCAATGCCCTTCTGGCAGGCACCTCGACAAAAAACATCAATAGACTACAAATAACGCAAAACAACACGCTCCGCGCAGCCCTTCACATTCCTAGAAGTGACCACGTATCCCAGGCCAGACGCGAAGCCCATTGGCTCCCAGTCAAGGAAAGGATCAATTTTAAAATCCTCACCCTTACACATAAATGCATCAACCTCTCTGCCCCATCCTACCTATCAGAAATGATATCCAAAAACATCTCTGCCCGCCCCACAAGAAGCCTCCTTGCTAACCAACTCCAAGTACCCTCCATAAAAAGAGCCAACGCTGGCGGCCTTGGCTTCCCCCACATAGCACCGAAACTTTGGAATGCCCTCCCCAACGCACTAAGAGCAGAACCTTCCTTAATCGCCTTTCTGAAATCCCTCAAAATCACACTATTCACATAACCCTCTCCACACCATAGCGCCCTGCTAACCTAATAGCTGCAAACTACCATGTTCTTTGGAACTCCAAGTTGAACCGTAAATGCAATTATATACTGCCTGCTCTGTACTTTGTAACTCCAAGATGAACCAGAAATGCAAATACCAATGTAACTACTAAGACTTTCTTTTGTAACCAGCAATGTACATATGTAACAGTGCCACTATGCCCTTGGGCTTCTGTGCGCTTTAAAAATATGAATAAATAAATAAACAAATAAATAAATAAATAAATGGATAAATAAATAAATAAATTCAGGCATGTGCCTCATGTCCAAGAGCAGCTCTTCCTGTTATAAGGCATGTCTGAATTATCTTTAATATATAAAAAAAACATTGTTGTGTGCAGTCCTTGGTGCAGAACAGAAAAGGTATTGCCGGATGACATTACCGTCTAATAATAGACTGACTGGTTCTGTTATTTCTCATGTGCATTTTCTGTGGAATTCCTGAGTACAGAAGGACTGCTGCAGAAAATGGCGCTGGTGGATTCTGGAGGCTCTGATAACTACGTGGACCTTATTACTACTTTGTTTGTTCTCCATTGAAATCAGGTGACCTGACACCTGCTATCATGGAATTAAATATGAGCCTAGAAGAACATCAGGAATACACCCGATTCAGCTGGATTCATGCTCCTCAACTGAAGGTCATGCTGGGCATGCCATGACTGACTCACCATAATCCCATTATTGACTAGAGTTTACGACATGCAAACCTTACCTCAGAGTATTTTCAACGAGTTTCTGGCACTGAACAGGAATACGTGGCCACACTGGTAACCACGTTCGCGCATGTAGTTGCGTTGGTTAATCATCTGCACAGTAATACCCAGCCTTCATGGATACTGTTTCTCTGTTTGAAGCTGAACAGCTGCAACCAAATTGACCCTGTGACTACCCTATCTACCTTGTACCAGATTGTCTTATATTCCATGCATCGGCCCATTACCTTATGGTAGAAAAAGAGGCAAGCCTTAACCAGGCTGCACCTCACTGAGGAGGTCCAACAAGGCCGAAACATGTCTGGCGTTGCTTGGTTTTCTGTGCAGAAGGGACCTGGCCTAGCAGTTCGGGCTGGGCTGCTACCACTGGTGGCGGCAGCTGACTGATTTGCACATGGCTAGACCCCTTTTACAATGGCGCAGACGGGCTAAAAAACGGTGGTGTGGAAGGTTGCCCAGAGCAATTGCCAGTGGCTCAGTTTCATTCGAAACCTTCCACCCATCACTTTTGTGGTCACAGTTTGTCTTTCCATGTGAGAGAGGGTATGCCCAGACGTGGGACCCTTGCTCGCTGCGCCATAGTGAACCAGGCTGCACCTCACTGAGGAGGTCCAACAAGGCCGAAACATGTCTGGGGTTGCTTAGTTTTCTGTGTAGAGGTGACCTGGCCTAGCAGTTCGGGCTGGGCTGCTACCACTGGTGGCGGCAGCTGACTGATTTGCACATGGCTGGACCCCTTTTGCAATGGCGCAGACGGGCTAAAAAACAGTGGTGTGGAAGGTTGCCCAGAGCAATTGCCAGTGGTTCAGATTCATTCGAAACCTTCCACCCATCACTTTTGTGGTCACAGTTTGTCTCTCCATGTGAGAGAAGGTATGCCCAGACGTGGGTCCCCTGCTCGCTGCGCCATAGTGAACCAGGCTGCACCTCACTGAGGAGGTCCAACAAGGCCGAAACATGTCTGGGGTTGCTTGATTTTCTGTGCAGAGGGGACCTGGCCTAGCAGTTCGGGCTGGGCTGCTACCACTGGTGGCTGCAGCTGACTGATTTGCACATGGCTGGACTCCTTTTGCAATGGCGCAGACAGGCTAAAAAACGGTGGTGTGGAAGGTTGCCCAGAGCAATTGCCAGTGGTTTAGATTCATTCGAAACTTTCCACCCATCACTTTTGTGGTCACAAGCCTTAAGGACTACCTGGAAAATACCCTGAAAAAGGCTTACAATACGAAAGGTTGTGAATTAAACTGACTGTCCCTAAATCCTTCTTAGGTACCACCGTCAGCTGTGAAATGATCAAGTGTTCTATTGGTCTCTATGCATGTGGGCCAATCACCCTCCCAAGTTTCAAATCCTTTTATTTATTTATTTATTTATTTATTTTGGTTTTTTGTTTAATTGTTTTACAATTTTTACAAAAAAAAGGAAAGAAAAAAGACTTTTCTTTATCCAATTCCATATGTTCCTTGAGTTCTATTCTTTCCCTCGAGTAAGTTTGTTAATTGTTTATTATTCTAGCATCAAAGAGTGGAAAAAATAGAGCTACCCCTATTGCCCATCTTGTATTCGACCCGCTTGCCAGCGTATTCCACTATGTCTCTGCGTCATAGGAGTTTTTGCTTGCCAGGATTTTTGACAAATGTTGTTCTCTTTGTATGATGGTACCAGGGCAGGCCAGAAGCAGATGGCGAGAGGTTTCGATTGTATCAGTTCTTGTACAGAAACGGCAGTTGTTTGAAGCTGCTTGGTTCCTTCTTGCCTTCACTTCATTTGTCAGGATCTGATTTAGTCTGAACCTCAGGAATAGTCTGATTAGCTTTTTGTCTTGAAATTTGGCCAAAAAGTTCCTTACTGTGTTCACTTTTGCAGGGATGGTTGGAATGTCTCTTGTTGTCTTGTTCTGCTCTGCCATATCCAGGGTCGTAATCCAGTCCATTTCCAGCAATTTCTTAGTGGCTTTATTAGGGTTTGTCGACAGTTCATGGCTTGAGATATTTATATCTAGCATCGTCTGCTTGTTTTTTGTTCCCCATATACTCATAGCAGTGTTCTTTCCCTTCTGGGTGCTCCCACGCTGACTTTGCATTTTGTGCCAATCATTCCACCCTAGGGCCCTTATAAGGGATTAGAAAGCCCTTTGTGAAACCCCTAACTAATGTGTCCCGTTCCTTCCTGAGGGGGTAATCCTGCAACCATGCTAGCAACTTCCCTACCCGTATGAGGCACAGGGCCCTGGTGCTCAAGGCCAGGTGGTGCCCCTCAGTACAGTGCAGACAGCCTCCACCCTACCCTTTCACTTTCCCCTGATCTCCCTCCCTTATCCCCAACCTTACTCTCAATGACTCCCGTGCAGTTCTCTGTGTCCCAGATTAATTCGTTTTTTCTACTCAATGCTTGCTATACCTCTCGTTGGTCACACGGGCGCCCTTTGCCATCCCATTCTCAGCAATCACACTCTTTCTTGTGCCTGTGAATCACAAGGCATCAACAGATAAGTTAGATTGCTTTATTACTCTTCTTCACAGAGTACAAATGTTGTTCTCCCATCCCACCATCCTGCACCCCAGCGGCCCTTTGTGCCCTCCCAGCACTCCCCTTGTGGGCAGGCATTACTACCCTTCCTGTAACTCTCCCAGCTTCCCTTCAAGCTGATGTGCTATCCCTCACCAGCGTGAGCCACTGTTTGCCCCATTCCACCTCCTGTATGCTAGCTCCATGACCAAGAACTCCGTAATAGAAGCATGCATGCATGCATATAATTGCAACTGGGACCCCACCTACACATCCACCCCATTGAAAAGCCTGCATATCGGTTGATCCTTTCTTTACCCGTAATCGCCTCTACCCTGACCCCTTCCTCTGTACCCCTGCTGCCTCATCATGTCACCTTGCCATTATAGCCCATTGTTAGCTTGCTGGTGAACCAGCTGCTCCCGCCCTTCTGCCCCATTACTTGCATCCTGCTTGTAAAAAAACTCCTCCTGCTGACCAAACCTGCTCCTTACTATTCATGACACACCAGCCTATGTGTGCCTCCATATGGTCCATCCTATCATCTATGACTTTGTTCGACCATAACATCTTGGCATCCGATTAATCATGCTGTCCGCCAAAGTTCGTCTTCTCCCTTCTGGCACTATAGCCCAATCCGTCTTATCCAGTTGGCCCCACCTGCCTTTGGCACACCTGCCCCCACCTCCTTGCCACCAGTCATAGCCCCTTTTCCATCATGTTCAGTTGTCACCTCCCTCATTGAATTCCCCCCTTAGCTCCCACCTCGATGCTGTCAATTTTCCCTACAATTCCTTTAGCAACTCACTCCAATTTTCTATTCTGCATGGTACCATTGTGTCTATCTGCATTCCCTGCCCTCTGCTCTGTTCTTTCCCGGCTCCTTCCGTTTCTACCACTGGTGCTGCAATTGCCACGCTCCTCCTTCATTTCCCTCTTCTTTCTGATCCATGCAGGCCCTTGCTGCTGCCAATTCATCTTCCAGGTCCTTCTGTGTTTTCCTGTTCCCACTCTCCCCACTCAATTTAGCATGTCTTTTCCTGGGACCCGGCATCCCCTGACTCGACCCTGCCCAATTATTTTCCTCCCCATCCATGAATCACGTCTTCCAGCACTCTCACAGTTCCACAACTTGCTCCCTGCCCCTTGCGGCTTCCCAAACCTTGTCCTTTGCTAATGCATTCAGGCGGTCCCAAAATCCCTCATACATACTGGACCCTCTGCTTGTGCTTGGTAATTCCTCCTCCATTGAAATGTCCTTTTACTCCATCAAAGGTCCAAGCATGGGCTATTTTCCTCAGACAATTAACCTTCTTGATCCATGAACTTGACTATCAATGATTTTTGTCCTCTTGCCCTCTGCAACTGGACACAAACAGGGCTACTCCCCTTACTCCCTCTCCTTTATTTGACCCCTTGACCACACACCCCTGCCATCACCCAGGACAGCCCCACACAGCTGGCTGTTCCCACGCTCTGCCCTCTTCCCCTGCCCTTCCCTTCTCCTTGCATCTCACTTGCTGGCCTCCCCTTTTTCCGAGTCGGGTGTCTCCCATCCAGTGGGCATCTCTGACTAGGTCGGGGGGCCTCCAAGGCAATCCTGCAGACGGCATAGCCCTCTGACTTTGCTTTGTTGCCGCAAACCTTTTGCCAGACTCCCAGTATACTGCTTTCACTGGCAGCCACTCCTTAGTTCCACGGCTGCAGCATCTGACCTGCCGCCTTTCCTCTCCCCATTTTCCTTGGTTGGCACTGTTGGCATACACTGCTACCATTCTTTAGCCCAACAGTCCATGCCTGTCCTATTTTTGCTGCTGGCTGCTTCTGGCATACGTGACCAACATCATTAGGGCCCCCCTGACTTGACCGTGCCCTGTTTTGTCAGCAGCTGTTTCTGGCATACACAACCTCAAACCAGACAATACACCTTTCAATTGGTTTGCCTGGCCTTCACTTTGAGCAGCCACTCCAGCATCCCTTGGCCTCTGTGTATTAAAATCTTATTCCCGGCGTGAGGTTGACACTGAAGACTCCATAGTCCAGGTACCTGTATAAGGGTGTGTGCACACACCAGGGATATCATGTAAAATTTGATTTCCTCTCATCTTCTTGATCTTTTATCATTATTATTTGTATTAATATTATTATTGTATTTATTGAGCACAGGCCTAGTTTCGAAAAGGTTTACAAAGGTAGCGGGCGCCCCTCTCTCGATAGAACAAGGCTTGATAACCTGTTCAGTGGTTATTAACCACTTGAGAGTTTGCAGCCACTGCTTTTTCTCTCTGTGCCTTTCACAGATGGGAAATATCCATTTGCATATCAGTCTTTGTCCTGCCCAGGGGCAGTCCAGCACCGAAATGCAATGGCAATTCCAACCTGAATGAGAGTACCACCAGCCACCCCATACACGTGTTTCACCCTTGTTGGGGATCATCAGTGAGGTGAAGCTGATGCCTCTCTAAACACAGTGAGAGGGAGACCACGTCTGGTTCCCCCCAGGAGAAAAATAAGGGCATAGCCCCCCTGCCTTCCCTTCACAATACAAATATCTATAGAAGAAACCCATTATTTATACCTCAACAAACAATTCAAATGTTCTCCTGTATCTCACTTCTCATCCACACATTGTGGCAAGAGCCAAGTGACCACCCCAGCACCTCCTCTCACCCCACTTCCCTATTCACATGACGCACAGTAATCTCAATGCCCAGTGCCAGCCTTCACATCACATTTCAAGATAGAAATTCCTCACCAACGAATACGGTATTCAGGAGAACTAATTGCAGCTTACAGTAAAAGTAGGGCATTATAAACAAAATAACACTATTTCTCCCAATTTAAGAATATATAAATAGTTTGTGGGTTGGGGGCTCGTTAATGCAATCTAAGGTGCTCTGCAGGTTAGATTCCCAGCAAAGTCAATTCAGCCTTATGCTGGCTCTTTCTGTGGGCACTGAATATAACCAAGCATGTTTGTGACATATTAACTTGCTAAAATGTCCCTGGAAGAATGACAAGCACCACCAATATGAAATTGCAGGGAACACATGTATCAGTTAATAAAACAAGCATTGACAAGCCAATAGTTTGGGCATTGTGGGATACATTTACCAGCCCAACAGAAATCCCTGCCTCACAAAACTGCATTGTAGTGGTTACAAAATATGGCTGCCCTGTCTCTGCTGAGCACATATGGGGTGAGATGGAGCATAGACACCCCCGGAATGGCTGCATTTTGTTTCTTCAGGTCAATCCAAAGAAAATAAATGAAATGCAGAATGGTTCTGAGTTGCTGTGCTGTCATCTTGAAAACTCAAGGCTGCACCCAGAAAGCACCTGCACACTTTGGTTCCAGTAAAACACAGCCATGCCCATCTATATTCAGGATGAACACCATCAGATGAGAGTCATTACTCACTGAACGGCATTGTTGTGTCAAGTAAATCTGTGAAGAGCAGAGAAATTAATTTCAGTCTGCACGGCCAGCATTCACTTTTGCAACAAATGAACACACGCACAGCTCTTCAAAAGAAGCGCTCTCTCTGCCTTTGCTTGGTGTCAGTTTCAAAGAACCTATTTCTTGAACATATCCTTGTGTGCAGAAATTGGCCTGGGATATGAAAGCTTTCAGAAAGAAAATGCTAGGAAAACCACATTTTGTTAAATGAACCTAAAAATAAAATAAACCTGTGATACCTTGCTTTGCAAAGAAATGAAATTACATTATGGAAGCTAAATGGGAAACAATACTGTCAAATGCCGAGAAACACAACTGTACATTTGGGGAAGAAAAGCTGCAAAAATATAGGTATATTTAACTCTGTGTATTTTATTTTTCTTCACAAAAAGAACTTCAACAGCCTAACTGAGGCAGGCATTCCCGTTTGACCAGTTTGGCTTAAAGACCAAATGTCACACCAACCTGTGATTTTATGTTGCCATGGCAGGGACCCTGTTCTTTGGGCTAACAGGTGTGATAATTACAGGGTGCCTCAGACTGAAAGGCTAAGAGATGCTCCCAAGAACAAAGGGGGGTTCCAACCCATGTGTTTGCCTCAGAAGTGTGAAATTCCATGCATTCAAACAGAAGTACTTCAAAGGAGAAGCCATGGCAACCTCAGTGCAAAGCTGACCAGGGAAAGACATTTGGCTAGGGGATTGGAAAGACTGCATATTTTTTAGGACAAAGCCAGCCCATTTGATTTAAAGGACTTTTTTACATTAAGACATATATTTCAGTAATTTGAATAAGCAGTAATGTGAAATTAGGATTTTTTAAATGTAATCTTTGTATCAGCAAGATCAGACTATGTCGGTCTTCCTTGCATGTGGGGGATGTGAATGGCATTCAAGGGACATTTATGGGGAAAGCGTACATGACACAGATATAACATTTGATGGAAGTATGCCCGACACTGTTAGGTTTATGTGTAGCCATTTCTAGAATTTTAGGTGGAATGTTTTCCATAGAAATAGTGAAAGATTTGCAGAAGAACAATACAGCATTGCCCAAACTTTGGGTTTGGAATTCCTTGTAAAATATGGGGACTGCCCATCTGATTTTCAGGAGGATAACAATTGTAAATATAAGGGTTATGTTTCATAACTGATTTTGGCAAAAGCAACTGTGGTTTAATAAAGCACATCATAAAACACACACCCTACAACTGTTGTCACTTCCCTGGTTCCAATCCATTTGCAGGGAGGCAGCGAGATTCACAGCCTGACCTATCCTATCTTAGAGATATGTCCAGGTTATTTTCCGCCTACATAGTAAAAATCCTCTGATGTCATCCTGCTTATAAAAGGAGGAAGCATAGAGAGAGTCAGGACATTCAAAAAATCCAACCTTCAAAGTCCAGAGATCCAGACATTCAACATTCACTCTTCCAGACTCCAGAGCCAGGCCAGAGGTAGCTGATCCAGATCTAGGCAGAAACTCCTATCCAGGTAGAACCATTTATCCAGAACGAAACCCTACAAAAATCGCAATAATTCAGGGAGAAAGGAGGAAATGCTGCGGACCCCTTTCGGGAGAATCCAGTGGCCACACCTGTCCTTTCCCAGCTGATGCACCCTGCTGTCCACTGTGACCAGACCCTGGATGCCCTGCTGTTCCCTCAAAGGAGAGCCCAGCCACTGCGCAGTGACCAGATCCTTGTCTCGCTGTCCAGAGACTCGGTTGGCTGTCCAAACCACCCAATTCAAGTGCATTTGTAAGTATTACCCTCCCCAGTAACCAAAAAGCTGAATATATCGCTTTGTTACCTTGCATTCTGTCCAACCCCATAACAATCCTATAAGTACCCTAGTAACTTCTTAATGTGTCAGAATCCTGCATGCATCCTGTCCTTAAAAGAATCTGTGTTAGTCTCCATGTGTTAGCGCAATTCTTTCCAAATCATTTCATTCCGTTGTGTAAGTCCTTAGTACTATTTTGAATAAATTAATTAATTTCCCAATGAGATAAATGCAGCATGAATAGGTTAACCTGGCAAATTAACCTCCTTTTGTACCGTGTATTTCTTTAAATAACTAGCCACTAAAATATAGTTGCAGTAGAACCAATCATTTTGCTAACAAAACAGTTTGCCTGTGAAAGTGTTTCTCTTTTAAAATCTGATGTTCTTTCCTATTAAGAATCCCTTCCTGGCACCCATCAAGAGTCACCCTTTCACTTTAGTATCATACCTGTGATGTGCTTGGTACCTCATCACTAAAACTGATTTCGATTCTGTCTGTTTAGCTCCTGTCTGAAGCTGTTTGCTTGTTTTAAACCTGTGAAAACTAAGAAATTGCAATGTTGCCACATGTGATTCTTGCAGGACTGTGTATCCTTCCAAAAGTTGATTTTCTAGCCTGTATGCATGTTGTTTAGTGCCTTGCCTTGTAGCTTGTACGTTTTATTGCTTCTTTAGTACAGCACACACATTCCTGTCTCATTCATTCAATTGTGCATGTAAAATAACTATTCAGTGAATTCTGAGTGCCATTTTGCTCATTTCAATGGTTTTCAATCCAATGTTGGCCTCCCACTCAGGGATGGTAGGTTGGATTTCTAATCTGATGTTTGCCTCTTACATCTGACTCATTGCTACTCCTCTCTACCCACATAAAACATGGTTAACAGGGCTTTGGTGGAGTGTTGCAGGGGGAATGCATCACAGTATTAACAAAAGTGATCTGGTTTTCATTCATATTTGCATGGCTGTGTCTGATGTTAGAAAGTTAAATTAAGTGCACCCTATCATATTGCTGTGTAATTATCACCCCACTGGTGATTGCTGCCCTATATTGAATCTGTACGATTTTTATTTTAATTTTAAAAATAAACAAATATTTCATTATTACACACCGGCCTGGTTCATGGTCCATTGTGACATGGGGTGTACGTCAAAGGGGGTGTGAGACAGGTTGGCTGCTTTCTCAAAACAGAATCTGACTTTAATAAACTTGAAAGCATTTTTATTGTGCGCCGCATCCCTGGCCAGTAGAAAGAGTCCTGGTCTGGAGTGTGCTGTGTCTTTAAATCAATGACAGCATTTACCAATGTTATTTGCATTTAAAGGTACCAGGGTGCAAGAAGGAGAGTTTAAAGTTTTAAAGGAGGATTGGATATGGGGCATGGGTGTGCAAGAGAATGAGAAGGACAGAGAATTGGGCAAGGGAGGAAATGATTAAGAGAGAGTGCCAACGATGATGAGTGAGGAAGGTTGATAGTGAGAGGCTAAGGAATAAAGCAAGTGTGTGAGAGGAAGGATTTGATATAGTAGAGTGACAGTGAGTTGTGTGTGTGTAGAGAGAATGGGGGTGGGTGGGTGTAGAGTGAATGGGGGTGGGTGTAGAGAGAATGGGGAAAGGGTCCTCCAAGTTAGCCCTGCCCAGTTTTTGAAGTGATCCCTCCCATCACTAGTTAGCCCCCGCACCACCACCCCTGGAATTTAGGTTTTGTTGAGCCCTTGTCCTTTACTGCTGTACTCCTGAAATTAACGTGCAATGCCTGTTACCCCCCATTCTATGGGAAAATTGTACTGTGCTAATAAAACGAAAGTTTAAGTGTGCAGGCGGTGGGTGCTATTTCCCTTGTGTCAAGTGCAGCAGAAACAGAATGTGCGAGCTGTGGGCAGCTTGGAGCGCTAGTAGTAATACACAGCTCATACAAATCATTAACCTATTTCAAAATGTAAGTGTCGAAGGGAACAATTATGCCCATTTAAAACTTAGATATATGTTGTTATACATTTGTCAAAATGTAAAGTCTTAAAAACAACATATAACCAAGATTAACAATGTTCCTGTTTGTTTTAAAATTGGATGTTAAAATGCATGCAATTATTTCACCTCCCTGTGTACAATTTTGCACTTTCCAAAATTAGAGCACATTAACTGATGTATTGACGATCGTTAGTGTTATTATATGAATTGGGAGAAGACATTTTGTTCCCAATGTACACGGCTATGTTATGGCTTAAGGCTTTTACTGAGCCACAGTACCACCCTGGCGGTCTTAGAGGGCCTGCACTGTGTTCTTTCGCATTTGAAAAGTGTTGCACAATGAGTAGCCTAGTCACCCGGTAATGGAATATGGGCCGTTATTTCAGGCAAAGGGGGAGTGTATGGCCCCAGCTCATGCATGTGTATTGATTATGGGACGCAAACTACTAATAAAGCCATAAATGAGGGGCAGCACATGACCAGGAGGAATCATGTGTACCCACCAGCCATTGAGGATGTCTTATAAGCATTGTAAGAGAAATGAATACTGTAATCTCCATCATGGGAGATAATCATACATTCAAATACCGGCTTTGCCACTTGACCACAATGGGCCTCATTACACTGTAGGCGGTGGACCAAGGTGCTATCAGCACCTTGGTCCATGCCGGTAAAATACCGGCACCGCCTTGGAGGAAAGGGGAATTACCGCCCTATTCCAAGGTTGGCGGGGCGGTAATTCCCCCTTCCCCCATTGCCCTTCCCCATTTTTGCCCCATAGGGCCTAATGGGAATGGGGAAGGTGCTAATTACGGTACCGCAAATTGCGGTACCATAATTAGCACCCTGGTCCCTTTGCGGGTTGGTTTTTAACGCCTGCTAAAAAGCAGGCGTTAAAGTACCAACCCGCAAAGGGACCTCGTAGTAAGGCGGTAAGGGTTAACGGTCACCGGTACCATTACCGGTGACCGTTAACCCTTACCGCCTTCCATGCAATGAGGCCCAATGTCTTATCCTGGGCATACCACTTCCCTCTCCTAGGTATCTGGGCACGATAATGGGGCCCGCCTTGCCATTAAGAGCCTGGCCAGTAGGAAAACCAGGAGGGTTTCGCTAACAGGGCGACCGGAACCCAAAGGCCAGCAAGTGTGAGGAGAGTTTCTACAGCTTCTGTGCTTCACGTTGGCTGACTGTGCCCCAGCTCTCCAGTCTTTACTGGGCAACTGGTTAAATGAGACATTTGTGGACATGATTGCAGACTATTCCGTCTCTTCTACACCAAACACGCAGCCATATTACAGGACACGTTTGAGTAAACATTACTTTAAAACAACTGGACAATATCTAAAGGCATTTACAGAAAAGTATTATATAAAATTGCACTATGGATTTTATAATAAGTGATATAATGAATTGCGGTTATAGTGTATTATGTGTTTTGGTAACAAAAGATTTGTAAATTCAAGCCAATGCTAAAATTTAAAAAAAAAAAAGTTATGTGAACATCGGGCTGTACCCGTTCTACTAATTTTAAGCCTTACAAAACATATAAACGATGTTAAAACAACAGTTTGGTGCATGAGTTTTATGTGTGTTGTATGTTATTGAACAAAGAAAACATACAACTGTTTTAAATCAACCGAATGTCACCAAAGCCCATCCTAAAAGGAGGCCCATCTGTTCAGCTCGGATCTCTTGATTGCATTCCTCGGCCGGAGCGGGTGCTCGGCCTTCGATCCAGTACATGTCCAGGGTGGGTGAGTTTCAGCTGAGGCCATTGTAATTTCCAAGCTTGCATCCCTACTCCTGCACCAAGCTGCCGCAGTGCCACTCGCTCCCTAGTGCAGAGCAAGGGGAGGCGTTGCAGGTTCGTAGGCACTTCAGGGCTGACGCCACTCTCTGAGGCGCTGCAGATTTTCAGACCCTGCTGAGAGCCGACGATGGCCTGCGTGCTATGAATTAAAGGGAGCTCCTCCTGCTATTGTAGCATGCAGAGCATGCTGTTACTTGGTGCGTTTAGGAGGGTGCCTCCGAATGCAGAGAGAAGGGTTAAGCCATGCTTCGATCGCTGAAACAAGATGGCCGCCATTGCCCAGTCGAGAAGGGAGGCATGGGTCCCGAAACCAGATCCCTCTGCAGCTGCTGGAAGTACACAGACATGTGACAGTCATCCTCATTGGTAGAAAGTATGTTTAACAAGACACTATTGGATCACATCTGCGTAGTACATACAACAGGAATGTACACTAAGTGCATTGGCAATTGTATGTCAAAGCATTTCAGGTTGTTATGACAACCAAAAAGACTGCTTCTTCGAACCCCTTTTTGATAGTCTTTCTTCTAGTACCAATGTTTTGGCGAATTTTGCCGAAATCAAAAAAAGACAACTGTATGTGTGAGTAATCACTCTCAGTGAAGTGCCTCTGATGGTGTTAGATTGCGATTAGATGAACCACTGTGAGACCGTGGAACACGTAGCTCCAGTGCTTCTGGTCCACTCGAAGTATGTACAAGTAATGAATATAAGCTGGCAGCAAGCACACATAAAGGCACAGTTTGTGGAGCAATGCATGGTGGGTGGGGCGGACTAGGAACAAAGCGAGAAGGTCAAAGTTTAGTAAATCACATCTAATCGTATTTTACCATCAAAAAGCCATTGCACCTCAGTCCTGATAGGCAAAGGGAGGATGCTGGGCTCAGATGGGCCCCACACATGTCCCAGGTTAGGCAGAAAGTTCTGGGAGTTTGGAAAGAGTGGAAGTGCATAGAAGGAATTCGGAAAAAGGAGATCAGAGATGAGGTGAGGTGAGTTTGGAGAGGAGCGGAAAAATATATAAATAGGTAGTCAGAAAGGTAGAGGTGAGGTGGTATGAAGGTGAGGTGGTTGAGGAGACAGAGAAAAGGAGGTGGAGCGGGAAGTTTAAATCATCCAAGGGAAGGAGGAAATAAGAAGAAGGGGTGGCTAAGGAGGAAGGGGAGGCCGAGGAAAAAGGCCTGGAGATATGCAGGAAAGTCATTTAGGGATCGCCAGAGGTCACAACTGCGACCTTTGTGGTCTCCCTTGCCACCTCTAAAAAAAAACAACAAAAAGATTTTTCTTTTCTTTTTATTTTTTGGTAATGCAAGCTCCTGGGCTGTGGCCAGCACCATGTGGCTCTTTACTTCTGGAGTGGCTGGCTTTCTTGTTCAGGCCCCTTAAAAAAAAAGAAGAAAAATAAGAATAGGAGTGCCACAAGTCTAACACTTTCAGCACTGACCCTAAATAAGAAAGAATAGGAATACCAAATAGTTTGTCTTTCTGGAATTCTATACAATAATTGCTAGACTCATTAAAGGTTTATTTCAGGCACACTTCAGAGGGTGAGTCAGTGATTTAGTCTGTTCTTAAATGTCTCAACTCAGCCTTTCATCCTTCTGAATTCGAGAAATGAGTACCAACACAGGTTGGGTGATATTGGGTGTATATTTTTTCTATATAAAGCTTTTATGTGTAAGTGCTATATAATAACATATCATTATCATTTGGTTGTGGACGTCTGCTTGCATTCACAGAAATGTGGTAATATGGGCCTATACACACTGATCTTAACGATACATATGGCAAGCCATTCTCGTATGAAATGTGCATCACATTATAGCAGTGGTCTTCAAACTTTTTTGGCTCGGATTCACCCTGAGCCAAGTTTAGGCAGGCCGGGCCCCCCTAAAAGTGCCGGATGGACAGTATGTGGAAATCGCTATGAACTTTTGCGTGCCGTCATTGCACCCTACTCCCAGTACTGTAAGAGGATTCAATTCAACACTACAGCTAAGTCAACGCCTAGTCTATAATACTGAATGAAAACCCTTATTGATATATTTTTATGTCCAGTTCATGCGTTCTGGATGACTACCCCTATATAACACCCCTCTCTTGGAATCCCCCTGACCCCACTGAGCCAAGAAGTAGTTCTGTTTTACAAGTTAAAAGGTTTATTTGATAATTTAAACAAGAGATATATAGATCACACTTTATAATAAATTAATAATTGAATAGCACACTTAATCTGATATGATAAAGATTAATAACGGAGAATCTGGCACTAACACGCTTCTCTATAATCAATAAGGAGTTGACATGAAATGGATAAGGTAGCACACTGGTAAATAGGAACAAAAGTATAATGTGGTAGAGAATGCCTTATAGAGTTCAAATGGATGTAATGTTGAATGAAAATGCAATATAGAAAATACTCAATATGATTTCAACAAACAAGGTAATCACTTTTCTCTGGCAATCCCCTCCCCCCCTTGATACAATGCAAGGAAATGGAAGGAAGCACACAGTTCTCAGAAATGCAATCAAATGTGATTCAGTTCAATCCCAGCAAGCTTACAGAAAACAGATAGGAGTTTTGAAAACACAGGCCCAAATGCTTTGATATGTGCTAGCAATGGATGAGAAATATGCTGGAAATGCTTTTTAATTCCCTTTCAGAGGTTCAGGGTGAGTGGTATCTAGTTAATATTAGTCCAGGCTCACACTAGCAATGAGGCAGGGATAGTTAGCAGGTTAAACGAATTTCTGGCAAATGGAAGGCAAGCAGCAGCAGTTTTTACATGTGAAGAAATTTGCAAATCGCGGTAAAATTCGCGGATGCGCCGAGTGCTATTACAGAGGAACCACAAGGACTATCTCTATCGTTTTGGGGTCCTAGGAAAGCCTAGGATCTCAGCTTCAAAATGAAAGTTACTGCAAGTCTCTAGCACAAATGGTCGCGGAGATATGAACGATTGAATAAAGGTCGTTTTTCAGATTTGAAATTTTAAACGCACACTTTTTCAGCTTTAAAAATGATGGCAGGATAACACAATTGCTAAGCTGCAGTTCTACTTAGGTTAAAATGGATTGAATTATATTATTTTAACTAAGAGATTGGTTCTGCACAGTTTTCTAGGTACTCACACTATATTCTTGAGTGAAATGGGCCTCGCCATGGATCTGGTCAGGGTTTTGGACTGGGCTCGGGTCTCTCTCTGGGCACAGCACTGCTTTCTCTCTGGGTACAGCACTGCTTTCTCCCTCTGGTCTGGTCTCTAGTTCTGGATAGATTGAAGTCTCTAGTTTGGCTCTCTGGAGGTTTGATGGAGGTAAAGTCTGGATCTCTGGATGTTGTATGGTCCGGCAGAGCGCGTTGCAGCAAATGGAATTGAAGGTCCCTATCTGTCCTGTCTGTCTGCTTTTATGTGTTTAGAATGTGGGTGTGTTCTAGCATCACTGACCCTACCTCTCTCTCAGCTTCTAATTGGTTAAACTTCCATTTATCATTTGATTGGGGAAGGAAGTGTGTGTCAGCGTGATGTCATTTTATGGCTTGCAGATAGGACACTCCTCTGTCAGATTGCACACATTCTATATTTGATAATAAAAGACATATTTCAGAGTTACACAGTTGTTTGAAATTACATATACATGGTGTGGCTGAATTTAGCCATGTCTCTGTCCAAATCTGCTGTTTCTAAGAGCTTGCATTCAGAAATGGCAGATAATTGACTTTTTAACTGATTTTTCACTTTCTGACATTGACCCAACTTTACATACATGTGTGCAGGGAGTAGGGACATTAACTGATGAAGTTTCAGATTTTTAACATGCATACATTTAGAGTAATATCCACTTTTCCGCTAAAACCCCCCTGAACATGCCACCGGGTCGAAAAACCTCTTAAAATG
Source organism: Ambystoma mexicanum (assembly GCF_040938575.1). Classification (NCBI taxonomy): domain Eukaryota; kingdom Metazoa; phylum Chordata; class Amphibia; order Caudata; family Ambystomatidae; genus Ambystoma; species Ambystoma mexicanum. Next base: position 282,156,638 of record NC_090929.1, read on the forward strand.
TGGGCAGAAAAATCACAAGAATTATGGTATCATTTATAAAATTTTCACATGTCCGCTCTATGAGTTATTCATCTTTTTAAAGTTATGTTCTGGCTCCAAAGGGGTGTGGTTTACCCTCAACACAAGGTTGAATTTCTGGTTTTTTCCAGTTCTGCCAAGCCAGCTTGCTCTCACAGGCAGTGCCCCTCCCAGCTCCTGCCAAGAGGAAGCTACATTTTACGACTGCGGTAATAAAAACCTTTGCCTGAGTGAAGAGGGCTTTGTTCACTCTCCTGCAGAGCACAGGTAATTCAATTATCAGATAGATGGCATATCCTTAGTGTGGGCAGCAAAAGGAAGGTTGGCCTGGGAACACAGTGGTGACTCAAGTTTCACTCCTGATGGGGGTAGTTGCCAGGCAGAATTCAGTTCCTTAAGCCAAGTTTCAGATAAAATGTCACTTTTTGTTCCCCAGTTCCTGCATTCAAATAAAACTAAACATTTTTACATATGCAGCTAGAAGGCTGATTCTAAGTTTAAAACTATGACATTTAAACAGTTACAAAGGCATGTGACACCAAACATAGCTCACTCATTTAATCTAAACATTTTCGATTTTAGTGTCTTTAAATCCAGTGCAACTTAAACTGCTGACTCCATAGCAGTTTTGTTATAAGCATTGTTTTGGGCTCTTCATTTCCCAGATTTTGTAGGCACACAACACTCCATTCTACCAAATGTCTGCTGGTGTCCAGTGAGTTTTTAGATGTGTTGCAATGTTTAAAATAGACAGTTTGAGCCTGCCTTCAGAGTAACACAGGGTGGTTTTAAACTGCCGGCTTTTGGATAGTGGTGAGTACTGGTACTGCACCCATTTTTGGGATTTAAGAAAATGAATTCCCAACAATTCTAGGTTGCATTTGGCAATCAGCATTGCCATTCCCAATGGTTTCAGACTACTGTGTGGGTAGTCCAATGGTGGTTTTAGGCAGTTTCCTTCTGTGCCCATAACATCGGCAAAAATGAATGGCAGCCTATTCTTCATGCATTTCCCTGTGCATTTTCTGGGAAGCTCTGGCCATCATGATGTTTTCCATGTCAGTACTGCACAGTTTTGAGGTATGGCTCGGATGCATGGGTAAATACATCCCACAAGCCCCCCTCTTGCGATGGCCATTCGGTTTCACTGATGGGACTCGCAAGATCTGGGATGTTTCCTCATCTTCTTCCAATAGATGGCACAGTTCAGCATCTTTTCCTCCATCCGGTCGGATCGATCGGTTCTCCTCGCCGGTCCTGATGGGAATATTGGGCGGTACCCCGAGCCCGTTGCGTCTCAGCTCCCGGTCTCCGGATCGTCCTCCTTGGCCCGTCTCAAGGTTTTCTTTCTCCTAGGACGACAAAGGAAGAGCGGCAATACCTATTCATAGACGTTTTTCCACCACCGTTGAGATAGTGGGGCAGCATATGCATTTCATCATCACGAAACATTACATTCTTATTTTGAAAAAATAAAAACAGTATAACTAAGAGACAGTTTCATGCAAATCACAATATTTTAGAGACTAGATGTGGTATGTTTTATGGTTGGAACTGAATTAGTCTGAGACCGTACCCTCTAGGATTCCAGAGGATTCCTCCAGTTGTTGCAGAGTGTGACTGGGATGGCAACACTTCAACTGGTTTATGTGGACCCACTTGTCTTCCCCCTCTGCCGAACCGCCTTTGGGGATGCGGATCTTGTAGGCCACAGGGGAGATCTTGTCGATGATCTCAAATGGTCCCTTCCATGTAGGCAAAAATTTGCGCTGCTTGGCCTGGTTCCTTTGGAAGTTGTATAGATAGACCCGGTCTCCCACCTGATATTCCTTCCTGGAAGTTTTCAGGTCATAATGGGTCTTCATGCTACCAGCCGATCTTTCTAGATTCCGCTGAGCATAAGCAAAAGCATGTTGGAGGTGTTTCCTTAAATTCTCCACATACTCATGAGTAGTGGAGGCATTTATCAGTGTCTGCTCTTGGGTCCTGTAGAGCAAATGCTGGGGAAGTACCATCTTGCGCCCAGTCATCAACTCAAATGGTGACATTTTGGTTGCAGATGAAGGGGTAGATCTGATAGCCATTAGGACCAGAGGTAATCGGATATCCCAACTTGGCCCAGAATCTGCCACAAACTTCTTTAATATGCTCACAATTGTCCGGTTATATCTCTCTACTGCCCCAGAAGAAGCTGGTCTATAAGCAATATGCAGCTTTCTCTTGACCCCCAGTATCTCCCACATCTTTGTCATTACTTCACTGGTGAAGTGGCTACCTCTGTCTGACTCAATCCTTTGAGGTAGACCAAAACGGGAAAAGATGTGGTTAATCATCAAGGCAGCTGCAGTTTCTGCCTTGCAATTTGGGGCTGGGAGACATTCCACCCACTTGGTAAACAAGCATGTCACAGTCAACATGTACTTATTCCCCCTAGCCGAGCGAATCACAGGGCCTACAAAGTCGATTTGTAAATCTGATCATGGCAGTGTCATTCCCCTCTTTTGTAAAGGCGCCCGGTGCGTAAGGGATGATGGCTGAAATTGTGCACACACAAGACAACCCTTCAAATATTGGTTGAGGTCCTGGCCCATGTGTGGCCAGTATGCAACCTCTCTTAAGATTTCCAATGTTGTGTGAAACCCCCTATGACCGGCGGTGGCCGCATCATGGGCGTGACTTAACATCAGGCTTCGGAATGAGGTAGGAACCACCCACTGGTCGTGGCCAGCTTTGGATTTCCTTACCAACAAACCGTCTTGGATCCGGAACATTTTTGGACATTTCATCAACACTCTTAGGTCCTCTTTCCCAATGTAATCGGTATCCGTCAGGGGAAAGTTCTCAGGGTCCTCAAGGTGCTGGTAAAATTTACCAATTATTGGATCCCCCTTCTGAGCAGTAATCAAATCAGCATCAGGGGTCTCCTTACTCCATTGTGCAATTGAAAGGTCGTTGTGAGCATTTGTCTGGGACCTAGTGATAGCAGTGACCTGGATTTCCCCCAACAGGGACTCAATCTCAATTAGATCCCCTTGGATGGCCCCGGTTTTGGCCAGCTGATCAGCTAAGTCATTTCCAGTTTTGTCTGGTCCCTCTACTTTGGAATGACCCTTGATCTTTTTCCAGTAGATGGTCATCCCATTCGATGTGACCAGATCATCAATGTTTTGGATCAACTTCCCATGTTTCAAGGGTTTGTTGTTAGCACATAACATGCCTCTGGTTTTCCAATTAACCAGGTGCTCCACGAACCCGTTCCGTACATAATCCGAATCTGTGATTATGACCAGTTCGTGGAGTTGATGCTGGACAGCAGCGAGGATGGCCTGATGCACAGCCATCAATTCTGCCACCTGACTACTTCGGGGACCAATTTTGTATCCAGCGGAGGGTTCTGGGGACTCATTCACCCATGCATTCCCTACGCCGGCCACCAGTTCTTTCTCCCCGTTGTTGTCAACATGGTAAGAGCATCCATCCACATAGACAGTGGGCATTCCCTCACACTTGTCCTCTTCAAAGACTTTGTGTGGGGAATTAAGGTATGCTTCCGTGTTGTCCTTGATTTTTAGACTTTCGTCCTCGAGACAGTTTTCTCTGGCACAATCATGCAAGTCAGCCAGACCTTGCGCGAGGGGACTCTTCTTGTTTTGGCCATATCTGACCTCCACAGGAAAGCCTTGCATTGACAGAATCCAGGAAGTAATTCGGGAATTACTCACATTTCCAGCCCGGATTCTGTCACTTTGGAGATATTGAAGAGGCTGGTGTGGAGTCTCCACTATGATGTGTTCCCCCTGGATAAACGGGCGGTAATTCTTCAATGCCCACACCGTTGCCAGGAGTGCCTTCTCACAATCGTTGAATTTTTCCTCCACAGAGGATAAAGTTTTGCTCGCATAGGAGATTACTTTATTGACCTGGTCATGCTTTTGGTATAATACTGCCGTCAAGCACGTATTAGAGAACCCCGTCTCCAGGAAGAACTCCTTGTTTCTGACAGGGTAAGCTAGGCAAGGCGCTTGTGAGAGGCTTCTCTTGAGTTGTCTTACTGCCTCGGATTGTTCTGGACCCCATTCCCACTTGACCCCCCCCTTTAGGAGATGAATCAGGGGTCTGGTGATCTCTGCGTAGCCCTCAATGAACTTTCTGCTGTAATTAGTCAGTCCAAGGAGGCTCCTTAGTTCCCACAGAGTTGTGGGGTCTTTCAGTTTCTGAAGTGCTTCCACTTTCTTTTCCTGGGGACAGAGACCCTGAGGAGTAATCTCATGCCCCAAGAAATTAACACGGGTTCTACACCACTGTGCTTTCTGAAAGGAAAGTTTTGCTCCGGCGGCCCTCAACTGTGTCAGAACATAACGGATCTCCGCTATATGTTCCTCCACAGATGAACTTTTGATGAGGACATCATCTACATAAGCCAGGTTACCCCTCGCACCCAGGTCGGGCATGGCCTTATGTAGGAAAATATTGAACTCATTACCGGAGTTGAGGTATCCGAAGGGAGTCCGGGTCCATGTGTACTGCTGGCCCCCAAAGGTAAAAGCCAGTTTGTATTGGTCCTCCCTACTGACAGGCACGGTCCAGTATCCATTGGTCAGGTCTATTGCAGTGAATACCTGTGACCCCTGAATCTGGGCCAGCCCTTGGTCAATGTAGGGCAGAGGCCATCGGGAAGTATGGACCCGTTTGTTGAGCTCCCTAAGGTCGGCGCAGAGTCTCCACTGGCCGTTTGGCTTCAATATTCCCAGCACCGGATTATTGAAGGTGCTGTGGACTGGACGGATTATTCCCCGGGACTCAAGGTTCTTAATTATTTCAGTAAGGGACTCCATTGATGCGAGAGGCAAGCGATATTGCTTCACAAACACAGGAGTCATGCCAGGGTCCGTGGGGATTGTTGTTGTGTGGATGTCAGTGCGACCACAGTCATATGAGTCTACCGCAAAGAGATCTTGGAAATCCAAGAAAACTTGTTTCAACTTTTGCTTTTGTTCCAGAGTCACACAGGCATCAGCTAGGTTGACTCTCTCTTCCACCATCTGCCTGAAGCCTGGAAAGACTTCTGGTTTGGCTATTTCCGCGGCCTCCTCCAGCTGGGTGGAGAAGTCCCTGGTCAGAGTGCTGATTTGGACCGGAGGCTTCAGGTGGGAAAGGCAGCCCTCATGTACCTGGAAAATCACCTCATCCCTCCTGAAGTCACATGTCACATCTTCCTTACCATAGGGGCAGGAAGTGTACACCAGGAAGTTCCCCCCATGCCGGGTGAAAATCCTGTCTGGTGTTGTATTGTCCTCACTGTCACTGTCAACACAGTCCTTGGGGATTGGTCCTAACAGTTCATTTACAAGATCAATGGAGAAATGTCGGTCATCAGCCGCCATTCCAATAATGGTGCCTGCGGCTAGAGTAATACTCTTTAAGTCGCTGTTATCCACCTCTATTAGAATGGTGTCATGTTCTATGTTGACTAATGGAGTTGGGTTTACCCCCAACCCTTGCTGTTGGAGAGAAGCATTTAGATGTATGTAAGCATCAGGGTTTTTCAACTCTTGTCCCCTTTTAACTTTCACTTCCAGGGAGAATTGTCGGGTCCTTTCTGGGATGGTGACTTCCTCTTTAACCTGAATTTCAACTGCATAAGGTAGCAATTGAGCTGACCTAAATGCTTTTTCTGGATCATCAAAGCCCATGGGATTATCCGCTAATCGGGACCAAGCTTTGAAGTTTATTAGGTCCAAACTAATGGCAAAGCGATTGAGAATGTCACTGCCTACGTAAAAGGCGGCAGGGACGTCTCGCACGACCCAACAATTATGGACTATGCTCTTGTTGCCAATGGAGATTTTGAGCATACACCTGCTTGGCAGGAGATGTTTGGAACTAGGTGCTTCCAGGTCCATTTCCCATTTGTCTATCAGTTTGAAGGTGGGAATGGCTGGATCTTTTGGGAGTTGGCGAAACATGGCTTCGCTGATGAAGCTCTTACCGTTGTTCACACACACTCGAGCGAGAACAGAGTCCTTCCCATCATTTAACTGAACAGGGATGAACAACTGCTCTCCAATTTGCTGAATATCAGCCAGGCTCTGAGCTGATTTCACATCTTTCTGGACTATAGGAGTGGGAGTTTCTGATTGTGGATTAGTATAGAATCTCAGAGTGTTTCCTTCCAGCGTGGAATACCACTTTAGACTGGAAGGAAGGTTGATTTTCAGAAATAGAGAGGACCCCCCATCACCAGTCTGTTGTCCTACTGCTATTACTGTCACGTCTGGAATTTGGTTGTTCTGGAAGTGAAATTCTACTTGGTCAGATTTTTGTTCAACCATGTGGCATGTGCCGTTTAAACTAACATGGTTGACACTCTGTTTTAATTTTATTGGTCGGCTAGTCTGGGTCCAGAGGACCTTGTTTACGCAATCTATTAGGGGTGACAACCTTCTCAGGAGGTCATTCCCTAGTAAACAAGGGGTGCCCTCTGGGGTCACAACTATGACCGGGTGTTTCAACTTGTGTCGCCCGATCTTAATGTCCAAGTCTGCCGTCCCCTCGACGGGAATTTCCTTCCCGTCAAAGTTCTGCAGTTGTCCAGGAAGAGAGGTGAGAGGAATTTGGTAATTCTCTCCCCTTCCTGCATTCAGTTCGTCAAAGGCCCTTCTGGACAGAAGGGTAGCTTGAGATCCAGTGTCCACCAGCGCTGAGATTGTACCCTGCCCCTGTACTTGTACCGGGGCATAATATCTTCCCTCCTTCTCCTCAAGGGGGCACAGATAATGTACATTTTTGGACAACTGGTGGGCTAACTTTCTGGTCTTGGACATGGCGAGAGAAGAGATCTGGGCAGAATTCGGGGGAGAGCCTTGGGAATCTGAAAGAAAAATTTGGCAACTGGAGATCAGAGCCATTGTGGGTTCCCCTGGCTCCGGTTCTGGGCCGCCCCCCCCTTTTTGGAGGCAGTCACCAGGATGAATTTGAACCAGGGGATTTTCTTGCTGTTGGTTCTGGGATGAGATGGTGGGCGGCGGTAGCCCAGTCTCCACCTCTCCCCAGTCTGGATTGGCATCCCTAGGGACCCATTTTTCTTTGGGAGGAGTTCCCCCCTCTCTGAAGGAGAAGATCCTTTTCCCAGGATCCTCTGAGGATCCCTCTCCCTCAAATTGGAAGATCTGTACCTCCTCCTCAAACTGAGTCTGTTTGGGTCTTTTGTTTCTCCTACCCCCCCTCTGCTCCTTAGGAGGCAGACTTTCAGGGGCAAGAGATTTTGTTTCCGGTTCCTGGGTTTCCAGGGGCTGTTTACAAGTGAGGAAGGAAGCTTCCTCCAAGGCTTTACACCCCCCTTCCCTTTGTGCCTCCTCCCTGGGAACCGGTGAGTTATCGGGGTGCTGCCCCCGTCATTGTTCTGGAGCACCAGGTCCAGAGTTGGGTGCGTTCTGCGCCGGCACGCCCATCTGAGGGTTCTGCTGAGCCCTCAGTATGTGACCCAGGTCCCGCGCCATGTTTTGAACCTGGCGCTCTAACTGGGAAACCCGCTCAGGCTGATACGGGGCCCTGTTTTCTCCCCTGGGCTGATCCCGGGAAGGGTAGCTGTCCCTCCTCTGGTAATACCCCGGGTTGGGAAGATTTGGGTACCCCTCCACCCTTGGCCTCCCCTCTCCCGGATTCAGTGGTCTGGGCTCAGGGAATTGGGGAAAGAAGGATGGATGGTTTTGGGGCTGAAAGTCGGGTGGATATCTGGGGAAAAAGTTCTGCCCCGGGTTTGGTAAATTTCTGCCCTCCTGTGGGAAGTTTGGAGGGAAGTTCCCTGGGTTAGGTGCTTGTCTGGATCCCCCCCCTTGGGCTGGAGGAGTCCACACATAACCCAGGATGGGTCGATTTCCCTTGTAACGGGGACTTACATAATCAGGAGAGCGAGGGACCCCATTTTTGGGGCTGCCTCCTTGGCTCCCTGTCTGTGACTGACCCGAGGACCTCCTGGGCCTAGCATTATTAGGTGCAGGTAGGTTTTTAGGCCCCCCCATCTCCAAATCCAAAACGGGGGTGACCTTTACCTCTGCCACCTTGGCAGCAGCAGGGGTGCTGTTGGCTTTGGGGTTTTTCTGGGCATTACTTTTGCTATCTACCGGTTTCTGCACCTCATAGATCCGGGTAGCCTGTTCACTGACCCAGTCTAAAGATCTTTTCTCGTGAAAATCCCTCACGAGCTGGGTCATGATATATTTGGGCAAGGCATGGAAAAACGTATTTATAAATTCCCTGCTATCCGTGCGCACCCTTCTTGTGGTCTGTGCAAAAGCACGCTTTAACTCCTGCACAAATTCTTGTGGGGCCTGATCCTCCCCACATTGCAAATTGTAGGCTGCCTTGCGAGCCTCTTGAGGATTTCTGTGAACAGAAAAATGTTTCAGGATGGCCGCCTTATATGTGGACCATCTTAAATGATTTTGGTCCTCCAGCCCCGCAAAGAAACTGGAGTATTCCGGGGAGAATGTCCACTTTACATATTGAATACAGCTTTGGCTGTCCTTCAAATGGAAAGTCTCCATCATTTGTTCAAACAACTCTAAGTGCTCCCAAACAGAACACTTAGCGTTCTTATGGTAAGGCGTGATGACGCTCCTGATCGCCTTAATCTGCTTTAAGGGGTCCTTAAGCAAGGCCCTTTTTGCCTTATTGGCCTTTTTGGTTCGGGTAACCCTTGTCCATTCTTCCTCGGACTCAGAGGCACTGCTCCCAGAGGTTCCCGTCTGTTCTTCCAGGTTTTCCCGGATTCTGCGAGCCTGGGAATGGCTGGCAGAATGTGGGGACCTGGTCTCCTGTGTCCTGCGCAGTTCAGAGGAGTCTTCAGATTCCTCCTTGCGGCCAGGATTTGATGGGTACCCCCTCCACTGACCTAACTGGGCAGAGGTTTTCAGGATGCCCTTAATGGGCCTACTCTCCTGGGGTTCCCCATTGAACTGTACTGTACTTGGGTGCCCATACCCGGATGCCCACCCCTCCATTCCTGAGTGGTACTGGCCTATGAGCCCCATACTCTTAGCTGGATAGTAATCTGCCATCCCTGCAGCCCTGTGCTTATGTGCGCCAGGGGACATGGGGGTGGCAGAGTCCAGGGACTGAGAGGTATGAGGGCCTCTGGTACTAGTGCTCCTGAGGTTATGCTCCGGAGTTTCCCTTTCCCAGCGAACCTCATCTCTATCCGCCCCTGCTCCCTGTTGCAATGCAAGAGCCTGCATTTGTGCTTTCAGTTCCTCTGTTAAGGCCTTACTCGACTCTATCAGTCTCTCCTGCATCGCTACCTGTTGTTGGAGCCTATCATTGTGTTGGCAGAGAGCCTCATTCTCTCTCTGTGCTTCCTGATTGGTCCTGGAGTACTGGGCCAGTCTTTGCTGCAGGAGGGTTACCTCCTGGGCAATGTCCCTATTGGCCTGCTCCTTTCTTGCCAAAGCCTCTTCCACCCTCCTGGTGTGCTCTAACGAGTTCTGGTGTTCTTTTTGGAGGTCACCCAGTCCCTGGTGGGCCAGGTGATTTTCTTCCATTTTCCTTTTTAAATGGCAGACTTCCTGGCCTATGGCGTCTCTTTCCTGACTAAGAGCCTGCATTTGTGCCGCCAGGTCGTCCCTCTGCCTTTGGAAGGCACCAGCATTCTGGCGCTCCTGATCAAACTCTGCCTGGGTATCCAGGTCTTTCAGAATTAGTTTGTTGCTCTCTGCCTTCACTCTATCTAGGTGGCCTTGCAGGGTGACTACCTGCTCAGCACATACCCTGTTGAAGTCCAGTTGTTGCTCCAGCTTTTTCTGGTTTTGCAGTAGGGAGTCCAAACCTTCTTGGTATTCCTTCTGCAAGGCCAGAAATCTGGTATCCTGTTCTACCTTTTCCTGTTGCAGCACATCCATATCCTTCTTTATTTTAATGATGTGCTGCCTACTATCATCTTCTGACTCCTGGCTCCTCTGCAGCCTCTGCTCAGAAGAGACCAGGTCAGATTGGGCCTTCTGTAATGCCATCTGTTGCCTATTTGCCAGATTTTGGCTTTCAGCACATCTATCCTGCATGTCTCCCATATATAGGTACAGGTATGCTGCTATCCTGGCAATCTTATTGTGTTCCTCTTTGGCTTTAGGAGCCATATATAGTTCACTCAGGGCCACATGTAAGGGACCCTGATCTCTATATATATCTGACCCTGTTTCAGTGACCTGTTGTGTGATGGCCTGCAACCACACATCCTGGCCCTGTTCGGTCCATTCACCTCTCACAAATAGCTTATGCAAGAGGTGCTCTCTGGCTATTTTCATGTCTACTAAGGTCGTCATTCTAGAGATTGGTCTCTGTCCTGACTTACAGAAGTTTGTATTTTATTTTTGCAGAACAGAACTTTTCTTGGAGTGTCCCTTTTGAGGAATGCTTCACAGCGTAATGCAGCGTGGTGATCCGACCGGATGTATGTATCCCGTCAGTTAGCACACTGTATTAAGCTGCACAAGTGGTAAATCTAACCCAACGTCTCGGCTCGAGCCCCCAATTTGTAAGAGGATTCAATTCAACACTACAGCTAAGTCAACGCCTAGTCTATAATACTGAATGAAAACCCTTATTGATATATTTTTATGTCCAGTTCATGCGTTCTGGATGACTACCCCTATATAACACCCCTCTCTTGGAATCCCCCTGACCCCACTGAGCCAAGAAGTAGTTCTGTTTTACAAGTTAAAAGGTTTATTTGATAATTTAAACAAGAGATATATAGATCACACTTTATAATAAATTAATAATTGAATAGCACACTTAATCTGATATGATAAAGATTAATAACGGAGAATCTGGCACTAACACGCTTCTCTATAATCAATAAGGAGTTGACATGAAATGGATAAGGTAGCACACTGGTAAATAGGAACAAAAGTATAATGTGGTAGAGAATGCCTTATAGAGTTCAAATGGATGTAATGTTGAATGAAAATGCAATACAGAAAATACTCAATATGATTTCAACAAACAAGGTAATCACTTTTCTCTGGCAATCCCCTCCCCCCCTTGATACAATGCAAGGAAATGGAAGGAAGCACACAGTTCTCAGAAATGCAATCAAATGTGATTCAGTTCAATCCCAGCAAGCTTACAGAAAACAGATAGGAGTTTTGAAAACACAGGCCCAAATGCTTTGATATGTGCTAGCAATGGATGAGAAATATGCTGGAAATGCTTTTTAATTCCCTTTCAGAGGTTCAGGGTGAGTGGTATCTAGTTAATATTAGTCCAGACTCACACTAGCAATGAGGCAGGGATAGTTAGCAGGTTAAACGAATTTCTGGCAAATGGAAGGCAAGCAGCAGCAGTTTTTACATGTGAAGAAATTTGCAAATCGCGGTAAAATTCGCGGATGCGCCGAGCGCTATTACAGAGGAACCACAAGGACTATCTCTATCGTTTTGGGGTCCTAGGAAAGCCTAGGATCTCAGCTTCAAAATGAAAGTTACTGCAAGTCTCTAGCACAAACGGTCGCGGAGATATGAACGATTGAATAAAGGTCGTTTTTCAGATTTGAAATTTTAAACGCACACTTTTTCAGCTTTAAAAATGATGGCAGGATAACACAATTGCTAAGCTGCAGTTCTACTTAGGTTAAAATTGATTGAATTATATTATTTTAACTAAGAGATTGGTTCTGCACAGTTTTCTAGGTACTCACACTATATTCTTGAGTGAAATGGGCCTCGCCATGGATCTGGTCAGGGTTTTGGACTGGGCTCGGGTCTCTCTCTGGGCACAGCACTGCTTTCTCTCTGGGTACAGCACTGCTTTCTCCCTCTGGTCTGGTCTCTAGTTCTGGATAGATTGAAGTCTCTAGTTTGGCTCTCTGGAGGTTTGATGGAGGTAAAGTCTGGATCTCTGGATGTTGTATGGTCCGGCAGAGCGCGTTGCAGCAAATGGAATTGAAGGTCCCTATCTGTCCTGTCTGTCTGCTTTTATGTGTTTAGAATGTGGGTGTGTTCTAGCATCACTGACCCTACCTCTCTCTCAGCTTCTAATTGGTCAAACTTCCATTTATCATTTGATTGGGGAAGGAAGTGTGTGTCAGCGTGATGTCATTTTATGGCTTGCAGATAGGACACTCCTCTGTCAGATTGCACACATTCTATATTTGATAATAAAAGACATATTTCAGAGTTACACAGTTGTTTGAAATTACATATACATGGTGTGGCTGAATTTAGCCATGTCTCTGTCCAAATCTGCTGTTTCTAAGAGCTTGCATTCAGAAATGGCAGATAATTGACTTTTTAACTGATTTTTCACTTTCTGACATTGACCCAACTTTACATACATGTGTGCAGGGAGTAGGGACATTAACTGATGAAGTTTCAGATTTTTAACATGCATACATTTAGAGTAATATCCACTTTTCCGCTAAAACCCCCCTGAACATGCCACCGGGTCGAAAAACCTCTTAAAATGTGGGCAGAAAAATCACAAGAATTATGGTATCATTTATAAAATTTTCACATGTCCGCTCTATGAGTTATTCATCTTTTTAAAGTTATGTTCTGGCTCCAAAGGGGTGTGGTTTACCCTCAACACAAGGTTGAATTTCTGGTTTTTTCCAGTTCTGCCAAGCCAGCTTGCTCTCACAGGCAGTGCCCCTCCCAGCTCCTGCCAAGAGGAAGCTACATTTTACGACTGCGGTAATAAAAACCTTTGCCTGAGTGAAGAGGGCTTTGTTCACTCTCCTGCAGAGCACAGGTAATTCAATTATCAGATAGATGGCATATCCTTAGTGTGGGCAGCAAAAGGAAGGTTGGCCTAGGAACACAGTGGTGACTCAAGTTTCACTCCTGATGGGGGTAGTTGCCAGGCAGAATTCAGTTCCTTAAGCCAAGTTTCAGATAAAATGTCACTTTTTGTTCCCCAGTTCCTGCATTCAAATAAAACTAAACATTTTTACATATGCAGCTAGAAGGCTGATTCTAAGTTTAAAACTATGACATTTAAACAGTTACAAAGGCATGTGACACCAAACATAGCTCACTCATTTAATCTAAACATTTTCGATTTTAGTGTCTTTAAATCCAGTGCAACTTAAACTGCTGACTCCATAGCAGTTTTGTTATAAGCATTGTTTTGGGCTCTTCATTTCCCAGATTTTGTAGGCACACAACACTCCATTCTACCAAATGTCTGCTGGTGTCCAGTGAGTTTTTAGATGTGTTGCAATGTTTAAAATAGACAGTTTGAGCCTGCCTTCAGAGAAACACAGGGTGGTTTTAAACTGCCGGCTTTTGGATAGTGGTGAGTACTGGTACTGCACCCATTTTTGGGATTTAAGAAAATGAATTCCCAACAATTCTAGGTTGCATTTGGCAATCAGCATTGCCATTCCCAATGGTTTCAGACTACTGTGTGGGTAGTCCAATGGTGGTTTTAGGCAGTTTCCTTCTGTGCCCATAACATCGGCAAAAATGAATGGCAGCCTATTCTTCATGCATTTCCCTGTGCATTTTCTGGGAAGCTCTGGCCATCATGATGTTTTCCATGTCAGTACTGCACAGTTTTGAGGTATGGCTCGGATGCATGGGTAAATACATCCCACAGTACAGACCCTGGGCTCTCCCCCACCCTACTCCCACCACTTTCCCAGTGCTGCCGCCCATCGTGCTCCCACTACAGTCCCATAACACAAACATACACACATCCATACACATTTAAATAAAAAATAAATCAGCATAAACTTACCTTCTGCAGGGGCCTGCGCATGGTTGCTAAAATGCCCCGCTCCAGGTTGCTATGCCCGTATGTGAGAGGAGGCTCAGGAGCACCCCCTCGCACATACATACATGCAGTGCCCCAGCCAGCATTTCCAATGAGCTATGCAAGGCTGGCGATGAAAAACACCCCCAACGTTGCATGGCTCAGTGATCATGTGCGGCTGGGGAAATGAACTGTCAAAGGCAAACAGTGTTTCCCTTTGACAGTTCAGCCTGCCCAGGAGCACTCCCTCAGCTGGATAAAGCAGCTGAGGGAGTGCTCAGTGTTTCACTGCGCCGGCTCCTTGGCTCCTCCATAATGGGTGAGGTGGCCAGTGGGTGGACGCCCCCTCACCCATTATGGATGAGTCGGCAGGCTTGTACTGGCCTATAGGGCAATAGGGTGATGACTGTACCAAAAATGCAAAATGCTAGTGTAGGCCAATCAAAATGGGCCACTTTTTTGGCCAATGTGGGCCAGTTTGAGGAGTTTTGTCCCTATGCAGCTAGTAGTTTTGACCATTGTTGATGAATAAATATTCTTAAAATATCACTATTTGTGTACATTTGAATAAAAAACAACTCCTTGGGTACTAATCAAACAGTCTGCGACTAAAGGACCGAATATCCATTTGCAACTGCTGGCCATGTTTTCATTGGTGCCTAAGACCATGTTATGGTCCAGTCTGACCATGTGAGCTGCCCCCTCCCATTTCCTCCAATCTAAAAAACAAGAAAAAGTATTTCAATTTATTTATTTATATATTTTACACATTTCATGCTGGGCTCTGGCGCCCCCCTAGGAGGCGGCCGCGCCCCCCTTGGGAGGCGCACCCCACAGTTTGAAGACCTCTGCATTATAGTGATATATCGTAAACATATTTTTCATAGTGTACAATGCTATGTGATGCCACTTCCTGTTTTGTCAAGGGGTAAAAGGTCGTGTTCCATCGCTTCCCGTGATATCACTTTGTGGTGGGATGAAATGACATCTCTTCCTGTGATGTCATCAGGGGGTCAAGGGTCGTGTGATGTCACTTCCGCTACCTCTGGCATTTTGGTGAAATGATGTCTCTGTATGAGGTTCATTTGTGGTTCACCGGGATTGCATCCTGGTCAAGGCAATGTGAAAACGAAAATAAAGCAGGCTCTTAGAGAACTCTTTATTCTCCAGTTGCATCTTTGCGAATGTAGAACATATGGGGAAGCAAAAATTCACATGGTGATTTTAATGATTAGAGTGCTAAAGAAAAATATAGGGGAATCCTCTACTCAGGGGAACTGAGGACTGTAAACTGAACACCACATGAATGCTCATGTTATCTTCAATACACATGTATTCAATTTAAAAACAGGCTCAATAAAGGACATTATTATCTGACAGGATAACACCTGAAAATACAATCCACTTATTTTAACAATTTTTTAAAATACGTTTTTTTTTCTAAATCATGTGCTATACAGTGGAAATAAAGTGTGAAGTGCTAAATATGAAATCACAAATACACCACAGCAATTTTTTAAAAATCTTTCAAGACAAAAACCAAAACAAAAAAACAAAAATAATATTTTTTCAGACAAGGTTTCCTAATCCCCTATTACATTCAACCAGGCCTCTAATTCTGAACAGCATCAAATGTGTATTTTAGGGAGTCCCTTATCATTTTTAAATCACTAATGTCAGATGAAGGCCTGTTTAGAAATTTTATAAATTGTGTGGATTGAAGATAACATGAACCTTGATGTGTTGTTCGGAGAGAGGAGTTTGACAATAAAGGCCAGGCAGACAGGATGTCCCAAACACAGTTTCTTGTTTAGAGACTAATTACGTTTTATGTTTCTGATGCCTATAATTCTGTGCAAAAGTACTCAAAGTTTTGATTTTCCTGTAGCATAGATGTTCCTGTATACCAGTAAAAGAGATAGTATTCCATCTTGTTTATATATGTAGTGCTTCATATCGTAAGCCCTGTAAAAATAACAATCAGTGTTCTTATTATGAAATGCAATATCACTTAATTTATCAGCCTAAAAAGGACGAAGGGCGGGAGCTGCCTTGCTGAAATGCAAACTTTGAAAGTGCAGGCTGAAACATGTCAGAGTTGAGCTTTTAACTTGCTGAGCTATGCAATTGCAATAAAATATGCTGTTTAATCAAGTGTGCAGTTAAAAAGAAACAAACACTTATTGGGATATCTACCCTCCGGTCTCTTTTAAAAACAAAATAACTAAGCACTGTAATAAACGTGTTATGTCAATACGAGGTGTGCATGACGAGTCAGTGCATGAATACATGTGTGGTATGCACGTAAGACGCTGAACTATTTTACCAGCTATTTCTCCTTATAAGTGCTGTGGTCTGTGGGTGCTCTGCTGGTCACAGGTTTCAATCCTAGCAAGGACTACTCAACCTTTCATACTACTGAGGTTGACAAATTAATATTACTTTCAATTTGCAGTTATCAATCTTATAAAAGAGTGTTATGTAAAGTGCTTTGGAAAAAGTGCTATAAAAGGAATTAATTATTACAAATGCCTAGGTTTTAACATCAATAAATCCAAGCATTGGGTCAGAATAATGCCACAAGGGCAGATTGTCAAAACTTTTTTGGGCGCAAAGGAGGCTCTGCCAAAAAAGGACCAACCCAATCCAACATATTACATGTTCTCATTCAGATGTTTTTTTTCTACCCTTTGCACAAATCAGGGGGAGTTTTTGTGCATTTAAAAACATAAGTCGAATTCTCAAATGGGACGCATTTTTAAATGTGCAACCATCCCCCTGCAGCATTAGTGTCGCGGGCACGCACTAAGGGACTGGACAGCACAGCTTTGTGCTGCTGTCCAATCCCTACTGAAATGCACAGGTCGCCTTTAACAAAAAGGTGATCTGCACATAAATGAAACAAGCACATTCTCTCTGCTCCTTTCATGTGTGTTACTTCCGGGGAATCTGCCCCATAGTCTTAAATTAGTGTCGCTTTCTAGAATGTATTTGTGATATGTGTGAATCTTATTTCACACCAGCATGTATGAAGCTGAATGAGACTAGGGTATGATTGCATCGAAAAACAAATAACATACATGTTGCAAAAGATGTTATCAGCAATTATAATGACCCCCCCCCCCTTCCAATATAACTCCTGGACCCCACTGTATACTTCTGTCCCCATTCCATCAATGGCCATAATCCACGTAAGAAATAAAAGTCTGGGTGGTAGAGAGGTGATTACCGTGTGCAGAGTGCAGCTGAGAAAGAACACAGTGGAAGCTGCAGTCATACTCCTTTTGTAGCTAGCCTGCACCATGCAATATTGCTGCTAGAGTGAAATGAGGCGTTAATGACTGAAGAATGGACACTGACCTGATGGTAATGCAAGGCCTTCCTATAGCCTGTGTGCTTAAGTGCAAATGCATTCAGAGGTAGGTGTTCATGAATGCACTCTTCCAGTGTTGTATGCAATCCTGCTTCCTCGTGATTAATTGCAAGACCAGGTTTAGGATCACAGACTGAGTGAATGCGTGTACAAGGGCAAAGCATGATGTACCTTCTTGGTGAGAGTGGCTATAGGTAGCAGGCAGGTGGGTTGGCTGTGCAGTATATGGCTGTATTAGAGAATGTCACGGAATGCTTCAATGTTCACCAACATCTTTGTGGTTATGGGTCATGGTAAATGTACAGAGAGACATGGTAAAACATATTGTTTTGGTGATCAAAGAAGCACTTTTAAAAAGACAAACAAAGGGAATAAACAAAATAGTGTCACTATTTACAGCATTTTTAGAAGGTTACCTGCATCAGTTTGTTTAAAATATTTGACACTGGGATGCAAAGGGCTCCTTCATCGAAGTAATGACAAGAGTTGGGAAAAGAGTACTGTGAGTGTAATCCATCTCCCCATTTCTGTTATTCTGGGCTGCCTCTTATGGAACAGCCTCCCCCTCCCTTTCCCTCTCGAGCAGGACATCCTCAGATTCCGCAAAAGCTCCTCAAGACTTTCCTCTTAACCTCCTCCTTCCCATTGTCTCTTCTCTGCTAATCTCAGTCGCTGTGATTGGTGGCCAGGGCCCTTATGTATCCCTCGGGGACCTGGCCTCTCATACCCAATTGCCCCAGCCTCTGTCTACCTCTCAGCACTTGCCTTGTCACCCACCGGCCTCAATCCTCTAAGCTTGCACTTTCTACCCAATGCGGCCCCAGACCGCATAGCACTTACCTTACTATGCACTTCATCTGCTGCTCACCCACGAGCATGGGCACTCCAGCACTTACCCCGACTCCCCCTCTTTTCACTGCAATTGCACATTCTGAATACTCACAAGGCATAGTAGGCTCGTCTTTATCTTCCACTGTATTTATTGCTTTCAATCCCATGTTCCCTCCCTGTTGCCCTGTGCGCGCTTTGAAGTAGAAATGCACAATAAATACATTAAACTAAATAATAAAAAAAAAAACTGCTCACCCCTTTTCTCTCATGAACTGCGTGATTCCCTTCCAAGAATGTTCTCCCTAGAGCAGGAGCTATTGTGTGTGTGTTTTTTTTAAGGTCTGCCATTATGATTTTCTGAAGGTAAAGGCTGTAGTGGGCAGGAACATAATGGTCCTCATCACGAGCTGGGCTGTATTACCGCCGACTGTAATAGCCCTAGCACTGACCGGTCCGGTGGTATTACCACCGGATCACGAGTTGGGCATTAACTGTAAATCGCCATTCATGATTGGGTCCATTGGATCCAATGGGGAATTTGCGGTGCTAATACTGCAGGCTAATAAAGCTGGCTGTAATACAGCCGAAAACAGGGATTTTCACCTCCAGAAAAAAGCTGGAGGTAAAACAGCCGATTTAGCGCCCAACTCGTGATAGGGCCAGCCCGTAAATGCGGCAGTAATCAATGTTCCATCTAAGCTGTGCGCATGTGCGCTTGCCCAGCTTGTTTCTGGGTGCCGCTCAGAAGATTTTTAGCAGCGCACACAGACAATTCTCACCTAAATAAAAAGATTTAGTAAGGTACAATGGACAACAATTATCTGCCATTTGCTTTCTCTTAAAATAACTAACTAATCTTAATATTCTGGAATAGCTCATTTGCATTACACTACTCTGAAAGCATGACCTTAAAAACCTATAAACCCCAACAGAATACATACACAAGAGGTTAAAAACCAATATGAAAAAGTGGCTCCATGAACAGCAGGATCTAACCAAGATTTGCCTGGACAAATTACCCAAATAATGATCCCTCCCGACACATGTCTCAGATACTTGGCTCTACCATGCTTTTACCTTGTGACTCTAACTTGTGCCCCAGAACACATTTAGATATCAACCTGGACTCTTCCTCTTTTGGCTCTACGAAAGGTTACCAGACTTGTACCGACATCTACTTCTTTTATATTCAGTTTAATATGAATAACGTTCAAGTGCCAGAAATTCTGTTGCTCATGGTGCCTTACCAAAAGTGTCATCCACACTATGTAAATGAACTATCAGCCAAAAATTGGTTAGTGACTTGGAGTAAGCAATCTACTTGGATGCATAGACTCATCCGATATTTCCTCGCCTTTGTACATATATCACGCAACTGTTTTGCAGCGATCCCGTTGCAAGTTAAAACATTATGAAACTCAAATAATAATGTGCCATCTAAAGATTTTAAGAAGACACATTTTATAGTCAGCATCTCCTACTTTAACACTGCTAACAATACCCTATAGGTGGAGAGCAAAATTGCAATATCATTGTCTTGGCGTGCAAGGGAAAATGGGTATCGACTATGCCTACCATTACTCCTCTGTAATATTAGTGAGATGGCTATTCAGATAGTTGAATGATTTTCACAAAATATGCATCCTTTGCAAGTTTTCAGAGTTCCATTGGGCATAGACCTTAACAAATTATATGGTAAATCGCTGGTATACAGAAACAGTTTCACTGAGCACTTGTTTAGTATTATAGGGTTGTAGGTGAGGGGTATGTTGCAAGAAATCCTTTATGCACTGCAAAATCATTATGTACCAGAGCCAACCCTTCCCATCTGAAGCACTCTCTTGTGCACCTTCTTTTCAAGAAACCCTCAGCCAACCCCTCCTGCCCAGCTAACTATCGCCCAATCTCCATCATTCCTTTCCTGGGCAAACTCCTGGAAAAGCTGGCCATCTCCCAGTTTAATCTTCACACTGAATCTGTTGGTTGTCTCCATGACCACCAGTCTGGCTTCAGAGCAGTCAGATGTATAGACAGTGCTGTCCTGAACATCCGTGAAGACCTGCTTCTAACCTTGATTCTAATCTCCCCTCTGTCCTCATCTGACTCGATCTCTCTTCTGCTTTTGACACTGTCAACCATGCCATCCTGCTCAATCGTCTCTGTGATAACCTGAGTATCACCGATCAGCCCCTAGGCCTGGCTAACCTCTTTCCTCTCTGATTGACCCTCCCAGGTCCAATTTGGGTCCTTCCTTTCCTCTATCTCACTCTCTACCTGTGGTGTTCCCCAGGGGTCTAACCTCTCACCCTGGATTTTCAACCAATACCCAGCATCTCTTGCCCACCGCATTGCCGCTCTCTGCTCCAACTTTCAGTGCTTTGCGGGTGACACTCAGCTCGTTTCAGGCTTCCCTCTGCCACCTCTTCTCCTTCTCACATCTCTGACTGTCTGTCTGCTATCCAGGAGTTGTACAATCTCTGCCTTAATACCAGTAAAATGGAGATTCACCTCATCGGCACACCTGCACCTTCCTTTCTTGTCACAATCTAGCCGGCCTCCCTTGGCCCTCTTCCTGCTCCCACCTGTGAGGCTAAGAACCTCATGGTCATCTTCAATTCCACACTCTCATTTTCTTGTGACATCTCTAAGAAGTCAAACTGCCAACTGCACCTCGTCAGAGGTATTCTTCCTTTCTTCTCGTTCGTCCAGAAGCTTACTTTCTCTAGAGCTTTGGTTCTCTCTAGGCTGGACTACTGCAACAGCCCCTTTCTAAATCTGAATGCTTCTACTCTCCGCCCTCTGCATCTCATCAAGTACAGGACTGCGAGGCGTGTCCTTGGCCTCAAGCTCAGGCATCGTATCTCTCCAGCACTGAAATATCTGCATTGGCTCCCAGTGGCTGCAAGGATTAAGTTCAAGACCTTCTGCATTGTCCACAAGGCCTTCTGGGGCCTGGGTTCTCAGTACCTCCAACTCCCTTCATAAATACCTTCCTACTCGAGCTCTTCGCTTCTCCACTTCCAACTCCCTCAGGTTCAGTTGCTTCTCCAAGCAATGAGTTGGTGGTAGATTTCTTTCTTCGGACGGGGCCTCCCTTTGGAACAGCCTCCTTGCTACTCTGAAACTTGAGGAGAACCATCACTGGTTCTGGAAGCACCTCAAGACCTTCCTCTTTGCTTCTGCCTTCTCTCTTCCTCTCCGCTTCTGATTTCCTGTTTGATACTGCACTGGTCACCTGGCTACCCTCTGACTTCGGGCCCAGGTCCCTGCCTGCCCGGTTGCACACCCGCACTGCCTCCCGGCAACCCTTGCACTTGGCTCTAAAACCGTACAGTACCCCTACCTGCACTTTTGGACAACTTCTGTCTGCACTTACACTTGCACCTGCCACCTGCGGGTAGAACTTCTTTCTATTGTTTCGATCCCATGTACAGCACTCCCCCCTCCCCTTTCCTTTGGTACTTTTCCCCTCCCCCATCCCTTCCCCTGCACTTGAGTAATCTCAATGTCACTTGGCCTATTAAGATCATTGTCTCTGTCCTCCTTCTGCCTCGTTGTGCTTTGAAATACTTGTGTATAGGCACGTTACAAATGCCATATCATACCATGTCATATCATATCATAATGAATTACAGAAGAGAGGTACCTGGTTACAGAAGAAGGTACTCAATCTGTTTTACTGATGACCATTGCTTCTACTAACTTAAAAGGCATATATATGGGATTCACTTCAACGAGCTCCATTAGAAACCTCAGTAAGGCACTTTTTTAATGTTGTCTTGGCTGTGGTGAGGAAGAGAGGGCACAAATATGGGCTGTATTATGAGTCCTGTCATTTTACTTCCTATGTAAGGGTTGCAAGCAGTGCTCTGATAGGATGTTGCTCCCTACTTGAATTCAAATACATTTACAGAGAGTAAAAAAGTAAGTAGCTTTACCATTAAGGATATTTTATGCTTATTAAAATATGTTCTTTCCTCTTAAAACTCCTCTTAAGATCGGGCAGCACTCTTATTAGAGTGATTTCCTATGCCACTGGTCTGCTGGTAACTAACTTGAAAATATATCAGTGCAGCTTTGTGGGTAGAAGTAGGGAGTAGGCTCCCATGCGTTCATTATTTCCCTTTTTTGTTGGGCACTTTTTCCTGTTTTTAGTGAGTAATAATGGATGGTGTATATGTCTCTTAGATATAAGGCTTGTTTTGAGTAAGTGTTGTCACAACTTGCAGGACAACACAATTTGGCTAGTAAGCAGAGGCCCAAGAATTCTGACCATCATGTTCCGAAGTGCAGTTATTCTGATGTAATTATCATTATTCAAGATCCTTACACAAACTATGCATGTTAGCCTGGCCATTGGATTACATAAAGTGACACACAAATTCCTATTGGAATGTTTTCTGACAAATTCCTTTTCATTGCCATTATTTCATCTGTAAATATTGTATTCTGTCTGAATAGTTAGACAGCTACATCAATTATGTAATATGGGTTTTTTAATACAGATAAGTGTTTTTCCAGTGGATTAAATACACATAGTTTTCTCAGCACTGGAGTACTTTTGCTAGGTACTGGGCAGATCTTGAAGCCTTGGACTAGTTGATGAGTGGTCTTTATAATATATAAAATATTTTTTAGCCTATGCGTTTGGGAAAATATGTTGTGAGATGCAACTTTTACACAGGTTTGTAAAGAATTGCAGTGGATGGGAAGCGGAAATTCCTTTCCAAACCTGATTCAGAGACAGTAGCTCACTAACTTCGCAGGCTCACAAAGTGGCTTACCTCAATAGACATTTGCGCCCATGGAGAATAATGTGCGCAGGGCAGCTAACCAGTTTCACACATAGAGAAAAATAATTAGAGGGAACATTGGCGCCGGTAATACCATTACCACCACATTTAAGGGCTACAGCCCAACTCGTGATGAGGCCCAATGTGTGGAAACTTCATTAGGCTGGATGTTTTATTTGGTGTTTAAGGGGCCATAGGATGTATCGCTAATTGTGTTTTGCTTCAGATTCACACTTGGGGTCTAAATCTCAAAGTTTGAATGTGCATAACGTGTTTACTTATGCCTCGTTTTAAGGGCATGTTTTGATTTATCAGAAGTACAAGTCCCAGATACAGTTATAGTTACCCAGTTGGAGTAAATTCAAAGAAGGAATAATGGTCTGACAAATTACATTAAATGTTGCCAATGTTGAGTGTATGTAAAGTGAAATCTGTATATTGCATAATCTAGACGTGGGTCTTGCAACGGGGGACATGCGATAATCATATTCACAATAGGACATGCTATAATAATAGAGAAGGCCGTTGCTGTTTATGCCTGTATTTTCTTATTGTGTCCATGAACTTGCAGAATGACCTCCATATCTTCCATTCTGTTGCTGAATGTACAGTACACCAACAGCTCCATCAGTTTGATCACAGAGTCAGCAATGGATGTGTTCTGGGACTAGACTC
Organism: Ambystoma mexicanum; assembly: GCF_040938575.1. Classification (NCBI taxonomy): domain Eukaryota; kingdom Metazoa; phylum Chordata; class Amphibia; order Caudata; family Ambystomatidae; genus Ambystoma; species Ambystoma mexicanum. The sequence goes on from NC_090929.1 coordinate 282,180,077, forward strand.
ATGAGTAGAATTTAACTATGCAGGAGCCCGTTTTCTCTGTTCATATGCAAATGGGACACTCCTCTTACAGGTTCATCGTATGCCATGGCATCCTCAGGTGCTTGTGGTGAGGGCTTGTTACACCTGCAAACTGTCTATGTCCTTCAAATCCCAGTGCATTAAGTAGCATTGCATGTTTCATTTGGGGCACAAAAGCAGAACCCAAAGCCCACATACGTTGTAAAGAGTAAAAACCACTGGCTCCATGCGTCGACGATTTGCCTGTAAGATGCAGGAATGGCAGCAGGGGTGTGGGCCCTTGCATGTCAGATTCGTTTGTGTGGGTTCACTATATGCTGTCATCGTCACACATGTGTGGTAGTTATGCATGCTTGGATGCAGGGAAAATAGGACCACTCACTCCCTGTGGTAGGTAACATTATTTATTAAGCTTAACAAATGAACGTGTATCTAAGTAAGATTATAGAAGTAGTAGCTTTGCAGGAGTGGACCAGAGGAAACATCTTCTAGTTTGCCACTTCCATTTAAAACTCTAGGGAGCAGAAATAGCAAACAGAAGGATGCTGTGGTTGGGGGAATTTCCTGTATGAAAGAGACGTTTCCTTCCAGAGAAGACCTGGGCTTATTTTATGTCTTCCTTGCACTATACTTTAGTCTTATTCTTTCCTTGAAACGGTCAAACGGCTTACGGTAGCATGGAGCTGTTCAACCTGCACCGGGAGTAGAGGCTTCCAATGCTGGGCCACTGTCATGCATGCCACCCCATGATCCGTTACTTACCCCAAACGCTCCTATTTTCCGGCATCATCAACCTTCAGAACGGCCAGGCCGTTCTATACTCAATGGAAATTGGCCGGGAGACACCACTGAAAGAGCTTGCGTCACATGACCAATGTACGAATCATTGCGTTGGTCAGGTGCATGTCCGCTGACATCATTTAATGAGGCGGATGCCTCACAGCTGCGCTTCTGATCGTTTTCGGTATCTGCGTTCCGGAGCTTGCTTCTGCTGTCCTTCGCAGACGCTCATCTTTCCATCGCAAGGAGCGGTTGACTTCCCCTGCGTTGCTATGCAGTTTCAGGCAACCTCCCAGCTCGTCTCAGAGCTCCGCTTTCTCCCGCGTTCTTACGCAGCTTTCTAAAAACGTTCACTCTATTTTCATACGGAGCCTCGTTGCGTTCCTATGCAACGCTCTTCATCCTGTTGCTTCGTTCCAAGACGGAGCCCCGCCGCGTTCTTACGCGATGCAGCAATTTCCTGGTCTGTTGATTACAGAGGCTCCAGCTGGCCGCCGCGTTCCTACGTGACACAGCAATTTCCATGGACTGCAATCAACACCCTGCAGAGTCCCGCTCCATATCCATCCAGTTCGGCAATACTATTAACCTCATTACTCTTTGTTACTCTCCGTAGACATTTACTTCCATTGTGGGTATACAACCTCTGCTAATCCCATCCTACTTGCAGGAGAGTTTAGTTTGACAGTCTCTGTACTCACCCCTGGTCAGGACTCAACTGGACCTTCAGCTTCTGTAAAGGGCTTGTCTTCCTGGATCAAGGTTTTTCTTCTCCTCCTATAAAGTGCACAGAACTTTGGACCCTTACATGTGTGCACCAACCCGACCCTAGTGCGGCCCTCGTTCCGCCCGGGTTAGATTCCTCACTACCCTCTCCTTGCCGTTGTTTTCATTGGATTCATCGGACATTGTTGGGACTTACCTGTGGTATATAACATAGGTTCTTAGTGTCCTTTTGTACCAATAGCCTTCTAATTAGTCCACTCTCTATTGACAGCCTGGTGAATCTTGGTCCACTCCTGCCCTTCCCACTAATAGCTCTCTTTGACTGTGGTTTTTACTAGTCAGAGAGTGACATTAGTTAGATGGTTTCTCTTGACACACTACGTTCTACCTCTAACAACAGTAGATGGGAGAAGACATCGAGTGTATCCTTTGCAACTACCAGTCTGTATCCTTTAAGTGAACCTTATACATATCCTTCTGTATCTGTTGTGTTTCATTGAAACACACCTGGTTATAACAGAATCAGAAGCCATGATGGAGGGTTCCGATCCCCTGACTGTCCTCACCCAATTGGTGGCGGATTTGAGACAGGAAATGATCACAGCACAGGATACCATGCGCCATCGTATGGACGTAATGCACGATGCCATATGTGCCTCCTTACAAGCAAAGGCTGCCCCAGAACCAATTGCTTCCGGTTCAGGTCTGTCTGCACCTCAAAGGGAATCCGTTCTGGTGTTAATGCCAACACAGTTCCCTCTGGCTCCACCCGAAAGGTTTACGGGAGACCCCAAGACCTACCGCACTTTTGTTAATCAGTGTCATCTCCACTTCATGTGTAGACCCAGTTCATTTCTGGACTTAACAACCAAAGCAGCTTTTGTATTGTCGCATTTGGGGGGCACTGCAGCAGCCTGGGCGAACCCTTTGTTGGAGACCAACAGCCCATTGTTATATGACTGCAACGAATTGCTGTCAGCAATGAGCAAGGTGTTTGACATGAGGTATGCCACACAGGCAACCGATTTGGAACTGTTGAATCTACAAAAGAGTAGCCAACCACTAGAGCCTATCTTGCACGTTTCAATCAATTGGCAGCTGAAACACAGTGGCCGGAAGATAAGAAGACTGCGGTCTTCTATAAAGGGCTGTCCGAGGAATTGAAAGACGCCTTGTCAACAGTCCCTGTCATGCCATCAGGATACATGGAGATGCTCGATCTAGTTCTCCAGATCGATGCTCGAAGATCCGCCAAAAAGGGCGAAAAGAAACCCTTCTTGTCCGCACCAAACCTACCTGGAGTTACTCAGACCGCCTCTAACGGACCTGTACCCATGCAAATAGGAGCTATTCGGGGTCGTTTATCCGCCGCTGAGCGAGAAAACCGTCGCATGAATAACCTATGCATGTACTGTGGTTCTGCGGATCATTTACTGGATTCTTGTCCTAAAAAAACGGCAAAAAAAGCTGGGAAATGCCAGAGCTCGGCATTAGTGGGGGTCCCTCTGCCGAGTACCAAAACGGACTCCGCTTTGTCACTAAATGCTTCCGCTGACCCCCGCCGCCCACAACGAAGCGGCATCCCCCGCAAGAAGAGAATATCTGAGCTCCGCCCGGCCCACAGCAGAGAAGGTAGGCCGCAGAGCCATTGCCGCGTATCCCCGCGACCGCCTCTGGGTTCGCAGGTGGAGCCGCGGAGCAGCTGACAGGCGGGGAGGGCGGGCAGGGGACTGTCGATCTGCCTTAAGAGATTGATGATTGAGAGCCAGAGCGGGGCCGGCTGGAGGTCGCCCCCCGCATTTAAAGTGTTTATAAGCAATAACACAGTGGCGCAGGCCAGCACCATACGATAAATCAGGATGAGAAACTGCTCGCTAACCCCTCCAGCTTGTAAACAAAGGGACAGCATAGAGTCCCATTTGAAGCGAATGCACAGGCAGCCACACGGAGATAAACATTGACACGGAGGCACAAATAACAGAGACATCAGAAAATCTCACTGAAGCGGGGGCACAGGCAGCCACACGGGAGGAAAACATCCAATAAGAGGCACAAATAACATTACCTGCTCTACCACAGAGGCGACACTGTACTATACAGAACCCAACCCTTGGCGACCCAACAGGAAAGCCATGGACAACACGGAGTGAAGCCAGTGCAACCCACTGTGGGGGGTGGGCAAGGACACCCACACCGAACTGTGCTCAAACAAATCCCCCGGTCGGCCGGTAATACCTAGATCCTAGCTGAAAACTGCACAAATAATATCGAGACACCAACCAAAACCATACTAAGTGAACATAATAGCACGGTATATTGAGGAGATATACACCGGGCTCATTGCATCAGTGATCCTCCAGCAGAGGGCACTGTCAGAAAGCACCAAAGTATTGACTGAAAAGGATACGGTACTCAAAAGGATACAGGTGGTAGGGTCTTCTGGATCCCTGTTCACACGATTTGATAGTTGTGAAGTCAAGTTTAGACCTTCCAAATGATACAACTCTCTGACTGGTGAAACAGGCAGAGAGATGGATCACTGGAAAGGGCGTGGGTAAAGAATAGGAAGTCAGCCTAGAACGAAATAAAGTATCATAAGAAACTGCCCCAATTCGACTCTCTATGATAGAACAGTATTTGGCATTAATTCACACACTGACCTTATGACTCGGGTAGAAGAATCCAGCAGAAGTCTCTTGAGGAAGAATCCAGAAATAGAACAAACGACAAGGAAGGGAAGATTAGTAAGGGAGACTTATCCCGAACGGCACGAGGCTCACGCTAGATACCGGGTTGGTGCACCACAGGATAGCGTCCAAAGTACTGTGCACTAACACCTTCCAACAGTCCTTGAAAAGCTTCCTTCCCACGTAGAGAAAAGTATAGAAATGAATAAATCCACCTGTTAATGTCACAGGTGCCAGGAGTTGGAAATAGCGCCCTTTTGTGGAATAAACAAAGTACACGCGGTTCTGAATAGCCACGAAGAAAATAGTGTGCGCGTGTGGAATTACACGCGAATAGAATTCACGCAGTCTTGGAAACAGGCTTGAAGACAACGTGTGCGTATGAAATTACACGCGAACAGGATTCACGCAGCCCAGACCAGCAGCGCTTGAAGACAACGTGTGCGTGTGGAATTACACGCAAACAGGATTCACGCAGTCTTGGAAACAGGCTTGAAGACAACGTGTGCGTATGAAATTACACGCGAACAGGATTCCCGCAGCCCAGGCCAGCAGCGCTTGAAGACAACGTGTGCGTGTGGAATTGCACGCAAACAGGATTCACGCAGCCCAGGTCAGCAACGCTTGAAGACAACGTGTGCGTGTGGAATTACACGCGAACAGGATTCACGCAGTTCAGGTCAGCAGTGCTTGAAGACAACGTGTGCGTGTGGAATTACACGCGAATAGGATTCACGCAGTCCAGGCCAGCCACGTTTGAAGACAGCGTGCGCTTGTGGATTTGCACGCGAACAGGATTCACGCAGTCCAGGCCAGCTGCGTTTTAAGACAGCGTGCGCTTGTGGATTTGCACGCGAACAGGATACACGCCGCCCAGGACAGCAGCGTTTGAAGACAACGTGCGTGTGTGAAATTACACGCGAACAAAAGCTCCAGGAATCAGCGTGTGGCGGAAAACACGCTATAGAAGGCCCAAGAAGCAGCTGAGGAACTGCAAGGACGCAGATCGGAGGTTCAGCTGCACAACGCCAAATGATTCGATCAGAAGCAGCGAGTGATGTTTCCACGCTACTTATATACGTAATGCCGTAGTTCACATGATGAGCAGAGTTCACGTGAATTTAGTGACGTGAAAAGTGCAGACGTCGTTTTCCCGGCAATGCATCGAACAACCGCCATTTGGAATAGAATGGTCTAGCTGTTCTATGAGCGTAAGAGGTAGAACCATGTCTAGCATGCATGACAGTGCCATCCCCCAAAGGGCAACCTCTCCCCTCTTCGAGTGAAAACGCTTCAATAAAGCAGGAGCATGTATATTGGAAAGAGGTTCCCAGGACCTATCTTCGGGACCGTAGCCCTTCCAATCCACCAGATAATACGCCCTACCAGAACGTAGCCTCATATCCAGAATGTCCTGTACTTCGTATTCATCTGAACCCCTCACAGAAATAGTAACAGGCCGTACAGGCAATCTGGTAGTTTCAGAACACGGCTTAATGAGTGACACGTGGAATACAGGATGCACTCGCCATCGTGGTGGCAAAGCCAGATGGACAGCAGCCGGATTAATTACTTGGAGTACTGCATACTGACCAATGTATTTAGGCAACAATTTCTTTTTGCCTGGTATCCTCAAGTTCTTAGTGGATAACCATACTTTCATACCAGCCTTGTATACAGGTGCAGGTACTCTATGAGCATCGGCATAGAACTTGTCGCGTGCTTTAGCCTGCCCCAATTGCTGCTTCACTTTCCTCTGTAGATTCTTAAGAGCACGAAAAGTATGACCTGCGGCAGGAGTATCCAAAGACAAACTGGAATCCAAAGGTATTGATCGGGGGTGTTGTCCGGAAAGAGCATAGAAACGTGAAGTGCCTATGGCACTATGATAGGAGTTGTTGTAGGCGAATTCTGCTGCCGGCAGGACCTTGAGCCAATCTGATTGAAACTGCAGACACAAACACCGCAGGTATTGTTCCATAGTGCTATTGACTCTTTCGGTCTATCCTTCAGTTTGAGGGTGATAAGCACTGGACATTCTGTCATCAATCAGTAATGCTGAAGTTAGTGCTCTCCAAAAGTGTGACGCAAATTGTGAGCCCCTGTCCGTGATGACTAAAGACGGTAGACCAAAGAAACGGAATATATGCAAATGAATAGGTCCGCCAGAACAGCAGCTGTTGGTAAACCAATACAGGGAATATAAAGAGCCATTTTAGTGAAGTAGTCCACCACAACCCATATGGTATCGTATTCATGGTTTTGTGGGAGTTCTACCACAAAGTCCATAGATATCATGTCCCATGGTTTGTTAGGGAGAGGAAGGGGCTGGAGTAAGCCCACTGGTTTACCAGGAGTGTTTTTGCATTGGATGCATACAGAACATGTTGACACATGATTTATGACATCTTTTGTCATGGATGGCCACCAACACCATCTTTTAAGCAGCTCTAGTGTTTTCTTCTGTCCAGGATGGGCTGCGATCAAGGAATCATGATTCCACTTGAGGGCCTTATTCCGCGTCGAAAACGTTGGCAAGTAGAGCACTCCTTGTGTGAAGGGTAAACCGTTATGTACGTCCAGTTTCATATCCTGGATCACTTGTGGATGATTTTTCACCCACTCCTGTACTTGGTTTTATAAGGATGGTTGAACAGAACAACTACATATTACATGATCTGCCAACAACTGATTGTGCACCAGTGATTCTTCCTTCACCTCCTCACCAATGCGAGACAAAGCGTCCGGCTTAACGTTTTTTCTGGCAGGACGATATGTGACCTGGAAATCGTATTGAGCAAAGAAGACATGCCATCTGGCCTGTCGAGCCGTAAGACATTTCATAGATTTGAATGCTTGAAGATTTCTATGGTCAGAGTACACAAACACCTGATGTTTGGCCCCAAGAAGATGATGTCGCCATTCTCGGAAAGCATCCTTGATTGCCAGTAATTCCCGCTCATTGACGGTGTAATTCCGTTCATATGGGGTAAGTTTGCGAGAGAAGAAATCCACTGGGTGCTCCTCCTTGGTTTCTGTGCAAACTTGTGAGAGCACCGCTCCAGTAGCGACACTGGATGCATCCGCTTCCACGATAAACTGGCGATCTGGATCTGGATGTTGAAGCACGGGTGCGGTGGTAAATGCTTCCTTTAACACCTCGAAAGATGCTTGGGCATTCTGGTTCCAACAGAAAGGAACTTTGGTACTAGTTAAAGCCGTCAAAGGAGCCACTGTTTTGGAGAAGGAACGAATAAACCTGCGATAAAAATTCGCAAAGCCTAGGAAAGACTGTAATGACTTGACTTTGTGCGGAATAGGCCAATTTAATATGGCCTTCACTTTGGAACGACTCATTCGAGCACCTAGATTGGTAATGTCGTAACCCAGGAATTCCACTTCCTGTGAATGAAAGACGCATTTCTCGGCTTTCACAAAAAGACGGTTCTCCCTGAGTCTTTGTAAGACTGTAGAAACGTGTTGGACGTGTTCAGAAAAAGACGATGAATAAATCAGAATATCATCCAAATAGATCACCACGAATTGGTCCATTATATCCCTGAAAATATCGTTCATGAAGAACTGAAAAGTAGCGGGAGCGTTGCACAGACCAAAAGGCATCACCAAATATTCGTAAAGGCCATACCGCGTCTTGAAAGCGGTCTTCCATTCATCGCCCTCACGAATGTGAACTAAATTGTATGCTCCTCGCAAGTCCAATTTAGTGAAGTACCTGGAAGTACCTAATTGATCCAATAGAACGTTTATCAGCGGTAAAGGATACTGATTTTTTATGGTGATGTCGTTAAGTGCCCTGTAATCAATGCAAGGCCTTATATCTCCCTCTTTCTTTGGAACAAAGAATAGAGGAGACGCAGCAGGTGATTGCGATGGCCGTATGAATCCCATCGCTAGAGCTTTATCGATGTATTCTTTCAACACAACGTCTTCTTTTGGAGTCAATGAATATACACGACCTGTAGGAATCTTAGCTCTAGGAATCAGTTCAATCGGACAGTCATACTGTCGATGTGGAGGCAGTTGTTCTGCCTGGCCTTTATCAAACACATCAGCGTACTCAGTGTATTCGCATGGTATAGTTGTATCGCTTTGATGTACCACACTAATAGTTGAAGCTCCCCCCCATAGAGGCCAATATATGTGAATCGTTTGACACCTCCTGACTAGTAAAGCAATGTTCATTGCAAAAAATTGAGGGATACTGGAGTAATCCCGAAACCCAGTCAATGGCGGGATTATGAAGGGTCAACCAGGCAAGGCCGAGTATTATTTTGTACTGCGGAGCAGCTATGACATCGAAGACGATTTCTTCCGAATGACTATTCGGTAATGTCATCCGAATAGATACCGTCTCTTGGGTTACCATACCAGAAATCAAAACAGATCCGTCCATGGTATTAACCGTTTCAGGTTTGTTCTTGTTTACAAGGGGTATGGAACAATTCTTGGCATATGTGATGTCTATGTAATTGTTAGTGGCTCCGGAATCAACCATGGCCTTGGAAACCAATTCTTGGTCATCACAACGTAACGTCACCTCGACAGCTATAGGTGCGTGATTAGGAATGGTACGGGAGTCCGATGAAACACTCGACACAGGGACTCCTGCTACTGTCGAGTTTTGGCGTTTCCCGAACGCTTGACTGGTTTCTTAGGACATGTTGCTAATAAATGCTCGGATGAACCGCAATACATACATAAATTGTTCTTTCTTCGGTTCTCTCTTTCTGCATTGGACACCCGGCCTCTCACAGCGGCAATCTGCATTGGTTCAGGGTCGTTCGAGGGAACTGCCGGTGCCTCTGAACGAACCGATGCTTGTAAGAAAGGTTTTTTCTCTCCTTTCCGAGCATTTCTTCGGGCATCGATTTGTAGAACCAAATCGAGCAACTCTGTGAATCCTGTAGGAACCACCGGAACCGTGGATAAGGCATCTTTCAGTTCTTCTGAAAGGCCCTTGTAGAAAACAGCCGTTTTCTTGCCTTCAGGCCATTGAGTTTCAGCTGTTAGTTGATTGAATCGGGCAATGTAAGGCAAAAGAGGTTGACTGCCTTGTTGTAGATTAAGTAACTCCAGATCCATGGCTTGAGTAGCATAACGCATGTCAAAGACTTTACTCATAGCAGCCAAAAGACCATCACAGTCGTATAACAAAGGGCTATTTGATTCCAACAAAGGGTTAGCCCAAGCAGCAGCTGTACCCCCTAAATGGGAAAGCACAAATGCTGCTTTTGTGGTTAGGTCAGGAAAAGATGTAGGACGGCAAAGAAAATGGAGTCGGCACTGATTAACCAAGGTTCTATAGGTTTTGGGGTCGCCTGTGAACCGTTCTGTTGGAGCCAAGGGAAACTGAGTGGGCATAACCACATTAATAGTTTCCTGTGGGGGTGTCGTAGTCCCAGATCCAGATGCAGTGGCCATTGGAATCTGTGCTCCCTGAGGACTAGCGTGCATGGCGTCTTGCATAACGTCCATACGGTGCCGTAACATGTCCTGTGCCGTAACCATTTCATTTCTCAAATCGCTGATCAACTGAGTCAGAACAGTTAAAGGATCCGTACCCTCCATGGCTTCTGATTCTGTCAGAAAGCACCAAAGTATTGACTGAAAAGGATACGGTACTCAAAAGGATACAGGTGGTAGGGTCTTCCGGATCCCTGTTCACACGATTTGATAGTTGTGAAGTCAAGTTTAGACCTTCCAAATGATACAACTCTCTGACTGGTGAAACAGGCAGAGAGATGGATCACTGGAAAGGGCGTGGGTAAAGAATAGGAAGTCAGCCTAGAACGAAATAAAGTATCATAAGAAACTGCCCCAATTCGACTCTCTATGATAGAACAGTATTTGGCATTAATTCACACACTGACCTTATGACTCGGGTAGAAGAATCCAGCAGAAGTCTCTTGAGGAAGAATCCAGAAATAGAACAAACGACAAGGAAGGGAAGATTAGTAAGGGAGACTTATCCCGAACGGCACGAGGCTCACGCTAGATTCCGGGTTGGTGCACCACAGGATAGCGTCCAAAGTACTGTGCACTATCACCTTCCTTGAAAAGCTTCCTTCCCACGTAGAGAAAAGTATAGAAATGAATAAATCCACCTGTTAATGTCACAGGTGCCAGGAGTTGGAAATAGCGCCCTTTTGTGGAATAAACAAAGTACACGCGGTTCTGAAAAGCCACGAAGAAAATAGTGTGCGCGTGTGGAATTACACGCGAATAGAATTCACGCAGTCTTGGAAACAGGCTTGAAGACAACGTGTGCGTATGAAATTACACGCAAACAGGATTCACGCAGCCCAGGCCAGCAGCGCTTGAAGACAACGTGTGCGTGTGGAATTACACGCGAACAGGATTCAAGCAGTCTTGGAAACAGGCTTGAAGACAACGTGTGCGTATGAAATTACACGCGAACAGGATTCACGCAGCCCAGGCCAGCAGCGCTTGAAGACAACGTGTGCGTGTGGAATTGCACGCAAACAGGATTCACGCAGTCCAGGTCAGCAGCGCTTGAAGACAACGTGTGCGTGTGGAATTACACGCGAACAGGATTCACGCAGTCCAGGCCAGCCGCGTTTGAATACAGTGTGCGCTTGTGGATTTGCACGCGAACAGAATACACGCCGCCCAGGACAGCAGCGTTTGAAGACAACGTGCGCGTGTGAAATTACACGCGAACCAAAGCTCCAGGAATCAGCGTGTGGCGGAAAACACGCTATAGAAGGCCCAAGAAGCAGCTGAGGAACTGCAAGGACGCAGATCGGAGGTTCAGCTGCACAACACCAAATGATTCGATTAGAAGCAGCGAGTGATGTTTCCACGCTACTTATATACGTAATGCCGTAGTTCAGGTGACGAGCAGAGTTCACGTGAATTTAGCGACGTGAAAAGTGCAGACGTCGTTTTCCTGGCAATGCATCGAACAACCGCCATTTGGAATAGAATGGTCTAGCTGTTCTATGAGCGTAAGAGGTAGAACCACGTCTAGCATGCATGACAGGCACCAACATAATTCTCAGACCAGTGACAATGCCCAAAAGCTTTGGCCAGAAAAGGAACAAAGGTACACTTGAGAAATACACAACCACAATGCCAAAAGGCTCAGAGCCCGAGGGAGGGGAGGCAATGCTAACACAGGTTGAACAGACCCCTACCGCCTCCATGATGGACCCACAAGCGGTGTTCCAGGCTATGGAACAGGGATTTGCGACGCTAACAGACAAGCTGGACGGAATCACGGCAAGTGTTGCAAGCATCAAAACACAGCTTGACAAAACAACGGCTCGCATGATGGAGGCAGAAACCAGAATATCAGGAGTAGAAGACAAGATGGAAACACTGCAGAACACGGTATCCACGATGGCCATTGAACTTGGGACAGTGAAATCTAAGTGTGAAGACTTAGAGGCGAGATCAGGGAGAAACAATGTCCATATAATATATGTTCCGGAAGGGGCAATTAAAGGAACGATGGAGAAAGCGGTGGAAGATCTTCTGCAAACCCTGCTAGGACAACCAGGATGGTCGCCTGTATTCATGGTGGAAAGGGTGCACAGATCATTGGCCCGAAACCGAAACCCGGAGCATACCCCAGGCCCATTATAGCTCGCATACTTAACTACAGAGACAGAGACCTGATCATAAAGACTGCGAGAGAGAAACAAGAGCTAAAGTGGGAAACCAGCACAATAAACATCTTTCCAGACTTCACCCTAGCAGTCCAGCAGAAGAGACAGCTTTTCACAGGAATCAAAAAGATGCTACGTGATCGACAGGTACACTATGCAATGCTTTATCCTGCCAGACTCAAGATCCAACATCAAAATAAATCGTACTTTTTTACATTCCCTGAAGAAGCCGCGAGCTTCATAGTGTAAGCGATATTCAATCAACACTACAGCCAAGTCAATGCCTAGTCTGGGATGCTGAGGAAAACCCTTATTATTGTATTTTTATGTCTAGTTCAGTACTCTGGATGACCACCCTTGTATAACACCCCCCTCTTAGAATCCCCTGACCCCACTGAGCCAAGAAGTAGGTTTGTTTTGCAAATTAAAAGGTTTATTTGAGAATTTAAACAATATATATACATATATATCACACTTTATAATAAATTAATATCTGATAGTACACTTAGACATATGACGTTGATCAACAATGGGTAATCTGGCACTAGCACACTTCTTTACAATCAATGAGGAGTTAGTATAGGATGGATACAGTAGCAAAAATACTTTTATGATTTCAAGGGAAAAGCAATGAGGAATAAAATGCAGTACAGAAATACTTGATATGATTTTAGCAAAAGATAAGATAATCACTTTTTCTCTGGCAATTCACCCCCCTTCCCTATGCAATGTAAGAAATGGAAGGAGATGGAAAGAGGAGTACACAGTTCTCAGGAATGCAATCAAATACAATATGAAATTCAGTTCCCCCACAGCAAGCTTAGAGGAAACAGGTAGGAGTTTGAAACACAGGCCCAAAATGCTTTTTAAATGTGATGGCAATGGATGGGAAAATGTGCCAATGATTTTAATTCCCTTTAGAGATTCAGGGTGAGTGAGAGATGTGTGTTGGTATTAGTTCAGGCTCACTTTAGCAATGCTCTATGAGTTATTACCAAGTTGCAAACGGATTTTAACAAAGGAAAGAATGGAGCTGCTATTTTGACAAGTGGAGAAATTGAGCCAAAATCGCAAATCGCTGTAAATTTGCGAGTGCGTGAATAGTGATTGCGGCAAAGGTATAAGGAGCATGTCGGTTCTAGGCTTGTTTGAAAGCTTAGATCCTAAGCTTTCAGAGGAAAGTTAAATCTCGTTCCTAGCCCAAACGGTTCCAGAGATACGGACGATTAAATAAAGGTAGTTTTTCGGATTTAAAGTAAAACTCAAAATGACAGGTGACAGCTTGCAGCTTCAGAATTGACAGGTCACAGTTGTGCAGCTTTACAAATGAGAATGACATGATTTCTAGGAGGCTGTTCTACTTAGGTTAAAATAGTTTGGATTAGATTGTTTTAACTAAGAGATTGGTTCTGCACAGTTCTGCTAGGTACTCACAATATAAATTTGAACTAGGACTCGTCACGGATCTGGTCAACACGTCCGGCTGCGGTTCTGTCTGCTCGGCGGGTCAATCAGGCACCGGTTCTGCTCACAGCGATCTGGGTCAGCTCTGCTGGTCTAGCCTCTCTGGATTCAGCGGCCTCTGGTTCTGGATACTGCTCTGCTTTCCTGTCCGGATCAAGTGGATTCTGGATGTAACACTGCTTTCTGGGTACTGGCAAGAGTTCTTGGCAAAAGAATTCAGACAGCTCGCCCGGCTGTGGAATAGTTTGCGAATGATTTTGAGGCCTGCTGACAAATACTTTTGCTTGCAGTGTTGGATCTCTGGATGTGAAGTCGTCGGTCAGCATGCTCCGCAGCAAATGGAATTGAGTCTCTCTACCTGTCCCAGCAGTCTCTTTTTATGTGTTTTGGAAAGTGGGTGTGTGCGTTGGTCATAACTAAACCTGCCCCTCTCACTTATCATTGGCCAATTCCTCCTCTCTCCCTTGATTGGGGGAACTGAGTTGTGAGTCAGAGTGATGAGGTAGATTTTATGGCCAGAGGGCCCTCCCCTGTCATCTTTACACACAAATCTATATTTGATCCAAATACATATTTTCCCAAATACACAGTTGTTTTTACATCACCTAAACACATCATATATCACATGAGGTAGGCACTGTTCCGACTCTGGCGTTTCTAGGAGCTTGGGTAAAGAAATGGCAACTTATTTTCGATTTTAGTGGGTTATGCAACATTGGTTTTTCATTAAAAATTATACACATATACACCGCCTGTCCATACATACTCCAGTAAATTCCCATGTCTCTAGCTTAAACACAGAGTCTGTAGTATCAATAAATAGCGGGATTACCAAGAGCTATCAGTGTTTCTGTAAAATATATATTTGCTTTCAATTCAAAGTACTGCAGTGTTTGAGTCCGCCCCAAAGTTTGGGGATGACAGTGATCACATGTCTCTCCTGGCTGGCAGATCTTTGTTGACAGGAAACTGTCAAAATCACCATATCCTATTCAAGGGAAAAGGTCTTTTGTGTGGGCTCCAGCAAGCTGAGGTCAACAGACCAGGGGGCCACTTTGCATGGGGGGCCACTTTGCATTTGGTTAGCATGACCATGTGATATCCTGGGCTTTCTGAGGTGAGAAGGTTCCCAGCCTTTTGGCCTGTTAATCAAATCAGATTGTCTTTGGGAACAGCAGGTGGTTAGATTTTCAGGTAACTAACAAGCTTTGAAGTCCCAATTGTCACAGAAGGCTGATTAGCTTCTGAAGTAGCAGTTCTCCTGTCAGAGTTCAGACCGCTAGTGCCGCCTTGAGTCCAAAGCGGGTACTGTATGCATTTTTTTTATCAGTCTTGAATTAATGCATTTCAAACAAGAGATTTTACATGGAAGTATATTATCCAGGTTCAGCACATGGCACTGGTGTGGTTCTGCAGTAAAATAATTTTGTGCCCATAATTTAGCCATATTTGACCTGAAGAAAATGAATTCCCAATAGTTATGGGTTGCTTTTGGCAATCAGCATTGCCCCTTTTGCAATGGTTTCAGGCTACTGTGTGTAGCCCAATGGTGGTTTTAGGCAGTGCCCTTCTGTGCCCACAACATAGGCAAAAATGGGTGGCAGCCTATTCTTCATGCATTTCCCTGTACATTTTCTGGGAAGTTCTGGCCATCATGATGTTTTCGATGCCAGTAAGGCACAGTTTTTGTGGTAGGGCTCGGATGCATGGGTAAAAACATCCCACAATAGAGACACACATACCACTGAATAAAGGACAATCCTGAAATGAAAGTAAAGCCACTAGGAGAAACCTAAGTCAGCTTCACAGACATTATAATCAAGAAGAAAATAGGACTAGCAAAGGGACGGCTCCAAGTTGGGAGCCACATGCTACAGTTGTCGAGAAACAATGCAAAGAAAACATAATGCAAATGCTGATTCGAAGATGCCAATATAAAGGAAAGTAACAAGCCAGAACTGGAGACAACACTTAAAACTAAGGATGGCTTGGGCGCAGGAAACGCCGCAGCCCCCTCTGTAGCAAGTGCTCGAGAAGATGTTGGGAGGGATGATGGGAGGAAATCAAAGCACGGTTGAAGTTCGGGGAACTGTGAGGGAGGTGGGAGGGAAAGGTCTGGGAGAGTTTGATTATTGTTTAAAAAGCAAGGTTGTAAACACAAAAAGCACACATGTTCCGGGAAAAGAAACTTTCAGGCAAAAAATGCAGACACATCGAGACACACAACATGGCAAATTCTTCATAGATAATGGATAAGCCTAACACTGAAATTATCAATGTTCTGAGCTGGAATGTTAGAGGGTTGGGATCTAAGATCAAGACAAGGAAGATCATGGCTTACCTCAATAGACAAAAAGCTAGGATAATTTTCCTCTAGGAGACACATATAGGCCCCCGACAGGGTGGCCAATTGATTGCAAACTGGGGCACTCATCAATACTTCATGACTTACTCCACTAGGGCGAGGGGGGCGGCGATACTAATGCACAAAACGCTTCCGTTTGTGTGTAATGGGACTGAATGCGATCTTGAGGGGAGATATGTTATAGTACATGGTATGTTTTACGATAAAGAAATAGTTTCTCTAAACATATATGGCCCTAATATTGACCAACCCGAATTCTACTCCACAGTGTTTGAAAAATTTGCGAGATATCCTACTGCTCGGGTGTTATGTGGTGGGGATTTCAACACAATTCAGGATGTGTAGTTATATCGAGCAAAAAATGAGAACACTAACCAAGGCAGCACAGACAGTAAACACACAAATGACAGATCTGCAATTAAAGGATGTTTGGAGAACATTAAACCCCAGTGGCAGAGAATACACATACTATTCCACAGTCCATGATATGCATTCTAGGATTGACTTATGGTTAATAGACACGGATAGCATGGCCTGGGTAACAAAATCTCATATATACGCCAGAACTTACTCCGACCACTCCCCAATACAACTAGCATTGCAAATCCCGGACAAGATCAGTCCAAGACCACCATGGAGGCTTAAACCAGCAGCCCTAAGGGACATAGTATACAAAAATTCAATGGCGCAATATGCGTAAGACTACTTCGAGATCAACGAACACTCGGTCTCAAGGCCATACTTTGGCAAGCATTTAAAGTTTGTATAAGGGGCCAATCAATATCCATCGAAGGGGTAGTCCTCAAAGATATTAGGGCTAGACTAGAGAGGCTTGAGACGCAATTAACATCACTACAAACCCAGTATGCCACGACCCGACCCCTCAATTGGACTGATGGAACCAGACATAGAACTTTATTACTTGGCAGCACAGGCACAACAAGCGGCAAGATGGGCCACATCCTTTCTTAACACTACTGACATATCCCTAACACCACAAGCAAGAGAGGCGATAGGGGCGCTGCAGAGGATGACCAGACCCACCCCGAAGCAATACAATACAACCAACCCCTCCAAAGTCACAACCACGGCATGGTCCAGAATTACTGACATATTCAGTGCCAGAAAACTATATCACCCAAGTATGACAATATGGGGAAACCCACATACACCACTCAGTGTTGACATGAAATAGCAAGACATTGGAGCGCTAAAGGTATCACACAGTGTGGCCAGTTGTTCTTGGACCAACACTTTATACCATGGGAGGATATTAAGGATACACTGGGAAACACGCACACGCATAAACAGCAATACCAGCCCTTGCACAACGAATCCACCCAACATTCCCAGTGGAACCAGATATAAATATGGCATTAGGCTATATAGTCACAGGAGGTACCCAGAAGATCACTGCCTCTACGCTGTACAAAACTATAATACAAACACGTCCTGCGTTAACCCACACAGCTAAAGGGAGATGGGAACAAGACCTGGGAAAAATGATACACGATCAAGAATGGTCTCGGATTTGCGCACTGACTAAAGGGATATCGCAACTCAAGGTTTAAATTGATACACTATAAAATAGTGCACAGGACACATTACACACAATTAAGGCTTAAGCAAATATATCCCACCTCGAATGGTGCCTGTCCAAGATGTAATTCTGGAAATGCTAATATTTCATATGCTGTGGGACTGCACCAAATTGAGACATTATTGGTCAGAGGTATGAGGGGCTCTAAACAAGATGGCAGCCCAAACCGGTGATATGGTCAACACAGATTTGCATGTTGGGGGCAGAAGGGAAACTGAATCTGACGTGGTGGAAATTATTGAATCTGAGTCTGCTCATAGCCAAAAGAGTCATATTGATGAGATGGAAGAATGTACAACCCCCTACTATAGAGGACTGGAACAGAGATATGGTGTGGATTAATGACACTGAAGAACTATATATTGATTTGGTCACGCTACAAAGTAGACCCAGAAACATATGGTTGCGATACAAGCAATATCAGGCTGATCTCAGTGAACCGGAGAACCTGAACACAGAAGGCTATTGAATTGTATATTTAGTATGTCTGTATTATCAAAAAGTTGCTAATGTATGTGCATAACCTGTGTGCAAATATAAATAACGTTGTTAAATAAGACAGTCGATGGTTCAGCACTGTTGTCAGGATTAGTCAGGTGAGTACAAAGGCAGCGAATATGGCAAGGGAAATGTGTACACAGGAACAACGACTCATGTATGCTAGAACCCAGGAGTGCAAATAGAGTGTGACATCAAAACCAATATATGAAAAGGGATGTGGGGTAAGCACCTGACCGCGAGGAAATTCGGCAAGCGCCTTACCCCCAATTGCTGTTACAGGTACTGACAGCGCTAAACCCACGTGGAGGGCAAGCAATGACAGGATCTGTGAACTAACACTCTTGATGGTATTAAATAAGGGAACTAAAGAACTGTACTCACGAGGACGAGAATAACCTCTTGAATTCAGCTAGCCCACGAATCCTGTTGATGAAACTGGGACCCCGAAAGGCTAGAACAGCAATGGGAGGAAAACTAAATACCTAAGTTGGAATAGTGATTACAAATTAGTGAGGAAAACATAAGCATTCACACAGGAGCTAGCTACAACCGCACACCACACCTAATAATCAAATGGGAAATAAATGCAGAAGTGCAATGGAAAACATGGAATGGATCTCAATAGAAAGTAAGGATCAGGAGCAGGGAAAAACGAAATAACCAATGCAAACTTCTCCCTACCCCTCCAAGGAAAAGACAGGAAGCTAATCTAAGAGGAAGGCTAAGGCATACGGGTTTACAGCAGCAAAGGACAGAGTCAAAGAAATATAGAACACAGACAAACTGGGCTGCATCTAAAAGGGGAAAGCACTGAGAAATGCTGCCTGCAAATAGAGGAAGACAAAAAGGGAATCAAGGGAGCAGAAATCAATTAGCGCATGAATCCGAGATTCAGGGCGGAGGAACAAGAAAACAGGAACTAGGAACTAGGTACAAAGGCAAGGAACAAGGAACAAGGGACTAGTCACAACAGGAACACTGCAAACGATGACCAGCGCTGGACTGAAGTAAGACTGAGGCTTTTAAAGCTGCTTAACGAGCACACGCCTCAGGTGTGCTGATTACTGCACCTGCAGCCTCAGCTGTTGCCTATCCTCCACCCAACCTTTTCCTGCAAGGGTGGAGGTGGAGCAGTGGGACAGGCATTCTGGGAAGCATAGTCATTTGGTTAAAGAAGCATGCTGGCTGCCAAAAACCTGGAATGGATCCAGAAGGGAAGTAGCTTGGAAAATAGGGATTTAACGCTCCCAATTCATCACAGCACTGTAGCATAAGGTTCGGAGGAAAGGTCCAGTAGGGAATAAACCCCAAATCATGCCCCCAAGTGGTGGGAACGGGAGAGAAGGGAGCGAGTCGTGACAACTGTCTTCTGGTCTGGTAACGGAAGAAACATTGCCTATCACAGTATCCTTACCTGACGGTCACACTGAAAAAATTGTTTTTGACGTAATCACAGCACCCCAATATCCAATGATTTTGGGTCTATCTTGGCTTAAATTACATAAACCTGTGATTGATTGGGTCACTGGTCATATCCAGTATCCTTCGGACCATTGCAAAGAGAACTGCCTTTTGGATTCCGATGGGGTTTATGACACCCCTGTCTTGGCGTACCTTGAAGGGTTGCTGAGAATTAGTGCAGTGACGTCACCTAAGTCACTGATACCTCAGGAATACCAACAGTTCACTGATGTGTTTGACAAAGGCAAGGCTGAAATTTTGCCCCCACATCATCAATACGATTGTCCTATCGAATTGATTCCTGGGGCCAAGACACCAACCGGTTGAGTTAACTCTCTTACCAAACAGGAAGATGCAGTCTTGAAGGAATACATCAATAAGGCACTCCAGACAGGCTTTATTCTTCCTTCACAGTCCCCGGCTGCATCTCCTTTATTTTTCGTCCCTAAAAAAGAAGGGGACTTGACTTTCAATGCCATAACGGTTAAAACCCAGTACCCTCTACCTTTGATTAACGTCCTCTTGGATCAGTTGGGCGCTTCAGTCATTTTCTCTAAACTGGACCTGAGGGGTGCGTACAATCTTGTACGGATCAGGGCAGGTGATGAGTGGAAGACCGCCTTCAAGACCCGATATGGTTTATATGAGTACCTCGTCATGCCCTTCGGCCTGTGCAATGCTCCCACAACCTTTCAGTATTTTATGAATGATATCTTTAGTGATTACATGGATCAATTTGTGGTCATATACCTGGATGACATATTGATATACTCGGCATCCTTAGAGGAACACATACTGCATGTCTCCAAGGTACTTCAAAGGTTAAGAGAAAACCATCTCTTTGCCAAGGCAGAAAAATGTGTCTTTCACTCTCAGTATGTAGAGTTTTTGGGATATGACATCACCAGCCATGGAGTTAGAATGAGTCAATCCAAGGTAAAAGCTATCCTGGACTGGCCAGTCCCCATCTCTATCAAGTCCCTGCAATCTTTTCTGGGATTTGCAAACTTTTATAGACGCTTCATCCATTCTTTCTCAAGAGTGGTGGCACCACTCACTACACTAACCAGTCCCAAAAATCCATTTCGCTGGACACCGGAGGCCCAGGGGGCGTTCGATCTACTTAAAGAGGCGTTTACCATGGCTCCGGTCTTGCAACACCCGGATCCTGAACTACTGTACATTTTAGAAGCGGATGCGTCTAATAAGGCCATTGGCGCAATCCTTTCCCAGGTTTGCAAGGACACCGGGGTGGAACATCTAGTTGCATTTTTCTCACGCAAGCTAGCTCCATACAAAAGAAACTATACAGTGACCGAGAAAGAGTTGTTGGCTATCAAAGACACATTCCTCACATGACGACACCATCTTCTTGGAGCAAAACACCGGTGATTTTGTATTCCGATCACCGTAACCAACAGGCCATCAAAACCATGAAGTGCCTTACGGCTCGCCAGGCCCGGTGGCATTTGTTTTTTGCCCAATTCGATTTCCGTATCTCCTAAAGACCCGCTAAGGATCATAATAAAGCAGACGCCCTCTCCCGTCTGCACTCCGGGGTGGACAGCTTAAACAACACCAAACCACCTCTACTGGCAGAACACGTTGTCTGTGGTTGTTCAGTTCAACCCTCATTGAAGAAGGAGATCCTAGATTGGGTATCACGTAATCCTCACAAGGTACATGAACTGCGTCTCGATATCAGAGATGGTCTCCCATTTATGAACCGCCTCCTGTACCTACCGACAGAGGAGACACGTACCAAGGCACTGCATTGGGGTCACGATTCCCTGGTAGCAGCTCATCCGGGTCAAAAGAAAACATTGGAACTGCTACAGCGATGGTGCTGGTGGCCCAAAATGCCCAGTGATGTTGTGGATTATGTCTCATCATGTGCCCTATGTGCACAATGCAAAAACACACCGTGTAAACCTATGGGATTACTACGCCCATTACCAGTTCCCCACAGACCTTGGTTCATGGTTTCCACGGATTTCATAGTCGAATTACCTTCCGTTCATGGATATGAGACGATCCTGGTTGTAGTCGACTACTTCACTAAAATGGCCTTGTTCATACCCTGTCAGGGCATTCCCACTGCTAAGATCTTGGCCGATCTGTTCCTAAAACACGTCTTTCGGTTCTTTGGTCTGCCCTCTATCGTTATTACCAACAGGGGGTCACAGTTTGCGTCCCGATTTTGAAAGGCACTTATATCTGCTCTGCTTATGGAGGATCGCATGTCCAGTTCCTATCATCCTCAAACAGATGGGCAGACAGAACGGGCTAACGGAACTATGGAACAATACCTACATTGTCTGTGTCTTCAGTACCAGTCCTCTTGGTTTTCGCTGTTGCCGGCAGCTGAGTTCGTGTATAATATCTCACAGCATTCCTCAATAGGTATGTCACCATTCTATGCTCTTTATGAACAGCACCCACGATCCATCCCAGTAGACTTGGAACTGACCGACACAGTACCTGAGGCAACTGACAAGTTGAAGGCTCTGACCGCCCTTCATACCAAAATAAAAAAACACCTAATAAAGGCCCAAACTAGTACCAAATACTATGCAGACCAGCGTCGGACGGCTGCTCCGTGCTACATAACTGGCATGTCAGTCTGTTTGTCTACCAAACACCTAAAGATCCCGGGTAAGAGGAAACTGCTGCCTCGATTCATCGGACCATACAAAATAACACAAGTGATCAATCCTGTTGCTGTACGGCTGGACCTGCACGCACATTGGAGGGTACACCCAGTGTTCCATGTTTCCTTGGTCAAACCATGTACGTCAAGGACCCGGTTGCCTGTCTGACCTTTGGCGGTTTCAGTTAAGGGCACAGACACATATGAGGTCCGTGCTATCCTAGGTATGAGAATGCGAGCCGGGCTTCCCCACTATCTCATTAATTGGAAGGGGTACGGTCCGGAAGACTGATCATGGGAACCCTTGTCGAATATTCACGCTCCTGTATTGCTCCGTCGCTTCCATGCGGTGAGAGGAGTGGGGTGCCCTTTTGGGGGATGGTACTATCATGCCTGCCACCCCAGGATCTGTTACTTACCCTAAACGCTCCTATTTTCCGGCATCATCAGCCTTCAGAATGGCCAGGCCGTTCTATACTCAATGGAAATTGGACGGGAGACGCCACTGAAAGAGCTTGCTTCACATGTCCAACGTACGCGTCATCGCGTTGGTGAGGTGCACGTCAGCTGACATCATTCAATGAGGCGGATGACTTACAGCTGTCCTTCTGATCATTTTCGGTATCTGCGTTCCGGAGCTTGCTTCTGCTGTCCTTCGCAGACGCTCATCTTTCCATCGCAAGGAGCGGTTGCCTTCCCCCGCGTTCCTATGCAGTTTCAGGCAACCTCCCAGCTCGTCTCAGAGCTCCCCTTTATGCCGCGTTCTTACGCAGCTTTCTACAAACTTTCACTCTATTTTCATGCAGAGCTTCGTCACTTTCCTACGCAACGCTCTTCACCCTGTTGCTCTGTTCCAAGACAGAGCCCTGCCGCGTTCTTACGCGATTCAGCAATTTCCTGGTCTGTTGATTACAGAGGCTCCAGCTAACCGCTGTGTTCCTACGTGACACAGCAATTTCCACGGACTGCAGTCAACACCCTGCAGAGTCCCGCTCCATATCCATCCAGTTCCGGCAATACTATTAACCTCATTACTCTTTGTCACTCTCCGTAGACATTTATTTCCATTGTGGGTAAACAACCTTTGCTAATCCCATTCTACTTGCAGGAGAGTTTAGTTTGACAGTCTCTGCACTCACCCCTGGTCAGGACTCAACTGGACCTTCAACTTCTGTAAAGGGCTTGTCTTCCTGGATCAAGGTTTTTCTTCTCCTCCTACAAAGTGCACAGAACTTTGGACCTTTACCTGTGTGCACCAACCTGACTCTAGTGCGGCCCTCGTTCCGCCGGGTTAGATTCCTCACTACCCTCTCCTTGTCGTTGTTTTCCTTGGATTCATTGGACATTGTTGGGACTTACCTGTGGCTGTACATCCAGGTTAGTGTATATAACATAGGTTCTTACTGTCCTTTTGTACCAATAGCCTTCTAATTAGTCCACTCTCTATTGACAGCCTGGTGAATCTTGGTCCACTCCTGCCCTTCCCACTAATAGCTCTCTTTGACTGTGGTTTTTACTAGTCGGAAAGTGACATTAGTTAGGAGGTTTCTCTTGACACACTACGTTCTACCTATGACAACAGTAGATGGGAGAAGACATTGAGTGTATCCTTTTCAACTACCAGTCTGTATCCTTTAAGTGAACCTTAGACATATCCTTCTGTATCAGTTGTGTTTCATTGTCACAAACCTGGTTATAACAGCCACCAGCACCTGAAAGCAGTGGAAGGCCACTCCTCTGTATGTGGCCTACTGTTGTGAGGAGACTGATGCTGTAGCGCAGACCACTACATCTTAGCAATGCATACTAAGGTGAGTCCTTCTACCCTAAAAGGCCTAAATACCCTCCGTGGAGAAGAAATGCTTCTTTGCATGTCATTAAAGTGACACCTTGCAGTAAGAGACCCCTGTTAGGGAGGGTGAGTCTACAAACATTCTCGTGTGCCAGGACATGTCTTGGTGAAAATCTAACCTGACAGTTTATTTGTGATAGGGTGTCTTTGAAGCACCTTGAGGAAAAGCATTTATGCCCTTTCTGTTTTCTAAAGTAGGGCCATGCAAGACCTAACAGTGCAGAATGCTACCTATTTTGTGGGTAAAGCCGTGCTGGGTCAAGGCTCCCCAGCAGGTAAATATTTAGTATTGCTTGGTGCCTGTTGGATTCCCAGAGTATCTCAAGGAACTACCTCCCATGCCTTAGGAGCTGCAGCACACTCCATTTTGACTTTAGCAATAACGTTGAACAACCGTGAGAACTATTAATGTCCTGAAGAGTACCTAAAGGCTTGGGGAAGTTCATGTGTCATGCCTTCTTTTGCATACACCAGTTTGACCCGTTGACAAAGGTTGTTATAGTATTGTCACAAAGTCAAACAAAATTCTTGAGACAAATTAAGTGAATGTCCAGCTTTTCCTTGGATTGTCTGTCATGTGATGAACCCAAGCTCATCCCCCCCTTAGTATCATGCCCAGCTGGCTCAGTGTGTCTCTACCAGTCACTGAAACTGTACTCCTGAAAGGATTGTTTAGGCTCCTCTTGATATACTCACAACTATTGAGACACGTGTATTGCCTAAAGGGTAAGACATTTACAGGGCCAAGTTCACAAAATATTTGTTAGAGGAAATTATGAGATCTCTACAGTATGTTACTACTTGATCCACAAAAAATGGCCTATGAATGTGCACATCATAGAGGCACATATTCAAACACTCGCATTCATCCCCTTTGCAAATGTGTGCAAATCAAGGGGTGTTTCTGCACATTCTAAAGAGCATTCCATTTTTGAATAGGCAGAATTAAAAAGCATTCCCCTGAGCCTGATTGATTGGAGCAGGCACATAGTGAAGTGCAATGCATGACAGGGTCATTCCTGACCCTTTTATGCCTTTTTATTTTTTAAGTCACTTGCTTTTCTGTCCTTCAAACAAGAATAGAAATGTTTTGCTTTGACAAGCCCTTAGAGGGTGCAGCACTGTGAAATCTGCTGCCAACGCCCTTGTGGGTTCTGAAAGCCCTTCACATTTTAGGGAGCATGGCACAGGGCTGCTCAACATATCTTTTGTGCTGACACACAGCCCCACACCCCTGCAATGGCATAGGTCTGAAAAAGGTGATCTGCACATGTCCCAATCTACAGTCAATAATTAATAAAAACGCATGCTATGCACATATTTTATTTGTGGTAGCTTTTGATAAACTGGCACAATATTTCTGATGCTGAAGGTCAATGCAAGAATAATGCATTCCAATACTTTCAATTCAAATCATACTATTGTCTTTGTGTTACCAGCTTCTACAGATGTTTTTCTGTTGCCATCCATTAGCCATAGTTCTGTTAAAGAATTTATTTTGATATTTTTATGTCACTAAAAGCTTCTATTTTTCTAATATACTGTTAATACCGCATTAATTTGTGAAGATTGTTTCTATGTGCTATGCTTTCAACTGAGCCCTCCCAATCTCCTTCCACAGAGTTCAGAGTGACCTTTTAACTACCAAAAGAGCAACCAGGTGATTATCCCAATCACTTGTGTTTATTTCAAGCTAAAGGCTGTTTGTTGGGGAATCTCAGAGATAAAAGAGGACGGAACCCGTGCCCCCCGCACCCTGCCCCCAGGGTCTGGATCAGGGCCATTTTAAGCACTTTTGGGCCGTGGACACGGACATCTTTGGGGCCCCCTCCACCAAACCAAAGGAATTAAGTGATCAAGAACATCTGCCCCTCCCCTCTCCCCCGCCGCGATCACAAACCATAGGTTGTTATGCTGCCTCACAGCATTAAAAATAAACATGTTTACTCCCTTTCAGTCCCCTTGCCCTCTTCATTCTTGCTCTAATCAGAATGATAAACAAGTACCATTTGAAGGCCAAAATTATCAGTCACCGAAATGGTTACTTCTGTTCTAGCATAGATACAGGAGACTTTTTATCAATAGCATCCAGGAAGGCATGCTGCCTGTAGTATTAATGCAGGACTGTATGTAAAAGGTACATGTAACCCAGAATAGACAGATAACTCACATTTGCTGCCTCCCAGAACACAAACGTGCTGAAACATGGATAGAGGAGACCAATTTGGAGGAAGGAGAAAGCTAAACATACCATAGCATGGATAGTGGATGCAGATTAGAAGCTACCAGGAAGGTGTCTCTATCCAGACAGACTGAGATTATAAGTGGGACGTTGTTTCAAATAGTGCTGCCATTAGAGATTAAAAGAATAAGTGCCTCTGGTGTGCAATATATCAATGCTCACTATTATAGTGGAAGGAATACTATAGCCAGTGAAACCATGAGTGAGGCTGTTTTGAAGACCATACTGAGAAGGAAATCACTCTGTCTGAAGGGCTGACAATTTTGAAAGGTTTAGGGACTGGCAGTTTCAAGAGGCTAGGCAATACACGATTAAATTAGATTCCCAGCATTACACCCACTGGTTAAGGGTTGAATCTGGGATTTGTGCCAACTCTGCAATTTCTGCATTTGAGCACTTTCATTACCAGTTTTTACCATGAACTAAAATAATCTAATTTTATAAAACTGACTTTGAAAGTACATCAATCACATTACCAAACATGACCATTTTAAAAAACAAAATAGTATAGAAGGGTGCAACACAGAATCATTCTAGCTTCATTCTCTCCATCATCAAGGAAAGTATATAAGTACCAGCATACCAATCAATGTGATTTAACAGATCTCATCTGGGTTTGTCTTTTTATTTTAAGGCTTTACATACTTCCAAAACACTGGCTTGTAACATTGTCATTTATAAATGTGCAGAAAATCCATTGGCTTTTACAAAAATGCAAAGTGTTTTTTTCTGTCAAACGAGCAGACTTTAAAATATGCTTGCCCGAGTCCTGCACCTTCTGGTCCACTCCCTTCTGTCTACCACCCCTTCCACTCAAATGACCTACATAAGAAGAAAGATCAAGTAATGGGCTAACTGATGCCACCAGCATGCGAGGAGGCAAACTTCACAGAAGAAAGTACAGTAATGTACGAGAGATTAGATGCTTTGACCAGGATCACTGTATTGTCTGCTGGCAAAGCCAGGATACAAGCATGAATGCTTTGGTTCCAAATGTGGATACTTATTCATCTCTTGGACTAACAGTTTATGCTCATCGTTGGAGGTGATTGCCTAGGTTTTACAACACCCCATCTGAACAAATCAATGTCTAGACCTTCACCATAAGGATGCCATGTTAGTTTATATTCTCACCCCTATATGGTGCAGGTACATTGCTGATAATAGCACCTGTTGTACTGCAAGACCAAGTACATATGCAGGTAGGCTTATAAACTTCAAATTAACAAGGGGGGTCCTGGGAGTCCCTCTGCCAGACATTAGTCCTGGTTACAAAAGACTTACCCAGAGTCTTTAGCTCACTATCTTTCACAAAGAAGAAATATCCCAAACATATCAGTCTTTGTCCTGCCCTGGGGCAGTCCAGCACCGAAATGCTAGGCAATTCTCCTCTGAACAAGAGTACCAACAGCATCACCAGACACGTGTTTCGGTTTGGTTGTACCTCATCAGTAGGGAGGAGCTGTGCCTCTCTAAGAGTAGTGAGCAAGGGGTCCACGTCTGGATTCCCCTAGTAACTTAGGTTTATAAACTTCAGACATAGGAAAGGCTCAGCCAGCCTTACATGAATGTGCTATTCTAATCTTGCATACAAACACATATCTCTGCAATGTGTGTTAACACACTGAGCTAACTTCTCAACTATTGTGGCACTCGATTTACCAATGTGCATTTCAAATCTGGCTATTGCACATGATCAACACAATTCCCCCAGGAAGGAAAGAATGCTACAGAAGTTGTGCCGCAAGGAACACGCACACTATACATACCACAGTTAACACAGAAAGCATTACATGATGAATTGATCAAGGCAGAATGTACTTGCCAAAACAAATGGGCAATCGGTTTAGAGCCTCAGCGCCATGTCATAAAATGTGTGCTATTTAAGTCTGATGAACAAAAGAGTCTTACGTCTTTAGATCAGGCAGCCTTGTGGGGCCCCCTCCAAGGTTGGGGCCCTGGGCAAGTGCCCCTTTTTCCCTCTCAGAAAAACGTCCCTGCTGGATAGTAGGGGCTGCATGCTTGTCACCTAAGAGAATACTTGTAAATAAAAGATGCACAAAACAGGGTAAAACAAGTAGTTTAATAAATGCGTAGTGTGTTTCTTTATGTGTATATGTGTGGATCATACCATCCATCTCATTATGAGGCTGGATGAAAGACTGAAAATACAAACAAAAAAAACAGAATAGAACAGAACTCCCCT
Source organism: Ambystoma mexicanum (assembly GCF_040938575.1). Classification (NCBI taxonomy): domain Eukaryota; kingdom Metazoa; phylum Chordata; class Amphibia; order Caudata; family Ambystomatidae; genus Ambystoma; species Ambystoma mexicanum. The sequence goes on from NC_090929.1 coordinate 282,208,281, forward strand.
GCCCAAGAATGGTCTGGGCAGTTGAGAAAAGAATCCAGTCAGATTTAGAAACAAGCAACAGTTGAAAAAAGACAGTCCGACCGCCTGGGGCAAAGACCAGATGTACCCACAGTATCCAGGGCCCAGGCAGCATGCCAGGTGATACCTGGTCCAGTGAATAACTGGCCAGCCCAGGTCACCTGTGGGGTGCGGCCCAGACCGGCTTCCTGGCCGTATCCCTGATGGCCCACCTCTTAGCCAGTGAGGCGGGCCCATCAAAAAATCGTTCCCAGTGTGTGCATGTCAAGCACAATCCATGGACATGAATAGCGGAGAAGCAGAAGACCACTCCACCCAGTAGGGTGGAATGGTGAAGAGAAAGTCCTGGGTTGGTCTCACTGACCAGCCCATAAGAGAAGCAGAAAGTCCTGGGCTGCTGCGTTTGGCAGCCCGGGAGAGGGAAAGCCTTGAACCCCTCAGTGGAACAGCCCACACCCTGCGTCTAATAAAGCAATGCTGACAGAGCAGCCCAGGAGCGAGAGAAGGCTGTGGTGCGAGGTCGCATTGTGGGCTACCTGCCAAAATAGTTTGCTCAGAATGTGAATGTTCTCTTAAAGTGTGGATAGCTGAAGGGATATAACCTTTAAGTAGCATGATTAAATGGGCTGTATCAAGTGTCAAGTAGCGGAAATATGTCACGACGCAGTCAAGAACATGATTTCAATTAATCAAGTGCCTATTTGGGGAATCAATAAAAAAGGGGCTACAATAGCAATAGGGCCTGTAAAGCATGTTCATGTCTGAGGCCTCTAGCCCCGCATTACTCTCTTTTGGGAGAAAGCTCTCAAAGGCAGTTTCTCGAATCACACTCTCCCTTTCTTGTGATGGGGGAAAAATCTCTTATATGTTGCAGGCTTTCTAGAGGGCTTTGTACCATGTCCCAAAACTGCAACCAAAACAAAAACCAAACCAAACAAATAATTCGAAATCCAGGTTTTAAGGTTGCCTGCAAGCTTTCTGTATCTCTGGCTAGGTCAAATCCCACGCTTTATAACATTCTCTTCTAGCAGGGCATCCTGCGTTGACACCAGAATGAAAGCAGTGGTGAGGCGATTGCTCTTTGTATGGTTGATAGTCACAGAGAAGGGCTACCTCATGGATCAGAGCCTGGGCTGATGCCTCACATTCCTCCCTGCCCTTCCTCCTATCTGAGACTGTTGTAAGCTCAATGTCGCTACTCATTCCTCCACCAGCCTCTATCAACAACCTTGGGCAAGCCAGGCCCGCCAGAACCTTCTTGCTCTGCCTGACTAACTCCAATGTTCTGACATCCCTTTTCACTCAATTCCTCTCTCTGCCTAGGCTCTTTTTTGTGCCTCTCGCCACCAACACACTCCTTCTGTCTGTTCTCTTCAATCTGACTTCTCTCTCTATCAAGCTCCTCTATCCAGTCTCTCTTCCCTCTGATCTCTCCCTGACAAGCTATCTTGCATCAAGATTTTTCATCCGACCTCTCCCACTAGTCAAATCATCTGGCAATCCAACCTCTTCCTGTTGAAAGTGTAAACAATAAAATTCTCTGTCTATCAAACTCCTCTCGTTCTCCCCCTTTCTCCCTATAGTATAATTCTGCACCATCCTCCTAGCTAATTTCAACCCCCACCTCCTCCTCCTCCATGTTATTCACAACCAACGTTCTCGCTATACACCACTTCCTCTGCTTAATATTCCTCATTACCAGCATGTTTGCCAGTGCCACCCACCTGTCCCACCCTCCTCCCAATAAACCTTTGTTTGCACTTAATCTTCCACCTTTCCCTTCCAGCTCCCATTTCTCCTCCAAAACTCCACACTCTCCTTGGTTGAGGCGCTGTTCATCTCCCCCACCAAACTCCAGAGGATTTCTTGAATATTCTACTTCAACAAACTTTCTGTTTTACATACGTTAATGTCCCCTTATCCTAGGTGTCACTCTGAGTGAGTGTTTTCACCTTTAGGAGTATAAGCTCAATTTCATTGTGCATCCCCACCTGGATCATATGGGCTGTAGTGTGTCTGGCTTAAACCCTTATAGCCTGCTAACAATCTTGTATTTTATCTTGAATCTGTTGCTTGGACAGGGGTGCTCTCTGATCGAGAAACAGCCTTCTAGCTTCTCTAATGTGTGTGCTCCTTATGGGGTCCAGTTTGGGCTTTTTGGCAACATGTTCACCTCTTCATAAGGATGCAGAGGGGTGTATGTCCCATGATGAATATACAGTTAGGTGGGCTTGTAGCCCACAGGATGTTTCAGAACTTTGAAAACTCTACAAACCTTGCTAAATACATGGATTAATGGAGGTTTTCAGCTTGGCCACTCAGAAACATGCTGGCAGCTTTGTTTACATTTGCGAGATTTCTAATATCTCACATGGGGACAGGAACATAGTGGGGGTTCACATGGTGATGTATGGCCATGCCAACAAGACCAAGGCAGTGGACTTTGTCACACAAGAATGCAAGTAAGATTGGAAGGGGTGAGGCCATCTTACATTTTTAAGCTGACACAGGTTGTTTCCTATTCCCACCAGTGTCCACCTACGAGCATAAATGGAAACTAAGGAATAAAGGTACTCAGGAATATTGCAGCAAATCGGAATGTTTCATTGCCTCCCCTCTCATGCAGGTGTTTAAGTAGCTTATGGGATGGTGCAGCGAGGGGCGGGTGAGCATATGACCTTTCTGAGGTTTTGGCAGAGTGTGTAGAGGTATATCCACTATGTTGTTCAAGTTGATGGATGCAGACACTACCTCTAAATTGCGCTGAATATGTAAAGGAACAGTCGTATTTGGCTAAATTAAACACTCAGTTGTTCACTGATCATCTCCCATCCAGAAATGTGCTCTACATTTGATAAGAAAATATAACTTTCTGGATCAATCTGCTTATTCTGATGGAAAAAAGGGCATCAGCGATACTCATGGAGTTAGCATAGTCTCTGCTTGGAGGCTCTCCACCTTTACAAGCACAAAGTAATACCTCACCCACTAGATTTTAGCTGTTACTACTAGAGACTTGCTTTGCAAACTCCCATATAAGTTCCCCAGGCTGGTGTTCCAGTGGAACCCTTCTTGCATGTCAGCACAAGACGCTCCCCTTTGGTCTGTGTGTCAAACCCCATCAGTCCCCTATGCTGTCTTTGTTGCCCATATAAATGCTCAGCCCCAATCGGTTCCCTACCATCTGTGTCCCTCTAGTCATCCCTCCTCTGCCGTGGGCGTCCCTCAAACATATCCCATAGTTGCCCTTCAGCCACTGCCCCCATTTTCTCCTGCCATTCCCTCTTATCCCCGTCACCCCACTCTGTCCCTTCACCCTCTCACCAACATCAATAACTGCTTGCTCTGCCAAACTGCTGGTTGTGACTCTGCTCCCACTGCTGAAAAACGATGTGCCTGTGTTTCCTGAAGTTTACTTGTTCTCTTCCCTTCTGAACCCATTTCTTACAGTGTTGCCCCTCCCCATCCTGGTTGGCAATCCTCCTGTTGCATATCATCACTGCCTTGTTTCTGACCCCATTCTCCTCATGACTTATCTTACCGACCCCTTCTCTTCCATTCCTTTCTTTGTCCCAATAGTCAATTGTTTGTTTTTGAAGTCTTTCCCAAGAATCACCTTTGTATCACCCAACACAGACATTGTATCATAAGTGATTGTCTTGATCTTCCCCACCCCCTCCTGCATCGCTGCTGTTGGAAGGACTTCCAAGTCCCATACCCATGCCCTTTTTTACTGATTTCTCCCCGGAGTCTCGTACCCCTGGTACCGGTCTTCTAAACTGTTGACTGTGAGGTAACCTTGTGGTTCCTGCCAGTGCTTTCTAGAGGAATATGAGACGTGACTCTGCCATGACTCGCTGCTGGTTACCACCGGCAGTGAGTTCCCTCCCCAGTCACCTGGTCGTGTCTCAACCTAATAAATAAACTAGGAACTCTTAATAAAGCAACAAACATTTAATCATAATCCCACAACATAATTTGTTATCAAGCATCACTACAACAGGAAGGCCCTCCCCCCATGGATGGTGGCATGATGAACTGTAGATAGGACAAGAAGACTTGACCTAAACCGCCATTACCCCCCTTCTGAGTGAAGGCATCTCTGTTTTAATCAATATTCAAAGCATAGCTCTGTTAAGTGACTTCAATTCAGCACTCCAACTAAGTCAATGCCTAGCCTTTTATGCCCAAGGGAAGCCCTTATTTATATATTTTTATGACAAGTTCATAGATCTGGATGATAAACCCTTGTATAATGCTCCTGTCTTTGAATCCCCCTGACCTCACTGAGCCAAGAAGTAAGTTTGTTTTGCAAATTAAAAGATTTATTTGAAAAATTGGCAATTCACTCCCCCCTATGCAATATAATGCGATGGAAGGAGAGCACACAATTTTCAAGATTATAATCAAATGCAATACACATTCTAGTTCCCCCCCTAGCAAGCTTAGAGCAACCGGTATGCTTTTAAAAAGGCAAAAATACTTTTACATGTGATTTACAATGAAGTGAAAATATGCTAAAAATGATTTTAATTCCCTATAGGAGATTCAGGGCGGGTGACAGCTACTTTGAATTAGTTCCGGTCAACACTAGCAATCATTCATGAGGGATTATCAGGTTGAAAACGAATTTCAGCAATGGAAGCAAAAGACAGCTATTTTTGACAGGTGAAGAAGTTTGAGTCAAATTGCAATTCGCGGCACTTTTTCTGAGTGCATCGAGCGCGATCACGGAATAAATAAGGATTATTGGAAAGCTTAGATTCCTAGCTTTAAAATGCTAGTTAAATCTTGTTCCTAGCACATATGGTTCAAAAGATACGGACGATTTAGTGGAGGTAGATTCTCAGAAATAAAGTAAGATTCAAATGACAAATGACACTTTCACAGGTTGGAAATCACAGAATGGACACACAATGTCTATGCAGTTCTAAATTGATGGTAATGGTTTGAATTAGATAATTTTAAACTAAGAGATTGGTTTTGCCCAGCTCTGGCTGGATACTCACTTCTAATTTTGGAACGAATGGTCAACAGGTTTAGCTGCGGTTCTCTCTGCTCTGTGGGTCTGGATCTCTGGTTCAGGCAGAAGTTATGGCACTGCACAGCAGTCTGGTCTGGGTCTGGTCTGCATTTGGGATACAGCTCTGCTTTCTGGGTCTCGTACTGGCACCGCGGTCTGGTCTGGGTCTCTGATTCCGGCAAATGTTCTAGCCAGAAGCGAACAACACAGCCCGGCTGTTGAATAATTTGGGTAGGTTGCTGGATTCTGAGGCCTCTGAAGGATTCAGCTTGTGGACTAGGCATCTCTGCTACAAGTTCTGAAGTCTGGATTATAAGTTTTGGAGTCTTCTGGCAAAGCGCTTTGCAAGAAATCAGTTTGAAGTGGAAAGTGAAAGTGTCTACCTGGGTCTCAGTGGCTCTTTTTATGTCTTTTGAAAATGGGTGTGTGCGTGGGCATAACTAAGCCTGCCCCTCACAACTTATCATTGGCCAAGTTCTCCTCTCTCCCTTGATTGGGGGAAGGAAATGGAGTGTCATCGTGATGAGGTATGTTTATGGGTCAGAGAATCCTCCCCTTGTCACTTTGCACACACATCTATTTTTGATCCAAATGCATATTTATCTATGTACAATTTTTCTAATATTATATGTCCAGTTAACATATTTTCTGTAGCACCAAACCATCCGATCCCTGTCTTTGTAAGATGTTGTGTTCACTTCTGACATAATTCTACCCTTTTCATCCAGAACACAACCTCTAATCTTTTCCAGAATTTACACAAATGTGCGCAAGGAATATGGGCATCAGATGATGAAGTGTCAGATTTTTAACATACATACATTTGGAGTGATACCCTATTTTCCGCTACTACCCCCAGAACATACCACAGAGTCCTAACACCTCTTAAAATGTGCACAGAAAAATCACAGGAATCATGATATTATTGAAATAATGTTGACAATTATGTACTATGTATTTTCCATCTTTCTAAAATTATGCTCTGGCCCACCACATGGGGGAATTTCTGGTTTGTCCACTTCCTCCAAGCTCAGCTGGCTCACAGAGGCATTGCCCCTCCCATTTCCTTCTAAGAGGAAGCCATTTACGACCCCCTGATTTAACATTTGCCTGAGCCAAGGAAAGTTCATTGTTCCGTTTCCTGCAGTCCCAGGTACTCCTCCCCTGATTCAATCAGAGAGGTGTGATCTCCTGGTGGGGCAGCAGAAGGGAGGCCAGGCCTGTAAATACAGTTGCTGGGTAAGTTTCAACTCCTGTCAGGGGTAGTTGCCGGGCAGCATTTAGTCCCTTTAAGCCAGGCTTCAGCCAAAGGTCACGTTTGTTCCCATTTTTCTTCATTCAAATTAAACTTACAATTTTGACACATACGGCTATAACGCTGATTCTAAGTTCAAAACTATGACATTTAAACAGTTGCAACCTATGTGACACTCAAAAGTAGGTCACTCATTTATTTTAAACATTTTGATTTTAGTGGCTTAAATCCCATTTCACATAAGCTGCTGACATCCACAGCTCAGCCAGTTTTGTTATGAACATTATTTTAGGCTCTTCATCTTTCCAAATTGTGTATGCACACAAGACTTCATTCTACCAATCGTCTGATGATTTTTGAATATCTTGCAATGTTTGAAATAGGCATTTTAAGCTTCCATTCCGAGAAACAAAGGTGATTTCAAAGCGCCTTTTAAGCTAACAGGCACTGCTGTTTTTCCTTTGGCACCACGTTTCACTCATGGAGCTTCTGGCCCATCACGCTCGCACTGGTGGGTGGCGGGTCAGGCGACAATTTTGGTGTGCGCAAAAACTGCACGGGTTTCCTGGATTCTGGCGCAAATGTGGGCTTTTCGGCCATCTTGGATTTTCTAAACACACAGCACCAAATGTTGCAGCATAATAACTTGAACAGGGTCGATACACCTGACAGCTCCATAACCGGAATGACCCCTGTCCATGGACGGCGGCATGATGGACTGTGTATGGGACAAGAGGCCTTGGACCCATATCCCAGAGTGACAGTGTTTATGTTGCAGTTATTTACTGACTACTCTTTCCAGCACTCTTATGGTCATGCTCCTTTACCCACAACCCACTCACTCCAAGGCATCACTTAATTCCATGCACATTATGGCTACCCCAACGTCCAACAGGTTATATTATTCCCCCCAAAGGAGCCTGGCGTGTTCAATGTGATCAAGGGGTACTTGTTCCAACCTATATCCATGCTTTTCAAATATTTTCCCATTTCTAAGTACGCTTTCCTCCTAGTCTCCTCTATCCCTTTGTGGGAATTTGCCCCTTCCAAGATTGCCTTGGTATGATTTCGGACAGTTAGAAATCCATGCCCCCTTAAAATGTACCCATCCGCGTCAGGGTTCCATGCATTGTATTAAAAAGCTCTGTTCCTGCCAGGGTTACCAAGTAATTTCCTCCCAAATGTATTAAATGCACATCTTGGGGGGGAGCTCGTGGCACTGCATACTCATGTTCATGACCCCCCACAATTGATTCCCATAACAACCCCCCCTATGCGATCCACAATATCTGCATCTGCGAGAAACAAAAATTGCCATCCTGTCTTTCCTCCCTGGCTCCCTCCACTGCTCTTGCAATGAACGAGTAGCCGACGACCCAAACCAAAGTGAAATGTGTGAAAAAATGTGCGCATGATAAGGGCCATTCCCCAATGATTATTGTTCTGCTTCTCCCTCCCCCTTAGTGCAATTCACCCCAGCCTAGCCGCCTCTCCAACCCAACCCCTGTGCAAGCCCCCCACCAGAAACCCCATCAATGCTATCTCAATCATGAAGACTAGTCCCCTGCCTTTTCTGCATCCCTCTCCATGTCTAATGTACAGCTTAAATATGAGTCCCATCTGCCTATTCTCTTTATTTCCTGATCAACTAAGCACTCTATGTGTGCCCTGGTGGTTGCTCCTCTGCAAAATGAGTGTGATAGCCCGGGCAGCACCCTGATCTATCTAAAGTCGCAAACATTACTTTCCTAAACTGAAATTGTGTGAGGGGATAGCAGTCTGCATGCAAGAAAAGGTATGTTGATGCTTCTGTCCTTACAATGAGATATTCACCCATGGCTACCACCAGCCAAAATTCATCCTCACCCTTTAACTCCTGTGATCGCCCTTTGCTGTTTTGATCATTCTTAGAGAAACGTATCCTTACATATAACATGCCCCCTGATAACCACGTCCGACTTCAGCAGTGCCCTAAGTTCAGAGTCACCCTTGTCTCCGTTATGAATTCGCTGATCCGTAAAATGTCCCAAAAAGGCCAATGTAAAGAAGACTGTGAAAACGATACATTCATAAGGTTAATAACAGACTGGCCCAAAGCCAGGAAAGCATTCCTTTTAACAGGCTGAAATCAATAGGCAGTCCTTGCTGGCTGGTCTTTATATGCCCCAACCCCTCATGGCTGCACTCACATGGAAACTGTTAATGGGGTCCCTAAGACCTGCTATCTGCTTTGAAAGGCAATAGCACCAAGGTGTCTTGCCACCCATGACTTTAATCTTTGTGTGTCTCGTGCCCATAGCAGAAATATCTGTTTTTTTCCCTCCATATTGTCTGTTCCCATGTCTTTTGTTGCAAGCAAAAATCTGTTGAAGCTCCTACTGTATCTGTCCATCACACGGATAGTGCCTGTGCTGCCAGCACTCTCATTCCCTATTCCAGTGGACTCAATTCCCCAGATTGTCATTAAAAGGAGTCAATGTGACTGGCGCTATTGGATGAGCCTTTCCAAACCTCCCCATTTGTTAATGAGAAAGTGCATCTGCTGCAACGTTAAGCACTCCTTGGATATGTCTGGCCTTTTTCTCAGTGTTCATCTGCAAGAAAATCTTTACTAGATGCCTGAGCTCAAGTTTGACAATGTAAAGTTATCTGACCACAGTAACAGGCGCTTGTTGGACAATTCCTTGGACCACAAGTGCAAGGCTACCAGTATTGAGACAACTCCAGAACATTGATGCATTGATGTTCTTACATCAGCCCTTCCTGTTCCATACATTTGGACAGTCCCCCATTCACCATTCCGTCCCCAGGATGACCCCAAATCCATGTATACCTGAAGCATCGGTGAAGAGCTGCACATGAGAGAAAGGGACCCAAGGGACGTGTCATAAATTAATGGACACCATTAAAATCATTCAGGAAGTTCAGCCGCATGGAGATCCTCTTTTTTTCCTGCACTAAAACAGACAAAGTGCCAACCCTTTGTAGCTTTCCCAGTCGCAAAAAGTGAGTCATCTTGTAAATACCCACCCCGCAGGGATAACCCTATCTGCAAAGTTTTACCAACCCATCAATGATGGAATATTCCTCAAGGGTGCCCTGCCGAATGTCAAAACCTTGTTGATGTCGGTAATGTACTTGCCTATCTTTTCCTGTGGCAAATGGCAGACCCCTTCTACCATAGTGAACTATATGCACAAATAAGTCTTGTGCAGGGGTCCTGTCTTTTTGCCACTGCTAGCGGTACACCCAAGTCCTGCATCAAAGTAAGGAACTTGCTGAGTAGTAATCCACAGACACCTGATTTCCCCTCCCTGAAAAACAGGAAATCGTCAAAATGATGTGCCCCCCCTTCCCTCCAATTCATTCCCCCAATCCAAGATGGAGCTAAAGGCTTTGAAATGAGTGCAAGATATGCTACAGCCCATAGGCATACATTTATCCACATAGATATACCCATGAAGTGAAAGCCCAACAGGTGAAAACTTGCTGGGTGTACCAGTAGGAATCAAAAGGCTGCCTCGATGTCCACTTTTGCCAGCAGTGCCCCCTTTCCTGCCCTTCTAACCAGGCTGATGGCCTGGGCAAAGGAAGCATAAGCCACTGAGCACACCCCTTTGTCTAACCAGTCATTGACCTAGCCTGCTTTTGGATGCGATAAATTGTGAATTTAAACATAATGTCCCTTCCTCTTCCTTCTGAACCACCCCAAAAGGAGAAATGAATCAGTTGAGCATTGGTGGGGCCAGCAATGGAGTTTCCACTCTGCCTAATTCCATCTCCTTCTTTATCTTCTCCCTTACCACTTCTGGGAAGAACCTGACTGATTTCAAGGTCTCTGCTGAGCATGCCCCAAGAGGACCTTTGTATGGTATCACAAAACCAATTGTAAAACCCCTTTTCAAAACATCCCTCTCATGTAATAGGGGGTAACAAGCAAGCCCCAGCAGTAGCTTCTGTACTTTATAGGGGAAGGGCCTATGACACTGAGCTCTCTTCCACCTCGAACACCCACCCCCGTCACCCCACTGGCCTGGGTAATTCCCATTCTGAGAATGTTCAAGCTGCCCCGCATCCTCAATGGTTAAATCCTCTCCCATTCCAGCTCCCATTTCAGAAAACCTTATTGCTTTATCACCATCATGCTGAAGCGTTCTTGTCATGGGGGTTAGGTAAGCAGACGTTCAGACCTGTGAGAGCCCGAGAGCCTCCCGATCTCTTGACCCTTATCTGCACATTCAGCATGCTACCAGTGTCGGCCAGAAGTTACCCTCACTTCCCCCACTATTACAAAACATTCTAAGTTGGCCAAAGATACCACAAGCTGAACAAGCATGCTGAGAGAAGGTAGTGAGACCCCAATGGCAACATCTTTCATTGAAAAACTTACAAGGAAATGCTGGGTGTCCCATGACCAGGTTGCCCCACTACGGGCCAGGTAACCCTCTGCCCCTGTAACCTCCCAGCATCCCTGGTTGAACTACCCTCGCCACTCCCACTGGTGTTTTTGTGCCCGATGTCACCTATGTTGGCAAAGGGGCATTGTTTGAACCTGTGCCCCAATTAGCAGATGGCATTCTAGCCTGCCTTGTGAACAACTCCCCCTGATCCTGTTTGACCATTGGCATGGATGTTGTGGACCCTGGCTGTGAATTCTCTGCCTACAACCCAAGATGCTGGCTCCCTCAGTGAAGAATTTTTCCAAAGTCGACCATCCTAGGTCCCAACCACTCCTCAACCAGCTTATGATCCCATTTCATGAGCGGATCACTCTCTAAACCTTTCCAGAATTGCTTCTCAATTACAAATTTACTGTATTTTTATAGCAGTAGGCCTTGAATGGGCTGCTTTTGTACAATTATCTGTGCCATCATTTTGAATGCCTTTAACCAGTTGTCCAGGTTTTCCTCAGGCCTTAACCTCTTCCTTGCCTTCACCACTTTCCTGCTTGCGTTGTCCTGTAAGGTGAGATGACCCTTTGTCTAATGCTCAAGGTGAAATAAAACAACAAGAAATCTCCTGTTCCAAATATCCTCATTTACCCCCTCTGGAATGTGCCAACTCAAGTAATTATTTTCAGTTATAGTTGGGAATCTATAATCAACACCCTTAATGAGCCCATTCATCAGCCAGTGTAACTCCACCTTTGATGCTGTAGACCTGCTGTTTCTGTGGTGGAGTCTTTCTTTGCACCTGCGATCCCTCCTTTGGATGAGTCCCAAATGCTGCCTACCCATACCTTTCTGGCCATAATAAATGTGCTGGTGCCCTCTGATGCCTGTTTGATAGTTGTGCTCCTAGCCTGTTCCCAAACCTCTGTCAGGGCATTCTCTCACTGCAAAAAAAAATAATAATGTCAACTTGTCTGATCAAATCCAACTCACCATCCATGTCATCAGCATTGTCCGGAGAAATCCCACATACCTTTACTCAGGATGTTATCATCGAAATACGGCACAGCTAAGTGTGGTCACTGCGGCCAATTCATCCACCAACTCTTTTTAGTCTTTAATGGCTGGGGACCACCGCTCGTCTTTGGCTGCCTTTTCTGTGAAGTGTTCAATCCCCCGCTACTGATGATGCATACGACTCGGCACTGGCTTTGGGCTGGAGGAAAGCATGGTGTTCATAATGTTCAAATTCCCTTCAACTGGGGGGACCCCACATTTTCCCCACTGCCATTTTCCAGCCACACTTATTGGCAAAAAGCAAATTTCGCCCAAGTGTGCACGTTCATCCAGCCTGTTGCTGGAGTTTCCCCAACCTTCTCCTTGATTACCACCCCGTCAACCTGTGTGTCATCCACTAAATCGAGGCATGGGCTTCCTGGATAAAACACAATGAAACCGGTTGAAACAATGTCAAGAAGGAAGGCGGTCATGGACTGTCAACTGACATTGCCCTTTTTATATGCAGCCTGACTGTGGACTGCCCTCAAGAGCAATGCTTATTCATTGCCCACAAACCTCCCTCCCTCTAATGGTGAACCCTTTTATCTTTTCAGAACCTCACTGTGCCTTCATCCTAAGCTCATCGTCTGGCCTCACAAAAAGCACACCATCCACCACAGTGTATATACAAAATTGTTGATCCTACAGCCATAAGAAACCAAACAACATTTATGAGCAACATTGCTAACCCCCCACAACAACTGAGGTCACTTATAAACCGACTGACCGGAATCTCCCTCACTCCCCTCTGCCATCATTGTGAAGAATTTGCGGCCCAATCCAAGTTCTATGGTGTTGTGAATCACCCTTGATCTAACCTATTAGCATGCCAATTCCTGCAAAAAAACTGTGCAAAATCTGTGGGTTTTTTTTTCTTTTCTTTTTTATATAGGCTTTTTCTATTGTGAGAAACCTGAGGGCGTCTTCACATTTTAACCACTCAGATCCTTCACTCAGTTGGTCAGGGAATGGCCATCACTGTTGGATCCCGACCCTGGGGCTGACAAACGAGGGTGGATCAGCTGAGTTTGGGGTCCTTGGCGAATGAGAAGAGGATACCTGAGGGTGAGATACAGTATCCCCCTTTCTCAATTAGCCATCACCCCACTCTCCCTCAGCATTTATAGGTGATTATAAATCCTATTCTGTTCCTTCCTCCCCAATTCAAACACATACTGAGACGGGGAAGAGGCATCTGAGAGTAATGCAGATGACCTATGGGACCGATATCTGTAGTACTGAGAGGAGGAAGATGACTACAGAGGCGCACTGCAACACACCACCAGCATGTCCCTCTAGCACAAGGTCAGGCAGAGTCAGGCACTTGACAACAACTATGCACACTTGTACTTTATTGAACACCACTCCAGTACTGAAAAGAAGAGGGGTCTTAAGAGTCAGGCATGTCCCAATAATTGGCCTGAGTGGAATCAGGCAAGGGAGGCTAAGGACTCACACCTAAAACCCCTTGACAGGGCTTAGGTCTATAAAAGGGTGAGCACACAGCAGAACAGAGGGCAGCAGTTAGGAGAACAACCGGGATGCTGCATGGCTGAGTCCAGCAGATGATCCCTTTTTTGTGTGGGGACAGCCATGTTGGGACTGGGACCACAGCCAAGTCACTGGAAGAGATCCCAGGAGACCTGTGGGGCCCAAGGCATGTGGGCCATATTGGGGTTACAGGTGTGGGAAGCCCCAGCCAAGTGAGCTGAAGTGAGAAGGAGTTTGGAGACACAGAAGATGGAAAAGGTGAAGCTGCAGGTAGGATGTGAAATGGCGTGGAATGAAGAGCAGAGGTACCCGAAGGACCATGGAGGACCGTATGTAAAGGCGCTGAAGGAGTGCAGAGCAAGCCGCTCAGCAGAAACGTGGCAAGGGAGCGTATCTACAGGGAGCCAGTCTGTTCAAGTTAAGGGAGCCATGTGTCAGAGCTACACTTTCCGTTTGGTTTCGGTGACTGCTCGTTCCTCTGGGCAGCGAGGCTGGCCCAGGATTGTTGGATGGGCAGGCGGTTAGACCCTGACCTCGGAGTTACGTTGCTGTGCAGGCACAAGAGCCCAAGAAGTAGCAACTGCAATCAGTGAGTCTCTCGGAGTGAATGAGACCCGATGTGCGCATGAGAGACTGAACCTAAAAGGTCTCTAAGTCTGCAAAGGGGATGCTAAAATAATGGTGGATTTTGGAAGGTGTAGTCCAGAAAGGCAATGTGAATCCCGAGTCCAAGGGAACAGAATGAAACAAGTTTAAAATTCGAAAGAGAAACACTGAGATGTATAATGGCAAACTCAAGCTTCTGAATGCTCTGAAAACCCCTGCGAGTATCAAAGAAATTAAACTGGGCGGCAGGGAACAGGGGAGCATGTGCCCGGAAGGGAAGTGTGGGCAAAAGGTGCAGGTTAAAAGGGGGTGCTGTGCAAAGAGTGAAGTGGGAACAAAATCCCCGAAGTGTTGAAAGACTTAGTGAATTGAACAAAGGAGAAACCAAAAGGGGAAAGACATTGGGCCGCATCAGAAGTTTGGCAGTAGCCTTGCGGGTATAACCGGCAGGCTGCCGCCAAACTTCCGAAAATTTGCAGCATCTGCGAATGGGCAATTACCGGGTCATTACGGCCCTGCGGGATCCGATAATTACCCATTCGCGGATGCCCGAACGGAATGCTCCCCATTCCCATTTGAGCTGCCTTAGGGCTCAAATAGGAATGGGAAAGTCGGATGCTCTGGCACCGCTTAAACAGTGCGGGTGCATCAGACATGCTATGCTCGCGGGTGCCGCACTGCCTTCCAGGTCCAACTGGCGAGCAGAAAGGACCCCGCGAGCACAACTCGTAGTTTGCTGGTCCAGGAACTACGGTACAGGCAAGCACTGGTACCATAGTGCCGGGACCGGCAAACTTGTAATGAGGTCCATTGTATCAGAAGAGACTTGAGCTCGGGGAAGGGAACCCTGAGAAGCCTAGTGAACTGTGTGAAGTTGAGAAAGGACTTGAAGCTTCGGGAAGGGAACCCTGAGAAGCCTATTGAAGTGTGTACAATTGGGAGAAGGCTTGAGGTTGGGGAAGGGAACACCGAGGGGCCTATTGGACTGTGTGAAACCAAGAGGATGCAAGAGCCTGGCAAAAAGGAACCATGAGATACCTTTTGGAAATATAATGATTTCATCTTTGGTTTGAACTTGGGGAAGTGAACCTTGAGAGTTGTTGATAACTTGTGGAAACCAGCAAGTATTTGGAACTGTATCAAGAACTTAAGAAAGGGGCAAACATCAGCTCCACGTTTTACTTTTGGACACTATTTAATGACTTCAGAATAACCCTTCAGACCCTTATGTTATTAGAAGTGAGGGCAAGCATAGGTTTAGACAATGACAAACTTTTCTTTTGGGACTTACTGGCAAAGACGTCCTGAGATCCAACAGTTGAGGGAAACCACACAACAGAGTTAGGGCCAGTTAGGCGTTTGTCCAACCTCAACTTAATAGATATTTTTTTTATTAAACTGTACCCGAAGTTGTCTGTGTCTATTCTTGATACCATGCCTGTCTCACACTAAATATCATTACTAAACTTAGTTTGCTGACATTTGACTGGAGAAGATCCCTAAAGTTCAGCTACAGTAGTTTATACTATGCCCGCCATATATATGATATGATAGTCTATTTATGTAGCACTTATACACAATGTGTTTCAAAGCGCTTCAAAGCAAGGGAGGGAACATACAATGACATTCTTACAGGCCATGAACAGTAAGGATGTGAAATGATTGTACTTGGTAAATAGGGAAGGGGGAGGGAATGGGAACAGACAGGCGACTATCATACTAGGCCTGACGACATTTCTGGTAGAGCCGGAGAAAACAAAAGGTGAGGCAGAGGGTGCAGAGTGCAGAAAGGGAGGGGAGGAACAAAACAAGCGACTATCGTACTAGGCCTGATATCATCTTCCCTTAACGCTTACAAATTAATGGGAACTGGTTCCTTCCATGCCTATAATGTGGCATTGCTTGCAGTCTTAAAAGTGCTAGTCAGACCCCTTCATAAACCTTCAGTGCCAACAGAACCAAATTAAATTACATGTGGTAGTGCGTAATCTGTGAGGGGTAATTTGCTGACATTTGAATGCCCCACCAAATATCCTCCCTTGACACCTAAAGCTGAAAGATAACTGGTTCTTTTCTTACATTTAAATGTGGCCTTGCTTGGGGTTTTCAAAAGTGCTAGACAAACCCATTGTTATTCTTCCAGTACAAACCGAACCTTATTAGCCTATATGTGAGCACAGTTTAAGGGTGCATACTCTGAGAGTTAATTTGAGAGCTAAAATGTTATCATTTCAATAAGGGAAGGATAAGTGGGCATATTCATCTGGGGTTAGTTTACCAACTAAAATGTAAAACCCTGTGATCAAGTACAGAAAGAGATTCAACATCCAACTAAGCAGACATAAACTTGCCCCTTAACGGCTGATAGACCCTCTAAGCGATCATGCACATCCGCCAACATGTTGAAACCATTATTGACATTTGGCATATTTATTTTACGGACCCTAAAAGGGGATGTTAACGAAATCGTCACAATTTTAAATGACTAAAGTAGATGAACGCCAGAGTTTGGATCACCTTTAAGCCTTATGACAATCCTTATCTTAAATCGCTGCCCATAACATACTTAAAATGGTGAATTGAAGCATTTCTTGAACGCCCGTTCTATCCGCATTAAATTAAGCCCTTGTGAACCTGCCACACCCCACTAATAGGTTTTAAAATGCAGCAATACGAAGCTAGACCTGAGCCCTGAAGCCGGAAACCAATTCCTTCAAGACATGCGTGACCTTGCTCTGAGTTTATTGAGATGCTAGCCACTTCCAAACCCTCCTCCCTTTGGTGTGCCACCCCTTTAAGAAAATGTTATTCGCTGCCAGGGCTCGTGCTCATGTCACATGTCAGTAACCATGTGACTACGTTAATAAAAAGGGGTGAGCGGTTTCCCGCTCATCAGTTAGCACCACCAGACTCCAGCCTGATGTCTCGTCATTTCCAGCACACTGCTGGCGCTGCATTTGCAGCAGAGGGCCTGTCCTGCAAGGCCCTCTACCATGACAGTGCCCCTGTTGGGCAACACTGTCCGTGTCCACCGAAGATTAGCAGAGCCCCTGCTGGACAACTCTGCAGCTGTGTCCCGGAGCCCCTGCAGAGCACCTACTACTGTGTTGTGCTTTGTCGGCCTGGGTGCCCCCAGGCTGTGATATGACTGTGCCCACAGTCTAGCAGGGTGTTACCTGCAACCCAGGTTGTTGGCTGGATGCCCGCAGCAATGACTGGCCTGGACCGCCGACACAACGAGGCCAGGGAAGCTGTATGGTCACTGTATCATGCAGCCGCGAGGTGGGCTGAAGGAAGTTTGAAAGGAGAGCTCAGACAGAAGAGCGACCCAAGGGGCTGCATGGACATTGGTGGGCTGCTAGTCACCTGAAACTTGTGAAATATGTGAGGCATGGCAGCAATGGGCTGCCTCCACACCAGGAAGAAGCAGGTGCTTGAGCCTAAGGAAAGAAGGTCTGGGTTGTGCACAAATGTGGCAGTAAAGGTAAAGACGAGGCAGGGGGGTGGGGGAGCCAGTGGGCGAGAGACAGCAGGTCCTCTTGCCAACCGCAAAGCATGAAGGTTCTTGATGGGCTGGAATGGGGTAGTGCAAGGGTTGGGCTACCATCCACAATTGACCTGGTGGGGGGGCAAGCTGGGCACAATGGTGAACAGTGGATGTCTGAGGGGTGCTACGTATGAGGTGGCCGGCCGGCCGGCCAAAATGGAGAAGCGGTGGGGCGTTTGTGCAATAACTGGAGGGGAAGGGAAGCAGTGAGTCGAGATGGGGAAGCTGGCCTGCAGCTTCACTGAGATGAAGGCATGGCCTCTGATTGACAAAAAGCGAGGGATGTGCGGGTGGCGGGAGTGAGGCACCCTGCCTCTGGTGAAAGTAAGGGAGGGGGTAGCCAAGGGAGAGGCAAGGCACATGCGGCCCGTCCTTCTGGGGCACTGCGGGCAAAGACTGCACTGCATGGGAGCGAGCAGGGCTACCCTTCCTCTATCCTATACTGACCCAAAAGCAGTGCAATGTAGTGTAGATACATGAGTTCTCCAGAAGTGGGGAGCAGGAAGAAAGAGGGCACCCGCCTTGTCGTCAAGGCCTTAAGTAGGCTGTTCCTTTGACCTGGCTTCCTCCTTCCGTCACTCTGCCCTGGCATCCCTTCCCCAGCCCCTATGGGATGGGGGCAAGATTGGTCCGGCCCCTTCCCCTCGCCAACTTTGTTTGAGTTTGGGTGTGGTAGGCGTCCCGGCTCAGGATGGCGCCTGCCGACTGCCCCCTTGGAACAGCACGTTCGCCTTACATTCAGCCTGATAACTGTTGGAATGTGCTGAGGGAACTTGGTTGCCTTTCAGTTTAAATGTTTCAGGATATTCATTGGGACAGGGGGTTAGAGAGAATACAGTGAGAACTCACTTGCACAGCCCCAATCAACAAACAAGGCATTTACACATATTCTGGTAACCAGAGCACGCTGTGACAAACATTGTCAAAGGCTCAGAGAGAGAAGCCATCTTGCAGGCTGCTTTTTTGGGCCCTACAGCAGCTTTTGTTTCAGAGAGGAAGAAGCCATGGGTATATTAGCCAAGCTCATTTACCTCAAAACCCCCAGTACTAGTCTGGACCCTCATTGACTTCTCTGAAGGAACCTGGCTCTAAAGAGTTATACAAATGGAGGAGAGAGTGCACCATCAACTGTTATCAGAGTGACAGTTGTTTTGGAGATGCAGGAACCAGCAGCTCTCTGAGGCAGTCAACGGTCTCCATCTGCGTTGATGTGGCTCCTCCCATGACTGGTCTGCTGGCTGCCTTATTATTGTGAGCCCAACCACACTGCACATACAAACACTACATACACTCCACACTACGCCTACATTGACAAACTGCACTGCCACATCACATGCATCCCTCACATTACACATACATGCACAAAACTGCTCTCACACTGCAAATGTTTTCTCACAGTACACATAGACCATGATACTGCACATGCACACTCACAGTGTATGTAGTAGACCTGTCACTACACGTGTGAATACGCTTTCACTGGAAATACATGCTCACAGTGTACATACAAAATCATGATGTATCTACTTCCACACAATTCACACACTCCCTCGCGCTGCAAATATACCAGAACACTGAACATGTGTCCATAGTCTGCAGAGTGTAAACTATGCAGATACCAGAAATATTAACGTTGCCGATATTTTCTTTGTGTGACGCTTGACGGCCGTACAAATGCCCCATGCAAAGGGCCGGTTTCCTGGTCTGCATGTGCTCAGAAAATGAAATAAATAGGGACATACACACACACTAACTACCCACTGATTAATGCCTCCCACACAGCCGCTGCTGCTTACTAATCACTCTGGATCAAATATGCTCGCCAGATGGTTCCAATCAACGTGTATTGACTCAGTGGACATCAATGTTAGAGACCAGAGATGGAAACATGTTGTTGCTGTTTAACCAAACTTGCCTTTCAACACCAAGCAATCATTTTTAAAGCCTCTAAAACACACTTACATTATTTGCAGTATTAATAATGCTACCTGTATTAATAGGACACACGATCAATTATAGTAGAGAGTGAACAGAAAACTATCTGTAGATTAACCGTACAAAAGAGTTATCTGTCGACAAATCATTGGCCCATATTTCAACAAACAATATTAATGTCTACATGCATTGCTCCCTCAGCGTGTTTTGTAGCTATTATGTATGCTTTGGCCCTCAAGTTCGGCATTAAATCCAGTTGTAATTCCGCCGGACGGAATTACGGTTACCTCTGTGGTATCTGGAGAAATTACCACCACATTGTGAGCGCATCGATGCAGACACCTACCATCGGCGTGACAGTAATATCCTCCAGCGGCCTTGCCACTAAATATTTATACTGTGGTAATTCCACCAATTTTCAGCAGAACTATAGTTATTGCTGGAAAATGAGTGGATTTACTGAAAGGCAATTTCAGTAGTGGCCATCTTGAAAAATGCAATCCACTCAAATTCACCATTTTGGATGAGCCATTCAAACCGGAAACCCTGATAAAAGATGTCGAAGGGCAAAGGAAAAGCTAAAGGTGTCTGATACACGACTTCGAAAAGCAAACATTCACTGAGGCAGAGCTCTGTGTGTTTGCTGGTCAGTTGGTGGCCCATACATTATGGCCACAAAACTGCTAGACCACACAGAGGAAAAATGCTATATGGAGCGAGATCCGGGACAAGGCAGCAGCTGTGGGGACAATGCCATGTAACTTGGGAGAAGATGGAAGACCTGAAAGCCCCAGTCCACACCCTAGTAGGCAATTACCGTAGAGACAGCAGCTCCCAGAAGGGGGACAGTGGAGCCACTGCAACTTACACATTGTGAGGAGACTAAACAGCAAATTCCATATTGTGGGTCTGGAGGTCGTAGGCAGGGTAGAGGTCAGACCTGGCAGCAAGGAATACCCCAATGAGTACATGATTGTCCCATTGACCCATTCCCCACTAACCACAATTCAATGTCATCTGATTGTAATTGCAATTGGTTATTTATAACGCGCTTAATACCTAAAGGTTTCTAAGCACGGACCCGGGGATCGAACCTGTGTTGCTCCACGTTGTCTTGCTTCCAAGACGAGCACGTTGCCCCTGAGCTATCCTCCCGAGACCATCCTACACACCTGCAGTCGCCCTGCAGAGCATGGGGCAGACAATGCACAAGCACAATTACAGATCCAACACCATTAAACTATCAGGAAGCAAAGCAGGTGATTTCCAGAAAAAAGGCACGCCATGTAGAAGGAGGAGTCCCTAAATTTTGTACATACATGGGAAAATGCTAACAGAAAGTATCCTGGTGTGACAGTGCATCACAAAGTTCATCAGCACCCACTGTTGAAAGTAGGAACCACACCTATATATCCACATCACATTTCTGGCAAACTGCCCACACGCAGAAAATGTATAGTGAAAATTCAGCAGATGCTAGTGGACTAGTCTACATAGGACATGACTAGAGAGCATTAGCAGCACAACCTCATTATATGAACAGCGTGAGTCCCCAAATGTTGCAGTCACACCATCATGGGTAGAAGCCCACTTCTCAGGTGAGAGTAAAACTCATTGCGAAAACATGGAACCAGATGTAAATCGACACCCATAAACTTGCACAGCCCGAAAGTGCATAAGACCACAAGCCAGGCACGATACACATTCACAACACACCAAATCACAATCAATCATCAACCCAGCAACTTGGGACACTGCCTCCCATTCCAACAAGGCCATTTGGGACTTCAGCAGTCTCCGCTACAAGGAAAACATTCATCAGATCACACAAACAGCATTAATATAAGGTTAATCATCCCATGTGCGATATTTCCCAAAAGGCACACTTTGTAGCCAGGAGGCCATAGAAGGGCTGAGCACATCCACCACTTCTGTGCCTGCAAGTGCCTTTTCACCACTAGAATATGTTGCACTATCCAGTGATGCAGCACCCAGGAGACCAATGACCTCACTGTCTGAGAGCACCACTGCAGCCACCTTTGGGGCCACCAGCACACCTCCAACAGTTGTGGTAACCACAGCTGCCATATGGCAGAAGCACATCCCACCACTGTTGGCAAACCAGCAACAAAAACTCTTGACACAAGTGAGACTGTTTGCCAGCCCACTATGAAGGACACCAAAGTCTCACTGGCATCCTTTGCAGTGCCTGTGTCAGGCACCACTGACCAAACGTCTGCAGCTGCTACAATGTGCAAGGTACAATATACCTATGGACTCTTCTCCCCTTCTTTGCGTCTCAGCTCTGCACACCAGTCCTTCCAGCTTATCTTCTCACTGTGCACTGAATTGGCACCATTGGGATGACACAGACATCTCCAGAAGATGATGATACAGAAGATGCACAGGATTCTGAATCTGTGGATAGCTATGGCCAAGAGCCTCCCAGCCCCTTTCAGAAACACTGTGTATGCTATCTGGGAGAGGCTCACACAGCTGGAACATCAGGGGCGGAAGAAATGCACTGGCCAGAAACAACTGGGCCACTCCCAGGCAATGCGAGAGGCCATGCAGGGTGCCTGCAGAGGGTAGCTACTGCCTTGGACTGTTTGCGTTGGCGTTCAGCAGATGGCACGGCAAAATTAAACTGAAGAGGCAAATTGTGCAGGAGTTGGCAGAGCACACCCCTGCCCCTAATGGGAAGGTTTATCAGACTATTACCCTCACCATGCAGACTATCCAGGGGAGTGAAACTGTTAATTCAATGTTAGCTACACCAACAGAGAGATCTGTGGTAACCACACCACCAAGGCACTCTAATCGGCACATTTCTCATTTCACCATTCCAACTCAAAAAGTTGGGAAGAGAAGGAAGAAGTAGACAGTTCCTTGTGACTGATCGCACACCACAAAGGCCTGTTGAGGGTAAGGTGTTGGGGCTGAGAGTGTGGGGAGGATAGCGGTGCCCACATGTTAAATAAATAACCTGAAAATACAATCAATTAATCTAGCAGTCATTTAATTTCAGTGATACATGCATATTTTGGTGAAAGGTAACAATACAGTGACAGGTGCATATGTTTGCAATAAAAAAATAGTTGTCCATTAGGTCCTGGAGGACTATGCGTCCTTCTCTCACTTATACCTTGAGGTGCCCTGATTCACCTGAACCTTCATCATTCTAGCCAGGGTGTGCATTGTCCTCTTCTGGTGGCAGTGAAATATTCTGCTGTATGCACGCACATGTTGCGCATATGACAACCATTTTTACTAATTTTACTGGACTGTACATGAGTGCTCCACCTCTCTGGTGAAGGCACCTGAGCAGTCCCTTCAGCAGTCGAAATGTACACTCAAGGCGGGTTCTGGTCGTCTTTCGTGCCTCGTTATAGGACACCTCCTGCAGTGTACCTGGGTTCCCCACATCAACCACGGTAACCGCGGATGACCCGAGTCACCTACAACAGGTAGAAAGGGCAGTGTTGCACGTGACTTGGCTGTCAAAGTGCTTGTTACTATTACTATTCTGCGATGGCCTTTGTGTTCTCCTATGTGTTTGTTGATGTCAACCCATACAGGACTGGGGGGGCTTAGGAGAGGAAGATCTGTCGCTTTGAATGGGCTCAAGTAGAAGAGTGCAGTGTATCCTGCATCATCATTCAAGGATTTATGTCTGTTTGGTCATCACCACTAAAGATGATACTATGGCCATGTGGCTTGGCCATTTTCTGGCATAACCTTTTGCATTGGTGACCATGGTTGTGCAATATTTGACATGGACTTCGATTGATACAAGGCATTGTGTACCTGCTTTCATGCATACCATGATAGCCTATATGGTTTGCTCGTGTTACACTGTGCCCAGAGGAAGGTGGGTAATGGGCCACAGCCTATTTAATGCCAGTAATATAGGTCAGTGGGTTGAGTACTCACTTCTGCACTCTATCTGTGACCTGCAGGTCGCAGGTTCGAATCCTGGCAAGGCAAACTCAGTCTTTCATCCTTCCAAGGTCAATAAATGAGTACCAACTTCAGTTGGAATGAATAATGTATGTAAATTGTTCTATGTACAGCTCTATATAAATAACAAATCATCATGGACTGGGAATTATGGGACTTGAGGTTTGGTCACATTTGTTCTCCTACCAATCTACATGTGTGCCTCTGTCATTTGTGACTACTTTCCTGAAAGCCAGCTACGGTGTACACTGGGCGTTCATGTAAGCTGGGAGGGTGCTGATTCTCAACCATGGCATCATGGGTGGGACCTGGAAATCAGGCATAACAGCAGCTGATGTGAGATCTGCATTACATGTCATATGAACGTTCATGGAATGATACTGTTAGCGGTTCCATTGCATGGGGGGCACTAATGTCCAGTGCTGCTATAACATTGGCGAACTGGGTGATAGCGAAGAACAGTGCCTTTGCAACGTGCACCTGGGCCTGGTTGGAGGTAAGCACACTTTATTTTTGGAGGAATTACCATCTGCATTTGGTGGTATTTTCACCTTGTAATTCAGTGGATTTAGCAGTGTTTTTTTTAGGGCTAATTGCCCCTGTGAATTTCCCACTAGCACGAGTGTTGCCAGTTTATTACCACCAGCGGATTCGGGGCCAGTTTCTGTGACAAGCAATTCAATGGAACAGTTGAAGTGGCAGTCATTATTTTTCTGCCACTTTTCACTAGATCCGCTGAACCCGTAATAAGGTCCTTAGTATACGTTCTGTGCAGAGTGCACAAACCAACACACAAAAAGGTCCCATTCCAGACCAGACAATAGCATTTTGTAATGTTTGCATAGGACAGAATTAGAGTGAGATGGGGAGAAAGGGAGGTAGTGTAAGAGGAACCTGTGCACCCTGATAGGAGGCTGAATACATTGGTCGCTGGTCATGAGTATCAAACTACCCAGATATGGACAACTCACTTATGTCCATGTGTCAAGATCAAGGCAGACAGTTAAACAACCTGTTGAAGGCCATGGGGAATGGCACTGATACACTGACTACTGCGGTGACGAGGCAGGGGTAGGCATGTCGTGACTGCTTCCCCTCGCCATAACACTGCAGTGACTATTGAGCGATGCATAGCACCCTGCACTCAGGTCCTCAAATCCTTCATTACCAGCACTGGATAACAAGAGCAAACCTGTGACATGTGCACTCTCCAAGGTGACAGTAAGGATAGACAAAAAGCATAAGAGCAACATCACGTTCACCCCTGCCATCCATTGCCCTGAAGAACACACAGACTAAGTTGTAGGCCTAAATGTATTAGGCCATATTCACGAGGTGCTGGCATTAGTATGACTTGTGTACGTTCCAAATGGAGCAGTTTTACTTCTATTGAAAACATTAAGTTCCATAGTACAAATAAATCAAAGTGGTAGTGCCATTACAAAGCAATGTTTTACACAGATTACAGTATAACACTTCTGTGCACTGACGCCACTGCCTCCTGCTCACCCCCATAGACAGTCCAGACCACTGTATGAGAAGTGTGTGGTTCATTAGGCCCTCAAGTGAAATCAGCTGTGCACCCCTGATCTAGGGAAAGGACTCATCATGAAAAGGGGAGCATGAACTCAATTACCTCACCATAGACTTTAAAATGACATCTTGTGTTTATGTGGCCACTCTCAATGCATGTTTGTTTTAATGTGTTCCAGTTGCTCCTTTGATGTTAGAAGTAAACTGTCACTCTGGAAGTTCCTCAACCATGTTCCCTCCTATTGTGTATATCGTACCACGTGTGGAATCATTCAAACAGGACACTGCAGTATTTACCGTGCTATCATGGTTATTAGGGTAATAGCTCTTTCTGTTAGTTGCAAAGATGTGGCAGTCAGCCGTGCACAGGGCAATTTTAAGCAATTTTGGGGCCCTGTGCATGGACTTCTACGGGGCCCCCTTCCACCAAAGCAAAGAAATGAAGTGATTCAAAATAAGCATGTTTACTCCCTTTAAGTCCCTTTAAGCTCTTTATTCTTGCTCTAATCAGAATGATAAACACGTAGCATTTGAAGGCCAGCTTTAGCAGTCTATAAAGAGGTTACTTCAGTTCTAGTATATATATATATATATATATATATATATATATATATATATATATATATATATATATATATATATATATATATTAATATAATAATAATTTACCATTTATATAGCGCTACGAACCCTCAAGTATCTGAGCGCTGCTTATTATTACCCACGGTTTGTGGTGCTCATTTATCGACCTCGGAAGGATGAAAGGCTGAGTTTGGCCCTGCAGGGATTCAAACCTGCGTCAGCAGGCTCTGCGCAGATGTAAAAGCAAGCGCTCTGCTCGCTGTGCTATCGGACCGGCATACAGGAGACTTTTTATCAATAGCATCCAGGAAGGCATGCAGCCTGTACTATTAATGCAGGACTGTAAGTAAAAGGTACATGTAACCCATAATAGAGAATTCACATTATCTGCCTTACAGAATGCACCAGTGCTCAAGTATTGATAGAGGAGACCATTGGGAAGGAAGAAGAAAGCTACACATGCCATAGCATGGATAGTGGGTGCAGATTAGAAGCTATCAGGATGGTGTCTGGATCCAAACTGAGATTAGAGTTGGGACATTGTTTTCAAATAGTGTTGTCATTTGCCATTTTAATTCCATTTTAGTAATGGAAGAATTTGTAACAAATGTTGATATGTTTTTTATTTTTGTTTCAATTTAAACTATTTACAGAACAAAAATTTGATAAATTTGTATGTATTTGAAAAGTTGATTAATCAGCTAAATCAAATTTAGAAAAAATAATAAAATATTGCTGTAGACCCTTCTGAGGGGAAGCAATCCCATAGAGCAAAAAAAATAAAAAATAAATAGTGTTGTCATTAGAGATCAATGTAACATGTGCCTGTAGTGTGCAATTTATCAATGCTCACTATTATAGCGCAAGCAATACTGCAGCCAGTGACACCATGAGTGCAGCTTTTTTGAAAATCATATCCTGAAAAGGAAATCACTCTGCAGGTCTCTCCATTTTGAAAGGTTTAGGGACTGGCAATTTTGGGAAGTTAGGCAATACAAGATTAAATGAGATGCCCAGGATCACAGATTGGTTAGGTGGGTGAAGCTGTGACGAACACCAACTCTGCAATTTCTGCATTTGAACACTTTCTTTTCCAGTTCTCACCATGAAATAAAACAATCTAATTTTATAAAACTAACTTGGAAAGTACACACATCACATTACCAAACATGAGAATTCTTAAAAACTAAATATTATAGAAAGGTGTTATGCAAATTTGGAATGAATGGAATTTGGAATTTGGAATGATTCTAGCTTCGTTCTCTCCATCATCAAGGGCAGTTTTTAAGTACCAGCATACCAATTAATGAGATTTAACAGATTTAATATGGGGGTTGCCTTTAATATTTTAAAGAATTAAATACTTCCAAAACACTGATTTGTTAAATTTGTGAAATTGTAATTTATAAATGTGCAGAAAAATCTTTGACTTTTACAAAAAAGCAAACCGTTGTTTGTGTCAAAGGAGCAGACCTTAAAATATAGTTGGGCTAAACGATGCCACCAGCATGCAAGAAGGAAAACACCACAAAAGACAGCATAGTAATGTAAGTGATATTACATGATTTGACCAGGTTTACCGTATCATCTGCTGGCAAAGTCAGTATACAAGCATGAACACTTTGGTTCCACAGTTTTGGATTTGGATACTTATTCATCACTTTGTCTAAACGTTTATGCTCATTTTCGAGGTGATTGCCTACGTTTAACAACACCCCATCTGAACAATCCAATATTTAGACATTCATCATACAGATGGCATGTTACTTTTTATAGCAACTCCTATCTGGTGCAGGTACATTGTTGATAATAGCACCTGTTGCTTTACAAAACCAGGTACATATGCAGGGAGGTTTATAAACCTCAAACATAGGAAAGGCTCAGCAAGCCTTGCTGGATTGTGCTATTTTAATCTTGCATATGAACACATTTCTCTACAATGAGTGCTTAACACACTGAGCAAACATCTGAACCATTGTGGCACTCAATATATCAATTTGCATTTAAACTTTGGCTATTGAACATGATTAGCATAATTCCAGCAGGAAGAAAAGAATGCTGTAGGAGTTGTGCCATAAGGAACACACATACTATGCATATCACAGTGAACAGAGAAAGCATTACATAATGAAATGATCAAGGCAGAATGTACTTGTCAAAACAGAAAGGCAATAGGTTTAGAGCCTCAGCAGCATGCCATAACATATACTGACGTGTGCTATTTAAGTCTTGTGAACGATGGAATCTTACTTCTAGAGATCAGGCAGCCTTGCGGGGGCACCCACCAAGGTGGGGGCCCAGGGAAAGTGCCCCTTTTGCCCACCCATAAAAACGTTTCTGCCTGTGCATGCCTGCAGAGTTGCATGAATAGGTGGTGTATCTTGGCCATCTTCATGCACTTCCTCAAGAGGAAGTATGGGCATGCCACAACAGACCTCAAAGTTGTGAAACTTGCAGTACAACATTACAACATGATACACCATTGGAGGTGAAAACTGTAGTGATGAATCTTAATGCATGAGAAATGTTAATTTCTCCAGCATGGGGTCTGGCGTTGATACACATGCTCATGAATATTCCCGTAGTCAGACTGGGAATCCTATGTACAAGACAAAACAGTTTCAGTTTCATTTCTAAACTGTCTTTCTCCTATAAACCAATCACTAACTTTGGGTCATACTGCCCCCAGCCAATACCTGCCTTCTACCTAAGCCCTCCTCTGGCAGTCATCTTCAGATTTTTACTGCACGTTCAAGTGTTGGGAGTCCTTGCGTTTTGCTCTTCGAGCTGTTCTGCGTTTTTTTTGTTTTTGTGATAGGAAAATCTATTTTTTCGTTCGATTGAGCCTGTATGCTCCATCGCTTACTCTTCCGATCAATGGAGATCTGTTTTTCGGCATCTTTGATCGCCCCTCAAGGGCAGAAATCATCGAGTGTTGTTCTTGGAAGCTTCCAGAAGTTCTTCAGGACTACACCGTGTGGGTCATGTCAGACAAGAAGAAGGATGGCTCTTCCCTCTTCAAGCTTTGTTCCGACGGGGTCGCTGCTGCTGCGGGTCAGGGCACCATGGTCAGGGCACAATTGTCATTACCATCTGCATCGATCTCCAGTCACCATTCTGTTTCTTCCTCCAAGAGTAACTCAGCTACCCGGGGAAGCTGAGAGAGAATCTGGAGAAGGCCAAACAGGAGAAGGCCAAGCAGGGTACGGTGTCTGGCCTACCCGCAACAGAGAAGGCCAAAGTAGACAAGGTGTTCGACCAAGCCCAAAGCAGAAGGCCAAACAGGACAAGGCGTCCGACCCAGCTGTGAAGGAGAAGGCCAAGCAATACAAGGGATCCGGCTTTTCCATGAAGGCTAGGTGGACCAGGCAAAATCGTCCCCCTCAATCGAGGTAGTGGGGGTGTCACTCTCAAAGGCTGTAGGGGCGGACCCAGCCCAGGGTACCCCGACAACAGCCAGGGTGTCCCTTACTCCCAGTAGGAAGGCTTTGAGCAAGCCAGTTGAGAAGACCCAGGAGAAGAGGATGCTGGACCTCAGCCAGAGGCAGACCTCTCAGGACCTGAAGAAAGGGGGCAGTGAAGGCCTCCAAGGAATGGACATTTCTTCAGCAGATGAGGATGAGATCCTTTCCGTCCACACCATCCAGGCGGACAAGGGCGATGAGGGGGATGTTGGAGAATCGCCCCAGGATGGGGGCGACTGACAGCGACGAATAAGGCACGTGCCCTGGGCACTCTACAGCAACGATGCCGTCCTTTCGTTCCTAATGAGGGAAGTCTATCCGGTCTTCGAAAGGTTCAGCGAGGGCGCTTCCTCTTACAGCCAGCCCTCCCGCTCCTTGACCCAGGAAGCCAACCAGGGTCGCTCCAAGGCCTTCGGGTGCGAGCGCCATCATCGTCAGGGACCGTAAGATGTCCAGTCGAGCTCCAAGCAAGTTCAAACTGGCCTCGATGTCGGGCCCCCTCCCAGGCACCCCGGCGGGAGGCCGGTTGCTGAACTTCATCAGCGTGTGGGAGACCATCTCCACTGACAGATGGGTGCTGGGTGCTCTCACCCACGGACACACCTTGGAGTTTCATTGAAAGTGAATACCACCAGTGGCCCGGCAGGAAAACCACATCCCTCAGCTGCTGCTGGAGGTTCGGCCCATGTTACAGGGGCTATAGAGCTGATTCCACAGCGACTCTAGGGCTCCAGAGTATACTAAAGGAACTTTCTCATAAGAAAGAAGCCCGGGGGCTGGAGGTCCATTCTCGACCTACGACGGCTCAAAAGTACTTAAAGTCCCTGAAGTTCAGGATGGTCACACTGCAGCACGTGCTCGGCCAGCTGGAGGAGGGGGGGGACTTTCTGTCATTGGATCTAGAGGACACATAGTTCCACGTCCCCATTCACAAAGAACACTGCAAGTTTATGCGCTTCGTCGTCCAAGGGAAGCTTTATCAGTTCAGGGCTCTTCCTTTCAGACTGAAGTCGGCGCCCAGGATCTTCACCTAGTGCTTGGCGCCGGCCCAGCTACGACTTCACAGGATCCACCTTTACCCCTACCTGGATGACTGGCTCATCCGGGCCAGGTCAAAGGACATCGCCGTTGACCACAAGGTACGGACCATCCGCCTGCTGAAGGAACTGGGGTTCTCTGTGAATTATGCAAAGTCCTGCTTAACTTCATACCAGGATGCGCTGTTCCTGGGATACAGGCTCAATACGGTGTCATGCCTGGCATCACCATCAAAGGAAAGGATATCGGCCATCTTGGGCAAAGTGCAACAGCTGGTGGCACTGAACACTGCCACAGTGAGGACCATCAAGTCTCTACTCAGCATGATATTGTCGTGCATATACCTGATTCGGCTCTGCAGGTTGCGGATGCGCCCACTGCAGGAGTCCCTTGACGCCCACTGGTTCCAGGTGTCCAGAAGCTTCCAGGACAGGATCACGCTCGACAAGTGGGAGCTTCGGCAGGATCAAGTAAACAACCTTTCCTCAAATGGGGCAGTCCCCAGATCGATCTGTTTGCAGCGACGGCAACGAACACCAAGTGGCGGAGGTTCGCCAGCAGGTTCCTCCAGCCTGGGAGCATGGGGGATGCATCCTCATTCCCCTGGGAAGGCCTGTTTCTGTATGTGTTCCCTCCGTTGCTTCTTTGAGTCATCAATGAACTCAGATGGTGCCGGTGCAAGATGATCCTAATCTCACCATCGTGGCCGAGGCAGATCTGTTACCTAGACCTTCTCAGCATGTCAGCGTCCCCTCCAGTCAAGCTGCCAAAGGTCACGGATCTTTTCGCCAGGGAAGGAGGCACAATTCTGGATCACAACCCTGGGTCTATGAACCTGAAGGCCTGGTTCCTGCAGCATTAGACTTCGGGGACTTGTATCTTTCAGCGGACTGCGAAGAGGTACTCACCAAAGCCAGCGTCTCATCTACTTTAATATGTTACGGACTCAAATGGAAGCGATTTTCAATTTGGTGTCGTTCGCAGAAAATCAACCCTCTGAGGGTCACAGCCAATTGGCTAAATCAGCGTTGGCTCACACCTCCATCAAAGTTCATCTTGCGGCTATTTCCCGCTACACCAGATCCCCGGGACGGTCTGCATTGTGGTCAAACCGTCTAGTTAAGGAATTCATCAAGGGACTGTTCCGCTCGTTACGCCGTTGAAGGCTCTGGCCCCGGTGCGGGAACTGAATGTGGTGCTGACTAGGCTCATGGGAGCGCCGTTGAACCTATGCATTCAGCTCTGCTCAAGTTTTTGTCATGGAAGACAGCTTTCCTTGTGGCCATCACCTCTGCACGACAAGTGGGTGCGATCCAGGACCTATCCTGTAAGCCACCTTACTTGACTTTCCACGAGACGAGGGTGGTGCTGCGGACACACCCCTCCTTCATGCCCATGGTGCAGTCAGACTTTCATCTTAACAAGCCGTCGGTGTTACCTGTGTTTTTTCCGACACCTTTGTCGCCGGCTGAAAGGATTTAGTACTAGCTGGATCTGGCTAGAGCGGTGGCTGTTAGCGGCGTTCCTGTCTGGTGTGCCCCTGCTGGAGATTTGCAGGGCTGCTACGTGGAGGTCGACGCACACCTTCACGAAATTCTACTGCGCTGACAGGGATTCCAGGGCGGAGTCTCGAGACGGCCAAGCAGCGCTGTGCAACCTGTTTGCTTGAAGGTGAACCTGGTGAGGAGGTAAGAGATTGCTTCTACTGAGCCTTGCCTCCTTCTGTGGTTGTGCATGTGTGTACTGCTATGTATTCTTTATTCATCAGCATGTGAATCCATGCCCGACCCCATACTGGAGAAGGGACAAGTTACTTACCGGTAACTGTTGTTCTCCAACATGGGTCTTGCATGGATTCACGTGCAAACCCTCCCACCTGCGGCTCTTCTCTTGATCCTACTGCCACTTTACATGCTACCAAATCTTAAGATGGCTGCCAGAGAAAGGGCTTAGGTAGAGGGCAGTCATTGGCTGGGGCAGTATGACCCAGAGTTCAGTGATTGGTTTATAGGCAAAAGACAGTTTAGAAACAAAACTGAAACTATTTTTTCTTTTACAAAGGATTCCCAGCCTGACGATGGGGCATGTTCATGAGCATGTGAATTCATGCCAGACCCATGCTGGAGAACAACTTCTTCCTTACCGTCTTGCAGCTCTGACAAGTTTCACAAAGTAAGCATGGTGATATAGGCATGCTACTGTGCAGTGGGCAATTGTACACCCGCTTCACTGCTACCACCCCATAACATTGAACTCATGGCGAGAGCTGCGCCCATTGATTGCATCATCTCCTGTGTGCATAGACTGGATCCTAAACTCTACTGCAGGCTTGCCACACGCTGCTTCATTCTTAGAACTAAGTGGGCCATGGCAGATGAGAGGCGCAGACATTGACCGAGTGGGCCATGGCAGATGAGCGATGCAGACATTGCACTGCCAATCTTGACCACATGCAAACACTTCAGTGATTTGTCCATGTGCCCAGCCCTTCTCCCCCTCCCTGGCATGCCAAAACACATGCAAGTCTACGATGTGACTCGATGATTGCTATAAACATCTACAGAAACGCTGTAGATGGCCAGATTATGTTATGTTATGCTAGGCTACAAAGCTTGTATACTGCAGAAGTCAGCACTGTAGTGGGTTTATGATGCGGGTACCTTGTCAAAAACAATGGCGCATAGTGGCCATGGAGAGGGTGACCTGCCCTTACTGCATGTAGGAAGAAGAAAAGAAAACGTGACTAAAGTGAAGAGAGAGGGAGCAGAAGCAGGAACATTATTGGGACACAAAGAAATAACACATTGTAAAGGTACAGTGTTTCTGAGGTACAGGGAATATGATCCCATAAGTAGGGGTGAATATTTACTGGTAGGCGTTGGACCAGACAAAAAGGCTGGTCTAGAAGGAAAGAAAAGAAAACGCATGATGACAGGCATTTTTCGAGTGATGGCAGTACCTATTAGCTTGGAAAAAGTCACGGGTGTTGGTGGAAGAATGTGTTTGTTATGGCTACAAGATGTGCTTTAGAAGCACTTGAAGTGTGGAGGACAGAATTGTCAGGTAGTGTTATTTTAGCTACCCACTGCAATGTCAGCTATAAATCGTAGAATGCCAAAGCAACTGTCAGGAATGACACACTAGGATTAACTGTGTGAAAAGGTGATTGTGGAGGAACGCAGCGTGAGAATAGGAATAGGGAAGAAGGAATTGAAAACCACACTACAGGATCCACATGTACATGGCTTTTCCATGAGGGCAAGATCACTAATGCAGGCTGGTGAAGCTGATGAGCTGGGATAAAATAAAATCCACCAGAGTAGCACAAATGTATGATGTAAGTCATTATGACACATGTAACTGAAACTATCCCAACAGAAACCCAGACAGACAGTACAAATAAGTCATAAATTAAAGGAACGTAAAACAGATAGGTTGTCAGGTGGTTTTAAGATCTTCAAGACTAATAGCACTCGCTCTGCCGTGATCAGAGACAAGATTCAAAGAAATCCAATTTGGGAGGGGCTGGGGTCAATCACTTGTAAAATGTAATCAACCACTGACCAGGAGGCTTTCAGAATGTTAAGACTTTCAAAAGAGCTGCGTCAAGCACACCCCTACAACATCATCCTTGAATGTGCATGAGGTCGAGATTCAGGTACCGACTACCTGTGATACAATTTTCTTTTATCAAGGTTCTAATTGACCGTGGTATTTGAGTCCATCTTATACTTTTGTATAGACCTCCCATGCCAATGGCTGATTTGCCAGACCAGTTCACCAACACGTGCCTTCCCTTGCTTAAACCTTCCTCCAAATTCAGCATCTTGGGCGATTGTAATCTTTGGCTGCTAGACAGCTCAGATCAATCCGCTGCATAGGTGGAGGATTTAAGGTTTATTCACTATGTACACAAGTATAAACACATAAAAGGTTACTTCTTGGATTGGCTTGCGACCATGAATACTCAGATCAGTGAACCCAGAGTCTCCCCATGCCCACGGTTGGATCACAGCTTTGCTGCCTTTAACCTCTTGCTACCCAGTACAATACAGATGACAAAATCAGCAGGAACGACTATAGTCTCTCAAAACATTAGTAAACGTGCACCAGAAGCAATGGATCCATATATTACCTGACTCTCGCAGGATACTGATAATCTTGAGTCAGCTGATGAAGTGGCACGTATTTATCAAAAGACTCTTTCTGAAGGCACTCCCCCGAAATGCATGGACTGAAGATGGCTAAGAGAAAATGTTTCAATAGGTGGTCTCAACCAGGTCTGCTGAAGATAGAGACGTATGCACTAAAGCCGCTAAAATTCACAAATCGGTTATTATTAAGGTACAAAAGGCTGAGTATGATGCTAGGATTCTGAAGGCTGATAAAGACACACAGGAACTGTTTGAAATCCTTAGAGAACTAGAAAATCCTTGTCCTAGAGAATCCAGTAAAATCATGAAGCATATATCGGCTGGTGTATCACCATTCAAAATGCCATATATGGAAAATTGCACAAGATTAGAGAAAACATCAGTTACAAACGGAAACTGATTGATGCTGTCAGCTCGTAGGAAGATGTAGGGCCATTGGAAACGTGCTCACCCACATTCTCTGCTTTCCTCTAGCTCTGACCATGTAGCCTCCCCTGGAACCACTGTTTTTTCTCACGGGCCACTCTGCCCTGACTGGCACTGCCCCCAACCCCCTTTTCCCCTACACTTCTCTTACTGCACTTGCATATTCCGAATGCCACACGGCCTAGTAGGATCGTTTTGTTTTTCTGCTCCCCTTTTCGCCCGCCCTCCTGTCTTGTTGAACCTCAAAACACTTGTGTATAGATGCATTATAAATACCTAATCAGTAAATTAATCAAATAGACCCTTTACGATTTTAGATCTTTTTCTTAATTTGAAATGGCAGACACCATCACACAGCTCAAACCCACTAACTGTAAGGGGGATGACTGTGCAGCGATTATAGTAAAGGTTTGCTTACCATCCCTAATTCCATCTATTACCAGATTTGTCAACCAATTGTTCTCTGAGGGTCAGGTCCCCGAGTGTATTGAACAAGTCTGGATCACGCGGCCTGTTGAAGAAGCCTGCACTAGACCCTTTGATACCAACTAATCATAGGCCAATTACAAATGTGCCATTTTTACTCAGGATTTCATACTGTGCCGCTTACTCACAGGTTCAGGAGCATTTCACCATTAACAACATCCTGCGAAAGAGACAATCTGGCTTTACAGTTGCCCATGCTAGTGAAACAGTGTTGTTGGATCTGAAATCTAATATTGTGTAATTCATTGCTAATGGTCAATTTGTGCTCCTGATGCTATTAGATCTTTATGCTGTGTTTGAGCTTGTTGATCACACTCTCTTGACCGAGAGACTGACACAGGTTTCAGCTTTGTTTGGCATCCGCTGCATGGTGGGTTATCTCCTTCCCAGTGAATCGTTCGGCCAGAGACTGTAGCAGCGGGGAATCAACAGACTTGGTTGAAATCCAGACTGGTGTGTCACAGGGGTCTTGTCTTTAACCCACACGGTACTACATCTTTGCAATGCCAATGTTACAGTTACTGGATGACAGTGGGATTAGTTATAGCAACTAAGCTGATGATACACAGTGCCTAATCCCCCCGTCTTGTGTCTGTGAAAGAGATCTTGAGGATATAAATAGGGTCTTCTTCCGTATGCAAATGATGGATGGTGAAGAACAGACTAGCTTTAAATGATGCAAAAACAGAATTTATGATTGCTGGAACAGTTGACAGACTAAGGAAGCTTGGTTTCCGAGTATCAGCACTTCGTAATAGCAGGCTGTAAGATAGCCACTTTACCAAAGGTGAAAACTTTGGGAGTCTATTTCAACCAATGTATGAACATGAGAGCACAGGTAAACAATGTTTCCACAACTGCCTGCTATATCAAATGGTTAACTCAGCTACGACCATTTATCACTAAGAAAAATTGTGCCACCATTGCGAGGGACATCATCAGCCAAAAGTTAGACTATTTTGGTAGTCTCCTTTATGGCATTGGTAAGGGAGGTCAAAATAGTGCTGAAAGAGCAGTGGAAGGGTTAGGCAGGCGTGAACATGGGTCCCAAGCCAGAATGGATTGGCTCTGGCTTCCAATTGAAACATGGATTTCGTTTTGTCTGCTATGACCTATAAATGCCTGTTAGGCTCCAGTCCAGACAATTTGTCTGAAAGCCTCTCTAAGCACCTCAATTGGTGGACACTGCGGTCAAACAATTCCAACTTACTATTGGTTCCTAGGACCAAATTGGCCCTGATTAGTCGCATTGTGCTTTAATCTGCAGCACCCACGCTATGGAATACATTGCCTCCTGATCTGAGGAGCATTGCTTCATTGGACATCTTTAAACGGACACTGAAGATTTGTTTTCTCTTGAGCTCTGACCTTCTTCCCGCTAATTCTGTACGCCACATTACAGCTATTGTTTTCGACTTAACTGTGCTTTTTGTGTGTGTGTGTATGTCTTAGCGCCGGATGCCTAAGGGCTTGGTTGTGTTGGTGCTTTATAAATAAAAATAGCATAATAATAAATAAAACAGGAAAGAAGAACTTTTTGCCAACTCAGCACCAATGCAGATGGTGGAATAGTTAAAAAGACGGAAATAAAAGGCCATCAGTAGCATACAACCTTCCTTGGCAGATGCAGTAACTCGAATAAGGCTTTAATCTGCATATACTCTGTAATAACACTCATCAAACTTGCTTTAGCATATATGTCCAGTAAAAAATGTCATGATGCACTAAGAATTGGCTAGACCGGCAGTGCTAAAATGACAGTCTAAGCAGATAATAGCACTTATCATGCTTGCTTTATCGCACACATTCCCTCGCTCATTTAAGCACACATTCACGTAGCATTCACACATCATTCAAACAGCTTTCACAGAAATTCCCACAGCAGTAACACGCATACCCACAAACTCGCATTCGCATGAGCACCGAACCACCTATCTATCATACACTCGCTCATTCACACACTCAAACAATTAACGATATATACATACAAAATTCTACACCTGCATTCTTCCTCAGTCCAGATGCTGTTCGTGCTGATATGTCCCGATGATGGCTCTTCGGCTACTGCGCACAAGAACCGGAACCAACAAGCACAGATCGTTTTCTGGTTCCTGCACATGCACGCAGTACCCTGTGTGCCACTTTGTCAGCACCCTGTTCAGTCTGTTTGTGCAGGCAGGAACAGGATGCCCCCTCACATATTCAGACATGATGGTTACTGTTAGGGAGAATTCTCATTTATGGCTAATTTCCCTTACCTAGTGAGTCCCTCAGCAGCTTTGCTGGATTTCTGGGGTTTATTTTTCCACCTGGTAAGAGTGTGAACCTTTTTCCCACTCTTACATGTGTCTTGCTGTGTGTATTTCTACTTTTTGTGTGATCTTGGACTCTGGAGCCACACCACTCCATGAGCCCCACTTCTTGTGTGTGTTACACAGCACCTTCAGTGCAGTAACTCAGGGTTGTCTCTAAGACTTCCCACTGTCTCCTTTTTTCTGGGGCTGAACACTGTCCCCCAGAAACATGTAAAGTTGCCATTTACTTTATGTCGTCATTTAACCTACAGACCCAGTACAGCCCATTTTACATGGAGTATTGGAAATGGTTAAACTGATCCCTTTTTGTCTGTACCTCCTGGAGCCTTGTTTCGCTCCCTTAACAATAAGACTTGGCTGGTGGCAGTGGTATCTACCCTAACTTTTCTACCGCGATTATATTATATAAACGTGGTACTGTTTTAGCCTATTGTATTTGCCTCTAACATAAACCCGCTTGACCAAATACTTTTTATTTTGGCTCCGGTCGGGTTTAGTCACCATTTCGTTGTGTTAATATCCTTCTTGTGTTTTACTTTGCGCGGCAAACCAGGTTTGCCTTCTTTGTTCGCCATCCTTTGGTGGGCTTCTACGAAGAAGCCCTCCTTTGGCATCTGGGTGTCTAGGTGGGCTGAATGTGAGGGAGGGATTTAGTAACCCCCTGCACAGGGTCTCCTTGGAGACCCAATTCGCACCTTGTGTCCATTGGCTGAGGTGGTTGTACGGGCTGGACAACCCCCCTGCTGTGTAATTGACAGCCAGGCTGTGTGAATGGGGGATTTTGGCATAGAAGGCAGGACTCTTGGGCTAGAAGTCAGATTTGCCACTGGAACTACAAGAACTGAAGAGATGCAGAGAAGAAGACGGCTGCTGCAACTCCCGAGTCCCGGTGAAGCCCTGCTGCAGTCCTGAGCTATCTACCCTTCAACAACAGAGAAGATCCAGTCCGGAGTCTTCTTCCCTTGAGCCTGGTGGGATAAACCAGCTCACCTTTCTACAGCCAGAGAATCCTCTCCTGGGTCGAAATCGCTGCACGAAGCTGTAGTGGTCCGGATAGCCATCAGAAGAGCCCTCTCCTGTTTTAAAGGAGCGCACCTTTTATTCACTGTTGCTTTGCTGCTGCTGGACTCATCCCTGGGTAGTGCAGATCACTCCACACGTCCTCCTTCTTGTCCCCACGACTGAAGCTTCAGGAACCATGAGTCTGCAGGAACTACCAGGAACAACTGCCGTGGCATCAGCTTTCTTCATTCGAATAAGGTACTGTGTCCATTTGGTCGTTCTCTACGTCCGACTTTGAGGAATCGGGGTGAACCCTTTTCCTTACCGAAGTCTTTTCCTTTCTTCCTTCCCTCTTATAACTTTTGCCTCCCTTTAACAATATCCAAGTACTCCTGGCAACGTTAATCTCGAACAGTTCTAATTGTGTGATCCTCGACAACAGAGCCCTGCTCAATTTGACACTGGCACAGGCCTATTGACTTTATCTCTCTCTTTGAATACATCCTGTGATTCATGTGCCTGACAAAAGTATTGCCTATGCTTTTTATCCCCTTTGCCTTGGTTTTCAATGTGCTAAATGTGTTTTGACTACGGTTACAATTATCCCCGCGGGTATGCTTTTCTTTCATAAGACCGAACTGTCGTTACTGTCAAAAAGTGAGCGCTCCTTAACCCATGGTAACGTCTTTTGTTTCACAACACTGGTCTGTCAAATCCTAATGTATTTACCTTGAATTGACCTGAACCAAAGGAATTGGTTGTGTGTGGTAAATTTTAGAGTGTGGTTTTGTTTAATAGAAGTGAAGTGTTTTGTGAACAGATCGTTTAACAATAAATGTACTTGTATTTTTTAACCAGAAACCTTGAGTCAGTGTTTGTTTGAGTCACAGTAATTTTAGTCCTTTGTGTAATCCGTATTGCTGCTCATTTGCTCTTGAGATAAGTCTGGCTGCTCTGCTACTGCTACCACTATAACTGTGTAGTACAGGCTTGTACCAAAGGTGAAATTTTACTGCCACTTGTAGACTTAATTGTCTGTAGTGTTCCCTAAGGCTACTGCAGAGGATTCTGCCTAACACTTACCCAGCGAGAATACCCAACAAGACATGAATGTCTGCGGGAAAAAGACCCACCCCCAGCTTTGTATAGTCCATTGCACATGCATGCTGGGGAACAAACTGTCAAAGGGAAATCAGGTTTCCCTTTAACAGTTTAACCTATGGCTCCGCCATAATGGCCAGGGTATAGACGGGTTTGGTGCACCCTCGCCCATTATGGACAAGCCACCCCTGCCATTAATGTCCCATATTAGATGGGGCATGCTACAATGGCATACACCCTATATTTATGAGATTGAATTCACCAATACAGGCAGGAACGCATGTAGTCATGAATCCAGTGGCACGTGATGTATGATGAATGGCTCAGTACCTGATGCAATGCCGATTTTCAGATGCCACCTGGCAGGCACAATATACCTTCTCTGCAACCCATAGCAGAGACATGCAGTAAAATCCACACATTTACATGGGATGGTCTAGGGGTTATGCACTGGAATTAAGTATTTAGTCCTCAATGGAAGTTGCCAATCAGGTCAGATAAATGGCAGTGTCAAGACAATAAAAACATTGATCCCACTTTTGCATTTGACATTCCTTGTAGATTAACTCAGATCTAGGAGAGACAGCCCAGCCTTGTTTTTCTTCTGGTCGCATGCCAGTGTGAATCTGCCTGGGATAAACCACGACTCCAGCCACCATCAAAATGAACAATTGAAATAGCTATTGCACCCATCATTCTTTAGAGATAATGCTGTGCACCTGTTGAGGGTTGTGTTTAGGCTCTTATTGATGGTTGCAGCCGGGCCATCTGCATTTCAAAACTTCAGGAGGGCATATAATCTAACCATATATTCCAGTGTGCTATAATGTGTGCTTTCACCCAGGTCATGGGACAGAAACAGCCTTGGTGTTTTTTGACATTGTATGCTGGCCACAGGTGACAGAGGTGTACTGGGGAGTCTCCCGGCTGTGCCCATAGAGTTGGGGTTTGATCCGAAGTACTTTAAGATGAGATAGCTGCACCTTCGAGATGGATGGGGCTGCAGATTTATTATATTACTCCAACACCAATCAATAAGGACAACTCAATGGTTTGGCAAAGGGAGTCCGTTTAATGACAAGTACAAAAAACAGGGAGTCATGGAAATCAGCTGTGATGCGATCGTCCGTCTCGCTTCAACTCCAACGAACTTCATAAAAACAACATAATTAATACTAAAAACTCATTATATCTGACGTGTAACACTCAAAAGTTAATAAGCATTTCTATTGGTACGGAAAAGGTAACTTTAATATAGTTGCTATATCTGTATATGGTAACGGAGTAAGGTGATTGGGTAAAACACTGTCAGGTGGGCATCTAAGCCCTTCCTTCAAAATGACTACTACAGATTTAACTAATAGTATGACATACCATGGGTTCTACTAACTATAGGACCCTAGTTTATTTGGTCCATTGTGATTGGGTTGGCACCAACCCCATGCATATATTTCCACTTAGCTAGCAGCACGCAGAATGGACAGCCAGGTGCAGGGTGCCCCCTCAGCTACCCGGCCTTCCTCTGATTAAGGTTACAATCAATCATCACTTCAACAACAATGTGTCAATTATGTTACTGTGGTTGGCCTCGAAACTGCATCTTCTGACTGCGAAGGTTCCGCTATCTTCTCCTGGGCGGATGCCACGCGTAAGAGTGAATTTGTGCTTCTCCTCGCTAGTATGATCACGTGATGCAGACACCGTGAATTTGCCTAGTTTCTCTTGATTTGTGCATTTAATTCTCATTTGGCTTGCCACCAGCCTACGCTTCCTTAACTTGACCTTTCAGAGGCAGGATATTCTGTTGTTAAATTTCAATTAAATGTAGCTACTGTTTGCTTCTTCTATTGGTATGACCTTGGCTCCTTTGGCATGAGTTGCATCTGCTGAGTTTTGATTCAGCCATTTATCTTCATTTTGCTAGAATATGAAGCTTGTCGTGTTTGGCCCCTAGTAACCCAAGTTGATTCTGCTTTTAATGCAAAGTAGACTCACACTTATAATAATGTGCTTAGTTTTGAGGTACATTATGTAAACATGGCGCTTGCCGCTCTATTCTTCTACTAAGCATAACAAGCCACACTGGTTTCTTAGCTTATTGCGTTTCAAGCATATGTACAGGCGTTAGCGGGTTGGAAATCTTCATCCTGCTTACAGCCTAGGCTTCTTGTATTTTGACATTGTCCCATCATTCTGTGTTCACGATATCCTTATTCATAACGTTTCGTCTCTATGCATCATTGTATGAGTGTCATTTCTTCTATCTGCAAGTCAGTCCGGGCCCTCATGACGTCACCATTCGTCTTTCATTAAGGCCTTTTTAGTTTCTTCCGGGACGGTACTTAAGCAATCTTCATTTTGTCTTATTTGCTGGTAAGGTTTTCTTAATTAATACCTTACTGTCCATGGTGTTCTTGGTATAGGTACGTCAATAGGTGCTGTTCTTCTAATGGTTACTGGGCAGAGCCCTACTGCGGCTCTCTGTTGGTTTATTTTCTCATCATATGTCACATATCTCAGTGTGAACGTTCCTGGTACTTCACAATGGATGATTGGAGTGCAGGCTGTATTTGGGACCTCCTCTACACTGACAAACAGTATTACTGGTTATGCATGATCTGCCCACCGTATCTGATATGGTGGACCAAAGCTCATCATTTGACACACAGAGTGCAGTGGCCCTCCCTTCATCTTTGGCTGTAGATGTGATGCAATCTTTTCTTTCAGGCAGATCCTAAAGAGTTCAGAATGGGGCTTTCTACTCCACCAGGACCATTATTTCTAGTGCAGTGCCCTAAATTCTCCTTAACTTGTATTTGACTGTTTTAAAAAATATTAAGTTTCCTTCCTGTACTCATTCAATCCTATGCCAGCTACACCCAGGTTTACCTATAAGTGTCTGGGCCGACACTGATTTGCATCGCTGGCATTGTAAGTGATTTCAATCCGGCACACACCCAAGTCAAAGCTCAGCATGTAGTGCACAACTGAAATCCTTATTTATGTTTGTCTAAAAGTTCAATATTCTGAACGATATACCACTCATATCACACCCTTTTCCTGGAACCCCCCGGTCGCACCGTACCAGGAATCAGGCTGGTTTGCAAAGGTAAATATTTATTTATGTATGGAAAATGTAATCACAATATGTTTTAATAGATAAACAACCACCACCAATGGGGTGACAGAACAGTGAATAATATCTTTAATACACGAAAAATTGCATCACAGAAATGAATACTTTTGTGTTTGTTCAAATCAGATAGCACTGTGGTTAGCAGTTCCTCCTGCAACACCCCCCAACCCCTCAATAGGCAATGTAAAGAGATAAGAGGAGAGAGCAGGTATTCAGGAATGGCACGAATCAAACAGAATATCAGTCCCACTTTCCCCCTTTCAAACACAAGAGAAAACAAAATTGACTTTCCAGCTGTCAGACTGGCTTGCAAGATTGTCTTTAGAATGGGCTGGGCAAAAACACCAAATATGGTCAAAAATACTGAAATTGTTATAAAGTTCTATGGGAGATGCTTTGGATAGTTGCACACAAGCACAAGCAATGATTTGGTCAGCAGAAAACAATTGAAATCTTAAGGTCCAAGTTGGAAGCAGTTTAGAGTTATTTTAGAGGTGTAAAACATTCAGATTTTTTAAATTGCGGCAAACTTTTCATTGCGCGATATTCGTGATAACTGTTTTGGGTTCTATGGATAGCTATGGATGTTGGCTACAAGTAGGAGTTGAAATTCGAGAGAGTTACAGAGGTTTTAGTAAAGGTCGTTTTTGCAAGATAGGTGGGAGAATGGAACACAGGAATGCACTTTGAATTGACAGATAGGTTTTCTTATGCTATATTAAAGACTACCAAAAAGTAGAATGCCACACAGGAAGGTCATTCACGGCCGCTCATAACAGTTCAGGTGTGATATTCTGCTTTCTGTTTGGTTTTGGAATTACTTTCTTAATCCATCAATTGGAAGTTAGAGTTTAGGAACACATATGAGAGAAGAGTCCGTGCAAAGATAATTCTAACAATAATGGTTCTGAATGAAAGATAGGATGGGTTTAAGATATATACAAGACTACGCACAGTACATATGGTATGGGCCACAATTATTCCTATTCATACTCACAGGATAAGTTTTAAATGGGACCGTCAGCTCTGGTCAGCGGATTGGATCTTGTCTAGGGAAAACAGCGCATCAGTCAAAGTACTGGATCATCCAGGCCGGTCACTGGATTGGCACAGGATCTGCTCTCCTAGTCTGTGGGTATTTGGATCAGCTAGATGGCAAGTTCCATTGGCAAGCCAGAGAATTTCAGGATCTTGGTTCAAAATGGCCTTCTCGCACCACAAAGCGCTTTACTGAGTGGGTAGAATAAATTTGAGGATTGGGGCCTTGTTGGAAATCAATAGTCTTTATTGCTGGCAAGAGATTTTGGCATCTGGATCTGGAAGAATATTTAAAGCTGGATGTAGAAAGCTGGATCAGTGTGCTTCGCCGGAATCTGGAAGGTGGCTGGATCAGTGAGTCCCTATCTGCTGTCAGCTGTCTCTATTTATGCCTTAAAAATGACATCACAAAGGGGTGTATGGGTTGGCTTAGCTAAACTTGTCCCTGTGAAAGGTGATTGGGTCAGAGTCTACTCTTTGCCTTGATAGGAGGAGAGAAACATAGTGTCATCTTTATGGTGTAATTTTATGATGCTGAGAATCGACCCCTAGCCACTGGAACACAAAGTCTAATTTTGGCAAAATGCATATTTACACATGTGCAACCTCTATAAAGATCACATACACAGATTGCATATTTTACATAACAGCTATTCCTCAAAACCCCGTAGCTGTGGGATCTTGTCTCCACTTTCCATAGAATTTTGCCCTTTTCGCTATGAACACAATGTCCAATGTTTAATAACATTTCTACAAGTGTGCGTGTTTAACATAGGGATATGCGTGTACATTTTCACAATTCTAACAGTAATACATTTTGCGTAAAATCACATATCTTGCCATTCCTGTCCAGAACATGTCACACAGTTCTGGCGCCTCTTCATACGTGCAGCCAGAAATTAAATTAACAACTCTGTCATTTTTATATTTTTCCCCATTTTGAATAGCAAGTTATACGTCTTTTAAAAAGTGTTCTTTGTTCATGTTCAACAGCAGATAGTCGCTTGGCTCCGCCTCTTTCGGTCTCCCTGTAGTCTAGGGACATGCTCCTCCTTGGGGGGAAGCTCCTTCCAGAGGCCATTTACGACC
Source organism: Ambystoma mexicanum (assembly GCF_040938575.1). Lineage (NCBI taxonomy): Eukaryota > Metazoa > Chordata > Amphibia > Caudata > Ambystomatidae > Ambystoma > Ambystoma mexicanum. The sequence continues at coordinate 282,252,930 of NC_090929.1, forward strand.
CTCTTCACACTTCTAGTTTTCAGAGCTGCAGCTTGTCATTGTTCCTTTGATCTCTGTAGACAAGATTCTGTCCCAACCCTGCAATTGCCACCTCCCCATGAGTTTCTGCTGGGGGGAAGGCCCTCCTTCTGGGAAGAAACCTGCTTTCCCAGTTTTTTTTCAGCTTCAGCCAAGATAATTAATTCTTAAACTTAACAAAACCCACATTTGTTGCATCACATACAAATACATTTCTTCCTTGGACTTAAAATCTGTGGAATCAAAACCACAACTAAAATCAGTTTTCCTTTTTGGCAACAATCCTGTTTATGTTTGCTAATCCAGCAGACCTCTGAGTTTTAGGTCATTTTAAAGCTGCCTTAGTACTCCTCTGACAGCTGTCATTCAGGTCGCCCCATGTACTGCATGAACATTTTAGCATAGAGGCTGTCAGTTTTCAGATTTTGTATGTTCCACAATGTTTCACTTGATACATGGATTTTAGCATGAGGCAAGATTGTGGCTGTTGAAAAGGGTTGTGTTATAGGCATTTTGGAGTTTTGGCAACAAAACCAATGTCATTTGTAGGCACATTTTTGGGTTTCATTTGCAAAGTGCTGCTTTTCTCTCTGCACTCTGCTTGCTGGTCCTGGGACCCACCGGCACATTTCTGCAGGGTGTGCTCTATTCTACTGCACATGCACCATGGGTGGCCGGTTGTGCATCCCTCTTTTTTGTGTGCTGAAGCACACGGTTTTTGTAGGTTTTTGGCGTGCACAAGGGTTTTGCCGCCATTGTTGCTGTTTCTTTCCACACAACTGGCAGGGTGATGCCACATAGCATAGCGGAGTGGGTCAATACATCCCAAAGCATTTCTGTTTTAAATGCATTGAATTTTGGACTCGAGATCACCAGATGCAGCTTAAGGGGAAGTGACCGAAAATTATTTCTGGTGCCTCCAACAGGTAACTGCTGTCTTACAGATGTTAATCCTCCCTTTAGTTCTCAGGGAAGGAGGATGGCTAAATAAAGTAAACAATCTGGGTTTCTTGTTTGATTCACGCATGAAATCTAGTGAGCATACAGCAGCATCTTTGCAAACAAGGGTTTTAAAATAAATCACTTTTCTACTAGCTAAATATCAAAATACGCCAATGCCATGTATGTGGGCCTCGTTGCTTACTTGATTAATAAACTCAGCAAGGCACAGAATGCAATTGTTTGACTTGTCTGTGGCATCCAGAAGCAGGATCACATCCTGAAGTCTTGATGATCCCACCCCTTGTGGAGGGTGCTTGTGGAGGGTGAAGGGCAGAATAAAATGTAAGGTAAACTGCCTGGCCTGCAAGTGTCTGGACAAACTAGACCCTGCATATCTTAACAACAAACTGCAGCATTATAGCAGTAGCGGTTCCCAGTGAATTTCCTGACAGTTTACTCACATTCTCTGTTGTCTGCCCTGCACTTCAAACTGTCCTCCAAGGGAAGCAGAATATTTGCTGTTCAGACTGACACATTTTGAATGTTTTCCCTGTGGATAACCATTTACCCTCTGATGACATCACAAAAAGTGATATCATTTGACCGCGTCACCACGTGACATCACAGCAAGTGATGGCAAACGACCTTCCGATTGTTTAGATGCATCTAGCACCCGTGTTTCCAGGTGCTCTCATTTCAGCCAGATATAAGAATCCAGGCACAGAAAAAGGCATGATTTGTCCACGATTACACATTTAGGGAATCCCAGATTGGACATGCGGTCTATATGTAAAACATACATAATGCAGTATTTCTAACAGGATAACCGAAATCTGTAACGCAGGCTACGGCTAGTGTATGACACGTCTATGGATCAATGAACACAGACGTATGTGTTAGCTGTGGCGTTGCTGTGTTAAACAAGCCAAAAAAGCACTGACCAGGAGAAGGCATGCGCTGTCATTTAACCAGGAGAAAAAGGCCTGGAAATTAAATAATTGACCAGGATTTAGTATCAACAAAATTCCCTGATTATAAATGTATATATGGTTCAGCTACTACTACGATAGAAGAAACCTATTAGACTGTTATGCGTGCACAGAGGGGAGTGCACCTGATAATGTTATCTTTGCTGGAGCATTTAAGTTTGTTTCAATATACCCAAAAACCTCTTTAGTTTTTATTATCTAAGCATAATACTGGGTGCCAGAGGACTTAAAAAAATAAAACTAGATCACCATTTAATATAGTATCATTGCTGCGCACATAAATGCATAGCACCACAAAATTGAAAACACCCACAAGTTGCTTCTCATCCGGGGACTCACTGGCAGACTTCAAGGCCCGCACTGCACATTAACCCTTTGTCAGCCCCAGTGGTGCTCAATGGCGTAGCACAAAATGCGGCAGCTCCCCTGTAAGCCATGCTGTGCCCCACCCCCCAAGCTCTTTAACAAAGCATAGGGCACCCCACACCCTGGGCCGGTCTGGACAACCATGTGTGCAGAATGTGCATGATGATTATGTCGCTGCAGGGGCATGCACTGCTGCAAGTGAAAGAAGTAAATATGCTTTTCAATCAAAGCTTAAATCTGTAGCGTAACAGAAAGAAGGGGGTGATGCCTGGTCCACAAATATACCAGCCACTGGTGAATTTTATTTTTTTGGGAGGGTGAAGTATGTGATTGCAACTGAGCATAGCGAGGGAACCCAAACTAACGAAAATGGGTTTGGGGAGGGGCAGGCAGATTTGTCTCCCTCGCCAGAGTAAATGTTTTGAATAATGGGTTAAAATGGTGCATTACAAAGCGCACTTTCTGGGAAACTGTGGGTAAAAGGCCATCAATCGGTTGTATAGTGTGTAGGGTAAATCATGAAAAAAGTACAATAGATGCAAGTCATCAAAAGTCCACAGGGCATTTCCCAATGCATTATGATGCCGGTCCCTGCAATATATTCCAGTATAAAACACATTTGTATGCTGGGTGTGCCCATACATTGTCATGCTGGCTCCACCAACATATGCTAGTATTCCCATATAAGACCATACTTATGTTCGTTTTAAGACGTTTTTTTATGGTATCATTACTGGCACTGGGCACAAAACTGGCTCTGCCAATATATGCCAGCAGACCAATGTAAGTACATACTCCTGTTGGTTTGTCCATTAAAAGTGACATGTTACAATAGGAAAACCTTTCCAAACGGGTCGCAATTTAAGCAGTTGAGACCCATAATAACACTTATCTTGCTTGATTTATCATGGATGCTCAGTTAAAAAAAATGCATGCTACAGTGAAGAATTTACAGGCCGCTACGCAAGGTAACACTACTTATAATGCTTGCTTTTTTAAAGATGCAGAGTAATAAATGTCATGCCACAGTAAGCAATGGCTAGAAGGACTGCACCAAAATGCCAGTCTATCCAGGGAATGGCACACATCACCGTACCAGTAAAACATGCAAAGTCAATAAAGGATGTGGCAAAAATGCTCCACTGATCCCCAGTCTCCCAGGGCCTTATACACACATGCATCTGTACTGGGGAGACCCCCGGCCGGCCCATAGAGTCAGGGTTTGCTCCAGAGTACTTTAAGATGAGATAGCTGCACGTTGAGATGGATTGGGGTGCAGATTTATTTCTCCAACACCAATTAATAAGGACAACTCAATGGTTTGGCAAAGGGAGTCCGTCTAATGACAAGTGCAAAAAACGGCAGTCATGGAAATCAGCAGTGATGCGATCATCCGTCTCACTTCAACTCCAACGAACTTCATACAAACAATAACATTTATACTCAAAACTCATCATAATTGACGTGTAACACTCAAAAGTTAATAAGCATTTCTATTGGTTCGGAAAAGGTAACTTTAATATAGGTGCTATATCTATATATGGTAACGGGGTGAGGAGATTGGATAAACACTGTCAGGTGGGAATCTAAGCCCTTCCTTCAAAATGACTACTGTAGATGTCACAAAAAGTATGACATTTGTTCTGCTAACTATAGGACCCTAGATTATTTGGTCCATTGTGACTGGGTTGGCATCAACCCCATGCATATTCCTCCACTTTGTTTAGCAGCGTGCAGAACAGTCAGCCAGGCGCAGGGTGCCCCCCCTCAGCTACCCGGCTTTCCTCAACTTAAGGTTACAATCAATCATCGCTACAACAACTATGTGTTAATTATCTCACTGTGGTTGGCCTCGTAACTGCATTTTCTATCTGGAAAAGTTCTGATATCTCTTGCTTGGGCGGATGCCAGGCGTAGGTGTGAACTTGTGCTGCTCCTCGCTCGGCTGGTCACATGATGCAAACACCATGAATTTGTCTAGTTTCTTGCAATTTCTGTGTTTGATTGTCATTCAGCTTGCCACCTGCCCATGCCTCCTTATCTTTGGCCTTTCAGAAGCAGGATATTCTGTTCTTAAGTTTCAATTATGTGAGGCTACTGTTCGTTCCTTTATTATTATGATCTTGGCTCTCCTGGCATGAGTTGCATCTGCTGAGTTTCGATTCAGTCAACTCTTCTCGTTTGCTGGAATACAAATCTTTTCTTGTTTGGCCTCTAGTAACCTAAGTTGATTCTGCTTTTAGTGCAAGGTGGACCTGCACTTATAATACTGTGCCTTGTTTTGAGGTACATTATGTTATAATGGTGATTGCCGCTCTATTTTTCTACTAAGCATAGCAAGCTTCTTCATGTTTCAACAATGTTCTCTTATTTAGGTTCACAATATCTTTATTAATGGAGTTTTGTCTCTCTGCGTCGTTCTCTGGTTGTCATTTCTTCTATCTGCAAGTTAGTCTGGGCCCTTGTGACGTCACCATTCGTCTTTCATTATGGCTTTTTTGGTTTCTTCTGGGACGGTACTTAAGCAATCTTCTTTTCGTCACATCTGCTGGTAGGGTTTAATTAATGGATACCTTACTGTCCATGGTGTTCTTGGTATAGGTACGTCAATAGGTGCTGTTCTTCTGATGAGTACTGGGCAGAGCCCTACTGCGGCTCTCTGCTGGCTTATTTGCTCATCATATGTCACATATCTCGGTGTAAATCTTCCCGATACTTCAAAATAGATGATTGGAGTGCAGGCTTTATTTGGGACCTCATCTACACATTCCTTTTCTCCCACTGGTCACTCACCCATACATCTTCTCTTGCACTTGCTCACACTGGATTCACCACACAGGTACACACCAAACCCCACCGAGAACATTCAAACACACTACCACATGTATGCTCATTCACCCACCAGTCACTCAGTCACACCTTCTCTTACATGCACTCATTGCATTCTCTACAACGGCACACACCCACCGACACAGAACATTCAAAAACACACCATTACATTCATACTCATTTACCCACCAGTCACTCAATCATACAACTTTTCCTTTGGCCACTAATTGCATTTTCTACACAGGCGCCGCACACACCCACCACCCAGAACATGCAAAAACACATCATCACTTTCAACTCATTCACACACTAGTCACTCACTCACACCTTCTCTTACATGCACTCATTGCATTCTCTACAACGGCACATACCCGCCAACCCAGAACATTCAAAAACACAGCATTACATCCATACTCGTTCATCCACCAGTCACTCAATCATACACATTTCCCTTCGTCCACTCATTGCATTTTCTACACAGGCGCCGCAACACACCCACCACCCAGAACATGCAAAAACACACCATCACTTTCATACTCATTCACCCACCAGTCACTCCCACACACACACACACATTCTCTTACATCCACTCACTGCATTCTCTACACAGGCACACACCCACCACCCAGAACATTCAAAAACAGACATCACATCACTTCCCATTCACCCATCAGTCACTCACACTTTCTCTTAAATCCTCTTGTTGCATTCTCTACAAAGGCACACACCCACCCACCTAGAACATTAAAAAACACACATTACAATACTTCACATTCACCCACTAGTCACTCACAATTTCACTTAAATCCTCTCATTGCATTCTCTGCGCACAGGCACACAAAGAACATTCAAAAACACACATCACTTCTCATTCACCCACCATTCACATAGATACATCTGACACGCACTTCACACATGCAAAACACACATCATATTAAAAGCCTTATTACCTTTATCTTGCAGCTTTGTCACTCCATCCAGGCCCACTCAGCTCCTCTGTGCTGCTCACAAACGGGAACCAGAAAGCTGTGAGAACTTCCTGTTTCCTGTATGTGAGCTGCAAGCAAGCAGAGGGAGAAGGGGTTGGAGCTGAATGGGGCATGTAACATGTGCCACATGTCACGGTCAGCTCCAACTCCTACTGAGTGCCTCCCTGGCCCAGTCTTCACCCTGATATGATATGATATGATAGTTTATTTATATAGCGCCTATACACAATGTGTTTCAAAGAGCTTCAAGGCAAGGGAGGGAACAAGGGAAAACACAATGGCATTCTTACAGGCCATGAACAGTAAGGATGTGAAATTAACTATCGTACTCGGCCTGACGACATTTCATATAGTGCAAGAGCTAAAACATAGATAAGGAAGGGAGGGGGAGAGTGGGAAGGAAATGGAAACAGACAGGCGACTACCGTACTAGGCCTGATGACATTTCTGGTAGAGCCGGAAAAAAACCAAGAGGTGAGGGAGAGGGGTGAAGAAAGGTAGGGGAGGAACAAAACAAGCGACTATCATATTAGGCCTGACGACATTTCAGATAGTGCTGGAGGTGGTTGGGGAGTAAAAAAACAGTAAGGGGAGGGAAGAGGAGACAGACGAGGTTACTATCATACTAGGTCCAGGGACAATTCTGATGGAGTAAGTGCATAGAAGAAAGTAAGGGGAGGAGATGGGAGAAGGGAGAAGGGAAAGGAGGAGAGAACAGAGAGTTAGCAGTCAAAAGAGTGGAGAAGAAAGAGGGGAGAGTGAATACAATTGCAGAAGTCAGTAGTAACACATAATGTTACAAGCCAGGAGACAAGATGAAGATGGGAACAGCATGATTCAGGGCCACCATGAGTACAAGATGCAAAAGAAGTTCAGCATGAGAGTTGAGAAAGGGTGACGCACCATGAATGAATGAAGTCCAGGGGTGAGGACGGGGCTGGGGACCCACCAGACCGTGTGTAGCGGGTGCCCCCATGCCACGGGAGGGCCTGCTACACCAGGAACAGCAGTTTTTGAATAAATTAAAAAAAAACACATTTCTTTCAAATTATTTTTTTTTAAAGTGGGATCGCAAGGGAGTCCCAGGGGTTGCAACAGCTGTCCCAGGGGTCGCAGTTGCAACCCCTGGTGACCCCCAAATTACATCCCTCGGTATGTACAAAACCTCAGCGGCACTGCATCTTTAAGAAACCAATTTAAGATGCTTATTTACCAATATGCAGCTTGGTGACCATTGCCTCATGACTACTTTGGGTGCGAGTGTGCTACCCAGTGTCTTAAATCAATACACCTGCAAGGATTGTTGAAGTTACTTCTTAGTATATGATTTGCTGATGTGTACCTCCGTTCACAAGCCAGATGTGCTGAATTCTTCTCCTTTGGATGATATTACTTGTATTTCTGATGTTTGACGCCTGCACAATATTGGCACATGTAATGCCATTTTGTCAGAGTGTTGTTAAATATTTGTACTATGCATTTGTTTCTCGAATAGTGAAACCAGCACATTTCACCTTGTTTTAAAGAATTTAGAAATTCACATTCACCACAGTAAATTAGGAGCATATACAGAGTACATAGCCACCTTAATTATAATTATACATTACTTCAAAATAATGTACAGAACGTTATGACAGGTGTGGCCTTACAATTCATACAAATCCCAGAATGCAGTGTTTTGAGCTGAAATACCTGGGCCTATAGTAGAAATATTTTATGGCACTGAGACATGAAATTAGGATGTGTGCCTGCAATGATGAGAGAGATTTGGTACTTCTTGATCATGGCTTGATTGCCAGTGGTACAGATGGATTTTGTTTTTTAGAGGATGACTGTTTGAGTATGTTAAGCATAAGGATCTGTTTCAGGCAAAATATCAAATTATTGCTTTGGTAGTGCTTAAGCCAATATTTCAATATATGAATTATTCTGATGTGGTAGATGTTGTGGGGTGTGACACATTGGATTCTGCTCTGCAGGAGTACAAGGATGAGTAGGGGTAAAATGGCCCACTCAGCCTTCACACTTCTACAAACAAAAACACAGTACTATCATAAAGGTAAAACAGGGACAGTCATGCGATATACCTCCATCACCTTTTGTGGCAACGCGGGCAAAGGGAAGGCTATACTCTCAAGGGGGGTGTGAAGGTGAACCAGTAGTGACCCAAACAACACAGTATCACATTCCAAAATAAAGGGAATTTCCTATCAAGAATCTATAAAAATATAAACACTTTAATTAAAACACACTGTCTGCAAGTAGAGAAAAAGAGATTATTACACAAAACACCCACCCTAAAGGAAGAACAGAGAAAATGCAACAGACTGGAGAACATATCAATCTAAGTACAGTTGTAGTGGTGGTAGGAAAAGTACTACCATAAAAAGGATATCTTGTTGAAAGCTGGAACAATCGTGACTGAACCAATGTGGTGAGGTGGAGTAAGAAACTGGCCAAAGGGGTGGCATGATTCAAGAAAGCTTTGTTAAGATTTTAAGAAAAGAACCCAACTCTCCTTATCTCTGAAGTGTTATCCCTACCTATACTAATAACTCAGGTGCTCATCGTCAGGATGTTTATTTCAAATGAAAAGTGTCTGTCCTACGTCCAAAACCTAATCTTACCCTACCACTAATCTACAAAAAAGGTTCAGCATACCAGGAGAATAACTCCCTTTCTCCCTATGAACTGGCTCAGTCTTCATCTTCTTTCCAGCAATCCTTTTCTTTAGCTTCTGATTCAACAAAGAAATCGTGGTCAGGAGAATTACTTTGTTCTCCTGATCCACCTTTCACAGTCTTGAGGGCTGTCTTGGGATATTATTTAGCAATAGTCCTCAAAAGTCTCTTTACTAACTTCCTAAGAGTTTTTGTAAGCTTGATTCAAAGTTGTAATAATTCTTCCCAATCTTATGATGTTCTGAGGATTACCCCCAGATAGCTCTTGTTATCTAATCTTTATTCCTATTTGGATTATCACTGTGACGAGGGAGATGTATCCCAATGCACTTGTGATTTGTGAATCCGGGAATATCACTCCTGTGAGAATGGAGATGACTCCCAAGATTCCCTTGTCTCTTAGTTCTCTGAATATTGCTACTGTGATGAGGGAGACTACTCCTGAGCTTCTCTGGACCCTCTGGGTGTCACTACTGTGATGAGGGAGATCACTCCCGAGCTTTTCTGGACTCTGGATTTGGGCCAAACCTCTACCGGGTCTCCCGCTGTTCCTGCTACCTCCTGTAGTGTGTCAGGACTGTGTTGCCGGCCCTTGCTGGGGAGTTGGGCTGACTGATATCTTCACCGTCTCCTACTTTCTTCACTCCCTTCCCAGCTATGTCCTTACAGCTCCAGAAAAGATTTAGATCACACAGCTCCGGTGCAGTTGCAGGACTACATGTCACCCCCGCGAGGTCACTACTGGTTTCCTTCTGTCTCTCTGGTTGATCAGGAGCTTAGGTTCTGATGGTGTGTTCCACTGACTGATACTCGGTGTCCCCATCACTTAGGATCAGTGTCCTTGCCGCTTCATGTTCCAGGTTCAAATTTCCCAGGATGGGCTTGCTTCAAGTCAGCTGCTCTCTCTTCTTCCTAACCCTTTCTCACTCTTTGGTTACTAAGCACTGGATCCTCCCCAGCAGAGAGGTCAAGTTCCTCTTTCTTATTAAGACCTTTAAGCCTATGACCAGTGGTTGAGATGATATGCATGCCTCCTTGGGGCCAATTCATCTAAGTACTATATCCAGGCAGCCTGTTATTACACTGCAGATCTATTTGTTCTTCTTTGACTAGGTCATATTGATTCATTGATCAAAGACAGAAGAAGTTTTACAATAACAGACATTAGTGTTTTCATGGATTTCTGCCAAGGACTTGTTCCCAAGGGAAAAGGGGTCAGGGAGATCCTTCATGGAATGGGAGTACTCATCCTCATGAAGGGATTCTCTCCCTGTGAGGTCCCGCTTTCTACAACCACTGTGGGAACTATTAGGTAGCGGTATCTCCTCTCTAGTCGCACACGGAAGGGCTGCCCCATGGTTAGAAGTGACGTGATTCCCATGAATCGTTACATCAGTCTCTAGGGGCAAAATTAACCGAGGGGGCAGAACAAAATAAACAATTTTTGGTGGGATGACGTAGTCAGGCCTCGGGGTTGTCCTCAATGTGATCTGATTAGGCTAAATTTAGACATGTATGATCATGAAGGCCCCAGCAGAAAGTGGGCACTGATTTGATTAAGGCTGCTCATCAATAATGAAGGTTGGGGTGGTCCCAGGAACACTTTGCAGTTGGCCAAACTGAGTCAGGCTTTAGCCGCTGGGAAGGTTTGATGAGTTATACTCCAGGGTTCGAGTCGGCGGGCGACGGATATCGAAGTGATGATGTCACGTTCTGTTCCTGGAATTGCTGGCACAGATTGAGACTGGGGTGTCTTATAGCTCAAACTGCATTCAGCGCTCTAGTGTTCCCCCAAGATGGCCGTCGGATGCTTAAAGGAGGTCATTTCTGGATACGCCTTTACATTGTATCTGTCTTGGACCAAACTCCGTACTACTACTTTTCTCCAGCGTTCTGTTCCTGTTTTTTCATGTTTTTTGAGACCTCGTAGCTCTGCCCTTTTGTCCCTCCTCTCGCTTCGACTCTGTTTAAACTGACCCGAAGCTTCCTTGCTTGGACGGTACCTACGTTTGTTTCGGGGTTTTTCGGTTTAGTTTACTTTCAGTTCCTATCACTGTGCATTTCTTCCCTGTTGCCTTTCGCTTTCTATATTTCTTGATGGTTTGTTTACCGTTACTTTCTGTCTTAAACTCCCGCTCTTGCTCCTTCTTCCATTTCTGCTGCTTAAGTGATTTCCTTACCTTTCTACCTATCTGTCCATTCAGCGGACGATCCTCTATCCTTTCCTATTTGTCTTTCCCTCTGTACCTTCCGCTCATTTACCTGGTACTTCATTGCTACCCATACTCCTCCTTATTTCCTTGTTGTGGTCTTTACCGTCTTCTTTCCATTTCTCCGGAGTCTCTTATCCGCTTAAAGTTTGCTGCACTTACTCCGACGTACAGTGTATCCCTCCTTTAACTACTCCTTTTGTTTTCTACTTGTGGAACAGTCCACTTTCTTCAAAGAGGAGAACATTTCCAGACACGTCTGAATCTGGCAAACACTTTAAGACTTCCTTTGAACTGCACCTTTGTGATCCGTTTGTGGTCTACTACTATTGTTCAACTAAAGAGGAGGATTACACCATAAAACACTTTCTGCATCTGACAAGGGCCGGATCTCCATCTTGCCCAGGGTTTTTTCTGCCTAGTCAGGCTTTTTCCCTGGAAGTTTATGGGAGCTTGCTCCTTGGGGTTCATCTTGGTCCTGATCCCTAGCAGGTCAAGGTGGCCTACAAGGGAGCTCGCACTTACTTACACGCTAAAAAGGAGAGGAAAACAAAGGAGACTAGGAGGGATCGAAAGAAGAAGGTATCCAAAGAAGACAAGTGCTTATCAGAAGACTCTGGTGAGGAGAGGTAACAGGAAAGCACCTTGAAGTCTGACAGTTGATCTTGGTTGTGTCGATGTGTGATCGATGGGGAAGCAGTTAGAGGGCTAGCTGGACTGAGCTGTGGTTGTAACTTAGTCGGCAGGTGACTCTCCAGTGATTCGGTGTGGGTGCCGGCATTGAGCAATCGCTTCAGGCCTTTCAGGTGATGAGCTTTGGATGGGACACAACGCTGTGTCAAGCTGGTTGAAGGCGCAAACAAATGTTTGCTTGGTCTCACAGCAACCATAGCTGTTGACTTTCCTTTTGTTCAAGGTGCAGTGAACATGGAGCAAATAGTTCGGTGTGGCAAACAGGGATCTTTGGCTGGTCTGGTCCTCTGGTTGTTGTGATGCCCTTTTAGGGTGACTAGAGGATAGGATGGTTCCGGTCATTGTCTGCTATTGCAGCTCAGGGGATTCTGGTGGAGTAGTAGGTCCTGTTCCGCAGCACAGGTTACTCCCAATGTGCCCTGGGAGTGGTAGGGGACAAGTCTTCCTTCTGTCTTAGGTGAATCATTCTTCACCTCAGGCCGTGGACTTTGGAGATTGCAACTCTCTCAAAAGACAAGTGAGATCTTCAGAATTAATCTGTGGCCTTAAAGAATCCAAGAGGAACTGAGCAAATCTGCTGAAGGGGTGGAAGAAACTCTTCATTTAAGATCAAAAGTCCTCAGGTTATTGGACTAAGGCTAGCCTGCCTTAGTGGTCAAATACCTGCTTCCTGGACCTGCTATGCAGCTGTCTCGGGTGGAGGTTGACCTACCCTCACAAAAAGATCAAAGAGGAGGCCTGGTTCTTGCCCTGACATTTGGCAGCTTAAACCAGGCTGACCAGAATACACATCACCTCCATAGTGGAACTGGCTCAAAGGAGCCGACATGTGCAATATCAATTGGAATATTCAGGTTGTGATCATAAGTAGCACCATGCCTAAATATAGGCATGACTTTTATTTAAAGTTTATTCTGCTACCAGCATGGGCAACTCATGATCACCTTAGTTTGGGCACAGGTGGGCATATCTTAAATGCCACCTCTGCGCTGGAGGGTCATGGATGTCTCTGCAGATGTCAAGTGGGCTTCCGTGACTTTTGAACCTGCTTTGCACCACAACTAGGGCAGTGGTTGTGGATAAGACTACTGAGGCGGCAGGGCACGGATTTCATACGCATTTGCCATAGAGTTGGCGTAAAAAGGGATCTGGTTGGCAGATTATCCCTTTTTGCAGATGGAATTACCCTCATCATTCTATTTGTTAATAAAAATCAAAACAGCATTGCACTCTTGCCAGATCGCAATTCCTCTCATGGGAAATATTTGTTTGTGGAATATATTTTGTTGCTAATGTATGGTTAAGATACGTATGTTGTGCATATTTATGTATATTTACTGTCCATGCAAATCATTCACCCCTCTCAAACTGTTTATGCCCATAACATCATTACCCATCCTGTAACAGTTTCATACCCATTAGCTGCTTCTCATCATAGTGCCATACCAGCCAACCAGATCCCTTCACCCCACGGCACCATCACCTGCTTTCATTCCATGAAACTATTACCCCTTGCCATGTATATTATCCCTCCTCCACTCTATCTTTGCCCATCTCATTGCATGACCAGAGTCATCTTTCTTCTGGGAATTTGCTCCTAAATGCCACCTTCTTGGTACCACATGCATGTGGGTGTCTTACCTCCAAAGCATGTCTATATTCTCACTAATATTGGGATTTCTCCTTTCACATCATTTGCACCATGTAAATATGGCAGAATGCAAGATTATATGGTGTGATGAATTTCCATCTGACATCAGTGTGAAAGCGCAGGCTTTTTTGATATTTATTCAATACTAAAATGATGCAGCTAATTCCCCTTTCATATGTTCCATGCCAAAAGCATAGTAGTATTATTGACCTGATGCATCAGTATCATGAACTGCATTGCCTGCTCTACCTGCAGCACAGAGCATGTTCAGAGGTCACAACTGCCCATTTGACAGCTGCAGGAATAGCCAAGTCCCTGCAGTGCAAAGGCTGCATTTATGATGTGCACCACTGTTCCAAAATCTGTGTAACTCTGGGGATCCTGTCATGGTGACACACTAAACTGTAAATATAAGCCATATTTCAGTAAGGGCATGGTGGCCAGCATCTCTCTGAGTTATCCCAGCCACATTATATTGATCTCGCACATGTGTCAGCCCCTTGTGCCCAGTTCACCTGTGGAAGGATTATGTGTATTCCTGCCAGACAAGGCCCACCTGTGCCCACCTGCAGGACTGTGGTCTTGGGGGAGAGTTTTTCTTTGTTGCTTTGAAAGAGCAGGTAACACCCTTAACCCAGGGAGAGGCACTCAACAGGAAGCTGGCCTGGGAACAGAAAACAAGGGGCATACCTATTCCCAGATAGCCAGGCCGCACACCAGGGTGCTTAATTTCTAAAGGCCTGTGTTCTTAGAGAGAAGTGAAGGGGCAGAGCTAGTGTATTTAGGAGAACTCTGTTCAAAGGAAGGAGATATGTGCCATCTCTCTGCCTTCCTTTCCTGTCCCCAGCACTTCCTCTGGAGCAAAGCACTTTGGGTATGACATGAGAAGGGCAAAGTCCACTCATTTCAATGGTAGGGACAGGACCCCTAACGCACGGTAGATTTAGTCCAATCACCTGGAAAATTCTTCTTATAAAAGAAGGGGTCTCCCACCACTTCTGGGAATCATCTTCAAGCATCCTCGAGAAGATTATGTTGGGCCCTGCTGGGAGAGCAATCCTATCCAGAGTAATGCAGTTGTGAAGGGAAAGCAGGTGTCCCAAGGTAGAGACGAGCTCTGTCGCCTATCCATCCCAAGGGACCATTCGGGGTGATCTGCTGCTGAACAGGACCTGCCTCTCTGCCAGCCACAGTGCTACCCAAGACCTCACTGTGTTGGAGGACCCGCCCACAGTTGTATGCAAGCCTTCTCCGGGTTTGGAAGCCAGAGAAAAAGACCCATCTTGTCCTTGGAGTGGGAATCACAGCAACCTAAAAAGTGACATGTTGTTGGAGTAAGACTGCCTCGCTGCCAGCCACAGCAGTACTCAGGAACTCGCTTTGTTTAAGGACCCATGCACAAGAAAAAGGACTCCTCTCATCCCTGAGCCCCTGGATTGGGAATCTCAGCACCATGAGAGCCAAGACAGCAAGGAGTCTAGTGTTGTCACCGTTGAAATGCTTGGGGTATATTTCGAGAACTCGTCAATGCATTTGAACCAGCAGGATCCTCCGTTGCTGCCGTTTGACTCTCCCGATCTTCACACAGCACCTAGAACAACTGCAAAGAAGGTACTATTGACTGCTAACTTCACCCTTGGTCCATTTCTGGGCACTAGAGACTGGTTAGGTATAAGGACTGATTTTCTATACTCTGGCCTGGTGGACAGATGTATGGAAGGCCAACCTATATTGTCACAGTGACAACTCTGGGAAGCTGTAGCCAAACCAGTTTAGATAGCAGTGGCAGGCAGTCTAGGCCAAGGTCTTCAGAGGTGGTGAGCTTGTAAAGGGTCCACAATGAGGTCACACAATGGGAATCACAAATTGCACTTAGAAAGCAGGTATAAAAATACAGTTATTTAATTATGGCCAACACACTATAGAAAAATGAATACAACCAGGTAGACATATCAAACAATACTATCAAACTAAATACATACATACATTCACTGGGGTGTAAAGCATAATACAAATCAGATACTCCGGCAAAGAAATGGTTAGACTAATATTATACACCAAAAGGTCCACAGAGATGATCCCTCGCTAAAATTGTCCAGCCCCAAGTTGCCAGGGGCCTTGTGGCCCATTGTTCAGGATACAGTTCCACAGAATTTAGGATGCAGGAAAAAATGCAGGTAGGGTCTCTGGGGTCCAGTAAAGGGTTCTTAGAGTTAGAGTTCAATGTAGACTAATGCCAAAAATGATCCCCAAAAGTCAGAAGTCTTGCAAAGGCAAGCATTGGCAAAGCCAATAGTGTTAGAAATTGGATTATTATAAGCCCATTGACTTATAATGAGAGAATAGGGGTTGGTTAAAAGTTCAATAACTTACCCCCCTGTGATGCGAGTGAGAAAAATGTGGGCCAGAATAACATGGCATCGATGCACAGCCATTTGCTCTGACTCCCATTCTGTACTTGTCCTTCAATGGACAATACAATAACTGTTTTCTGCAGTAAGTCCACTCGAATAATATTTAAATGACCTTGCTCTGTTTTTGCTACTACTTGCTCATTCTGTGAGGCCCGTAGAAATGCAGACTTTATTACAGTGATGGAAGATGAGTGTTTAAAAATGGCTGTGTATCGATGCCATGTTATTCTGACTCACATTTTTCACACAAGCATTACAACCACTGACAGTCCGGGATTTGCAGAACAGGTTTGACAGGAGACAGTCCCACCTCCTTCTGTGGGGCCCACTGAGAGCTCCAATCAAACTCCTGAGAGATCTGACATATCTCTCTCTCAGACCATCCTGTGGATGACAGCTCAGTGACACTTGACAGGTCACTTCACCATCCTTCTACTGGGTCTGACCACTACTGAGCACAGCGGAGGAGCTATCTCTGTAGCTGTCATTCAGTATGGTGTCAATAGCTGACTTGGAATTCATTCCCTGGGGGTTGGCACAAGGGCATATGGGATTATGATCAGTAATCACCAATTGTAACCTATTGCCTGAGGTCTCCAGAGTCAAGGAGCTAATAAAATTAGGTCTAGTCTATGGTAACGAGGAGTTCACTCCTAAAAGTGAACTCGGGAGTAACTGAATTCTTGTCTCACTTCTGTTAACCTGGTGACAGAGAGTGCAACCCCTACATTGGTTTTCCTCTGGGGCCCCCATCATGGGCAAGCAGGAATGTGTGTTAGACTACATAGGTGATATCTTGACACTAGGATGCATCAACGGGGAATGTCACACAACTGTAGGAGGAAGGGCCTCACAATCTGAGCAACTTCTCAAGGTTTACTCTAGTGGGCTCTGTGGGTGTACTTTGCAATAACCCACCTTCCTGTTGAACTCTTAGCTTCACTGGAGGAGAATACTCCCATTGGAAGCAGTCCTTTCTCCATAGGCCTAACCATGATTGTTTTCTTTTCTGTTGGCCCATACTTCCTGGTCTCCTAGGACTCTCCTCTTCCTGTATACTAGGCATCGCAGGAGGCCCATACGACTCAAGGAAGGTTTTCTCTGGGTCCTTCTTCCATACTAGGAATGGGGAAACTTCCAACTACCTCAACATCAGTTGTAGGTAAAGCAGGGGGAATATGCTCCTTCCCTCTGCCTCTGTTTCTGATGCCACTGGCCATGGGCTTCCCTTAGGCCTAGGCTTTCTATTAGGTTTCGCTAAGACAGTCTGATTTTGAGACCTAGTTCTTGAAGGGTCTGGTGAGGGCCGCTTAGGACATAAGTCTTGAAGACTCAACTCACCCAGCACTCTTCTAGGAACCACTCTCCTTAATTTGACAGATGCCATGACCATTTATCTATTCACAGCTTGAATGACAGGTGCTACTGGAACATTAAGAGAGGGCCTACCAGCCAACTGAGTATCCCCTACAGGAACTCTGGCAAGATCCTGTGGGTTTAGCATGAAGGAAGCTAATTCAGTAGGACCGGGCCCAGTGTTCCTAGCAGTAGAGGTAGTTACACCTACTACCTGAACACTATTCTCAACAGAATTATCACTATGTAATAGGACTTGGATAGAGCCAATGCTCCAGCACTGCTAGTTTCCAAGGAATCTAGACAAACATTAGACTCTTCCTCTGAGGGAATGCAGTCTAAAGGGAAGGACACCCCTGCCATCTCTTCCTCCTCATACTGAGAGAAGGCCAGACTGCCAGAGTGGATCCCCTTACATTTGGGGTCCCCCTTCCTGTGGTCACTTGCTCCACAAGTGTAACAAGTCCCACTGGCACTTGACACATTGGGAGGCTTAGTGTAACCACTTACCTGATTGGGAGGGTTAGTCCCACTACCCTGAACAGATTCTAATGACTTCCCCTTATTAAATATGTTTTGGGTCCTTTTGTACATAGTTTTATCAGAATCCCCACCCTCTTTCTCTTTCTGCTTCTTTCCCTCCTCCTGCTTACCTGAAGCAGGCTTGTTCTTATGGGACACTATTGAAAGAGGAAAAAAAGACCTATGTTAATGAGCAATCGGTGTGGGCCGCACACCCTCAATGCCCACTAGGGGTTTTGTAGTTTCTTGAAGTTTCTTTGGAGAATAAACACTTGAAGCTTTTAGTGATTTTTTCAGATAGTGAAATGTAATCTTCACTGAGATTTTGCCAGATATTGCCAATATTAGTTTCAAGCAAAAATGTGACAATTGGCCCATGCATTTCAGATATATAATCCTTCATCAGGGCCTAGTCTAATCCCTGTTTTCTACTGCATACCATATTCCACAGAATCATAAATAACATTACATAGTTCATGAGAAACACAATTATAGGGTACCCGAACGCACAACATGTAAACAGACATTTAAAGAAACACAACACAGGTAAATTAGTCCATAACTCTTTTGAATCATATACACTAGAGATACAGCTCATTTCTGTGTTGCTATGCAACAAGTCTGTGATATATATGCAACAAGTCTGTGATATATTCTTCAGATTGCTGCTGTGTGCAGGATGTGCTATTATTGTGATTGCTTTAACTTGTATGAAAACCCTGCACCGTAATTCCCTCCACCTTCACCCTTTATGGCGTTGCCAATGGCTTGAGGTCTATAGTTCATGTGTTTAATAGTTCTGTTGTGATTGTGCTGACTAATGCTGCCAGTTAATGCTAATTGTGTGCTCTTTTCTATGCAAGCCATGACCTCTCTTGGTGCTACAGATTCTGAAGTGGCTGGTGGTCGGTTGTAGTAAAACCTGCGTTGACACGATGCGCTCGATGAGCGATCTGAAATTGGCATAGATTCTTGGTCACCAGAGATAAACAAATCATCGGCTTGTAGGCTTCTATATGCCGATGATTTGGTCCTTCTGGGCAAGACCCCTATCGGCCTCCAGAAAAAGCTTGATGCTTTACAGACATATGTAGACCATAATGGCAAGAAAATCAATGTGGGGACAACTGAAATTTTGATGATGGAAAATTCAAGACCAAGAAGCAAGAGACTAATATCTTGGGTGCTGGGCCCAAACAAAATAAGATTGCCCCCTGAAATAAAATACCTAGGGATAATAATCAGTGTGAACTGCTGGGAGGAGCCATGGCAGCTCAATCTCCAAGTTCAACTAAAGCAACTAATGGCCCAAGGTATAACGATGGGGAGGAAATATGGAAAATTCTCCCTACTCCCTATCATTATTTTCTATAACCAGAAGGTAGTGCCGACATTGATCAATGCAGTAGAGGCTAGACTGGGGCTACCCTGTGAGAAACTAGAGAGCGCGTTCTGGAAACATATTTGAAGACTACCAAGGGCATTACCCATGGCGAGCTTGGTCTTCTGTCCCTGCACGTGCAAATTGTCTGGAGAGCCCTGTGCACCTTTGGAAAACTTACCACTGTGGATTGCCCACCCCAGCTCCACATCATAAAGATGAACAAAAAAGAAGTCATGAAAGACTGGGCGCTAAATCTCTGGAGCGACAGAGGCTTGAGTATCCTAAATGACCTAGGTCTTTCAGTAGAGATACTCTGCAGAGATACCCTACTGGTTAAACAAGCTCTCTGGATGACGGATTCGAGCAACACTGAAGTAAGAAGATTGAATTCAAAGATCCACACCCTATCTAGATAACTCACTGGCCAACTGAACATAGCTCTAAATTACCCGAAGAAATTACCACATCCAAAACTCAGGGATTTACTATTGAGGTTTTGTCTGAACATTTTGCATACTAAGGTCACCTTGCTTAGACATGGACGAATAGTGGAAGACAACAGATGCCGCCTTTGCAATCTCCAGCAGGAATCGCTAAATCACCTGATTCTTTCCTGTCCAGTTTTAACAATTGAGAGAACTATTTTCCTGTATGAGCATATGGTGAAATCTTTTGGAATAGATGCTGATGCTTGGTGGTAGTGCCTCAACGGAGAAACAACACAGGGCTTATTGAGACTTCTGCCAAAATGTATAAAGTATATCTTCGAGCAAAAACTCGGAGGGGAAATTGAGCTACAACGTGAATATGTAAAAATGGGAAACCAGACGAACACAGCCAGTGGCCCAATCCTTCAGGATAAGCCTAATAACACTTTTTCACTCCGGAGGTGGTTCAGTAGGCCTACCAGAGACAATGTGATTTAGTGAGGTTAACACAGACATAACATCACCATCAATTTCTTAGTGATGTTGTGTCTCCCTAATTGTTTTATCATCCTCCCACTAATGCTGCTTCATTGATTGGTGATATTGGTAAATTGTCTTTTGCATACTTCCTCTGCTTTTCCTTAATTGGGGAGGGGGGGTGTTTAAACCAGGTAGGCCTTTTTTAATGTTTTCATGTTTTCCCTAATTTCTAATTTTTAGTGCTATGGATGATTTGTAATAGCAAAAGTGTAATTTTTATCAGATGGATTGGTATAGAAAATGTTTGTAATAAACTAAATGCTAAGTAAAGAAAAATTGTAAAAACATTAAATAAAGGAAATGGTTGTGTCTAAAGCTAAAGAAAATAAGAACGCTGTGCACAGAAGAGTTCGCTACATTTCAAATATATCATGACCTAGGACTTGAAACACCAATAAGATGAAGATACATTAAAAAGATAATGCTTGGATACAGTCAAATAATGTGAAATTGTTGAAACCTGTATTGCAGCTCTGCTTGTGGCTACAATGGATATGACAAATATTTAGATAGAAGAGAGCCTACTTTGTTTCTCCTGGGCGAGTTCTCTGGTGCTGACGCAATAAGACAGGCTGGGTGCTAAATTGTTGCTGTTGGGGGCTGGTGGTGGTATCGTGTTTTTTGGTGGAGATCTGCAAACCTTTTCTAAATGCAGGCAGCCAAGAAGATGGCAGTCTGGATCTTCTTAGCAGGCCATGCTCGGGATGTGAGGTCAGACTGAGAGGGTGCCAGCTTTCACTCTTTACAGGATGATTCATAGCTTCCAACACGTGATGGAGTGGCAGATCAGTGTGGAAGCATGGGGAATAACAATGGAATTCAACATGCGTATCATCAAGAGGTGCACAAATGAAAAGCTGATATGTAATCAGACAAACTGAACATTTGTGAAATTGAGGTCTGGCACACTCTAGAACATGGTTTATAATTCTGTTCATCAATCAACTGCAACCATTGTAAGACATGTAATAAGATGTTTGTACTGGAGAAAGAAAAGGGCTCTTGAGTATCTTTGGTAAAAAAGACTAATTGGAGAGAAAACTGTGGTTAGGGATCTGCAAAGGTGAACATTTATATAAATGGGAATGTATTTAGACACAGCTTTAATAATCGCTCTATAGTAGACATTAATTCTTGCAGATGTTGTTTTCAAGGAATAAAATCTCAAGGATAATTGGAATCTATACATTTGGAATATTTTGGAAATTACATTTTTTTGCATTGTATTGATATGTGTAATGTGAGGGGGCAAAGGGCAATTTGTAGTGTTCTTATGGGCATTGTCTGTGTAAATAAATTGTATTGTGTTAATTGTATTTTTCTCATATTCCGATTTTGTATTTTCTATAGCAGAAAGGTTTAAATTAATTTTGTATTTACTTATTGCATTTTTGTAATGCCCAGACCCAAGGGTATCACAGCGTTTGTACAGGAATCGGGAGGAAACTAATCACAATCTTACAAAGTGCAGGTAACAGAGCAGTCAGTCTTGTTTGTTGAATAAACAAGTTTTCACAAGTTTTCTGAATGTCAGATTGGAACATTCATTCCTGTTGTTGGGTGGTAGAGAGTTCCAGAGGGTAGGTGCTGTGATGCAGAAGCTCGCACCACCTGCACTTTTACTTTTAAATCTTGGAGTGCAGAGGACGAGGCTGGAGGCAGAATGGATAGAGCACACATACATTTTAGGGTTAATGCTGTTGTGGGGGTTAAGGGGAGCTTATTTGCAGATACAGCAGTGAGCGATAGCCAACATTTTGTGGAAGTTGGAGTTTGGCAAGCTTTTCAGCAAATGTGCCAATGGAAAGCGCATTACAGTAATTCAGTTTGCTATTTATGATGGCGTAGCAAGAGTCAGGCACCTGTGTGGTGTGAGGAACAGTCTGGTCTGGGCAATTAGTTAAGAGGTGTATGCTGTGGAAAATAACAAGGCATTGACATGTTTGGTCATGGAGAGGATCGCGTCCAGGTATACTCCAAGAGTCTTAACGTGGTTCAAGACTGCTATGTTGGTACCATCGATGGAGAAAGAAGAAGAGGCTGGGTCTAAGTTTTTGAGCCGGAATGAGGAATCCACAATGAGCAGCTCTGTTTTGTCATCATTAAGATAAGATTGTGGGAAGCCATCAATTTCTGGAGGATGCTATAAACCCTGTTGATGGACTCAGCATCTTGGGAGTGATTTCCTGTGATTGGGAGGAGCATATGGGTGCCATCTGCAAAGTTGGTGTATAGGATCTTGATGGGGTCACGATGGTCAAATAAGGGCTTAGTGTAAGTATCTTAGAGGGTTGGTGAGCTGCAGGAGCCTTGAGGGACTCCCAGGGGGACAGCGATGGGATCAGCTGCTGAGTCCCAGATGAATACTCTAGATGAGCGATCAATCAGGAAGGATTTGATCCAGGTGGTTTCCTCAGAGGAGAAGGGAAAATTAGCAGAGAGATGTTGGTAGAGTATATCATGGTCGACAAGGTCAAAAGCTGCAGAGATGTTGAGGAGGAGTAGATGGTGAGATAGCCATAGTCACATATACTGTCTAATTGGATTTTGAGATCTAGGAGATCTGTTTCCATGCTGCGTTTGGGGCGAAAGATGGAACTTACACCCAACAGTTGCAGCTGTTCTAAGTACAGTTGGATTTGTGAATAGGCCATTCGATCCAGTATTTTGAGGAGGAAAGGCACAGAGCGATGGGTCGGTAATTGGTGGAGAGGGGTGAGGAGAAGTTTTTTAGGCTGCTTTGAGGCAGGTAGGGACTGAGTTAGATGAGGAGACAGCGTTAATATAGTCAGTGATGGTAGGGTTCAGTGTGGAGGCGCATAGCTTGTCATGATCCCTGTCCCTAAACCCCTTAGGCTGAACACTGGAGCCAGGCTACGATCCTCCATAGGGGCCTTAAAGGCCTCTCCATCTCATCTGAGACCCACTTGGAGTCAGTCCTGGGGCCTGTGGCACCAGGCTCATACACGCTCATAGGAAAGACTTTGAAACTGGACTTGGTAATGCACTTTTGTGCAATATGGATACCTCCACATAGCTCAGTCCATGTCCTGAGCTATGCGGTCTAGCTTTTTGGGTGTGGTCAGCCCTAGTGATACCTGGGATACCTGGAAGCTATTAAAACCACATCCGGGCTCAGAAACACGCTTTGCGTTACTCTGCGCCTGCAGCGTGACAATCACTGCGTTCAGATCGGTCTCCTGAGATATTCGCCTGCACTCCTAGAACCGCGTAACTGGAAGAACAAGAACAACTTTAGCACAGCACTTACCTTGAGGAGAATCCTGCTTCCATCCATCGCTCCTCTGGTCCAGTGTACAGCATCTCGGCGGCACCATCTCCATTTTCGGAACACAGCATCCTGGAAGAGAAGACCGAGAGAAAAGACATTAGTAAGCATTCTCCTATTCCGATTCCCCAAAGAACAGCAAGAATAATCCTACACTTACCTGGACTCGAGCCGCTCATGGTCACTTCAGTTCCGGAGCATACAGTCGACCTACAACGGAGAAAAAACAACACAGGTTAGCACATAAAAGACAAGAAGGTGCTGCGCATTACGCTTTACTCACTGCAACGTATTCTCTCAGCCCGCAACCATACTGGGACATTGCAGCGGCCTGCAAGGGAAAAGAGAGACATCGGTCAGCACAAGAAAAGGCAAACAGCGCCGTGCATAGCTCTTTCACTCACCGCTTCGTGCTCGACCCCCACAAGCAGCACAACATCATCAACGACCTCTTCCAACACCTAAGCGGAGAAGAAGAGACATTATTAGGGGCAAGAGAATAGAGAAGGACAGTTCACCAAAATCAACAAACCTACATTGTCGGACTGGAGTTACCGCAAGTCCAGACTCATTGGGCCCGCACCAGTGAAGCAACTAGGTCGCGCCACGCCCACCTCAAACAACGCACCCCTGCACCGAGAAGCAGGACGGAGAGCACACGATACAAGAAAACAAGATGAGGAGAGGACATAGGGGAAGGTTTGGTCCTCAAGGGAGGTGGGGGTCAAGCAACAAGAGACAGTAAAGTTAAACTCAAAACTCCTGTATTTCAGGCCCAATCCTCGGTCAAACAGATTCCAAGGGAAGGGTTCAACATTGTGAGTGGTCCAATCAGGCTGAGTGGCGTCCCCGTAGATATCAGGTGAGCGTTACAAGCTTGACAGTGCGGGCTGGGCAAGTATCTCCCTTGAAGTTGGAGGGTTTGAATGAGCAAATGGTGTTGAGTGCTCCTGCCTGGGAGACTTGAGAGAAGCTGAAAGGCAGGTGTGAGAGTAGGTTAGGCTGAGATGAAGGTGTTAGCTTATTCATTGATGGAGATGAGCTTTTTTGTTGTGGTTTTGTCTCCAAGTGTGTCGATTTTGTTTGCGAGGGCAGTTTGGATAGTAGAGCACCAAGCTTTGTCAGAACGTATCTGGGAGCGAGTGGGAATTAGGTTTTCTAGCCATATTCCTTTCTAAAATGAAAAAAAAAATGAAAATTAGAAGTTGACAAAATTAGAAGCAGTAATGGGAACCAATCAACATATCATAGGAAATGTAACATGATGCTGAAAGGGCCGCTTTATTCCGCTGGTAGGAAATGTATACCTCGATAGGCATTGCATATGCCATTTCAAGCAACAACGGATTGACCATGCTGTCCAGTCCCAGAAAATGGCAGCTTTTTGAGAGATAGCAATATTTTTCATATGTCATACGGATCAGTGTTAGTATAGTAAACACTGGCAGGTTAAGAGGCTAGCTGCTTTCTTTGGTAAATATCAAGTGTAGAAAATATATGAAAAGTACATATCTTTGGACAATGACACATGCTACATCATAATACATATGCAAATCATGATAATAGGTCACAATGCGCAATTTGTAGATTTACACTGCCCTTCACTACTTTCCTGCACCCTTTGTTATTGGTTGCGATTTCAACATCTAAGTACCAACTATGGGTACATCCACTGCCACGAAGGGTGAAACCCAAAAGCGAACATAGTTTTAATGTTAGAATTTCTGATGGGAGATACTGGCCTAGTTAATGTTTGGTGGGAGCAATACCCAGTAAAATAGGATTACAACTTTTCGGTAGGTGATATAATTATCCATTTTCAGCTATATTAGTCCCAAATGTACTGGGCCCAAACAAAGAGCTTGCTTTACTTTCTCATTATTCTATGATATGTGCACACCTTTCAGAATCGAGGTTACAAAGGGAAGCATTTGGAGATCATTAGAGCGTTTACAACAGATTGTTTCAAATTAATGAAGAAGAAGTGGGGTACGTTTAAAGCTACACTACAGGGACAGCTAAGTGCCATTGGTATTGTGCTCTGACAGGATGACAGCAACTAGACAGGTACTTGCAAATGCACAGGATAAAGTCATAAGTAAACATTTTAATCAGCAATATAACAAAATTAGACTAATTAAAGGAAAATACGAAAAGGCTAGAGAAATGCACAACGAATTAGAAAACGTTCAATCGACCAAGATGGGTGACACTTTTTTCTGGGCAGGCTAAAATCTGGTAAACCACACCCTTAATTTCGGAGATGACTTACCCACGCAGAGATAGGAGCAACACTATAGGGAAGGAGGAGCTAGAAAATGTGTTTGGGATCTATTAATGTGACATTTCCATGATGCTTGAACAGCTCCAGAGGATAAGATCTGCGTCTTTTTAAATAGATTGCTGACGGATTGTGTAGAAATTAAAATTGCTAATAACTATCAATTTAGGAGACATTTCATCAGCCATCAATGCAAGTCGTGTTGAGAGAAAACCCACCCAAATACATACGGGCTGAAATATTCATAATCCTTTAAGTACGTACCACATATAACGTATTCCTGGCGAGTAGTTGGTGGCCAACAGTCGCATTTTAACAGAAACAATTGAAGTTTGTGCTATCATCGAGATTTCATCAATATTACTCCTCAATGCCGAAAGGGTATTCAAGGTGTTGAAACAGGCATGCTGTTGGCCAGTGCTAATGTAAAATGGGCATTTCTTCCGAGGGGCACTAGATTGACTCTGGTTGTATATGGAGTAGATGAACCCAAAGAAGTCATCGAAGAGCTTCTAGTCATCATCTTTGATGTTGAGAGAAATGAAACAGTGAGTACAGTTTTTCCTGCACTTGCTTGCCGTTTTGATTCCGCCACTTGCAATTCACATAATATCCAGGCCTAAAACGTTCTTAGATGCTATTTTACTTCATTTATAAAATATATCAACAAACTTGAGAGAAGTCCAGAAAGCAATGCAGCGATTATTCTGAGCTAGCTACTGTGTTAAACATGGGGACGTGAGATGATGTTGATAATGCTGATGACACATGTCTTCTTTTTGAGCCACTGTGGTGCTCTGGGGCCTCTCCATAAATATTGAGGAATAACTGCATTCTGCATTGAACGATCTGCTTCGTCTTAACTATAAATAGAAACATAGCTGGTGATGTAAAAAAAAAGGATTTGTTAAGAAACGGAATAGTGCCGTTATCTCTTATTTGAGCACGCAAATGAAGAAAGTTATGCAGCTCCAATAAAGCAGCAAACGGGCCTTTTTAGATTTTGAGAATTAGTAACCTACAGCTGCCATACTAAATCAACTCCCTATTAGAAAACATGATCAAACCAGGAGTATATAATTATCTTCGTAAATTCAATAACCACTACCATGAAAGAAACCAATGATGTGCCAAGTCGTTTGTGTGTGTTATGGAGAAAGATATTGAGACAGCATCCGATTGCCAATCTCTATGAATTTACGTTGTGGCGAAAACTGCATTTCAGAAACTTTTTTGTTTTTAAAAGACGGAGGGCCTCATCACGAGTTGGGTTGTAGTGCTTAAATGCGATGGTAACAGTATTACCGCCGCATTTAAGGGCTGGACCTATTACGGGTCTAGCTTATTTACCCCAGCTCCGAGTTGGGGGTAAATTTGCAGAAAAAAATAATATTTTCAGCACAATTACGGCCTGCCGTATTGGCGAAAATTCCACTTTGGGTCCAATGGACCCAATGGGGAGTAACGTTTAGCGCCCAACCCGTGACCTGGTGGTTATTCCTGCCAGACGGGTGGGCGCTAATGCAAATAAACTTGGGCGGTATTCCAATAGCGACACTGCCCAACTCGTGATGAGGCCTGAAGTCTGGTAAAAGCTGTATGTAACTAAATTATGACACTTAATTGAGATGGAAGAAATGAAATAGTTTGATTAACTAAAGGTTGGATTTAAAATTCGGAATACACACTGCTTGTATTTAATATTTACACATGAGAGTTTATTTGAAAGATAAACTGAAACATGATTGTAGTCATGCGCCCATCACCGTTCGTGGTTTGAATGCTGGTGATTCAGGAAGCCCAGCGCACAAAAGGTCACAGAAGCACACTGTGCATAATATGTGGAGCTTCCGGCTTTGCGTCATCCAGAACGAGGAGGGAGACGGTGAAGCAGCATCAGGTAAGTGCAGAGGGGAAATAAGGGGCAGAGTGGGGTCATGCAGCATAGAGTGGATGCAGGGGGAACCCACCTAAAAAGTATCGGGTGAAAGGGTGAGAACAAAAGGCTGACCTTGAAGGTGCAGCTTTCTTCTGCTGCATTCCACAAAGTAGGCCTTTTGTTCTGGGCATTTGGATCCTAAACCCGTGTTAGCAGAACCACATGCAGTACCCTTTGGGAACAAAACACACAATTAAGACTACAAGTGTAAGTAAAATGTCACCTTTGTTACAAGCCTGTACTACACAGTAATGCGGCAGTAGTGGCTGAGCAGCCAGACTTATCTCAAGAGTAAAATGAGCAGTACAAGAGGTTACACAAAGGGGCAGCAATCACAGTGGTTCAAACAAACACTTAACTCAAGGTTTCTTGGTAAAAGAATATACATTTATTTACACAGTCAGTTGGAAAACATTCAACTAGTAAGAGCAGCTTAATATCACAATCTAATATACTACAATACACAACCAATCAGTTTCTGAACAAGTTCAGCTCCCCGGAAGTGGGAGCAAAATGGCACTTCGGTTACTTTAAAAAGGGGTAAAAAGACAAGGCTAAGAAGAATTAAACACAGAGGTAGGGCAAATCGTTTCAGTTGACTAGAACAAGCAATTCAATTCAATAGGCCTAAGCCAAAGTCAATGGTTCAGAGTCTTGGATAGGACAGCACAGTTCTGGTAGTAAACGGTTAAGTCTTTGCCATGGTTTTTAGAAGTAGTTGGTCAGACGCAAAGTTATATGTCGATTTATGGAAGGACAAGCATTCAAAGTTGTGAAAGTTTCACAAACTGTCACTGCGGCCGAAAAGATTTCCTGACCACACTTGCACAGTACCTTTTAAATGAAGAAGAGCTGTAGCTGAGGCAGTTGTTCCAGGCAGTTCCTGCAGATCTCGCTGTTCCTGAGCTTCAGTCGTGGTGCCAAGAAGGAGGACGTCGGGAGGTTCCTGCACTGCCCAGGGAAGAGGCCACAAGCTTGGCAAAACGTCGGTTTAAGGTGCGAGTGCCTTAAAGACCACAAACTGGTATCCTTCTCACTAGCTATCTGGTTTTCAACAGCTCTCTGAATAAAATTCGACTAGTATAGAAACGGTGTCCAGGTGTCTTGCAAGTTGGTTGTTCCCACCAAACTCAAGGGAAGAAGTTAACCTTGAAGGGCTTCTCTGTCGATGGAGTTTCAGGCAATTCAGACCTGCAGCAGGGCTTCACCCGTGGACCAGGAGTTGCAGCAGTCGTCTTTGCTTCTTTCGTTCCAGTGGTTGACTCTGCTTTCCAGGTCCCAGAGGCCTGCTTTTAAACAGTTTTCCCCCATTCATTCCAGCCTAGCTGTCACTCACACTGCAGGGTCCCTGTCCTTGCCAGACAGCCAGCCAACCAATCATGCCAGAGTGCATTCAGGTCTCCTAGGAGACTAAGCACAGGGAGTTTCAGGGACCTCCGTCACATCCTGCCCACTCCAGACACTCAGGCGCCAGAGGAGTGCTTCAGCACTGAAGCCCGCCAAAGGCCAACGAACAAAACCTGGTTGTGCGCGCTGAGTTAAACATAAGAAGGACCTTTCCTAAAGGAAACTGCAAAAAAAGTCAACTGGAGTCTTTTATTTACAGATAGGTCTTGGGCGCCATATTGGAAAACATGGCTGACCCGATTTTTAGCTACCGGTGTTGGCGGTCAGGAAAAATCATGGTAGTTTGTTAAAAACCACTGCCACCAGCCATATCAAGAAGGAAAGGGTAACATTTGACTGTTACATGAGTGTTTAGACTGAGGGGATGCTATGCATCCCCTCCAGCACTCTATAGGAAGATAGTGTGTGCTGGGTCTGTAAATTTAAAAAGACTAGTAAAGTCAATTTAACTTTACATGCTCTGGGAGACAGAAGTCAGTCCCAAAGAAGGTATTTAAACCTTGGGGACTCTGAAAGACACCCCTATTCCACTGCACTAACTCCATATCCAAAGAACACAAAAGTAAAACACACATCAAAATACATGAAAGAGTGGGAAAAAAATGCTCACACTCTTTCCAGGTAAAAATTAAAATCCTAGAAATCCGGCAAAGTTGCTGGGGGTCTCAAAAGGTAAGGGAAATTAGCACATTCTTGAGAATTCTCCCTAACAACCCCTATCACAGATAGAAGTGAAACAATCATTATAATAGACTGTGTCTACATTTTATGGCATTCTCAGGAAGACAGAATGTGGGAATCCAAGATGTTATGGAGGCTGAGATTGACTATACAGCCATTATTCCGAGTGGGATAAATCTATTAAGGATTCAATATAATTGGAAGAGGAACTATTACACCCCCGTCCCCACCCCCAAATGACACTAAAAGATGATACCAGCTTTTCCAAATGCAACATACACAATATAGGGAACTGCCAAATATTGAGAAAACGTGAAAAAGGATGCACAGCCAATATTGAAAAGCACATTTTATTGCTGACCTCACAGCAATGATCACTGACATTTATTTGGTGTTTGGTAGCACTGAGTTTTCGAGTTGCCAAGAGGGGAACCACTGAAGCCAGGTTAAATGGAACTATACACTTAGATGCAGCATGTATTTAGAAAATAATTACAAGTATTTGATACCTTTAATCATCATATAAACTTGACAGGGGGCCATGCCCCGTGACCCTGGATGTCCTGCCCTAGCAGAAGTCCCGCTCTGGAAGTGACATCATGCGGGTTACCCAGAAGGCCCACCCTAGTGGAAAGCCCATCCCGGAAGTGATAAAGTGGTATTTAACAAGAACTTAGGCCCTAGTGGGGGTGTTCCCTTGGATGTGACATCACAGGTGCTAGCTGGGAGGTCCCCCCAAAGCCAGGAGACCCTAGGGCCCCCAGAAGTCTAAAAATCTCCAAACATGTTGGATGACCTAACCCGGAAGTGAAAAAATCAACACTTTGAGGTTATGGGAATGTGTGATGACCATTATGACCCGGATGTCCCCCACAAAGACCTAGAAGTTTGGCACAGTTTGTGCACAGTGGGGTTCTTTGTAGATGATGTTGGTGAGGTGTCAGCTTTAGGGGTGTGGTGTGAAGGGTGTATATATATGGGGGTGTTTGGGAGGGAGGTAGAAGTCGCTCCTGAAGCCTGGGAAAAACCTACTTGCGCAGATCCCTCGATTCCTGCCGTTATGGGGAGGTATACACAATTTTGAAGCTTTGGGTATCTTACCGTGCAGATTATGCTAAAGAGGGTGTTTAGTATTGCATGGCAGTGTGTGTGTTTCTTTATAATAAGAACAGTGAAAAGAAAAGCATAACAGGTATACTAAGATTTGAAAAATAGAAAATCTCTGTAAATGATATAAATATGCATAAATAAATATTTGTAAATAAAATCTCTGTAATAATATAAATATGCATAAATACATATTTAAAAAAAACTATATAATGATTATTGTATATAAATAATAATAATAATGGAGTAAAGGTGGGGTGCTAGTTCTGAGCACACCAGACTTGTGAAATAAGGCATGTGTTCTTTGAAAAGGCTATGCTGTGAGGTCCTGGGGGCATAGCCGGGCTCTGGACGGTGTGGAGATTCTGCAGAAACCATCTAATGCCGGGCTCTGTCCTATGCAAACAGTGTAAGCCGTGGCCCACTGGTATTTATAGCTGCATCTGGTCCCAGCTGTGAAACTAGACCATGATGTAAGCACTCAGATTACAGAGAGGGCTGAACTTTTTTTCTTACTAATTTCAGTTTTAAAATACAGCTCTTAGCAACTCATGCTTGTCCCTTGAAATATTCGTGGAAGCATTCCTTGACCTCAAACTGAAGTCCCACATCAGTCAGCGCACAGGATGTGTGTGCGCCTAAAGCCATCTGGGGAAGTTAAATGGCAACATGTGGTGTGGCCCATGTTGATGTTCCTGGTATTTTCTTAGCAACATTCAGAAGCCTGCCAATTTAGAGCAGCATAAATGCATGGGGTGAGGGGTTGCCAGACCTTTTCAGCCGGCCTTTCCAGAATTCACACTTTACAGACCTTGGGGAGCACACAAACTGTTAGAGACCATGCAGGATCAGGCAGAGTATGAAGTAAGTCTGTGTATACTCTTTGAACTGATGTAACAGAAGTTAGCTTCTTAAAATCCTGGCTATTGTTTTTATTTAATTTTATTATAGCCACAGTATGAAGCACCCTCATTTTATGATGAAGTAAACTTCAGAACTATAAATGTTGCAGGTAATATTTCTTACACATTTTTATAAACAATTTTTTTTTTTTAGGTTACTGGGCCTCATTACGACCCTGGCGGATGGACCATGGTGCTAATAGCACCATGGCCCATGCCGGTAACTCTCCGACTCCGCCATGGCGGAATGGGGAATTACCACCCCATTCCGAGGTTGGCGGAGTGGTAATTCCCCCTTCCGCCATGGCCCTTCCCCATTGCCATTTTTGCCCCATAGGGCATAATGGGAATGGGGAAGGCGCTAAGTACGGTGCCGCAAATTGCGGCACCGTACTTAGCACCAAGGTCCCTTTGCGGCATGGTTTTTAACGCCTGCAAAAAGCAGGCGTTAAAATCACCATCCCGCAAAGTGACCTTGTAATCAGGCGTTAAGGGTCGGCGCCGTTTACGGCGCCGTAAAACCCTTAACGCCTGACTCGTAATGAGGCCCACTGTGTTTTAAACCCCTGTGTGTATATAAAACATCTACATGGGGCATAGGACCCCTTTGTTTCCTATTCACTGGGGTAGAAAGGGCATTGTGCTGCCATGCCCATTAGGTGTGGGTGATGAGCTATACTCATGTAGCCATCAGTTTTTAAAAGGTAGTTTAAAAAAAATGTACTACTCACCGTGTTGCTTCTCAGAACTACCCAAATTATGTGGGGTTTGTGTGCTCTGTTCGTGCATTTTAAGAGAAACAGCATGTATAGCACCAAGGCTGCTTCCCTTAAAATGCCAGACGTTTTCAGGGGTCATGGCCTGAGGTTTGCTGAGCGCTAAGGGGCCCTCACCAGTTTTAATTTTTTAAAGGCACTACAAGCCTTACATAGTACAGTGGCTGCACGTGGTCTTTTTGACCAGCCCCTGTAATACACGAGGCTTGGAGTGTCTTTTAAAATAAAAAAAAAACTGATGAGGCCCTGTGGATGCTGTTTGCTAAGGGTCCTCACCAGTTTTTCATTTTTAAAAAGCACGGCAATCCTTGTTTATTACAGGGGCTACACATGGTCTTTTTGTGCATCCCCTTGAAATGCACTCAGATTGCCGAGCATTTTAAAAAAGCCGCTTCCTGCAGCTTGCTTGTTGTGCGCCAGTGGCTGGGGTGTTGTGAATCTGATTTCACAGCTCCCCTTTCATATTTTGAAAAAACGAAAAATACAAAAACAAATAAATAAACACTACATGATGGCCCTGGGGGTTCCGTGTGCTAATGACTATGTGGCCCCAGGGCCTCATCGGCATGCTTTTTAAAAAACAGTGTGCAAGCCAACTGTATTCCTATGGCTGCCCCCTGTTTTTAAATGAGGTCTTGGGGACGCAGATCCATTAGCACTCTGTGTCCCCAGAGCCTCACCAGCATGCCACACATTCCTATGGTGCGGCGTACCATCAGTGCTCCTGAGGTGGGGAGCTGTGAATCTGGTTTCACAGATCCCCATCGCCAGCATACAGCTGGCAGTCAGAGACCTTTAGCAGCACATAACTAGAGAGCGCTGGGAAGCCTTGTATAGTTCAAAGGTCTCCCCGCGCTTTCTAATTTTATGCTGCTATGCGCCGGCGACAGAGAGCTAAGTATTCACCTCAGTCGCTTTAAAAAAAAAAGACTTGCAGCCGCATTAAAATAAACACGGCTTGCCACGTTTTATTTTAATGCGGATACCTGGGGAACATAGAGGCAGGCTGTGAGGCCCCAGGCTCCCTGGGCATTTGCATTTATATAAGCGCAGCAAGCATTGTTTATTTTAATCAGGGCTCAAGTCGAGGGTACACGCGGGTGGACGGAGTCCCCCCACTTTATTCAGAGGGGGGACAAAGTCCCCCCGAGCTAAATGAGAAACATGGATGTCCTCTTTGAATTTATAAAGATCTCAGGGATCAAACCGCAGTCGTCAGGTTTGTAGGGCGGACACTTCACCACTGCACTATATAATGTAACCTGATCAAAAATAACAAACAACTAAAGGTGAGGTGAAATATCCCATTTCGGTACTGCAAGTCCCAGGGAAAACATTTGTATTGGTTCTTGGAGTTTAAAACATGCACACCTTTTAACATTTTCAAAATCACTATTAGAAGAAAATATCCTGTCTTGGTTTTGTGTGTGTGTTGATTTTATGAAAGGCAAATGCCATTCGTCCTGTTCAATTTGGGTGGTTATGCAAAGCCAATTTAATGAAATGCACATATTTCACCTTGATATGCTAAGTTCTGACGACGTCACATCCGATTGCGTTTGTTGATGAGTCCCCCCACTTTAATTTTTAGGACTTGACCCCTGATTTTAATGCAGATGTCCGGGGAGCCAGGGCCTTACAGCCCGCCTCTATGTTTCCCAAGAATTCGCATTAAGATAAACAAGATTTGCCACGTTTATTTAAATGTGAATGCTTGGGGAACATTGAGGCGGACTCTGAGGCCCCGGCTCCCTGGACATCTGCATTAAAATAAATGCAGCAAGTCTTATTTTATTTTTAATGCGGATGCCCAGGAAGCCGAGGCAGGCTGCACCACATTGTTTATTTTGAAGGGGTATGCAGGGTGAGCAGATGCGGCTCAACCCTCCACAGTTCACCCTGCATACCCCCATTGACAAAGAAAAAAAAAGAAACAGCGCGGTATGCCCTTATGTCATGGGTGCCCTTCACATTGTATTGGGCACCCATGAAATAAGGGGTTCCCCAGCTGCACATAACTATTTATTCCTTTTGTGAGGTACCATATGTTTTTTAAAATATTTATTTAGCAACACTGGTCAAAACTACTAGCTGCAGCGTGAATTAGCTCATCAAATGGCCCCCGGGTCCCCGAGCTGCAAATAGCTATGCAGTCCTTTTGTGTCACTGTTTGAATAGTACTCCTGTTTTTTTGTTGTTGATAAAGTCTGATTCAAATTGTACATTTTAAAGAATGTTTATTCAGCAACACTGGTCAAAACTACTAGCCACAGAGTGAATTAACACATCAAACTGTCCCACTTTGACCAGTGAATAGGTGACTCAGTATCGCATGTTATGTTTTGGGTGCGACCATGAGTCTGTTGCCCTGTGATCGGTCATTGACCGTCTATGGGGACCACAGTTTATTATTGTTTAAATTATTCTAGCAGAGGAATATGCTTAATGGGAAGCACGCTTGGACACCATTTGTCTAAATTTTGAAACACTTATCGCAATATTGACCTAAACATTTTTTTGTTGTTGTTTTCTGGGTGTTCTCATTAATTAGTTCATCAGTTCAGTATTTAAGTAGCAAATACGTAGTTAATAACCTTTAACTAATGAAATATTTGTTATTCATGTTTGCTATTAATTTGTAATAGTGTAATATTTGTTATAAATGTGTAATAATGTAATATTTGTTATTCATTTGTAATAGTGTAATATTTGATATTAATTTGTAATAATTTTTTTATTAATTAGATTTGGATTTTTCTTTTTTCCCCCAAAATATATTGTTTTTTTTTTCCTTTTACAATAATGCATGCTCTTCATATATTTTTTAGCGGTGAAGATGTCCATAATTATGCCGATACCGATGAACCTGATACTCAACATCTTGATGCTGTGCATTTTGAGAGAGGCATCTGTCATAGTAGCTGCTAATGACGGTTGTTACTCTAGATATGTTAGTTAAAGGTCAACACTGTAAAACCTGAATGTGTTTTTTTGCTACCGGTTGTTTTCCAAGACTTGGTAGTTTGTGTAAAATTTGGTGATGCATTTGAAGCAGATGGAGATGGTGTGGATCCTTGGTGTAGGGGCTGTTGGTAAACGTTTCTTTTTTTAAATTTCAGATTCACACTCTGGAGGATGAACGCCATCGGCTTCACCATCGTTAAAGCAGAAATAGCCTGCGGGAGATACACATTGTACGTTTGTATGACTACTAACAAACAAATCCTTTTTCAACATCTACGCCCATTAATATTTCAATGTGTTTTGTAATGCCCAGACCCTTTCATTTCATTATATAGAGTACTGCTTGGGCTAATTTATTTTCAGCGAAGCCCTCTAATATTTCAATTGGTTTTGTAATGCCCTAAGTATACCATATCATTTCATTGTAAAGGATTGCTTGGACAATTTTTTCTTTCTGTAATGCCACGTTAAAACTGTTTATTTCTTTTGTTTAAATTTAGGGCTTGTGTTGCATCAGAGGAACAAGTTATAGAGCAAGCAACCTCTGTGACCCCACCATCAGGCACTCCGATGCCTACAGGTCTGACGCATACACAACCCTTGTACAACACAAACAGCAACGGTTATGTGGAAACCGGGGTTTACATAATGTGTAAAATAAAAAAAGGAGATTATCTCTTAACAAGGGACGGGGGCCTCAAGGGTTTGAAAACATTCTAGTTACCTCTAATCAACAAGGTGTTAATGCTCCCAATACCCATATACCCCAGTCTGTTGAATCTTGCATACCTTTGCATAGTACACCTGTTCTAGACCCTGCAACTGTTAGACCTACCCAGGAGGCACTGCTCAGGGGTGACATTATACAGTGCTCCGGGCTTCTGATAGGGAACTCTGACACCCTTTTAATCAGAGCCTCTGGTAGCTGCCATCCATAGTCCCCCGGTTCTGGAGAGATCACCCCACCCCATGTGTTCTCACCAACAACCCCAAACCTTGAGCTGCATGTTACTAATTCTGAAGATATAGAATGCCTGAGGGTTCACCTGTACACCTCTGTCGCCCTAGATTCTGAGCCTATTATAATAATTACTGATTCACCCATAAAAGAGACGGTCATAGTTATTTCAGATTCCCCCTTAAAAATAGAGCCTCAAGATTTTGTATACGCCTCTGTTATCTGTGGATCAGGCTATGTACCAAAACCCCTTGATCTTTCTTACTGAGGGCCCAATGGTGTAAAAAAAAACAGTGCCGTACAACTGTTGTTTATTGTACAGACCATAATATACATACCTTAAAATCTCCAAAGTGTAAGAATCTTAATACACTGAATGTCTGTGTAAATACTCGAGACTCTAAAAGGGGTTGTGTTGTTAAGCAATTATTTCAGCCGCCAGGTTTTAAAAAACAGAGTAAGGAAAAACATTCATTAGTGACGCATTCCAATGCTAGATTATGACACAGGCTTGTAGAGCGAGACAAAACCTTGTTAAAATATCTTTAGCAGCTATGTGTAATCGTGTTTCTAAGGCCAAACCTGTGCTTTTCACCAAGGAATCTAAAATCAGGGTGAACACCCCTTCTAAAAAAATAATGAAAAATAAAAGACCCCTAACTCTTAATAATGCACACAAAAAAAAATTGTTGTTAAAAAATCCTATACATACCAGGCCTGATTTTGCAGACCCCACAACGTCCTTAAAATCTGGGGGTGACCCCAGGCTGTGTACAGATGATGCAGACTTAAGAGCAGAGCCTAAGACCCTGAAGCTAGTGTTGAAGGATAGAATCACACCCTCAAACCCTGTTAAAAATGGCGATTACCTGTAAAAGATTTACTGGCTTGGCGTTTAAAAAGTTTCCGAACCAGCAGGCAGCGCAAAATGTTTTTTAAATGCTTGAGAAAAGCAAAAATAATCATCATGCAGCAGGCGCCAAAAGATTTAGAGTCACAACCCCAAAGCACAACCCCTCTGTACGAAACAGACATGTTTTCCCATTCTCTGTAAAAAGAAATCGTAACAGAGAGATCTACCAAAGTTTAGAAGTGTTGAATACATTGAAGTGTTCCGCTTTGTAAATTCAGATCAATTAAGCTCTACCGGACAAGGGTTATTAATGATAACCGAGGCGGTTAAACGGCTCATCTCTCAAATCCTTGAAACGCTCGGACCCAATGATTTTGTCCAGATCCGTTTAGACAGTATGGTCTTAAACCATCCTCTTTTCACCCGGCGTTCGTTTCGGCAGACCTTTGATGTTTTGGAGTTTCTAGAAAACATAGGAAAACTGTTACAAAGTAAGGCAGAACAAGCCGTAACAGAGCCGTTGAGACTAGTGTCTGTGGTTGTCCGATTTAGAGAAGAAGTCGTGTACAGACCCCAGAAGAAAACACTTTACAGCATGGTTGTGGACAAGAAGAAACAATGGCTCTTGGATTTTAACTATGGGTCCTTGAACATATATATGGCTGCAAGCATGATAGGTCTGCTGGAGGCTAGAACTGTTACTGGCGGCTACATACAGACAAAAGCTTTGGAGGTTCAGAAAGTTCTGGGTGTACCCCCTGATATCATGGTTGGTTTTCAATGAATTGTGTTTATTTGAAGACTAGTTTGGAGTACCTATCACAATTCTGTATAATGAGGACAGGCTTTGGAAATACATCCCGGCAGGTGACACAGTTAATAAGAACACTGTATATATTTTACACCACGGGCAGCACAATTATGGGATCTTAAATCTTCAGGGATTTCTAGGGGCTCGAAACGTATGACCTTATTGCTGTCACGTATACAGCAATAAGGTGGCTCACAAGTGCCACTTACACTTTAACATGTGTCAGAGAGACGGGTGCGTTGTGTAAAATATTTGCCAGGTGTGAAGAATGTCTTCAAAAGCACATTGAGAAAGCATCTCAAGGTATAGCTGAATGTCATCTTAAAACAAACTGCAGGGCCTGTGGCCATTTTATAAAGGTCAACCATAATTGTAAGGGTAGAATCTGTCCCTGCTGTGAGGAGGAAGTTGTCTCGTTGGATAAACACTAGTGTTATATGACACCCCCAAAAGATGTAGCCAATACCAAGAAATACATAGTCTTTGACATGGAGTGCATGCAAGAGACAGGTTTACACATCCCCAACCATATTTATGCCAAACATTTGACTATGGAAAACAATTGGGAATCCGATGGTACTGACTGCGTCAGCCAATTTATCACAACATTTGCGGCTAAGAAATTCTAGGGGTATAGCTTTTTGGCTCACAACAGTCAGGGATGTGATGGATTCTTATTAATACAGCAGCTGATTAAAGAGAGAATCACCGTCAAACTGATAACTCAGGGTGCAAAGCTGAAGCTCTTTGAGGTACCAGACCTTAAAATTCGCTTTATCGTCAGTTTTCAATTTCTACCATGAAGTTAATCAAACTGCCTAAGGCTTTTGGTTTCCCCGGGTCCAAAGGTTATTTCCCACATTCCTTTTACACAGTGAAGCATCAAAATGATGTGGGACCCATCCCCCCTGTTGAGTGTTATGGCTCAGAATTCATGATGCCTGCCGATAAGAAGACATTTCTTAAATGGTATACCATGGCCAGCACCCAAGTTTTTGATTTCAAGAGACAGCTAAAAACCTATTGTGAAGATGTAAATATTTTGAGAACAGCCTGTAACATTTTTCGAGACGGTATCATCGACCTGACCCGAAAGGTGCACATTCTGGACCCTGACACCACTGAGATGATAAAATGGGTTACCTACGTAGATCCCTTTACATTTATCACACTGGCTAGCATGTATATGAATATATACAAACAGCTGTTTCTAAAGTCATGTTCCACGGTAAACAAAAGCGCTTCTCCACACCCTCCATCCAGTGGTTGATGTATATGTCTGAGCAGGTCAAGACACCTATACAGCATGCACTGCGGGGAGGTGAGAAAAAAATTGGTCCATATTTTCTAGACGGCTTTGCTTCTTTAAATAGGGACAGGCCTATGAGTTTAACGGGTGATTTTTTTCAGAGGTGGCCCCGATGCTATAAGAAATATGACTATTACACCATGACAGGGTGTACTTATGACAATCTATATAGAAGAATGATTTTAAAATCAAATTTTCCTGAGACCCGGGGTGTGCACATTATTACTCTTTGGGAACATGAATGGTCAGAAATGTTGAAAAATGATCCAGAGTTAAAGATTTTTCTTAAACTGAAGAATTTACCACAATCCCTAGAACCCCTATATGTAACGCTCACCTGATTCCCGTAGAGGCGCCGGTCTTGACTGGGCGTATACCGTATCTTCAAAGGTGATGTGTAACACACGGCTGGCCCTTTGGGCTGGACCTCTGTGCACTGTATGTCTGACTCGAAGGGTAAGATGTCTGCAGATAGAAAATATGGGATTAAGGAACTGGGTTATTGAATGTCTCTCTCTTCTTCCCTTTCTCTTCTCCTGTAGAACCCCAAAGGTTAACGCTCTCACCTTAGGTAAGTGAACGCTGTGCTCTCCATCTGCCTCGGGGCAGGGTGCTGTAACCAGTTTCTTCACTGGATAAGGGGAGCAGGCCTCTTGACTTCAGAGGACTGCTGTCCGTCGTTTACTGCACGAACGGTAAGTTTTGAGTAATTCTAATGTCTTTAAAGTCTTTAGTAATGATGTTTCTTGTTTTGCAGGGTTCCGGCAATGGCGGATGACGGGCTGAAGTGAGTTGAAGATGGAGCCCGTGTGATGAATAGAAGCACCTGGAAGCACGTAAGTAAGCGCTTGTTGCCTGCTTCACGATGCGCTCTAACTGTCTTTTTATTTTGCAGGTACAAGTTCGGAGCGGCTGCAGGGTGCCGGAATACCCACTGAGTTAGATGTGGAAAGGAGTAATGGCACGTGAGTATTAAAGTTCCCCAATGTCTTTAAACACACCTTGTTTTGTCTTTCAGATGCGGGATGCAGCGCCGAAGGCCTCCGGAGCGTGCGAAGAGTTGGTAAGCTTTTGTCTTTCAGATGCCGGAATGCAGTGTGAAGACCTCCGGAGCGCACGAAGAGTAGGCAAGCCTTTGTCTTTCAGATGCCGGAATGCAGCGTGAGGCGTTGGTGACAGCCGATGGACCAGGTAAGTGAAGAGCTGTCACTGAAGACCGTCATGCTAACCTGTTCTTTCTTGTCTTTATAGGTGTTGCTGAAGACTGGATTCAGGATGGTAAGCCTTTTTCCTTAGGCCCAGGATCAGATGCAGAAGACACGATGAGCGTTCTGCTGCAGAGGATGCAGAATAACGCAAAGCAAGATTCATCCATCGGGTGTGGTTTAAATAGCCTCCTGTAGTGCTTAGGTGTCTCCTTCCACAGCCACGCATAGGTAAGAAAAGAGTTCCTGCTTTCCAGAAGAGTTCCAGTGTTCTGAATCTAGGGAGTGGCTCCTGCCCCACCCAACAGGAAAAGTAGTTCCAAACAGAAGAGGATCAGAGGCTCAACTGGCAGGCAAGTAAGCAGCATGGTCTGCTGCAGGTAAGTCCACCCAAGCATTATGAGCCCGGCGCTTCCAGCGCTGGAACTGGGCATATTTATGAGCCTGGTGCCACTGGCGCCAGGACTGGGTCCAAAAGGTCCCAATTGGGACTGGTTGGCACTCGGAACCTGGGTTATGGATCTGCTTCCAAGGGAGTTGGGAAAACCCTGACCTTTTGGAAGCAGAGATCATGACAGTACCCCCCCTCAAGGCCCCACCCAAACCGGGCTTCTCCGGGGGTTTTGGCTTGTCAGGAAATGTTCGGTGAAATCTTTTGATTAGGCGAGGAGCGTGGACATATTCAGCAGGTTCCCAGGATCTCTCTTGGGGGCCGTAGCCTTTCCAGTCAATTAGGTAAAATAGTTTAGATTTGGAGATCTTGGAGTCCAGAATGCTTTTGACTTCAAACTCGAGTTCTCCATCAACTAGGATAGGTTTTGGAGATTTAGTTAGTCGGGTTTGAGGTTGCACGGGTTTTAATAGAGAGACGTGGAAGACCGGATGTATCTTCATGTGCGGGGGCAAGTCAACTTGACCGCTACTGGGTTTACTATGGTAGTGATGGAATAGGGACCAAGGTATCTTGGGTTGAATGTGCGTGGCCCTTTTAGAGGTAGATATTTGGTGGATAACCAGACTTGATCCCCTACTTGATATTGAGGGGCTTCCTTCCGATGTTGATCTGCTCCTTTCTTGTATTGTTCTTTAGCCCTTTGAAGGTGAGAAACAGCTTCCTTAAAGGCTTGGGTGATTGTAGAATGCAGGTAGTCTACTGCTGGTGTTTCAAGATCTTGGAGGGGATCCAACTCCGAGGTTCGAGGGTGACTGCCGTACATAAGAAAAAACGGGGTTTTCCCAGTTCCCGAATGGACAGAGTTATTGTAGGCATATTCGGCTATCCAAAGGATGTCTTTCCAAGTTTTTTCAGTTTGTTGCAGCATGCAGCGTAAATACTGTTCCAGAGTTTGATTGGTCCTCTCGGTTTGTCCGTCGGTCTGAGGGTGGTGACTGGTCGATAGTCTCACATCAATTTGAGCCGACCGACAGCAACTTCGCCAAAAATGAGAAATAAATTGACTACCTCGATCCGAAATTAGAACCGAAGGAAAACCGTGCAGTCGGACGATGTTTTCGAGAAATTCTCGGGCCAGAGTTGCTGCTGTTGGCAAGCCTTTGAGCGGAATGAAATGCGCCATCTTGGAGAATAAATCCACGATTACTAGAATCGTATTGTATCCGGAGCATGGAGGTAGATCGGTGATGAAGTCCATAGAAAGCGTATGCCAAGGGCGAGGTGGGATGTCAATAGGGCGTAAGAGGCCTGCTGGTCTTTCCTTTTGACTCTTGTTTTGGGTGCATACTCCACAGGACATTATAAAGTCTCTGATATCTTTTTTCCAAGACGGCCACCAGAAGTAGCGCTTGATCTTTTCTGAGGTCTTGGCCATACCGGGATGTCCTTCCATTAAAGAATCGTGATAACAAGAGATTACTTTTTTCTGTAAATCTGTGCTGGGTAGGTATAATCGTTCTTGGAAATACAATAAGTTGTCCTTTACTGCAAAGTCCTTTCCCTGCAGATGCCAATTCTGTATGTCTGCTGGAGTTACAAGTTGCCTGGCTTTATCCTTAACTTCCTCTATGGATTCTGTGGCGATTACACCCAGAATTCTTTGTTCGGGAATGATTGGTCAGGTTTAGGGTGGATTAAGTGTTCTTCCACTCCCATCCGAGAAAGGGCATCAGCTTTACCGTTTTTTGTACCAGGTCGATAGGTAATTATGAAGTCAAACTCGGCAAAGAATAATGCCCAACGGAGTTGTCTAGAGGATTGGGCTTTTGCGGTTTTCAAATATTACAGGTTTCGGTGATCCGTAATCACAGTAACGGTGTGTCGGGCCCCCAGCAGATAATGCCGCCAAGTCTTAAAGGCAGACTTGATAGCCAGAAGTTCCTTGTCAGTAATCGTGTAATTGATTTCAGGAGGCGAGAATTTGCGGGACCAAAATGCCACGGGATGCAACTGATTGGTTACCGGGTCCTTTTGTGATAGAACTGCCCCCATGGCAAGGCTTGAAGCATCAGTTTCCACGATGTAGGGGAGTTCGGGGCGAGGGTGTTTTAAGATTGGTGCAGAGATAAATTTAGTCTTCAAATCCTGGAAAGCTTGTTCCGCCTCGGTAGACCATTCAAAACGTTTGTTTTTCTTTAACAAGGCAGTGATGGGCTGGACTATTCGAGAGAATTCGGGGATAAACCTGCGGTAAAATATAGCGAAGCCTAACATGCTTTGCACACCTTTTACGGAGGATGGTGATGGCCATTTGAGAACTGCATCAACCTTCTTTGAATCCATATGCACTCCGCCAGGTGATAATATGAATCCCAAGAATTCAACTTCACTCACGTTGAAAACACATTTTTCCAACTTAGCGAAAAGTTTGTGTTGACGCAATCTTTCGAGGACCATTTTCACGTGTTTCCGATGTTCAGATTCCGATGAAGAATAAACG
Source organism: Ambystoma mexicanum (assembly GCF_040938575.1). Taxonomy (NCBI): domain Eukaryota; kingdom Metazoa; phylum Chordata; class Amphibia; order Caudata; family Ambystomatidae; genus Ambystoma; species Ambystoma mexicanum. Next base: position 282,296,318 of record NC_090929.1, read on the forward strand.
AGGATGTCGTCAATGTAAATAACAACACAAACATCTATGAGCTCTCTGAGGACATCGTTCATAAAATATTGAAAGGCGGCCGGGGCATTACAAAGTCCGAAGGGCATGACCTGATATTCAAATAGCCCATACTTGGCGCGGAAGGCCGTCTTCCATTCATCGCCCTCTTTTACTCGTACCAAGTGGTAAGCTCCTCTAAGATCCAGCTTTGTATATATGCATGCTTTTCTGACTTGGTCCAGGAGTTCAGGGATCAAAGGTAACGGATATCTATTCTTAACGGTGATCTGGTTCAGGGAGCGATAATCTATACAAGTTCTAAGGTCTCCTTCCTTTTTTGGAACGAAGAACAAAGCTGAAGAAGCAGGGGACTTGGAAGGACGAATAAACCCATTTGCCAGGTATTGATCCAGGTATTGTCGAAGGTGAAGGTTCTCAGGCTCGGTGAAGGCATAAATTCTACTACAAGGAGGAGTAGATCCAGGTATCAGGTCGATCTGGCAGTCATAAGACCTATGAGGAAGTAGAGAGTTAGCCTGATCCTTCCGGAAAACATCTTGGTATTCTAGGTATTCGGGAGGTAACTGGGGAGTCTCTGAAGAAATTGCTGCCAGTGCAACACCAGGTGGAGGGTGACAAGTAGAGACACATTCTGGAAACTGGACCGTTCTTGCTCACCAATCGATCAGAGGATTGTGTTTCTCTAACCAAGGTATTCCTAGAATAATCTGAAACTGAGGGGCCTTGATCACATCGAACACGATCTTCTCATGGTGTCCATCTTGACTTACTAGCGTCACTTCTTGAGTGGTATGCGTTACTGGCCCGGAGGCTATCTCCGTACCATCCACCGTAGTAATGACGTCCTTTACAGCTTTGGGACAAAGAGTTAGATTCATCCTCAAAACCATTTCATGATCCACATAATTGCCGATGGCACCGCTGTCGACGTAAGCTTCAATTGCATGTAATCGATCCGGATTATCAGGGCTAATGAGGACCATAGGTATCACGAAATGCGAGGTCACGGAACTGGTTTTCACGCTCGGCAAGAGGACCTCTATTCTTGTCGGGCGAGGTCGTTTCCCTGCTCAGAGTTTGTAACTTTGGTAACTGCAGCTCCTACTGCCTTCTTAGCAGGTTTCACCGGACAGTCTCGAAGAAAGTGCCCTGAGTTTCCGCAATAGAGGCATAATTGCAACTGTTTTCTCCTTTCCCGCTCCTTTTGTGTTAGAGGACCTTTCAGACCCCCTATTTGCATGGGTTCCCCGGAGTCTACTCCTTTGGAAGGAGTTGGCGATTTGGAAAATACTCGAGCATCAAACTTGGAACGATCGGCCTTCCTGTTCTGCAGTCTGTGATCTATTTGAACGACTAAGTCTATATAGTCCGAACAATCTTGTGGGGGATTCACTACTTGGGCTAACACATCTTTGAGCTCTCCGCGTAGACCTCTATAAAACAGCGTAATCCTTTTGTCCTCAGGCCAGTGAGTTTCCACTATCAGTCTGTTGAAAGACGCAATATAAGCCAAAATGTCTTGATTACCTTGTCGCAACGAAAGAAGCTCATTGACCAAGGCCTGCCCCTGTGAATGCCTTGCGAACAGTTTTTCCATACTGAGCTGAAAAGCTTGAAAATCATGGAGGACCGGATCATCTTGATTTACTAGAGGGGTCGACCAGTCTGCCGCATTGCCACTAAGGTACGAAAGCACGAAAGCTACTTTAGCTTGATCAGTTGGAAAGGCTGCTGGCCGGCATAAGAAATGCAACCGGCACTGATTGATAAATACTGCAAACCTCTTTGGGTCACCACAAAATCGTTCGGGCGGAGCCAGAGGTACATTCCCAGGTAGGTTGATCTGCACTGGATTCATAGAGGATGTAGAAGGAAGATTTCCCCCAGATGCGGGTAACGGGGTCTGTCCGGCTTGTGACTGTAGCAATTGTCTAGCGAGATCATCTGTTCGCTCCTTGGAAATAATCAGTTCCCTTCTTAGAGCGTTTGTTTCCTGACGGGCTGCATGCACTTCTGCCCTTAGTTCCCCAAGTAACTGGGATAGCTGGTCGGTATCCGAGGTTTCCATAGCGCCTGGACGGGAGTTTTGTGGTAGGCTTTGCGTTCTGTAACGCTCACCTGATTCCCGTAGAGGCGCCGGTCTTGACTGGGCGTATACCGTATCTTCAAAGGTGATGTGTAACACACGGCTGGCTCTTTGGGCTGGGCCTCTGTGCACTGTATGTCTGACTCGAAGGGTAAGATGTCTGCAGATAGAAAATATGGGATTAAGGAACTGGGTTATTGAATGTCTCTCTCTTCTTCCCTTCCTCTTCTCCAGTAGAACCCCAAAGGTTAACGCTCTCACCTTAGGTAAGTGAACGCCGTGCTCTCCATCTGCCTCGAGGCAGGGTGCTGTAACCAGTTTCTTCACTGGATAAGGGGAGCAGGCCTCTTGACTTCAGAGGACTGCTGTCCGTCGTTTACTGCACAAACGGTAAGTTTTGAGTAATTCTAATGTCTTTAAAGTCTTTAGTAATGATGTTTCTTGTTTTGCAGGGTTCCGGCGATGGCGGATGGCGGGCTGAAGTGAGTTGAAGATGGAGCCCGTGTGATGACTAGAAGCGCCTGGAAGCACATAAGTAAGCGCTTGCTGCCTGCTTCACGATGCGCTCTAACTGTCTTTTTATTTTGCAGGTACAAGTTCGGAGCGGCTGCAGGGTGCCGGAATACCCTCTGGGTTAGATGTAGAAAGGTGTAATGGCACGTGAGTATTAAAGTTCCCCAATGTCTTTAAACGCACCTTGTTTTATCTTTCAGATGCGGGATGCAGCGCCGAAGGCCTCCGGAGCGTGCGAAGAGTTGGTGAGCTTTTGTCTTTCAGATGCCGGAATGCAGAGTGAAGACCTCCGGAGCGCACGAAGAGTAGGTAAGCCTTTGTCTTTCAGATGCCGGAATGCAGCGCGAGGCGTTGGTGACAGCCGATGGACCAGGTAAGTGAAGAGCTGTCACTGAAGACCGTAATGCTAACCTGTTCTTTCTTCTCTTTATAGGTGTTGCTGAAGACTGGATTCAGAATGGTAAGCCTTTTTCCTTAGGCCCAGGATCAGATGCAGAAGACACGATGAGCGTTCTGCTGCTGAGGATGCAGAATAACGCAAAGCAAGATTCATCCATCGGGTGTGGTTTAAATAGCCTCCTGTAGTGCTTAGGTGTCTCCTTCCACAGCCACGCCTAGGTAAGAAAAGAGTTCCTGCTTTCCAGAAGAGTTCCAGTGTTCTGAATCTAGGGAGTGGCTCCTGCCCCACCCAACAGGAAAAGTAGTTCCAAACAGAAGAGGATCAGAGACTCAACTGGCAGGCAAGTAAGCAGCATGGTCTGCTGCAGGTAAGTCCACCCAAGCATTATGAGCCCGGCGCTTCCAGCACTGGGACTGGGCATATTTATGAGCCTGGTGCCACTGGCGCCAGGACTGGGTCCAAAAGGTCCCAATAGGGACTGGTTGGCACTCGGAACCTGGGTTATGGATCTGCTTCCAAGGGAGTTGGGAAAACCCTGACCTTTTGGAAGCAGAGATCATGACACTATAACTGTGTGTTGCACTTTTTGGAGGCAGGACTAATGCTGTCAAGCTCTATCACGAAACAGCCCTGGGTGAGAAGATACACTACTACGACTCTACCAGCCTCTATCCCTTTGTCAACCATTCAAAATCGTACCCCTTAGGGCATCCCTGTATCATCTACAAAAACTTTGGGGATATTAAGAAGTATTTTGGTCTGCTCAAATGGCAGGTGTACCCGCCTAAGAAGCTTTATTTCCCAGTGCTCCCCCAGAGGGTTTCTGGAAAGTTAATGTTCCCTTTATGTATGCCATGTGCAGAGTCAAAACAGACTGTTAAATGCACACACAGTGATGAGGAACGCTCTATCTTGGGTAACTCATGTACCGTTGAGTTAGAAGTAGCATTGCAGAAAGGTTATTGTCTGGGCAAGATTCATGAAATATGGCACTTTGAAAACATCACGGTAGAGCTCTTCTGTGAGTACATTCATATGTTCCTTCAAATTAAACAGAAAGCTTCAGGGTACACTGAGGGCTGCGATGGCCTGCCATCAGAAGTACAAAGATGAGTATTACAAGCATCAGGGTATACGTTTAAGACCAGAATTCATTGAGAATAACCCCCCAGACGTCAACTAGTGAAGTTATGTTTAAATTTATTGTGGTCTAAGTTTGTTCAGAGAACCAATATACCAAACACAGCCATTATAACCAACCCTGAAGAGCTGACAGTCTATGTTTTTGATGCTTGTTATGACATTTCAAGCCTGCAGTTTATAGACGAGGAAATGGCGTGCCTGTGCTGGAAGTATGCTGAGGAGTACCCAATGTGTTCCAACAATATAAATATATTTATTGCACGTTTCACAACCGCTGATGCCCATTTGGAACTGTATACCATCATGGACGCTCTCCAGGAGCAGTGTTTGTACAACACCGATTCAGTAATTTTTGTTAGTGCCCCCAGCCAGGAGAACCCAATCACTAGGTGATTATCTTGGTAATTTAACAAGCAAATTAGCTCTGGATGAGCACATTATAGAGTTTGTTTCTGCAGGGCCCGAAGCCTATTTGTATCGGACATCCACAGGGGTGGTCTGCATAAAAGTAAAAGGCATCCCTTTGACCTTCAGCAACAGCATAAAAATCAATTTTGAGAGTCTGAAAGAGTTGGTGCGGGAGTTAATTTTAAAAAACACTACCAAGACTATTGTGGTGCAGCAACCATCCATAGTGTGTGAGAAAAAACTCTGTACTGAGATTAGTACTGAGACGTTGCAGAAAACTTTGAGGGTGGTATTTGATAAGCGTGCGCTCACAAATGACTATAAGAAATTACCCTACGGCTATTGAAAAGGAAGCATCACGTAAAATGGATACCCGATTTCAACAACCCTTTTCATGCATATTAACGGGTCCATCCATCTGCGGAAAAGCTATTTTATTAAAAAGCTCCTAGAAAATGCCAACACGGTAATGTCTGCCATGGCAGATATATCATTTGTTTTTTTTCTTCTTGCTGGCAACCCCTGTATAATTAACTGCCTGCTAAAATACTGCACCTGAAGTTTGTGGAGGGCTTACCGGATTTTCTGAATGACGACCGCTTGCTACCGCCAAACCTTGTTAATATGATCATCGTAGTTGATCTCATGATGGAGGGTGGGCATAGCTCCAAACTGGAAAAAGCATTCATGAAGTATTTGCATCATCGTAACTTTAGTATGTGCTACATTGTTCCGAATGTATTCTACAAGGGCAAGGGTAGCCGATCAATAACACTAAATTCCAGCTATATCATTCTGTTTAAGAACCTCAGAGATAAACAACAACTCTCTGTTCTAGCGAAACAAATGTATCTGGGTAAAAGTCGTTTTTTCATTGAGGCCTTTGAAGACGCTACCCAGAAACCTTATGGTTACTTATTGGGGGATTTAAAAACAAACACCTTAGAGGACTACATATTGCGCACAGGTATTTTCTATCCTGATTTACCAGCTGTTTACATACAGAAGGCCTCTAGAAAAACCTGATGAGGGGAAATGTTTCCCTCATTAGAACCCGTGACCGACCATCATGACGGCACAAGTATGTAGGAACTATGCTCTCCTTAAAATGCTTGTACCAGCACCACCACAGCAACGCAAGGCCATTCTATGCTCAGATTCTGATGATTTAGTATCGGCTATAGCCGAGATTGCCTTCAACGCCGTAAAGGGGAACGTTCCACTATCCAGCAGCCAGTTAGGTGCCTTAAAAGGGAAAAAATGCATCCTCAAGAAACTGGGTAAGAAGAGGGCTTCCCTAAAAGCTAAAAGAAAACCTTTAAAGCAGTCCAGTGTTTTCATAGCCTCGCTACAAGGTTTTACATTGCCTCTGATCACAAGGCTTCTAGGGGGGCGGTTAATGGAGTACATTCAGAAGATGTAGCTGGTTGACAAACATCAGATGTAGGAGCTGAAGGAAGAATGTTAACTCTTGAACATGTGTTTTCACAGTTTTTTACACACACACACACACACACACACACACACACACACACACACACACACACACATATACTTTATTACATATCATAGTACATATTTCAGAACCAACATCTTCCATCTCACAGGCGCTAGCGACGTCCATAAACAACTTGTCTTCATCTGAAGCTGGTTCTAACTCTGGAAACAGTTCCTCTAAAACACCTAGGTCCTCATACAGGGGCTCTTTAAGAGACTTAATAGACTCATCCATATCTACATAGTCTGCACAGGTGTAGTCGGCATCCGTTAGAACATCATCTACACCATCCCTGCACTCAGAGGCCTTGATAGTAGAAACAGCCTGTGGCATGTCATCAAAAGCCATCACATCATGGAGTTCACACAGTTTATCCATAGCCGCAGCATAATCAGGTTCCCATTCAACGGTGGTAGTTGCTGCCGGTGGGCTCTCAGGGCTGTAGTATTTTTGAAGGGTGTTCAGATCATCGACCTCTAGATTCTTCTCAGAGGCAGAGATGTATCGGTTCATAATCCCCGGTATAGTGGTCGCTGTGCTATCAGATTTTACATGGCTTCAGGAGTGGCTTGTACCTCCCTCCCAAACATCCCCTGTATATATACACCCTTCACGCCATACCCCTAAAGGTAACATCTCCCCAAGATCATCTCTAGAGCACACCACTGTGTACAAACTTCGACACACTTCCGGGTCTTTGTGGGGGACATCCGGGTCATAATGGTCAACACACATGCCCATAACCTCAAAGAGGTGAGTCTTTCAGGTGAACCCCACAAGGAGCCTTCCAGGTTAGGTCAACCAAAATGTTTTGACTTCCGGGGGAACCCCTGTGGGGACCCTAGGGTCTCCAGGCTTTGGGGGACCTCTCAGCTATCACCTATGATGTTACATTCCGGGGCAACACCCCCACTAGGGCCTAAGTTCTGGTTAAACCCCACTACATCACTTCTGGGATGGGCTTTCCGCTAGGGCAGGCCTTCCGGGTCACCCGCATGCTGTCACTTCTGGAGCGGGACTTCAGCAAGGGCGGGACATCCAGGGTCACGGGGCGTGGCCACCTGTCAAGTTTATATGATGATTAAAGGTACCATTCTTTACTACTAATATGTAGTAAACAATTTTTATGTAATGTTTAATGTAGGTCTCAAAACAGATATTTCACCTAAAATGTTATAAGTGTAAAAATGTTTTGTATATTTCAAATATTAATAAAAAAGAAAGAAAACACATCTACAATTCATCTGAATGATTTCCCCCTGTGTAAATTGCAGGCAAAGGAACATGGTTTCAGTGGAGGCCATTTTCTTAAACGCTGCTCTACGGATATACCTAACTAAACACCACTTATGTCTTGACTGGCTGCTGAACATTGTTTTAGTCTCACAAATAGAGTTTTGAAACAGGAACACTATAAAATATGTGACCTCTGTTTACTATGTCCATAAATAAAAGTGGAAAATCGACCCCTATAACAAAACCTAAATCTAATGACTGTGGTTCTTCATTGTTCCATGCAATTTTGACTATCACATAGATGGTCAATAAATGTTTTCATTCTTACCACTTCAAGTCATTTCGATATTGAAAATACTCCTGAAACAGCAATGCATTCTATCAAAAGCTTCATTCACAAATGAAAAAGAATCTGATTAAACATTCTGGCACGTATAGTTACCTCAAAAATCACACAAAGAACAAACATCCACATATAAACACCCTATTATTTCAAGGTGTTAGTCATTAAGTTTTTTTTTTAAGAGACCTGACCCAATGCTCCATACGAGTCATCAGAAAAAGAAAAAAGAAATATACATATATACAATATACACTTGTATCTTCAAAATTAAATGGCTTTAATTCTAACACAGAGTTAAAATGTAGTTATGAATATTGATTTAAAAAGCACAAGCAAAAGTTAGGACAAAAGGTAAGTGTAAAGAGGAGAGAAACACACTGTTAAACAAAAAAGAAAACATTTAGAGTCAACAAATGTAATATTATTATGGTGGAAACAATACAGAAAAAAATCAAAGTTCAAGAAGATACTTCATTCTGTGTATCCACTGTTTACATGTATCAACAATATCACTTTTGTTTTTAGCGATAAATTGGCTAACTATTTGTACATGTAGATGCATTTGTTGGGTATGTCTGCATGATCAGAATCTGATCATTTCGGAATTTACAAACTTGCCAAATATGCCTGAGTTTCAAAATACTAAGCACAGAGCTTCCTAAATTGGTAAACCATTACCGTATTACACACAAAAAAGAAAAGAGAATTAATGTGGTTTAGATGAAACTCTGTTGCACGTTTCGTCTGGCCGGAATTGGCGGCATCTTAGTTCCGCCTTCCTCGGGGCAAAAAGAATGGCCTCAGTGTCCTAAAATGTAAGTAGAGATGAAGTGGAAAGAACAGAAAAAGAAGGGGAGTGTCAATTAGGTATGAAGAACACAACTGCAATTTCTCATTCTAAATGGAAAGGTCTAGACAAGGTGCTACTAGGTTCATTTTTGCAAACATGGACACCTCAATACTCACCCTGAAGTATGTCAGGGGTATTGGAGAGGTGTAGTTTGATTTCCGGAGTCACAGATCTCCTGTGGTGGCTTTAGTTGATGGCTGCAGTTAGTATTTTCAATAACTATGTAAGGCTGGTGTTCTGGTTCTTGGGATGTATGATTTGGCCCAAGACATGAAATACACTGCAGTCGGCGCGTGATAGCTGCCTGGGGGGTAAGAAAAGGTACTTGAAGTCAATTGAAAAAGGTGCCCTATGTTTAAAGTAACTTCCACTAATGTGAAGCATAGATAAGAAGGAGAGGGGAGATTCCTACCTTAGGCTCTCAGTTCACCGGGAAAGAAATCGCGTGTGAATATGAATGGAGAAATCTGCCAGCTTCCATGCAGAGGTGCGGTGTATTTGAGGCGATCAGTTTGAAACAGCGTAAGAGAAAATCTTGACCGTTCTGTCGAAGACAGGAAGAACAGGACAGGAGACATTATTAGAAACAAGCCACTGCTAGGTATAATAAATTATTCTGTGTGCTAAGGGTACAAAGCATGTCCTCCAGCTAAATTGGGACTTACATGGCAAAAGGTCTGGTGTTGACAGAGCGGCAGGAATGAGATCCATGTCGACTTCAGGCAGAGCTGTGTCTGTGATGCGGCGGCATCCTCGCTGCAAAAAGCAGAGGAATGGTAGCGAACAGGGCATGCGTGGACAGATAGTGTCTCCGGTTACTCAAATAGTTGCCATGGTGACTGGCACTTGGTTTAGCAGGGTATGCGCAGAGAGACAGTGTCTCCGGTTACTTGACTAGTTGCCATGGAGATGGGCGCTTCATAACAACAAGGCTGCTCATCTGGAAAACGGTAGGTGTAATATTAAAAAAAAATTGGGAAAGGAAAGAGACGGGGCATGTTTGCCCAGTACAACTGAAGTAAACAACATGATGGTATGGGCCAGGACAGCATGCGTTTAGGAACACTAGTGGACTCTAGTGATTAGTGTTAAGAGTACGGGCACATGCGTATTAAGCATTTGTTCTATAGTGCAAAAATCAGAGAATTGCAGAGTATGTCTAAATAGTGGCCACGGAGTCCTTACATAGCTAGAGGGCGTTGCCAAGGCATCATTTTACCCATGTATGGTGGTAGGTGCCACAGGGTCTAATCTCAGATAAATGTGTATCGAAGCTGGTATACGGCCAGTGTTAACTGGCCACAAAAGGACCTTGGATTTTGCCCTAAGGTGGGGGACGGGAGCCAGAAAATGGTCTGTCTTTGCTGGGACATAGTAAATATGGTGTCCTGACTTGTGATGCTGGTCTCTATTAGGTGAGGCCTGTGTTGGAACTGGGTTTGGACCTTAGGAGGGAACTAGAGAATCTTAATTGAGGCCATTATGTCCTGACTTATGATGCTGACCTCTGTTGGGTGAGGCCCGTGTTCAAGCTGGGAACTAGAAAATCTTTATTGAGTCCGTTATTGAAGCTGTCGAATCTATGTATCCAGCCGGCTTCTTTAATGAGTAGGCACCTGGTGACATTAGCTGAGTTGTTCACCGTGTCTATGATCCACCATATTAAATCATCTACGTATGGTGTGCTTCCAGGTAGTGGTTAACAAGGGGTGCACCTTGGTTTTTGCATCTAATTCGTGATCTGTGTTGACAGATTCTCACATGTACGGGTCTGGTTGTTTGGCCCATATAACGCAAGCCACATGAACATTCTATTACATAAATAGCTTGCTTGGTCTTACAATTTGTAAGATTTCGTAGTGTCCAGACTCGCTCTCCTATTGTGAATTCTTTGATTTTTTGGTAAATCTGCACACAGTGCAGCTACCACATGGAAAGTGTATTCCATGTGTGATGACGCAGGTGGTCCTTGGTTCATGTTGTGTCCTAACTTCCATGCTTTCTCCAGCTAGCATAGATTCTCTATTGCTGAACCTTGCTCTTTTTTTTGGATCTTGAGATAATATGACGTGGATAGCCTCTTTCTAGAAGTCTATTGTCTAGATCAGAGGCATGTTGGTAAAAATCACTGATCTCTGTACAGTTCCTCCTGATGCGGAGGTATTGGCTGTAGGGGAGATTTTCCCGTGTGTGCTGTGGGTGATCACTAAGGAAGTGTAAGAGCGTATTTCTGTCACTGGGCTTTCTAAAAAGATAACATTTCAAAACCCCATTGGTATGTTGAATTTTGAGATCTAGAAAGTTCACCTCAAGGTTACTGTATTGCATAGTAAATTGAATATTAGGATTTCTAGTGTTGAGCCATTGTTGAAATGTGCTGAGTTCGTTAGAGGTACCACCTCAAATAAAGAGGATGTCGTCGATGTAACGTTTCCATTCTGAAATTTGGTCGCTAAAGAGATTTGTAAACAATAGGATATTGGTTTCCTCGAAATATGCCATGAAGATTATTGCGAGGCTGGGAGCAAATGTTGCCCCATTGCGGTTCCTTTGATCTGAAAGTAAAATTGTCCGTCAAATTCAAAATAGTTTTTGGATAGCGCTAAGGTGAGTAGCTCTTTTATAAAGTTTTCCGGGACTCTGTTTTGCAGATTAAATTTAATTAGGTATTTACGCATACATGCAATGGCTTCTGTTTGGGGTATGCTAGTGTATAGAGAAAAAAAGTCCATCGTCACCAGAAAGTGTGTGTTGTTATTAAATGGGAGACCTTCAAAAGTTTGTATGGTCACGTAGGTATGTAGGCGTCATCATACTGATAGGTTTCAGGAAGGAGTCAATGAATTGGCATAGGGGTTCTAGCACTGAACCACACCCTGAGACAATTGGGCGTCCGGGTGGGTTCTCCAAATTTCTGTGGATCTTTGACGAGCGCATAAATGGACGGTATACATCCCTGGTTTGTAGTAAGGAACTCAAGTTCCTTGTTGGAGATCCATTGGCGGTCTCGGGCATATTGGGCCATTTCTATAGTCTGGGTAGGGTCAAGTTTGATTTTCTTGTAACTTCCCTCATCTGCAAGTAGAGCCATATCCATAGACAAAAGCACAATTCCTCCTCCCTGTATAGTTACCTCAGCCACTACACTGCAAAGCAGCATCACACCCGATATGCGCTTCATTGAGCTGGAAGAATATCGCCAGCACCCCCGCAACTGAGGCGACTGGCACGGGCATCCTTCGAGAGCCCTCCTTATTCTGATCAGAGCAATGGCTGCATTCCAAGATGGCGGCTGCATCACTGGCAGCTGCATCACTGGACGTGAGGAAGGGGACCTGCATGGCCCCACTTCTAAGCCTGCAATCAGCCAATTGGCTAGCTCCTGATTATATGGAGCCTATCCAGGGAAGCTGGTAGGCAAAGCTGGCCCCCCTGTCAATGCCCACAATTAAGGCCTTTGTTTCCTGTCTGGGCCTGTCCGGGCCACCACGCTAAAAGGTATGTGCATGATCTGAAAACCTCAAAGAAAGCAAATCCCTTTTTGCCTTATTTCTTACCCTACCACTCGTCAATCCTGCCAATGCCTTTTCTCCCTACAGGTTCTTTCGAACTTGATGCATCGCATGTCTTAAAACTCTCTTTGGCTTCACCTCGCCAATCTGCTACGTAGCTTAGCACTCTTCACTCTGCCAAATGTAACTATGTGACCTGCTGAACGGTTCCACTGTTCCCATACATGCCTTGCCACAAATAGCAAACTGTCACATAGCCTTAGTAGCTTCTAGCTACACTGCATGTGGATTTTCTGGAGTGGGCCCTCTTCCCACTGCTCTACTGGGGCAGCTTTTTTGGATTGTGCCCTCATCCCATTGTTCCTATATGTCTTACTACAAATTGTAAGCCGTCAAATAGCCTTAGTAGCCCCACGTCCTACTGGGTGCGGCTTTCCCAGAGTGTGCCCACTGTTCTACTGTTCCCCATATGTGTATTACTGTGAAGCTGCAAACCTACTGTTCTCTCACTGTTCACGCACCTCACCTAACCGTCCAGTATTTATGTAACTTGAAACCCTCTCATTCCTGTGTATCGTGTATCCGTCCTGTACCTGCAGCTAGCACCCAGATGTCAAAGGGCTTCTACGCTGGTATACATTCAAATTAAAAATAAATAAATAAACCAATGTGGCTCATTATGTATGCTATATTGTATTGAAAATATTGTATATTGTGACACATCATAACCGTAGTCTCAAAGCACTGAAGCTTGTCTGGAAGTAAGCATATTGTGCCATTGCTTGTGTTATGTAGACCATAGTCTATGGAGGGCAGGAACAGTTCAGGGGTGACTCATTGGGTGAAGAGCGTCCAAATAAATCAGGCATTAGGAGAGGAATTTGTAAGGTGTTTATTTATTTATATGAGGGCAGTTTCAGAGATACAAATAGGTATTACTAAAAGTAGCATGTGGCTGCGTGATGTACTTTAGATGCGCTCAAGTGGGTCCTTGAAGCATGCCGACTTATTTGGACAAGAACAGACCATGTGAAAGGTGAATGCAGATGGAGCCAAACAGGGTAAATAGAGAGGTGGACCGGATGTCTGTCCTTCTGTATGCAGTGGTAGTCTGGCGCCCTTTTGTATGAACTGTTCTAATGATGTATGTCTTTGGCTCAGGGTTAGTCAAGCTTTGCAGCTTTCCAAAACACATCAGTGTCATTGATTGCCAGTGTGCTTTGAAACAGTGCATAAGGGAAGCGGAGAGGAGTTGCCCTTCTATTTACACCCACTTGCCATGAATGGACACAAGCATCCAGCTGCTCTAGACAGGAGAGTTTTGGGCACTCTTAAATGAGGGTGAGGTTTGCACTGCGGCTGCTCTGGGAGCAGTTCCATAGGCCTGGCACCCTGTCATTTCTTGAGCAATGCTATGAGTCCCATGTCTCTTGGGTATGTGGCTGGGTTATTCTGGGAGTGAATATGAATAATCCAGCCCAGTCTACCCTTCTCAGCCTGTCCTGCGGCTATCTTGTCTTGTTAAAAGACGGCAGGAGCAGGTTCCAAGATCAGGCGTAGAGTCTTACCAGTTGACATTTGAACGGAATGACACTTATTTATTTATTTTGACATTTGTATAGTGCACCTAACCCGGAGGCAACTAGGTGCATAGGTATTAGGTTACATAAATTGCTTACCTAGTTTACACACATTAGTTAATTTCATCATCATGGGGTTATCGTGATGACATAGACAACATCTTGGATACGGTTGATACATTGCTTTTTGGTAAAAGGCAGGATGGGATATGGTTGTTAGGGAAGGTGGAGGTGGGGGGGGTGATGCTAGGTGTATAGTAGAAGTGTGTTTAGGTATCTTGGGAGACGAGCCAGGTTTTAAGACCTTTGCGGAAGGACTGGATGGAGGGGTCTGATCTGAAGGTCAGGGGCATGGAATTCCATTGTTTGGCTGCAATCACAAAAGCTGCAGCCTCCTGCTTTTTGCTGCCTAAACCTAGGGATGGCAAGGTGACAGGAATAGACTGAGCGGGCAGGTCTGGTGGATTGGGTTTTGGAAATGTGCCTGGCTAGGTAGAGTGGGCGCTGTTCAAAAGGCATTTGTGAATTAAGGATAACGTTTTGAATTTGATTTGATCACTAACTGGCAGCCTGTGGATATTCCGTCTGACTGAGGAGATAGGTTATTTTTTAGGGATATTGAGGGCGGCTCTAACTGCATTATTCTGGATTATGTGTAGCTTGTTGATGTTTCTAGCATTGGAGCCTTCAAAGAGGGAGTTTCAGTAATCAATTCTTGACAGAATGAGTGCTCTGTCACGGGTGATTCAATTTTCAGAGGTTTAGAGAGGTTTACTGGCGGTGATCTGTTTGGCGGTGTAAGCTGCTGCCATGGCAATGGCATTGACATGCCTTGTTAGGGAGAGTGATGAGTGCAGGTAAACTAGTATTTTACCTTTTTTGCTACCGTGATAATGTTGCCATCAATGGTGAAGGATTTCTAGGATTGAGGTAGGTTGTTTATCCTATTTTGACTGCCAATAATGAGAAGTTCAGTTTTTTCATCATCAAGACATAGCTCATGTTGCCCCATCCAAGCTTCAATGGTGAGGTAAATTATGTGCATTTTTTTAATTTATTTGGATGTTTTGTGGAGTGGTGCATGTCACCTTCTGGGTGCTTAAAAGCACAGGTCTGCCTTGGAGAGCAAAACATAACATTGATGTGAAATGACATAACACGTGAGGTAATTTAACATGACTTAGGTAGGAGGATCTTCTTTCAAGATCAATCATCCCCTATAAATTCGACGATCAGATGTTAACCATCCTAAAATTTTGCAACACCATTAGCCATCCTTGGAATTTCAGCTACAGTTTAGAGCCACAAAGAAAAGCTTGATTGATTTGCAGCCTATAAATGAAATGTGCGATTTTATTTTCCATAGGCGAATAATGTCATTGTCCCCAATGAGGCTTATGCATATTTGGTTGTTGCATCTTTGAGAGCCGTCATCTTGGCGTGATAAAGCTAGTTATGCAAAGTGTGCTGCCCTATGAAACAATGATCGTAATCTAATATGGAGTACACATTCCAGTATTTATGCACATAATCAGGCTCGGACTCGCCTATAGGGCATTACGCCTGTGGCCAAAACAAAAATACAAAATGCTACTGTGGGCACTTTTTTGTGTCAAAGTGGGCTCCTTTTTAGGCCAATTTGGGTCAGTTTGATGAGCTAATTCACTCTATGGCTTGTAGATTTGAGCAGTGTTGCTGAATAAACATTATTTAAAATGCACAGTTTGCATCATACTTAATCAAACAATTCCCCGCAGGTTACTATTCAAACAGTGTCACAAAAGAAATTAATAGCCATTTGCAACTGTGGGACACTTTTTCATTGGTGCCCCAGACAATGGTATGGCCCAGTCCGACCCTGCACATACTGCATTTATTAGTGGCTCTTAACTGGAGTTGAAGTTCCAGAAATGGCTACAGGGTGGTGCTGTGATATCTGTAGGTTAATTGAAATGACCATTTCTACTGTCAAATTACAGGTTGAAGTTCTTGCTTTGCTTTAACCCACCGTAATGTTAATGCTATTTGGCAAAAAGGCTCAGTGCTCCAATCACAAAGAGCAACTAAGTCAGGCATTTGGATTGGTGCTTGGACAATCAAGACAGACTGTTTTTTGCTTTTCACTCTTCTTGGGACCTTAAAGATGTTTTTCTTGTGTACGTGTTTACAAGTATTTTAAGAGTATTCATTTCTTGCCTTATAATGTGAGTGTTTGCAGTTGGTAATTTTTGTTGTTTATTTGTTAGGGGAGACAAAGAGACAAAGAAGTGACTCTTATTAGGAACCCCAACTTTGTTAAAAAAAAAAGTCTGGAATTGTTGCATTCTTAAGTGTTGTCAGCCTATAGCAGGTTGTTGCCCATAAGATTATGGGTGGTATTGCAGAAAGGTACACCGACACAAATGAAATTCGAATTAGGGTATAAATCATGTTTTCAATGCATTTCTGGGGAACTATTTGCCCTTGTCTTAGAACTAGTGTGAACTGAAAAAAAATGCATTGAAAGAATATGTGTTTTCACTCCAGTCACTTTTGCCCTACAGCAGATTGGACTTGCACTAATGCAACGTTTCTGTAACATGGCCCCATGGCATTGATCTCACAGAGTAAAAAACAAACATTTCATTTAATACATATTTTCCCTCAGTGCTCTGCCCTTTGGCTCACAAAAGAGGGTCAACTTCCATGGATGGCTATTCTACTCCCCAGTTAAAAGGGTTGGAATTAAAGCCGGAACAAGGTTCAAGCTATTGCAATCCAGAGCAATTCTCTGGCGAAAAACAGAATAACAATTCCCAAATGCAACCTAAACCAGATTGCCTTTCTTTCCAATGTGCCTTGAAAACATATCTTTTCACAGCATAACTGGTGTCTCGCTGGTCATTTCTGAATCTCTCAGTGACATGATGCCCCTGCTGGTGTAGGTGCGCTTTATACATGTTCTTTACATAACATTACATTACCTTGCAGAGTTGCAGTGGGGTGATATGTTGAAGTTATGTTCCATCAGTATTAGTTGTGATGCTGCCCCTTTAAGTGACGTTCCACTCCGACATGTGCGATATAAATAAACGGGGCCTTCCCGGCCACGGCAGTGCGACCAGAGAGCCCAAACCTAAAGCAGCTGTGTGTGTGAGTCTCGACGGGCTGGACTCATGTGAACACCGGCGGGGGCCAGAGTGTGCCAACAGTGGCGACAAGAGCTGGATCTGCAAACCTGAGCACAGCGTGAAAGCGGAGGGTACAATCTGGACTTTACTAATGATTTCACTCTCCAAAATGCCGTGGAGAAGGATGCAGACCACGCGCTGGCGGCCATTTTATGAACTGGGCCTAGGATGGTCGCGGCTCGATTTTAGAGTAACAGTGAGCCATCCAAGCTCAGTTTTTGGAAAACATAGCAGCGGATAGCTGCTAGTCGCACATGATGTGCTTTATGGTGTGAATCTTCTACATTTTCGCTCATTTTTGTCAAGTTTTGGGGTGTGGAGCCAGGGGAGGCCTCCTATTTCTTTATTGTGTTCCCAGGGTCCACCCAGCTCATTTTTGGAGCCACTGGCCTACAACTTTGACTGCAGTTTCCATCCATCGGTAGCCTGTGGGACTGTGCCTGCTGTAGGGCAATACACTCTGCAATACCCACCAGCGCCCTGGTGAATATTGGAGTGCCCCTGTTCCGACTGTCTGGGAAGAACTTCAGCCTGCCAGTGACTTGTCAATGTGAAGGGGAGTGAAATCGACACTGCAAGGTGAGGATGTGTGAGTTGCTGCCCCATCTAGTCCATTTGGGGTGCAGTGTGCTCGCTACCATGAACAAACCAGGCTGCGGCCCAGCAGCTTCCTGCAGTGGCAGTCCAGCAGCCCCCAGCGGCTGTGCCCCAACAGCCCCTAGCATTGCCACCAAGGCCGGCAATGAGACTACCGGGCGCACTACAGCCAATGCCTGAATTTGATATTTCGGGTGCACCTTCCAGTCTGCAACCCAGATGGAAAATGTGGATGGACAGGTTGGAGATGTACTTCAGGGCCACCATGGAAACCAACAATGATAGCAAGGTGGCAAACCTGTTGTATTGTGCTGGTCCTGCAGTTCATGAAGTGTTTCTGTCCCTCTAGCCTCAGAACAACTCGTATGCTGCGGCGTAGGAAGCCCTCCACAACTATTTTCTGCCTCTTTCCAATGCTGATTATGAACGTTTTCTCATAAGTTCATCTCGCCAGAAGGACGACGAGATTCTGGACACATACTATGGGAGGCTGCGCAGGCTAGCAATTCCCTGTGCCTGGGACAATCCTGATACCATGATTAGGAACCAGCTGATTCAAGGATGTGCTTCTGGCAATCTGCGCTGACAGATCCTGAGAGAACCTGGCATCACCCTCCCTCGCATCTTGGAAATGGGGGAGCGTGAGCCCGCCGTCATTGACCAGGTGAAAAAGGGAGAGAAGAGAACGGACAGAACTTGAGAACACACAAAGGGGTCTGAAACCCCAGAGACTTGCACCTGGCGATGAGGTGTTGGTGAGGAACCGGCACCCACAAGGGAAGCTCTCTCTCACGTATGAGCCGACGCCCATGGATGTAGTGGCGGTGAAGGGGTCGATGGTCACCGCGTCAGATGGAATGGCATCTGTCACCCGCAATGCCAGCTTCTTTAAAAAACTGGGAGAGTCCAGGGAAGAGACAATGTCAAACATGGACATGGCGGAGGTGTCGGATGAGGGCGATGGCCCGGCTCTCCTGTCAGGGTCTCCGATCCAGGTGGGGTCGGGTGAAGGAACTCCGACCCGAGAGACTGGCAGGAGGTACCCCCTGAGGACATGGCGAGGGAAACCTGCCCGTCTCACTGACTATGTGATGGACTAAGTGAACTGTTATTGTGCTATGGATACCTGGGGGCCGACGGTCACATGGGAACCAGGGTGGCTGTCATTAAAGGGGTCTCCAGGGACATGATGGTGCAGTGTGCATTTATGGGTGGTAGTTAATAATCCTTTGTTCATGTGTTTCATTGTTATGAAAAAGGAGGAGTGTGATGCTGCTCCTTTAAGGGCGCGCACACGCCCACTCCGCCACGTGCGGTATAAATAAATGGGGCGTTCCCGGCCGCGGCAATGTGACCGGGGAGCCCGAACCTAGAGCAGCTGTGTGTGTGTGAGGCTGTGTACGGGCTGGGGCCAGAGGGTGCCAAAATGAGTGCTCTTTGAGCAATTGATTTACTAAGCCTATTGTATCACAATTCCTACAAAGTATGAGGGCACCTGAATGTGACTTAATGTCCAGCTCCTTCCTAAAAGTATCTGTTACACTTTCAGCCAATATCCAATTCGTTTTAATCCCCCCTCCCAGGATCTCTTAGTCTTCGGGACCCCGCCCAGCTTCCTGCACCCTCTTTCTTTGTTCATGGCATTCTTCAGTGGCGCCATGCACAACTTCAATAAATGCATTAATATATAGTGACTCCATGGCATTACTTAAACCTTAAACTCGGGCCGCCCTCGTCTCCTTCCTCTCCGCAGTTTATATTTCATGGGTATTTTAATTGAACTCTGCTGAGGCCCCAAAGGGTCAAAAAGATATATACTTTAATTGCACAGTTATTATATTGGCTCACAATGACAGGCAAATGCCTAGGATTTGGAAACAGATATAGATAGATGAAATAAGTCAGTCAGAGGCAGACAGGCAGAGATGCAGACACGTACTGAGGCGCACACTCCTGAAAACTGACAAATACAATGATGTTCTTCCCAGAACCAACCGAGGGTGACACTGCCATAGAGTCTTTGTGCAACATTGAAGAGCGACATCTAACGCTCCCGGCAATCCTCCAGACCATTGCTTTTCAGTTTTTGAAGCCAATAGAGAAGGTGATAGACCGTATGGAAATCAGTCTTGACCCCTCGCCAGCCCAAACTATCAGGTCACATCTCTTCTGCAAGAGACCACAGGCAAGCCGGGGTATGTTTCAAGCTCACTGGGCTTCATTAGTAAGGTGTGCCTGGGGCTTCCTTGCTGCTACTAGGCTTCGGTCCCTTTGCACTGTGCGTATGGCTCTTAAATTACTGCGCCTGCTGGAGGAATGAAGTCAAGTTTAATAAACAGAAATAGACTAGTTATATTGTTTTGGCTTTAAAGATGAATTTCATGTACGCAGTTCAGATCACGTGGAGGGGCGTTTGGACCAACACGCGTTATCTAGCCGATGCATGGTGCATTTTGAAAAAAAAAATATTTATTAGGCACTTGGCATCGCCATCATTCGTGGTTGAACTAGATCATAATTATTTAAACAGAGCGCGCTTGCGCACTATCACTGCACTGCGCCAGTACGAAACCTAAACCCCATGCATGCATATCCATTACTTTGAAAGCATGAGCAAGAGCCTGTAAGGAAGTATAATGTGGTTCTTAAAAATAATACTTGCATTCCCTATTCTTACTAGTGAGAAAGATGAACTGTGTGGCAGTAGGTCCGGTATCATCAGCATACCTGTAGCTGAAGGAACAAAAAAAAATCCTTATTGTACTGGCTGAGCGGCTACAAACATTAAGCACAATAACTCAAAGTAGTGCTGGATTACATGCTTCAGTTTATGATGTTTACGATGGCTGAATATGTTTAATATTTATTAGCAGGTCCATTTCTCACAATTTTATATGTTAGCAAGTTAATGTTGCCTTGTCAGAATATTATCAAATCTGCCCTTTGGCCTGTAATCATTCATCTGGCATGTGTTCTTGATATGGAATAAACAGTACGATATTGAGAGTAGGTCAGCATAACAGGTCAATTTATTTTGCCTGTTTTTAATTTACCAACATCAATATTACTGACAATAAATGATTTTTAAATCTATGACGTGGATTTCAAATAGTGCCTTATGCCGGGAAAGGTGGGTTAGGGCACAACATATTCATATCTCAGGCCTCTTTTGTTCACAATTGTTTCACTTCCCATGTCCCCAGTTGGAGCCTCCGCATCCCAAGTCATTGCATCATACTCTGTGCTGCCTTCCTGCATGACATGTCAAGTTTTCCAGCCATTTCTATATTCTCCTCCCTCCTTTCTCCTTGCCTGGTGGCTGTTAGTGCATAATGGAAGTTCGTGCCTCACTCTCCAACTGCCTTGCCTGCCGAGGCGTTGCTAGCTAGTGGGTGGAGGGGTTGCTGAGGGAGCTATAACCCCTGGTCTTTTGGTTGGAGCTGCAGATAGAAGTTGAGGCGCTACTACCAAAAGGTGAGTTAGCCCAGACAATCCAGACATTAATGTTGCCTGGGGATCTTTTCCAGACCTACCAACACCTCTGCCTGCCGGCTCCTACTGCCTTGCCGGCCTGCTCTTAAGCTTGCTCCGTGTCAGGACCCCAGACAATCACCAGCTCGGACCATCTGAAGGGTTCACTTTTCTGAAGTCTTTCGATTGTCTCCATAAATGACCAAGCACAATAATGGGACTGCATGAGAGGCCTCCTAGCTATGCTGTATGTTCACATGCCGGAGGAGGATGTTGTCTCTGGAAAACAATCAACTGGGCTGGCAACGAGGTGGAGCCATCCAGAGTAAGAATGCCTAACCTCGAGATCGAGGGTTACTTTGTGGGATGCATTGACCCCCTCAGCATCCATAACCAAGCTGCACTTCAGCAGTTAACAGCAAAATGGCTGTGCTGGCTCCTTTGAGCACCACTGCCTCACATCAAAACTGTGTTTTGCAGCTACGAAATGATGGCTGCACTGTCCTGCCAAGCACCTATTGGGCAAGATGGGACAGGGAGCACACCGAGAAAGGCAGCCAGTGTGTGTCTTACATGCACCCAAGAAGAAAATGGAAAAGCAGCACTCCTTTGCTGCTAGCTCAACATTTCCCCATTGAAAAGGGAACTAATTGGTGTTTAAAATGTGGGCGCCCTGATGCTCTTTCTCATTTGCTCAACCTTCCACAGTTCTGATCCAAGGAGATCCTGCTGTGCCCATCCCCATTCAGATTTTGCAGCAAAAGAAAGCATTATACTTTAATGAAAGGCTGTGTCAGGCCTGATCTGGGAATCAACAGAAGCTTTACTTTCAACCGCACAGGAAAACGCTTGACTTTTGGATTACAAAATGTAAAAAAACACTGCTTCAAAAGAAACCCTAGCTCTAAGGGCATATGTCAATTTCAGTGGACCTGCATCTTAAACAGATTGTTTTATAAGTGAAACTGACTAGGGCTGCAAAACAATGTTTGGAATCCAGATGAGAGAGGAAAAACAAATTTGAAAGGGAAATCCCAGCAGCATTCACCATGTGTCAAAATGTGTTTTTGCAAACCAAGAAAAATGCCTGTTTTAAAAGTACAATGTTGAGTAAAGCCCTTTCCTTGCCTAGGAATGTTAGGGGGGTGTTGTGTGAAAACCTAGATGGGATGTTTTGTTTCAAACAGACATGATTCTGATGCAGAAAAAAAAAATAACTAAGTAAGGGCATTGGCTGCATTGTGGAACTAGCCAAACAGGTTTTCGGATGGGGGTTGCTAGCAACCGGAGAGGCCTACCCCCCACCCCAAAAGAAGCCACACTAGATTCTGGGACACCTACCTGTTAACTGCCGCCCTTGAAAACTTTTAATGGACCAAGAGAAGGAAATATCCCACGCTCGTCAGACTTCTGTCTGGGCTTCAGCTTGAGACAATAGATCTGGGACACCTACGTGTGACTTTGGAAGTGACAACCACCAGTCACTCAAGCTGGGGAAACTCCAGGGCAGCCCTGGGCTGTACTGACATTTGGTGGTAGCATGAAGAAAAAAATGGTCCCGATGGAGAACAAAAGGCAGCCCATTTTGGCTCTAAATACTAGTTTATTAATAAGACGTTTAGACTTTTATCTCCGCAATTGGGCAACGCAGAAATGCGAAAGTTTCACAATCTAGATGCAATTTTGATGGCTGTAATTCAAGACGTGGTAGCCTTCAGTGGCATATAAGGGACATAAATGGCAGAGAATTGGATATTCTGAGAAAAGTGTATATGGTGGCACTATGAAATTCAAGATTAAGATGGTATGACATTTCTCACTGAAAAGGATGAAAAACTATTAGGCGGACGAAACAAAGTCCTACAAATGTGAGAATTGGACTGCCATGCTCTGTGTGAAATATGTAATCTGCCTATGTAAATTGTTAAAGTGCCACAACTGTACAAATGTGTAATTTATGTCAAGATTGATTTTTGGCAAAAAGGATTGTGGGTAGGATTTGCACCTCATAAAAACACAACCCCATAAACTGAGTCCACTCCTAGAGGAGGCAACCGACATTGGCTGCCCTATCCATTTCTTGGGGGCAGGTCTAGCTCAGTTCTGCCCAACAATAAACCCGGTGATGTCACCTGCTTTTATATAAATGGTGGGAGCTCACATGGACAGGACACTCTCTTCTGAATTTCCAGCGCCTGTTTATCCAGACATTCCAGAACCACCATTGCAAGATTCCAGACCCTACTGCGAGGCCAAAGCATACTGACCCTATCCAAGCAGAGCCAATTATCCAGCAAACCCCACAAAAATACCAAATAGCAAAGGGGAAAAGCTATGGTACCTTGGGGAGCATCCTGTGATCAGACCGGTCTTTTGCTCACTACCTGCATGCCCGCTGTACCCTTGCCATCCAGTGACCAGACTTGCCCAGCTGCTTGTGGTTAGGAGTGTCCACTGCTACCCGGTGACCAGAGATTTTGAGTCCAGAACTGGTTGACTGTCCGGATCCCCAAACTAAAGTGCGGATTGTGAGTATTTCCCCATCCTATAGCCACACATAGCCTACCCCATCTTGATACTTTGTCTTTGTTCCACTCTTTAAATAATCCTATCCATACTCTGATTCCTTGTTAAAACTGTTAGAATTTGCTGTGCATCTTGTCATTTATCTCCCAGCGTTAGCGCCACTTTTCTATTCATTTCTGTCTTGCATAGATCATAAGTCCTTATTCATATTTGGAATAATCAAATTAATTCCCACATAAAGCTGAACGTGGGGTGAAAAGGTTGACGTTGTGAATCAATCTTGGAACGTACCGTGTCTTTCTTTTTTTTTTTAACTCTGTTTATTGAGTTTAAGCAACACAACATGAAGAAACAAACATAAATGAGACATGAATCTTTGGCATACATAGGATGAAGGTAGCATGGCGGTAGAAACAGTTTACATAGGCCCGCCGGGCCAAGGACCACAAGACATCATTAGGACAAGGTAGGCCAACAGTGTTAATCGTGCTACTTATGTACCCCCTCCCGCAGGGCTCAGTGAGCATCTAGCCATTTACCCCATACTTTTTCAAATTTAGGGGCCAGCCCCGTGCATTATAGATTCAACGCTCTGAGGCTGCGCACATGTCCAGCTCGTTGCTCCAGCGATTCAGGCTCAGTGGGTCGGCTGATCCCCAGTAAGCTGCTATAAGTCTCTTGCCTGCCCCCAACGCAATTGCCATGAATATTTTCTCATATTTAGACAGGTCTACTTCACCCCCGATGCCTAAGAGTACCATCTTGGGATCCCTAGGGATTGGTGTTGCCAGAGTGGCTGAAATTGTGTTAACACAGCCCTCCCAGAAGGCCTGTATCACCTGACATTCCCATATCATATGGTAGAAGGTGGCAGGTTCATTTTTGCAACGGACGCATGTCCCATCTTCCATTCCATCCCATCTGGCCATTACGGCGCGTGAGTGATATGATCGATGGAGGATTCTCAACTGTATTAGCCTAAGCTTGGATTCTATTCCGATTTCTCGGGGGGACATTAATGCCTCCACCCAATCTTCAGGCTCCAGGTGACCTACATCCCTTTCCCACTTTGTTTTGAGCGCGTCTAGCTGTGTAGCCCCGAACGAGTTAAGGGCCTGATAGAGAGAGTTGAGGTGACCTTCGAGGAGATGCGTTGCGGGAAAATGTTGGTCTCAATGGGAGAACAGGGGGGTATGATCGTCATGTCAGGGAATTGAGTGCGGATGGCATGGGTCAGTTGCGCGTGCCGGAACCGGTCCAAGGGTGCAAGGTCGAATTGTTCTCGCATAATCTCAAAACCCAGGAGGCGACCTTCTTGTATCACATGCGCTAATGTATGTATTCCCTTTGCTTGCCAGTGACCAAAGGAGCCCATTTTCACTATTTCTAGGAGGAGCACGTTGTGCCATATGGGTTGTGACAGTGTTGGCTGTCCTTTCCAGCCGATTAGTTTGTGTGCGTCCCGCCAGGCGTGGCGTATGTGGTGGGTCATTTTGGACAGCGCCAGGAGTTGATCGTGGGTGGCATAGAGGATTTCCAACGTTGTTAACGGGGCCATGGTCTCCAGTTCGATACCGGTGTGTGGTAGTGTGGGGTCAGCGTGCATCCAGTCATTCACTACTCCTATCTGTGTGGCCAGGTAATAGGTGCGTATGCAGGGTAAACCAATGCCTCCCTCCCATACTGATCTTTGGAGCGTGTCGAGGGCGATCCGGGATTGTTTCCCGCCCCATAGTAGTGTGCGCAGATTTCGGTCAATGTGTGCGAAGGTTTCTCGGGGGACAGGGAGTTGGGTATTCTGGAGGACATACAACAGTCTGGGGAAGGTCATCATTTTAAATAGCGCGGCACGGCCCATTAGCGACAGGGGGAATGATTGCCAATGGGGGGTGTCTCTGTTGAACCGCTCAATTACTGGTTGTAGGTTAAGTCGGAGGAACCCCTCGAGCGTCGGGTCGAGCCGTATACCCAGGTATTTAAATTCCCTGATAGAGACATGGTATGGGCAGGTCTACGGGATTGCGGCTTCGCCACCCTGAATCGGGAGGAGGATGGTTTTGGTGTCATTAACCTTTAGGCCCGCAAAGTACTGGTATTCCCTGAGGATGAGGGAGACAGCCGGGCACGAGGTGTTCGGGTTGCTGAGGTATATAAGTAGGTCATCCGCATAGAGCGAAAGGCGGTCTTCTCCCCCTCCCGGCCAAACGAAACCGGTCCAGTTGGTGTTAGCTCTAAGCTCAATCGCTAGTGGTTCGATGGCCAGGAGGAAGAGGAGTGGGGCTAGCGGGCAGCCCTGTCTCGTGCCTCGACCCAAGGGAAATGGTTTGGAGGACCTGCCGTTCACCCTCACCGTGGCCTCCGGGGAGGCGTCTAGCAGTTTTACCCATGCTATAAATGTTTGCCCCAGGTTCATCCTAGCCATGATCTCCCACAGAGCATCCCACCCCACGGAGTCGAATGCCTTTTCGAAGTCCACCGCCAGGAGGGCGAGTGGGGCTGGTATTTCCTTTACCCTGGACAGCGCTAGCTGGACTCTATGCAAGTTCATTCGAGTTGATTTATTGGGCATGAATCCACATTGGTCCGGGTGGACGAGACCGTGTCTTTCTTTAATAATATAGTCTAGATAATTTAGTTTAACTAAGACTTGCCTTTCCTTTTTAAAACCGTTTTTCTCTTCGTAACTGCTTTATTTTACCTAAACTGAACCTCATTCCACCTTGAAAATATCATCCAATTTTTCAGCTATAGTCACTCTTTCCCTTCCATAGTGTCCTTGTGATGTGTATCTATCACGGAGCCTAGAAACTGCATTCCGATTCCGTGTATTTCACCCGTTTTTCTTAAAAAACGTTTTTGACATTTAAAACTGAAAAAGAGAAAATTGCAACTTTTAGACGTGTGAATGTGGCTGCACTGTGTTTTCATTTCAAGTTGCTTTTTGAACTGTATGCCTTTTGTGATACCTTACCTTATAGTTGCTAGTGATATTACATCCCTGATACTGTGATAAAACATATGTATATCATTATTTAAACACACATATAATTAATTATTTGTCAAAATCCGAATGCCATTTTAGGCCATTGCAAAAGGTCGTATTTTGTGAGGGAAGGTTGGATTTTGATTTTGTTTGCTGCCCCCATCCCTTATTCCCTGCTGCTTATTTCTATCCACTTAGAATTCGATTAATTGTGGGTTGAGGGAACATTGCAGGGGGAAACCTTAACTCGGGTGCTATCTATCCTAATTGAAAAAGTGCTCCTATTCATTTGTGCTTTGCATATGTTCTTGTAGAAGGTTACCCAAGTGGATTTCAGTGGTTTTCATTGTAATTATCACCCCATTGGCGATTGCTGCCCAATATAAAAATTGTGTGATTTTCTTTGAATTTAAAATAAATAAATATTGTGTTCCCACCAACCGGCTTGGTTCATGGTCCATTGTCCATTGTCACCCGCGGTATTTGTAAAATGGGGTGTGAGACGGGTTGGGTATCGGCTAAATTCGAATCGGCTATCGGCTAAATTCGAATTTTAGGCTAAGGGCGAAGGTCCTGGTCCGGTGTGTGATGCCCGGTTGCAATCCTTCACAACTTAAAGATGTTGGAAGAAGACATTTTCATGGATACTCTGCTCGGAACCCCAGTCACTGCCCAACGTCTCAGAGTAGAAGGGAGTCTGAAATCTAGCAACATTTAAAAGCCCTACTTGCAAACGCAGATTATGTGAGGTTGGGCTTTCCTCCACTAGAAATGATGCAACTTTTGGAAGTCTTCTCAATTACTGTTTCTGTTCTTACACAGTGCTTCAACACTGACTGAACGAAGGTTAGGGCCATTATCAGTAAGTTGAGTGATAGGAATGACCTAAGCAGTCATCAAAAATGTGTGTGGGAGTACACTGGTGGACCAACTATGGAATCACATAAGACAATTTCAAAGCTTTCAAGTGTCCACTTTCAGCATCCAAGGTTTATCTAATATTTATTTATAAAGGTTTATCACCATTAACGACAACCAGAGACCAGAAAATGAGCTTGATGTGCCATCTTAACTGTTGCGCAGCCTATTACCACATAGATGACATCACAGAAAATGCTACCAGACCACTAGCCAGGCTTTGAGAACTTGCAATGTTTATAGGCAATGCACAGTGAGACAAAATTATTTTCCATGACCACACACTTTGGTTATGCAGCATGCTCCTAGCGATATAACCCTTTTTGGCACCGTAATCTTTCCGCACACTGATTTGGAGCAGCCATTCTGTCGCAGCATCCAATTTGGTGCACCCTTTTCAGCACAAAACCATTCCACCATCATTATTTTGGCACAGGGGATCTTTGGATGTGGCTGACATTGCAGCCACATCTAAGTGCCCTCATGCCAAATAAGGCCACAACTGCCTGCTGCTACATAGGGCATACCTTTCATACTTATGATAGAAGTATGAAATGTATATAATTAAGCAATAGGCCCTGAGTTGGTGGGCATTACCACTTCAGGTAATGCCCCGGGCCCATAGTTACAGGCCCGGCGCATTACCTGAAGTGCTAATGCTGCCCCTTACCGGTGCATTACCTGAAGTGCTAATGCTGCCCCTGCAATGTGCTTATTGCTATTAGTACCCTGGTCCATTGGACCGGAGTACTAAGAGCATCTTTCTTCCTTTCTGAAACTCTCTGGCATTTTGGAAAGGAATACAAAAAAATGAAAGAAATATCCAGTAGGGAAGGGAAACCGAAGTCAGTTTTCCCTTTCCATGATAGCCATTGAAAATTATTGAAAAAAAGTAAACAAACAAAATGGCCACAGTGGAAAGGGAGAATGCTTCTCCATTTCATCGGCTGCCATTCAAAAAATTGGTAAAAATAGTAAACAAAAAAATGGCTGCCATGGAAAGAAGAGAAGGGACTACCTTTAGTCCCTTCTTCCTTACCATGCAGGTCTGTTGCAGATCGGTAGTGGACGCGATTTAGACAGAAGTGTTTCCAGCACATCCGCTCCTGAAAAGCATGTAAGTGTGGGTGGAGGGAGGGAGGAAGGGAAATGTGTGGGAGAGGGAAGGGCGCGGAGAGTAGTGGGTAAAAGCACTTACCTCATTCCCCGGCGAGGGGAGATGGCGGTCGACAGCCCTGAGGCAGCTCAGGGCAGTGGGATTACTGTCTGGTAATGCCTGTGTTCTGAGCCTCCCATTGGCTGGGAGGCTGCCACACCCCCCTCACGGGTACTAATAGAAACTTGTGAGAATCCAAACAATAACATCATTTAGCATAATGGTTAAGTGATGCATCTCAAACTCTCGGTTCTCCAATGGCAGTGTTCAGCATAAATGTGATTTTTTAATTTCATTTTTTGTTTTACAATGTTGCCCAGAGACGGTGTTGTCCTCTTTTTAAATATATGTGCAGTGTAAGGGGGAATGTGTGGTGTGACGGTGTACATGTCATCTGAGAGGGTGTGAATGCAATGTGTGCGTGTTTGATGTGAGCGTGCATGTGTGTACATGGTGTGAGAAATTGTGCATGCAGTGTGTATTTGCTGCATGAAGGCGAGTGTTAGTGTGTGTGTGTACGCATGAACACTTGGGTTTGTATGTGAGCATTGTGACACGTGGAGTGTGAGTTTTCAGCGCGTGTGTGTGTCCATATAATTCGGAAGATGCCCATCCAGTTCTTGTTTTTTGTTGTTGCATTTTGTGACTTCTAGTTTTGTCCATCAAGTGTCTTCTACTACAAGTCCCAAAGTGCAAAGTAACAAGGAAATCTGAAGGATTATCTTCCAAATAAGGGACATGTGGCATATAACAATATATACAACAAGTGTAACTTTGCTATATTCATGATTTCTCCTGCACCTCTATTTGTTTGGGTTGCATGGCAGTAGGGGTATTTATTGGTTGCTGAAAGAGGAGGTACTGATTGTAGAATCAGAGGAGGGGAAAAAAGAAAAAGAAATGTCAGCTGGGGAACATGAGAATAAGTGGCTATAGAGGAGTAGTGTCAACTTTCCCCCACGGTTTTCAAAGTCTAAAAGTAGTGCAATATATTCAGGGAATAATGGGACTCTGTGGCAAGCCCCTCCTTTGAGCTGCAAAGAAAGAAAGAAGTGCCTGCAGGTTCATGCCGCGCCAATTACGACCTCTCACGTCAAAACATCCTTGCACCGAGAGGTCCCTGCACCCCACTGGCTGCGTCTAACTGGGTGCACCCAAACGGGACCTGTGGCTAAACGATCACCCCATAATGGCGTGTGCCTAACTGGCCGCCCCGAAATGTCCTGTCCCGTGCTCCAAGCCCCTTGTTTTCTGGCCAGTCTCTTGATGTCTTCTGTGATGCATCGCACAACCCCCTAACCCCCCAACTGTAACCAGCATGGAAACAGGAAAAAAATGACTGGCTGCATGAATAACAAAATCCCTTTTCAACACAATGGAGCGTGAGGGAGCTCTATTTCCAGCTGAGCTGATCATCTGCACCTCTTGGCTGTTAATGTTCCGATCAACAGCCTCTGCCATGAGGTATGTGCACTGTCCTTATCCAGGGCACCTCTAGGAGACAAATCATGAATTTTGGAGTGTATTTTGAAAAACAAAATAATTGTGAAGCGCTTTCTTCGAGCACAATACAAACAAAATGACAGCGCATTTCCAATGCGCTTGCTTGCAGCCCCTCTAAATGATCTTGCTGCTTGGTACTGGGCTTATGAATTTTGTTTGATTTCTTGCCACCAAAGTTGTTTCACCATACAGTCCCTTCAAGATGGCCGCTCTGGTGCTTGCATTGCCTAGGGCAGCTGGAGTGAGCTGCATCCCTTTGTCCTGCATTGCCATGGCTGGTGATTGACTCTTCCTAAGCAACTGTGATGCTATATGACTCCACTACCACAACCGGACCCTCCCTGGGGTTACCAACTCACTCCGCTATGAAACTGGATGACCAAGACTCTCTTACTACCCTCCCCATGGGTTAGTTTCTCTCCTTCTATGTTACCCTTTCTTTTCCCTTCATTCTCCCCGCTGCCTGTTTCCTACTGATCACCCTGTTTGCTTTCTAATGCTCTCTCTTCAGCACTCACCTCTAACTTATAACTCATCTCTTTTACCTATGGTGCCTTAGTCAAATTTGGGTGTGTTTTTGGAAAGTCAAATTTGGGTGTGTTTTTGGAAAGTCAAATTTGGGTGTGTTGTGTAAAGTCAAATGTGGGTGTGTCTTGTAAAGTCAAATTTGGGTGTGTTCTGGAAAGTCAAATTTCGGTGCGTTTTTGGAAAGTCAAATTTGGGTGTGTTTTTGGAAAGTCAAATTTGGGTGTCTTTTGGAAAGTCAAATTTGGGTGTCTTTTGGAAAGTCAAATTTGGGTATCTTTTGGAAAGTCAAATTTGGGTGTCTTTTGGAAAGTCAAATTTGGGTGTCTTTTGGAAAGTCACATTTGTGTAAACTCAAAGTTGGGTGTGTTTACATCTAACCTTCGAAATTCAATTGTAACTTGCTAGCCCAGTGACTGTTCATACTGCTGTACTTGCATACTTCTCCAACTGCCTCCTCTCTCTACCTGCCCATGGCGTTATCTGTTTCTCCTATCTAACCCCAACTGCTTCTCTTTCAACTATCCTTCCCTTCTTTCTAGGTCTGGTAAGAAGAAATTTAAAAAGGATATCTTGACCTCCAACCCAGGTCTCCCCATCACTGATACCTATTCCAGCGCCTCTGCCAGACAAATCCTCACTGACATCCTCTTTGTCGTTCTTTTGCCAGATCTATGGACCTCTCATATGATCTCTGTGCTCTGTCCTGTCTCCTCCACTCCCATTAATGGTGGTACCCGCTGGGAAGTCCTCATGGATCTTTTCGACTCCTACAGAGTCATCATTAATGTCTATCTAAATGGCACTATCATGATGTAAGGCCCTCAGGCCAATCTCCTCCTCTTTGATAGGCGCTTCCCTGGTCTCATCAACTTTATCTCATCTCCAGCTGTCCCCTACTCTCTTCCCTTGGCTACCTTGCCCACTCTCCCCTCCTCCTCTGTCCCACCTCAAGCTCCCTCCACAGCTCTGCAGGGTGTATGTCTGATTTTGACCCCTTCCCAGAAGGTCTTTAAGGCTGGTAACCTTCTTCATCTTGCCACTCTAAACTCTCCATGTGCTGTCAAACACTCCTCTGACATCTGCCACCTCCTAGAAGAATAGGACCTTGATGTCCTTGGTCTTACAGAGACATGGTTCACTGCCAGCTCTGTCACAAGCTTTGACACTCTTTTCCCCGACGGCTACAAGATCCTCTCCGCCCCCAGATCCACCTGGCCCGGAGGGGGTGTAGCCCTGATCTTCCCTGAGTGGATACCTCCCTCTATCATCCCCAGTAAGAATTACTCCTCTTTTGAATGGCTTGTCTGCAGGCTCTCTCTCCTAACCACTCTCTTACTGTTGCTTTTCTCTAGCCCCTGCCCCCCCTGTCAAATCTCCTCTTTTCTCTCCGAGTGGGCTGAGCTCTCCTCCTCCCTCCTGCACTCAACCACTCAACTCCTCTTCCTGGGTGACCTCAACATCCATCTGGATTCTACCTGTTCCTCATCTGCGCTATTTCGTGACCTCTGCAAATCACTGTCTCTTACTATCCTCCCCTCTGGCCCGACTCACTCTGCTGGTCACACACTTTATTTCTTGATCTCCTCTGGCCTCCCCCTCTCCAATCCCCTCCCCTCACCACTCCTCTCTCCTGGAGTGATCATTGCTGCGTCTCATCTCATCTTTTTTATCTCCTCCCCTCAAGCCAAGCCCACTCCAAGATTGCCACCCACTTTCTCAGACATCAGGCCCATGAAGTGTGTCAGTCAAGGCCTTTGCTGCCACCCTCTACCACCTTCTTCCCCCTGCACTGCTGGATGACTCACACCCTGACACAGCCCTGCCCCTTCTCTACTCCTCTATTTCTGCTACTCTTGATGCTCTTGCCCCTGTCATTAGGATCCATTTGAAGTCAAAAGCCAAGTGCAACTCTTAGTAGGACTCTGACAAAGCTACACTTAAATGTAAGTGTAGGGTGGCTGAGAGAAAATGAAGGGCTTCCGGCTCACCCTCTGACAAACTATCTTGTTGCCTGCTCCAAAGGCAATACCGTCTCCCTATCCGCACCAAGAAGAGTCCACATTCAAGGCAGTGTCTCTGCAGCATCTAACAACTCGGCCAAACTCTTTAAAAGCTGTAAGGAGCTGGCCAATCCTGCTGCCGTCTGCACCCCTCCTCTTGCCTCCCAGGCTTTTTGCAATGCCCTTGCCTCTCACTTTATCTCTAAAACCCAGGACATCATGTCCATACATAATAGCTGTTTTTATCTCTTTCCACCACACTAATTTTGAAAGACTCAATTTTAATACAATTACTTGTTCTAAGCTGACTTGAATTACATTTTTGGCGCATTTAGAGCTTTAAAAAAACGTTCAGGAGCTTCACAGCGACTATACCAATTAAACAAATACTGTTGCATTCAAGTCAAGCTACAATGCCATAGATATAGCCTCCAGCACAGAATGTTTGTCAATTCTAATGGCCTCAGGGACACTAAATGGTCCAGTAAGATCCCTTACAATGATGATGTTCTGGGAAATTGTGTCAGTACATTAAACACCCGGATTAGTGATGGGACCATAAGTCCTATACTGGCTGTACCTTTTAATTGTAATATGGACACTCTACTACTGACTAAATTACAAGATTGTAATAGACAGATAGGCCAAATTGCTAAAGATACTTTAATAAAACAGTTCTGGCAGGAGGACAAACTCTTAATATATCTTTGCTCAATACGTGTTCAATGGACAAGCACGCCATAGATATCTGTGATAAAATTTTGGACAATCAAATAGAAATCATGTGTTTCACTGAAACCTGTCTGAAAGATTCCAGCGACCCTAACATTGACCTAGCCAACCCCGAGGGTTATAGAGAACATAACAAGGGTAGCAGGGGTACTATTCCAGACCAGCAACAATTAGGCATTTTTCAGTCTCCCATTACCTGTGAGGGATGTGAAATCATGTTGCTGAAAGTTACAACCTGCCCTATTGATTGTGCCAACATGATTTTACTATATTGTCCCCCTAATAACATGCCTACTTTTAATGAGGACATTTCTGATATATTAACATTGCTGGACTGACCTAAACACCTCTACAATCTTATTTGGTGATGTAAATAGATGGTTAGGTAATACTTTAGACACGGAAGCCATGCTTCTACAACAAGTGCTTCAGAACAGCAATTTTGTCATTCACATTAAAGAGCCAACCCACACCAAGGGAAATGTGTTAGACTGAGTGGCAACAAGGAAACGTCACCTTGGTCCCCTAAATCAGACCCTGTGTCTGGTCGGACCACTTTTGTGTTAACTTTGAACATACCCTTCTGACTATGATAGTTCAAAATAAGAACATGCTTAAGACATTTCTTAGTAGACATTTTTCAAAGTTATGTTTAGGAGAACTAGGAGACTTTTTGGCCAGGCTCATGCAGGCCACTTCAGACACCGATTCTCCATGCGCTTAAACAGACAAATATGAAAGTTATTTCACTGCAGTTTGAGATCGAGTGGCTTCCATGAAAGAAAATATAACTAGAGAAAGGTCTAGTAATCCGAATTGGTTTACACCCGCTCTTCAGGCCTGTGAACAAAAAAAGAAAAGCTGAACTCAGCTTGGCAAAAATCAAGACAGAAATAAAAAGGACATATGGAAAGCCTTCACTTTTTTTTATAGAAATGAGATGTATGAGGCAAAGACAAACTATTTGAATTGTCAGATTGATGAAACGCGAAATGACACAAAAAAGTGTTTGAAAGCCTCAAGAAATTAGAAAAATTGCATGCTCAATCAGGTTTATTCATCCCCACAAATGACAAACGTACGATGGTCCAGGTAGCATTTGCAGATAAAGTTAGAACAACCCATCTCAAAATTATTAGTAATATGACAGAAATGACTTATTCAAGTATATGTAAGGATTTAGAAACATCACCCCTCCCTGCTATACCTATGTTTTCTTTTGGCCCCAAAATGGAGTGTCAAATGGAAAGCACATTGAGAAAGATGCACCCTACAACATGTCCTGGGGACACTGTGCCATCCAAGGTCATTCTTAATAATGTTGATTTGTTTACTCCAGTTTTAACATGTTTTACTAATGCCACCTTTGCTCACAATCTAGTCCCAGATAATATTAAACATGCGGCTTTTACCCCCTTGATTAAAAAATCCAGTCAGGACCCTAAGATACATAGCAATGTAAGACCTATTACGAATGGGCCTTTTCTGTTAAGAATAACTGGCAAAATTGCAACTGTACATTTTCAAGGACATATGGAAAAAGAGGCTATACTTCAACCTAGACAATCGGGCTTCAGGTCTTACCATGGAACTAAGAGTGCCTTGGTGGACCTGCAAACCCACAAGTTAAATATCATTGACAAGAGTAAATATGGGCTGCAGGTGTTATAAGACCTGTCATCAGCCATCGATCTTGTCGACCATGAGAAGCTTCTTAATATCTTGTCAATAACAGATTATTGCTCTGGAGAAACCGTAGCATGGATCGAGTCCTTTCTTACACATAGGAAGTCAAAAGAATGCTGGGGGAATGCTACCACAGAACCAGAACTGATTACTTATGGTTCATCCCAAGGCACCTACCTTTCTCTGGCACTTTTTAATGTGCATATTTGCTCCTTATGCAATCTTTTGGAGAATATGGGAGCGCAATTCACTAATTATGCTGAAGACTGGATGCCATCAAACAGGCTATGCTTCAACAGTACTAAGACTCAGCTGCTAATTTTGGACTCAGTGTAGGCAAGACCTAAGTTGTATGCAAGACCTAAGTTTTATGCAGCGTTCTCCATTGATAACCATCATATTGAAGTAGCAACAAAGGTGAACACATTAGGAGCCTTGTTTGAAGCTTTTGGGGGCAGATGCTCAGGTACATAATGTGGTGAAAACATCTCAATACCAAGTAAGATTGCTGTGCTTGTCAAAGCATACATTTCCACTAACAAGTGTACAACACTGGTTAGAGCAACACTAAGGCTGGGGCTTGACTATTGCAATGCTTTGTTGAGTGGTGCTTAAAAGGTTGCAAAGGTTGCATCATAAAAGGTGTATCCAGGAAGGAACACATTTCTACGCATAGAAGGGATCTGCATTGGTTTCCGGTTATGGACAGAATCTCCTTTAGTATCAATACATTGACTCATGCATGCCTTTATGGACTGGCACCATCCATTCACGGGAAAACGTTGTACAGCAACAGTTGATACGAGTTATGCACTAGAGATACGCCAGAGGAATTGGCCACTACTTTCCCGTCTATGCAGCTTTGGCCTGAATAAGCTGCCAGAGGATTTACGTAGGGAATAGAACATGTTGACGTTTTCTAATCCCCTTTAAACTTCATTGTTTATTTGACATGCATACCTGGCCCTTTTGTTTTTTTAGGATGTTCTGTGTTTGTCTGTTTTCTGTGCGCCCTGATGCCTGTGGGCTGCAGTGCAAAATAAATACATAAAATAATAAGTGATCACATGTCTGATGCCATAAGTGATGCCACAATTGTGGTTGAATGCTGCGCTACAGGGGTTGAGATGGCTTTGCCTGAATTGTCTCCCGAATTCAAGGTTTTCATTGCACTAAGTTTTTACCTTAACATCTCTTTAAGTGAGGTTATTTTCACTGAATTTGAAAGGTTTTGTTGTAATGTATTGTTAATCTTAACTGTTTTCTGTGAACTTCAAAAGGTTGGGTTGATATGTATTGTTCACATTAAATCTGATCACCTTTTTTACACTATAGATACTTTGGGGCTCAGAAGCCATGGCCTTTGACCATGACCACTCTCCATGTTGCACCAATAGCTTTCTTGTGGGTCCACTAGCCATGGCCTTTGGCCGTGCCCATTGCAAGTGTTGCACAAATACCTTTCTTTGGGGCCCAGTAGCCATGTTTAGACATGGCCTTGGCCACTGTACATATTGTACCAGTAGATTGCTTTGGGCCCATAAGCCATAGCCTTTGGCCGTGGTCACTAGGCATAGCCTTTGGCCACTGTCCATGTTGCATCAATACATTTCTTTGGGGATTACTAGCTATAGGCACCAATGACATCACTGATGGCATCACTAATGACATCACTGAAATTACTGGTTTGAATAATTACATTTTGAAATATGACAAATCTTTTTTCATTGCATAACATAAGTACATATTTCATACTTACACAGTACATTGCATTCTGCCCTTGTTTCTTTAAATGTAGCGTGCAGTGCACGATTTGTAAGTGCATACAGAGATTATTACAACGAAGAGTATTATATAAGCAGTATGTAATTTAGAAGGTCATTTGTTATATTGCAATGAAAATTCCTTATTCATGTAACAAGAAATGATGAAAAATATTAGTAATGCAATTGTTATGTCTATAATTAAATGTGTACTTTCTAATTGTCATGTCTTTTATAGTATAAGTAACTGTTTCATTGTGTATTAACCAAACTTTGCATTTTTATATTTTTTTCTACTACTGTGCACACAGGCACATACTTTCTGTTATGTGATTATTCTTTTATGAAATGTGTCATTTAGAAAACGTGTTCAAGTCATGTTATTACAGTAAGGAGAATTGTACATTTAAACGTGTACATTTACCATTTTCATAACACGTACATTAAACATGTTTCTTCTTCTATCAGTTCTTATTTTTTACACTACTACATATAATTAAATTAAATTGAAATACCTGAAATAAATATACCTGCATCAAGTACTTTTGTTGCAACTAAGTATTGCAATTGCTTACAAATACACACAATTCAAACCGTTTGTATAATGTTACATATTTTTTATTTAAATTGTATAAATTGATAAGTACTATAAATGAATGCTCCACATGTAATATACTTCTGTATCAGTGTACTGTTAAAGGTTATAATATTATGAAGCATAATACAATAAAATATGGGGCCTCATTACAAGTGCTCCGGTCCGGAATTAACGCTGCCGGTATAACCATACCGGCACCGTTTCCGTGTCCGCCCAATCATGACCCGCTGCCCCGGAAATAGCACCTCCCCCAACCGCCACCGCAGAGTTAAGGGTCCCGTAAAGTCCACCCCCACGGAAACCCCTCGTTACCGGCAATACGAAACACAGCCAGCATCACAACTAGCACGGACACGGAAACACCGCCAGAAAAATGGCATTAAAACCGTGATCACGGTGGCGGTACCGCCACCAACGCAAACATGACGTTAAACAGTGCCTGCTGAACTGAATCAGGGCACAGGTGCACCAAATCAGCCCAGCTGGACCCAGCAGCACACTGGGAGCCTACAAAAGGGCCACACCTAGGCCAACACAACACAAAACCATGCAGGCAGCAGCTCTAGTAGCACTTGGACTGGGCCTACTCAACCAACAGGCAGCACTGCACATGATGGCAGTAATGGTGCAGAGGAGGAGGCGGAGGCGAAGGAGGCGCATGCGCCAACCAGCCAACCCTGCACCTATGGCAAACGCCATTGTCCAGCCGGCACAACCCAACAGGCAGCCTGCAATACCAC
This sequence comes from Ambystoma mexicanum, assembly GCF_040938575.1. Lineage (NCBI taxonomy): Eukaryota > Metazoa > Chordata > Amphibia > Caudata > Ambystomatidae > Ambystoma > Ambystoma mexicanum. The sequence continues at coordinate 282,334,279 of NC_090929.1, forward strand.
GCATCAGGGCCTCTCCCTGGAACCTTACCCCAGGACAGATCCCCACACTATACCGGCTGGACCGTCCAACAATCCTGTACATCACTGCCATGAGTGAGGACAACATCAGCAGCCACATAGACACCCCCACGGCCACCCCCCCTCCTGAAGGTTGTGTCTGTGCTACATTTCCTTGGCACTGGCACCTATCAACACACGGTCGGTGAGCTGCAGGCAATAAATGATTTGTTGTACTGCAAATGAAATTATCACAACCCTGTTTTTCAAAAATCCTGGTACAGGTACTGGATGCCCTGTTGCGCCATGTGTCGGAACACATAGCCCTACCCCGTACCCTCCCCGAAGTCATTGCCACCAAGTTGACCTTCCATGCCATAGCAGGCATGCCAAATTGCATAGGTGCAGTTGACTGCACCCACATTGAGCTGACAGTACCACGTGCAATTGAGATGGTGTTCCGCAATAGGAAACAGTATCACTCGTTGAATGTACAGATGGTATGTGATGCCACGCTACTGATTACACACTGCTGCACACGTTTCCCAGGCTTAAACCATGACTCAATGGTACTGCAGAATTCCATGTTGCCACGGTACATGGAACGCTATGCTGGACAAAACACATGGCTATTAGGTGAGTACAGCTGACAATGCTCCGACCCTGTTGAAGTGGTGTATGTGTCTCCAGGCCAATGAGCAATGTGAGTGTGCAACTATGAACGCACATTCATCACCCCCCCCTCCCCTCCACCAAATAGACAGCGGATCCCAAATATCACAAAGGAAGACATGACAGGTCAACACAGTCTGCCCGTACACACCCTGCCACATGACACACACAGCCGATACTGTCACTGTCCCATACACCTTGTGCCACTGCAAACACCCACCCACAAATGGAACACTGCCCTCCCAATGCACATGATGCCTGTAAATGACACGCCCTGCATTAACTACTTCATTACAGTGGAGTGACTCTGCCATGTGTGCACATCACTGCACTATGTCATACTCACAATCAAATGTCACCTGCAGGGCAGAGTACACATGCACGTAAATGTGTAGGTCAATATCCATTTGGCTACATCCACTGTGATGGCCGATGAACACGTCCAACCACTGCATGGCACACATGCATGAATGAACAATGATACAAAATAGCGCAGCATCAGATGAAGACATGATACAACAAACACTGACATGTCCCCCATCTTCATCCCATGCTGGATGCTGGTGATGCTGGATATGCACTCACGCCATGGATGATGACACCTGTACGGAGACCGAAGAACAGGCATGAAGAGGCGTACAATAGGGCACATGTCCGCACACGTGGACTGATTGAGAGGACATTCGGACTGCTGAAGGCCCGGTTCCGCTGTTTGAGCAGATCTGGCAGATCACTGCTGTACAGCCCAGTGAAGACGGGTAAAGTCACGCTCGTATGTGCCATGATGCACAATCTCTGCCTGCGCAGGAACATCCCAATGCCCCCAGACGCAGATGAAGAAGATGGGGATGGAGAAGGGGATGGGGATGGGGATGGAGATGGAGATGGGGATGGAGATGGGGATGGAGATGGGTTTGGGGATGGGGATGGGATGGCACCACCTCCCCCTGGGGGTGCACTTGATGGCCAAAGAGCACGGGATGAACTGATTTGCATTTACTTTTGAGACACAGCACATTCACAGCAATTCATGGACATGGTGATGACAATAAATGATTTGTTGTACTGCAAATGAAATTATAGATGTCCACACATGTATGTTTTGATTTCAAATAATGATATATTGATAAATTAACAACAGGGAAGGAGGTGCAATGGTTAGGGAAGCTGTACACCCGTGCCCACCCACCACCCAAACGTACCCACCCCCACCCAGGCCCCAATGTTCAAACACCCAAAACAACCTCCCCCACCACCCAAACGTACCCATCCCTCACACCCTTCAAGTCCACCTGTGTCCTGCAGTGCCCCACACACATGCCATCGCTTCCGTGTGCGCTTCTGTGCCTGTGCATCCTTGCCCGAGAGCCCCGTTAGCTGACTCGAGCGCCTCCTTGGACTGGCATTAGTGGAGCTGGATGGGGTGGTGGTATTGGATGGCACAGAATCAGGTATAGATGGCATATGTGCAATATTTTCCTGTTGCCCAATCAACATGGACTCTATGAGCCTGGAGGTGTTGTCATTACCCTCCCGCACATGGCGTGCCAGGGTGACAATAGTGCTGGCAAAGCATCCAATGGACCTTGATAGGCGACGCACTGACGTGCTGTAGCACTCCCTCTGCAGCCTAGATTCCTCGAGCTGCCTCTCCACCAGCTGGGTGAGGGTAGCCTGTTGCTCCTCCATCCGCTGCATGTGGGAATTAAGCTCTGCCATAGATGAGGTGGGTGACCTCATGGGACTTCGGAGTGATGTGGGACTAAACTCCAGCTGATGGAAGGATCCCAGGTCATCAAATGTGGGTATCTCCCCCTGTGGCCCATGATCAGAGTGCTCTGCCGGGGCACTGTTGTCACTACAGGCCGCCTCCTCTGCAGTGCAGCTGCCTTCTGTGTTGGTTTGGGTGGGCACGATGGGTTCCCGTGGCATCTGTGTTAACTCAGGCAGCGTGGAGACACTGGGGATGTTGGTGGTGGTGGCCGGCACATTTGTTGCAGTTGGTACTGGGAGCAGAGATGCCGAACTGCTGGCAGCAACCTCTTGTGCAGGGGCGGTGGCTTGGACACGTGCCGGTGCAGATTGCCTGGCCTGTTGTGCAGTATCACTGTCACTTGACACGGCTGTGGGGACACAGAGGACATGCAATTAGTGTTGTGGTGGTGGTTGATGGGTGCATCACATGCATCATACAGGTTGATCATTCAATAGTGTTAGTTACATGCATCTGATTGTTGGCGGTATGCATTGTTGTGATATTGGTTGCCATACGGATCATGATGGGTCCTTTGGCCCGGTCACGCGCTGCTTGGGGGGGGGGGGTTGTTAATGGGTCCTTTGACCGAGTCATGCACTGCTTGGTGGGGAGGTTGTTAATGGGTCCTTTAGCCCAGCCATGCCATCAACATATTCTCATGTGGCATTCATGTTTCACCACTTACCAGCATCTGCAGGTGGGCTCACTCCTGCCTCAGCCTCCCCGATCCCATGGATGCCCTCAAAATGGAGGACACTGCTGCAACGCTCCTCCCATGCTTGCAGCCTCAGTGGGAAATGGGGTCCTCCACCTGTCCCACTGCTGTGTTGGCGGTGTGTGGAGATCAGGTTCCGAACCCTCAGCCTGAGGTCGTCCCACCACTTGTGGCAGTCCTTTACACTCCTCACAGTCACGCCCACAGCAGTGCACTTGCGTGCTGCTTCGGCCCACACTTCGTTCCTTCGCTGCTGTGTGGCACGCCGTTGATCGGCACTGAACAGCATCTCTGCATGTTCCACTATATGCTCCACCAGAACAGTTAGCTCCGCCTCACTAAAGCGCTGTTTGCGCTGCCTCTGAGCTGGAATCCTGGCAGACATTCTGGTGGTCCCTTTTGCCTTCTCACAGTGTGGATTCTGCCTGTGCTGACTCTGGATGGCAATGGATAGTGCTTTATATGATGGCCGCCTCTCTGTTTCCTGTTTTGGCGATGATAGTATTTCCGTGTCCGTGGCGACGGAGGCGGACACGGTTTTTGCACTACTTGTGGCAGCGCTATGTCCATTTCCGTGGCTTTTTACGTGATGACGGTGACAATGTTTCCGCATCCGTGTGGTGCGCGCGACCGACAGCATGTAATCGAAAGGTCTTTCCGCAACCTTGCGGACACGGAAACTTTGTTACCGCCGTCACGGAATCACCGCGGTCCAAACCTGACATTGTAATGAGGCCCAATATCTTCATTAATATCTTTTGATATATAACTTATATAATCAATAATGTCATATTTGATGTAATTATTGATCTCATCAGTGATTTCTTGAATGTCATTAGTAATGTCATCTGATGTCATCATTGTGGCCAAACGCTGAGCAACAGGGTTGTGCATAGTTAAAGTGCACTTGCCTGGAATGCGAACGCTGAATTTGAGGTGTTTGGGTGTGTTAAATCTGATTAGCTTAACTATATGTTAACTAATGTTTTTTCACTGAATTTCCGGGGTTTTGTTAAACTATAGTTTCCTCAGGAAACACTGTCCATGGCCTTTAGCCGTTGTCAGTATCCATGGGCAAACATGTTGCATAGATTCTTGAGGTCTCACTAGCTGTTAGGATTCCATTACTTGCAGAGTCAGGCTACGTAGACATCGCATGTATGTCTCAACTAACACACCTTTATCATCACCTACCTTCACTAACAACACCCCACAACAACGACCTCGATTACTTTCTGTTCACAGAAACATACGTTTGTTCAATTCCCGACACTCACCAAACTACAAGACCCAGAGGACCATCCTTCCTGTACGCTATGGTCGTGATTGGAGATTGAAGTGGAAGCGGCGGCATACTTGATGGGCGTACTACGGAGGTTCCAACGCGGTTACCATCACGTGACACCAGCATACTATTTTGCGTCCTCTCTTCATGGCTGCCGCGCTTCTGAATTTGTAGAAGTTGCTACGTTCCTTGCTGCCTCGTTTTGCCTTGCGGTTCTTTTTGAATTACTCACCTGAATTTGCTTTGTCTACTCCTAGTCGGTTTTGTTGCCTTGGTTGCCTGGATCTTCTCGTTATTTGATCTCGGATTTCCCTCATGTAACTCTCTTGCCCGTCCTTTGTCTGCTACGTATTTCAAGTCTTCTGTGTACCGGAGTTACTTCAAGATCCTCCCGGAAGTTCCGGTTTCCCCGCTCACCCCGGAACACATCCATCTCACCATTTGTCTTTGGAAGCAGCTTACTAACCACTCCAAGTAAACTTAACAGCGCAGTCACCTCTGGCACCTGAACTAGAGACTGCCTACTTTGTGCCAGATGCGCTGCGTCCTCATTCCATCGGGTTCGTATCATCTGGACTAGAGACTTCTTAGGCGTTCTGGTTTCGTTGTGAATATGTTGACTGGTTGCTTGGTTGGGTTCCGAGTTGCTCCTGTCTTCTATCACGCAAAGCATCACAAGACCCACAGTAAGAACCAGTGTCTCTCACATCTACTTTCCCTGTTATTTCACCTCTGTTTTTGGCCTCATATTACAAGTCAAAATCTCTCTTTTTCCCTGGAATAGAATTGGATCAGTAGGATAGAAGACATCTTGTTCCTCTTGCCATATTTTACTCCGCCATTCTTCCGGAACTTAGAAGGTTAGTCTACTGTGATTCATTGTGTTCACCCAGTGTTCCACCCTGATATATATATTACGTCAGTCTAAGTTTATACCTTGCCTTTTTAGGTACCTAATTTTCCAATGGTACCGCATGGTGATGTCGTCTTGGTGTGTTTGTGGGCCTCCATCTTTCAAGGAATACCCTCAGCTATCTGTTTCTTACTACAGTCAGTTGGAAGTATTGTTAGGAAGAAATCTTCGGCTACACTACGTGGTCAAGTGTCCTGAGGGTTATCTGAGACTAGCCATGGGTTTTTCCCGTGACTTCTGTACTTGTTGCACCAATAGCTTTCTTTTGGGGGCACTGACCATGTCACACCATTAATTTGTTACCAAACACCCATTGCCCCACATCCAGTAGATGAAGGTACTGCAGATGTTAAACCTTTTTTTTGTAACTAATTTCACAGTAACCTTTTCCAATAGCAGAGATTCCTGCTGTAGTTTGGCGATTTTCTGATTCCAGCAATAGCGGAAAGAAAATGCCCTGAATTAACAGTCTTCTATGTCCTCACAGGCACTAAACATGTGTCTCCCTTCTTTTTTCCAGGTCCTGTGACAAATTTAGGGAATTCCCCAAGGGGGAGTCCTGCCCCTTGTGAGGCTTAGGAGGTGAGCTGGTCTGCAATACCATCCCTAGGGGTAGAGGCAAGTGGGTCTCACCAGGAGAGACTCTCCCTTAGTGGACATGGATCCAGTTCCTGTGAGGGACTTCCTAGACCATGTCACATGATGGCATGTTTGGGACTATCTAATTTGCCAAATGCTTTCAAGTCCTGAGACTTGACTGAAGAGAAATCTAAATTACACTATAAGGAAGACAAAGAAATTGCACCTTTAAATGAGGACCTCCAATGAACTGGGAAGAGTACGTTGAAAAAGGAGTGCAGGCCGAACAAAGGCGAGCAAGCAGTATCCAAGCATAGGCAGAGGCTATGAATAGCAGAAGGAGATGCTGGAAGCCCAGTGTGGGCGAGAAGGGAGAACCAGGGGTGATGGGAGCCCCAGTGCTTATTTTGTAAAGAAATAAGTGCCAGTGCTCAAAAAATATTGGCCCCATAATGCTGGGCGCGGCGCCGCCCAGAAGGTGCGGACGCGCGCCCTGCGCCAGTTCAGTGCTAGACCTACCTAGATCGGCCCACCAGCAGCCCATCACACTGCTGCTGCTCCATGTCACATGTTTGGCGCTGCAGCAACTGCTGGCACAGGCTAGTAGTGGGATGGATGGGGAAGGACACACATGGGTTGAGAAAGTATAATGCTTTAAAGTTGGAAAACACTTACGTGTTATGGTAGCTGTATTGGTTCCAGCATTCCGGCAACCCCAGAAGCAAAAGAGTGCATTTGAACACACTTCTAAGTTCTAGACCACACTTGTTAGACATCTGGACCATATTTGCTGTCCTCGAAGTGATAATGCTTTTGAAAATTGTATCAAACCTGTGGATGTTATCTTATTTGTCCATTTTGTAGAATGACCCCGCACAGCCCGCACCCTCCCACCGCCCTGTTTCCCAAATGGCTCTGAGTGGAGCTGGGGTCTCTTGTGAGACTCACAGTGAGAGTATCTTTCTGTTTTGACGTACACTAGGAAAGATAATAGACTGCATTTAAAACATTAGGTTTGATTGAATGAAAGTTAACAGATGTTGAAATAATTACAAATGTGGGACATGATCCTCAAAAACACTTTTTTATTTAACCTCACAATGAATAAATAATAAATAAACACACTAAGAATACATGAACACTTTGGATATAGAACAGAACCAACCAAGAAAGTACAAGGTGCCATGTTTGGCTTTCATTTTAAACTTAGAAAAGGAGGTAGAGAAGGGATTGAATCTATATCAATTAAATAGACTGGCAGATGCTATTTAAATGTTGTGTTTGTTTGAAGTAATTAACATTCTGACAGCCACAGTATTTAGCCTAACATGGCAAAATATTATGTGTAACATTTCACAAAATGTCATGGTAACTCCAGATTCTATTACAACTTTGCCAAAAGCTGGTTGGGATCACCATGGCTAAGCTGCTATAGTAAAGGGCAAATTGCAATAGATGAACAAAACAAACAAATGCAATTAGCAGTTACTAAATAAAGTACAAATAAATAATATATTAAATAATTACAAGTGCAATAGTGTGCATAGGTGTCTCTATTCCCTAATAAAAGCCCATAAAATGTCTAAATCTGACCTGGCCATGTCCTCTTTTCATTCCTTACTCCTAGGGTCATCAGCAGCTCTTCGTCCTTTTGCAATCCATGAATTGACATAGGGGATGGGGTTGAACGTCTTCAATGGTGGGCCAACGAGATTAATAAATAATAAGGATGAAATGGTGTCAGTATGCAGGGATGCTCTTGTTGATGTGCAGACAAGATTAATTCATGAAAACCCTTGTTAACACTCAGCAGTGGAGATGGCAATACTGTTCACAGTTGTCAAAAGTTCCTTGTAGTGTCTATTAGCTTCTTTTCCACCCGTCTCGCTATGTTCCCGGTAAGCCCAAATGGATTGACGAGTGTCACCAATGTCAAATCTTTCACACAGAGACTCTATCTCACTTTCTCCATACGTAGGTGTTAACTCATCTGGCCAGTACTGCTTGTACAAAACTTTGAGTTCGCTTATTAGTTTTTCTTACGCAACTTTGTTGTTAGCAGCAGCAGAACTTCCTGTAGACAACAAACGACTCCGTACATTTTCTGCAAGACTGCAAAAAAACTGTCCATGTTCAATTCTTTTGTCGCACGCCTTTCCTTCATGCAGGGTCACTCCTTGGAAACTATTTTCTTCTATGGCCTTCTGGCACTGGGAAGAGAGTTTTCCCCGCCTTTCTACCATTGCTTCAAACATTGATATTTGTCGGCAAATAGCACGATGTGCATCAATGATTGTGTAATCACGCTTTTGTAAGTCAAGAGACAGTTCTGATAACTCTTGAAGTGCATCAAACATAATGCCAAGATTACCAACAAACTGCACAGACCAAAGGCGCCTACATAGTCCAGTGTACATGTATTGTGTTGTGCCATCACGAGAGCCATCACTAGATGCCAATGTAAAGTGTTTGAAAAGTGCAGGATAAGCATTCCAGACAGCCTATACTGTTCTGTAGCTTGAGGCAACCCAGCGAGTATCCAACACTCTTCCTATTTTACAAAGCTGAATGTCAAGAGCACCTGCACATTCTTTTAGCTGCAAACGATTTTTCACCGATGTGCTGAAAAGAAAATACAGTTTGTCTAGCAGTGCGTTGAAATGATTTGTAGCTTCAATGTCTTTCATGACATCATTGACTGCAAGTTCTAAGCAGTGTGCTGAGCAGTGCCAGGCTACAATATTGGGAGAAATTCTTTCTTGTAACCTTTTCACAACCCCACTATTGCTGCCAAACATTACTGATGTTCCATCACAAGTGATTGACACCTCGCTAATTTTAATTGGGTCCTTTTGGAGCGACGACAGCACACTGCTCACTATACCTTCAGCAGACACATCACTGAGCTTGATAAGGTCAACACAAATATTAGCTGGAGACTCCATATCCTGTAGCTGAGTACGTAGGTACACAATTAAAGCACTTTTTTTTAAATTTAAGGCAGTTGCCTCATCCAGCAAAAGGCTCACCTTAGTTGAAGAGGCAACTATTTTGGCAAATGTCTTTCGTTTAATTTCCGATGAAATATGTTGCTGTATACTTGAGCAAGCCACATTGGAATGTAAAATACGTTCCATATCTAGCCCATTCAATTGCTGGCAGTCTATCTCAGATTCAAAACCATAGGCTGGCCTGTTCCGCTTTGCTTCTTTATAAGCCTTTCGGAATATTCTGGCATTTGTTGCTATTTCCCCTGCCTGGGCTCTAGAAGTTACTTTAAGCAATGTATCTTTTTTTGCTTGCTCTAATATTTTTGATGCTGTGACGTGTGCCTTTGTTGAGAAATGTTCGGTAATCTTCTTTCATAAGGATCTTTGTTGCTTGTCTTTGTTGGTACCATATGAGCTAACAGTACACTCAGTCCATTCTTTAGACAATTTCATCCCATGACTTTTCTCTGCACCAAAGTTATTGACTTGACGGCAAGTGGTGCATCCAAGAGTGTGTCCTCTAACAATCAACCATGGGTACTTGGTTTGAAAATATTGTTTCTGGTCCAGCTTCCAGCCTTTAGGGAGTGGGCCTTTCGTTAAGGGAGCTGAACGTTGCAGAAGTGATAATTGACTAGATTCCGGCGTGCTAGTACTTGGAATTTCTGTGTCACTGTTGTTCGGTAGTTCATGATCTTCATAAGTACCAGTGCCACCCAGTTCCTCTCCGAGTGGAATGCTTGCTGTCTGGATTTCTGTATGGATGTTGACAGTAGTAGTGATGGTGGTCTCATCTAGTTTTTTTTCTGGTTCTTCACAAACACTATCTGACTTGGAACCAGATTCCTGTTTACTTCGCTTGCTTGTAGGCTCATCTGTGCTGCATTTTTTACCAGGTTTTGAAAAGTAAGAAGACATTTTCTTCTGGGTTCCAGACATTCTAGGGAAGGAAATGAAAAGTAGGGATAATCGATATCATGGGATTCCTTCCAAGTTTCACTACAGACAATGATCAGGCCAGGGGTCAGGACAGTACAACAGACCTCTTAAGTGCTTCAAATGGAATCAAGGACTGGTGAACAGCAAATGTATAAGAACAAACACATATAATGATGGTGCACACATGGAATGCGCTTTCCATTAGGGCCGGGATAATAAATACAAATGTGCACACGTTTGACATGTCCTGGCTGAAGAGAACATTGCAAAAATAAATCTAACAACAGATACCATGTGTGTGGTTTGTAAATGGCGGCAAAGTCCCAGATGTCTCCTTTTATCCCCAACACACCAAACTGAACCATACAATTTTCCGACTTTTGAAATGTCGCTCTGTAGTGTAGTACCCATGCCCATCTCCATTTTTAAAAAACACCCACTTTCCTTGAGTCAGTAAAAGAATTACACACCACTTATGCTTGGTAACGTACGTCTTTCTTACCTTGTTTTCAGGGACGATGAGGATGCAGCGTTCAGTACCACACAGCAGCCTGCGACTCTCAGACTCTGAATGCCACCAGTTCCACCACGATGAACGAACCTCTGATGCGGTCGCTCACTGCAAACCTAAAGGGGGGCAAAGGCACTAAGTCAATTAAATTGCAAACCGCTGCCGTGATAACTGTATGCGCAATAGGAAATTCAACTGCTGAAGGGAGCATTGGGATATTTTGGGTTCACACAAAAGGCACAACCTTTGCCCCTTGAATTGTATGCACCAAACATGAGGGTGGGAAAAAGAAAGACTCAATGGACACAGTGGGCCAAATCTGTACGTATTGCAAGTGAGACATTTTACTAACGGCAAACTTTCTATGGCAGGTTGGACTTAACATGACAGGACGTTACACTGCACAATATTTTACTGACCTCTATCACAGACAGCACCCGCAGACATGTTCGACTTGCCTTCAACAATGCAGAGGGGAAGAAGAGGGTAGAGTGACCCTGTCAGGTGAGATTACATTATTTGCCCAGGATTACACACTTATGCTGAACAGCAGGCACCTCCCAGGGTGCTGCTAATGCTTCATAAATAAACCTAAAAGCTTTATACATTGTTTGGTTATGTGCCCACCCATTGACTGCCTGTGGCCATGCTAATCCCTATGGCCATTCCCACCCATTCCTGCCTCTGCCCGCCCAATACACTTCCTCATGGGAACACTTTGAGCTCTCATTACCATTAAACTTTGCACTGGAATTGCCTGCAAGTGTTTGTTTAAAGCAGTCTTCTGAGAGTTAATGACTTAAAATTGGAGTTGTAAACACGCTACTGGTATAGTACTTTTCTGCTTTAGCACTCACAGTCAGCATTCAAAGAAACCAATACCGGATGCGACTCTGAATACTTCAAAAAAATCACTGGATTACCAATAATGCAGTCTATGTGCATAGCTTAGAAGCCAAGAGTGTTTACTCTCCACCAACTTTACATGTTCTCATTTAGGATTCACAGAAAACTGCAAACATCTCTACTGGGGCTAAGTGAGCTTCCTGCTGTGCTGCTAAATAACTAAGGGGGTCCTTTGTCCCCCCCACCCCTAAGCACATGAGTGAGAGGGTTACCGTACATTCAAGGGGACTCAGAGTTGAACCTGTTTAGATGGAAAGTTGTGTAGATATGCCTGCGGGTGGGCCTGGTCTCCTATAGGAAGAGAGGCCATTTTTGCTTAGGCTTATTTCGCTCTGGATGGGACATGAGTGGAGACGTGTCGCCCCTTTGGAGAAGACTCCTTCAGATTACCTCCCTGCCCCCCAGAGCACATCACCATTTGCTCCTGTGGATTAGGCATCTCAGTATTTGGAGGCTCGAGCTCAGCATCACAAGTGTATCTGCCTCCCCAGGGTGCCCTCAACTCATCTGCAACCTGCCAGTGAGGGCTTCCCACAGGCTTGCTGTCTAGACGGAATTATGACATGCTCATTAAGGTGTGCTGGTATATCCCTGGGTTTATCTGACCTTTGCGAAGGTACGGATGCAAAGTTTGAGCTGCATTTGCTTTTGAAGAGAAGGTGATGTCCCTGGGGTGCTTGAAGAGATAAAGGGAGAAGTGGGCTGGCGGGGAGCGTGGAGGAGTGGGTGGGGGTTTGAATGTTAGATGGAGCCAGCCAAGAAGGGAAAATGAAAAATGGACTTTAAATGGCAAACAGGGAAATAATTGGATCTTTCCCCTTGTGGAGAAATCCTTAGAGATCCAGTTGGGAGAGAGGAAATTATGTGTAGGCACACGCTCGTGCGGTCACACACACACATACACACAAGCAGATTATTTTTTATCTGTTTCTCCTTTGCTTCGCACTTTCCACTTCTCCCCCCTTCCATGCACTTTTCCCCTCCCCCTCTCCCATGCACTTGCACGTTCTCAATGTCACTGGGCCTAGTAAGATCGCTGTTTTGTTCTCCCCTGTTCCTCTCCCTTGCCTTGTTGCGTTCTGAAACACTTGTGTACGAGCGCGATAGAAATAAAACATCAACATCAATATCAATAACAGTAATAACCCACAAGAGTAACAATAGCACACCTCAGCAACATGACTTGAACTGAACTTGTATGGCCCTAACAATTCTATAACAGGACTCCTGGGGAGCCCCAAATCACCTCTTCCCACCCCAACTGATTGACTCAAATGTCATTCTACTTGCACCCCTAAACTACTGATACGGACCAAAATACATGCGGCTGATTTACGCCTGCAAAAACTTCCCCCGCCACAGGATTTTGGGGAATCACTGCCTGCTCCATCTTCGACTCTATTCCCTAGTGGGCCCTACCGGGGACCCTTCCTGGGGCTCTCCCAGTGACCCAGCACTGTAATCTGGTAGATTTTCCATTCTTTGCCATCTGGTTAGAACTCGTACCCAAGTATCAATGCTACAAACCACATAGGAGCATATCTGCACCCAGGACTCTGTTATTTATGGCCGGCACTGCACGCCATATGTTTCACACCTCGCTTCTAACCACTACCCTCTTTTTTGCTGTTCCAAATGCCACAATGCTAGCAACATTTCAGAGAGGTGCTATACAAGACCACTGTACAATACATTACATTACCAATAAGATCATTAACTTGAGTTGGTTAGTGGTAACACTAATTACAACTCTTAGACAAGGGAGGTATCTGTCACGAAGCACTAGATTCAAACTTGATATATTGTTAGGCTTTAAGTAAAGGCGAATTGTTAGATGGAACAAGGACTGAGTGGGCAGAACCATTGTGTTGGACCTGCAATCTGGGGCCGAGGTGCATTTCAGGGTGCAGTGGCTTGGACATTGAATGCACCCCAAGAGGGATACTGATAATAGCAGAACATTAATTTCTTTTCCCATGCATTGTTTTCAAGCTACAGCAACACATTATGATGAAATGTGTTCAAAGAAAATCCGTCAAAAACGTGTGAGGCCAAATATCTTTTCTTTTGAGGGTTTTTTAGTGCCTTTTTGCAACCTTTGAACATGCTACTCTTTTAGGGTGTCCATTCATTTGACGCAAACCTTCCATTGTCTTAAACCTACTCTGAACTTGCACAAACAGCTTGGTAAAATATAGGTTTACTTGAACCATTTTAGCCTGTTCACCCTAATGTTGGTTGTGTGGCACCCTTCCTACCCCCGCGTCCCATTTGTGCCCTCAGTGACACACTGCTCCCGGCCATGGCTCTGCCTGTGCTTAATCTTGCTGGGTCTTGGTGCTAAGCTTTCTATGTCCTTACTTTCTACCTGTTGGTGCCATCCTGTCCTTGTCCTCACTGTTTCTGGCTCTAAGTTGGCACTAAGCCTTTACCGCACCCTCTAGCTTGCATCTTCCCATACATGAGCAGTGTGCGGCATTGGCACACCACCATTACACCACTGAGCCGATCCTGCTCTAGCTATCAACCCCGCAACCCCCAGAAATGACGGTCAATGCTATGGTGACTCGAACTGGCTGACCTACAGAGCCGTGGCCGGACAGGACAGCGCCTGGGCATCACTCTTAGCATAGGCCCTGCAATTACTACCGTAAAGCATTGCTAGCACCTGCATCCACATGCATGAAGCCCTGATGACTGTCAGGGCGGTGATTGGAAGCGGGGGCACAGGCAACAGCTGATTCTCACAGCAGTCCTTAAGGGTGTGGTTTCAGATGTGTAACATTGAAGCTGCACTAGACTAGTCTCATTAGAATGCGTGAAGAAGTTACATGCCCCCACACAAGTAAGCTTGCCCCTCCCCCACCGTCTCTGAAGTGAGTGTCTCTCCTAACATTTGAAGGGTTAGGTGCAGGCTGATGTGCACACTTGCTCTTTGTTAAGCAGAGAGGTAAGGAGAGCCTTTCCTGAAACTAGCAGGTTTCAAGTTTTACTGCTTTCGGGGAGAAAAATAAATGTATTTGCAGAAACGCAGCTAACTTGAAAGCTGCTTGTTTCAGAAAAGGCTGCTCTCACCTCTCTGCCTAACAAAAATCCATTGCACACATGACACATCATCCACATTTGTTACTGGGCATCTCTTCTAAAGTAAGCCGGTACGTGTTGTTATTTTGTATTTATGTACGTGTTATTTTAGTGTTAGTATGCGTCTAGAATGGCCCACATTGTGCAGCCGCTTTGACCTTGTGTGTTCTTATCAGGATAATCGTGATATGGGCATATGGCCTTGGTAATGGCATAGCCACCCGAAGTATGCTGCCATTGATTGCCAGAGCCCACGTGGACCGTTTTTATTATAGTATCATTGCTGGAATTGTATGTTTATAGCCAGCGTGTATGGTTTGTATGTATCTCATGTGGAAGTTGGATTTGTGGCACAATGTGCTACCACCTTGTTGGGCCCCCTGAGCTCATCCAGTGGGGGGCAGTGTGCCATGGGTGACCGTGTCTGCATTCGCCGCAGGTAGGCAGCCTTGGTCGTCCGAGTATGAGCAAGGCTGCCACGGGGGTGGGGCGCTTTCTGCACTTCACGCTCGGACCGCGGGGCAGCAGCCGCACTGGCTATGGGATCTCATCTGCATCATTGATGCATGCATGCAGATGGTCCCATTAGCCAGTGCCGCCGCCGGCCCGCTCGCATTGCCGCGGCCCGGGCCGCCGCCTGCTGCTGAGTCGGCCTCGGGCCAGCCTGCCCAGCCTGGCTGCAGAGCAGGCGCAGCAACGACGGGGCCGTGGGACGGCAGTGGCAGTGTGGCACACACACTGCTACAATGTGGCCGTGGACCGTGGTCAAAGTTGGGGGGGTCACACCCACTGCACTCGCAGTCACTGTCGGTCGGACATGTCACATGGCCGATGGCGGCTTGTCGTGCACGGCACGCCGCCCGCCGCCGTGGATGTCATGTGCCAGAATTGAGCATGTACATTTCACGGCGGCGGGTGGATGCAGGCCCGAACAACACAGATAATGTAAAAAAAAAGACAACTTAGTTTCACTTCATTTACCGTTACAGCGCCGGGTTGTTCAGCAAGCGCGGCCTGCCCGTCCCTGAGGAACTCAAGTAGGCCGGGCCGTGGAGCACACAAAACGGAACACGAGTCTGATCACCCTGGCCTCACCTCAAGCCACGCCTTAACAAGTGAATCCTGCCTCTGCTCAACAACAGACCCACGTGACTCACCCACCCCCACACACTCATGTCATCGTGTAATTTCACTGGCTGGACCCTGGAGTCAACAAGTTAACAACACAGACAATGAAAACTGTACATTCTGTGTTGCTATACAGAATGTATCAGATACTGCATAGTAACAACAGAATGTTGGTTTTCATTGGCTGTTGTTGTTGAAATCTGTAGGCCCAGCCAGCCAGGAGCCAGCCATGTCTATGCAAGGAGAGCAGCAGCAGAATGTTTTATGGCTCATGAAACTAGTTAAAGTGTGAACAAACAAAGGAATTACACGTGCGCCAGCCGCCCAATGATGTTCCGGTCCCCAAAAAAGAGTTACAGTGGCCCCCACTGCCTACCACAGGCACAAATTATGCACTGGGGAGCCACACCACAGTGGTGGTGTGGCCATGAGGAGTTTGTGGCGGATTGACCACCCATCCAACTATGCAGATACCGCCAACCATAAATCTCAGCAAATGATCCGGTTATACGTGGAGGTACTGAGACCTCATGAAGGAGAAAGAGAATGCAGGAAGAGTACAGTGGCAAAACTAGCCCGTCCGTGCAGAGGAACAAAAGAGAAGGTCCCAAGCACACGGGCCCAGAGACACTACTCTGGAGCACTGAAGTTAATGGGGAGAACGGGAAGACCGGGAGGCCAAAAGGGACTTGTTATGTAACCAGGGATAGTCCTCTCAGTATAATTGACAAACACTTGAAAGAAAAGCTAATGAACTGGAACTGTATTAATGTGAGAAAGGTAATTACAGAAGAGCCTGAGGGAGTCCAATTGTGCTTGGGGATCACCACCCTGGGAAGAGGGGAAACAATCCCATTCCTGAACAATGGGTAACCCATCTGCTAAGGAAAAGAGGCTGTAGGGCTCCTTAAGTAGAGAAAAAGAGCAGCAACCAGGTGGGCGGGGCTTGTTAAGTGGGGAAAAAGAGCGGCAACCTGGAAGGCACCGGGTGGACGGGGCTTAGGCCAAGTGACCTAGATCTACTTGCACCTGCTCCGCAATTGAAAAGGAAAAGAGGCTGGAGGGCTCCTTAATTAGGGAAAATGAGCGGCAACCAGGAAGGCACCAGGTGGGCAGAGCTTGCTAAGTGGGGAAAAAGAGCGGAAACCTGGAAGGCGCCAGGTGGGCAGGGCTCTGCTCCCCATCTGCAAAGGAAACGAGGCTGGAGCGCTCCTTAAGAAGGGAAAAAGAGTGGCAACCAGGAAGTCACCAGGTGGGCGGGGCTTGCTAAGTGGAGAAAAAGAGCAGCAACCTGGAAGGCGCCAGGTGGGCGACACTTAGGCTAAGAGACTTAGATCCACTTGCACCTGCTCCCCATCTGCAGAGGAAAAGAGGCTGGAGGGCTACTTAAGTAAGGAAAAAGAGCGGCAACCTGGAAGGCACCAGGTGGCCGGGGCTTGAAAAGTGTGGGGAAAATAGTGGCAACCTGGAAGGCGCCAGGTGGGTGGGGCTCTGCTCCCCATCTGCCAAGGAAAAGAGGCTGAAGGGCACCTTAAGTAGGGAAAAAGAGCAGCAACCAGGTGGGCGGGGCTTCCTAAGAGAGGAAAAGGAGCGCCAACCAGTAAGGCACCAGGTGGGCGGGGCTTGCTAAGTGGGGAAAAAGAGCAGCAACCTGGAAGGCGCCAGGTGGGTGGGGCTTAGGCCAAGTGACCTAGATCAACTTGCACCTGCTCCCTCTCTGCAAAGGAAGAGAGACTGGAGGGCTCCTTACATAGGGAAAAAGAGCGGACACTAGGAAGGTACAGGCGGACGAGGTTACACTAGCACAATCACGAGATGGTGCCGGTGTTTCCATGATCCCCATCCCCATTGAGTCCTATTGAACTCAATGGGAATGGGGATTAACACCATTCCGCCTCGGAATTCCCAGGACACGAGGGTTGTAATGCCCCGGTAATTCCAGGAGTCATGGAGGCGGAATGGTAATACGAGTCCGGCGGTAACCAGGCGGTTTTACCGCCTCAGTTACCGCCGAACTCGTAATGAGGCCCAATATCTGTATTCGCCTTCATATTTCTTAGTGCTCTTTTTTCCCTTCTTTTCATTTTAATCATTGGATCATAAGGTGTACTTCTAATCTCTCTTTTGACAGTTCTCATTTTTCCTATGTTTAATTTGGTATATGTCATTTACATATGTTCATTTAGTATTATGTTATCTAATAATTTATCCAAATCGTTATTGGTCCATCTTATTCAATTGAGTCCTTGATTCCTCTCCAACACTGGTTTATATCTTCACTTTTCATGGGTAGTATGCCCCACACATGTTATTACTAATATATTATGATCACTTAAATCAGTGCACAGCACATGAATACTTATCAAATTCTTTTGGTCTTTAGAAACAAAAGCATAATCTATTATTGATTCTGACTTTGCATTCTTCCAAGTTGGTTTTGCAGGCACATCACCTTCTACACTTCCATTAAGCACCATCATGTTTCTTCCTTTCATTAATCTTATCCATTTTTCTGCTCTTTCTGACATTATTTTGTTGCCATTTATTATGCATTTTATATTTAAGTCTCAATTTTTTCCATCACCTTTGTGATTAAATTCATGAACTTTTTTTCACTTATATTGGCTGGATTCCAATATATGTGAATTATTGCCATATTAACAGACATCGGCTGTTTTATCTTATCTACTTCATATTTTAGTAACTGAATTACGCAGTGAGGTTTATCCTATTGTGTGAGTTTACCCGCTGTACCCATTTTTAAGGCAGCTAATACACCCATGCTTGTCCTCCCTTTCTTTGGCTTCATAGCGAGCACCCAGCAGATGTGGTAATTAGGCCATATCGGTTTAACCGCCATCCACCTTTCTTGGAGCAGGATTAAGTCATAAACTTTTAAAATGGGTAGACCATCAGCTTGTCTGAGGTGAGAATGGCTTCTAGTGTTCCTTATGGCTATTTTAAGGCCCTGTGGTTCACTTGCTTGTATATTCTATTGATTTTCTTTATATCTCATTTCTGTCCTTGCTTGTAACAGCCAGCTCCATTTATTTGTTTCATTTACTGAAGTCTCTTGTTGGTAAACTTCTCTTTTCAGTTTACCAGCTTCTCCATGGCATTTTATTAAGAGAGATTTAATTTCCATTTCATTTGGTTGTTTCTTTGTGATTTACTTTTTATGATGTTGTTTTTCTTTTTTTTGCTGAGTGTCAAACCTGTATTTCTTATACTTTGCTGTGCTTCCCATAGTAGTTTAACCACTAAAGATGGTACATATCTAATTGCAGTGTCCATTCTTCTTGTTCTTATTATGGTTACTGTTTCCACATCTCTAGATTGTATTGTTTGTTTGTTTGTTTGTTTATTGATGTATATAGCGCGCCAAACCTGAAGGTATCTGGGCGCATTGCAGAGGTTACAGATTTACATTGGCATAGTTAAAGAGAATATATACATAGGATACATCCCCGTAGTAGCAAACCATATATACAAAGGCTACAGACAACAATACGGTATAAAACATAATAACACATTTAGACATTCGTAAATGGACATCATATAAAACAAATGACAATGAATCGGAACCTGTCCTAGGCCAATCATTGGTCTTTTGCCGATAGCCAACTTATGGTATTTCGCCTAAAGTTAGGGAATGAATGGTCTGATCTCAGAGAAGGAAGGAGGGTGTTCCAAAGCTGAGTCGCCATAACAGGGAAGCTGCTCCCCCTGCTTTTTTTAGTTTGTAGCTGGGAACTACCAGGCAGAAGGAGTTAGCCGTCCTGGTAGGGCGTGATGATGACTTTTTGACAATTCTCTCAGTTAGGTAAAGTGGGGTAGCCTAATTAAGACATTTGTGGGTTAGGGAGACTGTTTTAATCTAAATTTTGTCCTTGATGGAGAGCCATTTATTCTGTTTCCTCACCTCCGAGATGTGTTGTCTCCTAGGTATGTTTAGTGCTGTTCTAAATGCATTATTTTGAAGGATTCGGAGTTTATTAAAAATGTACTTGCTCACACCTAAGTACTATTTTGGTCAGATTGGAGACAAGCACAGGTTGCTGTTTGTTCTCTATAAAGAAATGTTGGGCTGGACTAAGGTACAACCCTTTTCATCTCGCAGAAAATATTGTTTATTGTTGATCTGCGTGACTTTGGTGTCCTACATAACTCTTTAAGCCTCATTAACTAACTCTTACTTATATACAGAGATTAGTTATAATATATCCCCCTGGCTAAATACAATTTGGGGTTCAATTGAGGCTCTTTACTGTCTACGGAATTTATGCACTTTTGAACTAAGTTAGGCACATTGCACTTTTGCTTACATCCTAGGATGTTTAGTAAAATAATATGCACTTTAACTAGATATGTTTAGTATCAATTATATGTTTTTAAGCTGTTTTTAATTGTATGGCAATTGTATATGTGTTTATTAAAGATTGTTTGAATATATCTCTATGATTCCTTGACCTGATCTGTCCCCATATTTAGCTCCCTCACAGTACGCATCTTATTCCATTGATTGATTCTATGGTTCTATTCCCATGAACTTCCTTTTTCCCCTCTGGTGGGTCTGTCTTACACACCTAAGTATAGGGCATTGCAATAATCCAACTTTGAAAGGATGAGGGCTCTGGCTAAAATGATACAGCTTTCATTGGAAATAATGGTTTAAATGCTCTTAATGGTTTAATGGTGTGCAGTGCTGTTAATATTGTAGTTCTATTAGGGTATGGATCCCTACCCCTTCCATCTGTCATCTCTATTGAAAACCTTTTATTTGCACACAGCTCTTCATCCCCTATTACGCTATCTTCCAGTTCCTCTTTGCTCTTTTTCAAGAAATCATTATCATCCTTTCCTCTTTTATCTCTTTCTGTTTCCCTTATTTTGAAGCCTTGCTTGTTGTTTCTTTGCCCCTCACCCCTCAAGCTGATCCCTCTTCTTGTTTCCTTCAATGTTCAAAACGTTTTGGGGTTATAGGTAGTTGGATTAACAAGGTCCATTAGCTTGAGCTCTTCCCCCTCCCTTTCTTTATCTCTATTTTCAGTCATTATGGTATATGTACTTAAATTCATAAGATCATTCAACTGCTCTCTTTCTTCTTGATTCAAAGAGAAGTTTGTTTCCTGCTGACCCTGCGTTATTTCCTCTATTCCTTCTATATTTTCATGTGCCTTTCTTGAGCGACTTTTTTTTTATAGCTTTTGTTTCCTCTCGTTAATTGGTGATATGGTTAAAGCTTTTAAAAATGTTCTTTTGTTTGTATTTTGTTTGTTAACTCTTGTTTTACTCTGTTCTTTGCTTTTCTTACCCTGTTTACTAGCATTTATTTTTCCATTTATTCTGTGGTTGAAATATCTCATACTTCTTGTTCTTGGGCTGTCTCAGCATGGTGATTCTCTTCCTCCTTATCTTGTTCACTCTGGTTCGAATACTCTGTTCTTAAACTTTAATTTCATTCCACATTATTCTCCTCTCCCATCTTATTCAAAGGCTCCTGCAACACTGAATTTCCTGTTGTCTCACCTTAGCTGGGTTGGCTACTGTTTTTGTCCATATTAAGTTCCTCCAGACCGACACTTAAAGGCTGCCCAAATTATCTCTGTCTTCTTTTCCTCCACTTGTAATTGTTCTTTTATTTTTTGCATTATCAAATTTACTTGATTTAATTCACTAAGTACTGTTTCTAGATTATTTGTCAATACGGTTAAAGACTTTGTGTTATTTTCCATCTTTTACACCATACGTTCATACATTTTCATCAGGCTAAATAAATCAGTATTTATTGCAGCTAATGTAATGTCAAATGTTGGGACATTTGGGTTCTTAAAGCCAAAGGATGGTCTCGTGCTCGGTCTAACATATGTTCTTCTGTTGATTCCGTCAAGTTAATTAACAGATTGGTTGCACTACTTCCCAGTATGGGAGAGGCAGATACATTTATCTTTGATTTTCATTTACATTTGAACTTGCATTTTCCATTCCCTCCCACTGATTCATCTGGGTCTCCGGGACACACGTTTCTCTCTCTTACTCACTTTCTAAATTCTCATTGCAGTTGCTATCATCAATACCTTTATCTAATTTGTTATTTCTTGTCTGACCTTCATTTTGGTCTTTCCATACTACAGATCCTTGTGGTTTGTATTACTATTGGTCTGATTATGCTCTGGTGAGCTACGCACTCCTTTTATCACTATTTGGGAGTAAAGATTTGGCATGATTCCGTTTTCACTTTCATGGATTTGCATACTAATTTCATTTGGATCCAAATCATTGCCTGTGCTAATTTTAACTTGTCCCGTCTCTTGGTCATTATCTCACATCTGATGGTTTCCTTCTGTCTGAGGTTGCGACGGCACTTCCAATAACTCTGCATTGGTAACATAGGCAGACACACTTGGTCGGATGCATTTAAGGGAGTTGTTATCTAGCCTTTCCTTATTGTTAATTAGCAAACTAGTAGGAGCTTTTCTACAGTTTGGTGTCCATAAGACTCTGATGTTCACACTCGCTGATTTAGAGTGAATCCAACCTGTATTGCCTTTAGGCCGTTGTCTCCTATTTCCTCTTGCCGACTGTTACGCTCACCTGGTATCCACAGGGACCCCACCCAGCCGGGTTACTCGCTGGTATGCTTCTCAGCTTTGCCCTGATGTGGTCTGCGGGGAAGGTTCTGCCTGAAAATACAGGAGGACTGTGTTCAAGACTGACCGACTGGGGTGAGTATCCTCCCTCCACCCCCGTATGATTTCAGTCCCTCTGGCGCCCTCTCCTCACCTTGTGGTAGAATTAGGCGTGCTCTCCGTCCTGCCTTCTTTGCAGGGACGCATTGTCTTTCATGGGCGAGTGCGGTCCAGTTACTTCACTCACGCCGGCCCGTTTGATATTGTTCAGGTAGGTCTTACTGCTGTTCTTTAGCTTTGTTGCTATCCTGCATGACTTTCTTTGTTTAAAATGTCTCCTTTTTCTCGCTTAGGTATGCAGAGCTTCAGCGCGGCAAACTGGCTTTGTTGAGCCCCGCTGGTAAATGATGGCGCGTTAAGAGCGCTATGATGCAGTAAGTAAGCGCTATGCGCAGCCGTGCAAAGTCTTGCCTTTGCTAACCTGTGTTTTCATTGCTTGTAGGTCGCGGTGTTCTTCAGCGTGAGTGGAATGTCCAGAGTTGTGCCAGCAGGGAGGCGAACAGCCAGGTAAGCCTTTTGAGCAGTTCGTAATTTGTAAATGTCTCTACTGCTTTCTTTAATGTTGCCTCTATCTTCCTCTTTCAGGTCGTTCTGTCCGGGAGGCGTGCAGATTCGAGGAAGCTGTTCTCAGTAGCTGCGAGTGTTTAAAGATGAAGACTGCAGGTAAGATGCTGCTGCTAATGATGTTCCTTTTGTCTCCTTGCAGGTTCTGCTTCTCCGAGGTTCAAGGGAATAGCTGGACACAGTAAGCGTCACGTTGCAAGCTGCAAAGTAACGCGAAGCGTGTTTTCTTGCTCGGGTGTGGTTTAAATAGCCCCAACAAAATAGTCCAGGTAAAGTAGTCCCTAGGCTACCACACCTAAAACACTAGACAACATAGCTTGGTTCTTAGGAAGCAAGCTATGTGGATGCCTCCATGTTGGCTGACAATACAATAAAGTAGTTCCCAAGCACATTGTTTTTCATGGTGTATGAGCCTGGCCCCATGAGTGCTTTTGAAGAGGATACCAGGCTCCAGAGGCCCGAGTCCTTTCTCCACCTGGCCAATGGGTTTGCCAGAGGGGGTTTTGGGCGAGGGTCGTGACAGCAGTCCCCCGTAAGGCCCCTCCCATGGTGTTCCTTCTGTCTGGCCCAGGTTTGGTTGGGAAGTTCCGATGGAATTTCCTGATTAGACGTGGTGCGTAGATATTCTCACTGGGCTCCCAGGATCTATCTTGTGGTCCAAATCCTTTCCAATCGACGAGATAATATAGCTTGGTCCTAGAGTATTTAGAGTCCAATATATCTTTGTCTTCGAATTTTGGTTCTCCGTCAACAAGTATGGGCTTAGGTGGTGTCCCAATCTGTGTGCCGGGTTGCAGTGGTTTCAGGAGGGGCACATGGAATACCAGGTGGATGTGTAGATTAGGTGGTAAATCCAGTTTCACGGCTGCTGGGTTGATAATTGCCTTAATGGTATAGGATCCTAAGAATCTGGGATGAAAGGTCTGTGTTCCCTTGATGGGTACGAATTTAGTGGCTAACCAAACTTTGTCTCCTACTTGATAATCAGGGGCCTTTTTCCGGTGTTGGTCGGCGAATCTCTTTTGTTTTTCTTTGGCATTAATAAGGTGTTCCTTTTCCCTTTTGAAAGCCTGCGTAATGGTTGTGTGTAGAGTCTTTACCGCTGGCATTTCCAAGCTGGCTGGAAGGTCTAGTTCAGAGGTACGTGGATGTCTGCCATAAAGGGTATAGAAGCGCGTTTGTCCCGTGCTTGAATGCAAAGAATTGTTATATGCATATTCGGCTATCCGTAGTAGGTCTTTCCAATTCCTTTGTTCGTGGTGCAGCATGCATCGTAAATATTGCTCGAGTGTCTGATTGGTTCTCTCGGTTTGGCCGTCCGTTTGGGGGTGGTGACTGGTAGATAGCCGAACGTCGATCTGCGCCATTGCACAACATTTTTTCCATAAGTTTGAAACAAACTGGCTGCCTCGATCAGAGACCAGAACCGAGGGGAAGCCATGTAGCTTAACCACGTCCTCCAGGAACACTTTTGCTAAAGTGGCTGCGTCTGGGAGGCCTTTGAGAGGAATAAAATGGGCCATCTTCGAGAATAAGTCCTCAACTACAAGGATGGTGTTAAACCCTTGGCTTGGAGGTAGATCAGTGATGAAGTCAAGGGAAAGAGTGTGCCATGGAACTGGAGGAATGTCCAATGGTTGATTTATTTTGTGTGCAGACACCGCAGGACTGAATATACTGAATGATGTCCTTACGCCAGGTAGGCCACCAAAAGTTCTCTTTCACCTTAGCAAGGGTTTTGGCGATCCCAGGGTGCCCTTTGATTAGTGAATTGTGATAGTTTGAAATAATATGCTGTTGTAATTCCTTCTTGGGTACATATAGGCGATCCCTAAAAAAGGGTAGATGGTCCTTGATGGTATATTGTTCTCCTTGAGTTTGCCATGCGAGGTAGGCATCAGGATTCATTGTCTGTTGGATTTCTTTTCGTAGTTCTGCTTGTGTTAAGGCTGTCGTGATACCCAAGAGTTTGTCTTCATGTATAATAGGTACTGGGTCTGGAGTTGTATATACTATTTCATCTATGCCCATGTGAGAAAATGCATCCGCATTTCCGTTTCTGACTCCTGGTCGAAATGTGATTACATAATCATATTCGGCGAAGAAAAGGGCCCACCGTAATTGGAGCGAGGACTGGGCCTTGGCTATTTTGAGATATTGCAGGTTTCGGTGCTCTGTGGTGACTGTAATGGTGTGTCTGGCCCCCAGAAGGTAGTGACTCCAGGCTTTAAAGGCGGATTTGATAGCCAGGAGTTCCTTGTCTGTGATGGCATAATTAATCTCTGGAGGTGAGACCTTTTTCGACCAGAAGGCCACAGGATGTAGCTGGCCGGTTTCCGGGTCTCTCTGTGAAAGGACAGCCCCCATTGCGAGACTGGACGCATCAATTTCAATGGCATAAGGGAGGTCTGGACGAGGATGTTGCAGGATTGGAGCAGAGGTAAACCTTTGTTTAAGTTCCTGAAAGGCTTCTTCTGCTTCTTCGGTCCAAGCAAACTTTGTATTGTTTTTTCGTAATAGTACTGCGATTGGGTGCACAACCTGAGAGAAGTCTGGGATGAACCTGCAGTAGAAGTTTGCAAAGCCCAGCATGCTTTGTACCCCTTTCAGAGACGTTGGTGAACACCATTTCAGAATGGCATCTACCTTGTGCATGTCCATTCATCTCCTTTTCTGACTTGGACCAGGTGGTATGTTCCTCAAAGGTCCAATTTGGTATAAATCTGGGAATCTTTAACTTGATCTAGCATTTTAGGGATAAGTGGCAAGGGGTAGCGGTTCTTCATGTTGATCTGGTTCAATGCGCGGTAGTCAATACAGGTTCTCAAGTCTCCTTCCTTTTTCGGTACGAAGAACAAAGGATTGGCTGCGGGGGACTTCGAAGGACGGATAAATCCGTTTCCAAGGTACTGGTCTAAATAGGATTTCAAATGAAGGTTTTCTGGTTCTGTGAGAGCGTAGATCCTGCCGCAAGGGATTTGTGCACCAGGAACAAGGTCTATCTGACAGTCATAGGGCCTGTGCGGTGGCAATGTATTGGCTTGGTCCTTTCGGAAAACATCCTGGAAATCATAGTATTCATTCACTTGGCAAGGTATTAGTTGCTCCCAGGGTTGATACTGTCGCTCCGGGAGTCATGGGGATACAGACGTCGTGTTTCTCCTCTTGGTAATAGCAGGCAGGGGAGCAGTCACTGGGGAAGGTTAATTTCCGTGCCCGCCAGTCTGTCATAGGGTTGTGAGCAACCAACCATGGCATCCCTAGTATAAGCGTGAATTGAGGTGCCTTGATGAGATCGAATGAAATAGACTCCCGATGTCCTTCCTGGCACAGCAAGGTTACCCTGGCTGTGCACTGGGTTACTGGTCCGGAAGCGGTTTCTGTCCCATCCACGGAGGTTACCTTGTACATAGTTGGTTTAGAACACAAAGGAAGACCCATCTCTGCTGCCAGTTCTTGATCAATATAATTTCAAACTGCTCTGCCATCGATGTATGCTTCAACGGCATGCATTCTTGACGACTGTTGGTGGTTAATTAAGATCACTGGTATTGCAAAGTGCAAGGTCAGCAACTATTTCTTCTCACTCGACAAACTGACCTCTACGTTTGTCGAGCTTGGTAGTTTTCCGATTCCCTAGCTTCATCCTTCTCTGTGGCCCTGACTGTTCTTCTTGGGGGCTTTACTGGACAGTCCTTCAGAAAATGTCCTGGTTTCCCACAATACAAACATAGCTGTTGTTGTCTTCTTTTGTCCCACTCTTGTTTTGTTAATGAAGGCCATATCCCTCCAATCTGCATGGGTTCTACAGCATTTTCAGGTATACGGGGTGTGTTTTCCCTTGGTCGAACATACACGGTCCGAGGATCCGTCTTAGACTGGTCTGCCTTTCGGTCCTGCAACCGGTCGTCTAGCTGCACAACCAGATTTATGAATTCTGCACAGTCTCTGGGTGAATCAACCACCTGGGCTAAGACTTCCTTTAATTTGCCTCGTAAGCCTCAATGGAATAATGTGGTTCTTTTGTTTTCTGGCCACCTAGCTACGGCAACCAGTCTGTTGAAGGTAGCAATGTACGTCAACAAGTCCTGATTCCCCTGTTGGAGGGACAAGAGTTGATTGTCTACTGCTTGTTCCTGGGTATGGCGAGGAAAAAGTTTTTCCATTTCTCTCTGGAACCCCCCAAAGTCATGTGATAGAGGATCGTCATGGGTTACCAACGGCACCGACCAATCTGCTGCACTACCACTCAGGTATGCTAAGACAAAAGCTACTCTAGCTTGGTCGTTTGGAAATGCTCCAGGCCTACAAATAAAATGAAGGCGGCACTTATTAATGAATGCCACATACTTCTGTGGGTCACCTGAGAACCTTTCTGGTGGTGCCAGGGGCACTGTTACAGGTAACGTGATCTGTACCGGAGTGGGTGGTATGGCAGGGTTTTGCATCATTGGATTGCTTCCAGGTAGAGGCGTCTGTCCTGCTTGTGATTGCAAGTATTGCCTGCTAATCTCTTCAGTGCGTTTTTTGGTCACTATTAGGTCTCTCCGGAGGGCATTAGTCAGGCAGAATGAACCTCAGCACGAAGCTCTCCTAGTAATTGGGCCAATTGATCCATTTTTGATTGTCAAGTGACTCCCTTCAAGCACTCCCACTAAGTCAGTGCCTTGTCTGGGATTGCTCAAGGGAAGCCCTTATTTATATATTTTTATAGCAAGTTATACCCTGGATGATAAACCCTTGTATAACACCCCTCTCTATGAATCCCCCTGATCTCACTGAGCCAAGAAGTAGGTTTGTTTTGCAATTCAAAAGATTTATTGGAAAAATTAAACAATATGTATATATTACACTTTTATAATAAATTAATATTTGATATCACACTTAGGCATATGAATATAATGTTGATCGACAATAGATAATCTGACACTAGCACACTTCTTTACAATCAATGAGCAGTTAGTATAGGAAGGATAAGGTAGCAGAAAATACTTTTATGGATTCAAGGAAAAGCAATGAGGGAAAAATGCAGCACAGAAATAAACTTGATATGATTTCAACAAAAGATAATATGATCACTTTTTCTTTGACAATTCCCTCCCCCCCTATGCAAGATAAGGAGATGGAAGGGGAGCACACAATTCTCAGCAATACAACATGCAATACAAATTTCCAGTTCCCCCAGCGAGCTTAGAGGAAAACAGGTAAGATTTTAAAGCAGGCAAGATCCTTTTAAATGTGGTGGCAATGAAGTGAAAAATATGCTGAAAATGCTTTTAATTCCCTCTAGAGGTTCAGGGTGAGTGAGAGATACCTTAAGTCAGTTCAGGTCAGCCCTACCAAAGATTCAGGGATGGTTATCAGGTTGAAAACGGGATTCAGTAATGGAAGCAAAAGACAGATATTTTTACACGTGGTTGAAATGAAGCAAACTGTCAATTTGCGGCACTTTTTTCCGAGTGCGTCAATCGCGATTACGGAGGAACTATAGCGATTACGGAGGCACAAACGGTTCAAGAGATACGGACGATTTAGTGGAGGTAGATTTTCAGAAATGAAATTACAGTTTCAAAATGACAGATGCGCTTGGAAGGTTTGAATCAACAGGATGGACACACAATTCCTTATGATGCAGTTCTAATAGGTTAAAATAGTTTGAATTAGATTATCTTAAACTAAGAGATTGGTTTTGCACAGTTCTGGCTGAGTACTCAAACTATGAATTTGAAACAGGCCGTCATTCTGGTCAGCAGGTTTGGACTGGACTCCGAGCGGGTGGTTCTGAAGTCACAGCTCTATGGGTCAGCTCTGCTCTGCACTTCACAGCGGTCTGGTCTGGGTCTCTCTGGTTCTGGTCTCTCTGGATACATCACTGCTTTCTGGGTCTGCTACCGGTTCTGGCAAAAGTTCTTGGCAACGAATCCAACAGCTCGCCCGGCTGTAGAATAGTTTGGTTGGATGGCTGGATTCTGAAGGCCTGCTGAGAAGAGTTCTCAGCTTGTGGGTTAGGCATTTGCTTTAAGTTTTGTAGTCTATCTGGAGTCTAAGTTCTGGATTTTCCTTCTAGATGTTGTGTGGTCCGGCAAAATGCTCTGCAAGAAAATGGAAAATGAATGTCTTGCTTGTCCAAGTAGTCTCTTTTTATGTGTTTTGAAAGTGGGTGGGTCGGCTCATTCTGCATGCCCAACCCTCTCATGATTTGATAGGTCAAGGATTCTCTGTGACCTGATTTGAGAAGGGATAGTGTCTCAGAGTCTTACAGTCTATTGAAGAAACGCCCCTTTGCTTTTACTTAGAAAATGATTTTTTCATAACTAACAGGTTTCCCAGATACACATGTCATTGAAATTACATACACATTTCACAGATTAATTTCAGATACACTCTCGCCCAACTCTGATCCCCCTCAGAGCCTGGGTTCACAAATGGCAACATTTTGTGCTATTTAGTGACTTTCGCCATATTGGTTTTTCCTCAAAATTTACACAGACCTGCACCCCTTCCCTGAGCATATTACTGGAAATTACTATGTCTCTATCCTAAACACAGTGTCTGCAATATTAATAAATAGCGGGGTTCGGTCCCAGAACACCGTACAAAGTGGAATTTGGGCTCAAATCGTGAGGGCATTTTTCATTTTCAGGATCCCCAAATTGTACATTTCTGTGAGCTTAATACAAGATTTTAGAAGAATTTAACTTAAACATATATTTGCTGCAATATGAATCCACAGTCCTGTCTGGCCCGCCCCTAGAAACTGGGGGAGTCAGGGATCACATGTCTCTCCTTCCAGGCAGAGCTCTGTTTACAGTCCACACCCAAAATCAGCATACCCCATTCAATTGAAAGGGTCTAACATGTTGGGTCCAGCAGGCTGCAGGGAAGTCCCCTCCCTCTCAATCAACAGGGCCATGCGATATCCTGCCTCCTGGTGTGGGTCTCTGGGGTGTTAAGAGTTATCAGGAAAGGCAAGTCTTTTGAACTTTTAATTACATAAGACCCCCTTCTGTTCACTGCACAGTTCTACAAGACAGCTTTCCTGTCAGGATTTATAGAGCGCCTGCGCCGGTCAGTGTCCAATGCCAGTGCTGCACCTATTTTTGACAGCTGTCTTGAATTAATACATTTCAAAAAGAAAGGATTTTACTTCATAGTATATGATCCTTGCTTGACATGGCATTGATGTGGATCTGCAGTAGAGTAAAGTAAAACACTCAACCATAGTTGGATTTTTGTTTGGTGGTTTCGGGCCCATGATTTTAGCAATTTTTGACATTAATAAAAACGGGCTTTGAACAGAACCATCTTTCTTTGCACTGGTGGGTAGCAGGTCAGGGGACCATTTTGGTGTGTGAAAAACTGCACGGTTCTTCTGGATTCTGGCGCAAATGTGGGCTTTTCCGCCATCTTGGATTTCCTAAGCCCACAGCACCAAATGTTGCAGCATAATCGTCCAAACGTGGTTCAGGACACCCAACATGATGTCTCCATGGCGCCCAGGTGGATTTGTTATAGTAGGTTTCGCGTTCTGTTACGCTCACCTGGTATACAGGGACGCCACCCAGCCGGGTTACTCGCTGGTATGCTTCTCAGCTTTGCCCTTATGTGGTCTGTGGGGAAGGTTCTGCCTGAAAATACAGGAGGACTGTGTTCAAGACTGACCGACTGGGGTGAGTATCCTCCCTCCACCCCCGTATGATTTCAGGCCCTCTGGTGCCCTCTCCTCACCTTGTGGTAGAATTAGGCGTGCTCTCTGTCCTGCCTTCTTTGCAGGGGCGTGTTGTCTTTCATGGGCGAGTGCGGTCCAGTTACTTCACTGACGCCGGCCTGTTTGATATTGTTCAGGTAGGTCTTATTGCTGTTCTTTAGCTTTGTTGCTATCCTGCATGCCTTTCTTTGTTTAAAATGTCTTTTTTCTCCCTTAGGTATGCTGAGCTTCAGCGCAGCAAACTGGCTTGGTTGCGCCCGCTGGTAAACAATGGCGCGTTAAGAGCGCTATGATGTGGTAAGTAAACGCTATGCGCAGCGCTGCGAAGTCTTGCCTTTGCTAACCTGTGTTTTCTTTCCTTGTAGGTCGCAGTGTTCTTCAGCACGAGTGGAATGTCCGGAGTGGTGCCAGCCGAGAGACGACCAGCCAGGTAAGCCTTTTGAGCAGTTCGTAATTTGTAAATGTCTCTACTGCTTTCTTTAATGTTGCCTCTATCTTCCTCTTTCAGGTCGTTCTGTCCGGGAGGTGTGCAGATTCGAGGAAGCTGTTCTCAGTAGCTGCGAGTGTTTAAAGATGAAGACTGCAAGTAAGATGCTGCTGCTAATGATGTTCCTTTTGTCTCCTTGCAGGTTCTGCTTCCCCAAGGTTCAAGGGAATAGCTGGACAGGGTGAGTGTCACGTTGCAAGCTGCAAAGTAGCACGAAGCGTGTTATCTTGCTCGGGTGTGGTTTAAATAGCCCCAAAAAAATATTCCAGGTAAAGTAGTCCTTAGGCTATCACACCCAAAACACTAGACCACATAGCTTGGTTCTTGGGAACCAAGCTATGTGGATGCCTCCATGTTGACTGACAATACAATAAAGTAGTTCCCAAGCACATTGTTTTTCATAGTGTATGAGCCTGGAGCCATAGGCGCCAGGACTGGCCCCATGAGTGCTTTTGAAGAGGATGCCAGGCTCTAGAGGCCCGAGACCTGACTCCACCTGGCCGATGGGTTTGCCAGAGGGGGTTTTGGGCGAGGGTCGTGACACCGACACTAGTTGTTTTTCCACCATTTCTTCAGCTTCCACAGGCATGTCGGTTTTCAAAGTGTACATTCGGATAACATGGCAGGCGCTTGCTCGAAGGGTAGCGCCCCTCCCGAACAACCGAAACAAGCGTCACTGGCAGATTCACTGCTCTGCTAATCAGCTGACCTTGCACTCTCACACTATATTTTTGGAAAGTTTAGGCGGGTCCTGATTACTTAAGGCTCTTCCCAAAGTAGGTCCTATGAACATGCAGTCTCTATTAAAATAGTTTAGTCTCCATTTATAAAAGCAGTCCTCGATTGTCTTGCCCCTCTGAGTTATTGCCACAATACAATCAAGGTAAGTATTGCCACGTGGGCATCAGATCTTTCCAATCTTACTACTGCTCTGCTCCGCTGCTCCACCGCAACACTGTAACACTTCCACACTTCTCCAACGCTTTGCTAGGAAGCTAGTATTTATAAGACACACCCGCCTAGAGTAGTAGAAAGAGAAGAAGTATTACATTGTTCATCCTCTCATTAGAGTGTCTCGCAACACAATAACACTTCCACACTTCGCCAACTCTTTGCTAGGGAGCTAGCATTTATAAGGCATACCCACCTCAGTGGGTCCTTCCTGCACAGATCTCCCTGCTTTTAGTTCACAATGATTCCCGCCTGCACAGATCGCCCTGCTTTTACTTCCCAGTGGGTCCTCCATAGATTTGAGCTGTGGGTCACTTAATATTGCATATTAACTATAGAAAGAAAGAAGACAACTGCAAAAAACAATCATCAGGAGAAGGGATTCATTCTGCTGACATTAATTTGTTTAGAAAAGTGGTTGGGTCAGTTAGTTCCTTTTGGACATACACTGATGAGCACCTTAGTAAAATAGGTAGGAAACACCCTGTAGTCATAGGGTAAGGTAGGCATTTTTCTTTAACACAAATTGTAAATGTACTCACAGTGTCTGCATCCTTCTTCTGACCAGCCACAGTACCCTAGTTCCACTCAATTGCATTTTCCATCCCTAATCCAGCCACATTACCCCCCTATCAATCATCGCTTTGTACACACAATTATTTCTGAACACATCTTGAGGTGTTGATGCAGTCTTCCCCAGATAAACCAAAAATGTTCTACCTGTAACTGGCTCCCTAAGTGACCTCCAAGTGCCCAACTTCACATGGTGTCTTTTTTCCCCACTCAAAATCTCTAGGCTGATGCGATTGCTATTGGTAGTTATAAAGTGCCTACAGCAAGGCCATCTAACCGCTGTCGTCAAAACAATCAGTGTTCCCATATGAGTGACTACATAAACAGAAGACTTTTGAGTCTTTTTCTGAAGTCGAAAAGGTTATTAGACTTTCTACAGTCATGGGGGAGTTCATTCTAGAGATTGATGGCATTGTTTTTCCTCCTCCAAATAGCATTTTGAGGTATTTCCTTTTCGCCTTCTCCCGATATTATCGCGGGAATCACTTGCATCAAGCACTCACAAGAAATGGTGGCTGTTCAATTCGGAAAAGCCTCTCTGCTGCAAAACACCAGGGCCAAAATATATTAAGTTAAGGAGCAGGGGTACTGCTGAATATTTATAAAAAACCACTTAATGGATTTACCCCCAAGCCAGTCACGGAAATTAAGTCATTGCTTTGTGCCCAAATTATTTCTTATTTGGTCCAAATCTGCTGAGCGGTTTACATGTTATGGCTATTCAAATACTGAACTTTGTCCGTGTGTCAATAGGCTGAAAACAGTGTTTTGCTTTCTTAAAAACATTTTAATTTCTTAACAAATCTTTAGCAACATTTCCAGACTGGGGGATGGGGGAAAAGCATAAAAAACCTTTTGTTTGAAAAATGTTATCCAAATCCATCCACCAAGTCAAAGTTATTAGCAATAGAATTTTTGGATTTCCCGTGGC
This sequence comes from Ambystoma mexicanum, assembly GCF_040938575.1. Classification (NCBI taxonomy): domain Eukaryota; kingdom Metazoa; phylum Chordata; class Amphibia; order Caudata; family Ambystomatidae; genus Ambystoma; species Ambystoma mexicanum. The sequence goes on from NC_090929.1 coordinate 282,367,657, forward strand.
TCATAGGTATCTCCTTAGCTATACGGCATTGACCAAGAATTATGATCAGATGCACCAGGATTTAAATATTCTGATGCAACAGAAGTTGCAGCTGATCAAAGAAAAAGATGCTTTAAATTTGAAAATGGACCTAAATAAGGGTCATCCTGTTTCTCAGGAACTGGCCAGAATGAGGGAAGAAAGTAGAGATTTTATGAAGCATTGGAGATAAGTAGATGCTACCTGTTGGATGCTGCACATAGTAGAGGCACTCAGGAGTGAGAACTTGTTATTTTAAAAGAAAAATGCATTGAAAATGCATGCAGCATGCAAGACTCTCAGTGGGATAACGAGATCCACCAAGAATAGGTAAAGAAAGTGAGGGACCGGTTGGCGGATCAGAGCGGTTTGCTTGAAGCCAGCCAAGTCCAGATGGATTACATGCGATTTAAAAATGCAACTCTCTGAATGTAAGCAAGAAATCCTGGCAGAGAGAAACAAGGGTGCAACATTAAATAAAGAAATAAAAGATTACAAACTGGCACTGAGACAGTCTGACAAACTTATGTATGGGATAGGGGCCTATGGTGGCGGGGAGCAGCCCTTCTCATCAAGGCCTTCATACCAATTACTTACAACTCCCCATGTGCAGTCTGGAACTGATATCATGCATGCATTTTACAGAGAACAGGGAGACATGAGTCAGGCTGGCTCACCTATCCCTAGCCAGATCAGGAAGGCCAGTCCTTATCTGATATTGATGGCTGTTCCCTCTTGACAAACAGAAGAGAAGGTGGTCAGACCACAGTGTTGTGGGAGGTCAAAGATAGACCAGAGAAATAGACTTACATAAGATGATGGTGTAGACAGACCACCTAGACCACTTGGCTGAAAGGGAAAGGCAAAAGCTTCAGCCTATGAAGGGTATTTAAAAAACATTCACACATTCAGGGGAATGGGTGGCTGAGCCTAGACCACTTGGAAGCACGGAAAGTACATATGATCAACATTCAGAAGAAGGAACTGGGTATTCTCTGTCAAAAATGTACTACAGGGAAAATGACCCTGAGAGCTCATGGCGACACAGTGGAACGGAGGAGTCTAGAACCCATGCTTGGGGAGGCATGCATAAAATATCAGAGATGGGGAGCGCCAAGAAGACAGTGACTGGAGTTTAAATAGCAGCACTGACTCTGAAGGAAAATGGACTTAGGTTCCGAGGCGCAGAAGGAAAACCAAACTGAAAAAGGGGTTTGTTCAGGACCCCATAAGGCAAATTAAAGCCATAAAAAGATTTTTGACCCCATACCACAAGAATAGTTATTTGGTGTGGGAACATTTGGAAATATACAAACAAATTATGTCATCATTTGAAATAAAAAATGATGTCAATTGTGTGGCATTTTTAAAATGGATTTTTCCCACTGAATTCCCCCCTATGCTGAATAGTTTATTTGCAAGACTGGAAGAGCAAGATCATTATAAATTGTCCAGCTATAAGGTGGCCATTTTGAAAAACGTTGTTGGCCCACTGAAACCCACAAAAGGGGCACAAGCTGCCTACAACTAACAATGTGAGGATGATCAGGTGCTTAGGGAGTTTGCACACGAATTGAAAAGTGCATCTGCAGAAAATTCCAGGCGGGTGAATACCAACCTCAAAGAATTTGTTACCACATACTTCCACGCATTACCCAAATATATTGATAGTCAATTTGTTTGGGATTTCCATGAGTGTAGGACACTGGATTGGGGAATAGAGCAAGCTACTAGGATTTATGAGGTGCAGAAAACCACAGACAAGAAAGGTAACTCCAAACCCTCAAAACCAAATACCACATCTACAGCGGCAAAGTTGGCAGAAGTGAAAACTACCCCTCCTCTGGACCTTGAGACTGTGAGGCCTAAAAATACTCCTGAAATGACAAGAAGAATGAGATTCAGAGGAAACCCTCTGCCCAGGCCCAATCGAGTGGTAGTCAATTAGAGCATCAAAATAATGACCATTCTGGCACTACCAACTACATAAGTCCTAGGTACAAAGGTACAAGGCCCTTTACAGGCTTTATGTACACTCCCCGAACACAAAGGGTGGGACTCAAACCAGGAAAATATATGTCCCCAGAGAATTTCCCTCTGAAGTTCCTGCAGGAAAGAAGTACCACACCACCTCCAAACATGAATTGTTCAAACAGGTATCCTCCAACCCTAATTTTCAAAACAGACTCCCTTCACTCTTGTTCCAGGACAATAGATCCTTGAACCAAGGAGACTGGAGAAGCAGGACTTAAAATGATCATGAACATTTTCAATCAGGGATAGTTACACTTCGATGGTGCAACAGAGGTATGAGCAACAACCTTCCTACAACCCTGAAGGAAGAGAAAAATGTACCCTGTTGGAGCGAAAGGTCGAACAATTTACTGAAGACTTGGGGTGCATGATGAGGGCTCAGTCAAATCATAAGTCCAACCATTTCTTTCAGAATGCCTCAACACCTGGGTCTGATGCCCCAGGGGTAAAATGACTGGAGGAAAGTCCAGACAATCAAAAGGTTCCTGAGGATGGGGTCCTGGTTGAAAGGACATGACAATCCCTTGAGAAAGCTTAATTTCTTACATGAATAGAAACCCTGGAAACCTCTCAACCTGATAGTGACTCTTCTACCACCAAGAAGCTAGAACCCAAAGAACAGAGGGTAGGTTGAAGAAGCCAAAGAAAAACTCATTTTGAGGAGAAAGAAAACTATATCATTGCCTTTGAGAGAGATGAATCCCAGAAGGATTCAAGTAAGCAAATCATTTTCAGCAAAGGGGGAATCCCTCAGCAGGATAAATGGGTACCGAGAGAATCTGACTCTGAAAGTATAGATATGGAGGCCAGCCCAGGTAGAGAAATTCCTAAAACTCAACCCTGTGAGTCAGATAATCCCATGACCGTAGAGCTATCCTCCCCACTAACAGGTTCTCAGGACTGTCTTCAGATACAAAGGGATAGCAAAGAGTCTGGGGAGAATGAGATCCCCTGCTACAAATATAATTTCAAATATTAGGTTTATTCACGCAGATTCACGATCTCAGACACTGGAACTCAGTCATCAACAGGGTGAGGTTGCCACGGAAACCGCCCAAGATCACACTGCAATGAAATTCAAAATGAATAAGTTGACGGCCAAGCTGGCCACCAACTCACACTTTCTCTGTAGGTTTAAAGCTAAAGATGGGATATATTATGTCCCTATCACAGTGCAGGATCACTGAATTATTAGCTCTGGTGGATACTGGATCCCACGCTACTTTCATATCTAAAGAAGCTTTTGGCCGACTGAATGTAGAAAGGAGGGAAGGTCACCAGAATCCCCTCATACCTCTTTCCAGACAACTCCAAAACTTTGATGTGAATGATATTTCCGTTGAAGGCACTGTGGACCTGGAAATATAAACAGGGCAACATTGTTTGACAAGCCTGTTGATAGTCGTGACTCCAGAGGGCACTCCCTGTTTACTGTGGAATGATTTCCTTTGGAGGATTAATTATCAAATCTCTACAACCATTAATGTGAAGAAAAGCCAATTAGATCACGTGGAAGCATTGGCAAAGGACGAGGCCTTGACCATAAAACCTGCTGACAAAGGAGGTGCAATTGTTGTTATGGACACTGATGACTACACAAGGAAATGCCTGCGGTTACTTGACGATACTAATACATACACAAAATTAAATGGGTATCCAATCATGAGAATAAGATCGCTCATTGAAGAAATAGTGGAGGAAGCATTGGACAATGAATGGATAAGTAACAAAACAAGTGAATTCCTAATCAACCAGCACCCCATCACACCGGTATTCTATGGACTGCCAAAGATCCATAAAAATCACAGTGATCCTCCACTCAGACCTATTGTAGCTGGCACCGACAGCATTTTCGATCCATTGTCCATATATATTGACCGCTTACTCCAACCTCTCATCCAGAACATTCCAACTTACCTTAAGGATACTACAGACTTTTTAAACTGCATTCAGGAGATTTGAGCATTGAGTTCAGACTGCATATTGTTCAGTATGGATGTGTGCAGTCTGTACACATCCATCCCACATGAGGAAGGCATCCAAGCAGTTGATTGGCTGTTGTTGAACTCACAAGTAACGCGAGGAGACCCCCAACTGATTATGAAACTTCTTAGTTTGATACTGAATAATAACTATTTCAAATTCCAAGGAAATTACGATCGCCAAATCACGGGAACCTCTATGGGGTCAGCCATGGCCCCAGTGTACGCTAATACCTTTATGTATAAATTCGAACATAAATATTTATTGGAAAATGCAGACTGGTCGAACAAGATATTAATTTGGAAACAATGTATTGATGATATCTTTGGTATCTGGTGTGGCACAATGGAGGATCTGACTGCCTTTTTCAACTTTTTGAACTCAGTACATCAGACCATTAAGTTCACAATGGAAGTAGGAACACCATCTCTGCATTTCCTAGACATTTGCTTGGAGATTAGAAACAACCAAATCACCACCAATGTCTATCACAAACCTACCGATGTTAACAATTTATTACATTTTTCCAGCTTTCATCCTAAATCCATGTTGGGTAGTCTACCCTACAGCCAAATCTTGAGATTGAAAAGGATCGTCTCAGATCCAGCGGGACTGGATATTGAATGCATTAAATTATTGGATACATTTTCAAAGAGAGGCTATCCACAATCAATTCTAGAGGAACTACTTACACCTAAGATCAAAAATAAAGAAACACCATTACTCTACATTACTAAGTACTCGCGCCAGAGTTTTCAAGTGGGGAGATCAATCAAAAAACACTGGGGAATTCTCCAAAATGACCCTTGTCTTGCAAAATTATTCCCAAAATCTCCAATGATGGCCTTCAAAAGAGGCCAAAACTTGAGAGAAACATTGGTGAGAGCCGAAAAACCGCCTAAAGAGAAACAGCAGTTATTACAGACTAGAAAGAAAGGCACATTCCCGTGCTTGGGATGTTCCCATTGCAACAAAGTAATCAAAGGCGAAAATGTAACACATCCTCAATCTGGCAAGAAGTATAAACTACGTGAATACGCTACCTGCATGTCAACAGGGGCTATTTATGCAATTAAGTGCCCTTGTGGTAAATTATATGTGGGGCAGACTACAGGAACAGTGAAAGCAAGTCTTACTGAACACAAATCAAACATCCAATGCAAGAATACAAAGTTCCCACTGGCAAGACACTTCATTGAACATCAACATACAATAGCCCAGTTTAAATTCCAGATTTTGGAGGTAGTCAAGAAACCATATAGAGGGGGAAACTATCAATCTATTCTCTCCCGCAGGGAAAAGTTCTGGATACACCAACTTGATACACTAAACCCACATGGTCTGAATGAGGAGTTCTCTCTGAGGTGTTTTATCTGATCCCTTATTAGTTGACATATTCTTATCCTCCATCCACATTCTTCTTTCCTTTTCCACAATGGGGGTTAATCTAACTCCTATAAATATAACTAGGTCCCTCATGGTACTTAGTTGAAGTAATAAAAGAATTCTTACAGTGGAACAGTTGTTAAGTCATCAACAGTCCGGGATTTGTTAACCGGCCCACTGCCTATAACTGTGTACTTATGATTATTCTGCATTTTTCAATTATCGTATTTTGTGTGAACATACAATATGGTTGTTACCCTGCTGTGGGGATCCCCACTGTGCCCGATGTGCATTGCTCATGTTCGTGCCACTTAATAATCCAATTTCGACTTGTTTAGTCTGATTACTCATCAGTCTCTAGCCGATATTTTCTACTCGACTGCACAGCCCGACAGTATAATTGGCTCATGCCCCCCTTTTTTTTAAACATTCATTGATGCCTGATGATATTGTTGACTCACATTGGCAATCAGATGCTGCATCTACAATCAGCATCATGTACACTCTAAGATGGCGCCCACATATCTACCACTTAGCTTGGCTATTCACTTTGAAGGACTTAAAGTAGTCCGTTTACTATGTCAGTCACCGTGTAACGAGCCACAGAGGTCTTGCCGAACACAGAGAGGGTTGCTAGGGAGACGTGTAAACCCACCGCCGGGCGAGCGAAGGAATGCTCTTTTCTGTTCACTAGACGCGCGGCATTGGATACTTACACATTGAAGTGACAAGCTCCTCTCTGCTCGCTAATGTGGATCGTCTGATTCGCATCATAGAGGTAAGCAGGAGCTTTTAAACACTCTCGAATGGGTTAGGAGCATTATTCTAGAGTCATTGCTAACTTCAGAGCTCACTTGGCAGCAACTCAGCTCACTCGTAATTTTCTCCATTTGTTCCCTTCACAGAACACTGAATCTCTCTCTGTACTTACAGTGCCTGGCACTCCAGGACATCCATTAAGGATGTAGGATATACCTGTTTCAGACCTCCAGATCCTCTGACCTGGTAGTTAAGCCGCCACCTCTTGTCATTTTTTAGCCATCTTGAGTATAAGCACATTTTGACTCTGTCTATGTACCTCGTATACTTGGCATGAATACATATTTACTATAACTTTATGTAATATCTCATGATTAGCTTCTAGACCCATTAAGTTTTTTCTCACAAGCTGCTAATTATGTATCACATTAAAGGTACTTTTACTACACGGGTCATTGCCATACTTCTCATTTTTGTATTTTAGGAGCTCCACACTCAGGATTAGAGCTTTTCATTTATACTGGTGTGTGAAGATTTGGAACACATCTCTTTCAACCTGTCTTGGGGATGACACAGTTTTCATCCACCTCAGACTCAAGGTATTCCTATTAGGAAATATGGATGCTATTTGTCTTATAAGCACACTTTAAATTTGAGTTTTCCATTCTTGGGACATATATTGAGCATTCCGATGCACATTGACCGCGGTGGCGGCTCCTACGAGCAGGGTACACTATATTAGCAGCCTTTATAATCTTTGTGACTTGACACCAAAATGTTTGATTGTCTTTTGTTTATCTATTTATCTATGTTATGTAAGAACCTAACATAATTAGATAATAATGATTATATGTACGTGAATTCAACGGGATTGCAGTTGAAAGGACTGAAATACTCTCTATTCATTTATTTTCCACAGTTAAAACCTGCTTGTCTCAAGAAGAAGGGATATTCTTCCCGAAAAACGTCAGCCATTACTTAATTGTATACACGGACCACCATTTTCCTATCATTTTGTTGACAGCTATCTTGGTTCTCTTTCGGTTCAAAATCTAAGTGTGAAATTATGTTTTACTACAAATTAAAACCTCTTTGGTTTTTTTCTAACTAAAAAATATAAGTGATTTCTCTCATTATTCAGGCAATTTAAAGATAATGTAATGATTAAGCTGAAATTTTCTTTACATTGTTGAACCATCAGTTGATGGATTTTGAAAAGAGTGCAGGGGACGGGAGGGCTCCTACCTTTGGATCCTCATTTCTCTCTCTACTTACACGTTATAGTGATTCTGTGCCAGGATCACTTTTCCTCCCTCGCACCTGAAAATAATAACTATATTACTACACATGTAGATAGTTCACCTTACAATTCAAATACTTGGTAGTGCACCTACTGAATCCCCTTTTTTTCCTTTGGAGGTTATCACCTCTGGTTGAATGCATTAACCAGGTCCTCTGGACTCAGACTAACCTAGCCTTAATGACATCTGTCATTTAATTGAGCAGTGCTCCGATCAAATGGAATTTCACTTCCAGAACCACCAAGTCCCAGACAAAAGCATTATCTCTGTAAGAGAACAAACTGGCACTGTGAACTCTTCACAACTAGTGAAGATCAACCTTCCCTCCAGCTACAAGAGTTACTCCACACAGGAAGGGAGCACTGAGATTCTATACAAATCCATATTTAGGAGAAACCCCAAGTCCTGTAAAAGAGGAAGATGAAAAATCAGCTCAAAGTCTGACCAATATTCAGAAAAAGTGAAAACAATTGACTTCCCCGTTCAGAAAAAAAGGGGGTTGGGCCAATACTAGACACAGGATGTCTGAATAATGGTAAAAGATTCATCTGAGTGGGATTATTCAGGCAACTCCAAAAAGATCAGACCATTCTCACATTTAAATGATTTGTTAAATGGAAAGTGGCTTTGAAAACACTGAATTCTAGCAGGTGTATGCTAAATAGTTCTATTGGCAACAGAACTATAGACCATAATTGTTGGGTCATTAGAGATGTCCTTTCTGATTTTCATCTGGGTAGCAACATTCTCCATCGATTCGCAATTAGTCTAGTATTGATCAACATCAAAGTATAGTCATGACTGGGGGTAACCCCATGGACTTTGACAACACTGAGAGGGCATTTTGGTCAGCTCAATTTCTGCCTTATGCAGTGGACGTGTTAGTGTGAAAAGTTGATATCACCAGAACAAGTATAACAGTTAATTATGCCCATCAACATTAGACTAGGATAAAACCTTGAAAATAAGGACGCTTACATAAATTTAAACTCCCCTTCAGCAAGGGTTGTGTTTATATTCAACAACTCTAGTGGATCTCGAGCATGACACCGACACTCAAAGTATAACTTTGGGTGTGGAAAACTATTGGAATGGAGGTTGATGCCCAACAGTATTCTATTGATTTAAGGAATTAAATTATAGGATCAATTGCAAACAACTGTTTCAACACCATTGACAGTATTCCTCCATAATTCTTTTTTTAACCGGTGATGGGGGGGGGGATTTCTTGGTGTACTCTTTACCCTTTGCCATCAGGCAGGATGAGATGCTGTTTAGAGTCAATTACCCCTACCTCCAATCCACAGAACCTCATGTCCAGGTAAACACCATGTTTCAGGTAAACACCATGTTTCAGGCAAATGGTCAAGCAACAGATCAATCTAGCTAACGCCTGTGAGGCTGAGGAACAAAGACAGCAGATGATACAGGTATTTGTTGTCTTCCAGGATATCCTTTCAGTGGATTCTTATGATTGTGCTATTCAAAAAGAGGGGATCAAGACTGATGATGTTGTATAGAGTCCCTGTACAAAATCTGCAGTCTGATACTTCAATTTACCAAAATGTAAAAAGCTTTTATTATTTTGCTGGATGTAAAGTGAAAAAATTAAAACGTTTTCAAGAAAACATAAAAACACAGGAGGGAGGGGGACATGGAAAGAGGAGGGGGGCACTTGGTGAGTGCCTGTCTGGGAATTGAAGAGTTTTATGTTTTTCAAGGGTTACCAGGGGAATTCCGCAACATGGGTAGTTCAATGCCGCTGTACATGTATTTTGTTGCCATTATTGGGGGAAACCCACTGGAATGCAGAGAGTGAAAAAAAAGTAATTTTACACCTGCAGTGATCACATCTACTAGGCAGGGCGTAATGGGTCTCTGTGCCAAAGGTCATGGCTAGTGTAATCCAAAGCTGACTATTGGTGCAACATGTACAGAGGACAGGGCCAAATGCCATGGCTAGTGCACCCCAAAGAAACCTATTGGTGCACATGTAGAGTGGTCACAGTTGAACGCAGAGGCCACTGGCAATGGCCAAACACGGGTGTAATTTTAGGCCGGACAAGTGTGTTTGTCCCCCCAATTTTTGTGGCACGCCATTTGGTCCCACTCATTTGGCAAGGGCCCTTTCCTTTACATTTCATGCCCCCTAAATCCCCCAACATTTTCAGTAAAGTTACTACACTGTGGTCAAAGGCCATTGCTAGTGGCCCCCAAAGAAATCTATTGGTGCAACATGTACAGTAGCCACAGCCGAATGCCATGGCAGGGGGGTTCCGAAGCATCTATAGTTTAACAAAACCCTTGAAATTAAGTGGAAGCACTTCAGTTAGGAGAGAGTTAAGGTGATCAGATTAAGGGGTCGATTCATGGAAATAATGTGCGCCGAAAATTCCCGCGCAGAAGTGCCAAAATGTGCGAATCGCAGTGCAAGTGCGAAAATCGCAGTGCAAGTGCGAAAATCGCAGGGAAACCAGCGCACAGCGATTCATGGAAGTCCGTGCGCGAGAAAAACATTGGAGGTGCGCTAAAAATGTGCGCCGCGCACGCCGGCGCACAAGTCATCCAACAGCGTGCGCCACGGCCACTGCGAAATCGCACATAGCGCAGCGCACATCACAAAAGTAGGCGGAACACGGGGCGTAACACTCGGAATGGGGAACAACGCGTGAAAATATGGGCGTCACGGGGGAAGTACAGGAGGCAAGTGCGCGGAACGCCCACACGCTCGCCTACAACCCGTATTCATGGAATCGAATAGGGCAAACCAGCGCACGGTCAAAGACGCGCACAGGGCCAAACAAGTACGCCGCAAGAAAGCAGGCGGTAGCGCCCCTGCGACTTAAAAAAATGTGCGCCAAAATGTGCGCTAACAAAAAGCACCCATATACAGCCATGATGAATGGGCCATACAGTGGCCCTCTAGGACAAATGAGGTGCAAATGGGCACCAACAAACACGGACACCCGCTGTGTGAAAAATAGCGTGTGCGCGTGTTCCTGGGTGCGTGGGAAGTTCCACACGCGATTGGCCTGGGTACATGTACTTCGGGGTGCGCGGGAAGTTCCACACGCGATTAGCCTGGGTACGTGTACTACGGGGTGCGCGGGAAGTTCCACACGCAATTGGCCTGGGTAGGTGGGGGTGCGAGGGAAGTCCCACACGCGATTGGCCTGGGTACGTGTACTTCGGGGTGCGCGGGAAGTTCCACACGCGATTGGCCTGGGTAGGTGGGGGTGCGCGGGAAGTTCCACACGCGATTGGCCTGGGTACGTGTGCTACGGGGTGCGCGGGAAGTTCCACACGTGATTGGCCTGGGTAGGTGGGGGTGCGCGGGAAGTTCCACACGCGATTGGCCTGGGTACATAAACTTCGGGGTGCGCGGGAAGTTCCACATGTGATTGGCCTGGGTAGGTGTACTTCGGGGTGCGCGGGAAGTTCCACAAGCGATTGGCCTGGGTACGTGTATTCCGAGGTGCGCGGGAAGATTCACACGCGATTTCAGCAGGGTACGTGTATTTCGGTGGTGCTGGGGAATGCTACACGTGATTTGGCCATGTGGGTCCTCCCAGGTGTTCCCTCTACACCCTCCACGGCCCCTGCAGGCAGCCCACACCACAGGGTACTACCCTGCACCCCCACTCATGTCCCACAGGCAACCCATCCACCATGGCCATGCCCACCAGCCAACCTACATGTCACCTTGCACTACTGATCACCAACACATGTTTCCCATCACCCCCACCCCCCAGGGGCAGTCTCCACCAGGCCCCCACTCATGTCCCCTATCACCCCCACCCCCAGCCACCAGGGGCAGCCTCCACCAGGCCCCCACTCATGTCCCCTATCACCCCCTCACCCCAGCAGTGCAGGGGCAGCCTCCACCAGGCCCCCACGCATGTCCCCTATCACACCCACCCCCCAGCAGTGCAGGGACAGCCTCCACCAGGCCCCCAGTCATGTCTCCCATCACACCCACCCCCCAGCAGTGCAGGGGCAGCCTCCACCAGGCCCCCACCCATGTCTACCACCACCCCCACCCCCCAGCAGTGCAGGGGCAGCCTCCACCAGGCCCCCACTCGTGTCTACCACCACCCCCACCCCCAGCCACCAGGGGCAGCCTCCACCAGGCTCCCACTCATGTCCCCCTGCACCCCTACCCCCCAGCCACCAGGGGCAGCCTCCACCAGGCCCCCACTCATGTCCCCCATCACCCCCACCCCCCAGCAGTGCAGGGGCAGCCTCCACCAGGCCCCCACTCATGTCTCCCATCACCCCCACCCCCCAGCAGTGCAGGGGCAGCCTCCATCAGGCCCCCACTCATGTCTACCACCACCACCACCCCCCAGCAGTGCAGGGGCAGCCTCCACCAGGCTCCCACACATGTCCCCCTGCACCCCCACCCCCCAGCCACCAGGGGCAGCCTCCACCAGGCTCCCACACATGTCCCCTTGAACCCCCACACCCCAGCACCAGGGTCAGCCTCCACCAGGCCCCCACCCATGTCAACCACCACCCCCACCCCCCAGCAGTGCAGGGGCAGCCTCCACCAGGCCCCCACCCATGTCTACCACCACCCCCACCCCCCAGCCACCAGGGGCAGCCTCCACCAGGCCCCCACCCATGTCCCCCTGCACCCCCACCCCCCAGCCACCAGGGGCAGCCTCCACCAGGCCCCCACTCATGTCCCCCATCACCCCAACCCCGCAGCAGTGCAGGGGCAGCCTCCACCAGGCCCCCACTCATGTCTACCACCACCCCCCAGCAGTGCAGGGGCAGTCTCCACCAGGCCCCCACTCATGTCTGCCATCACCCCCACCCCCCAACAGTGCAGGGGCACACTCCACCAGGCCCCCACCCATGTCTACCACCACCCCACCCCCCAGCAGTGCAGGGGAAGCCTCCACCAGGCCCCCACCCATGTCTACCACCACCCCCACCCCCAGCCACCAGGGGCAGCCTCCACCAGGCCCCCACTCATGTCCCCTATCACCCCCACCCCCCAGCCGTGCAGGGGCAGCCTCCACCAGGCCCCACTCATGTCTACCACCACCCCCACCCCCCAGCAGTGCAGGGGCAGCCTCCACCAGGCTCCCACACATGTCCCCCCCGCACCCCCACACCCCAGCCACCAGGGGCAGCCTCCACCAGGCCCCCACTCATGTCTCCCATCACCCCCACCCCCCAGCAATGCAGGGGCAGCCTCCACCAGGCCGCCACCCATGTCTACCACCACCCCCACCCCCCAGCAGTGCACGGGCAGCCTCCACCAGGCTCCCACACATGTCCCCCCCGCACCCCCACACCCCAGCCACCAGGGGCAGCCTCCACCAGGCTCCCACATATGTCCCCCTGCACCCCCACCCCCCAGCTGTGCGATTTGCCTGGGTATGTGTACTTCGCGGTGCACGGGAAGTTCCACACGCGATTGGCCTGGGTACGTGTACTTTGGGTTGCGCGGGAAGTCCCACATGCGATTGGCCTGGATACGTGTACTTCAGGGTGCACGTGAACTTCCACACGCGATTGGCCTGGGTACGTGTACTTCGGGGTGCGCGTGAACTTCCACACGCGATTGGCCTGGGTACGTGTACTTCGGGATGCGCGGGAAGTCCCACACGCGATTGGCCTGGGTACGTGTACTAAGGGGTGCGCGTGAACTTCCACACGCGACTGGGCCTGTGAGAGTGGGGTACATGTATTCCAGGGGTGGGTGGGAATATTTACCCGCAACTGGGCCTGGGAGAGCGTGCTACGTGTATTCCTGGGGTGGGCGGGAAGATTCACACGTTCGCCTACGACGTGCCGAAAAATAAATGGTCCAATCCTGAGACACGTACGCCAGCCTGAAGCAGGCGTACGTCGACCCGCGCAGCATGAAAGTGCACGCAAACAACAAACAAGCTCATACGGCAGGATGAATATACCATTCCTAGCAGCAGTGGCCGCGGGTTACCAAAGGAGGAGGAGGATAGTGAGGGCCCGAATTTTCACTCCCAGAACCAGCCTTTTTGGGATGCCTGATGACCAGGTGTATGGGAGGTACAGGTTTCCCCCACACATAATACTGGACCTGGTCAGTGAGTGGGAGGATGACCTCACATCACCCACCCTGCGCTCCCAAGCACTCAGACCCCTGGAGAAGGTCCTCAATGTACTGCACTTCTTGGCCACAGGATCATTTCAGCGGACAAGTGCCATAGTGGGTGGGGTGTCACAGGCCACGCATTCACGCTGCCTACACCAGGCCTTGAACATCATCACTGCACGCCCATCAGTCCATAGGCACATATACCTGCCCAGGACACATGCAGAAAGGCAGGCTGCCACCCTCGATTTCTACGGTGTGGCACAATTCCCAAAAGTGCTAGGTGCCATTGACTGCACCCATGTGGCACTACGTCCCCCCAGGGCATCTGAGCACATCTATCGGAGCCGCAAGCACTGGCATTCCATCAACGTGCAGGTAGTATGTAATGCTAAGGGAATCATCACCTCAGTATATGCCAACTATCCAGGGTCCACCCACAACAGCTTCATTTACCGAATGTCTACCCTAAGCCGGGACCTAGAAGCTGGGCGGCATGGCGATACATGGCTGCTTGGTGAGTATGAATGCCACTGCACATGCATGCATGTCAGATGCAGAGTTATGTCACTACCCCACTAATGATACCCATCACCTCCTCACCAGAAGACAGTGCTTACCCTCTGAGCACCCACATGATGACGCCAATTCGGAACCCCATCACGCCTCCAAAGGTAAGATACAACACAGCCCATATTGCAACCCGGGGCATAGTGGAGCGCACATTCGGAGTGCTCAAGTCACGCTTTCGCTCCCTTGACCGTTCTGGCAGGCAGCTGTTATATGCACCCCCAGTAGTGTGCAGGATCATAGTGGCAGCATGTGTCCTGCACAATGTTGCAACACGCCGTGGCCTGGCTGTGGACATGGTGGTGCCCCCACATCTGGGCACGGGGTGAAGCAGCCCGTACGCAGCTGGTGGCTAATTACTTCACATAGAAATCACACCCCAGTGGAGTGCACACAGGCCTGGCACATACCATCTGATAAGCAATGATGACTCCACCTGACAATTAAGACGAACAAAGGGACTGTCAACTGTCAGAACCATAGCAGCCTGAGATTGTTCATGTGGAAGTGTCACAATGTGTGCATCCCTACCTACACAAACACCACCAATGCAGTGTCATGAAAAGACACTTCCATGCTGCAGAAATGAATACCCACTCGCAAAATACTACATGAAAACAGTGCCATGTCACCCACCCCCTCCCCGGCACGGCCACACAACACACCATGGCATGTCATGCAATGTGAGAGGAAAAAAATTAATCCCCACAACATGCCCCAAGTGTCACCAGCTACAGTGTCCCTAATGGAAACATGTCCACACATGAAATGCTCACAGTAATGCAGGACCTACAACCCACATTACCAAATACTTACCAAGAATACCAATCACCTACACAACCTCCAACCTACCTTAAACATGACATTACAGACTTAAAAATTAGCTAGCCTCACCACCTGATGATGACAGCCCTCCGAACACTTCCAAGTATACAGTGTTAGCGCCACGCAAGAGTGTAGGTGCACTGCTTACAACATGGACTCCAGTTCCAAGGTGGACCGCATTGTGAAGACATGAGGAATGGACCTGCAAATATGGAGGATGAGATGGATGCAGAGGCACATATCAATACACCATGCAGTGTACAATACAACAACAATATGCACTAGGAATGTATACACAGTATTGACTACAGACTGCCCACACAGCTCATGGGAGTCCAATGTCACCATGTACGTCAATGTCACTTGGGCACACCCTTTGCAAGCCCATGGAAACGGGAAGCAGGAGGGGTGTGTGTGACAAAAACCCAAGCATCTGAACCAAATCCATGACAAGGCTGCATGTGCCCAGCCACAATGCAGCGTATGCCCACGGGAGCCACACAAGGCAACACACTGTCCCAAAAAAAAAAATCAAAAATGGCCATTAATGGGCCCGGGGAGGTGGGGGAGGCCACCCAGGAGGTCCGAGGACAGGGTGCACACCAAAACCCACCTGTGTGGATCTTGCGAAAAAAGAACACCTCCATGGGCTCATGGCCTACATGGCTACCCTATTGTGGGAGTATCACTGCTGTCGCTCTCCTCACCCTCTGCAGCTGCATCAGGAGGTGGTGGCACTATGGGAGGCAGCCCACGCAAAGCCCTAGTCTGTTCCTCCATGGCTGCAAGCATGCGGGTGTGGTAGTTCTCGTTCTGGAGGATAAGTGTGCGGAGGTCCCCATGCAACAACTCACGGGATGCCTGGACCTCTGCCCTAGTTGCCTGCATCACAGCTTAGAGCGTACAGGTGAGACGCTCCAGCTGCTGTTCTGTCCTTCGGTTTGTTGAAGCCTCAAGCTCAACAAGAGTCGTCCTGAGGTGAAGGAGTTCCAGCCTCATGGCTTCCCTGTTGCCCTGGGACTCTATGGAGATGGCTTCCTGCAGAGTCGCCAGTGCCGCCCGCCTGTCCCTGTCGGACACCAACATGTCCTCCCTGTGTGACTGGCAGATGGAGTCGGTTGCCTGCTGTAGTCGCTCCATCAGCCTTTCGGGGGGGACAATGGAAGTGGCCACCCTATCCATGGCCTGAGCCATCATCTCTGATGATGCTGCCTGTTGGGTTGCCATACCGTAAATGGATTGCTCCCATGCGGTATTGCCAGGTGGCGTATGGCCACCACGTCCGCGGGCACCACACCTGTCTAGGGCAAGGCGAACTGCACCTTGCTGTGCCGGCACTGCCTGAGGCTGCAGGACTGTATTCCCCCTCTGATCTGCTGGCCCAGGAACAGGATCAGATGTCGCGGAGTGTGACCCTGCATCCGTAACCACCAAAGGCATACCTGCCAACACTGACATCCCCATTGAGGGTTCTAACCCTGGTGCAGGTGGGTCGGACAGAACAGAATCCCTCCCAGGAACACTCACCTGCGACGGCACGTAGGTCTCATCATCCGAATCGACACCTGAATACAGCTCGGGGGAGGTGCAGCCAGAGACACCCCTTGAGAGCACGACCTGCAGCAGTTGTGGGTTCTCATCCACCACCACACCACGTCCCTCACTGGTGGTCGGTCGGCCCTCAGACCCCTCCTGGGTCTGCACCATCTCCACAACCCCAGCAGTATCAAGTGCGTCTTCCCCTGCAAAGACATAAAAGAAAACAAATGGAAACAGGCATTAGCACCATGGCACACAATTAGGGCTGAGAGGCTACAGAAACAGTACTTGATTGACACATGTCCCACATGACTAAAACACTCCCATGCATGCACCGTCACTGCGTGTGATGGAGAGGCAGATGGCACACATTGATGACACCAAGATGGAAGATGAACACATTTGCTGCATGCTGCCTAGCAGTGGCATCACACATTGGCCAGTGATTGGCAGGTCAAATACACATGCCATCACACAGATGGCATGTACCCTAGCCATAAAGTGAAGAGGGAGAGGAGGTCACCAATTGTTCATTCAGTCCAGTTTGCTCATATAATTGATTATTTTCATTGTAATGGTTCAAATGTTTAACCTGCAGCTGTCAGTCAAAAATGGTCCTAAACTAATCATGTCCAGGAAACTGAGCCAGTCCACTGTACCATAGCCATGTCAGACATGTGACAATAGGACTGAGAAATCCCGAGTAAAAGTGGTGCTATGCAAACAATCTGCCTGAATAAACAGAGGTAAATAAGCAACAGTGTTGTGGCAAGATGACACTCCAAGAGCAACTGGCGTGGTGTTGGGCTGGATGTCTAATGTTGGCCGAAGGGATGCTGCTATACCCAAATGCTGGTGCCAAGAATGTATAGGGAGAGGCATATGGGTGAGCCGAACCACTCAGGCACACACCCTCCCCTGGCGCCCAAACAGAAGCCCTTCCACACACACCATGCACATGGATGACACACACATGCATGTGCACTCACCGGACAAAGCCTCGTAATCTGCCAGTTCTCCCACGCCTTGGATCTGTTCCTCCGTGACGTAGGTCCCAGCAACCTGCTCATGTGGAGTGAGTTCTATGTCGTCTGCTAGAGACCCACCTCCAGTCACTAGAGTTGCGGCATGACTTGAGGTCAGCTTATTCTTTGCCCTGCGCTTCAGGTCATTCCAGCGCTTGTAGCATTCATTAGCTGTGCGCCTCACGATTCCAAGGGCACTTATGATGTCCGCAATGGTCTGCCAGTGTGCCTGACGTTGTGCAGGTGTGGTCTTGGATCCTACAACAATCACCATTTCGCGGTCATGTGCGGACACATACTCTACAAGTGCATTCAGTTCGGCCTCATTGAAGCTGGGCTTCCTTGACGGGCCGGACTGTGTAGCCGTGTCTGGGGCATCAGCCTCTACTGGACGAGCACTCTTCCTCTTCTGCTTGGAAGGTGGTGGGGATCCTGAGTGTCCTACGCCGCTCTGGACACTAGGGGCAGGAGCGTGGGATTGCACACTCAGCATGGGAGTTGGTGCAGGCATTAGCTCAAGTGTGATGGTGTCAGGGGGAATGTCAGCATGATGGACTTGGACCGACACTGTCCTGGATGGGTGTGTGAGAGGTGGGGTGGATGGAGCCGCAGCTGCCCCTGCAGCCTCCCCATCCTGCTTACGCGGGGCAGCAGATGACCTAGCTGCCCCTGATCCACGTGGCCTGATGACACCAACGTTCACCGGCGCACGTGGCCTAGACCTGCTGACCTGGAAGTCAGTCATGGAGTCACCCTGTGCCAGGTCTGGTTCCACAGTGGGCTGGTCCAACAAGGGCTGAGCATGGATTCTGTCAGCCACGGTAACCTCAACCGGGGGGGGGGGGGCATGGGTGTCCCTGACTGCTCCTCCACATATGGGGGGCTAGGGGCACCCTGCAAGTCACGGCCACGTCCCCTACTGGATCCACCACGGCCACCACTTGGGGCTCGGCCACCTTTGCCACCCTTACGGCTTGGTCGCCTCCCAGCCATGGCACTGATGTTATGTTGCGTATGGGAGTCGATGTGAACTATTGTCCTGGGCAATTGGGGGTCAAAGGGGTCGGGTACCAGATGGTAATCGTACCCTAGTGCTCTAGCAAGGCTGTATGTCACCCCTGGGGAAAGATGATGGGTCACGCAACGCACAGGCACCCCAAAAAAGCGAAGTAAGGTGCACACAACCCCTCCTAGACCACGTGCGTGGAAAAATAAACCTGCACTACGCTGTGGCACCCAGAAACACAAGAATGAACGTATGCGTGTCACACGCAGCCTAGAATGACCTCTTAAGGGGTACGCGACACACGGGGCAAGCACAGATGTTAAATACGTGCGCGACTCACCGTCTGCCAGGAACAAAAGCCTGAAAAATATGCGCGTGTGCGCGTTGGCAACACCCCCGCCAAAAGAAGAATTGTACGCAGTCTGAGGAGACAGGACAACAGTAGAAGGGAACGCTGTTTGAGGTAACAGGCCCAGGAAAAAGAGGAAAAGAGAAAAAGCTGTCAGGTAACAGGGAGTACGAACTGGAAACGCCGTGAAGTAAATCGCGTGTGAACCGACAAGAAGTACAGAATTCACCCACTCGCTCTCCACGAAAAGCACGTACAAGGAAATGGCGTTCTACACGTACCTTTTATACCCACGTCACAGACGCGCATACGCGATGAGGACATTTCCACCAATTACGCGCTTTGACACTCGGACGTGTATATCTTCATTTTTACACGCGCCATTCTCTACTGCCATGCGCGTGACGTCACAGCTGCGCATGGTGGCCTTTTGGCCAATGAAATCGCATATGCGAGCACACGTGGTAAAACTGCACGTCTGAGTGTCATCGAGTGTAATCGAAGGAAAGTGAGCGTACACGCGATTGGCCTGGGTATGTGTATTTCTGGGGTGCGCAGGAAGTTCCACACGCGATTGGTGGAAATCCACGTGTACTCTGTCATCACGTGTAATGAGGGAAACACCCGCGCGCGTCACGTCACAGACGCGCTTAGGCGCTAAGGGCCTTTGGTCCAATGAAATTGCATATGCGTGCTGACGTGCAATTCAGATGTGCAGGATTTTCACGTGCCAAAATCACTCCGTATCAAGCTGGCCATGTGTAAGCACACGGAAGACCACGTTCCTGCCCAGAAAGCTGAATTACTGCCCCCCAGAGCCCCGAGCACATTCCCACCTGCCATCTGCCATTTGCCATCTGCTGCTGCCTGACTGCCTGCTGCCCACGTGCCCTGCCATTTGCTGCCTGCACATCAGCCAGGGGTGCTGTTGCTGTGACCACCCCTGCTGGAACCGAAGACTCCCGACTGGGATTCCATCGCTCCACAGCCCAGCCCCAGGACCCAGTTGCCCACCCACTCCTGCCTCTGGGGTTGTCATGTCGGGCACTGCAACATCTGGCAACACTGACAACCCCCGGCCAGAGAGGCAGAGGGGCACCAGCTTCAGTGCCAGGGAAGTTGGTGTCCTGGTGGAGCAAGTCATGGGGCAGTATGATGCCCTCTACGGAAGTGTGCATGCCGACAAGGAAGGACGGACTCGGATCTGGACGGACATCGTGACTGCCATCAATGCGGAGGGGGTGGCAGTCCGCGACTTCCAACATGTCAAGAAGCGCTGGGAGGACTTCAGGTCCAGGACCCTGAACAAGGCCCGGCGCTTCTTGAAGGCAGCAGATGCTAAGGGGCACCGGGGCCACTTGTCGGAAGATCAGATGAGGGTCCTGGAATGCATATCCCCAGCGCTCCTTGAGAGGCAGACCCGTCTGGAGTCGAGCGGTAAGTGTACATGCATCATGATTGTAAGCTGTGCGTGTGGTGATGTGCCAGTAGTGTGCTGGTTGCACATCTGTTTGTATGGGGCCGAGTATGGGTGGGGGTGTACAGGGCTGTGAGGCTAACACATGCGAGGGCTGTCATGTGTGAGACATGGATGCTGCTTGTGTGTGTAGGCTTGCATGCCAAATGCAGTTGTGTGGGCACACATGTTTGGATGAATGTGTATGTAAGTGGGCATGTTCGTGATGTCACACATGTATGTTGTTTTCAGCTGCATGTATCAGCACTGTGTACATGTGCATGTGTGTGTATTTGACAAGGGTGCAACATGGATGCATGTGACAGCGGGATGTGGAAGCCTGATTGGCAGATGTGACATGGATGCCCATCGGAACACTGCGACAGTTGGCTGAGGTGTACACATGCATGCAAGTGTGGTGGTGTGTGTGCATGTCTAGTGCACTCCCTGTGTTGCATGTGATGTCTGGCTCACCGTTGCCTGCTCATGCTGTTGTACGTGTATGGATGGTGCTGGCAGTTGGGATGTGGCTGTGGTATGGCTCATGTGTGCAAGTTGAAATGACATGTGTGTTGCCGATTGTGATGCCATGTCTGAGGTTTGCCAATGCCACTCATGTGCAACTGTCATGTGTGTATGTGTCCTTTGTACAGTGCCCTGATGCCTG
Source organism: Ambystoma mexicanum (assembly GCF_040938575.1). Taxonomy (NCBI): domain Eukaryota; kingdom Metazoa; phylum Chordata; class Amphibia; order Caudata; family Ambystomatidae; genus Ambystoma; species Ambystoma mexicanum. The sequence continues at coordinate 282,388,663 of NC_090929.1, forward strand.
TGTTTAATTTCTCCCTGTCTGCAGCGTCAACTGATGAAGAGGGCGGAGAAGGTGCTGTGGAGCACAGCGGCGGGGATCGCACCGCCAGCGGGAGACGCAAGGCCCGGCTCCCCTCCCAGGTTGTGATCTCGTCGGGGAGTGAGGAGTCCGGTGCCGCGTCCTAGGCCGCAGCTGCCGGGGGGAGGTCCAAGAGGCGGAGGTCGGAGTTGGACTCCTCGGCAGCAGAAGGGGCAGCTGAGACCCCACAGGGCCCAACGGGGGAAGATGGCACGGAGTCATCCAGGTTGGTGGGGGGTTTGGTGGAGGAGGAGGCCGTGCAAGCAACAGAGACGGGGTCTGGAGGTGGGGATTCCACTGGTGCTAGTGGTGCAGTGCAGGACCAGGGACAGGAGGCAGCACAGGTCGCCGCGGAGGTGCCTGTGTGCAATCCTGTCCCTGATCCTGTCACTGCATCATCTTGCACCAGCAGGGAGGCCTACGTCCAGACCCGTTTTCAGGCAGGGGATGAGCTCACGACAACTGGCCTTCCTCTGCCTGCGGACGTGGCTATCCGGGTCCGGGTTGAGCCTGTCCTGACTGGTGTGGCGTTGCGTCAACGGGCCATGCGAGGTGACCTGCAGTCTTTTCATGAGGAGACTGCACTTCATCTCGAATGACTCGTTGATCGCGTCGGCCTACTGGGACAGGTCACCCAGGCCGGATTCCTCCGTTTGATGGGGCTTGCTCAGACCCCCTCCTCAACTGAACCCCTTATGCGCCAGTCGTCCTCCATGCCATCTTCCCACCCATCAGTCACCTGGGTGCCCTGTGGAGCTGCCTCTGACGGTGCGGCCAGGCTGGTGGAGGAGGCATCCCTGCCACAGTCGGGAGTCGGACGTCCAGCAGGGGTGGCCACATCAACGACTGCACCCCAGCCAGCGGAGGATGTGCAGGCAGCAGGAGGCAGTGCACGGGCAGAGAAGCAGCAGCAGCCGCAGCAACGTGGTGGGAGCCATGATGGCTCAGGGCCTTCCACATCGGAGGGGCAGGCATCGGCCGGAGGGCAGGAGGACCCAGGACGGGAAGTGTCTTCCGTGTGGCAGCGGTTGGGCCACGCCATAGATGCGGAGCGGCAGCGGGCGGAAGAGGCACGGCTCACGATGGTCAGGGCAGAGAACTCCATGCAGAGGGCCCTGAGGCGTGCCGAGTGCCTCGAGGCAATCTGCAGGGAGTTTGGGGAGAACATGTGGACGGCCCTGCGGACCCTCGGGGCCATGGAAGAGGATCGCCTCCGGGACATTGAGCAGGAGTTCGATGATGCCCTGGCCTGGAACATCCCGAAGTGAGCTGTCGGACTAAACCGCTGTCCTTGTAAATAGTTATATAGTTAGTGTTAGATTTCCTTTGGTTTGGCTTTATTTTTGGACCTTTTGGACAATGGGCCACATTTTTGTATATAGTTATTTTTTTTAGGTAGTGTTATTAGATAGGTTTCATTTCTTCGGTTGGGATCATGGACCCTGGATAGTTATCTGTACATAGTTGACTTTTGGATTTTCAATGTTTATTATGATTTCGCCATGGAGCAATGGGTTTCGATTTTAATTTGTGACTTTGGACACCTTTCCTTTTTCATTATGATTTGTGGTTTAGCATTTTTTCACGGGCCTGCTGTTTTTTTTTTGTTAAATTTCTATTATTGTTTGTTTATTTTTGATTCAATTTATGTTGCTTTTAATACATATTTGTTCTTCAAAGTTCAATGTGTAGTATCATCTCATTGGTTTCATGCATATCATGATATGGGTTTTGACATTCACTGACACCCATTGGTTGTATGTGAGGGACATGTGTTCATTTTAAAACTTGCAATTGGGCTTCTGTCATGTTTTTGCAATTTCTAAGTGGGTGGATGCAATACTCGGGGGGGTGTTTGCCATTTGGAGGCTGACCATAAGGGCCAGGGATCTACATTGTGGTGACATGTTGGCTGGGAGACATAAGTGGGGGCCTGGTGGAGGCTGCCCCTGCACTGCTGGGGGGTGGCGGTGATAGGGGACATGAGTGGGGGCCTGGTGGAGGCTGCCCCTGGTGGCTGCGGGGTGGGGGTGATGGGAGACATGAGTGGGGGCCTGGTGGAGGCTGCCCCTGCACTGCTGGGGAGTGGGGGTGATAGGGGACATGGGTGGGGGCCTGGTGGAGGCTGCCCCTAGGGGTGGGGGTGATGGGAGACATGAGTGGGGGCCTGGTGGAGGCTGCCCCTGCACTGCTGGGGGGTGGGGGTGATGGGGGACATGAGTGGGGGCTGGTGGAGGCTGCCCCTGGTGGCTGGGGGTGCAGGGGGACATGTGTGGGAGCCTGGTGGAGGCTGCCCCTGGTGGCTGGGGGGTGGGGGTGGTGGTAGACATGGGTGGGGGCCTGGTGGAGGCTGCCCCTGCACTGCTGGGGGGTGGGGTGGTGGTAGAGATGAGTGGGGGCCTGGTGGAGGCTGCCCCTGGTGGCTGGGGGTGGAGGTGCAGGGAGACATGAGTTGGACATGAGTGGGGGCCTGGTGGAGACTGCCCCTGCACTGCTGGGGGTTGGCGGTGGTGGTAGACATGGGTGTGGGCCTGGTGGAGGGTGCCCCTGGTGGCTGGGGGTGGTGGTAGACATGGGTGGGGGCCTGGTGGAGGCTGCCCCTGGTGGCTGGGGGTGGAGGTGCAGGGAGACATGAGTTGGACATGAGTGGGGGCCTGGTGGAGACTGCCCCTGCACTGCTGGGGGTTGGCGGTGGTGGTAGACATGGGTGTGGGCCTGGTGGAGGGTGCCCCTGGTGGCTGGGGGTGGTGGTAGACATGAGTGGGGGCCTGGTGGAGGCTGCCCCTTGTGGCTGGGGGGTGGAGGTGCAGGGAGACATGAGTGGGGGCCTGGTGGAGTCTGCCCCTGCACTGCTGGGGGGTGGGTGTGATAGGGGACATGAGTGGGGGCCTGGTGGAGGCTGCCCCTGGTGGCTGGGGGGTGGGGGTGATGGGAGACATGAGTGGGGGCCTGGTGGAGGCTGCCCCTGGTGGCTGGGGGGTGGAGGTGCAGGGAGACATGAGTTGGACATGAGTGGGGGCCTGGTGGAGGCTGCCCCTGCACTGCTGGGGGGTGGCAGTGGTGGTAGACATGGGTGGGGGCCTGGGGGAGGCTGCCCCTGCACTGCTGGGGGGTGGCGGTGATAGGGGACATGAGTGGGGGCCTGGTGGAGGCTGTCCCTGCACTGCTGGGGGGTGGGGGTGATGGGAGATATGGGTGGGGGCCTGGTGGAGGCTGCCCCTGGTGGCCGGGGTGCAGGGGGACATGCGTTGGTGGGCAGTAGTGCAAGGTGACATGTGGGTTGGCTGGGGGGCATGGCCATGGTGGATGGGGTGCCTGCAGGACATGTGCAGGGTAGGCCCCTGTGGTGTAGGCCAGCTGCAGGGGCCGTGGAGGGTGTAGAGGGAACACCTGGGAGGACCCACATGTGCAATTCACGTGTGGTGCTCCCCGCGCACCCCTGTGATACACGTACCCTGATGGAATCGCGTGTGATACTTCCCGTGCACCCCTGAAATACACGTACCCTGCTGTTTTTGCATGTGATACTTCCCGCGCACCCCTGGAATACACATACCCTGATGGGATCGCGTGTGATACTTCCCGCGCACCCCTGAAATACACGTACCCTGCTGTTTTTGCGTGTGATACTTCCCGCACACCCCTGAAATACACGTACCCTGATGGAATCGCATGTGATACTTCCCGCGCACCCCTGAGATACACGTACCCTGCTGCTTTTGCGTGTGATACTTCCCGTGCACCCCTGGAATACACATACCCTGCTGTTTTTGCGTGTGATACTTACCGCGCACCCCTGGAATACACGTACCCTGATGGAATCGCGTGTGATACTTCCCGCGCACCCCTGAGATACACGTACCCTGCTGCTTTTGCGTGTGATACTTCCCGCGCACCCCTGAAATACACGTACCCTGCTGCTTTTGCTTGTGATACTTCCTGCGCACCCCTGAAATACACGTACCCTGCTGCTTTTGCGTGTGTTACTTCCCACGCACCCCTGATGCACACGTACACAGGACAATCGCGTGTGGAACTTCCCGCGAACCACTGAAATACACGTTCCCCGCTTGGCGTTTGCTGTTTGCCAGCCCTGTGAACTGGTCCAGGGTTGGCGCAGCCCTTTGCGATTATTTGGGGATTTTGAAGGCTTTTCCTTGCGCGAGGGCGTTCCTGGGGGCGTAACTGGCGCTGCTGCAGGGTCGCTGCGCCACGGCTGGTTTTGGATGCGAAAATCCATGAATACACTGTGCGCGGAAATCGATTTTAGCGCACGCGCCTGGCGCAGACATTCGCACGGACACGCTGTGCGCCAGCCGCGTGTGCCACTTTTGTGCGAATTTCTATGAATTACCCTGTCAATGTGTGAAATGCAAAGCAACAAAACCTTAGAAATTCAGTGAGAAAAAAAACTTGGTTAAGATAGAGTTAGGGTGATAGATTTAACGCAACAAAACCCCTAAAATTCAGCAATCGCATTTCAAGCAATTTCACCCTATCTATGCACCCCCTGTTGCCCCTAGTTCAAAGACCTTTGTCGCTAATGTTCATGGTAATGTCACCAGCTATGGGGCATTGGACATTTAAAGAATTGGATTGAAATAAAGGGCAAATCATTACATTTAAATGGGGGTTCATGACGCAAACTGCAGCTCATGAGACAATATCAGTGAATGAATCCAAATAAACATCTTTCCTCCATAAATGAGAATGTTTTCTCAACTCAGGAAGCTGAAAGGGTGCAAAGCAACACAGTAGGAGGCTCCAAGACAATTCTGAACTGAAAGCTAATGTTCATAGTGAAAATTAACCACATATGTGATGGTGTATTCATTTACATAGAGCTATATGCCAACGTGACTAACCAATTATATAATCAGAACAAAAACAAAAGTGCAATGACAAACTCAAATAAGTAAAAAAAAAATCAACAGAACTGGTGCTTTATCCGAATGAAGTGATCCTCTACTGGTCACGAAGAGGTTCTGCACTGTTTCATAATTCAGGCACCACACACACACACACACACCCATAAAGAAGGAACAAGAACACCAAAAAAGAACATAATTCAGGGGGTGTCTTACCTCTCTGACACACGATAGTAAAATGAAAGACAAGATACAAAGCTTTGGGGAGAGAAGACAATACTACAGAGGGATGTCTCATGTTGCTGTTGTGCACATAATGTGAGGAAAGAAATGGGGGAGAAAGGGACTGGGGAGGGGTGAGTAACAGGCAGGCCCATATCTAGATATAAGAAGAGCAAGGTCCACCTCATGGGAGGGGAAGAGAGAAAATGTCAGACCACATACTTAAAAGGGAGAGCTTAATCTTAGGGTCTGAAAAGAAAAGACGAGCAGTGGAACAAGAAGGAGGGGAAATGTGACCTTTGGCTGCGAGCAGTGAAAAGATGAAGGGGTGAGAAGGACAAAAATGTAGGCAGAGTGTGCAAAGTAGAGGGTTAGATGAAAACAAATCTAAGGCGAAAACGGGTTTTGGATGAAGAGGTGATCTTGGAAAAAGAAATGTTAACTAGGAAGGGAAGGGTTTGAATTGAACGATAAGGAAAAACAGCAATAGTATAAAAGGTGTAGGCTGTGCAAGGGATTGGTCGGATAGCTGACAATATGAGCGTGTATAAATAGCAGACGCTGGAGGTAGTACCTTCTGGATCATTCCATCTGATGACTGGTGCGAGATGGACTGTCAGAGGGTCAAGCAAATTAGCAGTGCCACACATCCTCGCATGCGCCCACTAACATGCTTGGTCTGTGGGAGGCAGGTTTCCCATAAACCTTCAGAAGTTTGGGGATAATGGATATAAAAAGAACCATAAGAAGACCCGAACTTGCAGATGATCTAGGACTAGACCAAACAGACTGTTTGCCATCTTTTTTGACTACTGAAGCACACAGTTTCACTTTCACAGAACAAAAACAAAACGAGCACTGCCAAACACATACTTGCATAGAAAATCTAGAGAAGACGTTCTTTGAGGCCCACATAGAGGCTCTGTACCATTCCACATATGTTCACTTAATACACACACCCAAAAAGAGGGAACAATAACGTTTCAAAGGGCGTTTTACCTACTGTTGGGAAGTGTGCGAAAGGGGTGGGGGAGATAGAGTGAAAGGGCAAAAAAGCGAGAAAACCAGATCCACATCATAAACGATAATGGGAGAGAAAATACAGGGCCATATGGTTAAAATAGGGGAGTGGTCCAGTGGTGTGAGAAGAAAAGGCATGACAAGATGAGCAGTCGAACAAAATGAAAGGGAGCTTCTGGTGTGTGCTTTGTAGTTTTCTTGATTCCTTTTTATGGGGGTGTGGGTAGTAGGCAAGCATATGCAAATAGGTGGGCTGCGGAATAATGTGCTGCCGGAGAGTGTCTTCATCCAGCGAAAGTACCATTTATGCCAGAGAACTTTGTATTGTCATCATTTGGAGAAAATGTGGTTCCCACATTCCAGATTGTTTAAGTGTCACAATGTTTGATGGCATGGCAGATATTTTCATTTCACTCTGAACTGTGTGTGTTGTTGAGTGGCTTTCTGAAATCCAGGAGGTTGGATGGCTGGCTTGCACAACTTTCCAAGGAACTCTCTTTGGTTGGCTGGTGCCATCACAAAGAATATCCACATGTGGGGAGCCTGAAGAGTCTACTTATTCTTCAGATATGGTCTACCTGTTAAGAATACAGCTTAATTGTCTTGCACAAAATAGAGACACCATTTTAAATTAAATATACAGTATTTAGGCACGAGGCACCCTTTGCCACAATATGAGACCCTGTATCTCAGCAAGCAGCTTGGCACACACTTATTTTTGCCTTCTGCTTATTGGCTTAAAAGAAAGCTAACTGGACCTTTCCTCTCTCTGTGTTGTGTCACTAGATGCAGATCACAGTGCTCATGCACAAGGTTTTAGCCTCACACAACCAGTCACAGTATGCTATCCTGTAGAAGAGTCACTCAATGCTAAACGTAAGTCGCTGTGCTTAGCTTATATATGCTTATACATGCTTTGTGAGCATGTCATTGATAGTGTAGAGAATTTGACCTCTTGACTTTAAAGAGAGCAATCAATGGGAGGTGGGTTTAAGTACATCAATTTTCTTAAAAATAATATTATCAGTTGTACAAAGTATTTTACATCTTAACCAAGGGATGCTCGAATATGTACTGTATGTGAATGTACTGTCACTCAACAACTGACAACAATTCAATCAAGCATTGTGTTTTAACTGCGCACTGACCTTGGCCACTGTGGCCAATGAAAACTTTGCTTTCAGCTGAATTTTTTAATTTTCATTGTGTCATTTTTGCCTTGTTTTTGGTGCTGACAGTATGCTATGGGAATTTTGCTTGCATATCAATGATAGAGAATTGTTTCAGTAGTACTTACTGTGTTCAGTTTAAGTGACCCTGATGTGTGCATCCAGACACAACCATCAATGAAATACTGATTGATTCCCCAAAAGAAGCACTAAAAAAAAGAAATTGGTGAAGTGTGGTATAATTTGAGATTAATCTTTAGCATTTGACTTTTGATACTGCACTTCTAAAGTAGGAGTCTCATACCAGCATTAGTCATGTAGGAAGGATTGAACTGAGGACATATTTGAGATGTCTGAATTCTGTCTAATGACAATTCGGGAATGCACCTGGTTTCCCTTGGCCAACCATTGCCTGCTCTAATATGAACATAAGGTTGTATATCACCCAATGTCTAGCATATCACCCAATGTCTAATTAGGATGGCATGGTTTGCTTTCGGCAGAACTGATCTCCCAATGCCAGGATCTTTTCTCCCCCACCCCTATCTTCAAATGAAAAGAGACCTTCATGATTTTTACCTAGGCTTTTGAGGTTGCAGAGCAACAATCCCCCCATCACCCAGCTGATTAGCAATTCAAGCTACACACTGTCGGAAGAGGGCAGGTGGCAGATGAGCGGAGGTCTAGCCAGAGATTTTGAGTGAGTGCTTACATCCAAGAAAATTGCCAGAGTTGATAATATTATGAAACAGAGGGACCATCTTCTTGAGAATCATGTGCGTAAAGGAGGAATTTTGAGTATATGTGCTTATTTCACCATGCTGAAATATTGTATTTGTGGATTACTCCTGCAAATAAAATTGGGTGAAAGAGCATTGATTGACCAGAGTCTAGTGAGCCATCTGGATAAGCCCTCATATGTAATGTTATTGCCAATTTACTGGTTCGCAAAATGGCTAAAATGAAAGCAAAGCATCTGTAATGAGACTCAGACCAAGCCCTTTAGGCTGCACGCTTTGAGCTGGGCAATTGTTGGAACATTTTGTTTGCTGTGATTAGGCCATGATGTGCACCGCAACACTTATGTGCCTGGACAAGGTGTTCTCATCTACATTGTGGATAGGGAATGAAGGTGCTTGTGTTTCGACCCCCTGTTGAAGATCTAGGAGATGCCTGATGGCAAAATGATACAGTGGTTTGCATGGCTCTGTTGGCTATCTGAGATAATTCGGAGTCAACATAGTATAGTGTTGATGTTTTCATGAGGCTGCCATTTCGAATGATAAAGAAAGAGGGATATGTCCATTTGAATTACTGGTAGATGAAAAGGTTATATGTGATTTTACCGACCAGACCACAATTACAGAGTGGTACATTTCATCGTGGACAAAATACCGAAAAACACTAAATTTGTTTTTGTTTGTTTTATATTTGGGAGGGGGCCCTCCCCTCCCCAAGCCCCCTGTTTTTTAACCCTCTCCCTCCCCAAGCCCCTGTTTTTAACTCTCTAAACTCCACCCCAACCCATTGTAACCCTTTTACCCCACTACCCTTTATTTAATTAATGGTCGCATTGTGTTTCAGTTTATGGTACATTCTGAAATGTACCACTCTGTTATGTTTTAGATATGTTGACTGGATACGGATGAAAAACTTGATAAGACATTCTTGGGGAAAAAAACATAAGGCAGCCATCGGACTGATCATGGCTGCTGGGAAATAAATTGTTTAGGTTTTGCCCGTGAGCTGCAGGGGTGCTTGGATCACAGAGCTGGCTGGTAAAAGGACCCAGTAGAGTCCTCCGTTATACAAGTCACTTGCAAGGCCCTGCTTTTAGCAGATGTATGTACAGTAGAATACAATCCTTTGAATGGATGCTTTGTGTCTTATTGGAAGCAGTGGGAAATGATTTAAGATTGTTTATTTTGCAGTAAGACCAAACATCTGATTGGAAAAGTTGAACAAAACATCCAACCAAGTCTCCTGCCCCCTCCTGCATCGCCCCCCAACCTGGTGTAAATAATGATTCAATCAGTGCCTCCAATGAAATACAACACTTCTGCATTTCTCAAAGCGTGGCTTACTCTCGCAGCTGGCTGCATTTCATGAGTGCACTTTTAAGTGAAAACACCACATCCTGGGCAAGAAGTAACACGAAGCCCCCACCTCCCAGTCCCAGAGAACCCTCTGTAATTCAATGGGTTTTCTAATCATCAGACAAAAGTCGCCTCCAACCGCAAGTCCCCTGAACAAGCTTTGCAGATGAGGAAAACAGGGAGTGAGAAGTAACAAGGCATAAGGTAACTTCTATCCTCTCTCACACAGCATAATAGCCGGGCTTGAAAGAGTGATTTTTTAGAAATGAAATACGACTTTGTCTGTGCGATATTTGTGCAGTGATAGCTATTACAAAATAAAGGACATCTAACATCAAAGGAAAGCTCCAGCGGGCCACAATCGCAGTTCGGAAATGAGAGGACACGTGTTTTGCCGCCTGTACACTCATTTTCCCAGGAATCCCTTAATCTAGGAACGTCATTAGTTCTCATTTTATGTCAGCGCTGTCATATGCTTCATTTTCAATTCAGAAAAGAACTCAAGACCCACCTCTTAAAGGAAAACCTCAGCCTCAACACCTAGGCCATCATATTGACCCTCGCGCCATGTGACTCGCTAGCCACCGCCCGCTCCTTTCCAGGCCGCCAACCGGTACAGCTTTACCCCCTCCTCTGTATACCACTCTGCGCTGTATATCAGTACTGGTGTAAACCTATGTAAAGCGCTCTGTTGCTTCTCGAAGCTAGGCCGTACTCAATAAATACAATAATAATAATAATAATAATAATAATTAAATGCTCAGGCCTGGGACTCATTTTCCAACCGGGGCAGAGCACCGGCACTTCTGTTAATGTTTACTATGCTTGCTCTGCTGCAAACGGTGCTGACTCTGTCCCAGCCCACCTGTTGCAAATCAGATCATTTGCATGCAAAGCAAAATGATTTTATCCGTAGAACAATTATGTTCACCGCAGTGAAATAATACTCTTCACAGCTACTGAGACACTGAGTATTTTAATCATTTATTTGTAATTTCGACAAAACAGCAAAGAGCAAGCAACGGAATTAAAACAATATAAAGGCACGCATACAATAGAGCACATATTTAGAAACAATGAACTAGTGCATGTTTGGAAGCTCATCCCAGGTCTTAGCATTCAAGCCAAGCTTCTTTTGTTTCCTGTGGATTGTCCTTTCCATACTGGCACATCAATTCATCTCCTCAATGCACTCCACAGCCTTCCAACTCCTCAGTATCATCTTCTTGCAGATGTGAAAGTAGTGCATTGTTGCAAGTGCTACCCTTCATATATGTGCCAGTTCTATACCTGTATAGTATAGCAGATTTAGTTAGAAAAGTGCTGTAAAATACAGAGATTAAACCAATTTCCGAAAATGTCTGGAAGATTAGTTGCTATAATCAAATCAGTTCAGTATTTAAGAATAACACATTTCATTAACGTCGAAGTTCGAACATAAACCGCTTAAACCATCAGAAATGAACACTTTGGGCCTAATTCACAGAAGCGTTTTATAATGGCAAAACCCCATTGGAAAACGCTCTGTGAAAAAGGGGCATAGTCTAATGTGGACTTCATACACGCATATCTCCAGGTAAAATGAGGAGGCTTGTCGCCCATAATGTTACCATTGACCAAGGCTAAATCCCAAACTTTCATCTCCTCCCTTATGAGCCTGTCCCGTTCTAATGCCTGGGGAGAGGCTTTTACTCTGTCCTTCACCCTTTAGTGATGCGGTTCTAAGCATTCACTGTTAAGGTCTCCAAGAATACGACCAATGCGTGAGGTTTCACCTACGACCTCGGCCATGAAATCAGACAAGATGTCTAAAAATGACACTATATTCCTAGTTTTTGGGTTAAAATACAAGTTAAAAACATAGCATAGTACTTCTTCGGTGACACTATCATTGGATTTCACTAATTTAACCAACTGAATATCTAGCCTGTTTGATTCTAAAGAGGACATTTTTAGGCCCAACCCTTTTATAAGTGCACACAGTAATACCCCTGTGAAGCATTTACAGTGCAACTGGAAAGCCGTCCAACCAGGTCGAATGTAGGCATATAAAGGAATAAGAGGTGGACCGGCCCCCGTAGGAGGCGCTAGAGGGACAACCTACATAGCAGGCTGTCCCCTCCGGCCACCACCTTCTGGGGGGTGATCAGCCTCTACTCTTCTTCCCCAGTGGAGCCGGAAAAGGTGGAAAAGGCATCCCCAGGGCCGAGCTTGCTTCGGAGGGCACCTGGGGGAGGCATATAAGGTGGAGGGCTGCTGTGAGTCAGTCCCTTGTCCAGCAGCCCCCGTCGTGTGTTGATCTACGGAGTCCGGGTCGCCTTTCCAGTGGAACACAGCAGAGCAGATTGGTGAGAATGCATAGGCCCAACAACCACAAGGGTGAGGGACGGGTGGACACAGGTTAGGGCCTCCCTGCCAGACTGGCCGCCGCGCCAGGGGTATGGCTGTAAGGCACTGTAGTTTGTTACTGTTTGTTTTACATTTCTGGCTGCCACACCAGCATAATTGGTTAATGTAATGGAAATTAATTTCCTACACTGTGGCGCTGGCCGCGTAATTCATTGCTACGTTGCGACACAGTCCCTGTGCGGGATAGACGCAGATGATTGTGAACTAATGTATCACGTGTCTCACAATGTTCAGGTTTATATGTGCACGGTGCAGAAATGTTGTATCAGGTGTGTCACATTACCGCATCATCCAAGAAATAGGTTGGCTAGTATACGCCTTTTCTGCGTGTTCCTCAATTTATTTGCATGGTTAACAGAGACTTCTTTGCCGCTTGGGCTGTCCATCGATAAGTTATTACTATGTGCCATGGATGGCATGTTTTCGCTTGCTTCAGGTTTAATTTATGTCTGGTGGGCGAGTTCTGCTTTGGACCAAAAATGTTGTCAGATTACTGCGTGTTTGCACAATGTTTCAGCGTTTAAGTGCTATCTCGTTGCCGCCATTAGCACTTGGTTGTTTTGTTGACTTAGGACCACGTGGTTGTTGGTTGAATGATGTTTGGCAAGTTCTGCCCAGGGCTAGATGTTTTAATTTCGGGTAGTGATGAATGTAGTGCATTTAATTGAGTGTCTCATGATATTGGCCGTATGGCGTTTTTGTTTTTTATCACCTTGATGCCAAATCGGATCAGTTCTTTGCAAATTGTGTGACCCAGCACCACGTGATCCAAGTGTGTCTTTAGAAGCAATGTTCGGCCCGGGCACTCACTTGACAAGGAGGGACACTGGGGTTTGCATTCCGCACCACTGTGCTGATTTAAATTTCATACAGGGTACACGATTTGCCAAAGTGTAGTAAATTGTTGGATGCAAAATGTTAAATTTCTATCATGGTAAGTCTGTGAGCAACAGAGAGAGCGCACATTAGGAACGCGCAATGCCCAGGTCCGTGGGGGTTTGACAGTGCATAGTTTACCAATGCTTTTGGGTGAGATTTTGCACAAGCCGACCTTGCAGTTCAGTACCACCATGCCGAATTCAGTTGTTATTGGTCTGACCCAAAGTTTGCTTACAGGGCACCCAGTATTTCTGCCCAGTAAGTATAAAGGTGGGTCGTGTTTTGAAACACGTTTCATAGGGCTTTGTGTTCCCTTGCAGGCTGCAGGGCCAGGAGGTTTAATTTCATGACTACCGGATGGGGTAATACCCTGGTAGTGTCGGCGGAGTGCCAACAAGGAGATTTAAAGTCCCCAGAACAGTCATGCACTGCCTGGGGTTGTTTGATTTAGTGCCAATTGATTTACTTAGTGGCAATTGCATTACAAACAGGTTAAAAGAAAGATTGCATGGATTGACAATTTTGTCAGGATTGTAGAACGTGGTGGGAGGAGTGCAATTTTCGAATGAGTTTTTTCTGTACCACAATGCAGGTCATCATAGTGAGGAAAGCAAGACACACCAGACTTTCTAGCTTTTTCCTACAGAACAGAAGAAAAAGTGGTAAGGCGTGCAGTCTAGAATTTTTTTCCCAATAAAGGGCCTCTGGTCATTTAAAACAAAGTAGGGTTAGTAGGGCCAACAGCCTCAATATCACACTGTAGGGTACAGTTTGTATACTAATTTTCAGTTTTGTGCCCTCATATTTTGAGGGCAATAGGTCTGTGGAGGGATCACAGGACTAGTTCCACACTATTGAGGAGGTTCCCAACACCCCTGGTTCAAGCGAGGATGAGAACAAAGCAGCACTTTGGGCCCTGTTTCATGACAAAATGCCCAGCGAAGGGAATGGCTGGGCGAAGAAGCTATTGTTGGGCAAGCAGCTTCCACCCAACCAGCCCTTGGTTGTCCAGGTGCAGATTTGTCCACCCCCTTTGATAGACACCCCACCTCCAAGTGAGATCCCCTGAAGCCTTTACCCACCAAAAGGAAGCACCAGCCTAAGGGGAAGAAAGCACTTGAAGATGGTCAGGTGCCGGTGGCACCACTGGTGGGGGTCGAGCCCTCACTACCTGTTGTGGTCATGATAGCAGTGCAGCCCGCCACAGAGACAGGCATGCTACAAGTTACAGGTGTGCTACCCATAGCTCCGGCACCCACAGCGGTGCAAGTTCCGCTTAGTGGCGCAGCCCATGTCCCACCAGGCGGTAACATGCTGGCCACTGAAAAGTTTAGTTTGGTTTTGGAGGAAATGTTGATGATCAAGGGAGGTGGATGCATGCCTGCAAAGGTGGCCACTTCTCAGGTCGCAAGAAGCATTTGGGAGGGTCCATTTGGACCCCCACCAATCTTGGCAATTGATGGGTCACCTGCTTCTACACTCAGCACCACTGCCGCCACTCTGAACCAGAGCAGCAGTGCATTGTAATTTTCTAATTGTATATTTCTACAATTTGTCACAACTGTATATTTCTGTAACATTGTAAGCCTTGCATATTCTTTCTGTTTGCACCCTGCTGCCCCTGGGTATGGAGCGCCCTATAAATAAATAAACAAACAAACAAATTGGTGGACACACCCAACTTGCCCCTGACATTCATAAAACCGGATCAGCCTGCAGTTACCACCTCCCACTTGCTTTCTGGCAGGTCCTCATTAGTTTGGCACGTCCCACTGCAGATGAAAGAGTGTATATGGTCAAGGGAGTATTTTGACATATTTTGCCTGCTGTCAGTCGAGGACGCCTGCCCTAATTTAACTCTTTGCCCCGAAGAAGACAAGAAGAGGCAGAAAAAATATCAGACTGAACAGAATATTTCTAATTGGGACAAAGTGTTCACTATATTATTCGTTATATGGATGGAAACGTTCTGTGATCTCTGGCCAGGATTGATGGAGTGTAGGGAGACAATTGTTGGTGAGGCTAAGCAAAATGGGACAACGGGATGGATTGATTATGATAGAGGCTTTAGGAAAATGATGGCCCAGGTCCCAGAGATGACCTGGGACCAAAAAACCATGCATGAGTGGGTCTCTTTCATGGGAGGCAAGCAAAGGGTCAGCATGGTTTGGAATGATTTTGACAAAGGAGGTAAGAGGTCTCGGTATGGTAAGAAAGACCAGAGAGAGAAGGGTTGCCCCTTTCACAATGCCCCCCAGGGACTGGGGGTGGGCACAAGCAGGGAGTTGGCATCTCAAACACAAACAGAGCACAAGAGGGGCAGAAACCATGCGGCAATACATGCTGTTTCTTTAACAAGGGCAACTGCAGATGGTGCCGCAAGTGCAAGTGTTAGGAAAGATTCTCTTTACTGCACCTTTCCTTCCATCTTTATGGATCCCCTAAACTTTTTGCTTTTATTTTTTTAATATGACCTGTACCTTTTGCAGTACAGTGAAGCATTACGCTTCACTGCACTGGCTTTTGCTCGCATGTTATGGGGTAACTGATATGTCCTTAAGGCTATCAGTACTGGGAAACACTGTTTCCCTAAATTGTGTTACTATGTTGCTACTTGTGGTTACCTTTGTATCACATGTGGTAACTTTTTATCATTGCACAAAGCATCTTACACTGCACTGCAGTGGGGTGCATTTTTGTTTTGCCCTAGAAAGACCCTCCAGGATATTGCTGAATGAAATGGCAAATTTTGCGGCATGAAATGGCAAATATTGAATATTGCGGCACAAACCTTTTTTTATTGCAGCATTGTTGTGTGACATTTTGTATTAACTGGAGGGTGTAAGATTGCCACGTTGCAGGAAAGAGTCAGAGTTCAAGGCTACAAGAGAGCCAGGGTGTCATTGTAATATATCTTTTTATTGATTTAAAGAAAGAGTCCCAGATGTCTCTGGCTTGGCAGAAAAGTTTTTGTTTTGGCTACATATTTGGTTTAATGTGCATGCCTATTTAATAGTGTTAACTAAATTGATCATTATCAGTTGTAATGCTGAAAATATTCCTGTTCTATGTTCTCCAATCGCCCAAACACCCACACACCTCTCTCACCAACACACATCACACATCTCACAAACTCCCCATCACAACTTGCAATCCTGAACCTCTCACTCTGTCATACAAATGCTCATGTGCTATATCACACTGTCAAGTCACAATTTGCATTCCGCAGCCCCTGCCACACTCCAAATCATACTCCCATCTCACACCTTACAAAACTGTCACTGTGAATGGAGCTGGGAGCTTTCAGAATGCTGTCGGAGAGCGCTACTATTCAAGGTACTACCCATTTTGACTGACAAAAAAATCGAATTTTAAAAATCCTTTCCAGCTGAGAAGACCTGCAAAGAAATCTGAAACCTAACTGAAGGAGGCCTGGCAACCGACTTCTGCTGCAGCTCTGGTGGAGCCCTGTCTGCCTCGTGATCTTCAGTAGGCCTGCAAAGGTGCTACGACCCTTGGAGTGGAGGGACCATCTACTCCTGACGTCTACTCGGTGACCAGTACAAAAACCGCCTTTGGAAGTTCCCAGGAATCGTCCTGTGGCTGATCAGCTTCGTTTTTGGGCTACCGTGTTAACTTTGTCGCTGTTCAGAGTTTCTGCCTGAAACTTGGCACACCTTCAGCTGCCACTGCAACAACATATGTTGCGGAATTTCGGCGTCCTAGTACTAAGGGGACATGAGAAAGGCCGGAAAGTCCGACCACGGGTACTGAGTCCTGCTGCATCGCTTTGCGTGGCGTGCACCGTCCGAAACCTGCTTTTCCGACACACGTCCAGTCCCTAGAGGGGTGCTGCATTGTTTGTTTTTGCATTTCTTCACTTAGAGTCTTTGCACCAGCAAAAAATCCCAAACGAAGTCATTCTCAAATCTGCAACCCCTGGAAATCGAGGACTGTGGAAAATGCAAGCCAGGACACCCTTCCTTTGTTCCACAAAGACATGGGAAGATTTGGAGTAAGGGGGGTAAGTTACAGAGCTTTTGACCTATCCCTATACTCCCATTAAAGGTCAATTGCCTTATAATAATCCTATTAATTATACTATTGGCTTTGCCATTACATGCCTTAGCAAGACTTCTGACTGTTGGGGGTAATTTTGAGCACTTGTCTACATTGAACCCTAACTCTAAGAATCCATCACTGGACCCCAGAGACCCTTCCTAAATTTTTTCTTACATCCTAAGTTCTGTGGAACTGTATCCTGAACAATAGAGCACAGGGCCCCAGACAAGTTAGGGTTGGACAATTTTAGCTAGGGATCTTCTCTGTGGACCTTTAATGATACTTACCTATTCATTCCTTTGCAGGAGTATTTTGATTTGTATTGTGCATTTGAACCTGTGAATGTATTTATTTTGATGGTATTGGTTGGTAAGTCTACCTGCTTGTATTCATTTTCTTATAGTGTGTTTTGGCCATAATTAAATAACTGTTTTTTTATACATCCTGTCTAAGTGCAATTTGTTATTCCCATTGTGTGACCTCATTGTGGACCCTTTACAAGCTCAACTCTCTGAAGAACTTAGCCTAGACCGCCTGTCACTGCTACCTAAATTGGTTTGGCTACAGCTTCTCAGAGTTGTCCCTATCACAATATAGGTTGGCCTTCTATACATCTGTCCACCAGGCCAGAGTATAGAAAATCAGTCCTAACAGCAAGTACCTGCATGAATGTGCCAAATGTGGCGGGGGTCACTTGCTGGTTAAATGCATCAAAGGAGAAGGGGCCACCCGGGGTAGGGTCCAGCGCAAAGAATTGTTCTGAGGTAAACCCCACCCCCCTGCGGCCAGCTCAAGGACAGAGAGTAATTGTTTGCAGGTTAAAGGACCCTCCCCTGTTATTTTGCTTGTTTTAGTGGAGCATTTGAACAAATATCCCAAGCACCTTGACAGAGATTTGCTTTTTGGGGGTTTCATGGAAGGATTCCGCATTCTCTATGAGGGCCCATTGACCGTCCAGTTAGTACAAAACTTACCCTCTGCTATGGATCAGCCATGGGAGGTTAAGAGAAAGATAGTTAAGGAACTGGAATTGGGAAGAATTTCTGGTCCTTTTCACTGCCCCCCACCCCTCTCAAACTTCACTGCATCACTGCTGGGCATAGTCCCCAAAAATGATCCCGGGAAGTTCTGACTTATACACCATTTATCCTACCCAAAGGGGGAGTCTGTGAATGACTGGCTGAACCCTGAACAATGTTCTATGCACTATGCGTCTTTTGATCAGGCCATGGTAGTAGTGGCAGGCATGGGCAGGATGGCTTTGCTGGCAAAGGTGGACATTGAGTCTGCATTCCACTTATTGCCAGTGCACCCAGACAGCTTCCATCTGCTAGGATTCCAGTGGGAGGGTAGTATTTATGTGGATAAATGTATGCCCATGGGTTGCTAGGTGTCATGTGCATTGTATGAGACGTTCAGCACCTTTCTGGAGTGGGCAGCACGCAGATTGGAGCAAAGGGGTGCCATCATACACTACCTAGATGACTAGGGGCCTCATTACGACCCAGGCGGTAAGTTACCGCCTGGGTCGTACTTTTACCGCCATGGCGTAAACTATGTTTACGCCATGGTGGTTGGCGGATTTACCGCCCCATTCCAAGGTGAGTGGGGCGGTAAATCCCCATTTCCCATTTTACCCTTCCCCATTCCCATTTTTGCCCCATAGGGCATAATGGGAGTGGGGAAGGCGCTAATTACGCCACCGTAAATTACGGTGGCGTAATTAGCACCATGGTCCCTTAGCGCCATGGATTTTAACGCCTGCAAAAAGCAGCCGTTAAACTCGTCATGGCGCTAAGGGACCTCGGAATCAGGCGTTAAGGGTCGGCGCTATTTACGGCGCCGTTAACCCCATAACGCCTGACTCGTAATGAGGCCCAATGTTTTCAGGCAGGGATGGCTCCGAAGACTGCACCCTTGTGCTGTCTTCCTTCCAGTTTTTGATGAAAGATGGGCGTACCTTTGGCTCCTGAGAAGACAAAGTCTATGGAGGGTCTTAACTTTCC
This sequence comes from Ambystoma mexicanum, assembly GCF_040938575.1. Lineage (NCBI taxonomy): Eukaryota > Metazoa > Chordata > Amphibia > Caudata > Ambystomatidae > Ambystoma > Ambystoma mexicanum. Next base: position 282,407,451 of record NC_090929.1, read on the forward strand.
TGGGCATTGAGATTGACACTGTGGAGGGGACTTGCAGTTTACTGTAAGGGAGGAAGGGGCTCCCAGGCTCCCCTACATTCCTGATGCCGCACATGATGTGCTCATTCCACGGTTAACAACGCACCTCTGGCCAAGGTGTGAGGTAGCCATTGAGTGATACATAACGGTGCATGTCTTATGAGCTAGCGACTCCATTTTGTAGAAACTACAGACTCCATTTTCTACTGGGCCACACATACACCCTGAATGCAGGCCTGCACCTCTCCCCTTCTTTAACCGCGCACAGCCAGCCTGTCACCCACCACCTCCTCCCCTCTGCCAACTCTGCGGTTGTCCTGTTCTCATGGAAGCTTGGGTATGAATTTTTGCGAGTTAATCCTGTATCTCCCTTCTTCCTCTGAGATCACTGCCCTGTGTGTGACCAGGCTAGAGTCCACCAACCCAAACCTGCCTCTGCACTGACAAACCCCTCCTTGAGAATTATAAACCTCAAACCCCCTAACCTCATCTTTCCTTTGATGTAACGGTTGCAAGACCCCTGCTCATGTGCCACCCCAGTTCACCCCCATTCAACTAATCCTGCGAGGCCATATATTCTTCTTATTCTTATACTGTCACGGCCCTCGCCCAAAACCCCCTCTGGCAAACCCATTGGCAGGTGGAGTCAGGATTCGGGCCTCTAGAGCCTGGCATATTCTTCAAAAGCCCTCCTGGGGCCAGCCCTGGCGCCTATAGCGCCAGGCTCATACACCATAAAAAACAATGTGCTTGGGAACTACTTTATTGTATTGTCATCCAACATGGAGGCATCCATATAGCTTGGTTCCTAAGAACCAAGCTATGTGGTCTAGTGTTTTGGGTGTGGTAGCCTAGGGACTACTTTTCCTGGACTATTTTGTTTGGGCTATTACCCCACATCTGAGCAAGACAACACGCTTCGCGTTACTTTGCAGCTTGCAACGTGACGCTCACCGTGTCCAGCTATTCCCTCGAATCTCGGAGAAGCAGAACCTGCAAGGAGACAAAAGGAACATCATTAGCAGCAGCATTTTACCTGCAGTCTTCATCTTTAAACACTCGCAGCTACTGAGAACAGCTTCCTCGAATCTGCACGCCTCCCGGACAGAACGACCTTAAACAGGAAGATAGAGGCAACATTAAAGAAAGCAGTAGAGACATTTACAAATTACAAACTGCTCAAAAGGTTTACCTGGCTGGTCGCCTCTCGGCTGGCACCACTCCGGACATTCCACTCGCGCTGAAGAACACTGCGACCTACAAGGAAGGAAAACACAGGTTAGCGAAGGCAAGACTTCGCAGCGCTGTGCATAGCGCTTACTTACCGCATCACAGCGCCCTTAATGCGCCATCATTTACCAGGGCTCAACCAAGCCAGTTCGCCGTGCTGAAGCTCTGCATACCTAAGGGAGAAAAAAGTGATTTTTTAAACAAAGAAAGGCATGCAGGATAGCAACAAAACTAAAGAACAGCAATAAGACCTACCTGAACAATATCAAACGGGCTGGCGTCAGTGAAGTAACTGGACCGCACTCGCCCATGACAGACAACGCGCCCCTGCAAAGAAGGCAGGATGGAGAGCATGCCTAATTCTACCACAAGGTGGGGAGAGGGCACCAGAGGGACTGAAATCATACGGGGGTGGAGGGAGGATATTTACCCCAGTCGGTCAGTCTTGAACACAGTCCTCCTGTATTTTCAGGCAGAACCTTCCCCGCAGACCACATCAGGGCAAATCTGAGAAGCATACCAGCGAGTAACCCAGCAGGGTGGCGTCCCTGTGGATACCAGGTGAGCGTAACATATACCAGCTGCGACGGCGTGCGAGAGGAGCAGGCAGGATCCCCTTCTCCCCCTTCCTTCACCTCGGCACATCACGCCAAAATTATTCCTGCATCCGGGGTAAGGAAAGAATTTAACCTTACCCACCAGCATCGTAGGCCTAATATTGCTTATTGGCCTGAAGCGTGCATGTGGATCTCTGCCACTGCACAATCTGCGTGACCTGCCCGGCACCGACCCCTCCTGACTCTGGGCTCCCATAAGATTACCATTACTGGCAACGTAGTAATGGCCACCATGTATTTCGATGGCAGCATCTACATGAAAGGATGCACCGGCCCACGCCTGTCCTAAGATGTGATTGGCCATCTGCCTCCTTATCCAGCCCCCTGCATCACGGCCAGGCAGAAGCCGCTGCCCGGAAGTGCAACACCGAAGGGCTAGCCTAAGGGCCTGTCTGTGCCCTATTCACCATTCAGCGGTGACAGCGCGTGAGAGGAGTGGGCAGGAGCCCCCTGTCCCCCTTCCTTCACCTCGGCACATCACGCCGAAATTATTCATGCATCCGGGGTAAGGAAAGAATTTAACCTTACCCACCAGCATCAGAGGCCTAATATTGCTTATTGGCCCGAAGCGTACATGTGGATCTCTGCCACTGCACAATCTGCATGACCTCCCCTGCACCAACCCCTCCTGACTCCAGGCTCCCATAGGATTATCATTACTTGCAACGTGGTAATGGCTGCCATGTATTTCGATGACAGCATCTGCATGAATGGATGCACCGGCCCACAACCGTCCAAAGAAATGACTGCCCATCCGCCTCCTTATCCAGCCCCCAGCATCACCGCCAGGCAGAAGCCGCCGCCCAGAAGTGCAACACCGAAGGGCTAGCCTAAGGACCTGTCTGTGCCTTTCTAGGCCGGTCGAGCCGGAGACCGTGCTCCCGCACTTACTCTCAGCATTCCAACCTAATCTTATCTTGTATTACTCGAACCCTTGCAAATGGTGCATTCATCTATCTTCAAAGCGATCCACCGGTCGAGAAAACTTCCTGCAATCACAGTACATAATCCAGGGACCTCACTCCTATTGTCTGGCTGGCTCTGTAACCTGCAACCTTCTTGCCGGACCCCAAGTTGCTGGTAAGCACACGGCTTCATGCACCACCACCTTTGACCGTATATGCCTTCGGGGCTAATCCCATTCTGGCAATTACTCATGACTTTAATGTTTTTACACCTAGTCACCTCCATCATGTACACTGCACCACCCCCTGCTCCCTTCCCAGGCACCACACCTGAATGTTTACTGTTTCCTGCTTTGCTCTGAGCCTTAACCTTTTGCTCCTGCCCACAAAGTAAGCTTAACGTGGCATTTTAATTACATTCCCTGCCTTACTGTGTGTTTGCTCCTGTTCTTGCATTCCCTGTACCTGTTGTGGTTTCTACACCGATTTCTCCCGTGTGCATGCCTGCTCCTCACCTCACGCCATCCCGCTATCTCACTGTGCCCATTGTGAGATTGCTCAGCAATATTCTCCGACTTATGTAACCTCACAGCCCAATTTGTTGTTAGCCTAATTAACTGCTCATTTGAGAAGCCGAGGGACCGTACTCATTGCCTGTTACTTTGACTTGATTGTGGCGCTCTGTATCTGCCCCACACCTGACTATATCTCTCTCGTCAGCCTAGTTGCCTACTCAGTAATGTGACCAACTTGTTCATTGTTGCCTCAAGTCTGCCTGAATGCCTTTATTGTTGCTCCAAGTTGCTATTACTAAATGGCTCCCACCTGTATTCTGATCGCTAGTACTAGATTGCAGAAAGACCTCGCACCTCCCCCCGTTGGGAAGCCTTCCCCTAATTGTCTCATTGACGGGACAACCCTCCTTACGTGCGCTGTGGCATCATCTATAAAACTGCATTACAGTACTGTACCTAATGTCACGAGTTTGCCAAGCTGGCTGCATATTATGATTGTGTGTGATAACTTACTATGCACCCTTTACACCCAGGCTCCAGCTACTGTATGGAACAATATAACTACTGCAACTGTAATTTGTTACTTACCTGATACCCTTTGGTCGCCTGCCACTGCATTTTTTTTACTTATGCGAGACCCTTTGGTCGCATGGCACTCCATTCTGTTTCTTACCCGAGACCCTTTGGTCACCTGCCACTGCATTTTGTTACTTACCGGAGACCCCTTGGTCGCCAGCCACTGCATTTTGTTACTTACCTGAGACCAATGTTCCCTCTAAGCTGTGCGCATGTGCGCTTGCCCAGCTTGTTTCTGGGTGCCGCTCAGAAGATTTTTAGCAGCACACACAGACAATTCTCACCTAAATAAAAAGATTTAGTAAGGTACAAGGCACAACAATTATCTGCCATTTGCTTTCTCTTAAAATAACTAACTAATCTTATTATTCTGGTATAGCTCATTTGCATTTCCCTACTGTGAAAGTGTGACCTTAAAAACCTATAAACCCCAACAGAATACATCCACAAGAGGTTAAAAACCAATATGAAAAAGTGGCTCCATGAACAGCAGAATCTAACCAAGATTTGCCTGGAACAATTACCCAAATATTGATCCCTCCCGACCCATGTCTCAGATACTTGGCTCTACCATGCTTTTACCTTGTGACTAACTTGTGCCCCAGAACACATTTAGATATCAACCTGGACTCTTCCTCGTTTGGCTCTACGAAAGGTTACCAGACTTGTACCAACATCCACTTCTTTTATATTCAGTTTAATATGAATAATGTTCAAGTGCCAGAAATTCTGTTGCTCATGGTGCCTTACCAAATGCGTCATCCACACTATGTAAATGAACTATCAGCCAAAAAGTGGTTACTGACTTCGAGTGAGCAGTCTACTTGGATGCATAGACTCATCCGATGTTTCCTCGGCTTTGTACATATGTCACGCAACTGTTTTGCAGCGATCCGGTTGCAAGTTAAAACAATGTGAAACTCAAATAATAATTTGCCATCTAAAGATTTTGAGAAGACAAATTTTATAGTCAGCATCTCCTACTTTAACACTGCTAACAATACCCTATAGGTGGAGAGCAAAATTGCAATATCATTTTCTTGGCGTGCAAGGGAAAATGGGTATCGACTATGCCTAGCATTACTTCTCTATAATATTAGGGAGATGGCTATTCAGAAAGTTGAATGATTTTCACAAAATATGCATCCTTTCCAAGTTTTCAGAGTTCCATTGGGCATAGACCTTAACAAATTATATGGTAACTCGCTGGTATACAGAAACAGCTTCACTGAGCACTTGTTTAGTATTATAGGGTTGTAGGTGAGGGGTATGTTGCAAGAAATCCTGTATGCACTGCAACATCATCATGTACTAGAGCAAACCCTTCCCCTCTGAAGCACTCTCTTGTGCACCTTCTTCTCAAGAAACCCTCAGCCAACCCTTCCTGCCCAGCTAACTATTGCCCGATCTCCATCATTCCTTTCCTGGGCAAACTCCTGGAAAAGCTGGCCATCTCCCAATTTAATCTTCACACTGAATCTGTTGGTTGTCTCCATGACCATCAGTCTGGCTTCAGAGCAGCCAGATGCATGGACACTGCTGTCCTGAACATCCGTGAAGACCTGCTTCTAACCTTGATTCTAATCTCCCCTCTGTCTCATCTTACTCAATCTCTCTTCTGCCTTTGACACGGTCAACCATGCCATCCTGCTCAATCATCTGTGATAACCTGGGTCTCCCCTAGGCCTGGCTGACCTCTTCCCTCTCTGATTGACCCTCCCAGGTCCAATTTGGGTCCTTCCTTTCCTCTATCTCACTCTATACCTGTGGTGTACCCCAGGGGCCTAACCTCTCTCCCTGGCTTTTCAACCAATACCAAGCACCTCCTGCCCACCGCATTGCCGCTCTCTGCTCCAACTTTCAGTGGTATGAGGATGACACTCAGCTCGTTTTTTTTTTATTTTTTATTTGTTTACAGTTCAAAGAACCTTTACAAAATAGCACATTAAAAAAAAAAAATACACGTAGAGAAAAAAAAAAGAAAGTTCACAAGACCAAACAGAATACAGAACATCTCATTAAAATTATAAAAATAGCACAAAGCATTAGCACAATTTCTATATGAGAACAACCCAATAAAAACATGATTTTAACACTGAAATAACGAAGTCTCTTTCTCAATTACTTTCAAGAACTCAACCAAGGCAAAGATTAATGCTCTCTCATTTCCTTGCATCAATCGAGTCCAAAGAGATATCATACAGTCTTCGTAATTTATATTTATGAAACGTAGAAAATGCTTTGTACGTATATCTCTAAAATGTGGACATTCTAAAATTAAATGTTTTAGAGTTTCCTTCTGTTCAGTACACCTCGAAAAGCGACACTTAGTGACGCCTAAATTAGTTCCTACAGTTCGCCAGAATTTTGTTCGTTCAAGGGTATGAAATTGATTTAATCTAAATCTCATGTAATACATTCTGATTTTATTACACGGAAACATCGCTATATAATCACAACAATCGTCTCTTTTGTGAAGGAATTTTGCATATTCCTTATAGGTACTCAAAGTTGATATTTCATCTAGAGTTTTACACCAGTCATTTGCAAACAATTTATGTTTAACATAGTTAGGACGTATAAGCAAATCATCATTATCGGTGCCCAAGGTATTTAAAGTTTTGGCCATGGTTTCAAGGTAGCTGGTGAATGAGCTGGATGAGCAACCCTTTGTAAATTCAAAAAGATCCTGATATAAAGAATTATCAGGATAGTTAAGAATTTTGGAATAGTTTGAGAGAGCCCGCCAGGTAAACCTCGTGGACAAGGAAATCAGTCCCAACTCATGTCTAATAACACAGTTCGGGATTGATATAGATAAACATAAGGCTCTCTTCACTAAAGTACCCTGTATGGAATCAAGTTGCCTATGCAAATTACTGACACAAATATCCATGGCATATAGAAGAATAGGCTCAACCTTCAATGTAAGAAACTCTAATAGCGGAGTCATTGAAAACTTACACAGCTTATGAAAGATAAATTTCATCTGGCTTAATAGTGGTCTGGCTTTCATCTTTATATATTCCACCCATAAGTTTATGCTATTCGCACTGCTCAGGCGATATCCTAAATAAGTAGATTCTTGTAGTTCACACAGACGAGTCCCCCCGATATTCCAGTTGAACTTTTTGAGTTTCTTATTTGATTTAAGAATCATTATACATGTCTTGGATGGGTTAGGTCGAAGATTATGTTCATACGCAAAATCTATAAATATATTTAACTTAGCCTGAAGACCAGCAGGAGTTAAATCGAAAAAAAGATGAGGTCATCTGCAAAGGCTAACCAGTGTATTCTTAATGAGCAAAATCTTGCTGGTATCGTAAGTGTAGATTCCCATAGTTTATCTATGTCAGAAAGATAAAGATTGAACAGCAGGGCTGCAAAATTGCAGCCCTGTTTCAAACCAAGATGGAGTTGCACTGGTTCAGTTAAAGAGCCGCCCTGAGTTAGACGAATCCTACAAGATGTAATGATGTGGAATTTCTTGATCCAATAGGTCAGATATTCCGGAATTCCAAACTTACGCATTTTGGTCCATAAAACATTGCGCACAACGGTGTCGAACGCAGAAGACATATCAATGGATGCAATGTAAATTGTGCTCAGTTCATTATTATTCACTCCGGCAATCAGATGTTTCATTATAGTTGCATTTAGTGTTGTTCCCATTTGTCGTCTAAATCCCACTTGGCATTTCGAATATATCTTATAAGTTGCTAGATGTTTATCAAGCTCATAGATAACTAGTATAGCGAACACTTTTGCCGCCGCATCTGTTAGCGATATCGGTCTATAATTCTCGGGCAATCGAGGGTCGCCCTTTTTATACAATGGAATAAGAATGGAAGTAACCCATGAAGACGGGATAGTGCCACTCACTAAGATACTATCAAACTTAATTTTTAGGATCATACTCCAAAAAGTTGGATCGGACCTATATACGCAAGATGGAATCCCATCGGGACCAGGGGCACGAGAATTAGATAGTTTTTTGATGGCCCACATAATATCAAAAGTAGTCCATACAAATTGTATATCAGTAGGTAATAACTCTACTTCATCTTGGTTTATTGCAAAGCGTTCTGGTAATTCATATTTTTGTTTAACATAAGCTATCCAAGTTTCAGCGTTGATTAAAGATTCATTACATAAATCCGCCTTATCCCCTTTTTTTAGGGCAGCCCAGATATCTCGGGAATTTCTACTACAAATAGCTTTAATCATCTCACAATTTTCTTTGTTATATTGCTCTATATGTACTCCCTTTACATTAAATTTGTATTCTTGGATTATATTCTTCTTTTTTAGTAAGTAGAGTTTGGCAGGTAGTTTCGCTAGTTCTAGCTTTCGTATATCACGATTTTTATTTCTTTTCAGAATTTTAATCTTATAATTAAATCTGTGTTTGTGATTTGTCACAAGAGAAGCTTGTTTTATTCCAAGTTTCATAAGAGTTTCTCTGATACACTCATTTATCATCTGATTTAAACATTCTATAGAGTATAATTCCGGCATTAAATGATTGACCTCATGTTTTAGATGGTTTGAAACATTCTCCACTAATCTCTTACATAAGGTAGGATTCCATCTAAGTGATATATTTTCTCTTTTCGTCTCTAAGGCTTGCAAGCCCTGATTAGCATGCCATTGATTCGTAACCATAGAAATGTTAAGAGTAATGGGGGCATGATCACTATAAATAATGTCCCCAATTATAACAGATTCAATGCATGGTAACAACAAATCAGAGACGCAGAAGAAATCAATCATTGATGTAGTATCGCCCCTTTTCCAAGTATAATTGTTAGAATCCATAGCGAACTTCACAAACGACATACCCCATTCATCTAAATAATTCCGATATGTATTTCCTCTCTTAAAGTTATTTGAATTTGCCTGTTTGTGGTCTTTATAAAACACTGGTGTTCCAATACAATGTGAATTAAAATCACCACCCATAATAATGTCATATTCGGGGTAAAGTGTTGATGCTTGGTCAAAACAACAATCTATATCATCAAGTATGTCCAACAATTTATACTTCAAATGATTACAATATACATTCACAACTAAAATAATCCTTTTGTCATGTTTGTTTAGATTCAAGAAGACCGCTATAACATGTATGGATGAGTATACCAGAGTTATAGTGCAGGCGATGGAGTTACTGACAGCAATTGTTAACCCACCAAAAGGTCTTCCTTCAACCCCTTTACTAGCTGGAGAACAATATGAACAATAATCAGGGATAGCAAGTGGTTCAATTTTCATTGTTTCTTGAAACAAGAAAATTGATGGCAATTTAACAAGAGTGGGCAGCCAAGTCTCAATGTTTTTAAATCCACATGAGTTCCATGACAGTACTGTAAGTACTGTCTTATCCTTTACTTATGAAGTAAATAAGTTAGGACTTGCCGCAAATATCGTTTTCAATAGTGGTTCTATCCACGCCATTTCCCTATTTGTTCGAGCAGTCGTTAATAACTGGGAAATACACATTTTTTGATGTCCTGTGCTAGATGATAATTCTCCATTTGTATTTTGCTCAGAGAGTACATATTTTTGATTATCAAACAAGAATTCTCCTGCCAATTTTTCATCATTAAATGTGAATAGCAAGAAACCCATTTAATGTAGTTCCTTTCTAAAAGACCAAATAAGTTTCAGCACATATTCAGAAAATAAATGACATGTCATACGGTAATTATTAGTTGGAGCCAAAGAAATACAGTCAATATCACTAGACGCAATTATCCTTAATGATGGAATTGTATATAGAAGGTCCAAGAAATATCTTCTATTAATACGTGCATCGCCTAGAATTTCTTGCTTACCTTCCAGGCCCAACATATTAATGCATTTCTTGCTATTTACCATAGTGTGGCAGGGCAAATGTCCAGTAATCTTACCCTCATTAGCATTTTCTGAACCATTTAACTTTCCCGTATGATCATCTAAATTCAACACACTTTTCAAATTGATGTGGGTTTCATTATAATGCCTATCTGCAAGTTCAGATGAGTTAAGTTCTCTGCATAAAGGGATACTTACAAATGATTGACAAAACGAATTGGGCTGAGCAATATTTTCATCAACGCATTCTTGGGACTTCAAAGACTGGTTAGTTATTTCAAATGATGGGATACTAGCTTTTAAGGCATTAAGCACAAAATCATGCACATTCTTTACATCCTTATTTATACAAGGCAAAATTTGCTTAGTTTTTTCATTAATATCACCAGTCATCGCACATGATGGGGTTCCAGTTTTTTGTATATTCATCGTAGACTCATACACATTGATTACATCGTTATTTATGCATGGTATTAGTTGAATATTTTTTTCATGCGTATCATAAATGTCACTGTTACCTTCTCCCAAATACTGATTAGGTAGACTCACAGTATGCAACTGTTTATGAATAGTGGTAAGCTTTCCTCCGCCGTTTTGGATAACTGGTGCGTTACCCATTGTCATAGTTTAGTTTAGTTTATTATTTGTATAGCGCCGCCTGGCCCTAGGGCATCCAGGCGCTTGCGATGAATACAACAAGAATAATACAACAGAAATGTACAAACCGATTACATATTTACAAATTTACAGTCTTGGTGCATGCTAGTAAGGTAGGGCTAGGCAGTTTACGTTTCTTTGGATAGAAGCCAAATTTTGGTGTTGTGTCTAAATCTGATCTCAGCTCGAGTGGAAGTGAATTCCAAAGTTTGGAGGCAAGCACGGGGAAGCTGGAGCCACCTGCTTTTTGGAGCTTAAATCTTGGGATATTTAAGCAATGTGTTTGAGCTGATCTGGTAGGGCGCGCTGGGGTGTGGTGATTGAGATTGTCGGATAGGTATCTGGGTGCTTGGTTAGCTAGGCATTTGTGTGTGAGTGAGATGGTTTTATATTCAATTCTTTGTGGTATGGATAGCCAATGGCAGGTGCGTCTGGCGTCCGAAATGTGTTCATGTTTGGGTATGTTCAGGGCTGCTCGCAAGGCGTTGTTTTGTATGACTTGTAGTTTGTTGATGTTTTTCTGACTGGTTCCCAAGTATAACGCATTGCAGTAGTCAACTTTGGAAAGGACTAGCGCTCTGGCTAAGGTGATGCAGTTGGATGGTGAGAGGTAAGGTCTGCTGGCATTGATGAGTTTACAGGTGTAAGCAGTGGCTGATGATATGGAATTGATCTGTCTTGTCAGTGTGAGGGAGGAGTCGAGGTAGATTCCTAGGGTTTTGATGCTGTTAGAGACGATGATGTTATTGCCGTCTATAGTGAATGCTTGATAGAGTTTGTCGAGTTTATTAAGTCTGGGTTGGGAACCTAGGAGAAGAAGTTCGGTCTTGTCGTCATTGAGGCATAGGCCATGCTTGGCCATCCATTCTTGGATAATGGAATAAATGTTGTTGAGAGCAGTGAGGTCGGTGGAGTAGTCGCCTGTTAAAGGGATCAGTATTTGGGTGTCATCTGCGTAGTTGGTGTAGATGACACCCAAGCGGTCCAATATGTCAAAGAGGGGTTTCGTGAACACATTATATAGAGTGGGGGAGACGCAGGAGCCCTGGGGGACACCGCAAGTGACTGGGGCTGGGATGGCAGAGGCTGTGGGTGCGTAGACTCTCATGGATCTGTTGTTAAGGAAGGAATGGATCCATGCGTTGGCGTTATCTGAAAATTTGGCTGCTGAGGATAGATGTTTGCAGAGGATGTCGTGGTTGACCAGGTCGAAGGCGGCCGATAAGTCAAGAAGGAGAAGGATGGCTAGTTTACCATTGTCTTTAATGTTGTCCATCTGTATCTTAAGGTCAATCAGGGCGGTCTCAGTGCCGTGTTTGGGGCGGAATCCTGATTGTCTGAGTCCTAGTAAGTTATTTTTCTCAAGGTGGTTCTGTATCTGAAGATAGGCAGCTCTGTCGAGGATTTTTAGTAGGAAGGGTACGGTCGTAATGGGTCTGTAGTTGGTGGGGACATTAGGGTCAAGGGTGGGCTTCTTAAGTAAAGGAAGAACCCAGGAGTCCTTGAGGTTGTTGGGCACTATGTTGGAGGTGAAAGATGAGTTGATGAGGGAAGTGATGAAGGGAGCAAGTTGTTTGGCTGCATCTTTAATGACTGGGGCTGGGCAGGTATCGCCTTGGCATTTGGACGGTTTAAGAGAGTAGATTATTTCTTCAACCTCTTTGATGGTTATGGTGGAAAACTCAAAGAGGTTATTGTCATCATTTTGGGGGGTGGTGTGGGTGTGTGTAGAGGGGGTGATGTTATCAGTGAGGGTGAGGCTTTCTTTCTTTGTCAGGATTTTGGCTTGTAGTGTGGCAATTTTGCCTAGGAGTGCTTCCTGGATGCTCGTGCACCAGTGGATGTCTTTGTTACAAGTGTCTGGAGTGGGGGAGGGTGATTCGAGTTCTCTCAGGATATTGAATAGCTCTTTGGTATTAGATTTGGCGTTGCTGATTCTTTCATTGTACATGTTTTTTTTAGACTGGATGATGGCTGATTTATAGATGTTCGATGCCAGTGCGTAAGATGTCTTATTAATAGTGGATGGTGACTGTTTCCATGCTAATTCAGCTTGTCTTTTGGATTTGCGGAGTGTTTTTAGTTTGGGGGTGAACCAAGAATTGAGGTGTGCTCGTGGTTTGGCTTTCCGAAGCTTGAGTGGTGCTATGGTGTTTATGGCCTTAAGGATAGTTGTGTTGTATAACTCTACTAGTTCAGTAGGGTTGGTCATGGTGGGTGAGAAGTCGATGATGGGTTGGAGTAACGGGAGGAGTTTCTCTAGTGTGATATTTTTGTTGTTTCTTGTGAGTGTGGGTGGGGCATTGGAGGAAGGCCCTGGTGTTTGAGTGCCTTTGTTGATGGTGAAGGTAATAAGGTGGTGATCAGTCCAAGCGCATGGAGTGTTGGAAAGGATGGTAGTGTTGCAGTTGAGGTCAGCTATCCAGTCAAGGATGCGGCCTTTGTTGTGTGTGGGTTGTGTGATATGGTGGGTGAGTCCTAATTCTGAAATTGTGTTGGCGACAGTGTGAGCTTTGTCATCTTTCTCATCATTGAGACCTAGATTAAAGTCTCCTAGGATGAGTAGTCGAGAGTTAGGTTTGATATTGTCAGAGTTGTCTCAAAGACAGGTTTTTTCAAGGTTTCAGAGTACAAAGACGGGGCCATTTTAGGCAATACAACAAAAGAAGATGTAATACCTTTGTTCAATACAATAGGAGAATTATGAGATTGTGCATTTCTCTTTGATGTCTGTTTTCTACATACACTTTTAAAGTAGGTCGGCAGTATTTTTTGTGTTGTCTGTACTTCTATTTCATCTACTGTTGTTTTAACGGGATCAGTTGGAGTATCTGGTATAATTAAAGAGTTTACACAATTTGAATGTACTTCAACATTAACCATTTTAACATGATTGTTTGAAGTAGAAGGCTGTATTGTATCTATTGTCTTTATCGCCTCCATATTCTTTGCCCCAAGGTGTGATTGGCATTCTACAGAAAGCTGTTCCACATCAATCACATCTTCCCCCCCACTTTCTAATATCACAGAGATTTCTTTTTTTGATTTTTTCATTTTTTCATTGGCAGATCTCCGTTTTTTATCAGCACGTTTAGCACACCGTTTTTGATTTTTGTGAAATCTTCTAGAAGAGTAGCCTTTATAGTCAATGTCACTATCGACAATACCATCATTGTCTTGTCCTTCTTCTATGAGTTTAATTAGGACTGAAGGGCTATCAGCAGTATTCCCACTTATCTCTGGTAATAAATTAGGGGTTGGAGGTTCAATTTTATTTTTAAGTTCAATTATTGTAGAGCTGATAGATCCTAGTTCACCTAGGAGCAAGTCAAATCCTTTAAAGGGTTGATTGGCAAAACCTTGAAGAAAAGAGTCATTGATTTCAGTTTGTGTGCTTTGTTCATGACAAATGATAGCTTTGGCCTCATTGGGATTTTTTACCCCTACATTAAGCCCTTCCAAAGCAAGAATAAATCCTTCCATCCTTATCACTTTGGACATAATCTCATTCATAGAATATTTTATATCCCTTAATTCTAGGTGAGTGACATCATGTCCTTTGTCCAGCAGATCCAGTATCCGAATTATCACTGGGAAAGTGAATGGTTCTTGGTCTTTGGAAATAGGGGATGAATTAAGTTCACTCCCAATATTTTGTGAATATGGAACATGGAGATCAGGGCTTATAGGAAGTTCCGAGTGAGAGGCATTATCTAAAGCTATATCATTTGCAGGTGACAATGGCAGATGTAAGTTTGATGGTAAATATACATCAGAATTATCTGCATTCATATGCGAGTCACGATTTTTTGTTATTAGTGGAGTCAATAAACCGATAGATAGCCTAATACGGGAGTCCAAATCAGCCAGAGTTTCGAGATCTAAATTAGTATTACAAGGCTGCGATTCATTAGTAGTGCCTGGAGACAAGTCATCAGGCTTTTCTGATTCTATATTCAGATCAGCCGGATGTCTTGTAATATCCATATCGGCAGTACTCATGGAAGATGCCCCATTATTAGTTTGGTCGGTAAGATTAGAGGGGATCGCCATGTCTGAGCATTTTCTGCTCCTCAGACCACAAGCCATCATATATGATGACAAAATAAGTGCCCGATAGAGTAACTCACACTTTTTTTATTTTTTTTTATTTTTTATAATGATCACAGAATAGCTATAGATTTTAAATAGCAAGATCCTACCTAGAATACAATAGAGGACACAACAAGTGTGCTAACATAAAAAAGAACCTATATTTAGTCCAAGATCAATCCACGAACGCCCTCCCGCTCACCCGAACAGCCAAACAGCCTTGGCACTTCCCATGCACTTCCGGATGCGCACACAAGATGTGCGGGCACCGGAGATGATGTAGGGAAGACGCGATCTGCAAGTGGGCGGGTCGGAGGGCGGAGCTCGCGCTTCCTCTTGCCGACGGCTTCACTCGCGGCATCAGACGAGGAACGAAAAGCGAGGAAAAACAATCAGATGCCGTAGAGCAGCGGTCCCAGCCAAACAGCCTTGGCACTTCCCATGCACTTCCGGATGCGCGCGCGAGATGCGCGGGCACCGGAGATGATGTAGGGAAGACGCGATCTGCAAGTGGGCGGGACGGAGGGCGGAGCTCGCGCTTCCTCTTGCCGACGGCTTCACTCGCGGCATCAGACGAGGAACGAAAAGCGAGGAAAAACAATCAGATGCCATAGAGCAGCGGTCCCAGCCAAACAGCCTTGGCACTTCCCATGCACTTCCGGATGCCCGTTTCGTTTTCAGGCTCCCCTCTGCCACCTCTTCTCCTTCTCTCATCTCTGACTGTCTGTCTGCTATCCAAGAGTGGTACAATCTCTGCCTTAATACCAGTAAGATGGAGATTCCCCTCATTGGCACACCTGCACCTTCCTTTCTTGTCACAATCTAGCCGGCCTCCCTTGGCCCTCTTCCTGCTCCCACCTGTGAGGCTAAGAAACCGGGGTCATCTTCAATTCCACACTCTAATTTTCTTGTGACATCTCTAAGAAGTCAAACTGCCAACTGCACCTCGTCAGAGGTATTCTTCCTTTCTTCTCCTTCGTCCAGAAGCTCACTTTCTCTAGAGCTTTGGTTCTCTCTAGGCTGGACTACTGCAACAGCCTCTTTCTAAATTTGAATGCTTCTACTCTCCCCCCTTTGCAACTCATTAAGTACAGGACTGCGAGACGTGTCCTTGGCCTCAAGCACAGGCATCGTATCTCTCCAGCACTGAAATCTCTGCATTGGCTCCCAGTGGCTGCAAGGATTAAGTTCAAGACCTTCTGCATTTTCCGCAAGGCCTTCTGGGGCCTGGGTTCTCAGTACCTCCAACTCTCCCTTCATAAATACCTTCCTACTCAAGCTCTTCGCTCCTCCACCTCCAACTCCCTCAGGTTCAGTCGCTTCTCCAAGCAATGAGTTGGTGATAGATTTCTTTCTTCGGACGGGGCCTCCCTTTGGAACAGCCTCCTTGCTACTCTGAAACTTGAGGAGAACCATCACTGGTTCTGGAAGCACCTCAAGACCTTCCTCTTCGCTTCTGCCTTCTCTCTTCCTCTCCCCTGCTGATTCCTGTCTGATACTGCACTGGTCACCTGGCTACCCTCTGACTTCGGGCCCAGGTCTCTGCCTGCCCGGTTGCACACCCGCACTGCCTCCCGGCAAACCTTGCACTTGGGTCTTTAACCGTACAGTTCCCCTACCTGCACTTTTGGACAACTTCTGTCTGCACTTACACTTGCACTTTCCACCTGCTGGCAGAACTTCTTTGTATTGTTTCGATCCCATGTACAGCACTCCTCCCTCCCCTTTCCCTTGGTACTTTTCCCCTCCCCCGTCCCTTGCCCTGTACTTGAGCAATCTCAATGTCACTTGGCCTATTAAGATCATTGTCTCTGTCCTCCTTCTGCCTCGTCGTGCTTTGAAACACTTGTGTATAGGCGCGTTACAAATGCCATATCATACCATGTCATATCATATCATAATGAATTACAGAAGAGGGGTCCCTGGTTACAGAAGAAGGTACTCAATCTGTTTTACTGATGACCATTGCTTCTACTAACTTAAAAGGCATATATATGGGATTTGCTTCAACGGGATCCATTAGAAACCTCAGTAAGGCACTTTTCTAATGTTGTCTTGGCTGTGGTGAGGGAGGGAGGGCACAAATATGGGCTGTATTATGAGCCCTCTCATTTCACTTCCTATGTAAGGGTTCCAAGCAGTGCTCTGATAGGATGTTGCTCCCTACTTGAATTCAAATACATTTTCATAGAGTAAAAAAGTAATAAGCTTTGCCATTAAGGATATTTTATGCTTATTAAAACATGTTCTTTCCTCTTAAAACTCCTGTTAAGATTGGGCAGCACTCTTATTAGAGTTGTTTCCTATGCCACTGGTCTGCTGGTAACTAACTTGAAAACATATCAGTGCAGCTTTGTGGGTAGAAGCAGGGGGTAGGCTCCCATGTCTTCATTGTTTCCCTTTTTTGTTGGGCACTTTTTCCTGTTTTTAGGGAGTAATAATGGATGGTGTATATGTCTCTTAGCTATAAGGCTTGTTTTGAGTAAGTGTTGTCACAACTTGCAGGACAACGCAATTTGGCTAGTAAGCAGAGGCCCAAGAATTCTGACCATCATGTTCCGAAGTGCAGTTATTCTGATGTAATTATCATTATTACACATCCTTACACAAACTATGCATGTTAGCCTGGCCCTTGGATTACTTAAAGTTAAACACAAACTCATATTGGAATGTTTTCTGACAAATTCCTTTTCATTGCCATTATTCCATCTGTAAATATTGTATTCTGTCTGAATAGTTAGACAGCTACATCAATTATGCAGTATGGGTTTTTAATACAGATGAGTGTTTTTCCAGTGGCTTAAATACACATAGTTTTCTCAGCACTTTTGCTAGGTACTGGGGCAGATCTTGAAGTCTTGGACTAGTTGATGAGTCGTCTTTATAATATATAAAATATTTTTTAGCCTATGCGTTTTGGGAAAACATGTTGTAAGATGCAACTTTTACACAGGTTTGTAAAGAATTGCAGTGGATGGGAAGCGGAAATTCCTTTCCAAACCCGATTCAGAGACAGTAGCTCACTAACTTCGCAGGCTCACATAGTGGCTTACCTCATTAGACATTTGCGCCCATGGAGAATAATGTGTGCACAGCAGCTAACCAGTTCTGCACATAGAGAAAAATAATTAGAGGGAACATTGCCTGTTACTTACCTGAGACCCTTTGGTCGCCTGCCACTGCATTTTGTTACTTACCTGAGACCCTTTGGTCGCCGCCTGCCACTGCATCTTGTTACTTACCTAAGACCCTTGCCTGATCGGCTCGGTGAAGTCTCCCAGCACTACTTGCCCCTCTGATACAGCCCTCTGTTAGCTATTGCAGGTCCTAATACTGCCCAATGCCTAATGTCAGCTACTGCGAACCTGCCTACTTGAAATAACTAACCGCTAAACTATTGTGCCCATGGAAATAGCCCCACTGCCAGACAATGAGCTGCGCTCTTAACCTAGTACACTTGGTACTAACCTATACCCTTGCCTAACCTTTACTATACTACCTTGCTCTCCACCACTACCCACTACAATGCGCCTTAATAAGACCCGGATAGCATCTCTGCTGTGCCTTACCATATCCAGCATTGTTATCACTATGTCTTCCTATAAACACACACTGTGTCTCACCATGGACAGAAACAACAGACTTTGAACTAGACTACCCCGCCTTCATGAGCCCATTTGTCATAGCAACAAGGCCTTTAACCCCCATCATAAACTTACCTCACGGTTCACCAAGCCATATCCCAACCTAACTATACCCTGCAAAAACACTACTCAGCCCAAACTCATTCCAATAAAAATCCTAAACACACCTAATGTAACCATACTATCTAGTGCATTGATTAATGACAGGTCCTTTGTGGCCCACGCCACTGAAATAGCAGACACTTTATCCTCTGATAACCTTGACCTTTTGGCAGTCACTGAATCATGGCTGCACGAAGCTGCAGGTCCAGCACTTTCCCTAGCTATCCCTGAAAATTACCAATTAATTAGAATGGGTAGACCTAACAGCAAAGGAGGGGGTTTAGCTATTATAGCTAAAACTAACCTTGCTATTAGACTACAAGCCTCATCTCCTCTCAAATCATGTGAACTCCTCATAGCCAAACCGCCCTATATCTAACTGCCACACACTAACTATCTAGCTATCTACCTAATATACAGGCCACCTGGCCCCATTGGGACTTTCAAAGAGGATCTATCCAGTCTCCTTTAGCACTAACACCAAAGACTTGTCACAAATCCTATTACTAGGCGACCTTAACCTAGGTTTTAATGATCCAGATGACAAACCAGCCCAATCTATAGCCACTATGCTAGCTGAACACGGCTTAAACCAAAATGTTGTCACCCCAACCCACAACAAAGGAAGGACCTTGGATTGGGTTGCTACCCTGAATTGTGATACCGCTATCACCAAAATTACCCCTCAACACTGGAGAGACCACTACCTCATCAACTTTACCGTAACTCTGAATACACAAACCACCAAAGAGAAAATCATGGCACCCCCCCTACCCACTAGAGCCAAAAAAAACATAACTCCAGACAATCTCCCACCATTGCTACTACCTACTATCAATGCTCTTCCTAACAAGCAAAATCCCGAGCTCTTAGTAGAAAGCTACAATAATGCTATGGAAATAGCATTAGATACCATTGCTCCTCTAAAACTCCAAAAAAGTAAATAACAAGCTCACTTAAACGCTTGGTTCATCTCACATCTAAAAGAATTAAGAATGCAAAAAAAGGAAACTAGAGTCTAAATGGTCCCATACCCCATCTGAAGAAAATAAATTGCAACTTAGACTTTTCTCCAATAAATACAAAAAAGAAATCCTATTCACAAAATAAAACATCTTTAATGAAAGAATTTGTAATGCAAGCTCCAACACTAGAGAATAATTTACCATTCTAAGGGAGCTGGAATCCCCCGTACCACCACCCGACAACATTGCCAAAGACAAACAATGGTGCACCATCATCCAAAATGCTCGAGCAAATAAAATTAAGACATTCCAAACTAAAATTGCCTTAAAAGAATACTCCCTAACTCCCAATGAAACATCACTCATCACCATCCCTATGACTACCAACTCACCCAGCCTTAACCCCTTCAAATTCAAAAAAATATCCATCCCAGAAACTGAAAAGATCATCGCCTCCCTCAAACCGTCCAATTGTAAGGGAGACAGCTGCCCAACCCAGTTAATTAAGGACACCGTAAGAGACCTAGCCCCCTTCATAACCAAACTGATCAATGCCTCCTTCTCCTCCAACACCATCCCAAGTAACCTAAAAGAGTCCTGGGTCCTACCCCTCCTCAAAAAGCAAACTTTAGACCCCGCCATTCCCACTAACTATGGACCCATCACCACGGTACCATTTCTCCTCAAGATAATAGACAGAGTAGCATACCTGCAAATCCAGCACTACCTTGAAACTAACCAAGTCTTATGCACCCGCCAATCAGGATTCAGACCGGAGCATGGCACGAAAACTCCTTAATTGATCTTAAAGTACAGATTGACAAACTCAATGACAAGGGAAACACTGCCATACTACTCCTCCTTGATCTGTCGGGAGCCTTTGATCTGGTGGATCACGCAGTGCTGTGCAAACACCTGGCATCAGCTTCCCACTTTTCAAATGGGGCTATAGCATGTACCCAATCATTTTTGGACAACCGCACAATGAGAGTTTTCTCAACATTGGCATCAACAGACCCTATCAAAATAACTTGTGGTGTACCCCAAGGTTCTTGCATCCTGCCAACTCTATACAATATCTTTACCAACCCCTTATTTGACAAATTGGACAGACTGGGTGTCACCAACACAAATTACGTAGATGACACCCAGATCCTCATTCCCCTTTCGGGCAATTTCAACACAGATATGGCCTTGGTAAACAAAATATACCTCATCATTCAGGCATGGATGGCCACACATGGACTATGCCTGAATGATGATAAAACTGAAATCCTACTCCTCGGATCCACTGCCAATATAAAAAACTCAGCCCTGACTACTCAGCATTTAACATTGATTGTAACATAATCACAGTTTCCAAAACAGTAAAAACACTAGGTTTTCACCTTGACTCAGCCCTACCACTAAGGAAGCAAGTTAACTCCCTTGCATCCTCTACAGCTTACACCTGTAAGCTTATTAGGGCAAGCAGAGCGTTCCTCACCCAAGCCAGCTGTATCATCATTGCCAATGCGCTAATACTCTCCAAACTTGACTATTGCAATGCTCTGTATCTGGGAGCTAACAAATACATCATTGACAAACTTCAAACATTACACAATAACGCCCTTAGAACTGCCCTCAATTTAATGTCTAAAAAACACATTTCTATCACTAGAAGAAAACACAAATGTCTCAAAATTTGTGACAGAATCTCGCTTAAAACAGCATCACTCACCTTCAAATGTCTTAACAATTCAGCCCCCCCCCCACCTGGTAGCAAGAATTGTGAGAGAAACCTCCACTCGCCCCACCAGAACTGCAAACTCCTACTGCCTTCAGATACCCAAATTTAGACTAAAAAGAACATGCAGCAGTGGCTTCCCAGTGAAAGCAGCCCAATACTGGAATGCACTACCACTTGACATCAGAAAAGACCAGTCCTACTACAGCTTTAGACGGAATATACTCACATGACTACATTCCAATGACTCCCAAGATTAACCATGGACCATTCCATATCTACTAACCTGAATGTACATATGTGTATTTTAACTGATTTATCGTGATGTCAAGTATATGATTATACTCGACACTGGCATGTAACTGATGTAATGTTTATGTTTATACTGTGCCTTGCAACTAAGTTTTTAAACAACCTTGTTTTCCTGTTCTCTGTAGCACCCTGTGACCTTTGGGTTTGGCTCGCCATACAAAATCAATAAACAAACAAACAAACAATACTAACAAAGAGTAAAACACCCTTGTTTGAACCAATGAGACACTTAACCATGGTATTCTGAAATACTGTGTTAGATAAGGCACCTGGACCATGTACCTTCGCTCTCCCTCTGACCCAGGTCAAATGTCTATGCGATATATATTATGTTGAAGTTTATGTACTAGATTAAATCTTGCATGACTATGATTAGTGCAAAGTGTTAGTTTCGAAAGAAGTATAACTGCACGGACAACGCCTGACCCTGCACCCCTCCCTGATGAGCCCAGCTGACCCATGTACCTCAAGAAGTTACAAGTTCAGCGTTCACCAATCCTGGAGCAACATGATTATATGATTTGTAATGTCTTGTCTTCTCCAACCAATGACCAATACTTATTGTATCCCCTATAGCACACGTCATCAATGACGTGTTTTTGTAATATAATGTGTAATTTCTTTATTTTGGGCAGAGCGCTCTCAGAGTAGCAGAGTCCTCTGCGTGCCCCATTTTAACTTTATATAAAGACCTCTCTTTTACTCAATCACAATTGTTCCTCGTCTCATTCCCTACTGAGGTGTGTCCATCGTTGTCTCATTATTTGGTTATTTCATTGTCTGAGTGGGTGGTACCAGCTTTCATTACCTAAGGATAAAGTCAGAGGGTTGGTGGCAGAGATCTTTAACAATCTGGCAAATGACAGGACCATCCTTGGGAAAATGCAACAACTCCTAGGCAAACTGAATTTCACTGCCAAATTGATCCCTGCAAGCAGGGTCTTTGTGCACAGGCTAGCCAGGGTAAATGCTGGGGTTGTCCAAAGGCAACACCACATCAGACTCAGTGCAGCCCTGAAGGTGGATTTAAGGATGTGGCTCAAATTTTGGGAAACTTTCAATGGGTGCAGATTTGGAGGATGTCCTAGGAGACAAGTGTTGAACTACAGTTGTATTCAGATGCTGCAGGTATCGAGGGTTTTGGTGTGATGCTGGGGCCAGAGTGGTGTGCCCAACGATGGCCACAACAGTGGCACAAGAAGGGCAGGACAAAAAACATCATGGTTTTGGAAATGTTCCCCATTGTGGTGGCACTGATGTTGTGGCCCAAGGCGTTGGACAATCAGGGAGTACGTTTTTGGTATGACAACAAGGCTGTTGTGCAGGCAATTAATTTACAGTCGGCATCATGCCCGGCTGTACCGAGCCTGCTCAGGAAATTGGTGGAGGTTTGTCTTTACAGTAACATTGAATTTAAGGCCCGGCACGTGCCGGGCACGGTAAATATTGCTGCTGACGCTCTTTCTCGATTTCAGTGAACCAAGTTTCGGAAGGCACACCCGGCAGCCAGGCTGGAGGGAGCAGAGTTCCAGAAGGATTGGTGGCAGCTGGTAGCGTGGACAGGGTGCTCTGTGAGTTAGGTGAGCATTCGCTCACACCAGGCGTCAGGTTTAGATACCAGCAAAGCTATGGTAACTTCATGAGTGTGACTGTGTCATTAAACAGTAGGGAGCGCACTGCAGATGAACAGGTATGCGCGTTTGTGGCGTGGGCGCACAGGGAAGGTAAATCTAAAAGCTGGGCAGCATCTCACCTGGCAGCGGTGGCTTTTCATTTCAAATTGGAAGGTAAAGCAGATCCCACGGAAGGATTCCTGGTGCGCACTGCCCTGAAAGGCTGGGCCCGGTCACAGCCTAGCAGAAAAGATGGGTGCAAGCTCATTGACTTTGTTTTATTGGTAAGGTTACTGTCCACCTTGGCAGGTGTATGTTTTGACAAATATGAAGTATACCTGTTCAGGCTTGCATTTGTATGGCTTTTTTTGGGGCATTCAGAATCAGTGAATTGTTTTCAGCATCTAAGAATGACACATCGGGAAGGGCCATTTCCTTGGGCGATGTTTTTTCTGTTCAGTGAGGGCACAGGCGAGTGGGTCAGGATCAGGCAGAGAAAAAGCTAAACATATCAGCAAGGTAAGGGCTTTAGTATTGAATTGCATGGGTCTGCTCTCAAGGACAGCTGCCCTGTTCACCTCCTCCAGCTCTTTCTGGAGATCTGGGCTCTGGGTGCCAGCCCCCTCTTAATTCATGGTGACACTTCACCCCTCTCAGTGTTTCAATTCAGGAAGGTGTTGTCCATGTTTTCTGGCACACATGGTGAGGGGTGGTCCACCCACAGCTTCAGGAGAGGTGCAGTGATTATAATGAAGGTGGGCAGATGGGAATCTGGCCGCTACCGGCTTTATGTACACCCGCACACAGGTCCCCTGCCTGTGGACTGGTAACATATTGACTAACCACCCCCTCACCCCCACACGGTGCCATGTTTGCAAAAGCCAAAGGGGTAAGAGGGGGTAGTATGGCTGATTCATGACACTCTGTTTATTCCAACAGATGATGCAGTGTGGATGATCGGCCATTCATTCATAACATGGGCTGAGAAGAAGACCTTACAATGGACGGTTTGGCCCCAACCTAGGATTTAGGGGGACCAAGTTGGTATGGCTGGGCACAACTGGGATGAGGTGGCACTCCTTGCTGCCTGCCATCCATAGGCAACTACGCTGGAGGCGGGCACCAAGGAGGATGTTAATTCATTTAGGCAGCAACAATATGGCCAAGTTGGGTCGGGTGCTGGCCCAGAAACAGGTGGCCCAGCGCATAGCAGCCCAGGAGTTACCCGGCACTGCCATTTTCCGGTCAGAAGTAGAACCAAGACGGCTCTGGCGGGACACCATTTCCCCGGTGGGGAAGGAGGCGTATTAACAGAAGCGTGGAGAAATTCCCAAAAGCAGAAGACCTGGGTTATGTTGGGCACTGCTGCTTAAATTCCTTACCTTCACATTTTGATACAGACAGTGTTCACCTGTCAGTCAAGGATATGGATGTTTTCTTGACGGCTATACAAGTAGCACTAAGAAGGGCTGTCTGCAAATAATTGTTTTGGTGAGTATGTCCTAGTGTGTGGGGGCAATGGTGGCAGCGTACGTCACCCCCAAAGCATTGCGGAGTGTCGGGCGGTCCTAGCCAGTGAGGTATTTTCACGCTGCGGCTTTGGCAGTAGTGGTTCAGGATTGGCCGGGTCCGAGCCAAATCCAGCAATGGGCACTGACTCACCTTCCAGGGATTTAGGCTAACAACACCTCTTATCAGTGTCCCGAAAGTGTCTGACTGGTAGTAACCAGTGTCTGACTGGTAGTAACCAGAAGCGGAGTCCGATTGTGCGTTTGGCAAACAGGAATGACATGGTTCACCCTTTCCTATGTAATGTATAGTATGTGGCTAGGACCGTCCCATTTATATGTTTGCTCCAAAAAATAAAACTGTGACCTTGTTTCTTCCAAATAACCTTACAAAAGTGTCTGATATTTCATGGTGTGATTGTAACACTCTGGTCACAGGAGGTGGGGGTGGCCAATGGGGAGCTCTCTGCTAAGAGGCGGACCGGCCTCCATAGGGGGCAATATAGGGACAACCTACATAGCGTGCTGTCCCCTCCGGCCACCAACTTCCGGGGGGTAGTCAGCCTCTACTCTTCTTCCCCAGTAGAGGTGGAAGAGGCATCCCCCAGGGCCTGACTTCCGGTGGCGGGTGCCTGGGGTACGCATATAAGGTGGGGGCTGCTGTGAGTCAGTCTCTTGTCCATCAGCCCCCGCCGTGTGGCGAGCAGATTGGTGAGTATGCTAAGGCCCTACAACCACAAGGGGGGGGGATTGGACACCAGTTTGGGCCTCCCTGCTGCACTGGGCACTGCGCTAGGGGTATGGGTGTAAGGCACTGTAGTTTGTTACTGTTTGTTTTACATTTCTGGCTGCCACCGCAGCACAATTGTTTAATTTAATGAAACTGAAGATCCTACACTGTGGCGCTGTCTGCGTATTTTAAGGCTACGTTGTGACACAGTCCCGGTGTGGGTTTGGGCCTCCCTGCCACACTGGCCACCGTGCCAGGGTTATGGGTTTAAGGCACTGTAGTTTGTTACTGTTTGTTTTACATTTCTGGCTGCCGCACAAGCTCAATTGGTTAATGTAATGGAAATTAAGTTCCTACGCTGTGACGCTGGCTGCGTATTTCAATGCTACGTTGCAACACAGTCCCTGTGAGGGATAGCCGCAGCTGATTGTGAACTAATGCATCACATGTCTCACAATGCTCAGGTTTATATGTGCATGCTGCATAAATGTTGTATCTGGTGTGTCACATTACCGCATTTCCGAGAAATATGTTGGCTGGTATGCGCCTTTTCTGAGTATTCCTCAATTTTTATGCATGGTTAACTGAGATTTCTTCGCCGCTTGGGCTGACCATCGATAGGTTATTACTGTGTGCCGTGGATGGCGTGTTTTTGCTTGCTTCAGGTTTAATTTATGTCTGGTTAGCGAGTTCTGCATTGGACTGAAAATGTTGTCAATTAAGTGATTGTTAGTTTTTTTCTATTGATTATGGCAGATTACCGCTTGTTTACACAATGTTTCGGCGTTTAAGTGCTATCTCGTTGGCGCCAATACCGCGTGGTTGTTTTGCTGACTTAGGACCATATGGTTGTTGGTTGAATGGGGTTTGGCGAGTTCTGCCCAGGGCTAGATGTTTTAATTTCGGGTAGTGCTGAATTTAGTGCATTTAATTGAGTGTCTCATGATATTGGCCGTATTGCGTTTTTGTTTTTCATGACCACGATGTCAAATCGGACCAGTTCTTCGCAAACTGTGTGACTCAGCACCAAGTGGTGCAAGTGTGTCTTTAGAATCAATGATCGGCCTGGGCACCCACTTGACATGGAGGGACAACGGGGTTCGCATGCTGCACCCCCGTGCTGATTTAAATTTCATACAAGGTCTATGATTTGCCAAAGTGTAGTACATTGTTGGATGCAAAATGTTCTAAAATGGTAAGTCTGTGAGCAACATAGAGTGCGCACATTAGGACCGTGCTATGCCCAGGTCTGTTGGGGCTCTGCAGTGCATAATTTCCCAACACTTTTGGGTGAGATTTTGCACAAGTCGAGTACCACCATATCGAATTCGGTTGTTGTTGGTCTGTCCCAAAGTTTGCTTACAGGGCCCCCGGTATTTCTGGCCAGTAAGTATAAAGGTGAGTCTTGTTTTGAAACGGGTTTTGTAGGGCTTTGTGTTCCCTTGCGGGCCGCAGGGCCAGGAGGTGGATGGGATAATACCCTGGTAGTGTCGGCGGAGTGCCAACAAGGAGATTTAAAGTCCCCAGAACTGCCTGGGGTTGTTTGATTTAGTGGCAATTGATTTACTTAGTGGCAATTGCATTTAGTGGAAATTGCATTACAAGCAGTTTAAAGGAAAGACTGCATGGATTGACATGTTTGTCAGGATTGTAGAACATGGTGGGAGGAGTGTAATTTTCGAATTAGTTTTTTCTGTACTACAATGCAGGTCATCATAGTGAGGAATGCGGAACACACAGATTTTCTAGCCTTTTCCTGTGGAACAGAAGAAAGTGGTAAGGCATGAAGGCTAGAATTGTGTTCCCAATAAAGGGCCTCTGGTCATGTAAAACATGGCAGGGTAAGTAGGGCCAACAGCCTCAATATCACACCGTAGGGTACCACTTGGTATACTAATTTTCAATTTTGTGCCCTCATCTTTTTAGGCCAATATGTCTGTAGAGGGATCACAGGACTGGTTCCACACTATTGAGGAGGTCCCCAACATCGCTGGTTGAAGTGAGGATGAGGACCAAGGAGCACTTTGGGCCCTGTTTCAAGAGAAAATGCACAACGAAAACAAAGGGCTGGGCGAAGAAGCTATTGCAGGCTGAGCAGCTCCGGCCCACCCAGCCCTTGGTTGTCCAGGTGCAGATTTCTCCACCGCCTTTGGTGGACACCCCACCTCCAAGCGAGATAGCCCCTGTAGTCCTTACCCACCAAAAGGAAGTGCCAGCCTAAGGGTAAGAAAGCACTCGAAGATGGTCAGGAGCCGGTGGCATCACTGGTGGGGGTCGAGCCCCCACTACCTGTTGTGGTCACAATAGCAGCGCAGCATGCCACAGAGAGTCAGGCACGCTACATGTTACAGGTTTGCTACCTATGGCACCGGCCCCCACACCGGTGCAGGTTCTGCCTGGTGGCACAGCCCAGCTCAGCTCCCCCCAGGTGTTAATATGCTGGCCACTGAAAGGTTTTGCTTGGCTTTGGAGGAAATGTTGTTGATGATCAAGGGAGGTGGGTGCATGCCTGCAAGGTCGGCCACTTTTCAGGTGGCAAGGAGCATTTGGAATGCTCCAGTTAGACCCTCACCAAGGTCGGCAATCGATGGGTTACCTGCTTCTACACTACACAGTTACCATCTTCCCCTTGCTTTCTGGCAGCTCAACATTATTTCGGCACGCCCCCCTGCAGATGAAAGAGCGTATATGGTCAACAGAGTATTTTGACATATTTTGTCTGCTGTCAGTCGAGGACGCCGGCCCCAATTTAACTCTTAGCCCCGAAAAAGACAAGAAGTGGCAGATAAAAATATCAGGCTGAGGAGAATATTTCTAATTGGGAGAAAGCGTTTGCTATGTTATCCATTATATGGATGGAAAGGTTCCCTCAGCACGGGCCAGTATTGTTGAAGTATAAGGAGACAGTTGTTGGTGAGGCTAAGCAATATGGGACAATGGGATGGATTGATTATGATAGAGGATTTAGGAAAATGATGGCCCAGGTCCCTGAGAGGACCTGGGACCAAAAAGACATGGACGGGTGGGTCTCTTTCATGGGAGGCAAGCAAAGGGTCAGAGTGGTTTGGACTGATTTTTACAAAGGAGGTAAGAGGTCTCGGTATGGTAAGAAAGACCAAAGAGAGAATGGTTGCCCCTTTCACAACACCCCCCCCCCCACGGACGGGGGGGATGAGCAGGGATTTGGCAGCTCAAACACAAACAGAGCACAATAGGGGCAGAAACCAGGTAG
Organism: Ambystoma mexicanum; assembly: GCF_040938575.1. Lineage (NCBI taxonomy): Eukaryota > Metazoa > Chordata > Amphibia > Caudata > Ambystomatidae > Ambystoma > Ambystoma mexicanum. The sequence goes on from NC_090929.1 coordinate 282,435,752, forward strand.
CAATATATGCAATTTCTTTCGCTCACTGGTTAAATGCATCAAAGGAGAAGGGGCTAGGTAAACAACCCCCCCCCTGCAGCCAGCTCAAAGAAAGAGATTAATTGTTTGCAGGTTAAGGTGCCCTCCCCTGTTATTTTGCCTGTTTTAGTGGAACATTTGAACAAATATCCCAAGCATCCCAATCTATGTCAAATATCCCAAGCACCTTGACATAGATTTGCTTTTTGGGAGTTTCATGGAAGGATTCTGCATTCCCTATGAGGGCCCATTGACCGTCCGGTTAGCAAAAAACATATCCTCTGCTATGGATCAGCCATGGGAGGTTAAGAGAAAAATAGTTAAGGAACTGGAATTGGGAAGAATTTCAGGTCCTTTTCAATGCCCCCCCCCCCTCCCAAACATCAATGTATTACTGCTGGGCATAGTGCCCAAAAAGGATCCCGGGAAGTTCTGATTTATACACCATTTACCTACTCAAAGGGGGAGTCTGTGAATGACTGGCTGAACCCCGAACAATGTTCTGTGCACTATGCCTCTTTTAATCAGGCCACGGTAGTAGTGGCAGGCATGGGCAGGAGGTCTTTGCTGGCAAAGTTGGACATTGAGTCTGTATTCCGCTTATTTCCAGTGCACCCAGACAGCTTCCATTTGCTAGGATTCCAGTGGGAGGGTAGTTTTTATGTGGATAAATGTATGCCCATGGGTTGCTCGGTTTCATTTGCATTGTTTGAGACATTCATCCCCTTTTTGGAGTGGGCAGCATGCAGGTTGGACGTAAAGGGGTGCCATCATACCCTACCTAGATAATTTTATGTTTTCAGGCAGGGATGGCTTCTCTACCTACCATTGGATTTCACTAATTTAACCAACTGAATATCTGCCCTGTTTCATTCTAAAGAGGACATTTTTAGGCCCAACCCATTCATAAGTGCACACAGTAATACCCCCACATGGGGGGCCCCATAATCCCTGTGAAGCATTTACAGTGCAAATGGTAAAGTTGTCCACACAAGCGAGACCCGTTAACCAGGTTTCCTGTAGACATATAAAGGAAAACGTCGTAGAATTTGAAAGTGCGTTATCAAAGACATGTGGCCCCTGCAGTTCCATGAGGCAATGTTACAAAAAAAAATGTAATTCAAAGTTTTTGTCGCCAGGCAAACCCCCATGCAGTGTGGGCAAATTAGAAGGCCAATCGTAGCTAGGGCGTACTTCAAGTAGATTTTGGTCAACAACATCTTGGGCCGATTTGGCTATGCAGGTTATACTTATCATTAGTGGAATTTGCTTAGCTGGCTACAATGCCCTCGAGTTTAAACACAATTCAGGTCTACAAAAAACCTCACATTTGTCTCCTTCATGACTTGATCCATCATAATCCAGTGACATAAAGGATTCCAGTTCTGAAAATACCAGGTTTTTAATCTCTGGAGAAAAATTATAATTTGACTACGTCCAGTCTCTTTTCTGAAATAAACTCAACCTGAACACTGTCTTTTGAAGTTATCTATCGAAGGTTAGGGATTTTTGAAAACAAAACCATGGCATCGGTTTAAAGGAAACGCAGTCCTATCCACAAAAATGTGATCGATAAATAAGATTTGATCATCCAAAATGTTTCTTGTACCATCACAACAAAAGCTCCCCTTTTGTCCTTTAACGGATGTTCCTGTGAGGGTTCATTCAACTGACTCACAATTGTGTTTAATGGTTGAGATACAGCACTAAAAACAGGGGCGGGGTCCTCTCAACATCAAGAGAACTCATCGGAGAGAGATTTTGAGTCAAGAGCTTTCTTTGTTCCTCTAGTGTCATAAAAAACTGGGAGGGAACCACCAGTGTCTTTAGGGATGCAGGCCCAAACCAGGTTAACAATTCAGAAACCCCAGTCAAGATTTGCTGTCTTTCTGTTTCAGTGGTGAGTTAAGTTAAGGTGCACAATTTTCTTGATGCAGAGAAGGTGGATCTACTTCCACGCCAGAGTGCAAGAATTGCACCACGTTCCCAAGCCTAGGTTTAGGTGGACAACCTGTATGTTCAGGTTGTCAGCCTTTTCACATTGGACTTCCTTTGAAGGCAGCTTGGGAAGTCACACGTTTCAGAAGACTCTGGGCAAAAAGATTGCTGCCGGTGGTATGGTAGTTGCAAGCGATTCGAGCTGGTTTACCACCAAAGAGAGGGAAGAGGTTTCAGCTTATACTACAAGGGACCATTCAATAGGCTCCCCATACACTGACAGAGTGCTCAGAAGTTGATCATCTTGGGCTTCTGGAATAGGTCTTAAAAATTGCTTTAGTGAGCCTTGCACTCCCATTGACACAACCTTTTCCAGATGTTTTCTTTTGCTTTTGGCTTTTCGTGGGACTAGATAGATCTGAGACCCCAGTTTCCTCATCTATAAAATATGTGGTTCTGAATCTTCACTACTAACGGGGCTAACAGTGTGATTGGGGCTTGACGGACCACCACATCTCAAAATCCTCAGGAATTTACAAGATCCCTTGTTCTTTTGATTAGGAAGGTTTGTCATGTTTTTTGATTTCTTCTCCATGAAGGATGGTACAATAACTGTATTTGTGGCTATTGTGTGGGAGGATAGGCCGTTTGGGCCCCCTCCCCTCCATCCCCATCCCCACACGCTCACTATGCTCAACCCCCGAATGGCCATGTGCCTCTTGCCAAAGGTGCCGGGCAGCCTCAGGACGCCACATACAGGTGCACACCAGTAAAAGGTCTGATTACTGACTCCATTTTGTATGAGCATCGGCTCCATTTTGTGACCACCCCAGCCGGCCTCACAGAAACCCCGGCCTGCAGGCCTGCCCCTTTCCCCCGGTGAAGCGTACAGTCAGCCTGTTACTCTCCCCACCACCTCCCCTCCGGTGTCTCTGTGACTGTCCTGTTCCCACGAAAAGCTGGGCGCGAGCGGTTACAAGCAAAACATTGTATCTATCGCCTTCCTGTCAGCATCACTGCCCTGTAAATGACCGGGCAAAAGCCTGGTCTTGGAAAAAAAAACATCCATCTCCACAAACCTGGTCCGCGCCCACAGACCCTACTCAAAGGATATACTACTCACACAACCTCTACCCTCACCCCCTATTTGATGTAACAGATGCCGGCCCCACAACTGCATGCCACTCATAGTCACCCCTGCCACTAATCCACGTGTGACCATATATCCTTCATTGTACTAAATCCATGATAAAATAGCTTTTATGAGGTCTAAAGGAACGTGTGATGAATATGTTAGCTGACTGATTGTAGTAGATAAGATATTTGAGCACCAGCACCCTTGCCCCACAGTCTAGGCCAATTGCTGTTAACATAATGTGCACAGAGATATGTTGTTAGACGACCCATGTGACAGAATGTAAATCTCGTGGCCCCAAGGGCGGTAACAACAAAAATTATATCTCATCATGAAATTAATATGTCCAGGGCTGGGTAACTCAATACATGTAAAGTATAACTTTGATTTGGACCAATCTCCCCTTAAGACATATGTAAAGATGACATTTGTAAAATGCACTCGAGATTCATTATGTGTATCATAAAACTTATTGTCGTGCCTACGCCTCCCCTCCCTGCTGCAATGCCGCGCATGGTGTGCAAAAGGCCCCCACCTTTTCTCTCCCTTTATGACTATGCTGCTAGAGGCCCATTTCTCACGGATGTCTCAGTGCAACAAATGTATTCTCTCATCCTTCCACTGGGCTCGTACGGAGCGTTCACCCACATGCCCCTTGACAGAGATGACCCCCATACCCTTCACCTGACCAGTGATTCAGGACGTACATATATAAAAGTACCATATGAAATATATGGTTTTCTCCCCAACTGTCAGAATGCAAATGCTTGTCTTTTTTATTGTGTACTTTGAAGTAGTGTTTAGATTAGAGAGCTAGCATCAATCGCCTTATCCAGAACCACATGACCTTCACCTCGCACTGACCAGCCCAGCTGATTCACGTGATGTCCGCCAAGCAGCCATCCAATCGCATGGAAGCGGCCCCTATGAAGATATACTGGATTAGCGGCTCCACCAATTGAAATGTAACCTCTGTACTATATATGATTTCGTCACTGATGACGCTGTAACCCTTTTTAATGCAATGACAGTGTATTGTTTGGCAGAGCACTCTCAGAGGAAGCAGAGTTCTCTGCATGCATTATTTTATCTAGATAAACTTTACCTGTTAAACTCACCCACACTTGGTCTTGGTCTCATTCCCTACTGGGGTGTGTCTGTTACTGACTCTCATTGGGGAGTTTGGATTGTATTGTGGGGGACTGCTCACTTTCACTATGTCCATCCTCGTAGTTCTAGAACCACTGATGCACTGCAACGAGACATTGGGAGTGATTCTCTGAAGTTGACCATCCGGGATAACAATAGGTGGAGATGGAGGAGGGGGCATAATACAATTTTTAATTCCTCACAGTGGCTGGACACCTGGCAAGAAGTGTGAGGGTGAGGCCCCCAAACAGTTAAGGGATTCAGTCTATGTTGTAAGACCCTCAGTGTTGGTTTCCTGTGTATTACCCTCCTGTTGAATAGGTAATTCTGGGAAAAAAGGTACGAGGCCCTGGGACTTTTGAGTGGCTTAGAGTCCGGTGCTATGGAAAAGGAATCTGTTTTTAGATGGAGCGTACCATAAATAAAACCCTCTAAAATGCCAGTTTAGATGCCATGATGTTAATTGTTAATCTCTGCTCCGAGAATCCTGTGGTCTGTGGAATCACTTGTTGAGACAATGTGAAATTCAGTGCATGCAATGCCGATCACAGCGTTGAAGGGACCTCATTCAAAGATGCGCCCAGGATCACGCGACTGGCTGCATTTAGCAGGGAAGCCTCTGTAGATTAAACATTTCAGTTGTCCAATTTGGATGAGTCATGGAGAAAAGGTGATGGAGATTGCGACAGGTCGATATCACTCCTCCCCAAGGGAGGAATTCTTAGTATCCTTTGGGAACCAAAGCATAATATTGATATTGCTTTATATTCTTTTGTGGTTGTTGCTGTGTCGTACGGTTTGATGGTACCAATATATTGTGCTGAGAGGGACTTCCTTGTTTCCCCACCAACCTGCCTTAAGACTTAGAAGGGGTGATGTAATGTTTCAGCTATTTGGAGCAATTTGATAATGTCAGAGGTATGCACACTAATTATTAAACTGTTGACAAAGAAAGTAACAGTTACATTTGACTGAAGAATTCATTTGCAGGGTGTCACTTTTGATACCAAATATATGTACAAGGATCTGGGAGATAGTGATGAAGCTTTTACATGAACATCAACCTACTTACTATTGATTTCACCTCCACCCATATGTGTCTTGCTTTTTGAGTCACAAAGTAAAACTTCCATTTCCATATATTTTTTGTTGTAATGTTGTCTTATTTTGAAGCACGGACACTTTAAACCATGTTGCAGCACTTTATATTTTTTATTTAGTATGTCAGTTCCTTGTGCATAGTTTAGGAATTTATTGTTGAGGCGATACTGGCTGCGTTGTGTTTTTTTAATTCGATCTCGTCTTTTTAACTCCTCATATCGCTTTTCTTTCTCTTTTCTTTTTGAAATAAAATCGTATATGCTCACTTAATAAACATGTTTCAAAAATGAACTACTCAGTGTGCAAATGCCGCATCATGAATAACAATGAAGATATGTCTTAACTTTTCTACAACAGAATGATAGGTTGAAGAAAACTCATGCTAGGAGCATTTTTGGTATTACTGGTATCGGGAATTAGGCATACTCCTGGCGAAAAAGATATACTTTGAGGTTGCAGAGAGCCGACATCATTTTCAACAGAGCTAACTCCTTCACTTACGTCCAAGGAGCCCCTATTTGAGAAGACCACATTTAACATAGAGGTGTCCATCATGGACAACTGAGGGGAAATAGAACAAGAAGGGGAGGACTTACTTCCATGGATCCGGCAGACACAAGAGTGGAAAGACAATTGTTGACTCTATACTTGGCTGGGTGGCTGGGCCACAAGTATACCTCCACACTGGGTGTTAGGCTTTCCTTTAGCTTTGCTGCAGAGCGAGTATATATTTAGTGACATTGCATGGCACCCCAGACAATAGGGCCTGCGTGCAGCAGAAACAATAAAAGCGGTGCTCACTGGAAAAAATCAACGCGCTGGCGTCCCCAGATGCACACAGCAAATAACTTCTGAGTCAGCTGGGCAGCGGGGCACAGTGGACCAAGGCAGACCACTTCTGCCACTTCTTACTCTGTGCAAATCAAACATCTGATCTCCCTCGAGGAACCAGCTAGAGGAAAGGACCTCGCTACGAGCAAACAGCATCCAATATGCAGGAAATCTCCTTCAGCTTCACTCACTCAGCGTTTTCTTTTTAACATTGGCCAAAATTGGTTGGGCTGAGATTTGTAAATAATGGAAACATAGTTATAGTTGAGTGCTTGTGGAATCGATTCAAGAAGAAAAATCTTTGCTGTTGTTTATTGCAACACTTAGATTTGTATAAGAGGTTTTAGAAAATTATAAATAATTATGAATACAATATTGCTAATAGGGAGTGAATGAATTGAAATGTTTGTTGAATTTAATAAAACCTCCTTTATATTTGTTTTTATTTTGTTGAATGACATGTTGTAGTATGTTGATTAACGTGAAAGGTTAAAAAAGAACCAAACATGTAAGTAAATAAATAATATTTAAACATGTATTTTTTTTAAAAACTGGGATCTGAGAAATGTGTATCCTTCCACTCATAGGGTTGAATTCATTCAACCATCTGGCAGGTATAAAATGAGTGTGTGGCAGTGCCTTAATGCCATGCCAAGTATCTTCACAGGCTTTCTCTCCACTGTGGATTCCAGGAAACCTTCAAGTATCAGACCTTCTCAGGTTCTTGCAACTGCAGGCCTCACATTATCCATGAACATCCATGTCCGACTCATCCTCTGGCAGCGATGTTAGGCTACTGGGCTTGTTCCTGGATTTACAGAGGGGTTCCCTCTAGTAATACCCCTGGGGTACTACAAACGGGTGAGCCACAGAATCAGCTGGGCAAAAAGACCTATGGAGGGTGCAGAGCATGCTTATTTTAAAAACTTCCAGTGACACATTGGGAGTGACTTTGATGAGCACAGAATATCAAAAACGTGTGGTACCTTGTAGGAAATACATGTTCAGGGTCCTCGCAGCAAAGGTGCAGTTTAGGACGTTAGTCTCACAGCAAATTAATGATGCAGCTATGCGAAAATGCCTCTGCTTCATCATAGCCTTACTGAGAATGAGGCACACTGCTGCATGGTGCGGAGAAGGGCAGTGTCAATCTGGGAGTGGGATGGCATGAATATGTATGGGTAAACAATGACAAAGGTAGGGGATACACCCATGTGGTTAACCATGTAAGATCCCGCAGTACTATGGCATTCATCAATACCATTTAATCCACCAATAAACTAGTATGCTAGCATAATTACAATGTGTGCAGTGCTTCAACCCCTGCTGCTGAAAATACTCTACATCCTTTGCTTTATTGTAATTGTCTTTACCAGGCCAGCATCTTAAATGTGGTGAAAGTGAGCCTAAAATTCATATGGGTACTGACAAAGCTGCATTATCACGTTCTTTCCTTTAGGCACAGTACATACGTTAACGAAAAAGCCTTTGGTCTGGTTTACTGTTTTCAGCCATAAATTCCCTTTGAATGGGTGCTATATTCTGCATTTATGGACTCCAAGCAATCCTAGATAATGTGACTTTATAGCAGAGGTTTCCCCTTCTGCTGTCTCACCTATGATTGGCAGATGCAAACAGTAACAACACAACGAGAACTTGTATGAGGAGCATTAATTACACAAAACTACGACGAACATAGACACAAGTCAACGTAGCCACTTAAAGCCACAGCAAACAAAGAGACACAACGCTACTTCAAAATCAGACGAAAAAAGAGGACATAATGGCCTTGAGCCTAAGCAGAACAAAACCAAATCAGAGCTTCTGAACCTAGGAATTACAAAAAAACTGGGACTACCAACCAATTCCAAGAATAACAAAAATCTTACTCTACCCCTAGTGCTTAAGAAAGCCAAACTGACATACTTTAAACCTCAAACGGAGAGCAAGGTTAAACCGCTAGAGAATTTAACAAAAAGGGCCACATTCTTTGACAAAAGGATCCCATCGCGAACTTACTCACCAAACCCAAGAAGTGACACAAATAGGTCACAAGAAGAACCAGAAAAAATAACAATTGACTTGTCAAACATTAGTGTATATTCAATAGAAAACTCAGAATTGGAACTCCCTATACCGGCAGGGCGCAAAATAAAAGTCTCATTCGCCGAAGACCTGCCCTCCCCAAATGTACCAAGAAACGGCAACCTAGAGGCCACAAGAGCATTACCAATGGCAACTAGCAAGAAAAGTAATGACGAATACAGGGATAGAAACTGGAAAAGCTTCAGAACGGGAAGAACCTCTAGACCAGTGAGCCCTAAAACCCACAAGGACTCGTCTAGTGGGGATAGAACACACAGAGACAAGAATTCCTCAACACATAGAAACAAAGAGAAATCAAGAGACCCACTAAAGTGGACAAGAGTTCACCAAGTCAACAGGCCCATAGACGAATGACAAAACCACATGAAAACACAGGAAGATATCCTTCAAGAAACTTAAGAACCCATTCACAGTCTATCATCAACCACATTAGAGCATCGGCCCTTTTCACTCACAAGGGTTCCTCTACAAGGACCCTGAAGCTAGAAAGACTCACAGATACAGAAGAAACGCTAATCCTTAACAGAAGAACCACCTTGGGTCTGTTGGGTAGACTCTTGACCGATGATTTGATTCGAAGCGAATACAAAAAAACCATAGAATTTGCCCACAGAAGGCAGACAGACTACATCTTCCTACATATCACATCCCCAACGATCAAGAAAACACTTCTCCATATAGTCGGCAAACTCCATAAAATGAGTTTCCACTTTCGAGAAACAACCTCTGAAGAGAGAGGATTCGAGCTCTACACCACAAGGCGAGGCGAGAAAAAATATCAGAACACCCTATCAGCCTAAACCAGGAAGAAAGAAGAAAGAAGAAAGTCAGCACTGGACCGGAGAGACAACGTATGTCAATCATCATCAAGTCACTTGTCACTTCATGATGGACAGCTACATAATGAGCCTAGAACACCAATCACAAAAAAACACAACATCTCGACTTGTGATAGAAACAAAAAGACACCGTCCCAGCCGACTTCGTCGTCCAATTTCTCAACCACAGACAAAGACCCCAACCGCAAACTGAAAGGCCCGAGACCTTCACTAAATGGAAAAAAGAAGAAGGGTAAAAGACAAAAGTAGCTCCTTCAAAAACATTGCAACAAAAACAGGCTGACCAAGATTCGGACAGATGGGCTTGGATCCCTGCGGTCCTGGCGCGATACACCAATAAATAGAAATCATTAAAGACTCCTAATTGTCACACAGGAGTCGGTACAGAAAAGGTCACACAGCAAAGATTAACAATAGGTTCATGGAACACCAGAGGCCATACTCACCTAATGAAGGCCGTAAATGTAAACATTGCTCAATTCGACATAATAAGCCTGCAAGAAACCTGGTTAATATCACCACCAGCAATCAAGGGAAACGAAGGCTGTCCAATATCCGGCCTCCTAATTGCGGTCCGTTCAGGTGGGGATTTGAGAATAGTACAACGTGTTGTCTCTTCCACTTTCATCCAGGCGGCGCTTCTGGCATGGAAACACAACAAGAGGTCAACAATGGATACAAAGGTAGAACTAATTCTACTGATAAACACCTACCAGAACCCTGCAGCTCAAACAACAAAGAGTTTCTTAAATTCCATCGACCTAATAATAACTGAAGCTATGATAGTTAACACCATAACACAGACGTTGATATGCACAGACCTAAACGCCACCTGCCCAGAGACAGGACGAGTGAACACCATTACTATGATTAGAAACTACTACAGACAACATTCAGGCAAAAGAGGTACTGCATGGGCTGTCCTCATGGACTCCCGAGACTTGTATAATCTAAGCCAACTTGACAAAACTACACCGCTAAGCCGACCTGGGAGAGAGAACGACACAAAAGTACCATCGACCACATCTAAGCTTCTAATGAACTGTACGCGAACATCGACTCATTCAAAGTGATCAAAATCATCCACAGCGACCATAACATGTCATTTGCATCATGGCCTGTATTCATAGAAGTACACCAAATGAGGACAGTCCAGGTAGAAGCTGGCACTCAAGGGGCACGATTAAAGCTAACGAAAGAAGTAATTAGCAAGATCACGAAAAACTATACACGTTAGCCTTAAAGGATGGCGTCCTGACAACTGCCGAGTTAGACTAATGTCCACTCCTTATTCTATACTTATTTCAGAAGACAGCAAAAAGTGGTCCAGCAAAATAACATCAGCACAGATACAACAAAGAACTGAGGGAAAGGCGATCGAGCATGAGGAAAGCCAAAAGACGAGCCCAAACAAATCCGTTGAAACAGAATATTTCCTTCGTATCAAAATCAAGATCCAGATACAAAACCTGGCTATTAACATTCCGGAGAAAAATGATACCAACACAATTCTGAGATGGTGCTACGAGCCATCTGTAGTCGACACTCCAAGGATTTCTGGTCATTGGTCAATGACACAGTATCGACTACGGAAACAGCGATACTAAATTGTGTCAGCGAGGAATCATGGTTATCAGATTTCACTGAATTGTTCCAGCTGCCCACAATTGCAGCACCTACTGAAGAAAGAATTACCAACTGCGATTGGTACGTCGCCCATGACAAAACTTGAAAAAGATAAAAACTCTGAAAAACTCAATAGCCCGGGTCCAGATGGAATTTCCAACATCCAACTCAAAGTGGACCCGGAAGAATGGGCAACCTTGATCTCAGAGACCATCAATACATGTCTGGACACGAGAAATATACCTGCAACATGGAAAACTGCTAACATCGTCCCAATCTACAAGAAAGGACTCAAGAGGAACCCTAAAAACTATCAACCAATAGCTTTGCTAGATGTGATAGGCAAGCTATTTGGGTCGCTACTTCGGGACAACCTCCATGAGCGGCAGAAAGAGAAACACTGTGGACCCATACCAATCAGGTTTTGTCAAAAACCTCAGAACAACTGCTAATATCAAGCTGATTAGTATTCTCAAGGCCAGCGTGATGGAAGGGCACCCTAGAATATTCATCGCCTCTATAGATCTGGTCGAGGCATTCGACCACGTGAAAAGAGCAAATCTATGGCTAAAACTAAAGAAAACAAAGTGCCCAGACACCATTTTAAAACCAATTAAAGCACTCTACTCAGACACCACAATGAGAGTGCACTTAAATGCAGCGGGCCACCTGCCAGACCCCATAGAGACCAACAGTGGGTTAAAACAAGGCAGCCCCTGGCACTGGCATTATACAACGCATATATGGCCGACATCATTGACATAGAAAATTACACTCGCTCTTTCCCTCCTACAATAGGAGAGTCAAAGATTAAAAGGCTCCTTTACGCGGATGACATAATTCTCCTGGACCAGAAAGTTATCGGACTCAAGTACCAGCTAAACAGCCTAAACGACCTGGACATCAACACAAATAAAACTAAGGTCATGATCATTGAAAAAACAACAAAAAGGACAGAAAATCTACATTGGTCGATGAACTTGGAGAGATTGGAAATAGTGACCAGCTTTACTTATCTGGGAGTAAAAATCACTTGAAGCAGAATGGAAGTGACAATGCAGGAGTTTCTTTACTCAAAAACAACCACACTCGCAGCTCAAGCATCGATCCTTGACAGAAAGTTTGGCAAGTTCTCATTACTGATAGTGATCAACTTTTATAAAGCCAAAGTTACACCAGTGATTACCTATGGCGCAGAGGTAATGCCACAATTTCCAGACACACTCTGGACAAAACTGGAAGGCTTATTCGGGCGCAAGGTCCTGAAATTACAGCTGTCAACTCCAGTAGCAGTAATCAGAAGGGAACTCAGCTTGTCCTCATTAAAATCTGTGGTAGACAGAAAAAGCCTGCTCTTTCTTGGGAAAATCTTAAGAAAACTCCACCCAAAAATCTGTATGCTGAAAGATTGGTCTAAAAGGAATCTGGATCTCCAGGGGAAAATTGGAACTTCCCAAGAGGATATCGAACATATACCAGACAAAATCAAAGCAAAACTCAAAACTTGGGACTGGATTGAGACATTGGAAAAACCAAACGAGTATAAATCAACCACCCACCTATCAATGAACACACAAAAACTGGACAAGGTCCGAAATTACCTAAAAAGGTTCCATGACAAGACATTACGTACAACATATGCAATGGCGCGATTGAACGTCCTGAAAACAAACGAGGTACTAGCATTCTGAAATCAATCTTCTGGCAACACGTGTTGCTTTTGCAAGGACATAAACGAAGTTGATACTGTGCGACATCTTCTCTTATCATGCCCGGGGACAGCAAATTTGAGATCCACATACCTGCAACACCACAGGCATAAACAACTCACATTAGAGGAAGAGTCCTGGTGGAACTGGATGATGTGTGGAGATAACATATCCTTGACCACTGCAACAGCAAAGTTCCTACAGAGTTTGGATTTAGAGGGAAAAGCACAAACAGAAAGCCCACAACCGAGAAACTCGACGGAATCAAGTAAAGCAAATCAGCCAGAAACTATAGAAACATGAAGTTAAACACCAAACGATGATGCAGGACTGAACATCAGGAATCAAACCTCAAACTTCACAAACATCATGAGCGTATGCTGCATCACTTTTGCAAAAATTGTCAAGTTACAATTATACACAAATAAAAACAAAAAAATTGCAGAAGGGGACCTAGTTTTCATGTTTTGGACCAAGGGTTCCAAAGGTAGCATGTGTACTAGTCCCAATCCTTACTTGTGTACTTGTGGACCCAGATTGGATCACAATATATTTTTTTTACAACCGTGGTTTAATTTTGTTATGATCAAATGCAGGAGCATATTAAATGTGAGCATCTCAAGGACACTGTGGGATGTATTTACCCATGCATCCGAGCCCTACCTCAAAACTGTGCAGTATTGACATGGAAAACATCATGATGGCCAGAGCTTCCCAGAAAATGCACAGGGAAATGCATGAAGAATAGGCTGCCACTCATTTTTGCCGATGTTATGGGCACAGAAGGACACTGCCTAAAACCACCAGTGGACTACCCACACAGTAGTCTGAAACCATTGGGAATGGCAATGCTGATTGCCAAAAGCAAACCCATAACTGTTGGGAATTCATTTTCTTAAATCCCAAAAAGGGGTGCAGTACCAGTACTCACCACTATCCAAAAGCAGGCGTTTTAAAACCACCAGATTTTGTAGAAAACTGAATAAATGAACCCAAAACATGCCAAAGAAAGACATTTTAAGAGGTGGATCCAATGTAAAGTTATATTCTGAAGTGACTTGAAGGTTTATAACAAGACTGGCTGAGCTGTGGATTTCAGCAGTTTAAGTAAATTTGGACTGAAAGACACTAAAAAATCTAAATGTTTAAAAGAAATGAGTGACCTACTTTGAGTGTCACATAGGTTGCAATTGTTTAAATGTCATAGTTTTAAACTTAGAATCAGCATCCTAGCTGCATATGTAAAAAAATGTCTTGACTTAAACTGGGGAACAGAAGTGACATTTTATCTGAAACCTGGCTTAAGGAACTGAATTCTGCATGGCAACTACCCCCATCAGGAGTGAAACTTGAGTCACAGCTGTGTTCCCAGGCCTATCTGCCTTTTGCTGGCCACACTAAGGATATGCCATCTCTCTGATAATTGAATTAAGGGGAGCCCCCACAGAATACAGGAGCTCTGAACAAAGCCCTGTCCTGACCCAGGCAGATGGTTTATTGCAGAAGTCGTAAATGGAGCTTCCTCTTGGCAGAAGTTGGGAGGGGCAGGGTCTCTGAGCTTGGCAGAAACTGGAAAGACTGGTTTCTGTACCATGTGACATGAAAAGACACACCTCTATAGCCAGAATATGGTTTTAGAAAAAGATGAATAACTCATAGAGCGGACTTGTGAAAATTATTTAAATGACACCATAATTCTTGTGATTTTTCTGCCCACATTTTAAGACGTTTTTAGAACCGGTGGCATGTTCAGGGGGGTTTTAGCGGAAAAGAGGATATTACTCAAAATGTGTGCATGTGAAAAATCTGACACTTCATCAACTAATGTCCATACTCCTTGCGCACATGTGTGTAAATTTGGGGTAATGTCCGAAATTGCAAACCAGTTAAAAAGTGCAAAATATCGCCATTTCTGAATGCAAGCCCCTAGGAAGAGCAGAGTTTGAACAGGGTATACCTCCTGCAATGCATGATGGGTGCATATGATTTTAAAACAATATGTACCTCTGCAAATATGTATTTGGTTCAAATCTAGATTTGTGTGCAAGTTGACAGGAGGAGTGGACTTTCTGCAGGCTGTAAAATGACATCACTCTGACACAACTTAGCTCCCCCAATCAGGGGAGAAATGAAAGCTTGGCCAATGATAAGTGGAGAGGGGCTGGCTAGTGATGCTGCTCACACACACCCATTTTAAAAACACATAAAAGCAGAGAGACAGGACAGATAGGGACCTTCAAATCCATTTGCAGCTGGAAGCTCTGCCGGGAAAATCCATACTTTACCTCCATCAACCTTCAGTGACCCAGACCACTGTTAGCAGAACCAGAGAGAGCTGACCCAGATCACTGTGAAGTGCAGAGACCAGAGTCCAGTCTAAAACCTGACCAGATCCGTGGCGAGGCATATTTAAAAAATATAGTGCGAGTACCTAGCAAAACTGTGCAGAACCAATCTCTTAGTTAAAATAATATAATCAATCTATTTTAATCTAAGTAGAACTGTCTCCTAACTGTCACCTGTCATTTGTAAAGCTGTCACTTGTCATTTTCTAGTTACAAGCTGCACTTGTCTTTTTGAACTTTAAAATTTCAATCTTAAAAACGACCTTTATTCAATCGCTCATATCTCCGCGACCGTTTGTGCTAGAGACTTGCAGTAACTTTCATCTGAAAGCTGAGATCCTAGGCTTTCTTAGGACCCCAAAACGATAGTGATAGTCCTTGTAGTTCCTCTGTAATCGTGCTCGGCGCATTCGCAAATTTAGCCGTGATTTGACATTTTGCAGCGATTTGCAAATTTCTTCACGTGTAAAAATCTGCTGCTGCTTGCCTTTTATTTGCCAGAAATTCGTTTAACCTGCTAATTATCCCTGAATCATTGCTAGTGTGAGCCTGGACTAATATTAACTAGATACCACTCACCCTGAACCTCTAGAGGGAATTAAAAGCATTTTAAGATATTTTCACTCCATTGCCAGCACATATCAAAGCATTTTGCCTGTGTTTTCAACTTCTGTAGTCTAAGTTGCTGGGTGAACTGAATTACATTTGAATTGCATTTCTGAGAATTGTGTGCCTTCCTTCCATTTCCTTGCATTGCATAAAAGGGGGGGTGAATTGTACAAGAAAGTGATTACATTGTCTTTGCTGAAATCCTATCAAGTTATTTTCTGTACTGCATTTCTGTAACGCTCACCTGATTCCCGTAGAGGCGCCGGTCTTGACTGGGCGTATACCGTATCTTCAAAGGTGATGTGTACCACACGGCTGGCTCTTTGGGCTGGACCTCTGTGCACTGTATGTCTGACTCGAAGGATAAGATGTCTGCAGATAGAAAATATGGGATTAATGAACTGGGTTATTAAATGTCTCTCTCTTCTTCCCTTTCTCTTCTCTTGTAGAACCCGAAGGTTAACGCTCTCACCTTAGGTAAGTGAACGCCGTGCTCTCCATCTGCCTTGGGGCAGGGTGCTGTAACCAGTTTCTTCACTGGATAAGGGGAGCAGGACTCTTGACTTCAGAGGACTCCTGTCCGTCGTTTACTGCACGAACGGTAAGTTTCGAGTACTTCTAATGTCTTTAAAGTCTTTAGTAATGATGTCTCTTGTTTTGCAGGGTTCCGGCGATGGTGGATGACGGGCTGAAGTGAGTTGAAGATGGAGCCCGTGTGATGAATAGAAGCGCCTGGAAGCACGTAAGTAAGCGCTTGTTGCCTGCTTCACGATGCGCTCTAACTGTCTTTTTATTTTGCAGGTACAAGTTCGGAGCGGCTGCAGGGTGCCGGAATACCCACTGGGTTAGATGTGGAAAGGAGTAATGGCACGTGAGTATTAAAGTTCCCCAATGTCTTTAAACGCACCTTGTTTTGTCTTTCAGATGCGGGATGCAGCGCCGAAGGCCTCCGGAGCGTGCGAAGAGTTGGTAAGCTTTTGTCTTTCAGATGCCGGAATGCAGTGTGAAGACCTCCGGAGCGCACGAAGAGTAGGTAAGCCTTTGTCTTGCAGATGTCGGAATGCAGCGCGAGGCGTTGGTGACAGCCGATGGACCAGGTTAGTGAAGAGCTGTCACTGAAGACCGTAATGCTAACCTGTTCTTTCTTGTCTTTATAGGTGTTGCTGAAGACTGGATTCAGGATGTTAAGCCTTTTTCCTTAGGCCCAGGATCAGATGCAGAAGACACGATGAGCGTTCTGCTGCAGAGGATGCAGAATAACGCAAAGCAAGATTCATCCATCGGGTGTGGTTTAAATAGCCTCCTGTAGTGCTTAGGTGTCTCCTTCCACAGCCACGCCTAGGTAAGAAAAGAGTTCCTGCTTTCCAGAAGAGTTCCAGTGTTCTGAACCTAGGGAGTGGCTCCTGCCCCACCCAACAGGAAAAGTAGTTCCAAACAGAAGAGGATCAGAGGCTCAACTGGCAGGCAAGTAAGCAGCATGGTCTGCTGCAGGTAAGTCCACACAAGCATTATGAGCCCGGCGCTTCCAGCGCTGGGACTGGGCATATTTATGAGCCTGGTGCCACTGGCGCCAGGACTGGGTCCAAAAGGTCCCAATTGGGACTGGTTGGCACTCGGAACCTGGGTTATGGATCTGCTTCCAAGGGAGTTGGGAAAACCCTGACCTTTTGAAAGCAGAGATCATGACAGTACCCCCCCTCAAGGCCCCTCCCAAACCGGGCTTCTCTGGGGGTTTTGGCTTGTCAGGAAATGTTCGGTGAAATCTTTTGATTAGGCGAGGAGCGTGGACATATTCAGCAGGTTCCCAGGATCTCTCTTGGGGGCCGTAGCCTTTCCAGTCAATTAGGTAAAATAGTTTAGATTTGGAGATCTTGGAGTCCAGAATGCTTTTGACTTCAAACTCGAGTTCTCCATCAACTAGGATAGGTTTTGGAGATTTAGTTAGTCGGGTTTGAGGTTGCACGGGTTTTAATAGAGAGACGTGGAAGACCGGATGTATCTTCATGTGCAGGGGCAAGTCCAACTTGACCGCTACTGGGTTTACTATGGTAGTGATGGAATAGGGACCAAGGTATCTTGGGTTGAATGTGCGTGGCCCTTTTAGAGGTAGATATTTGGTGGATAACCAGACTTGATCCCCTACTTGATATTGAGGGGCTTCCTTCCGATGTTGATCTGCTCCTTTCTTGTATTGTTCTTTAGCCCTTTGAAGGTGAGAAACAGCTTCCTTAAAGGCTTGGGTGATTGTAGAATGCAGGTAGTCTACTGCTGGTGTTTCAAGATCTTGGAGAGGATCCAACTCCGAGGTTCGAGGGTGACTGCCATACAAAAGAAAAAACGGGGTTTTCCCAGTTCCCGAATGGACAGAGTTATTGTAGGCATATTCGGCTATCCAAAGGATGCCTTTCCAAGTTTTTTCAGTTTGTTGCAGCATGCAGCGTAAATACTGTTCCAGAGTTTGATTGGTCCTCTCGGTTTGTCCGTCGGTCTGAGGGTGGTGACTGGTCGATAATCTCACATCAATTTGAGCTGACCGACAGCAACTTCGCCAAAAATGAGAAATAAATTGACTACCTCGATCCGAAATTAGAACCGAAGGAAAACCGTGCAGTCGGACGATGTTTTCGAGAAACTCTCGGGCCAGAGTTGCTGCTGTTGGCAAGCCTTTGAGCGGAATGAAATGCGCCATCTTGGAGAATAAGTCCACGATTACTAGAATCGTATTGTATCCGGAGCATGGAGGTAGATCGGTGATGAAGTCCATAGAAAGCGTATGCCAAGGGCGAGGTGGGATGTCAATAGGGCGTAAGAGGCCTGCTGGTCTTTCCTTTTGACTCTTGTTTTGGGCGCATACTCCACAGGACATTATAAAGTCTCTGATATCTTTTTTCCAAGACGGCCACCAGAAGTAGCGCTTGATCTTTTCTGAGGTCTTGGCTATACCGGGATGTCCTTCCATTAAAGAATCGTGATAACAAGAGATTACGTTTTTCTGTAAATCTGTGCTGGGTAGGTATAATCGTTCTTGGAAATACAATAAGTTGTCCTTTACTGCAAAGTCCTTTCCCTGCAGATGCCAATTCTGTATGTCTGCTGGAGTTACAAGTTGCCTGGCTTTATCCTTAACTTCCTCTATGGATTGTGTGGCGATTACACCCAGAATTCTTTGTTCGGGAATGATTGGTACAGGTTTAGGGTTGATCAAGTGTTCTTCCACTCCCATCCGAGAAAGGGCATCAGCTTTACCATTTTTTGTACCAGGTCGATAGGTAATTATGAAGTCAAACTCGACAAAGAATAATGCCCAACGGAGTTGTCTAGAGGATTGGGCTTTTGCGGTTTTCAAATATTGCAGGTTTCGGTGATCCGTAATCACAGTCACGGTTAGTCGGGCCCCCAGCAGATAATGCCGCCAAGCCTTAAAGGCAGACTTGATAGCCAGAAGTTCCTTGTCAGTAATCGTGTAATTGATTTCAGGAGGCGAGAATAGCGGGACCAAAATGCCACGGGATGCAACTGATTGGTTATCGGGTCTTTTTGTGATAGAACTGCCCCCATGGCAAGGCTTGAAGCATCAGTTTCCACGATGTAGGGGAGTTCGGGGCGAGGGTGTTTTAAGATTGGTGCAGAGATAAATTTAGTCTTTAAATCCTGGAAAGCTTGTTCCGCCTCGGTAGACCATTCAAAACGTTTGTTTTTCTTTAACAAGGCAGTGATGGGCTGGACTATTCGAGAGAATTCGGGGATAAACCTGCGGTAAAAGTTAGCGAAGCCTAACATGCTTTGCACACCTTTTACGGAGGATGGTGATGGCCATTTGAGAACTGCATCGACCTTCTTTGAATCCATACGCACTCCGCCAGGTGATAATATGAATCCCAAGAATTCAACTTCAGTCACGTTGAAAACACATTTTTCCAACTTAGCGAAAAGTTTGTGTTGACGCAATCTTTCGAGGACCATTTTCACGTGTTTCCGATGTTCAGATTCCGATGAAGAATAAACGAGGATGTCGTCAATGTAAACAACAACACACACATCTATGAGCTCTCTGAGGACATCGTTCATAAAATATTGAAAGGCGGCCGGGGCATTGCAAAGTCCGAAGGGCATGACCTGATATTCAAATAGCCCATACTTGGTGCGGAAGGCCGTCTTCCATTCATCGCCCTCTTTTACTCGTACCAAGTGGTAAGCTCCTCTAAGATCCAGCTTTGCATATATGCATGCTTTTCTGACTTGGTCCAGGAGTTCAGGGATCAAAGGTAACGGATATCTATTCTTAACGGTGATCTGGTTCAGGGAGCGATAATCTATACAAGTTCTAAGGTCTCCTTCCTTTTTTGGAACGAAGAACAAAGCTGAAGAAGCAGGGGACTTGGAAGGACGAATAAACCCATTTGCCAGGTATTGATCCAGGTATTGTCGAAGGTGAAGGTTCTCAGGCTCGGTGAGGGCATAAATTCTACCACAAGGAGGAGTAGATCCAGGTATCAGGTCTATCTGGCAGTCATAAAACCTATGAGGAGGTAGAGAGTTAGCCTGATCCTTCCGGAAAACATCTTGGTATTCTAGGTATTCGGGAGGTAACAGGGGAGTCTCTGAAGAAATTGCTGCCAGTGCAACACCAGGTGGAGGGTGACAAGTAGAGACACATTCTGGAAACTGGACCGTTCTTGCTCGCCAATCGATCAGAGGATTGTGTTTCTCTAACCAAGGTATTCCTAGAATAATCTGAAACTGAGGGGCCTTGATCACATCGAACACGATCTTCTCATGGTGTCCATCTTGACTTACTAGCGTCACTTCTTGAGTGGTATGCGTCACTGGCCCGGAGGCTATCTCCGTACCATCCACCGTAGTAATGACGTCCTTTACAGCCTTGGGACAAAGAGTTAGATTCATCCTCAAAACCATTTCATGATCCACATAATTGCCGATGGCACCGCTGTCGACGTAAGCTTCAATTGCATGTAATCGATCCGGATTATCAGGGCTAATGAGGTCCATAGGTATCACGAAATGCGAGGTCACGGAACTGGTTTTCAAGCTCGGCAAGAGGACCTCTATTCTTGTCGGGCGAGGTCGTTTCCCTGCTCAGAGTTTGTAACTTTGGTAACTGCAGCTCCTACTGCCTTCTTGGCAGGTTTCACCGGACAGTCTCGAAGAAAGTGCCCTGAGTTTCCGCAATAGAGGCATAATTGCAACTGTTTTCTCCTTTCCCGCTCCTTTTGTGTTAGAGGACCTTTCAGACCCCCTATTTGCATGGGTTCCCCGGAGTCTACTCCTTTGGAAGGAGTTGGCGGTTTGGAAAATACTCGAGCATCAAACTTGGAACGATCGGCCTTCCTGTTCTGCAGTCTGTGATCTATTTGAACGACTAAGTCTATATAGTCCGAACAATCTTGTGGGGGATTCACTACTTGGGCTAACACATCTTTGAGCTCTCCACGTAGACCTCTATAAAACAGCGTAATCCTTTTGTCCTCAGGCCATTGAGTTTCCACTATCAGTCTGTTGAAAGACGCAATATAAGCCAAAAGGTCTTGATTACCTTGTCGCAACGAAAGAAGCTCATTGTCCAAGGCCTGCCCCTGTGAATGTCTTGCGAACAGTTTTTCCATACTGAGCTGAAAAGCTTGAAAATCATGGAGGACCGGATCATCTTGATTTACTAAAGGGATCGACCAGTCTGCCGCATTTCCACTAAGGTACGAAAGCACGAAAGCTACTTTAGCTTGATCAGTTGGAAAGGCTGCTGGCCGGCATAAGAAATGCAACCGGCACGGATTGATAAATACTGCAAACCTCTTTGGGTCACCAGAAAATCGTTCGGGCGGAGCCAGAGGTACATTCCCAGGTAGGTTGATCTGCACTGGATTCATAGAGGATATAGAAGGAAGATTTCCCCCAGATGCGGGTAACGGGGTCTGTTCGGCTTGTGACTGTAGCAATTGTCTAGCGAGATCATCTGTTCGCTCCTTGGAAATAATCAGTTCCCTTCTTAGAGCGTTCGTTTCCTGACGGGCTGCATGCACTTCTGCCCTTAGTTCCCCAAGTAACTGGGCTAGTTGGTCGGTATCCGAGGTTTCCATAGCGCCTGGACGGGAGTTTTGTGGTAGGCTTTGCGTTCTGTAACGCTCACCTGATTCCCGTAGAGGCGCCGGTCTTGACTGGGCGTATACCGTATCTTCAAAGGTGATGTGTACCACACGGCTGGCTCTTTGGGCTGGACCTCTGTGCACTGTATGTCTGACTCGAAGGATAAGATGTCTGCAGATAGAAAATATGGGATTAATGAACTGGGTTATTAAATGTCTCTCTCTTCTTCCCTTTCTCTTCTCCTGTAGAACCCCGAAGGTTAACGCTCTCACCTTAGGTAAGTGAACGCCGTGCTCTCCATCTGCCTCGTGGCAGGGTGCTGTAGCCAGTTTCTTCACTGGATAAGGGGAGCAGGCCTCTTCAGAGGACTGCTGTCCGTCGTTTACTGCACGAACGGTAAGTTTCGAGTACTTCTAATGTCTTTAAAGTCTTTCGTAATGATGTCTCTTGTTTTGCAGGGTTCCGGCGATGGTGGATGACGGGCTGAAGTGAGTTGAAGATGGAGCCCGTGTGATGAATAGAAGTGCCTGGAAGCACGTAAGTAAGCGCTTGTTGCCTGCTTCACGATGCGCTCTAACTGTCTTTTTATTTTGCAGGTACAAGTTCGGAGCGGCTGCAGGGTGCCGGAATACCCACTGGGTTAGATGTGGAAAGGAGTAATGGCACGTGAGTATTAAAGCTCCCCAATGTCTTTAAACGCACCTTGTTTTGTCTTTCAGATGCGGGATGCAGCGCCGAAGGCCTCCGGAGCGTGCAAAGAGTTGGTAAGCTTTTGTCTTTCAGATGCCGGAATGCAGTGTGAAGACCTCCGGAGCGCACGAAGAGTAGGTAAGCCTTTGTCTTGCAGATGTCGGAATGCAGCGCGAGGCGTTGGTGACAGCCGATGGACCAGGTTAGTGAAGAGCTGTCACTGAAGACCGTAATGCTAACCTGTTCTTTCTTGTCTTTATAGGTGTTGCTGAAGACTGGATTCAGGATGGTAAGCCTTTTTCCTTAGGCCCAGGATCAGATGCAGAAGACACAATGAGCGTTCTGCTGCAGAGGATGCAGAATAACGCAAAGCAAGATTCATCCATCGGGTGTGGTTTAAATAGCCTCCTGTAGTGCTGAGGTGTCTCCTTCCACAGCCACGCCTAGGTAAGAAAAGAGTTCCTGCTTTCCAGAAGAGTTCCAGTGTTCTGAACCTAGGGAGTGGCTCCTGCCCCACCCAACAGGAAAAGTAGTTCCAAACAGAAGAGGATCAGAGGCTCAACTGGCAGGCAAGTAAGCAGCATGGTCTGCTGCAGGTAAGTCCACCCAAGCATTATGAGCCCGGCGCTTCCAGCGCTGGGACTGGGCATATTTATGAGCCTGGTGCCACTGGCGCCAGGACTGGGTCCAAAAGGTCCCAATTGGGACTGGTTGGCACTCGGAACCTGGGTTATGGATCTGCTTCCAAGGGAGTTGGGAAAACCCTGACCTTTTGGAAGCAGAGATCATGACAATTTCATTCCACATTGCATCCATTTGAAACCATAAAAGTATTGTTGCTATCTTATCCATTTCATGTCAACTCCTTAGTGATTATCAAGAAGTGTGCTAGTGCCAGATTCTCTGTTGTTAATCTTTATCATATCAGATTAAGTGTGCTATTCAATTATTAATTTACTCTAAAGTGTGATATATATATCTATTGTTTAAATTATCAATTAAACCTTTTAACTTGCAAAACAGAACTACTTCTTGGCTCAGTGGGGTCAGGAGGATTCCAAGAGAGGGGTGTTATATAGGGGTAGTCATCCAGAACGCATGAACTGGACATAAAGATATATCAATAAGGGTTTTCATTCAGTATTATAGACTAGGCGTTGACTTAGCTGTAGTGTTGAATTGAATCCTCTCACAAATTGGGGGCTCGTGCCGGACGTTTGGATTAGATCTACCATTTGTGCAGATTAATACAGCGTGCCAGCTAACCAGATACACATATCCGGTCGGATCACCACGCTGTGTTACGCTGTAAAGCACTCCTCATAGGAACGCTCTTAGGAAAAGGTCTGTTTTGCAAAAATAAAATACAAACTTCTGTAAGTCAGGACAGAGACCAATCTCTAGAATGACGACCTTAGTAGACATGAAAATAGCCAGAGAGCACTTCTTACATAAGTTATTTGTGAGAGGTGAGTGGACTCACCAGGACCAAACAGTCTGGTTGCAGGCCATCACACCCCAAATCACGGAAACAGGGTCAGATATATGGAGAGACCAGAGTCCCTTACATGTGGCCCTGAGTGAACTATATATGTCCTCTAAGGCCAAGGATGAGCACAACAAGATTGCCAGGGTAGCGGCATATTTATATTACATATGGGAGCCATGCAGGACAAATGTGCTGAAGGCCAAGATCTGGCGAGTAGGCAACTGCTGGCATTACAGAAGGCCCAATCTGAACTGGACTCTTCTGAGCAGAGGCTGCTCAGGAGCCAGGAGTCAGAAAATGACAGTAGGCAGTATATCAGTAAAATAAAAGAGGACATGGATATACTGCAACAGGAAAAGGCTGACCAGGATACTAGATTTCTGGCCCTGCAGAAGGAGCACCGAGACAGTTTGGACTCCTTACTGCAGAGCCAGAAAAAGCTGGAGCAACAATTAGACTTTAACAGGGCATGCACGGAGCAGGTAGCCACCCTGCAAAGTCATCTAGATAGAGTGAAGGTAGAGAGCAACAAGCTGATTTTGAAAGACCTGGATACCCAGGCAGAGTTTGATGAAGAACGCCAGAAAGCTGGTGCCTTTCAAAGGCAGAGGGACGACCTGGCGGCACAAATGCAGGCTCTTAGTCAGGAAAGAGACGCCTTAGGCCAGGAAGTCTGCCATTTAAAAAGGAAAATGGAAGAAAATCACCTGGCCCACCAGGGACTGGGTGACCTCCAAAAAGAACACCAGAACTTGTTAGAGCACACCAGGAGGGTGGAGGATGCTCTAGCAAGAAAGGAGCAGGCCAATAGGGACACAGCTCAGGAGGTAACCCTCCTGCAGCAAAGACTGGCCCAGTGCTCCAGGACCAATCAGGAAACACAGAGAGAGAATGAGGCTCTCTGCCAGCACAATGATAGGCTCCAGCAACAGGTAGCGATGCAGGAGAGACTGATAGAGTCTAGTAAGGCCTTAACTGAGGAACTGAAGGCACAAATGCAGGCTCTTGCATTGCAACAGGGAGCAGGGGAGGATAGAGATGAGGTTCGCTGGGAAAGGGAAGCTCCGGAGCATAACCTCAGGAGCCCTAGTACCAGAGGCCCTCATACCTCTCAGTCACTGGACTCTGCCACCCCCATATTCCCTGGCGCACATGAGCACCGGGCCACAGGGATGGCAGACTATTATCCAGACAAAAGTATGGGGCTCATAGGCCAGTACCACCCAGGTATGGAGGGGCGGGCATCCGGGTATGGGCACCCCAGCACAGTGCAATTTAATGGGGAACCCCAGGAGAGTAGGCCCATTAAGGGCATCCTGAAAACCTCTGCCCAGTTAGGTCAGTGGGGGGGTACCCATCAAATCCTGGCAGCAAGGAGGAATCCGAAGACTCCTCTGAACTGCGCAGGACACAGGAGACCAGGTCCCCACATTCGGCCAGCCATTCCCAGGCTCGCAGAATCCGGGAAAACCTGGAAGAGCAGACAGGAACCTCTGGGAGCAGTGCCTCTGAGTCAGAGGATGAATGGACAAGGGTTACCCGAACCAAAAAGGCCAATAAGGCAAAAAGGGCCTTGCTTAAGGACCCCTTAAAGCAGATTAAGGCGATCAGGAGCGTCATCACGCCTTACCATAAGAACGCTAAGTATTCTGTTTGGGAGCACTTAGAGTTGTTTGAGCAAATGATGGAGACTTTCCATTTGAAGGACAGCCAAAGCTGTATTCAATATGTAAAGTGGACCTTCTCCCCGGAATACTCCAGTTTCTTTGCGGGGCTGGAGGACCAAAATCATTTAAGATGGTCCACCTATAAGGCGGCCATCTTGAAACATTTTTCTGTTCACAGAAATCCTCAAGAGGCTCGCAAGGCAGCCTACAATTTGCAATGTGGGGAGGATCAGGCCCCACAAGAATTTGTGCAAGAACTGAAACGTGCTTTTGCGCAGACCACCAGAAGGGTGCGCACAGACAGTAGAGAATTCATTAATACATTTTTTCATGCCTTGCCCAAATATTTAATGACCCAGCTCGTGAGAGATTTTCATGAGAAAAGATCTTTAGACTGGGTCATTGAACAGGCTACCCGGATCTATGAGGTGCAGAAAATGGTAGATAGCAAAAGTAATGCCCAGAAAAACCCCAAAGCCAACAGCACCCCTGCTGCTGCCAAGGTGGCAGAGGTAAAGGTCACCCCCGTTTTAGATTTGGAGATGGGGGGGCCTAAAAACCTACCTGCACCTAATAATGCTAGGCCCAGAAGGTCCTCGGGCCAGTCACAGACAGGGAGCCAGGGAGGCAGCCCCACAAATGGGGTCCCTCGCTCTCCTGATTATGTAAGCCCCCGTTACAAGGGAAATCGACCCATCCTGGGTTATGTGTGGACTCCTCCAGCCCAAGGGGGGGGATCCAGCCAAGCACCTAACCCAGGGAACTTCCCTCCCAACTTCCCACAGGAGGGCAGAAATTCTCCAAATCCTGGGCAGAACGTTTTCCCCAGGTATTCACCCAATTTCCAACCCCAAAATCATCCATCCTTCTTTCCCCAAATCCCTGAGCCCAGACAACCTAATCCGGGAGAGGGGAGGCCAAGGGTGGAGGGGTATCCAAATCTTCCCAACCAGGGGTACTACCAAAGAAGGGATAGCTACCCTTCCCGGGATCAGCCCAGGGGAGAAAACAGGGCCCCGTATCAGCCTGAGCGGGTTTCCCAGTTAGAGCGCCAGGTTCAAAACATGGCGCGGGATCTGGGTCACATACTGAGGGCTCAGCAGAACCCTCAGATGGGCATGCCGGCGCAGAACGCACCCAACTCTGGACCTGGTGCTCCAGAACAATGACGGGGGCAGCACCCCGATAACTCACCGGTTCCCAGGGAGGAGGCACAAAGGGAAGGGGGGTGTAAAGCCTTGGAGGAAGCTTCCTTCCTCACTTGTAAACAGCCCCTGGAAACCCAGGAACCGGAAACAAAATCTCTTGCCCCTGAAAGTCTGCCTCCTAAGGAGCAGAGGGGGGGTAGGAGAAACAAAAGACCCAAACAGACTCAGTTTGAGGAGGAGGTACATATCTTCCAATTTGAGGGAGAGGGATCCTCAGAGGATCCTGGGAAAAGGATCTTCTCCTTCAGAGAGGGGGGAACTCCTCCCAAAGAAAAATGGGTCCCAAGGGATTCCAATCCAGACTGGGGAGATGTGGAGACTGAGCTACCGCCGCCCACCATCTCATCCCAGAACCAACAGCAAGAAAATCCCCTGGTTCAAACCCATCCTGGTGACTGCCTCCAAAAAGGGGGGGGGGGGGCGGCCCGGAACCGGAGCCAGGGGAACCCACAATGGCTCTGATCTCCAGTTGCCAAATTTTTCTTTCAGATTCCCAAGGCTCTCCACAGAATTCCGCCCAAATCTCTTCTCTTGCAATGTCCAAAACCAGAAAGTTAGCCCACCAGTTGTCCAAAAATGTACATTATCTGTGCCCCCTTGAGGAGAAGGAGGGAAGATACTATGCCCCGGTACAAGTACAGGGGCAGGGTACAATTTTGGCACTGGTGGACACTGGATCTCAAGCTACCCTTCTGTCCAGAAGGGCCTTTGACGAACTGAATGCAGGAAGGGGAGAGAATTACCAAATTCCTCTCACCTCACTTCCTGGACAACTCCAGAACTTTGACGGGAAGGAAATTCCCGTTGAGGGGACTGCAGATTTGGACATTAAAATTGGGCGACACAAGTTGAAACACCCGGTCATAGTTGTGACCCCAGAGGGCACCCCTTGTTTACTAGGGAATGACCTCCTGAGAAGGTTGTCACCCCTAATAGATTGTGTAAACAAGGTCCTCTGGACCCAGACTAGCCGACCAATAAAATTAAAACAGAGTGTCAACCATGTTAGTTTAAACGGCACCTGCCACATGGTTGAACAAAAATCTGACCAAGTAGAATTTCACTTCCAGAATAGCCAAATTCCAGACGTGACAGTAATAGCAGTAGGACAACAGACTGGTGATGGAGGGTCCTCTCTATTTCTGAAAATCAACCTTCCTTCCAGTCTAAAGTGGTACTCCACGCTGGAGGGAAACACTCTGAGATTCTATACTAATCCACAATCAGAAACTCCCACTCCTATAGTCCAGAAAGATGTGAAATCAGCTCAGAGCCTGGCTGATATTCAGCAAATTGGAGAGCAGTTGTTCATCCCTGTCCAGTTAAATGATGGGAAGGACTCTGTTCTCGCTCGAGTGTGTGTGAACAACGGTAAGAGCTTCATCAGCGAAGCCATGTTCCGCCAACTCCCAAAAGATCCAGCCATTCCCACATTCAAACTGATAGACAAATGGGAAATGGACCTGGAAGCGCCTAATTCCAAACATCTCCTGCCAAGCAGGTGTATGCTCAAAATCTCCATTGGCAACAAGAGCATAGTCCACAATTGTTGGGTTGTGCGAGACGTCCCTGCCGCCTTTTACTTAGGCAGTGACATTCTCAATCGCTTTGCCATTAGTTTGGACCTAATAAACTTCAAAGCTTGGTCCCGATTAGCGGATAATCCCATGGGCTTTGATGATCCAGAAAAAGCATTTAGGTCAGCTCAATTGCTACCTTATGCAGTTGAAATTCAGATCAAAGAGGAAGTCACCATCCCAGAAAGGACCCGACAATTCTCCCTGGAAGTGAAAGTTAAAAGAGGACAATATTTGCAAAACCCTGATGCTTACATACATCTAAACGCTTCTCTCCAACAGCAAGGGTTGGGGGTAAACCCAACTCCATTAGTCAACATAGAACATGACACCATTCTAATAGAGGTGGATAACAGCGACTTAAAGAGTATTACTCTAGCCGCAGGCACCATTATTGGAATGGCGGTTGATGACCGACATTTTTCCATCGACTTAGTAAATGAACTGTTAGGACCAATCCCCAAGGACTGTTTTGACAGTGACAGTGATGACAATTCAACACCAGACAGGATTTTTACCCGGCATGGGGAGAACTTCCTGGTGTACACTTCCTGCCCCTATGGTAAGGAAGATGTGACTTGTGACTTCAGGAGGGATGAGGTGATTTTCCAGGTCCATGAGGGCTGCCTTTCCCACCTGAAGCCTCCGGTCCAAATCAGCACTCTGACCAGGGACTTCTCCACCCAGCTGGAGGAGGCCGCTGAAATAGCCAAACCAGAAGTCTTTCCAGGCTTCAGGCAGATGGTGGAAGAGAGAGTCAACCTAGCTGATCCCTGTGTGACTCTGGAACAAAAGCAAAAGTTGAAACAAGTTTTCTTGGATTTCCAAGATCTCTTTGCGGTAGACTCATATGACTGTGGCCGCACCGACATCCACACAACAACAATCCCCACGGACCCTGGCATGACTCCTGTGTTTGTGAAGCAATATCGCTTGCCTCTCGCATCAATGGAGTCCCTTACTGAAATAATTAAGAACCTTGAGTCCAGGGGAATAATCCGTCCCATCCACAGCACCTTCAATAATCCGGTGCTGGGAATATTAAAGCCAAACGGCCAGTGGAGACTCTGCGCCGACCTCAGGGAGCTCAACAAACGGGTCCATACTTCCCGATGGCCTCTGCCCTACATTGACCAAGGGCTGGCCCAGATTCAGGGGTCACAGGTATTCACTGCAATAGACCTGACCAATGGATACTGGACCGTGTCAGCAGGGAGGACCAATACAAACTGGCTTTTACCTTTGGGGGCCAGCAGTACACATGGACCCGGACTCCCTTCGGATACCTCAACTCCGGCAATGAATTCAAAATTTTTCTACATAAGGCCATGCCCGACCTCGGTGCGAGGGGTAACCTGGCTTATGTAGATGATGTCCTCATCAAAAGTTCATCTGTGGAGGAACACATAGCGGAGATTCGTTATGTTCTGACACAGTTGAGGGCCGCCGGAGCAAAACTTTCCTTTCAGAAAGCACAGTGGTGTAGAACCCGTGTTAATTTCTTGGGGCATGAGATTACTCCTCAGGGTCTCTGTCCCCAGGAAAAGAAAGTGGAAGCACTTCAGAAACTGAAAGACCCCACAACTCTGCGGGAACTAAGGAGCCTCCTTGGACTGACTAATTACAGCAGAAAGTTCATTGAGGGCTACGCAGAGATCACCAGACCCCTGATTCATCTCCTGAAGGGGGTCAAGTGGGAATGGGGTCCAGAACAAGCCGAGGCGGTAAAACAACTCAAAAGAAGCCTCTCACAAGCGCCTTGCCTAGCTTACCCTGTCAGAAACAAGGAGTTCTTCCTGGAGACGGGGTTCTCTAATACGTGCTTGACGGCAGTATTATACCAAAAGCATGACAAGGTCAATAAAGTAATCTCCTATGCGAGCAAAACTTTATCCTCTGTGGAGGAAAAATTCAACGATTGTGAGAAGGCACTCCTGGCAACGGTGTGGGCATTGAAGAATTACCGCCCGTTTATCCAGGGGGAACACATAATAGTGGAGACTCCACACCAGCCTCTGCAATATCTCCAAAGTGATAGAATCCAGGCCGGAAATGTGAGTAATTCCCGAATTACTTCCTGGATTCTGTCAATGCAAGGCTTTCCTGTGGAGGTCAGATATGGCCAAAACAAGAAGAGTCCCCTCGCGCAAGGTCTGGCTGACTTGCATGATTGTGCCAGAGAAAACTGTCTCGAGGACGAAAGTCTAAAAATCAAGGACAACATGGAGGCATACCTTAAAGGAGAGTTCCGGGACTTTTTTTTTATTGTCCCTACGGTTCGGCCATGTGTTTTTAAGCATAAATCGGTAGATCGTAGAAAACTTTCCTATGGACCTTACCCGACTTTTCGTCCATTAACGCACTCGAAATCAGCCGCCATTTTATGATAATCCTATCATTTCCCCCCATCGCCCTGGCTCACCTGCTTTTGCGGCACTAAATCAAATCCCCCGCCCCTGAAACAGACTTTATCAAAACATTCATATTCCCCGCCTCTATCCGTGACGTGACTGTGCTGCGTAGGCAAACGCGCCCAGGCGTCTTCTACGCGACTCCACACAGAACCCGGAAATCAATACAGATCAGCTCACAACACAGCGCGCCACAATTCGGAATATGAAACTGTACTTTTAAATCAAACCGCAAGATTGTAAATTTGGTAAAGTACATTTATTTGACATCAAATGTTTAGAGAATATTCAGCGATTTTCATTTTTATTTGCTCACGTTCCAAAAAGTTCGTTTTGAGGCACGCGATGTTCCTTTGCTGTACACAGGGTCTTAGATCATCTCACAATACAGCGCCACAATTCGGAATATGAAACTGTGGTTTAAAAGCAAACTGCAAGATTGTACATTTGGCAAAGTACATTTATTGGACATCAAATTTTTAGAGAATATTCAGCGATTTGCATTTTTCTTTGCTCTCGATCCAAAATAGTTCGTCTTGAGGCAAGCGATGTTCGTGTGCAGTACACAGGGTGTTGGTTTACGTTAAAATAAGCTCTTCGGTCGCACTGATAATCGCATGGCTGTTCCAACAACGAGGCACTAGGCCACCACAACGGTCTGTATGTTGCATCTAGCCGTTAGTACCGCGTAAGGGCATACTTGTACTTGGCGATCGTCCCACAAAATGGTCAGGGTGCTAACGTTGTTCACGCGGATAAGCAATTGGCGATTATAGAAGCCATCCGCCGGTGTCTGGTACTCGTGACACAGACAGTAATGGATGAAGCACCTGTTTGAAAAACATAAAAAATGAAATTAGTCTCACCATCAGATCTTTATTAAAATTATTCATTTTATATATTAGGTCGGGAAATTATTTCATAGCTAGGACAGTGCAACTGGGTTTTATACGTCAAGGGGGGGCTGTAGGATACTGAGACAGTCCCCCAGTGCAGGGGTTGACAGGGAGTGCAGGTGGAGAGTGGAAGGGCCCAGGACCGAGATCGCAGACAGTGGACCAGTTGTAGCAGGGGAGAGGGGGAGAGAAAGCAGAAGCAAAGGTTTTGAGGTGCTTCCGTAAAAGGAGACGGTTCTAGTGTGCGGTAAGCTACTGTATAGTAATTAAATTGCGGTATAAACTCATCTAAAGAGTTACTTACATTATATTTGCATTTTCCATTGTGTCTGTGCGTAGGGCAGCCCCGAAATACCACTCCTTCTATGCCGACGTTATTTCTTCTAATGAACGAACATGAAATGGCTTTCGTTTCTGAAATTATATTCATTATCGTTTCTTACGTGGTCCCGGCCTGTCAAGGTCAAATAACAATAGAACCTTATACTGAGTCGTGGGCCATTCTGGCACCCGAGAAAAAATCAAAGCAGCTGACCTTCACTTTGAACGAGCACACATTCCTAGTTAGCTACATTCAGTTTAAGGCCATCTCACAGGACTTGAAATTTACACTCCATCTTTGCATTTTGTCTGCGTGCTTTGCAGCCCAACAGAACCATAAATACGGAGACATTCTATATTTTTTGAAAAATGATTTATATTAATGTTTGGTTTAATTTAATGCGCAAATGAACAAGGTTGGAGAGACACATTGCATGTACACTGAGCAATCACTTTTATTTACACAATACATAGCTACACATATTCAATGGGCCTGCGACATGAGGAGACTCCAGAGCAAAGTCACAGGTGACACCCGGGTGGTTCGCACAACTGCACAGTGAAGGGAGGGGCAACGGTGGAGAGACACATTGCATGTACACTGAGCAATCACTTTTATTTACACAATACATAGATACACATATTCAATGGTCCTGCAACATGAGGAGACTCGAGAGAACAGACAATCAAATTACAATCATTTAAACCGTGATGTGTATTTCTCAATGAGCTCTTCTTTAGGTGGACATGGAACACAGGCAATGTTGGGTGGCAATGCAGTTGTCCCCTGCACAGGTTCGTTCACAACTCCATTTATGTGCCTATCTAGGACGTCAACAATAAGTCTTTCAATAAACTCATATTGCATATCCTCAAACACTGGTTTGATCACCCATTGTTTACTTCTTTTAGTGAAGGCCTTATTGTAGCGAAGCGTCCCTAAAGTTCCGGTCGTCCTACTTTGTTGACGGCCAACATTATGGTTATGTGTCAAGACCGCTAGAAGAGTCCGATTTATCATGCCCTCCATGCCAAAATGCAATCGTTTTGGCCTGTACTTTAGGCACATATTGTGGAACACCTCCAAATCTCCTGTGTGGCAGAATTCCGTGAGTCCCCTCAAAGCTTTTGTTATAGTTTTATCAAATACAATCTTTTCAATGGCTTTGTGAGTGGGTGATGAAGGAATCAACCACTTCTTCTTCCGTGCCTCCTCTGTGGACAAATGGCCATGTTTACAATTGTGGAAATGTTGGTTCGTGTTCCATCGGTGAACGTTTGTACAGTGTGGCATTACTGACCGCCATTTTTCCAGTAGGATTTCCAACGACCCTCCACATGTTTTTGAGCTCCACCAAAGATGGTTGCTGATTGACTTGGACCACTGTGAAATACCTTGCGTTTCTTTTTTTTTACCTGCAGCCGACAATTTTTTATTGATTGTTTTTGCAAGATGCCAAACGTCAAATTGGTGATTTATATTTTTGTACTGTTCTCTCATTGTCTTGGCAATTGAAACGTGTCTGTCCGTGGCTATCAGGTCGATCACCATTCCCCGCGATTGTAGTTCTTGCAATGATGCTACAAAGCCAACTTTCTCCATGGCCACTGAGGATGTACTTTGTGACACCTGCACGACCACCGAACTCACAATTTTCTTACTTTCCATGTCCTGAAAGTGGTAGGTGCAGTACTTGGCTGAAAATCCTGGGCTGTCGCACTGTCCATCACCGGCTAGCCTGAACCGTTTGCCCGCGAATGTACTATCAATAGACATTTTTTCCATTCTCCAAGCTTCGCTAATGGCTGGAAATAGATAATCGGTTTGGTATTTGTAGAACTGAGTTTTCGCAATGAAATGGATTCCCACAAACTGAAAGAAAGACTCTAATTTTTTAAAACTTGAACCACTAAAAAGTGCAGCCGCTGCACAAAGTAGATTGCCTGCTGGCAGTTGTCCCAGCATAGGTTGTGCAGACCATGAGAAAGGATGATATTTTGTACAGGTGGCATGTATTTTAAGGTTAGTGCCTCGAATTGCACGAGTCACATTAATCAATGACTCCCCACATACTTCCCCACCAACCGAATGCCCACATTTCATCCGAATAATAATGTCAATCAAACAACTATCGAATACAATGAATTTGGCCTCTTTCCTTATAGTGTCACTCTGCATCCCAGCTGGTTCGGCCTGTAACGTTGAGGACATGTCACTCACATGAAAGGTAGAATCTCTGATATCGTCTTCCGCTATGTTCAGTGATATTGATGGTGTTTCATTGTCGTCCACTTCATTCTCTTCCATTGCAACATCTGTTCCTTCTCCGGCGATGGGTGAATAAAACAATTTCTTCAACTTTCTCGCGGTCTTAGTTTTCGCGGGTGTGGATTCTGTGAATTGATCTCCGACTGCATCCGAACTACCAGGAGGACATCCACTATCAATGGCTGGTGGTGGTATAGCTCCGTTGTCAATCACTTCATATTCTTCCCATTGGCACGATGCATCTCCAGTCTCAAGTCCCTGCCAAAAGGTTTGACAAGCAACATCTCTCGTTCGCTTCACTATTTGTGTAGATCTAGTTCGTACACCCACTCGCAACTAGAGGACAGATTGGAAAAGGGATGTTCAGTTTAAACACAACTTACAGTATTGAACTATTAACAATGAAAAACAACATAATATAGTGACCAGGACACTAACCTTCTTTTGCTTTCTTTTCTTTGAAACTTTCTTGCCTCGAACTTCAACATCCGTACGCTGTTGCTCCGACTCGTGTGTGCATGTCTCCACTTCCTCTTGCGCTGCAACGACTATATTTTCCTGATAAGCACATCCATCACGCACTGACGCTCCATCGACTCCCTGAAACATAGAACTTTCATTAGTATGTATAATAATATCGAAAACACAAAATGTACTTGGGGACCAAATACCCACGTACATCTCAATAGCAAAACACGAATGGACGCTTTGTGTAGAACATTCAAACGACAATTATTCACGCATTGTTGATCTAGTTAGATGGAACTGTCAAGATCCATACCTCGGGCTCCTCATAGACTTCCATTGATGATATTATTGAAGATGATGCTTCAGTGACTCCCTGAAACACAGTAATTGCATTAGTATGGTTTTCTATTTTGATAAAAAGAACAGAAACTTTGTGCAGGCGTGAACGTCTCATCTAAATAGACCTGCACAAACGATCAGTTGTATAAAATAAATAATGGATATGTAAATTTGATTCGATTTGCTCGATCGTTGGAAGTGTCACCACCCAGAGATCTGCATCAACTACTAGGGGTGATGTTCTTGTAGAAGAAGCTCCGTCATCTCCCTGAAACATAGTACTTGCGTTAATAAAGAAGGAAGTATAGCGGATGTAATCACGTCATATGATTTCGCTTGATCGAACTGTCAGTATCCATACCTCGAAATGCATAAGAACATCAAGGGACGATGTAACTGCGGTGCACACTTCTGCAAGCTGTTGCGCCGAACCGTAACTGCACGCTCCCCCTTCTTCTTGGACTAATGCTCCATCGACTCCCTGAAACATAGGACTTTCATTAGTAATGAACACAATATTGAAAAAAGAAGACACATAGGAGGGCGACGACAGAAGGACATATCAATGGCTAAAAACGAAAGAAACATTGTGTGTAACAATCACGCTACAAGAATGCAAGATCTGATGATCTCCATCGATGGAACTGTCCTGAAACGTACCTCGAGCATCTGAGTGGCATCAACGGTAGTCGTCAACACGTTGGACTCCTCAGCATCTCCCTGAAAGACAGTACTTGCATTATTTTGGATAACAATAATTATAACTGAAAACAAATACTAGAGGACGAGTACAAGGGTGTACCATTAGGCAAAATAATTACACGATAAATTAAAACTATTGATTTACATGCATAAAACAAGTCAGTGGCAGAATAGCCAAGTAAGATTACCCGATAGGCGCTTGAAGTGGCTGATGACTGCAATAACGACACGGATGGAGAATCTTCCGCCTTCATATTGAGTGGATACATAAATGGGGAAATTATTGTTAGCTAATGCTACACACTACCGCAAGGCCGAGAGATAAATACATAAACTTGACTCACCAGTGGAGGGATGTGGACGAATAGAGTGGGAATAGCGGTTGCGAGCAATTTTCGCCTCGCTCGCGGTGTGTTCTTCTTTATTAGCAATGATGTGGAGTACATGTCTGAGCTAAAGTGCCTGCTGCAGATGCGGTATCGATCACCCCTCTTGTCCGCAAAGACTTCTAGGACTCTACTTTCAAGCTCAGACGGTGGATATCCGCAATATCGGACCCATTCTCTTATCTGATCTATTGTCTTAGGGAAAACATGCATTATAATACCTTCAGATTTATTATGGGTCTTTGAAGGGCAACCGCCAATGGAACAGGCAGGCATTGTGGAAAGTCCTGAAAAGTAAAGATCAACAATTCTCTATGAATACCAATGTGTTAAAAAATTAAATGACACCTAAAAGGTTCAACGCAAGGTTCGTTTTGGTTCTTGGAACTATACACGTTATTCACATGCGGATAAGTATTTGAATAACTTTAAAAAAATTGAAAAATAATTTGACTAAACTCAGAACATGTGACTAGTTACTTGCATGTACTGTCTTGAACGAAAAGAAATTGCACGCAAAATGATTATGGTACATGGCCTTACCTTGACGAACAAACAGTTAGATGCAGGGATCAGAGTAGTTTCTTGTCGTAGAACAGGGAGCAGTTCACAGGTTGCAAACTGACGAGTTTCCTCGGAGTGGTCACGGAAGTTCACAGAGACGAAGAGCAGATAACCAGCACCTTCACGGGTTGACTAGCAAAGCGCAAAGTAGTTCTCATTAGAAATATGAAGTGGGTTATAAAGAATTCGAAACAGGGGTGTGTTTGTGAATGAATGACGTGTATATGTCGTGGCATTATGCGGTTTGCAGGGGGCCGTCCAGCGTGAGGGGGGATGCTTGGCAGGAGACACGGGGTCTGAGGGTAGACATGGGAACAACAACCCATGCTCTATGGACCACTTTGAAGTGTACATGGTCTTTGGCACCTCTTGGCCTTTATCGCTCCCTGACAGCTCCACTTGCCAGCACAAGTACCCCGGTGCGAACTGCCTTTGATAGGGCGGGGGGGTGGATTGGGGCGGTGGTCGTGCAGACAAGACACAGGAAGACTCGTGAATGGAGACACACTTATGTGGATTGCAGGGGGCCGTCCAGCGTGAGAGGGGATGCTTGGCAGGAGACACAGGGTCTGGGGGTAGACATGGGAACAACAACCCATGCTCTATGGACCACTTTGAAGTGTACATGGTCTTTGGCACCTCTTGGCCTTTATCGCTCCCTGACAGCTCCACTTGCCAGCACAAGTATCCCGGTGCGAACTGCCTTTGATAGGGTGGGGGGGTGGATTGGGGCGGTGGTCGTGCAGACAAGACACAGGAAGACTCGTGAATGGAGACACACTTATGTGGATTGCAGGGGGCCGTCCAGCGTGAGGGGGGATGCTTGGCAGGAGACACGGGGTCTGGGGGTAGACATGGGAACAACAACCCTTGCTCTATGGACCACTTTGAATTGTACATGGTCTTTGGCACCTCTTGGCCTTTATCGCTCCCTGACAGCTCCACTTGCCAGCACAAGTACCCCGGTGCGAACTGCCTTTGATAGGGCGGGGGGGTGGATTGGGGCGGTGGTCGTGCAGACAAGACACAGGAAGACTCGTGAATGGAGACACACTTATGTGGATTGCAGGGGGCCGTCCAGCGTGAGGGGTCATGTGAGCGTCATGTGGTGTGACAAGACAAGGCACAGGAAGACTATTCAATGGAGACACACTAGATTCATTTAAAAAATCCAAACAACCATTGTTAAAATATATGTTGGGTTTTATTTTACATCTTAATTTCAATTGAACATAAATAATAAACATTACACATTGTAAAGTTCCGATTGCAGCACATCCAGGGAAAATCTGCGGTATTGTCCACTGTCGCTGGGGAAATGTTGTCTAATGGCAAGTACCGCACAGGCAGGTATTACTCTCCGAACGCGATGTCCGAGCCTCCCGTGAAGCCACCAAGTGAAGCAACGATAGGCCACCAGCCTGTACCACCTGTGAAAATGAAAGATGCAAACTGTATTAAAATGACAAAACTTTCTTATCACTGTCGATTCAGGTAAAAAATGTCATTCTGCTTTGAAAAAAATTCTATCTAGAAAATGCACAATATGGAACCAGTTTACATGCATTCGAATGATATGTAGATGTAATTTTATATGTGGGAGACGACCATGACATAGTAGTGGCATCACTGACATCAAAACGAGAGTATACTTACTCGTTACTCGGATTACGCGGACGAACAGTGCCGCAAAGTTCGTGCATAAGCACCATCATCATCCTCAACACGGTCCGTGAGAGGCAGGCTTCCCTGAACTCTGGCAGCTCGGTGATGCATTGCGGACTTGGCTCGCCTTCTGAAATGTAGGCCAAGCACCCGGAATTTTCACGGCAGCAGCATTTCTCCTCCTCAGTTGGCATTAGCTCGCACCGATTGCACGTGCACCAGGTGGAGACGCCGTCCATGCGACATGGTCCAGGCTCTTCATCCGTTGACTGGTCCTCCCAACTGCCGTCCGAATCCCCATCGTTTTCGCGTGCTTGCCTTTCCAGTAGTTCTTCCTCGGTGTACTCGGGCTCGTACATATACGGCATTATTGTAGCCATTGTGTGGTAAAGAAAGTAAAATAATTTACAGAGATGGTACAGGTGTTCACAAGGCCTAGAAGCGGCGAAGGTAGCTGACCAGAGCACAGAAACGAGTCACAGAATACTCAAAGTAACACAGAGAGAGGAATGGAATCGAAAATCTGCTGCTGTGTGTTGTGAAACGGTGTGTTTATACTTATTGAGGAAAGAGGCGTCCTGCCATTTCTATGGCGACACTTCATTAGCTGAGGCGCAGCGATTGTTGACACGAAACGTGCTTTGGCGTTGGGAAATGGGCGGTAGGCGTCTGCTGATGTCAGGCTCAGGGGCGGGGGATTTGATTTAGTGCCGCAAAAGCAGGTGAGCCAGGGCGATGGGGGGAAATGATAGGATTATCATAAAATGGCGGCTGATTTCGAGTGCGTTAATGGACGAAAAGTCGGGTAAGGTCCATAGGAAAGTTTTCTACGATCTACCGATTTATGCTTAAAAACACATGGCCGAACCGTAGGGACAATAAAAAAAAAATCCCGGAACTATCCTTTAATTCCCCACACAAAGTCTTTGAAGAGGACAAGTGTGAGGGAATGCCCACTGTGTATGTGGATGGATGCTCTTACCATGTTGACAACGACGGGGAGAAAGAACTGGTGGCCGGCGTAGGGAATGCATGGGTGAATGAGTCCCCAGAACCCTCCGCTGGATACAAAATTGGTCCCCGAAGTAGTCAGGTGGCAGAATTGATGGCTGTGCATCAGGCCATCCTCACTGCTGTCCAGCATCAACTCCACGAACTGGTCATAATCACAGATTCGGATTATGTACGGAACGGGTTCGTGGAGCACCTGGTTAATTGGAAAACCAGAGGCATGTTATGTGCTAACAACAAACCCTTGAAACATGGGAAGTTGATCCAAAACATTGACGATCTGGTCACCTCGAAGGAGATGACCATCTATTGGAAAAAGATCAAGGGTCATTCCAAAGTAGAGGGGCCAGACAAATCTGGAAACGACTTAGCTGATCAGCTGGCCAAAACCGGGGCCATCCAAGGGGATCTAATTGAGATTGAGTCCCTGTTGGGGGAAATCCAGGTCACTGCTATCACTAGGTCCCAGACAAATGCTCACAACGACCTTTCAATTGCACAATGGAGTAAGGAGAACCCTGATGCTGATTTGATTACCGCTCAGAAGGGGGATCCAGTAATTGGTAAATTTTACCAGCACCTTGAGGACCCTGAGAACTTTCCCCTGACGGATACCGATTACATTGGGAAAGAGGACCTAAGAGTGTTGATGAAATGTCCAAAAATGTTCCGGATCCAAGACGGTTTGTTGGTAAGGAAATCCAAAGCTGGCCACGATCAGTGGGTGGTTCCTACCTCATTCCGAAGCCTGATGTTAAGTCACGCCCATGAAGCGGCCACCGCCGGTCAAAGGGGGTTCCACACAACATTGGAAATCTTAAGAGAGGTTGCATACTGGCCACACATGGGGCAGGACCTCGACCAATACTTGAAGGGGTGTCTTGTGTGTGCACAATTTCAGCCATCCTCCCTCACGCACCGTGCGCCTCTCCAAAAGAGGGGGATGACACTGCCATGGTCAGATTTACAAATCGACTTTGTAGGCCCTGTGATTCGCTCTGCTAGGGGGAATAAGTACATGTTGACTGTGACATGCTTGTTTACCAAGTGGGTGGAATGTCTCCCAGCCCCAAACTGCAAGGCAGAAACTGCAGCTGCCTTGATGATTAACCACATCTTTTCCCGTTTTGGTCTACCTCAAAGGATTGAGTCAGACAGGGGTAGCCACTTCACCAGTGAAGTAATGACAAAGATGTGGGAGATACTGGGGGTCAAAAGGAAGTTACATATTGCTTACAGGCCAGCTTCTTCTGGGGCAGTGGAGAGATATAACCGAACCATTGTGAGCATCTTAAAAAAGTTTGTGGCAGATTCTGGGCCAAGTTGGGATATCCGATTACCTCTGGTCCTAATGGCCATCAGATCTACCCCTTCATCTGCAACCAAAATGTCACCCTTTGAGTTGATGACTGGACGCAAGATGGTGCTTCCTCAGCATTTGCTCTACAGGACCCAAGAGCAGACACTAATAAATGCCTCCACAACTCATGAGTATGTGGAGAATTTAAGGAAACACCTTCAACATGCTTTTGCTTATGCTCAGCGGAATCTAGAAAGATCGGCTGATAGCATGAAGACCCATTATGACCTGAAAACTTCCAGGAAGGAATATCAGGTGGGAGACCGGGTCTATCTATACAACTTCCAAAGGAACCAGGCCAAGCAGCGCAAATTTTTGCCTACATGGAAGGGACCCTTTGAGATCATCGACAAGATCTCCCCTGTGGCCTACAAAATCCACATCCCCAAAGGTCCTTTGGCAGCGGGGGAAGACAAGTGGGTCCACATAAACCAGTTGAAATGTTGCCATCCCAGGCACACTCTGCAACAACTGGAGGAATCCTCTGGAATCCTAGCGGGTACTGTCTCAGACTAATTCAGTTCCAACCATAAAACATACCACATCTAGTCTCTAAAATATTGTGATTTGCATGAAACTGTCTCTTAGTTATACTGTTTTTTTTTCAAAATAAGAATGTAATCGT
Organism: Ambystoma mexicanum; assembly: GCF_040938575.1. Lineage (NCBI taxonomy): Eukaryota > Metazoa > Chordata > Amphibia > Caudata > Ambystomatidae > Ambystoma > Ambystoma mexicanum. The sequence goes on from NC_090929.1 coordinate 282,476,908, forward strand.
TATGATGAAATGCATATGCTGCCCCACTATCTCAACAGTGGTGGAAAAATGTCTATGAGTAGGTATTGCCGTTTTTGCTTTATCATCCTAGGAGAGATGAAACCTTGAGACGGGCCAAGGAGGACGATCCGGAGACCGGGAGCAGAGACGCAACGGGCCCGGGGTACCGCCCAATATTCCCATCAGGACCGGCGAGGAGAACCGATCGATCAGTACCGGATGGAGGAAAGGATGCTGAACTGTGCCATCTATTGGAAGAAGATGAGGAAACATCCCAGGTCTTGCGAGTCCCATTCGTGAAATAGAATGGCCATCGCAAGAGGGGGGCTTGTGGGATGTATTTACCCATGCATCCGAGCCCTACCTCAAAACTGTGCAGTATTGACATGGAAAACATCATGATGGCCAGAGCTTCCCAGAAAATGCACAGGGAAATGCATGAAGAATAGGCTGCCACTCATTTTTGCCGATGTTATGGGCACAGAAGGACACTGCCTAAAACCACCAGTGGACTACCCACACAGTAGTCTGAAACCATTGGGAATGGCAATGCTGATTGCCAAAAGCAAACCCATAACTGTTGGGAATTCATTTTCTTAAATCCCAAAAAGGGGTGCAGTACCAGTACTCACCACTATCCAAAAGCCGGCGTTTTAAAACCACCAGATTTTGTAGAAAACTGAATAAATGAACCCAAAACATGCCAAAGAAAGACATTTTAAGAGGTGGATCCAATGTAAAGTTATATTCTGAAGTGACTTGAAGGTTTATAACAAGACTGGCTGAGCTGTGGATTTCAGCAGTTTAAGTAAATTTGGACTGAAAGACACTAAAAAATCTAAATGTTTAAAAGAAATGAGTGACCTACTTTGAGTGTCACATAGGTTGCAATTGTTTAAATGTCATAGTTTTAAACTTAGAATCAGCATCCTAGCTGCATATGTAAAAAAATGTCTTGACTTAAACTGGGGAACAGAAGTGACATTTTATCTGAAACCTGGCTTAAGGAACTGAATTCTGCCTGGCAACTACCCCCATCAGGAGTGAAACTTGAGTCACAGCTGTGTTCCCAGGCCTATCTGCCTTTTTGCTGGCCACACTAAGGATATGCCATCTCTCTGATAATTGAATTAAGGGGAGCCCCCACAGAATACAGGAGCTCTGAACAAAGCCCTGTCCTGACCCAGGCAGATGGTTTATTGCAGAAGTCGTAAATGGAGCTTCCTCTTGGCAGAAGCTGGGAGGGGCAGGGTCTCTGAGCTTGGCAGAAACTGGAAAGACTGGTTTCTGTACCATGTGACATGAAAAGACACACCTCTATAGCCAGAATATGGTTTTAGAAAAAGATGAATAACTCATAGAGCGGACTTGTGAAAATTATTTAAATGACACCATAATTCTTGTGATTTTTCTGCCCACATTTTAAGAGGTTTTTAGAACCGGTGGCATGTTCAGGGGGGTTTTAGCGGAAAAGAGGATATTACTTAAAATGTGTGCATGTGAAAAATCTGACACTTCATCAACTAATGTCCATACTCCTTGTGTGTAAATTTGGGGTATTGTCCGAAATTGCAAACCAGTTAAAAAGTGCAAAATATCGCCATTTCTGAATGCAAGCCCCCAGGAAGAGCAGAGTTTGAACAGGGTATACCTCCTGTAATGCATGATGGGTGCATATGATTTTAAAACAATATGTACCTCTGCAAATATGTATTTGGTTCAAATCTAGATTTGTGTGCAAGTTGACAGGAGGAGTGGACTTTCTGCAGGCTGTAAAATGACATCACTTTGACACAACTTAGCTCCCCCAATCAGGGGAGAAATGAAAGCTTGGCCAATGATAAGTGGAGAGGGGCTGGCTAGTGATGCTGCTCACACACACCCATTTTAAAAACACATAAAAGCAGAGAGACAGGACAGATAGGGACCTTCAAATCCATTTGCAGCTGGAAGCTCTGCCGGGAAAATCCATACTTTACCTCCATCAACCTTCAGTGACCCAGACCACTGTTAGCAGAACCAGAGAGAGCTGACCCAGATCACTGTGAAGTGCAGAGACCAGAGTCCAGTCTAAAACCTGACCAGATCCGTGGCGAGGCATATTTCAAAAATATAGTGTGAGTACCTAGCAAAACTGTGCAGAACCAATCTCTTAGTTAAAATAATATAATCAATCTATTTTAATCTAAGTAGAACTGTCTCCTAACTGTCACCTGTCATTTGTAAAGCTGTCACTTGTCATTTTCTAGTTGCAAGCTGCACTTGTCTTTTTGAACTTTAAAATTTCAATCTGAAGAACGACCTTTATTCAATCGCTCATATCTCCGCGACCGTTTGTGCTAGAGACTTGCAGTAACTTTCATCTGAAAGCTGAGATCCTAGGCTTTCTTAGGACCCCAAACCGATAGTGATAGTCCTTGTATTTCCTCTGTAATCGCGCTCGGCGCATTCACAAATTTAGCCGCGATTTGACATTTTGTAAAAATCTGCTGCTGCTTGCCTTTTATTTGCCAGAAATTCGTTTAACCTGCTAATTATCCCTGAATCATTGCTAGTGTGAGCCTGGACTAATATTAACTAGATACCACTCACCCTGAACCTCTAGAGGGAATTAAAAGCATTTTAAGATATTTTCACTCCATTGCCAGCACATATCAAAGCATTTTGCCTGTGTTTTCAACTTCTGTAGTCTAAGTTGCTGGGTGAACTGAATTACATTTGAATTGCATTTCTGAGAATTGTGTGCCTTCCTTCCATTTCCTTGCATTGCATAAAAGGGGGGGTGAATTGTACAAGAAAGTGATTACATTGTCTTTGCTGAAATCCTATCAAGTTATTTTCTGTACTGCATTTCATTCCACATTGCATCCATTTGAAACCATAAAAGTATTGTTGCTATCTTATCCATTTCATGTCAACTCCTTAGTGATTATCAAGAAGTGTGCTAGTGCCAGATTCTCTGTTGTTAATCTTTATCATATCAGATTAAGTGTGCTATTCAATTATTAATTTACTCTAAAGTGTGATATATATATCTATTGTTTAAATTATCAATTAAACCTTTTAACTTGCAAAACAGAACTACTTCTTGGCTCAGTGGGGTCAGGAGGATTCCAAGAGAGGGGTGTTATATAGGGGTAGTCATCCAGAACGCATGAACTGGACATAAAGATATATCAATAAGGGTTTTCATTCAGTATTATAGACTAGGCGTTGACTTAGCTGTAGTGTTGAATTGAATCCTCTTACAACACAATGTATGGTATTCTCAAAGATTACCAGGAGAAAGTTTAACTGAGGAAACCCCTGAAGTATTTTAGGGATGATTGAGATAATAGAGATGACCAGGTGCACACGTTTCAAACCAAATCTGATGAAAACCGTAACACATCATCTTGGGAAAGTACACTGACCTCTTCATTAGCTCAGATATTGAATCAGAAGGAGATATGACTCAGGGGAATTCAGTACAGGTTATCAACAGTGCCATAATATCACAGGGAGTCAGCAGCCAGAGATTCTTTTTTTTGGGGAATTAAAAAGGTACAGAACAGGAAATTGGAGAACATCTATGAAACAGGTGAGGTTCCGATTTCCTCTAGAGCAAAGTACGTCAATGCGAAGAACACCATCAGGATAAAAAGGGGAGGCAAATTGACTCAGATGAGGACCAAGATCAGCCAAAAAGATTAATGAGATCAAGTACCAGGATACAGCAGGTAAAGAGAAAGGCAACAGGGTGCTCCTTACAGGACATTCATAAATGTAGGTTGAGAGAACAATATCCGATCTGACTGATCTTTAAACTCAAATATTAGTTGATAAGAATGTTGATTAATAAACCCATTAATCAGGTTAGAAACGAATATCCTATAGACTATCACAGTGAATAACAGGACCGATGAACATTATAGATCAGAATCGATGATTGTCAATGGTAATTTTGAATGTTTGTTATCTAATAACAGTTTTGGGTAATACATAAATGCTAATGCAATATGATGTGTGCCTCAAATTGAATATTAGCCTTGAGGAAGACTGCGAAGGTCAAAACATGTGTCGGATAGAACTTGAGCTATTATTATATTATTTGAATTAACCTGATATTTTAGATATCAGCAATAAATCCTACATCGCATATCAATTGGACTAGCACCATTTTTCAGGTTGGCTCAAACGTTCAGAGTTTTCTAACTGGTTAATTCAATCCACTCTTGGTGATGACCTCCTGTTCAAGATTTAAAGATGCCACTCAAAATTAATATGATGATTACCTTTCTTCTCCAACTGTGGGGTTTGCTGGGTTGATACATCTTGCCAAAACAAATGCTTCCATTATGTCTGACTCCACTGATGAGGTGTTTCCCAAGACCTCATAAGGGCTACAAGGACAGCTGCAGCCCACGCCAAAGGCTTTTTGGACTGATTAATGTGTAACCCAGACTCAGGGAATGCTGTGTGATGATTCTGGTCTAACAAGCTTGTTATGAATCAGATTGGCATTCATAAGTGCTGTTATGCTATCTGTTGCTTCTCTATATTATGGGCCTCATTACGCGGTATGCGGTAAGTAACGGTCCTTACCGGCATGGAGCAAATAATGTGGTTGTGTACTAAACAGCCCGCTCATTGCGTGGCATCATGAGTACGTGGGCACAAGCTTTTACGCCATGCCGGTAAGGACACTACCGCCATGCCGTTAAAGACCCCAAAAAGTCCCTTAACGGCATCAAGTAAAGCGCTGATAGCACCAGCGCCATCCATGATACCGGCATTAGCGGGAACCGCTAAAAGCAGTGACCGCTACAAACGTTGACCGCAAATAGCGGTGACCGTAAATAAACGGAACCGGAAGTAGCGTCATCGCACAGGAACGGAAAAGAGCACAGTGGCCATCATTAAAAACACAATCCTTTGCCATCCTCATCCCCCCAGGACCTGCAGCAACACCACAGCTGTCCAAACCTCATCGAACAACACTTGACAATGCCCAAGGCCCTAAAGAAAGGTGCAGCGCGCCAGTGCAAGGAACGTTTCTCTAATGATGAACTATCCATGCTAGCAGACACACTATCTGCAAATGCAAAAGTTGTGTTTGCTCTGGACATGCGTCGTCCCGCCCAGATTAAAGAAAGGAGATCTGGGCCTAGGTGGCACGGAAAGTCAGTGCAGTGGGCTCCACCCCCCGCACTGTAAAAGACGTCCGCAAGCGTTGAGACGACCTGCGGCTCCGTGTCCGGAGAATACTTGCCGCCAACAGGAGCCTGGCCACGGGTACAGGAGGCAGAGGAGGATCCCCAATCAAGATTCAAGTGTGGGAGGAGACATGTGCCAGCACCATTGGCATCGAATCAATCGAAGGAGTGGGGGACATGGAGCGCGGTGTGCGTCATCGGCAGATGGAGGGGAGTGTCCACACGAAACACTGCAATGCAAAGCATGAAGTTCTCCCCCAAATGTGACCTTTTAACTAGCTAATGCATGGGCCATCACACACACATTTACAAAACTATGCCCATATGCTGTGCACATCCCCACACAACCCCATGCATGCAGCACTCAGACATGTGACACCCAGACTCATGCCTGTATGACCCACCCATATGGCAAGCAACCTGCATGTCCGATATCGAAGTCAAAATGCACAGAACTGCAGCAATAACAACACATGAATGATGCACGTTGACCCATCACTGATGCTATCCCTCTCTTGGTCCCCCACAGGCTCACAATCTGACAATGAGTAGCAGGATTCCACGGCGCAGGCCCAACACCAAAGAAGAAGGCCAAGGGCATGGAGGAAGGCACCAGGCCTACCACATCGAGGGGCACAGGGAAACCTGGACTGCCGCAGAGGGCCAAAGCCACACATGCAGCCACGTCACCAAGGCGTGAAAAAGTGTCCGACAATGTCGTAGCACCCACACCTGCCACTCCCACCACACAGGAGCCAGTGGCAGAAGGCTCACTTTCTGCCGCCAAGAGCTCGATTGGCGAAGTTGCTGCAACGGCCCCCCGTCGGATGTTGAGGAACCATGCATCACACCCTTAGTACACTGCACACCCAGCCCGCAGCTGTCAGCCCTGCACAGCCCACACCCCACATCCAATGCCAGCAGCCATGAGCTGTCTGGTGGTGACTCCTTGGCAGGGAGATGGAGTCCCATGGAGTTTTCACCTGATGGCGGACAGATGCTGCAAGCCGCATCAAAAACCACCAAACGCAGGCCCAGAGACCAGGGAATCGACATCATACAACAGCACCAGGAGGAGCTCACTGCGCTGGTTGGCCAGCATGTGAGCGAGGGTTCCCTGGCGAGGGAGGAGTGCCGGAAGTATGCCAAGGGAATAAAACAAGCTATAGAATCAAGTACTACATGCATTTGCGATGAGTTGGCAGCTGTGAGGCAGGTCCTCACCCGCATCGCGAATGCAATGGAGTGCCAGCGTCCAACACAGGGACAGGACCAACCAAGCACCTCATCCTCTGCCAATTCCAGGCAGACCAGCCCCCTGCGCAGGTCCGCGCTGTCCATGCGGTGCACTGACTTGCAACCACTCAATTCTGGTATAGGAGGTGGGAAGTAGGGGCAGCCTGATGTTGGTGACTCTTGAACACTAATGCTGCTCTGAAGTGCGTGCCATGTTTGGGGCATTTGTGGGGGGAGGGGGATAGGGTGTTTGGGGCATTTGTGGGGGGAGGGGGGATAGGGTGTTTGGGGCATTTGTGGGTGGAGGGGGGATAGGGTGTTTGTGGCATTTGTGGGGGAAGGGGGGATAGGGTGTTTGGGGCATTTGTGGGGGTAGGGGGGATAGGGTGTTTGGGGCATTTGTGGGGGTAGGGGGGATAGGGTGTTTGGGGCATTTGTGGGGGTAGGGGGGATAGGGTGTTTGGGGCATTTGTGGGGGTAGGGGGGATAGGGTGTTTGGGGCATTTGTGGGGAGGGGGGATAGGGTGTTGGGGATGAAGGGTCTCTGCACTTCTAAATCACATTATGCTTAATACACCCGTTGTGTCAGGAACAATCACATGAGTGGACATTCTTTATTGTGTATGTGTGTTTCATTGCTGAACAGTGCACAGTGTTCATTTACCCACGACACCCAGTGCCCTGAGTCCCACATCCATTGCACCCTCTTCATCCATGTGTATTAGAAACATTGGTCTATCAGATGCTGGTGCACAGCACGTCCCTCCTGTGCATCGCCATCGGCATGACGTGCTGCCCCATCTTCTCCCTCCCCCTCGTCCTCCTCCTCGTCCTCCTCCTCCTCCTCACCAGGTGGTTGCAGTACAATGTCAGGGGCATAGGCATGTTCCGTCTGATGCACATACCACCCGACCTGCTGAGGCAGCGAAACCGTGTCTTCAAAAGGCCAAATGTCTGCTCAATCACCACACAGGTATGGGTATGTGCGCGATTGCAGTCCTCTTCGTGCCTGTTCTGTGGGTTCCGGACAGGGGTAAGGAGCCACCTCTTCAAGGGATAGCCAGCATCACCTGCATGGGTGCAACAATGGTTGTGTAAGTGATTTCATCAAATGGAACCTGTACCTATCACACACAAGCCAGCATTGTTTCCTTGATCATATCCACATATCCATGCATGCATGGAGGTAATCAGAGTATGTGCAATGTATGAAGGTGTCCTATTCCTTGCGAGTGTTCATGCACTGTGCATGCCTATGGCAGTTGTTGCCATGATCTAGGTGTTGTGTGGTCATTCGTATCCTTTGGTCCTGTCACCATTGGAACCAGACTCTTAGTGATCTGCCATTCCACGCTTGATGTCCCCATGCTGGGATGCTGCACTTCTGTGGTGGTGTACGAGTGAGAATCTGTATATTAGCTTAATGTGATTCCTTAGTACCCACTCACGGTCGCATTTCCGTTGGGATGCTGTTCAGCGGTCATTTGCATTGGCCAAATTGGCAGTATGTCGCTGCATTGTGTTGTAGAGGGTATGGTCTGATGATGTGCAGTGTACATGTGTATGGATATGGCATGGTTGCAGTAATGGCTTGTTGTCATTGTTGTGCAGCTTACGTCTTACATATGGTTTTCATGTGTCAGGTTCTGTCTGGCCTGCTTTGGGGGACGGTGTATTGCAGTATGGGCATTGTTCAGTCTCTCAACTGATCTCACCCAGTTGGACTGTGCATCTCCCCCCCAATCTCACCCAGTTGGAGTATGCATCTCTCCCCCCCAATCTCACCCAGTTGGAGTATGCATCCCCCCACCAATCTCACCCAGTTGGCGTATGCATCTCCTCCCCCACCCCCAATCTCTCCCAGTTGGAGTATGCATCTCTCCCCCCCAATCTCACCCAGTTGGAGTATGCATCTCCCCCCCCCAATCTCACCCAGTTGGAGTATGCATCTCTCCCCCCCAATCTCACCCAGTTGGAGTATGCATCTCTCCCCCCCAGTCTATTCCCCACATCACACTGCCATGTGCTTGTCATGCAACTCACCGAGTAGCCAGGAACATTGTCTGGCATGTCGCTCCATGTAGTGTGATATCGTTGAGTTCCACAGGACCATTGAATCATGGGTTGATACAGGATATCAGGCACAACAATGTGTGATGATCTTGTTTGAGTCACATACCATTTGCACGTTAATGGAGAGGTACTGCTTTCGGTTTTGGTACACTACCTCCATGGCATGTGGGACCACCAATTCCACATGGGTGCTGTCGAGGGCACCGATGCAACTTGGGATGCCTGCCAGTGAATGGAAGACAACTTTGGTGTTGGCGATCTCCTGGGCAGTCCGTGGTAGGGATATGTGTTCACTTGTGTGCTTCAGGGGGGCATCGAGCACTTGGTTTAGCGTGCGTGAAAATAATGGTTGTGAAATGCCATACATCTGCCCTACCGTTTGCTGGTAGGTGCCTGTGGCCAGGAAGTGGAGCACTGACACCACCTTCAGTAGAGGAGGGATGGCGGTATGGATGTCTATGATGCTGAAAATGTCATTTTGTATCATGTCCACAATGGTGGTGATAGTATCCCGGTCCAGATGGTACAGGGTGTGGATCTGCTCAGGGGTTAAGTTGAATGGACTGGCTCTGATTCTCGGGATTGGGGGCTGCCTCTGTGGTACAACTATCTGCACTGGTGGGGAATGCTGTGCCTGTCTCACCCTCCTTCTCCTCCTGCGTCTCCTCTGTGCTGCCTGTTGTTGTTGTTGTTGCAGTTGCAATGCAAGCATGTCCTCCAGACCCAGGATTGCTACTAGTATTGGAATCATTTTGGTGTGTAAATGGGTGTGGGAAGGGGTGAGGTGTGCTCATTTTGTGCTGGCCCAGTCTACTGCCTCCACCTGTGCTGATTGTGTGCACCTGTGGCAGTTGAGAACACTGCACATGGCCGTTTACGGGTGGTTCATGATGGCGGTATTTCCGCCATGCCAGTATCCACTTTTTACGCCTGATTCATGACGCTATTTGCATGTCCGCCTGACTTGTGATGTACTCCTATTTCCGCCATGCCGCTATTGCCGGCATGTAGGGTTGCGTGCCCGCGCCCATGCCGCTGTTAGAGGCACTGTTCTTTGCAGTGCCGCTAATAGCGGGTAGGCGGGTCGTGATAGGCCCGAGCAGTAAGCAATGCCGGTAATCCCCCGTTTTTACCTTACCGCATACCGCGTAATGAGGCCCTATGTCTATTATTCCCCATGCCCATTTGCACACAGTTTGCTCAAATTAATTGACTGTACAGAAATCTACTGCAATTTAGGGTGACAGCCCTGCTCAAAAGTAGCAAGTGCAAGAATTCTGAGGAAGTCCGCAAGCAGAGATTGCTGTTTCTCCCAGGCCCAAGGACTTTCCTACTGGACTTGGCTGTTGAAATTCTGGGTGGTTAGGGTTGACTGGGACATCTGACAGTTTATCAAATTCGTTTTACTGGTGGGTGGAAAAGGGAATGAGTTAATGTACTTCTTCAAGTCTTGCCAAGAATCTGGTAACTGAGGTGGTGTGAACAGGACCCCATAATTTCACTACCTGTAGTTGGGTGATCTTGTAAGAGGAAACTAAAAGTATTCCAATGGGATCCCCCAGGAAGTAATCTCTTACAGGGGACCCCAATTCATGTCTGTAGCTATGCAGATACCCGAGTAAGGTGATTGGTCTTTCTACCTGTGAATCAAAATTTCAGTGACTGGGAGATGGTTTGAGCAAAGACTCAGTTCTATAGTTCCCCCAATTATGAGCAAGTATTCATATGCCAAACAGGCACCTGTAAATCTGGAATTAGAGCAATTTTAGTGCAGCTAAACTCTGAAAGGCATATTCAGCATCTTGCCTATATCAGCAGGTCGCTGATGGGAAGAGAAAGAGACTGCACAACAGTTGAGAAGAAGCCAGAACTTTGGCATTGGGTCCCATCTCTACATAGAGCTCATATGGCCATACCACCTAAGCTTGTATCTCAAAACATCAGGCCAGTTTTCTTCAGTAGGTTTTCCTGCCTTAGAAGTGCAATCTACCAGAATGTGGCAACAATTCTATCACCACAAAAATGTATGCCATGTGCCAAGCGAAGACTCAGTGCTGTTTCGGTATCGCAGAAACATCCACATGTTTAGGAACAAGAACAAAGGATTGAAATGCAGGCTTCAAATACCATGACGACACTGTCAGAAACCCATAAAATTACACAGAATGTCGTACTACACCAACTGTGAATGCTATCACTACCCCAATGTTGAAACCCATGGTACTGTATTGTCAGCAGTTCCTAGAGCAAAATAAAGTGCATACCATGTGCCAACATGCTACATTATGCAGAGGACGGTTGATAAAAAAACAACCACTGATAAAGGACCCCTTGGAAAAGGAGTAATTGGTTGGGGCATGAATGCTTGCTCCCTGCTAGTTATAATTAAGCTTTGAGTCTTCCAACAATGGTCCAAATGTTGTTGCAGCCTTAACAATTGGTCACACCTTGAATACCACATGCTTTGCCCATGTCCTTTCTTTGTGGTAATGCATTTCATTAGCAATGAAAACCTTTAAATGCTATCTTAGGTGTGGCACAGCAAATCAGCTACAATTTTAACTGCTCCCAAATATCCAAAATGCATAAAAAAGATTGACAGATGAATGACACCTTGCGATACCACTAGCTAAAGAGTACACCTTGCATCCATTGTTCTGTTGTGTTAGGTTAGTGTAGGTTTTAGAGCACACTGTCTTGCAGTAGGATTTTCTTTCCTGGTATTTCTGTTTCTCTGGTGCCCAGAGAACTTCCTTATATGGTGACAGATTTGTTGGATGAAAAAAGCTGGTTTTCAAATGTTTCTGAATAATCAGGTGATCTTGAATGGTCTTAAAGTCCTAGAATCTACCCCCTCCTCATACTCTATCTCACCTCCTTTTTTAACACCTGTCTATCTACATCCACCTTTCCTACTCCTTTCAAGCATGCAACTATCATCCCCATTCTCAAAAAAACCTTCTGCTAATTCCCACCTTACATCCATTATCGTCCGATCTCTCTCCTACCCTTCCTTTCTAAACTTCTCGAACGTATTGTCTATTCTCAACTTTCTACCTTCTTCTCTACACATTCTCTCGTCCCCCCTACCCAATCCAGTTTCCCCCCTCAACACCCCACTAAAACTGCTCTCATCTCTATTCTTAACTCTCTCCTTTCTGCACGCTACTCTAAGCACTCCTCTATTCTTATCCTCCTCGACCTCTCTGCTGCTTTTGATACTGTTGACCATCCTCTTCTCCTTAATTCTCTCTCTTCATTTGGCCTCAAAGACACAGTCCTTAACTGGTTCTCCTCCTATCTTTCCAACCGCACCTTTGATGCCTCCTGGGGTGTGCTGCACCTCTCCTACCTATCCTCTCAACCGCAGAGTTCCCCAAGGCTCTGTCCTTGGCCCCTTTCTCTTCTCACTTTACACTTACTTCTTAGCTCCTATTATCTCCTCCTTTGGCATCTCACACCATTTCTACGCTGATGATACCCAGCTCTTCCTCTCCTTCTCCTCCTTCTCTCCCGACATCCACCATAAGCTTTCTTCAAGCCTCTCTGCTATTAAATCCTGGCTGTCCTCTCACTTCCTTACTCTTAATGCAGACAAAACCAAAGTCCTATTCCTCCCAGGCAACACAATTCCTCTTCCCATCCCTCCTCCCTTCATTCTCTTTTCCCCTTCCCAACTCTCCCTCTCCCCCCATGCCAGCAACCTTGATCTTCACATTGACCCCACCTCTCTCTATCTCACCACATTTCTCTCACTGCCAGATCTTGCCGCTTTCACATTTATAACATCCGTAAAATGTGACCCCTCCTTCCCTTTCACGTGGCCAAACTCCTAATCACCTACCTTATCTTCTCCAGACTTTTCTACTGCTCCACTTTTTTCATTGGACTCCCCTCCACTCACCTCTCCCCCCTCAAATCTGTCTACCACTCAGCCATCCGCTCCCTTTGCCTTCTCTCACCTCATGACTCCATTTCCTCCTCTCCCACCTCACTGGGTTGGCTCTCATTTCACTCCCAACTCAAATTCCTCTGTCTAGTCTTCAAATCCCTCCATGGTCTAGCCCCCGCCCTACATATCCTCACTATCTATACTCCTTTTCGCACTCTCCGCTCTGCCAATCTTTTCCTACTCTCTCCTCCTCCACCAAGACCACCTTGCGCCCCTTTCCGCTTTCGCTCCTTCCAACCACTTGATCCTTTCCACTGGAACCACCTTCCCTTCTCCATCCGCTTTGCTCACTCCTACCCTACGTTCCGCACTTCTCTAAAATCTTATCTCTTCCATTCACCTTCATAACACTTTTTGCTTCCTCTTACTTCTGCAACTACCTCTAACCACACCTCCTACTCCCTCTTTCCCTTTAGTACCCCCTCACCCTCTCCTTCAGCTCTTCTCCCTCCTACCTCACTTTCACACTTCTCTAATTCCTATCTCTTCCACTTACCTCCCTATCACCATTTGCTTCCTCTCTTACTTCTGCTACTACTACCACTACCCTCTCCACTCACGCTTAACCTTACCAATAATGTAAATTGTTTTCAGGTTTTGATTCAATTATTAAGTAATGCTTGTTGTATGTTCCTCTTGTAAAGTGCTTTGGATTAAAGCGCTATATAAATTCAATAAAATACAAACAAAGGCAGCTTTGTAGGTAGTTCTAACATCCCATCACATAAGTGAAGGATCGTCTGCCCAGTCTTGCCTCGGTTGCAAAATTGCAGCAGCATGAGCGAAGAGGAGCCAGAGAAGGATATGGTCACAATGTGCAAGGATAACATTTGTAGAATGCATGTTCAACCCCACAGGTATTGTGATGAATCGAGGGAATTTCACCCCTGTGAGAATTTGGGTCTGACAAACACTGTTAATGATCAGGACTGGGGTGAAGAAGCACAGAGCAGAAGAAGGGAGTCATTCTCCTGCCCCTTTATTCTCTTTGTAATAGTGATAGGGTTTTCCTGTGGACAAAGAGCGTTACTTGGAGTGTCCTCACTGTGTGGCTACTACTTTAAAAATGTATATAATCCAGAAAAGGCGCAGAACGCCATCGCAGAGTCCGGTCACTCTCCTTAAAGCCTCCTCTGAGAAAGCTGAACAGTGTTTTCTTGTAGAGAAAGAACGTTACTTTGTGTCTCCTCACTCTGTGGCAATCAATATAAAGAATTTTTGTAATCCAGAAACTGGTGTGGAGTCCAGTGGCAAGACCAGTCCCTCTACAGTCATACGAGAGGTAGACGCGAGGTGGGTGCGAGGTGGAGCTCGGCAGGTAGAGACCATGGAGACTGAGGAGAGCGTGGAACAATAATTAAATGTAAGATCTTTAAGAAGCGGAAGAGGGTCGGCGCTGTATTCAGTGCTCTCCACACAGACTGAGAGGGCGAACAACGGTAATCTGGAACATCCATGTTTTACGCTGCTGTCTGATCTTGTGAAAAGCGGTCTACCGATAAGGGTATGTGTGCTACAAGTGGTAGCATGCTCTCCCAATCCTGACCCATTCCTGGCTCCACTTCCCTGGCCTGAAGCAGAGGAACAAGATAACCATTGTTATTATTCCAAAGAAAGAAACTGTCTTTTAAGAAAAAGTGACCAATCCACTGAGCCAATTGGATTGAAAGAGGAACATTGGTTAAGTACGAGACGAACAGGGAGATGGGATGCGAGAGAGGCATGCGGCTTCAAGCAGGGGAGGTCCACGAGTAACTTGTACCTGGGAAGAAGCGGGGCCACATGAGTACCCAGAACCCGCAAAATCCAAATCTGCTGGGAAGCAGCATGGAGAATACGGAGAAGCAAATGTAACCAAGAGCCTGAGAAGGAACAAGCCGAATGGGGATCGCAGATTGGTGGTGGCATGACCGCGAGAGAATTGTGGTGGGTAGCCGTCCAGCATAACTACGCTGATACCGCCACAGGGAAGCTGCAGCAAATGGAGCGGCTCCCTATTGCGATTTTGAATAATAGAGGAGGAGCGATGGGAGTATGCGAGAGATGCCAATGAAGTCAGCTCAATATTGTGGTGGAGAAAGAAAACTGTTGCCGTAACAGGCCACTGGGGAGGCACAGGAATATCATGGATGAATATTATACAACCCGAATAACTCATCTCAGTACTAATGAAACAACCTGAATATAAATCTATTGATTTTGATCTGTGATAAGGCAAAGAGGAGAGCAATATCACTCTATGAAGGAGAGTTGAATGGAAGTGGAAAATCCTTCTTGAATGTCAACTTTGACAATCTGAGAAAGAGATCAATATTGATCCCAGAAGGGGAGGAGAATGGAAATGTAATATCCTTGTTAAAACCGAACTGTGCAAATACAAGAAAAGGAATAATAATAACAATCCCGAAATGGGAAGTGAAGGAGAGTAAGAACAGCCTTACATCAACATTAACAAACTGAAATGTTTTGAAAAAAGACAAAGACACTGAGATACCCAAAAGAGGGAATAAAAGTGAATAACTCTTTGTCCTGGAAAGAAACAAAGATAAAACCTGTGAAGATGAACGGGACCTAATGAAGATCTGAAGACCAAAGCGGTTTTTATGATAAATCAATCTCAATCAAGTAAACAACACTTCTACAGTGAAGACTACATGTAGTAATGCGAGGAAGGAATTGAATGAACTGATAAAAAAAATCGAGTTACCAAGGCCTATTGATAAAAGCATATATTGAGAAGACAAGTGCTGGAAGCACAGAGCAGGAGAAGGGAGTCATTCTCCTGCCCCTTTATTCTCTTTGTAATAGTGATAGGGTTTTCATGTGGACAAACAGCGTTACTTGGAGTCTCCTCACTATGTGGCTATTACTTTAAGAATGTATATAATCCAGGAAGAGGCACAGAACGCTGGCACGGAGTCCGGTCACTCTCCTTAAAGCCTCCTCTGAGAAAGCTGTACAGTGTTTTCCTGTGGAGAAAGACTGTTACTTTGTATGCCCTCACTCTATGCAATTAATATAAAGAATGTTTGTAATCCAGAAAGTGGTGTGGAGTCCAGTGGCAAGACCAGTCACTCTACAGTCATACGAGAGGTAGACGCGAGGTGGGTGCGAGGTGGAACTCGGCAGGTCGAGAGCATGGAGACTGAGGAGAGCGTGGAACAAAAATGAAATGTAAGATCTTTAAGAAGTGGAAGAGGGACAGTGCAGTATTCAGTGCTCTCCACACAGTCAGAGGGCGAACAACCTCCGTGTTTTACGCTGCTGTCAGACCTTGTGAAAAGCGGTTTACCTATAAGGGTATGTGCGCTACAAGTGGTAGCATGCTCTCCCACCCCTGACCCGTTCCTGACTCCACTTCCCCTGGCCTGAAGTAGTGGAACAAGCTACCAGCTGATGATCTCGCATCGGAGGGCGAGGTTCCCAAAAAGTCACCTGTTCCATCTGTGGTGGTCGAGATGGTGGTGGCTCCCATGCAGGGCAAGAGTGCCGGGGTGGTGAGATTGGTTGTGGAGCATCAGCAGGGTGATAAGACAGCAGAACTCCCTGCTGGATCTGAGTCCGTGTGTGCAGATTTAGATGCCCTTCCAGTGGAGCCAGGTGATTTGACGAAAGGGGAGCTAGCCAATGAGACATTTTAATCCCAGAGATTACAAAGATTGGTGTAACAGCTAAAGCCCAAGTACATGCAAAGGAATCAAATGATAAACCAGACCTTCAGTCACCACAGCAAACATTACTGTCCCGAGCAGGCAAGCCGCAAGAATTTTTGGCAGATAATAGATCGAATGCTGGAGAATTAGCTGCAACGCGAAAGGAGAGTGCGAATGTGAAAATGGCCAGTGGACCTGTTCCCATATCTGTCAGTTTATTTCTGGGAAATGTATCTCAACCACAAGGTATGGTAACGGTGACCTCAGGGGAGTGGAGCTTAAGGAAGAGCTGACCATTGAGAAGGGCAATTTGAAAGATGTAGACATTTTAGAGGTAATGGGCGGAGGAGCCCCTGTGGATGACAATCCGAGTATGAGTGATGGTCTGGCATTAGCTTATGTCCCTACTTCTGCAGTGGAAGGATCACCAGCAATATTACAGAGCTCAAGGGGGAAATGGTCGCACAGAGGACTCCCACTGCTTTTTGCTGTATCTACACCTTTGGCTTTTAAACCGGTTTGGCCACAGAGAAAACGGGTCCCTATAAAAGCCCCTAATGGTGTTGGTGATGCTCAACGTACCCAACACCAACAAACAAGTAAAATTATCTTTTAATGAAGTTAAGGCTGGGGATAACGCTGTGAAACTTTCTCCGAAGAGAGTCATTGACAGAATAAAAGATATGATTAAACTGGTGAAGTCATGATGCTCACCGAAAAGTAGAAGGAAGGCTGCCCCCCCTGGAGCTCCAGAAAGCATGTCTTGCAATGGAGGTGGATATTGAAGCCATGGATGACAAGTTAGACAAAACAAAGGAGAGTTGGGGCAAGACATCCCGCAAATACCAGGAACGATGGCAAAGGACCTTGCAGTGAACAGGCTGATAAGAACCCCTCTATAAGAATGAAATCAAGAGATCATGAAGGCGAGAAGCAGTCTCCAGCAAATTTCAAGCACCCCAATGGAAAAAGACTTCCCCGGTACAGACTTCAATAGTGGGATGTCTATGCAGACTCTGGCAGTAGCTCCTTTTTGGAAAATGTATGAGTTTATCAATGATACTCTTAAAGACCAAGCTACATTACTAGCAATGCTGCATAGTAACATTCTTTTTATTGAGGGTTTCATCAGTGCCTCCAAATCTCGAAATAATAGAGGTTTAAAAAACAGATCTGAGACGCGGAATGCAGAAACAAGCTGTACACTAGAAAGCTTTATGGAACAATGGACAGTGTCAGTGGAGACACAGGACTGGACCAATGACCTCTATAAAGAAATGCAGTGTCCATTATCAGAAAGGGATGAGGCCCAAATGGCAGAGTTTATCTCACCTATCTGCAAGTCGTCAATGGAGCGAAATGTAACTGAAGAGCTAGGAAACCGAAGGCTGACCATGCTGGAAGTGGGAAATGCTTTAGAAAAGGTTGATGAACCTATATTAACAAAAGCTACAGAACTCGTAGAACTGACGGAGAGCCTTGATCCAGTGGCGGTTTACTCACTATTCGCATGGAGATACAGGAAAAAGGCTGGAACGGAAAGGCAGCGGAGGCAGAGAATTCAAAAAGCCAACCGATTATTAGAGTCAAATGCAGAGGTTGGTGCCCCACATTCTGATCAGGCAGCCAACCCACGGCACCTGAACAAGGGCACGAGTGGTGGAAATCTGAGGGATGAAGGAACAGGGATGGAGAATGTGAGTCCAGATCAATGAAATTGCAGAGGAAGGTATTGTGTTGAACGATGTAACCCGGAAAGGGGCATTGGTGAGAAATTCTGAGACTCATAACGGATCTATAATTCAGTCAACTTACACCATGAGCTCGGATGAACAAGATGGGAGCCCTCAGCAATCAGCAGGGAAGGGGCCAGTTTCCAGAGAGTCACCTAGGATTGTCGATCCCATGGACCCTGTCATCCCTGGATTAAGAACGGATCATGATAAATTCGAACCGTTGAATTCTGGAAAATCCATCTTTGACCATCATGGAATAGAGGGTCCTGAAACATCTCAGAAATACCAAAATAAGTAACCCAAAGTGCTGGTCCATGGGAGAATGGACCGGGAAGACCAGATTGAAGTCCCCTTATTGAAAATGTGGGCTAAGCCCATTGACAACAAAATAGAAACTGAAGCAGCTACGACAGACGAAAGCAGTCAACATGAAAGGTCCTATGTAGAAAACATTCTGGCATGGTGGGTGGAGGTGAAAGAGAAATTTGAGTCTGAATCCCGAAACCCCAGTACAAAAAATGTGGCATCCAAAAGATGGACATAGGTGGCTAAGATTGGAATGACTCATTGATCGAAATAAAGTTTCAATACTAAATCGAAAGAAGGTCATGGCTCTGCTCAATTGCATCCCGAGCCTGCGACAAGTCCTACATCTATTACTTTATGTAACACTGTAACTATGTTTACTACCTATTGTGCCTAGGGGCCTCTTGCAACCGGTTCACCCCAACACCCTGATGCCTGAGGGCTTGTACGGGCTGTGTACCTGAAGAAATAAAGTTCTTGACATCTAAAGGCTCCATCTCCGCGATAAGATGGCGGTGGAGAAAATGGTGACACATGGAAGCTATTTAAATCCTGCTACGAGACACAGTTTGCCCAACAGGCTAATCTGGTCTGTGAGACTGTGTGGGTGAAATATTTTAGAAAGCTATGTGCTACAGGTGGTGAAGAGAAAGAGATGGGAGTTAAAGTCCTACTGTTACAAGGAATCCAGAGAAAGAAGAAATGAGTGTCTGCCCTCAAACTGCTCGGTTAATATCACAGACAACTGGTGATCTAATAGACCCAATTAATAAACTGAGTTCATCTAGAGTCCAGGCCCAGATGGGCTGACAAATGCAATGCTCAAACAAGACCCAGACTTCTAGGCATGTTTCCTGTATACCATCTTTGATAGGATAACGAGACACAGGGCCCTCGCTCCATCATGGGTGAGAGCCGTGGTGGTCCCGATTTTCAAGAGAGGCAGTAGGGAAGATCCAGGCAATTATTGCCCCTATTTCCCTTTGGGATGTTTTGGGGAAAATCAATGAAAGCTGCTTTTTGAGGAGACTGAATTATTGGTAGGAATCAGCTAGTCGCTGGTATCCTTATCAGACAGGCTTCATGAAGGACATGGGTACTAGCACAAATGTGGCCATGCTCTCTATCCTCAAAGGAAGGGTATTAGAGGGTAAAGGATAGATATGTGTGGCCATTGTGGATTTTGTCCAAGCTTTTGATTGTATAACTAGATCAAGACTATGGTCCAAAATGAAGCAGTTGGGGTGGCCCGACAACTTAATAGGCCAAATACCAGCCCTGCATACGGGAACAACCCTGAGAGTAAGATTGAACAGGACAGGTCTTCTAACTGAGGACATCAGTACATTGAGAGGCCTAAAGCAGGGGTTCCAATGGCACCCGCCCTGTAGAATCTTTATATCTTGCATTTGGCCCAAACCTTGGACAAGACAATTGCATTTCCTCTGTAAATTTAATGGGACCCCAGTGTACCACATCCTATATGCTTGAAGACCTGGTCCGCATGGACCAGATGCAAATCGGGTCATCAGCGGTTGCTGGTAAAGCTAGAAGAGTACGTAAAAGTGAACACGCTAACCATCAACATGGCCAAAATCAAAATGTTTATCTTAGAGAAGCCTCAGCCTAAATCTGGTAGGCAAGCCTGATGGTATATCAGGCAAGGCCTAGTGGAAGTGGTAGAATCATTTAAGTATCTGGATGCTTGTATTAATGCAAGCAAGTCTGAGATTAAATTTGTGGAACTGCTGAGAGGAAAGGCAATCGCATTGGCAGCCCAAGCTGGAATACTAATGAAAAGGTACTGTAGGTTCTTGCTTAAACCCTTAATGCATTTTTACAAATGAAAAGTAACAGTGGTACTAGCCTTTAGCTCAGAAGCCTTCACTCTATCCCAGAAATGATCTAGCCCTTGACAGAAGGACTATTTGGAAAAAGGTTCTGGGGCTCTCGAAGTACACACCGATTCAGATAATCCGGCGTGAACTGGGGTTGATCTCATTGAGGGGTTTAGTCGAGTGGAAATCCCTCTCACATTTAGGAAATTTGTCCTGGAAAATCCCACCAAGGTTCTCAAATTGATAAGAGATTAAATGAATGCAGGGCGATCAATGGCCGTGAAGAAATGGAAACTGAAATGTGAAGAGTTATTGTTACGCCCACCTGGTCTCTGCAGGGGTGTTGGGGCACAGGTGCAGCCCTCCCTGAACTTGAATCACACCCTTCAGGCGTCTCGATCAGTAGAAAATATGTGAGCGGTGGTACGTGTTGATACTGCTCCTGCATGGAGATAACAGTGTGTGAGTGCGCCAATCTGTGATTGTTGTGCCTCTCGAACCCTTCACACCAAAGTACGGGTTTCTGTGATCATACGCCGGCCCATAAAGCTCACCTGTGAATTATGGAAGATAAGCTCTCTGTCCTGCTACTTCTGGCAGGGGCGTGTCGAATGGGATCTAGTTCCTTCACTGATCCCTGATAAGGATTAGTCCAGTCCAGCTGCGACTATGCTTCTCCTTCTGATTGATAAGTCTTTCTTGAGCTCTTGTGATGCTGTTCATTCTGTTTAATGTCTTTATATGTTTCTCCTATTTATTCCTGCAATAATGTCTCTCTTCTGTTTTCTTCCTTAGAAGGAAATGCGGCTTCAATGCAGCTGTGAGACGCGAGACGCGGCCGGATGGAGAATGGATGCTACCGCCATGTTCGATAGCAGGTAATTGATGGTTTAAGGAAAAGCGTAAAGTATGGTGAAGCGCAACCTTAAACTGACTGTCTAACCTTGTCTTATGTTTTTCCTTGCAGGCGCTGCTGTCCACGATGGAGCGTGTCGTGTTGCGGTGCCAAGATGAAGATTTCAGCGTTTCGGAAAGTGTAAAGATGATTAGGTTTGCCTAAGAGATGTACAGGTAAGAACAGCTTCCCCAGTTGGTAAGTATGCTAGCAGGAAGCAGGATGCCAGGAAGCAGGATCTTCAAAAGTAAGTCTGACCTCAGGCGACGGTGAGCGTTACACTGCTTGCAAGTGCAGAATAACGTGAAGCGTCTGTCTTGAGGATCGGGGCAGCTTATATAGCTGAGATCGTGGGCACACCCATTAGGGCCGGTTTACCAGCCACACCCTGCCACTCCTAGAGAGTGAGCACGTGTGAAGACAATCCATTAGCAGCCACACCCAAGAATACACTTGGGGCTGCTTAATGGATGGAATGTTCAAGGTGAATGCATCCTGCTTAATGGATGGAATGTTCAAGGTTAATGCATCCTGCTTAATGGATGGAATGTTCAAGGTTAATGCATCTGAATTGCTATGTCCATAATAAAAGCTTTTTGGTGTTAAATGGATGGTCTTGTTTACTTTTGTTCATGAGCCTGGTGCCGAAGGCAAAAGGCGCCAGGACAGTGTCTACCCAGGTCTCCTGTGCATGCGACCCCTGCATGCCTGTGCCCCGGACTTCATGACCATGACAGTTATTGGGGAACGCTTTGCCAAATATAAAAGTTCTGAGATCAAATCCAATGAAGGTTAAAATAAAATGTATGGAGGGCAGATTAGATTGGGACCTTGGATCTCACTTCATGAGGTTGAGATTTAATCTTTACCCCTCTGGGTAGGTCCTGGCCACAAGGGCATGCAATAATATATTTAAATAGGTATAAAGAATCCCTATTAACATGAAAACATCCTACTCCACCAACGGGGATATAGACATATGTAATACAATAAAGAGCAAGATGATACGAGTTGTTTACTTGCCTCCAACCCCCTCACACAAAAACTCTATAAGGTTTTCCAGCATCACTAGTCCTGAAAAAATGGACCGTCTGCTATAACTGATTTACACAAATGTATAACAAGTTTATTATTCAAATAATTTAAACTGAATTTAAACAAAAAACACTACCATCACCTAACACAGTGTACTAAACATTAAAAAACAAATATAAAACAAATGTAAAACATCAAATAACTTATTTATACGACACAAAAGATATCACATAACACACAAAAAAATCTCAATGTGTCACTAAAACAACAAGCATCCCAACATGTTTCTGTTCTTAACTGCCCAGTTCAGGCGAACTTTCTTCAGGGGATAAATTTAAAAGCATCCACTAATCTCTTCCACACCGTGTTGAAAGGGTAGATTCAGGCACCCAAGAGGGTAAAAGGAAAACAAACTCCAAGCCTGTAAAAATAAAGGAAAGGAGAAACCTAATGAGTTCCAAAAAGGGAAGGAAGTACTACAAAATGTAAATGGTGGCATGGCACAGGGATTATGCCACACTCACAAGGGTCCCAAAGGGTACCCGCAGATTTACCTTTAAATGGTGAAACTTCAAAGCACGTCACAGAATGACAAATTTGCTGGTTTCCCTCCAAATGAGAAATCAATACTTCAACAAAGCGTCACAGTCTGCTAGAGTATCGCCACACCTAAGTAAGACAAAACCAATAAACAGAGACCACATGCTCTGTTATATCCAGAAATCACACTGGCTTCAATACCATTGCACATAAAATCAAGGCTCCAAATAACAAAGTAAATTACCTCCACAAATGTAGGGATCAAGACTGCAATTCACAATTCAGTAATGAACAAGTTGAAATGGAAACATCCATACGATCAAGCAATAAAGTACAGAGTCAATCTGGAAAGCAATGGAAACATAACAGTAAACACCATTTATCTGGCATTACCAAAACCTCAGCTAACAACATGCCGTCAACATGCACTAGAGGGCAAACAGAAGGGGGTGCTTATATTTCACACACGTGAGGAGACCATGCATTATCTAATGTGTAAAGACAACTACTCAGCGTCCATGCTGTCCAACCTCCACAATGTCAAAGAAACGCGGAAAATGGATAGCCACACAACATGTGTAAAATAAGTGTAAAATAAAATGCCCCAACCACCAAATAATGCAAAAGGTGTCCCGACATGGAGACAATATCATGCACAGAGTCACATCCAAAGGCGAAAAGCTGGTTGCGTGCTCACCTATACACCTAGAGGGGTTTATTCACTCCACTTGCAGCATTCAAACATACTCGGCCAGCACTCGATTCAGAGGAGCCATGGCTCAAAGCATCTATGGTTGCGCAGCAACACAAAGAAAGGACTCTGTTAAAGCGTCTATGGTTGTGCAGCAACACAAAAAAAGGACTCAACTTCTCGAAGTTAATCAGGAGTACAACAACCAAGGGGGCCATATTGGAACAGACCCAGGATCAACTGGTGTAGCGAGTTTAGTGGACACTCAGAGCATCAAAAAGATGTAAATTGCACTAGCTTCATCAATTGAACTAAAAACCAAATTGTTTACCAAAATTGGGTGCCCACATGGTATATGCATCACACAATGTCCAAAATTATATTTGGCTAACCAAATGCCAATCAATGCTTTCATTGAGCCCTAGCACATTGCTTTGTAATTTGAAAATTATTTTTTGCTCTAAATACAATAATTTTCGATCTGTTTCAATTTTGGTATTTCCATGCACCTTTTTCAAAATCAGCCATGTGAAGTCATTGAAACCATGTTTCTTTTCAATAAAATGTTTCACAAGAGGGGCAGTTATCACTTGATTCTTGATAGAGCTGCGATGTTCCACCATTCGAACTTTACATTGCCTATTTGTTTTTCCCACATAATGTAGGCCACATGGACAGGTGATCAAATATACAACATTAGCTGTGTTACAATTCGTCATTTCAGTGAAGACCCACTTAACATCAGGTAGAATTTGCAATAATCTAGTTTCTTTTGTTTGTCCACACATGCTGCAATTCCCACATGGAAAATGTCCTTTTACTTCAGGCAAACCCCACAGTCTAGTTTGCCTAACTTGTGGTATCTGCATTTCTGTCACATCATTTCTGATCAAAATATTTCGTAAATTCTGGCTTTTTCTAAAAGCCACTAGGGGAGGCAACACTTCTTTACCACGATATATTTTCTTCCAAGTTTTCATCACAATATTTTTGATTTTGTAGGACAAATTTGAGAAAGTATTAACAAATATAGTGCCAATCTTTTTGATTGGCCTACTACTTTTCTCCAAAAGTGCCTCACGATTGTTATTGTAAGCTCTTTTTGAGGCATTTCTTATAACTCTAGGCAGATAGCCTTTGGCCAAGAACTTGTTGGTCAATACATCCGCACTTCGGGCAAAATCATCTTTAAGACTACTATTGCGCTTCAGCCTCAAAAATTGTCCAAATGGCAAATTGTTCTTTAAATGTTTAGCATGGTGGCTATTGAAGTGCAATAAAGAGTTCTTATCAGTAGTCTTGTTATAAGGCTTCACTTTTAAAGAACCATTGTGATGGAAAATGGTGATGTCTAGAAAATGAGTCTCACAATCACATATAGACCCAGTGGTTGTCCCAGTCCCCCCGATTCGGGCCTTGTCCTAAAAAAGGCATCCTTTGTCTTTGTCTATTGCCCCCTCTAGGACCTCTTCCACTTCCTCTACTCATACTGGCCTGAGCTCCAGGGTCATTATCTCCTGTCGTACATTCTTCACTAGAACTATAGCAAGTATCTCGAAAATGTACCCGTCTGTTGTTTCTCGGAGTTTGAAATCGGTTTCTGAAATTCACTGGGTCTATATGTGATTGAGAGACTCATTTTCTAGACATCACCATTTTCCATCACAATGGTTCTTTAAAAGTGAAGCCTTATAACAAGACTACTGATAAGAACTCTTTATTGCACTTCAATAGCCACCATGCTAAACATTTAAAGAACAATTTGCCATTTGGACAATTTTTGAGGCTGAAGCGCAATAGTAGTCTTAAAGATGATTTTGCCCGAAGTGCGGATGTATTGACCAACAAGTTGTTGGCCAAAGGCTATCCGCCTAGAGTTATAAGAAATGCCTCAAAAAGAGCTTACAATAACAATCGTGAGGCACTTTTGGAGAAAAGTAGTAGGCCAATTAAAAAGATTGGCACTGTATTTGTTAATACTTTCTCAAATTTGTCCTACAAAATCAAAAATATTGTGATGAAAACTTGGAAGAAAATATATCGTGGAAAAGAAGTGTTGCCTCCCCTAGTGGCTTTTAGAAAAAGCCAGAATTTACGAAATATTTTGATCAGAAATGATGTGACAGAAATGCAGATACCACAAGTTAGGCAAACTAGACTGTGGGGTTTGCCTGAAGTAAAAGGACATTTTCCATGTGGGAATTGCAGCATGTGTGGACAAACAAAAGAAACTAGATTATTGCAAATTCTACCTGATGTTAAGTGGGTCTTCACTGAAATGACGAATTGTAACACAGCTAATGTTGTATATTTGATCACCTGTCCATGTGGCCTACATTATGTGGGAAAAACAAATAGGCAATGTAAAGTTCGAATGGTGGAACATCGCAGCTGTATCAAGAATCAAGTGATAACTGCCCCTCTTGTGAAACATTTTATTGAAAAGAAACATGGTTTCAATGACTTCACATGGCTCATTTTGAAAAAGGTGCATGGAAATACCAAAATTGAAACAGATCGAAAATTATTGTATTTAGAGCAAAAAATAATTTTCAAATTACAAAGCAATGTGCTAGGGCTCAATGAAAGCATTGATTGGCATTTGGTTAGCCAAATATAATTTTGGACATTGTGTGATGCATATACCATGTGGGCGCCCAATTTTGGTAAACAATTTGGTTTTTAGTTCAATTGATGAAGCTAGTGCAATTTACATCTTTTTGATGCGCTGAGTGTCCACTAAACTCCTCTACACCAGTTGATCCTGGGTCTGTTCCAATATGGCCCCCTTGGTTGTTGTACTCCTGATTAACTTCGAGAAGTTGAGTCCTTTTTTTGTTTTTTTTTGTGTTGCTGCACAACCATAGACGCTTTAACAGAGTCCTTTCTTTGTGTTGCTGCGCAACCATAAATGCTTTGAGATTGTGCAGCAGCCATGGCTCCTCTGAATCGAGTGCTGGCTGAGTATGTTTGAATGCTGCAAGTGGAGTGAATAAACCCCTCTGGGTGTATAGGTGAACACGCTACCAGCTTTTCGCCTTTGGATGTGACTCTGTGCATGATATTGTCTCCATGTCGGGACACCTTTTGCATTATTTGGTGGTTGGGGCATTTTATTTTACACTTATTTTACACATGTTGTGTGGCTATCCATTTTCCGCGTTTCTTTGACGTTGTGGAGGTTGGACAGCATGGACGCTGAGTAGTTGTCTTTACACATTAGATAATGCATGGTCTCCTCACGTGTGTGAAATATAAGCACCCCCTTCTGTTTGCCCTCTAGTGCATGTTGACGGCATGTTGTTAGCTGAGGTTTTGGTAATGCCAGATAAATGGTGTTTACTGTTATGTTTCCATTGCTTTCCAGATTGACTCTGTACTTTATTGCTTGATCGTATGGATGTTTCCATTTCAACTTGTTCATTACTGAATTGTGAATTGCAGTCTTGATCCCTACATTTGTGGAGGTAATTTACTTTGTTATTTGGAGCCTTGATTTTATGTGCAATGGTATTGAAGCCAGTGTGATTTCTGGATATAACAGAGCATGTGGTCTCTGTTTATTGGTTTTGTCTTACTTAGGTGTGGCGATACTCTAGCGGACTGTGACGCTTTGTTGAAGTATTGATTTCTCATTTGGAGGGAAACCAGCAAATTTGTCATTCTGTGACGTGCTTTGAAGTTTCACCATTTAAAGGTAAATCTGCGGGTACCCTTTGGGACCCTTGTGAGTGTGGCATTATCCCTGTGCCATGCCACCATTTACATTTTGTAGTACTTCCTTCCCTTTTTGGAACTCATTAGGTTTCTCCTTTCCTTTATTTTTACAGGCTTGGAGTTTGTTTTCCTTTTACCCTCTTGGGTGCCTGAATCTACCCTTTCAACACGGTGTGGAAGAGATTAGTGGATGCTTTTAAATGTATCCCCTGAAGAATGTTCGCCTGAACTGGGCAGTTAAGAACAGAAACATGTTGGGATGCTTGTTGTTTTAGTGACACATTGAGATTTTTTTGTGTGTTATGTGATATCTTTTGTGTCGTATAAATAAGTTATTTGATGTTTTACATTTGTTTTATATTTGTTTTTTAATGTTTAGTACACTGTGTTAGGTCAGGGTAGTGCTTTTTGTTTAAATTCAGTTTAAATTATTTGAATAATAAACTTGTTATACATTTGTGTAAATCAGTTATAGCAGACGGTCCATTTTTTCAGGACTAGTGATGCTGGAAAACCTTATAAAGTTTTTGTGTGAGGGGGTTGGAGGCAAGTAAACAACACGTATCATCTTGCTCTTTATTGTATTACACAAGGGCAGGCAAACACTATAAATCGGCGATCTGTTGGTTCTGTACAATAGAGGGATTGGTGGAGACTATTAGCCACTTGGCTCCATCTTGCATTTTACTGATGTAAGAACAAGTGTGCTCAGAGGTTATATGAGTGAGGCAACGACTAACATTGGATGAGTGGAGGAGTTGGATATTGAGTGGAGAATGTTTCTCACGGGTCTTCGCAATATTGAATCTGGTTAAGAAGATACTGGCGACAGAAAGAATAAGGCCCTGATGAGGGGATGGCTAACCATGTCAATAATAATGAGGACTTGGCTATGTTGTGATGGATTTTAATGATGAATGGTATTGATGTTCTAGGAATCTGTTTGTATGTTTGTTTTGTATTGTAGTTGTAATTGTTAAACTATTGAATTGCAATTATATATTACACAGCCACGTTAGTGGCTGTGTAGTTATGGTTAAGTTGCTGTTTCCATAGGAAAGCACATTTTGGGTGGCTTATAACTTCGCTCCCCCTGGACGAATCCTCACCAAACTTTGCAAAAAAAGCATATGGGCCACTCTGAATTTATTTGAAAAGTTTAGTGATATTTGGTGCAGGGGGGGAAAAGTTATAGGGGGGTCCCAAAACGTCTTTTTTCCCCATAGAATGAATGGGGGAAAAAACTTTGCGCACGCCTACAGGCCAAACCGCTGGATGTATTTTCACCAGATTTGCGGTAGGGGGAGGACCTTGGTCCCGAAAGTGTGCTTTTGTAAATTTGGTTCCAATCCGTCCAGAAGTTTTCTTTAAAAAGACCAAAAAGTATGTCTCAAAAAATGTGTGATATCTATGTCCGCTCCACGGTCACACTTCCCTGTTCGCCCCGCGGACAAGATACTGATTGGCTAAGGGGCTGGCGTCATGACCGTGGACACGCGACATGTCCGGTGATTGGCTGGAGTGAGGTGTGATGTGCGTCAGATTGTTTGAATGTGTCCGACATCTTGGATCCGCCGACAGCGCAGCAGCGACCAGAGGCGAAATGCTGTTTTGGTGTGTCAGAGTGCTTGGGGAGGTTCAGAGAGTAAGAGATGGGTGAAATACTGTATTTGTTTAGGCGGCAGGTGTTAATGATGTATTCGCCATGCCCGCCCTGTCCGGGATGTTTGTAATTACTGAAAATGAGGGGTCACATAAGGATAGTACTTCCGTCCGTGCTGTGCGCAGGCAACTTGAAACTGTTCTAAGAACACGCATGGTGTTAGCGAATATTAAAATTGAGTACATGCCGCAGTTAAAATTTTTGTTTCTATGGGTGTGCTCCTGATTTATACGCCACCATGGGTGTGATATGCTGCAGTGTTTGCGGCCAGGAACTAGAGTGTTGGGTGCATGGCCTTAGGCCATACCCCCAAGACTCTAGGCCCTGGCCGCAACCACCACAGCATATCACAGCAATAGATACACCCATAGTATTGAATATCAATCAGAGAGTCTTGGGTGCATGAAGGAAACACCCGCGTGCGTCACGTCACAGACGCGCTCACGCGCTAAGGGCCTTTGGTCCAATGAAATCGCATATGCGTGCTGCCGTGCATACGCGCTAAGGGCCTTTCCTCGAATTACACGCAGACGTGCAGGATTTTCATGTGCCAATTCACTCCGTATCAAGCTGGCCACGCGTAAGCACACGGAAGGCCACGCTCCTGCCCAGAAGGCCGAACTACTGCCCCCCAGAGCCCCGAGCACGCTCCCACCTGCCATCTGCTGCTGCCTGACTGCCTGCTGCCCACGTGCCCTGCCATTTGCTGCCTGCACACCTGCACATCAGCCAGGGGTGCTGTTGCTGTGACCACCCCTGCTGGAACCGAAGACTCCCGACTGGGATTCCATCGGTCCACAGCCCAGCCCCAGGATCCAGTTGCCCACCCACTCCTGCTTCTGGGGTTGTCATGTCGGGGCAAACACCATCTGAGACCACTGACAACCCCTGGCCAGAGAGGCAGAGGGGCACCAGCTTCAGTGCCACCGAAGTTGGTGTCCTGGTGGAGCAAGCCCTGGGGCAGTATGATGCCCTCTTCGGAAGTTCCCGCGCCGACAAGGAAGGACGGACTCGGATCTGGACTGACATCGTGACTGCCATCAACGCGGAGGGCTGGCAGTCCGCGACTTCCAACATGTCAAGAAGCGCTGGGAGGACTTCAGGTCCAGGACCCTCTTGAAGGTAGCGGAAACCAAGGGGCGCCGGGGCCATTTGTCGGAAGAACAGATGAGGGTCCTGGAACGCATATCCCCAGCGCTCCACGTCCAGGTCCTTGAGAGGCAGACCCGTCTTGAGTCGAGCGGTAAGTGTACATGCATCCTGATTGTGAGCTGTGCGTGTGGTGATTTTTCAGTAGTGTGCAGGTTGCACATCTGTTTGTATGGGGTCGAGTATGGGTGGGGGTGTACAGGGCCGTGGGGCTAACACATGCAAGGGCTGGAATGTGTGAGACATGGATGGTGCTTGTGTGTAGGCTTGCATGCCAAATGCATTTGTGTGGGCACACATGTTTGGATGAATGTGTATGTAAGTAGACATGTCCGTGATGTCATGCATGTATGTTGTTTTCAGCTGCATGTATCAGCACTGTGTACATGTGCATCTGTGTGTATTTGACAAGGGTGCAACAGTGATGCAACATGGATGCATGTGACAGCGGTATGTGGAAGCCTGATCGGCAGATGTGACATGGATGCCCATCTGAACACTGCAACACTTGGCAGAGGTGTACACATGCATGCAAGTGTGGTGGTGTGTGTACATGTGTGGTGCACTTCCTGTGTTGCATGTGATGTCTGGCTCACATTTGCCTGCTCATGCTGTTGTATGTGTATGGATGGTGCTGGCAGTTGCGATATGGCTGTGGTATGGCTCATGTGTGCGAGTTGAAATGACATGTGTGTTGGGGATTGTGATGACATGTCTGAGGTTTGCCAATGCCACTCATGTACAACTGTCATGTGTGTATGTGTCCATTGTACAGTGCCCTGATGCCTGTGTTTTATTTCTCCCTGTCTGCAGCATCAACTGATGAAGAAGGCGGAGAAGGTGCTGTGGAGCACAGCGGCGGGGATCCCACCGCCAGCCGGAGACGCAAGGCCCGGCTCCTCTCCAATGTTGTCATCTCGTCGGGGAGTGAGGAGTCCGGTGCCGCGTCCCAGGCCGCAGCTGCCGGGGGGAGGTCCAAGAGGCGGAGGTTGGAGTTGGACTCCTCAGCAGCAGAAGGGGCAGCTGGGACCCCACAGGGCCCAACGGGGGAAGATGGCACAGAGTCATCCAGGTTGGTGGGGGGTTTGGTGGAGGAGCAGGCCGTGCAAGCAACAGAGATGGGGTCTGGAGGTGGGGATCCCACTGGTCCTAGTGGTGCAGTGCAGGACCAGGGACAGGAGGCAGCACAGGCCGCCGGCGGAGGTGCCTGTGTGCAATCCTGTCCCTGATCCTGTCCCTGCATCATCTTGCACCGGCAGGGATGCCTACGTCCAGACCCGTTTTCAGGCAGGGGATGAGCTCACGACAACTGGCCTTCCTCTGCCTGCGACGTGGCTATCCGGGTCCGGGTTGAGCCTGTCCTGACTGGTGTGGCGTTGCGTCAACGGGCCATGCGAGGTGACCTGCAGTCTTTTCATGAGGAGACTGCACGTCATCTCGAATGGCTCGTTGACCACGTCAGCCTGCTGGGACAGGTCACCCAGGACGGATTCCTCCATATGATGGGGCTTGCTACGACCCCCTCCTCAACTGAGCCCCCTATGCGCCAGTCGTCCTCCGTGCCATCTTCCCACCCATCAGTCACCTGGGTGCCCTGTGGAGCTGCCTCTGACGGTGCGGCCAGGCTGGTGGAGGAGGCATCTCTGCCACAGTCGGGAGTCGGACGTCCAGCAGGGGTGGCCACATCAACGACTGCACCCCAGCCGGCAGAGGATGTGCAGGCAGCAGGAGGCAGTGCACGGGCAGAAGCACAGCAGCAGCAGCAACGTGGTGGGAGCCATGAAGGCTCGGGGCCTTCAACATCGGAGGGGCAGGCATCGGCCGGCGGGCAGGAGGACCCAGGACAGAGAGTGTCTTCCGTGTGGCAGCGGTTGGGCCACGCCATAGATGCGGAGCGGCAGCAGGCGGAAGAGGCACGGCTCACAATGGTCAGGGCGGAGAACTCCATGCGGAGGGCCCTTAGGCGGGCCGAGTGCCTCGAGGCAATCCGCAGGGGTTTGGAGGTGGACACGTCGAGGGCCCTGCGGACCCTCGGGGCCATGGAGGAGGACCGCCTCCGGGACATTGAGCAGGAGTTCGATGATGCCCTGGCCCGGGACATCCACAAGTGAGCCGTCAGACTAGCCCGCT
This sequence comes from Ambystoma mexicanum, assembly GCF_040938575.1. NCBI lineage: Eukaryota > Metazoa > Chordata > Amphibia > Caudata > Ambystomatidae > Ambystoma > Ambystoma mexicanum. The sequence continues at coordinate 282,508,717 of NC_090929.1, forward strand.
GCCCTTGTACATAGTTATGTAGGTAGTGTTAGGTTTCCTATTTTTTTGGATTTATTTTGGACTTTTCGGACATTGGCCACATTTTTTGTATATAGTTTATTTTATTAGTTAGTGTAGTTAGATAGGTTTCATTTCTTTTGTTGGGATAATGGACCCTGGCTTGTTCGTCTGTACATAGTTCACTGTTGGATTGTATTTTTCTTTCACATTTTAACCCTGGAGCAATGGCTTTCAATTTTATTTCCCATTGGATTTTGTTTTCTGGACAGTGACTTTGGACACCATTAGTTTTGATTATGATTTTTGCTTTTGCTTTTTTTCACGGACAGGCTTCTTTTCATTTTTGTACATTCCCATTTCTGTTTCTTTATTTTTGATTCTATTTATGTTTCCTTTAATACATATTTGTTTAGTGAACTTCAATGTGTAGTATCTCATTGGTTTCATGCATATCATGATATGGGTTTGAGATTCACTGACACCCATTGGGTGTATGTGAGGGAAATGTGTTTGTTTCGGAACTTGCAATTGGTGTTCTGTCATGTAATTGCCAATTATGAGTGGGTGGATGCAATACTCGGGTGGGTGTTTTGCATTTGGAGGCTGACCATAGGGACCAGGGATCTAGATTGCGATGACATGCTGGCTGGGGAACATGAGTTGGACATGGGTGGGGGCCTGCTGGCAGGTGCCCCACAGTTCTGAGGGTTGGGGGGGTGGGAGACATGGGTGGGGGCCTGCTGGTAGGTGCCCCACAGTGCTGGGGGGTGGGGGTGCAGGGGAACATGAGTTGGACATGAGTGGGGGCCTGCTGGCAGGTGCCCCATAGTGCTGGGGGGTGGGGGTGGTGGGAGACAGGAGTGGGGGCCTGGTGGAGGCTGCCCCTGCACTGCTGGGGGTTGGGGGTAATAGGGGACATGGGTGGGGGCCTGGTGGAGGGTGACCCTGCACTGCTGGGGGGTGGGGGTGGTGGGAGACATGGGTGGGGGCCTGGTGGAGGGTGACCCTGCACTGCTGGGGGGTGGGGGTGGTGGGAGACATGGGTGGGGGCCTGGTGGAGGGTGACCCTGCACTGCTGGGGGGTGGGGGTAATAGGGGACATGGGTGGGGGCCTGGTGGAGGCTGCCCCTGGTGGCTGGGGGTGCTGGGAGACAGGAGTGGGGGCCTGGTGGAGGCTGCCCCTGCACTGATGGGGGGTGGGGGTAATAGGGTACATGGGTGGGGGCCTGGTGGAGGCTGCCCCTGCACTGCTGGGGGGTGGGGGTGGTGGGGGACATGAGTGGGGGCCTGGTGGAGGCTGCCCCTGGTGGCTCGGGGGTGGGGGTGGTGGGAGACATGGGTGGGGGCCTGCTGGCAGGTGCCCCACAGTGCTGGGGGGTGGGGGTGCAGGGGAACATGAGTTGGACATGGGTGGGGGCCTGCTGGCAGGTGCCCCACAGTGCTGGGGGGTGGGGGGGTGGGAGACATGGGTGGGGGCCTGCTGGCAGGTGCCCCACAGTGCTGGGGGTGGGGGGGTGGGAGACATGGGTGGGGGCCTGCTGGCAGGTGCCCCACAGTGCTGGGGGGTGGAGGGGGTGGGAGACATGGGTGGGGGCCTGGTGGAGGGTGCCCCTGGTGGCTGGGGGTGCAGGGGGACATGCGTTGGTGGGCAGTAGTGCAAGTTGACATGTGGGTTGGCTGGGGGGCATGGCCATGGTGGATGGGGTGCCTGCAGGACATGTGCAGGGTAGGCCCCTGTGGTGTGAGCCACCTGCAGGGGCCGTGGAGGGTGTAGAGGGAACACCTGGGAGGACCCACACGTGCAATTCACGTGTGATGCTCCCTGCGCACCCCTGTAATACACGTACCCTGATGGAATCGCGTGTGGAACTTCCCGCACACCCCTGGAATACACGTACCCTGCTGATGTTGTGTGTGATACTTCCCCCGCACCCCGAAATACACGTACCCTGATGAGATCGCGTGTGGAACTTCCCGCGCACCCCTGAAATACACGTACCCAGCGGAAATCGCGTGTGGAACTTCCCACGCACCCCAGAAATATGCGTACCCTGCTCGCATGGGGCCAATCGCGTGTGGAACTTCCCGTGCACCCCTGAAATACACGTACCCTGCTGATGTTGCGTGTGACACTTCCCCCGCACCCTGAAATACACGTACCCTGATGTAATCGCGTGTGGTACTTCCCGCGCACCCCTGAAATACATATACCCTGGTGGAATCACGTGTGGAACTTCCCGCGCACCCCTGGAATACACGTACCTTGCTGAAATCGCGTGTGGAACTTCCCGCGCACCCCTGAAATACACGTACCCTGCGGAAATCGCGTGTGGAACTTCCAGCGCACCCCTGAAATACACGTACCTTGCTGAAATCGCGTTTGGAACTCCCCGCGCACCCCTGAAATACACGTACCCTGCGGAAATCGCGTGTCGAACTTCCCGCCCACCCCTGAAATACACATACCCTGTGGAAATCGCGTGTGGAACTTCCCGCGCACCCCTGAAATACGCGTACCCTGCTCGCACGGGGCCAATCGCGTGTGGAACTTCCCGCGCACCCCTGAAATACGCGTACCCTGCTGAAATCGCATGTGGAACTTCCCGCGCACCCCTGAGATACACGTACCCTACGGAAATCGCGTGTGGGACTTCCTGCGCACCCCTGAAATACGCGTACCCTGCTCGCACGGGGCCAATCGCGTGTGGAACTTCCCGCGCACCCCTGAAATACGCGTACCCTGCTGAAATCGCATGTGGAACTTCCCGCGCACCCCTGAGATACACGTACCCTACGGAAATCGCGTGTGGGACTTCCTGCGCACCCCTGAAATACGCGTACCCTGCTCGCACGGGGCCAATCGCGTGAGGTACTTTCCGAGCACCACAGTGATACACGTAGCCCGCTTGCCGTGCTGGTACAGGGTTGGCGCAGCCCTTTGCGCTGGACTGGGGATTTTGATGGCTTTTCCCTGTGCGAGAGGCGTTCTTGGGGGCGTAACTGGCGCTGCTGCAGGGTCGCTGCGCCACTGTGCGCCACAGCTGGTTTTGGTGGCTGGAATCCATGAATACGCTGTGCGCGGAAATGGATTTTAGCGCACGCGGCTGGCACAGGGATTCGCACGTGCACTCTGTGCGCCAGCCCTGTGCGCCACTTGTGCGCTGAATTCTATGAATTACCCCTTAATTGTTCCATAACATCAGTAGCACATGCGTTATCGCCATAAAGTGCATGAATGTGCCGGTTTTTCAATATTTCTTGTGCTTCTTGAGATAGTACACCAATTCTAATACTTTTAAAAATGTTGGTGTAAATGAGGTCTGCAGATTGACGCATGTTTTCTGCTAATTCTCTGTATTGGAAATGTTGCCAAAGGTTGACATTTCCTATGGTGCCAATAGTTTTACGGCAGAGTTTGTGTCCTAAGGTTTTAAAAATAGGTTCACCTTTCACTGGTGTCAATTGTAGAAGATCTCCGAAAATGATAATGTGTTTTCCTGCAAAGAGTTCTTCGTAGATTGTTTTAAGTACTTCTTGCAATCTGAGGTGAATCAAAGCCAACATTAGGTTGGAGACCATGCTCACTTCATCTATTAGTAGCATTTTCATTTGTTTCAATACTCTGCGTAGTTGTATTGCAGCTTCTGCAGAAAAATTGTTATAGTCTAATGTGTTTTGGTATTCTACTGGAAGGAGTAGTAAATGGTGTAAAGTGACACCACCTATGTTGTAGGCAGCTAAACCTGTGGGGACAGTTACAACAGCTGACAGTTTGTTGTTTGTCAATTGTTGAAGGAACTTGCTGATGGTTTTGATTAAGAATGTTTTTCCTGAACCAGCTTCACCACTGACGTATAGCAGTATAGGTTTGTAATTTTGGCAGGTACATTCTTTATTTTCGTGTTGTACACAATGTGCAATTTCTTTTGTTACTTCTTCAAAAATGGTGCGCTGACCTTTGTGAAGTTTTGATTGTAGTACTGTTAAGTCTTCTATATCTTCTTCATAGTGACACATGGTGTTTTCCACTTCTGTCATAGCTAATTCTGCCTCATTTGCTATTAGTGGCTGTCCTAGTGGTTCTTGAATTCCTGTTACAGAAGGTTGACTACTGTTGGAAGTGTCCTTATATAGTCGGGCCTGGAGTTCTTCTTCGTGTTGCTGTTCATTGTGCAACATTGCTTTGTACTGTGTAAAGTTCACATTGGTGATAGCGCTTTCATTTGCTTTGAAAGCGTCTTCATAGCAGTCATAGTTATCTCGTATCTCTTCCTCTTTTCTCCATGGATTAAAAAGTTGTAGCAGGGACATGTAATATAGTTCTTTCTGTTGAGGAGTTTTTAATGAAAATTTGACATGATTAATTAAGCTTTGTTTGGTAAGTTTCACTAAGCTGCCTTCACAATCTGTCACTCTATATCTACCTTTGCTTTCATCTGGTTTTATATTATTTTTGTATGCAAAGTTTTGGGCTACGTGGTAGAGACACACAGTTTCCAAAGTGGTACTCCTGTTCGGGTAGTATGTGTCTAGTAAATTGTTTTTTAAAATGTCTTGGCTGTTGGGATCATTTTTGGCAATTGTTTCTATGTCCTCATATGATTTGAGAACTATTTTTCTAGATTTAGCAGGACCAAGACTTAGCCATATTATATTTTCAGATTACCGGTTAAACGATCTGCAGCTTCATAGGTGCCACATTCTCTATGAGAGAGCATTTTTATGCCTAGGCTATACAATTTCTGAGATATTGTTTTGTCTGATGATAGGTCATCCCAGAGCTCTTGAAGCTCTGTTTTTAATGCTTTTGTTAAGTAAGCTGTAACATATTGTGCAACTGTAGTGGAATTGTCTGCAATGCACTGCACATCTATGTTTTCATTCCATAAGAGGGCAATGATTGCATTGTAATCATTGATATATTTTGATTAGTCTGTTCTTTTTATGTAATATGTGTTCTTAGGTGATTTACCTTTAACACTATGTCGAACTGAAGACATGAAGTAACTGGTCTAGGGAAACCAAAGCAGCATTTGGTGTAGTATTTCCCTTTGCTTTTGTATTTGGATGACAATATTCGCCACATTTGTGTCTTTGAAATTGTACAATCTGTCCATGAAGGTCACTATGTGTCCTTTGTGATGGGATTTCACAAGTGACATATTTTTGGATGAACTGCAAAACAGTGGCATCAATGTCCTGACCAAATGTAGGTGCACCGTTGATCCATAAAAGCATGTGGATATGTGGTGCTCCTCTGGCTTGGTGTTCTTTTCTCCAAAACAATTGTTGCACTTCTCTGAGGGGAGGAACAGTTTTATTACAAATAAAGTGTAGCATAGCAATGAAACGATGGTGGAAAGATCTTAAAACATTAACAGGATCTAGAGAGCAAAGTTCTCCAGGTGTTAGTATATCTATGTTGGTTTTGTTGTTTGATATACATAGGAAATCATGTAAATCTTCCCGTGCATATTCTGCACAACTTAATGTAACAAACCAAGTGGGTGGTCCAAGGTTTCTGATCATACAACATACATCTCCATGCTGTCGGAACCAGTATTCTCTCATACCACGCATGTTTGCAAACAGATTTGTTATAATTGATTGTAAAACCTCATCTTTTTCTTGCACTTTTTGTATTAATTGCTTAGCTGACATATTTTGAAAGTGGGTTCCAGATTTCAATATGTATGCACATCCGTAACATAGGGTTGCTAGTTCACTTTCAAAGAGTAGGTGGAATATGTATTCCACATTTTGTCTAAATCTGGGATCTTCAGAATACATTTGTAATGAGCGGTATTCTGATGCTGTTATCTGAGTGGGTCTATCATCGTATCTTCCTCCTTTGCCAGTAGGAAATAGCAGTGGAAAAGCACATGCTTCTATACTTTTTTATACTTTTTTCCCATACGCTCATTGGTGATCCTTTGGTTTGTCGCATTTGGTAAGTTTCTAGTGTATCATCTATGCTCTCATTAGAGTGCAATGGATGAATTGTGTAATTGTCCAAAAGAGTGGATACTGCAGCAGGATCCAGAAGTTCAAATTGACCAGTTTCTGATGACTCTTGAATTATTTCAGTTGTTTCCCTTAAGCTTTCTTCAATATTTATTTCTTTGCAGTATTCATGATTGTCTTTCAGATATTGCAAGACTAGTCTAACTTTATGTATGAGTTGTTGCCAAATTCTTTTGTCTTTTGTTGGTACACCATTTACCATTTACTAAGACAAATAAAGAATGCTCTATTGGACGTTGCACTCCTAGAGTGTGCACATTTTCTGTCAGATCTAATGGCAAATAAACTACTTTGCCGCGAATGCCTTTCACCAATTCAGAGGGAGGTAATTTTGCTGTTTTTGGCTGAAGGCGTATTATTGCTTGAAATGGGTGTACTGTTTGAATTATGATGCTCTCATACAAATTGAGTTGTTGCAGAGGTTTTGGTAGTGGGAATAATTCCAAATTATTTGTGATAGCACGTGAAAGAGTTTGGTTGTTGTCAGGTTTTGTAGTGCAGTAACTGCAACATAATAGGCGTTGACTTGTTTCGTATTTGTTTTCTGCTAAAAGGTAGAGAGATAATTCAAACCTTTTGGAATCTTCATTGTCTTCTATTTTGTATGTTACATATGTAGTTTTTGTGTTACATTTGTAAAAAGTTATGCAGCAACACACACACACACATGGTTTGGTACTTCAGCGGATGTACTTTTAAATTTTAGTATTTCTTTTTTCTATGTGCAGAATTGGTGCTAGTCTGTTCTAAAACTACTGAATTTTGTAAGTGGCTTTCACTTCCAAATATTTTCTCTGCATACAGTTGATTTCTTCTTATAGGTATTTGGGTGTACCATGAAGAAGAGTGTTATTTAATTTGGCTAATTCTAAAGCTGGACTTTTAGCATAGTACAGTTTATACACTAGATTTCTTACATTTGAATGATGTGTTGATATCATTTTGATATCATGGAAGGTGCTTTTGCAAATAGGTCCTGAAATGCTGGCTAATGAATGTCCTTGTAGACCTGTGTATTTGCGCACAGGACTGGTATCCATATTTTGCAGCACTTTCATTTTCATTTTGTCTTTACCTTTCACATACTGATTGAGGAACTGGCGAAAAGATTTGAAAGATTTGTTAGGAATGTTACACTTTGACATGCACTGTATACTGGACGGTCTGGTTCAATCGAATGGAGAGGTAATTCTGAGTTTTCTGGGGATACTTTAGTAAGCAGTGTTTCTTGTTCCATGATGGTATTATTGATTTTTTCATATCCTCGTCCACTGCTATGGATGGCAATTGAGTTTGTTTGATTTTGTTTGCATGATTCTTCATTAAAATATGGTTCTGTGGTCGTTGTGTGACTCCATTCACCTCCACCAATATTTAAGACGTTATTTTTGTTGACTTTCCATTTATTGAGAAGTTTCATTTGTAGTTTAGTACTTAGTTTTGTTAGTGGTTTCATCCTATTTAACACTAAAATAAATAACTTCCTTTTGAGAAGGATTGCACTGTCTACGAGAGATTGTAGGATTAATTTTCTACGGTAGGTTTTAAGGGTTGAGGATGATTTCGCTCCTCTTCTTATTAGATTCTGAAGGACTCTGTGGCGGAACATTTTTGCTAAAATACTTTTTTTACTATGGGTTCTTGCTACCATATCAGGATTTATAGGAGCATTGTTAGCAGTAGCGGTAGCCGAATTCTTGTAAAGCATTTTGTGTTTCATGCCACATTTTGATAGAGGAGGCAAAGTTTCTGTAGTTGAAGCTTCCTGTGTTTCACTAAATGACTGTATTAGCTGTTTTGTTTCAATGTTCTGTACAAACTCTGCTAGAGATGGATGCTTACTTTGCACACTTTTTTTTATTTGCTCTATTTCTGCGTTCCTTTCTACAGACTTTTTGGTAGGCATGCTTTGGGGTCTGTTGAAAAAAGAGAAGGCATGGGTTGGTCTGTTTTACAATGTATGTGTGCTATGTGCATGCGTGCATGAGTTTGATGGGGAAGATGTTTGTGGTGGTGTGTGAATGTGCATTGGGCAGTTACAATGAGTTGCGAAGGCTATTTTTCTGTTTGTATATTACTACACTGTGCTTCAGAGGAGAGTAGAAAGTGAGCTACCGGTGAAGAGAAGCATTAATAGTAAACGTAATGGTATAAATTAAAACAGCTATTTGTTTTGTGGTACTAACAATCTAAGGCTTGTGTATGTTATTTGTGTTCCAAAAACACAGGGATTTGTGTGCCATTCTGCCTGTTATTCTTTGTTTAGTAAATGGGGATTTGCGAGCTTAATGGTTCAGAAATCGATGTTTTTTTTGGTGCGCAAATTACATAAATAACCCACACAGTCTTAATTTTTTTTGTGGAATGACCAGGTTTCTTCGGATATGTTGTTTGCAGTGTAAATTCTGTTGATTTTCAGGAGAGTGGTCTTCACTGCAATTGTAAAAGGAAGAAGTTAGTAATTTTGTGCGTTTAAAGCAGTGATGTTAATGTACGTTTCGTGGGAGTATTCTCGTTTGATATCTCAACACAGTGTATGTGTGCATTACATTTCACTATGTGCAGCCTTTAAAAGTTATTTGCAGTATGTTAGTTGAACCTGCTTCAAACATTAGTACAATTTTCAGTTCATGAAATTACCTTGTTTTTTTTAAGCTGTGTTGTCCATAGCAGAGAGGTTTGGAAGTGATAAGCCATTATAGTAGATGGGAAAAATGATTTACGCATTCCTACATATTATAAGTAGGAATGTGAAAAATCGGGAGCACCTGAGATGGAGATGTCACCATAGCAATCGGGAACGTTTATTTTCCTCATACGATCGCATTGGAAGTAGCATTAATTTAGACGGAAGACAGTAAAAAATTGTGACATTTTTTAATGGAAAATCGAGTTTCGCACATAAATCGGGAGTGTTGGTACCTATGTATAGGCTATGCGGGAGATACTAAGAAGTAGTGTTATTTCTCAATGAAAAATCGTAAGTCTTGCACTTAAAGCAGGAGCGTTGGTATGTATTGGCTATGCAGATTTAGTGGCATTAATTTGTTTAAATGGAATCACAAGAGTTGCACATGTTCTCTGAATAAAATATGCATACCTGTACTTTGTAATCATCATGTGGGTATGCATGGAGCTGTAAGTAGAAATTCACGACACTTACACAGTCGTTTTTGAAGTAGGTGCTTTGCAATGATATGCGACTTGTATTCAGAGTGATGAAGAGTACATTTGAAGTGTGGAACTCTGATGACGGAGTTAGATGTAGAGGTCTTGGATGTGATTGGTGGATGGTTGTGTGACTGCTTAGCTGTGTCCAATGAGGGAATGAATTTGCGAGTGATGTGGAAAGGGTAGTAGGACTGGCTAAGAGTCATGTGCCGCACGGACACCGCGCTTGTCCGCGGGTAGGGCATGCCACATACAGGGTTCTACAGCATGGAAAGGGGACTGTAGGCATCAGCCAATCAGATGTTGACACTGTTGACTTGTGTAGAAAGAGTGTGTGTGTAGTGAAGATGGCAGAGGTGGAGACAGTCAGGGTGTTGGTGCTCGGAGATATTTTTGTCCATGGTTTACAGCACTATTCCGAATGTAGGCATGTGACAAACAATTTTGATGTCAGCGGAGTGGAAGTGGTGTGGAGCGCTGCGACTGATTGCAATGTAGCTGCAATTCTCCAGGTTTGCCGGGATATGCGTAGGATGACCAGTCCCCATGTGGTGGTTTTGCACTATGGTGCTTGCCGTTTGGGCTACGTGAGTTCACCTACTTTGTTGGGAGATTTGGAACAGTTGGTTCAAGCAGTCATTATCATCTTTCCAACTGCAAAAGTAATTTTTTCTGGCTTACTCCCTAGAGCAAAATGGGACAACAGTTCTGTTCTTTGTCCTGATCAAAGTATTGGTAGGTGTGCCATCAATCGCGGCATGGGTGCTTTCATGTTAAGAGTTGGTATGTTTTTTCTGCAGCCACGAGAACATTGTTTCCAGTAATGTGGCTTATTTTGAAGCAGATGGTGTTTCTTTATCTTTTTTGGGAAATGCCATGTTCTTTTTGGAATGTAAGTCTTGCTTTGGAGAAGGTTCTGTGATGATTTTAGGAGTAAAGTAAGAAGAAAAAATCAAAAAATACAAAATAACAGGTGTCTGTGAGGCATCTGCAAAAAAAAAAAAAAAAAATGCCTCTTTTCAGAGCCCACCTTAAGGGGGAAAAGAGGAATACTATTTAAATGTACAGTCGTCATGCTCAGATCCTCTACATGTCTGCGGACATGGCGGTAGTCTGCAGGCAGCGCATATTACCGACAGGGATTCTGGGGTGGAGACGTATGCAAATGAGAATGAGAGAAGCTAGTGATTGGTCAGTAAAGTTGAGTGGGTGTGTTCTGAACGGAGAGATTTAGTGAGAACGTCTTTTTCCTGAGAGGAGAACAGACAGCTATGGCTCTGTGTGCTCGAAAACAGATTATCTATATTTTGGGAGACTCATGGATACATTTCTTGAAGGTGAATGCAGAACGTTGCGGTATATCTGCAGATCTTGGATTTTCTCATGTGGAAGTGCACTGGCATGCAGTGCTTGGAATGAAGTAGTTGGACTTGGTACCTCTCTGTGCTACTTTACAGACAGAGCGTCATCCTGATATTCCTGATATAATTATCATTCATTGTGGAGGAAACAGCTTAGGGTATGTCTCTGGAATTTCTTTGCAATTTGCAATGAAGGAAGGACTTGTGAAGGTCATGGCCATGTTTCCAAATTGCCAAGTAATTGTTTCCCGTATTGCACAAAGACAAATTTGGCTACGTTCTGCTTTATTTGATCCACAAATGGAGAAAGCGAGGCGCAATGTCAATAAGGCTGATTGTGCCTTTCTAAGAGTTGTTCGCATGTCCACTTTCCACAATGAAAATATTTTGTTTCGTAGCACATTCATTTTTCGCAGAGATGGAGTCCATCTTACATATGCTGGCAATCAGATTTTTTTTCGAAATGTCCAAAATGCATTGCAACCTTTTTTGGATTCATAGTCACCTATTTTGCATTACATTTTGACAAATCCAAGTTTTTCAAACACACCAAACACCACCAAAAGGCTCTTTTCAGAGCCACCACTTACTCCCAGAGAAAAGTGCTACTTTTCTACGGTTTTGCTACGGTTGCACCCTACATTTTTGTGCGTTCTACGACTTTGAAAAATGCGTGGGGGCCTACACCATTCACTTGATTGTTCCATTGTTAAACTGAGAAAGGCAGCTCTCAAAAGAGCCTTTTTTTGTAATTTTTGTTGTTTTATATTTTTTGATTTTTTTACACATGACACACTAGGAGAAGAGGGTAAAGGAGGGTAAGGAAGGGACACCAACCACGGGGATAAGAAAGGGCAGGTGGAGAGAGAAAGATGTAGGGTGGGCCTTATTTAGGTAGGTAGAAGTTCTTCTGGTGCTCTGTGACCGTGGTCTCGAAAGCACTTCGAAGACTCTCCCCCCTGCAGAGTACTGCATCGCACTACATACACAATATTGTGACCTTCGAAAGGTAAGGGTCAACAGCATTGCAAATGGCCTGTGAGGCAGCTGGAGGGATGCGCTTTCCCACATGAGTGTCTCTTGTGGTGAGAGGATCGGACACAGAGGATGCTGTGGAGGAACTCAACCTACTACGTTCTTTACATGGTACCACCTTGCGAATGTCCGCACCGTGGAACGAAGTTAGGTGTCGCTTCATGGTTATCATACCAAAGCTGTACGCACCAGGTCTCCCATGACTCAGCACCAAGATGCACTGTTTAAAGGTGACCAGGTTTGCACATGCTTTTGGTACGTTACCAAAAATGGTAAACAACCGCCACACCCACGACTCCTGGCGAGTGCTGCTAGTATGGAGTTCCTCCACCTCATTGTCTTCATCTTCTTCTTCCTCGCTCTCTACATCGTCACGCGGATTTCCCTCTGCAGGCCCTTGGGGAGGTTGTGGCAGTGGATGGTTTGGGGGTGGTGCTGAGGCTGATGTAGGAACAGCAGCCATGGATGACATTAGCGTTGGTCAGATAATCTTCGCTACAGCACTAAAGGCAGCAAAACTCAATCTGCTATAGCCAGAAGTACAATGAAGATGGGCTTGGGGTTGTGGACTTTTATAGGGGTGGAGGGGTGCGCCTCATGACCATATCGATCACTCAAAAGCGTTGAAAAAGTTCTAAACATTATGTTGAAAGCTAGGGCCATTGTATGGGCCATGTGAAATGGTGATTTTGTATTGTAAAATAATTTGACATGTCTGCATAAGTTCTTTTCAAATGTTGCGGAAGCGGACAAAGTTCGCGAATTAGGACACATGCTCAGCCTGGGTGCGGTCACATGATGACGTCGTGAACACATCTGCGTAGGAAATGGGTGCCCGGAGGACACCAAATGCACAGTAACGGTTGTGCGCATGCGTGCGGGTGTTCTACGGACATCAATGATATTTGTGATGTCATCTTTGATGTCCTGGTTGTTATTATTAGCAGTGCACAGTGGTAGGGTGAGTTATGGTTGCTTAGCCTACCATAACTGGTGAATTTCAGGGGTTTTTCGGTTTTACTTCGAACCATAACGTCCCGTAGCGGTTCTCAGGACTGGATTCTCATATGTTGTTGCAAAGTGAGAATGTATTTGCCTTCTGAGTGAAGGTCAGTTGATTTGCTTTTTTGGTTGCGAGCTCAGTAGGCCCACACATCCAAGTCAATCCATAATGGGCAATTGTTATTTGACCTTGAGCGAAAGGGAAACTTCAAAAGCTATGCAAGGAATGAAAGGTGGGAAAAATTAGATATGATAAGGTTATGTTTTAAAAACGTTTGCAAGGAACATGGAATATCAGTTCAAGAAGATTCTTTGGTGCGAAAACATTGCTGTCTGACTTGGCCAAAAACAATGGAAGCTATAAATATCATGTAAGTTTAATTTTGACGACTCTACACCGACCCACGTTTTAATTTTATATTACCAAAACACTAATTGTGACAATATAACTAAAGAATTATCTTTTTGCCCAGTTGTAATTTTCCTCCAATAACAGAGAGTGCAGATTGTCCACGTTTGCAGGCTATGACTAGAGTCACCCTTGTTGACCGTTATTACTTTTTCTTTGAAATTTTATGCTTGCCCACATAGATTTGTGTATCAGTTTGCACGTTCATTTGTTCTTGTGTAAAATCAAGAGATGTAATTTTTTCTTGCTTGTCCATTCATTTTGGCTTCATAACTGAATTACTATCTCACTGTGTAGTTGCTCTTTTCTTAAACCTTACGGTGAGTGCCGATTCTCTGCGTTTGTAGGCTGTCACAATATGTACCCAACGCTAATATTTCCTTAAAATGTCATGTTTGCCGACTTCGATTTGTGTACTACTTTCCACAATCTTTGTATCTTTTTTGGAATTTTTTGCTAAAGGTTGGGTTTTGATATAGGTTCTCTCTTACGTTTTCCGCCTAGCTACATCTTGCCGTACTGTGCGTGCCATGGTTTCCAGATGCTGAGTGACGGCTTCTTTGAATGTCCTAGGTGTTAGTGTTAGCAGTGCACAGTGGTGCGGCCAGTTATGGTTGCTTAGCCTACCGTAACTGGCGAATTTCAGGGGTTTTTCGGTTTTACTTCGAACCATAATGGCACGTTTATAAAGTTTTTATTTTAGTGAATTTCACAGGTTTTTAGTAGCGCAACTTAACCATAACGTCCCCTTAACAAAGATTTTTTTAGTGAATATATATATATGCATATGTATATGTAGTGATAGGGTCATATGGTGTTCAATTCTGGATGGGGACAGATTCTTTTTGGACATTGGAAGAAACAACTGACATGCCTCTTAGTTATCCCTTTAGGTAGCGAATACCCCGTAGCCATTAGGTATAGTTAGGTTTCCACCTTATTTAATAAACCTAGTTGAAAAATGTACATTAAATAGTCTGCATCCATCTTCTGACCCATCACAGTATCTGAAGTGCTATACATAGATAACAGATGTTTATTGTAACTCATCTCATTGGTGCTTGTTACATCTACCTCAGAACCTCAGAAGCATGGAGGGCTAAACTGATCTGCCAGGACTTGAACCTGTGACCATGAGGTCAAACACAGACCTCTGTAATGAATGCATTAGTTCACTGAGCCATAGAACCAGCTCAGATTGCTCTGAGGAGACATTTGAGTGGGCATTTATGGCATGAGTGGAGAAAGAAAGGTCCTAGAAAACCCCTTCCCTGTACAGCTACCAATATGAATCAGCACCTTCTCATTCCCACCTACAATTGACTGATTCAGGGTGATGGTAGATAAACTTGTCAAAGTCTTTTTCCATTCAGGTATGCTCAATGCATACATGTCAACGACAATAGCAAGCAAGAACAACAAACGAGAAAAGGTGCCCTGCAAATTTAGGAATATACCTTCTCGTAGGGTCAGCGCCCAGCAGTCTGAATGCGCACTTAGCCAAGGAATAGTTTAATAGACAACAAAATCAATTTGATTACACCTAATATTTCAAATCATAAATAAAGCAACACATTAAAATGAACAGCGGCTACTTGCCAAAATTTACTTTCTTGAACAAAATTAAAGAAAGGAAATGTTTTATCAATATTGGATGAGCATACAGCTGAAACAAGATCACCAGGAGTGCCCAACTCCAACGCTAACACACGACCACATGTGAACACACCAACAAATCAATTACAATGAACCCTGCTGAATATGCAAGGGAATGGCTGGTAGTGGGCACCTAGTTCTATAACACACCTTGAGCTGCATTTGAGTGTCAGCTTTGGCACCTATTGATTTTGCATGTGCCTGGATTACTCTAGGAACAGGTAGATATATGCAAGCCAATGCAAATCTATCCCGCCAATGGTGTTCAAGAAAATCGTCAGCCTTATTTTGGATTGCCTACTCGAGTTTCGGTTGAACAGGGCTCACAGATTCTAACGGCTCAGCCTTCTTCAGTGCCTAAGAATGGTTCATTGGAGGGTGAAAGAGTTCCAAGTAGATCATATGTTACGATAATAATTACACAATTAACCATAGTTTAAACATGATACCAATAGAAAATCAAAAGAATAACATTTCACTTTAACGAAACCCACTCAAAAGAAGGCATTGAGTGTTCTTTCACTTCAATTTGCGGTTGCACAGGTATCTTTCCACACTGGCTGGTCAATGTTGCACACTGGGGAAGTCTGTAAGGAAGGACACTAAGTGATCCAGAATAAATAAGTACTTCAGATAAACACTGCACACTCTGAAGTATTTACTTATTCAGGACCACTTTGCTGCTCCATCTTCCATCAGAACTTCTGACAGGATCTTCTATCTTCAACCATGATACAATGTTTCTTTGATTCCTTCTGCGTCTACAACCGCTGCCACTGTTACTACTGCTACCACTATAGCCAAACATTCTATTTGTCCCTTTTCACTTTGTATGCTGTGATTGCTTTTGGGTAACCGAAAACAACTAGAATGTTGGTTGCAGTTCTGTAAATCCTCGAGTGGCCACCTCGTCTAAGTACAAGTTATTCTAAGAGTTGGTTTTTCTTTACTGTAATACATTGGCCCTCATTATGAGTTTTCTGGCAGGTTACTGGCAAACTCACCTTACTGTTTCCTCCACCTGATACCCCCGTAATACCGGGGTATTACAGGCAGTGGAAATCCCATAAGTTCCCATTCCCATGCAGTCATATAGGAATTGGAACCCTGAAGCACTGGTACCGTGTGGCGAGAAACACATCTGTGATTGCAGCGACCTGAATGGCCTGGGTTAACAGCAAATGCAGAGGCCCAGCTGAGCCGTGAGGTGAAGCTGGGCCCAGCATTTAAAGGTCAGATTTTAAGGCCGCTTTCCTGTCTTTGCCATGTCATTGCCAAGTAATTGCCTTATTGCCCTGAACCGGCTGCTGTCGCCACCATCTACTGATCTCACATCAGGTAAGATGTATTATTCAATGATAGCTAATGCCGGAAAGTCGCATTTTACCTAGCGTCATTTACCTCTTTGTCCGAAATGGGCTATCATTTCACATAATCTCCCAACCTTTCTCCTGCTCCTGATGCCAGATAGCATTGCATCCTTGTCAAATAAGTTACATGGCTCCATGTCTCCACTGCCTCTTCGAATTCTTGTTGTAACACGATTGGCGGTTCTAGGCCAAGTTATAATTACGGAACACCTAGTCCTCAATCTACGTTCACCTGAACCCTTTTCTTCGCAATACTGCAACGCCAGCTTGGCCTCTTATCTGGACAGTAATATCCTGCACTACGCTGGACTGTATACCCTCCTCTGTATTCATGCTGCAAAAATTAGCTGTATGTCTCCTTTACATACCTACCTACTCGCACCACCATATTTCAATCACACGCTACCCCTTCAATGATATTGCCTTATCGAACTTTGTAATCTCTAGTATGCTCTGAAAGGGCACGCTTACAATACCCCTCTCGTTCACGCAAACCCTCGAACAAAACAAACGCGTTCTGAAAGAGGCTTGCACCTCCATGTACACTGTCCTTCATTTCTTGCAACTGGTTACGTAGCTCACCGTAACACGAGGCAAGTTTACTTAGTATATCGTGTTATCATTGTGCTTATCCTTGACTGTATATGTATATGAAGATTTTTTTTGCCTACTTTGACTTTATATGTACCTAATGTAGTTCCCCATAGCTTGAGGTGAGCCTACTATGTATGTTTTGTTATAATCTTGCCTATTTTTACCTTAAATGTACCTAATGCAGTTCCCCATAACATGAGGTGAGCTTACTATGTATATTTTGTTATAATCCTGCCTAATATTTACAGTAAATGTACCTGACGCTGTTCCCATAAAACAAGGGGAGCTTACCTAGTATATTTCGTTTTAATCTTGCCTATTTTGACCTTAAATGTGCCTGATGCAGTTCCCCATAACACAAGGTGAGCTTACCTAGTACATTTTGTTACAATCTTCTCTATTTTGACCTTAAATGTTCCTGATGCAGTTCCCCATAACACAAGGTGATCTTTCCAAGTATATTTCACTTGTATGTAACCGCTGCACTTACCTGGCCTCTGTACACCAGGTATCCAATTGTCATTTACTGCACTTACTGTAACCATATACTTTTGCAAAGCACCGAGATGCCTCAGGGCCACGTGTGCTACACAAATAATAAACCAAACAATTAGTAACAGTGTCAGTGCTTCAGTGAAAAATGTGCCGGTAGGGGCCAGAACTATCGCCAGGTCAGGGCTGCCGGAAGTTAACAGCCTCTACCAGCAGACTTGTAGTTCACCAGTCCAGAAAGAGTGCCGGTATCCGTTGTTACTGATTTTTCCAGACCAGAAAACGTGTAATGTGGGCCATTGACTGATGTGTTCCATCAGGGTATAGAGAAGAGGAAGTGGAATAAATCTTCGGGACATGTCATTTTACCCACATTGGTGTTGCGTTCCTTTTCCAACCCAAAGAGTTATTGCCTTTAGGTTCATCACAGCCACCAGCGTTGCCTCTTAGGTTTGAAGAGGGAACAAAATGCAAGTGGGTGACTTTTTCAGACAGGTCTAAGGTCCATAAAGTTTATTCATAGCCCTCCACAGTGGCCCATTGTATCCTTGTCTGGTTCCATCCTGGAAGTGAGTTGGAAACACATTGGCACATTTTTCCAACCACTGGTACTGGAGTCTAGATCCTTCTTAGCTACTAGTCACCTGTGAGATAACTTCTCTTTATATAAACATCCCTGAGCAGGATGCCATTAAAGTGATAGAGAGTAAGTTGAACCAAAGCCCTCTCACACATTGAATGCCAACAAACATTTTGGTTATCTTGTTCAGAGTTGTTCTATGCCAGAATTTGTCCATGTTTGGAAATTACCTTTTCATCCAGAAAAAGGGAACTGCTATGGGGCAGCGTTTGCCCCGGGCCTTGCAAGCCTTGTCATTACAGAATTTTAGAGCTATATTTGATCTAATAATCCATTCAGTAGGTCTATTCGATGTAAAAGAGATATATAGACTATATCTTTTTCCTATGGACAGGAATTGAAGATGACTTATAGATGTTTATGAAGTGGCCCAACACTTGGAATCACTAGGATGTGTAAAATGTAGATTGGTATTACACCAAGGTGTCCTTCTTTGACACCTGGATTAGGCACAGCAACAGAAAGATCTATGCTAATCTATAAAGAGAGAAGAACACTCTCTATAAAAAAGTCTTATTTGAGGCAGACTTGGGGGGCACTAGGGGGCTGAATCCATGTCCGTTGGACAGCCCCCCTCAGAAATCCCTGTCCCCCAAGGAGGGGCAGATCCTTTCTGCTTCCCTGCGGTGCAGGGGGCATGAGGGTCTGGCCTCTTTTTGCCACCGTTGGAGCAGAAAGGATCACTAGACCACAAAGGAATTGATTTTGGGGGTGGGGGCCCCAGGCCAAACTGCCCCCACCCCCAGAAAACCACCAAAGGGGTGCTGTTGCACCCATTAGCCCCCAAGAAAGGAAAAACAACATAGCATATTATGAATAGGAGGCACATTTCGAGGAACCAGTGGGCTGGCCATGTGCCTGTGGGGCCAGTCCTCTTAGGAATCCCCCCCAAGGAGGGGCAGATCCTTTCTGCTTCCCTGGGGGGTACTTAGGGTCTGGCCCCATTTTGCCACACAAAGGAAGCAGAAAGGAGCTCGATGCCACCAGCGAAATGATTTTGGGGGTGGGGTTACCCCCTGAGACAAACAGCACCCCCCCAAACCACACCCAAAATAAAAGGTGGCACAATGTTGTTTTGCCTTCTTTGGAGGCAAAGTGGTGCTGTTTTGCACAGATTTGCCGCCAAGAAAGGCAAAACAATATTCCACTACATTGTTAGTGGCAAACTTAGGGTACCAGAGGGCTGGATCAGGACCAATAATCACATGCAATTTGGTTACATTTGTGACAAGGCAATGCACTTTGCCCTAGCGTAATGTTAATTATTGCATTGAATATGCAAATTTGAGCATCTGGAAAGAAAATAGGGATGTTTATGTATGCTTATATCCCGCCGAAAGCCTGCAGGCATCAGGGCACAGAGGGCTCAGAAAATCAGAAACATCATAAATCCAGACTGACATAGTTTAAAGGAAAACTAGCTAACTAGATGCGTATTGGATCATTTTAGCGAAAAGAGATGAGTTTTCAATTGTTTCCTAAAACTCTGAGGTACATTCAGTATGCTAGAGTCAGTTGATCTTAAGGTTCTCAGAGGAATATAAATTGAGAATTGTTTTTTAAAGTAACTCAGAGCATTACCAAATAAGCACCTATGAACTATTGTCATAGATTTGTATAGGACTCTGTCTTCAATTTTAAGCCAATGCAGGTATTTTCTTCCTGACGTTGTGTGTTCTCTGTTTATTCCTTTTACTATGTGAACTGCACCATTTTCCGTTACTTGGCATCTCTCGATTTCTCTGGTGGTGGCTCCAAGCAGCAGAGCATTGCAATAATCTAATCGTAACAATATAATAGCTCTGGCAATGGTGGTCGTGTTTTCCTCATTAATTAAAGGTTTGATGGCCCTTAATAAACGTAGGTGGTATGCATTATTTTTATGCAGGTAATTTCCCTGAGCCTGTGATCCAACAGAGGCTTCGACCATCATTCCTCACTTGAGCCATTACTGGAATAACCTAATGGTGAAAGCTTTATATTTTTCACCCAGTTTGGATCTGGCCTGTCATGTTCTGAAAATCATACGTTCGGTTTTGGTGTTTTTCAAACACATCCAGTGTTGTTGCATCCAGAGGTCTATGATGTTACAGACCTCAGTTAGTTTTGCACTATCCTTTGAGTGTTCGCCTTTTAGTGCAAATACCAGTTGTGTGTCATCAGCGTAATTTGCGAAGAACACACCAATGCTTTCCAATAAGTCACAAAGACTTCTCATATAGAGATTAAACAATAGAGGGGACAAACTAGCTCCCTGAGGAACTCCAAAAATAATTGTGGCAGCCTCTGAGAAATTGTCCGCCCAATGCACTCTGGCTCGCTGATACTTCAACAAAAGAGGACAGCCAGGCCATTGCCACTGGGGAATAACCAGCTATTGTATCCAGTGCATGTTGTAGTAGCTGGTGATCTACCTGGTCGAACGCTGAACTGAGATCAAGTAGCATCAGCATCCCTGCTTTGCCTCCTTCTACCAATTCCAGCATATGATTCTGAAGATCCAGCATAGCAGTTTCAGTACTGTGGGCAGCTCGAAATCCAGATTGCTGTTCATGTAAAGTACTTAGGAATTCCACATTCTTTTGTAGTTGGTTAGTTGCTATTTTATCTAGAATCTTCAAAATAAGTTGGAATTTGTGATTGGTCGTAGGTTGTTAGGGTCTTTTGGATCTAGGCCGGCCTTTTTTACAAATGGTGTTATTGTCACATCTGTAATCTCTCTGGGTACTAAGCCCTCACTGAAGGATGAATTAATTATCCTGGTGGGAACCGGAGAAAACAGCTCTTTATTATCTAATATGATTTTCGTTGGCAGGATGTTTTCTGCACACGATGTAGGTTTCATTTGAGCTAGTATTGCACACAATTCTTCCTCTGATAAGGGGCCGAAATTAAAGCTGTCCCTTTCTTCCAATTTGGCAGTGTCTATGGTGTACGTTGTCATGTCTGCAGTTTCTCTGGCTAGAATGTTGTTATTTCTAGTTTTCAGGATCTTAGTTGTGAATGCTTCCTGCAATACCTCACAATCTTCCTTGGTAGGAGTGAAAGGACGTGTGAGCCTCTTAGGTTTTTCTAAGCCCTTTAGCAACTCAAATATTTTGCTAGTGGCATTTGAGGCTGCTGTTATTTCCTTATTATAGTAATTCTCCTTGGCTTCTCTCACTCGTTTCCCATACATTTGATTTAGGCGTTTCCAGTTCTCTTTTTTCTCCTGGGTGGGATTCTGTCACCATATCCTTTCTTTGGTTTGTTTTTCCAATTTTAGCTTATTAATGTCCTCATTGTACCATTTTCTATTATTATTATTTTTTCTCACTAGTTTAGTTTCGTTTTCAGTGGGGCAATTTGTTCCACTAATTTCTGCATACTTTGAGAATATTTCTGCAGCATGTTCTCACAGCCATCTTCATCTTGAAATGACTATAAAATCTTGGATAAACATGGTTTCTTTTGCTCTGGAACCAAGTTCTTAAAATTTCTACTTAGCACCTTGATATGGGGATTCTTGATTTGTTTGTTCGAGTTGTTTAGCATTATCTCGAAGGTAACCAAAAAGTGGTCTGACCAAATGCAGGGTTCAGTTATTACCTTCTGAGGCTGCACATTTTGTGTGAGGACCCAGTCTAGCTGGTTCCCCTGAGGGGTTGTAGGTAAGAAGCCTATGTCCTTCATTGTCTTTTCCAGAGATATTGCTTCTTTGTCTGCCATATTCCCTCTCCATCTGTTTAGATCTCCCACTAACAAGGTGGAATTATTGGAGGATTTGAGATTGATTAGCTGAGAGCTAAGCTCATTTGCAAACTCAGAGGTTAGCGAGGAGGGCCTGCAGACGACAATGATGTTAAGGCAGTCATTGGGTGTATGAGTGAGTTTCAGGTGCAAAGTCTGACAGCTGCTGCAGATAACATTAGCTTTAAATAGCTGTATGGTGTCTCTAGCTATAACTGCTACATCTCCACCTGCTCCACCCACTCTGTTTTTGTTGTACATAGTGTACCCTGCTGGGATGGCATTTTCACAGACAGGGCCAATAGGGTCCTTTAGCCAAGATTCTGTAATTCACATTAAATCTAAGTTTTTCTCTGAAATTAAATCATAGATACTGTGTGCATGTTTCTTCAATGAACGCATGTTCAACAAACCCACTTTCAATGTTACTGCCTCTATGGTGTTATTAGTGTCTGCATCTATCACTTGTTTGGCTATCGGTACTGCTCTTGGGCTTTCCGGTTTTACTTGTACCTCTTTCCTACCCTCATGTACAGGGCTGCTGTGAATCTTAATCAGGTTGTCCCCACTAGCTATCTTGTTGCCTGAATTGTTATGCGCCTCTGTGTTGACATTGCTACTGATCTTGCCATTTTGACTTGCTGTCTGGATTTTTCCTGCTATAGTTTCCTGGGTTACTCCACCCCCCCTAGCGTTTATAGCTCTGAACTTTGATGAAAGTGCTCTCTATTGCCATTTTTTTGCCCTATTATCTTGGTGAGAGGTGGATGGACAGGAGTATAGTATCACAAGCTGACCTACCTCTACCACCTCCTTCCACAGACTGCAACAGACTGTGCCTGGTCATGAGAAAAAAGTCTGAAACTACAATCCTGCTGGGGATTGTTGTTTCTCTCTGGCCTATAGTGCGTGCAGAGAGGAAGGACTTCTCTGATTCTACTCGCACCGGAACAGCCTAATTACTAAATCTTTTCGTTCGTTTCAACACAATTGTGACTGCAGTAATAGTAAAATACACATTTGTACAAAGTTCTAGTGCACTACAAGGCACTGCAAGACTAAAATACAATTGGTATGGAAGACAAGATACTAGTTAAAAAACATGAATAATATATGTGTTAGGTAAATATAAAATTTAAAACAATTCTGGTCTACCCTTTATCACAAGGGTATACTTCAGACCTTTATCCTCCATCTGTTGATTGCTTAATCCATGTGGTACAGGAGCATGGTGGCTTCAAGGATATGAGGGCCTCACTATGTATATGCTGGTTACAGTACACATGCTATTTGAAATACCTCTTATTTTAGTATCCCATGGGATAGATGTTTCTAGAGTTCTGGTACTAGGCTGGACTACTGCAACAGCCTCTTTTTTAAACTACGTCTTCCTCGCTACATCCCCTCAAGCTTATCCAGAATAGGGCTGCGAGACTTATCCTTGGCCTAATGCCCAGGGACTGCTTCTCTCCAGCCCTAAAACCTCTCCACTGGCTGTTGGTGGCTGCAAGGATCAAATTCAAATCCCTCTGCATCACCCATACGGCTATCTGGAGCCCGTGACCACGCTATCTACAACTGGCTCTCACCAAATACTCTCCCTCCAGATCTCTTTGCTCCTCCAGCACCAACTCTGCCTGTCAATCGCTTCTCTAAACACCGAGCTGGTGGCCAATCTCTTTCCTCAGCTTGCTCCCTCCACTGGCACAGCCTCCCCCTTTCTCTTTGTCTTGAGCCGGATCACCTCAAATTCCAGAAGCTCCTCAAGACTTTCCTTTTCACCTCCTCCTTCCCACTCTCCCTCCCTTGCAAAACCCACAGTCGCTGAGATTGGCGACCAGGGCCCTATCTGCCCTTCCGGGTCCTGGCCTCCACTCCAATTGCCTTTAGCCTCCGCCCACCCCCAGCACTTGTCATGTGTCACCCTCTGGTAAAGGGAGGGACAGCCCTAATGATGGCAGGACTACGGGATAAAGAAGAATTGAAACGAAGGGGGACGTCCTACTATCAACATTTGGGTATTTACACATAGTTATTCATAATACCATATTTTTTTTACCATAACCACTATACTGCCAATCATGCGCTCAGAGTATGTGCCTCTGGGTAGCAACAAAGAATGGGCTTAGTGAGGGCTACTTACATGGTTTCAGCACTCAGCACACACTCGAATTCCTGATCAATTCAGCCGCAGCCCATATATGAAAACGTCTTTGGGCTCAAACTCCCAATGGCGTATAGGAGGTGTTGTATATTTCAGGAGGGTTGAGATGAAAGTGATACTGCAATGTAGGACTGCACGGCTGGGATGGATACGTCGTCAATGATGCATATGAAGTGTTGCCTATGCCAGGAGACATGCTAGTGATGTTGAGCTATACAGCCCAAATGGTGCATATGACGTCTTGCCTGTTTCAGGAGACATGATATTAAAGTGATACTGAATAGCGAGACTGGTGGCTGGCTGGAAGTGATACACTCTTAGTGGTGCATATCATGTCTTTCCTCTCTCCAGAGGCATAATATTAAAGTTGTGTTGAGGTATGAGGCTGCATGGCTGGGAATTGCAACCCCACTGTGGTGCATATGAAGTATTTCCTATTTCAGGACACATGATATTAAAGTGGTAAAGGATTGGGAGACTGGTGGCTGGCTGGAAGTGATAAAACCTTAGTGGTGCATATCATGTCTTTCCTCTGTCCAGAGGCATAATATTAAAGTTGTGTTGAGGTATGAGGCCGCATGGCTGGGAGTTACACCCCCCCCCTGTGGTGCATATGAAGTATTTCCCATTTCAGAAGACACGATATTAAAGTGACACTGGATTTGAAACTGGATGACTGGGAGTGATACACCCGGAGCAGCGCATGTGATGTCTTCGCTATTTCACGAGACTTCATATTCAAGTCTGCACCCAGGGCTTGAACACCCACCCAGTGGCTGAAGTGTACCAAAATAAGTAGCCAAACTATGTTCCCTGCTGGCCAGTCCCTGCTCCCCACATAACTCTTTGCCACGCCCCCTCCCACGTGCAATCCAAATCCCCAAAACACACACCTGTTGTTTAAGGGAGTGTTCAGCGCAGTGCACTCAAGTGCAAGTTTCAACGTTTTCTTATACTTTTAAAACTAAACCATTCGGGAACAGCTCTTTTAAAAATAAATGTATAGGAACAGTAAGACCTAAAAAATAAAAAGTAAAGGAGCACCTCTCCCAACTGCTCCCACCACTCAACAACCTCCATCACTATTTTCTAAAAAAGCCTCAACACATACCTCTTGTAACCCAGCCACACCACCTCCCCTCTCATCACACCTGTCGTTCCTTTCCTACTACCCGGTCTTGAAAAAAAGTTTGTAATTTGGGTTCCACCTCCCACCTTCTGAACCTTGCAAGGCGATCTTAGACCCTCTGTGCAGAGCAAGCGCTGGACGAAAAATCCAAAGGAAAGTACAATTAAGTATTTGAGGGGTATGCAGCTGCATGGCTGGGAGTGATCCAGCCCCACTTGTGCGTGTGAAGCCCTGCCTGTTTCAGGAGAAATGTTATTAAAGGGCTACTGAGATGCGAGATGGGATGTCTGGGAGTGATGCACGCACAACGGTGAATATTAAGTATTACCTCTGCCAGGAAGCATAACATTAAAGTGATGCTGTTGATTGAAAACTGGATAACTGAGTGATACGCCCACAATGCTGCAAATGAAATATTGCATGTTTGGATGCATGACATTAAAGTGATGCTGGGTCGTGGGACTGCATGTCAGAGCCGTACACAAAGAATGAGGAATCCTGCTGGGACTTCACCCCTCCCATCACACCCCTCAGCAGTATACCATCACTCTAAGTGGCAGAGAGGAACCCACGCCATCCATTTTTAAACAGAAGGGATTCAATGCTTATGTTGCCTGGCAACATTGCAGCAAACAGCAATCAAGTTGCAACAAAACCCCAGCACTCAAAATACATCAACACAACAGGGTGAAATGAAAACAAGCATAGCGGATTAGTGAGACCTGAATAGAGCACATCATTTATAAAGCCTTTTTATCCACAAACTGTATGAAATGTGTGGATCTATGGATATAAAATAGAATTCAAGGAATAATCCAGCATGTGATTCAGTGCATGGCTCTATTGACTTTGATGTGATGTGCCGGTCTTCTTTTAGGTAGATCAAGATACACTGGGCCTCATTACACGGAAGGCGGTAATGGTTAACGACCACCGTTAATGGTAACGGTGACCGTTAACCATTACCGCCTTACTACGAGGTCCCTTAGCGGGTTGGTGCTTTAACGCCTGCTTTTTGCAGGCGTTAAAAACCAACCCGCTAAGGGACCTCGGAGCTAATTACGGCACCGCAAAATTGCGGTGCCGTAATTAGCGCCTTCCCCATTCCCATAGAGCCCTATGGGGCAGAAATGGGAATGGGGAAGGGCAATGGTGGAAGGGGGATTTACCGCCCCTCCAACCTTGGAATGGGGCGGTAAATCCCCTTTCCGCCAAGGCGGTGCAGGTATTTTACCGGCATGAGCCATGGCGCTAATAGCGCCATGGCTCACCGCCTTCCGTGTAATGAGGCCCACTAAAATGGTTTAACACTGTGCACAGTTGCCTTTCACCGTGTCAATGTATTGTACGTTGGTTACATTTTTGGAGACATATTCCTGATTCAGAGCATGTTTAAATGCTGCTTTGCATGGCAAGATATAATGGTTGTTGTCTGTTAACCACCCTACTTTCTGGGCCCAGGTTTCTAATGTTCCATTTAGGCAGAAGCGCTGTTGCAGTTTTCCTGAGGTGCGGCCATAAGGACACTGCCCTTGGGGATTATACCATAAACCATCCCCTGCCTGGAAAAATGTAAGAGCTTGATATAGCTTACATTACTTGCCTCACCCTGTTAATCCACCTGTTCTGACAAGTGAACTTGTTCATAGTTAATAGTTAAAACATTACTTGTTGGGTTTGGTAAGGATGGTGGACCGTGGACAGAACACAACTGCCCAAAACTCCTAGGGTTCATATGCTCCAGGTATAGAGACTGCTGCTGCTGGATTTCTGGTGAGGAAGCTTTCGTGTTGTGGTATGCTGCTTTGTGCAGTGTGTGGATGCAAGCTAAGGAGCAGTTTCCTGATGCCCCCTTAACTAGCGGAGCCAGCTGCCTAGCACTGATTCCTCTGCCACTCTCCAACCGACCCAGCAACAACAAGACTGACAACCTATGTGCAGGAGAAAGAGGTTGCCTCTATGTGTCTCACATTTACAGGGAACTGCTCAGTGAATACACATAATTGCGATAGGGCTTCCTAGAGCCGAGAAATGCACTGTTCAAACAAAGCATGAGAAATCGTTTCCGGTTGGCAATGCCTCATGCTCCCTTATGGTCTACCACTACATAGACTGCTCCCAGACCAGGGCCTATGCTGTGTTCCATTTGGGTGGAAGCGGTTTATAGTCATAATACTGAATTTATAAATCTCGAAAAAAAAAATCTCGAAAAAAAGGCCGAAAAAAAAAAAAAAGATCGAATTTTTTTTATGATGTTTTTTTTTCAAAATGGGGGGGTTCCCCCCCAGCCCCCCTTTTTTCTATTTGTTTTATTTTAACCCTTTTTTTTACTTACCTGACCCAAAAAATACATATATAAAAGAAAAAGAAAATCCGATATTTTTTTTTTCGGCCTTTTTTTTCGAGATTTTTCTTATTCGAGATTTTTTTTTCGGCCTTTTGACCGACCACCATTATGGACATTGAGTAGTAGCCGAGCTGAAGTATCTTAAAATAAATAGTATAACCCAAGCACAACCCTGTGTGGACATAGCATATTTATATTAAGCAGTAACATATTCTTTCCAGTCTGAGACCGGTGTACAAACACATAATTAAAGTTCTCCTGACTGCTGCAGTTTAGGAAACCAAGCTCTTTACAGTTGGTAATTTATATTGCAAAGGAGAGTTCTATTGTCATGGTGGATGCAGACCCTCTTTAATGTGCCCTGGCAATTAAATAAGAAAAAAATCCACCTTTTAGCTACCTCGAAATTTCAATGTGTGTGCTCTCTATGCTGTTAAGAATAGAGTCACGTTCCTACGTCTGTAAGGTCATTAACTACATAATGCATGATGAGTGCTGATTATGGTCTCCCCATTCGAGTCCCATTGCATCCCTGACATCCCCATCTAGGAATTCATAGTGCTCTGTGTCAGCCTGTTTGCTCTGGACACAGGTGCTGTAGGGTGTCACCCTAACAGGGTATTATTTTACTAGGTATACTGTTGGGATACAAGTGCCACGCCCCATACATTGAAACAGTTGTAGGCGTCATAAATTGTATTAGCAAAGACAGCTGGCCATTTAGTGTCAGTATTTTGACGTTTGTTTTGGCAGTTATGCACAAGTGTTAGTTGTAGTTAGAGTTAGCACACTTTTAGAGAACATCACAGAGCCTTACACAATGAAATAAGGAGCATACACATGTTGCTTATATATTTAGAGTCTAGAGCTACGGTGTGTGTAATAGTTTGTAGGCAGTAGAAAAAATTGAAGTGTTTTGGTTGTAGCAAGGAGAGTTTAGAATTTGTTGATTTTTAGCAGTAAGGTGGGTTGTGTTGTAGGAACATGAAGACTGTGTGCCACGCACGCACGCACGCACAAATTCCGCCATTTTGGATAGGACTTATTGGGAGTAGCAGCTTTTTGGTAGTTCCAGAGTTAGGCTAGCCGTTAGAACTTTTGTTCTGTTCCTTTAATTAGAGTTTATGCATCCTTCCCCCCCAGCAAATGATCAGACTGCTAAGGTTGAGGAAAGAAGGGAGATGGACAGCGCAGATAGCAAGTTAATTGTGTTTGGTTGAACAGCACAAAGGAACTGGCACGGAATTTTAGTTTCAGACAATTATATTAGTGATGCAGCTTTAAAGGACACATGTTATCAGAACAGGGCCTGCAATTGGGCACTGCCAAGACGTAGAACTGGATTTTGTAGTATTACTGCTCCAGCAGAAAAAATGCCGGTCCATTTGACCTGCAGGTGTTTGAGCAAATAGTGTAAATACAAATTTGAAATTACTTCTCAAGAACAGTGCCTCAACTGCTTTTTAAAAAACACCAGATTCCCAAGAAAGATAGATGGGAGATCAGATGGGAGTCACCAGAGGTGATGCCAAAATTGTACAGCTACAAGGTCGAAGAAGCTATTCTGGAGTGCCACATTGTCTGGTTTTATGAGGAAGCCAGTGTATTACCAGGCGGGGTTGAACTCATTCACACTAGCTCCCTGATAGTATCCTCTCCCAGTCTTCACATCATGAGTTGGCCAAAGTTACCTTGATCAATAAGGAGAATCCATTGTTGCAACATTGTTCTTGAATGTAGTGGACCAATCACTTCACAGTGTTTTCTGGTGACTGCACAATTTGGTAATTTTGTAAGGGGTGGCATTTAGATCTGCCTGACCAATGGGGTGATTAATTATATGGGAATCTATAGATTTATTTTACAGGGAACGTGGGATAATATAGTAAATGATATGGTTTGCTTATGCTAATGTGCGGTT
This sequence comes from Ambystoma mexicanum, assembly GCF_040938575.1. Taxonomy (NCBI): domain Eukaryota; kingdom Metazoa; phylum Chordata; class Amphibia; order Caudata; family Ambystomatidae; genus Ambystoma; species Ambystoma mexicanum. Next base: position 282,537,761 of record NC_090929.1, read on the forward strand.
TTCCACTATAAAAGATGTAACTTGAAATGGGCATGTTTAGCGTGGTTTCAGTTTTCAGTTCTACAGGACTGACTGACACTCCAGGACGTATTTACATGTAGTAAAACATTGTGTTTAATTGCAAACTGTGCACTCCTTTTTACGCCCTTGTAGAATGGTTTATTTGTATCAATCAGGTTTTGTGTTTACCCTACAATACCTTGCATCACTTTATTCAACCTGCAGTTTATTTTATTCTTTTGTTTACAAACAGTGACATCATGCTTCTAAATCTAAGAGCACATATGGTAAATTTCCCAAACTCTTATAAATCCGGCACGAAATGTACAATGTTTTTGTCTGAATTCCATCTTAAATCTTCATTGCCTACATGTCCCTCTTCCTCGCCCCAGCACGTGTTTATCCTCCTGTCAGTAACTCTATTCTCCATGCCTTTTCTTCTCACCCCAAACCCTCCCTGGGAGGTTCAACATACCAATTTACCCGTAATCCTCAGTTTTTTCTTGTTACACCATGACAGAGGATTTTTCAAGGCTTCTCTCCGACAGCTCTGGTCCCTTGGTGAGCCTCACCTTGTGAGGCCTGGTGTGGAGAGGACTGGAGAATACCAACACCCCCCCCCCCCTTGCAGGGCGAGGGGGGTCTGATGAAAATTTTACACTTGGTATCAATCTGTTATTGTATATGGATGGGCTACCCAGGTGCATCTATGGTTGAGCAGTATGGATCCCTGGTGGGGCACGGGATCCACATGCGCAATACTGGTGTGTGAATGGGGTGCGCTCTGCTGCATTTGTCTCTCCCAGGGCATTGTGACACATCACTGTATGTCACCACTTCTCCCTCTTTCCCATGAGGTCAGGGAGGTGACGCAGCTACCCGATAGTGTCCATGGGGTGGTATAATGGGGGAGGATCTCATGGGGTGGATTTTATGAGGAGGGTGGATCTCATGGGGAGGGAAGATCTCATAGGGAGGGACTCCCACCCCTAACCCCACCCTCATAGGGAGAAGGACAACCATCCATGGCATAGCCCTTATGAGAACATCACACCCCCTCACACACTCTGGCCTCTTCTTCAGCTAAACTCTTTGTAGTCAGTAGACCACTGTACTGTTATAAGGCAGATTACCTCAAGGTTCTGGCAAGTACTGGGGTGAGTTGGGACACAGGAACAATGAAGAGTAATAACAAGAAGAAACTTAATTGCATTTAAAGGCCCCAAACAGAAGTCAATTTCACCTGAATGGCAAGCATTTACACCTTGCAACAAAAATGGCCTGACAATTAGTTTAGTTTAGTTTCTTTATTTGTAGCGTGCACCGAACCCTCGGGTAACTGGGTGATTAAAGCTTATACAGTAGTTACAGATTTGACAAACAAGAAGACTACAACAACAGCGATAAGTGCAAGTCGGCCAAGGTTACAGGGTGGTCGTATAAGGAAAACAATGCAACAAGCAGATACAGCATTAGGTGTAAGGAGTCACAGCTGGAAGGGGGGGCCGTACGGGCCAGAAACTGGGCCTTCTTGGAACTTCCCGAAGAGTCAGCTCTTCACTTTAGCTCTGAAGGTCCAGAATGCAGGTTCAGTCCTGATGCTAGTACTGGGAAGCTCGCTCCCCCTGCTCTTTTTAGTAAAAATCTTGGAATGGCTAGACAGTAGGAGTAGATGGTTCTAGTGGGTCTTGTGGGTTGGCGTATGTTGACTTTATCGGCTAGGTGTTTGAGAGACACTTGTGGGTGATGACAAGGGTGCAGAGGGCGATTCTGTCCCGTACCGGGAGCCATTGGGCATCATGTCTAAAGCCAGAGATGTGCGCAGATCTCGGTATACTTAGAGCTGCTCTTAAGGTGGTATTTTGTAGGAGTTTGTTGAGGCTCCTTTCGGAGGTGCCTACGTAGAGGGTGTTGCAGTAGTCGATCTTGGATAACACTAGAGCCCTGGCTAGTGCAATGCAGCTATTAGGTGACAGGAATTGTTTGCAGGGGTTAATACGTTTGTTTGTGTAGGCAGTGGAAGATGCAATTGAGTTCACCTACTTCTTGAGAGACAGTGTGGAGTCCAGATATACTCCCAAGGTTTTAATCTCCTTGGCCACTTTGATTGTGTTTCCATCGATGCAGATTGGGAGCCGACGATCAGGGGCTCAGTATTCTTGTAATTGAGGGAAAGGCAGTGATCTGCCATCCACGTCTGGATTTCCAAGTAAACCTTGTTGATTCTTTTACAATCATCTTCATAGCACCCTGAGAGTGTGATGAGAACCTGGGTGTCATCAGCGTAGTAGGTGTATGTGACACCCAGGTTGTCAAGACGGTCGAAGAGGAGCTTGGTGAAGATGGTGTAAAGTGTTGGCGACTGGTAACAAGAGTGCTCCTACCACATGAAAATGTTTCCCACTCTAGAGTTACTTAGAGTGTTTTTCTGTACTATATCAAGTTGTTATATTTTTTTTTGGCGTGCTTCAAAAGTAAGCTGAGTACCCAAATGCAGGGGTTATTCTATTCTGGATATAAATTCCAAAGGTCTACCCTGAGCCATTATTTTAGTGCTCAAAACATGTTGCTTTTATTCAACACCACCAGTCCCCAAGACTGGGTTTATTCTACACATATTCATGATACAATAAATGAACTGAATATTGGTACTGTGATTTTTTAAATAAAACAAAAATACATCACAGTGTATGCATCAAGAGTGTGTTAGTATTCCTTTGTGAAGTAAATATTACATCATATTTACACTATTGCAGAGTGACAAACAAAAAAACGATGATTGCACAAAGTAGAATAGTGAACTGTATTGTAGTACACATAGCCCCTAGCATAAATCTAAAGTACGGATGTGTTCATATCTGTGCGATTTGTCTTTGTAGAGAAATTCAAGCTAGTCTGGTGTTTCTAGGTTGACTGTAGAGCTGAAATCAGTTGAGGTGGTCAGCTCTTAGGTGGGTTAAAATTATTTCCACAGATTACCAAACCACTGGTCTACACCAGGGGGAGTAACCCCCTAAGGAGTTCAGGTGGAATATGTTGGCACTTTCTTGTGCTCAAACTACAGGCATTTCGGCTTCTTGCTTTTTAAGCCTTCATCTGGGCCTCTGGGTTTGTTTCTCTAATAGGGAAACAGAAGAGGGAGGGGAGGGTGTGGGGGGGGAATGGGTTTGGAGAGAGAGACAAGACCTAAAATTAGTCTCTTTGTAGGGTATATTCATAAAAATCCCCCTTAGGTCTGCATTGCCTCAAGGCTTTGCAGTATTTAGGGTACTCTTAAGAACCTCTTTATTGGCCAGACCATACTAGATCTGGTATTTGTAGCTGTAAAAATCAGGGACTGACCGTCTGGTCGACTTCAGGGGAAAGCTGGTATTTGCTGTGCCTTCCTGCTGGCAATGGAATTAATCAACTGTAAAGGGAGGCCGGTATTTCATTCCAAATTCAAAAGTAGACGTCTTCAATGGTTTATCGCCCCAGACAAGGTGAATCACACTGAGTAAGGGGAGGGAGGAGAAAAGGGAGAAAAATTGGCAAATATTAAATGTTGTTCATTGTGACCATATAGTACTTCTAGATACTGATAGCCCCGATGGTGTTATAGTGTATACTGAGACTAAATAGTGTTAAAAAAAGGGGTCCTACATACCTAATGGTTAGGGCGTTTTTAGGGCTGCCTTGGATGTTAGTTGGAGGAGGAACGGGGAAGCGTCCTCTCGTAGGGTACAGAGAGAAAGTCTGTCGGTCGTTGTCTGGGGCTCCCAGTGTTCAGAGGTTGCTGGGCTGTGTTGAAAAAATGGGAGACAGGAAACGGACATTTCAAGTCACAAGTCTGACAGACAGAAATGGCGGGATTGGTATTGCAGCAAGAGAAAGGCAGATGCTTATCGCTTTGTTGGTAATTTACCTCGAAGGGGAGGACTGCTGTAGACGTCCTTTCCCGGTCGCCGCGTTCGTTGAAGGTTGCAATGTTCGTTGAAGGGACGCTGCTGTGTTTTCGGTGTATCCCCTTGTCAAGGAGAGTGCTGTGTTCCAGTTTGTCGGTGCGCATGCGTGGCGGAGCGGTATTGCTCACATCGGGCATGCGCACTATGTACTTTCCTTAGATAGGGCGGTTGCCATGGGGAGGTGATGCCAATAATCATCGGCTGAATGTGTTACCGAAACAGGACTGCGATAGAGCAGATGGAGATAGATCAGACAGAAGTCGGTTTGATTAAAACGTTGTTTAATAAGTCCTTCTTTAACTTGAATAATACAGAATAAAACGATATGCTGTCTGCACAGGATCGGAACTTTGGATGTGCAGGCCTCCTTTTCTTTGTAAAGTCTGGCTATGGATATTTTTAGGCCGCTGACAGTGTTATTGACTTGGCAGGGCAGACTACATGCTTTATATAACGAATAAGCAACTAAGTAGATGAACTTTCTCTTTGCCTTGTTCTGATGACTTTAGAGGTGGTTTATTAAAAGTCTCTCCCTTAACGGATTACTAGTTCATGGGTAGCTGGCCTCTCTTCTTGTCACTTAATTGCCCCAGATAACATAGAACAGGGACATCCCCTGTAAACATATAGATGTACAGCCTCTGTTCCGTTTTCCCAGTTCAGGCGCTCCTCTCCCTTACAGTTCGTACGTTTCTTTGAATCACTACTAGAACAGGCTTCTCACCTTGTGGTCCGTGAGACAGCGGTTCCGTCTTCCCCCGCCGTCTCCTTCACTATGCACAGCGTCCCTGCATTACATGGAGCTTCGTTTCCTCTCCGCCGTGGCTTCCGAAGGGACTGAGCTATTTGCTCCGCTCGACGTCCCGCCCCTACAACGGTGGGGCCAGAGCAGCGCTCGGCAGCTTACAGGTGATCTTCCGCCTTCAGCTGTAGCTGTGATGACAGCTAGCATCAAGGGTTGCGAGGCCCCGCCTCCGCAAGGGTGGGGGCTTGAATCACTCTTCTCTGCCTGGCACAGCTGATCGGCCCGACTCAGCGGACATGCAGAATTTCTCCTGCCTGGCGCAGAGGTAAGGCGACTTCAGGGCTCACGGGGCTAATACTGCACTCCTCACCTCTTCACTCTCCGCTCTTCGGATGATAGCTGGACAACCAACGGTTTTCTGTCCCAGCCTCGCTTCGAATCTCCAGCTCTCCCTCTTCTTCACTTCTTATGCTAATTTCACAAAAACTTTGCGAGCCGCTCAACGGGAGCACATCTCGTCTTAACTCTGGGCCGCTTGCTTAATAGGCCCATTCATACAGCATCTCCTCTTCGGAAGGACATCTTTCTTCCTCCCTCTTCTCCAAGGACTATCCAAGAATAATAACAAACAAAAAGTCCAGTATTAAAGAAGAGCACCTTCTCTACCACACCACTCTGTTTCTCATTTGGCCACTTGGCTGCCTTTCAAACAGGAAGGCCCTCCCTCCAGTCCCTTTATGACATCATACTATTAGGCCACACTTCCTGGAAACAAAGGGATTTGAGGAATTGCCTGTTTACTTATCAATTGACTCTGAGGTACCTCATCTTTCTCCACCTTGTCACCCGCCTCATCACACACATGCGCACTATGTACTTTCCTTAGATAGGGCGGTTGCCATGGGGAGGTGATGCCAATAATCATCGGCTGAATGTGTTACCGAAACAGGACCCATGCGCGTCTACAGGGCTACCCCTACACAAGTGTGCATTTTAATCAAGGAATGTTTTGGTGGAAAGGGTCAGAGCAAAAAACAGAAAGCGGAAAGGTGCATCCTTGCCTGAACCGCTACCGTCTGCAAAGCTGGAAAAGCATGCATCCTGTCGCTATACTGTTGGGCCAATGTATTGTAGATGCAACATACCTATATTATAAATGTTCCCCCTATCTGAAATGCACATTTGAAGGATTATATGTGTGGCTATGTGCCACTTACTTATGCCATTTGCGCATGATGAAGAGAAAGAGCATGTTTTGGACGTCAATATGCACTGTCAACATTCCCATGGTCTACATATACATCCTCATCGTTATGTTGAAATCAAAAGCATACTCAGTGCACTGTTCAGACAAAGGTTCCCGTATCCCTGATACTTGGGGGGGGGGAATCATTCCCAGGGTACATTCGCCTCATTTAGGCCATTTCTAATAAAAATAAAAATAAAAACCCACCATGCTTCTTTATGCTTTAGTGCATTTCTAGTATTGGTGTTGCCATCCACTTTGTCAATGACCCACCAAGACAAATCATCAGGCCCGTGTTGGTATTCTAGAAAATGCGAGACTAGGGGTGCATTGTGCACCTTGCACCGAATCCTTGAGCGTGTTCACTGATGCGTTTATTTACTGGTCTTTAGGTTTGGCCAATATATCTCAGTCCACAAGGGCATTGTATAAGTTAGATGGCATTGCATGTCTTACAGTTGGAAAAGTGCTTAAGTACCCAGTCCTTTTGGCCAATTTTGAAGTATTTAATTTTTGAAGTGAATTTGCAGGCCACACAACTTCCACATGGATGATGTCCAGACAGATCTCTTAGGTTCCATAGGGAGCATCGAGTGGTCTTCTTAAGGCAGTAATGGGTCAGATGTTCTTTTAGGTTTTTGGCTCTTTTTAATGCCATCCTGGAAAAGGGTTCGTCTGGGAGGCTAAGTTGTATAAGCGGCCAGAATTTTTTCATTGTTTGTTGTATTTTTGTTGTGTCAGGCCCGAAAGTCGTGATACATGTAAGGTGATCTTCATTGTTTCTATTCTTTGGGGTCAGTAACGTCTCTCTTGGAGTATATAGTGCTCTTTTGCTGGTGTTCCTAACTAGCTTCTTGGGGTAGCCTCTTTCGTAATCTTGCCTTCAGGTCAGCTGCATGTAGTTTATACTGGTTGGTATCCGTGCAGTTTCTTCTAGCCTGAGAAAGTGGCCTTATGGGAGACTGTTTCTCAATTTTCTGTGATGGTTGCTCGTGTAATGGAGCAAAGTGTTGCGGTCTGTGTCCTTCCTATATAAGGTGCAGGATAGTTTTGCGTCATTATTTGGAGGTCCAGAAAATTGATGCGTTTGCAGCTATTATTCATGGTGAATTTAAGATCTACTGTTATTTGGTTGATCCACTCATAGAATTCTTTCAGATGTTCAGGGTCCCCATGCCATAGGAAGATGATATCATCTATATAACGATACCAATTACTGAAGTTGTTCTTAAACGGGTTTTGGGTGGAAAGTATGTGTTTTTCTTCAAATTCTGACATGAAGAGTACGGCCAAACTTGGCGCAAATGCAGCCCCCATGGCGGTACCACAGGTTTGAATAAAGACGGTTTCATCAAAGGAAAAGTAGTTTTTCTTTAAGGCCAGTTCTAAAGGTTCCACAATGAAATTCGCTGGGACGTGTTCCTGTGTCAGGTGGTGAGTCAAGTGGTTGCGGATACATTCCAGCGCCGCCTCCTGGGGTATGCATGTGTAGAGAGCTGTAACATTCAGAGTTACTAGCAAATCCTTGGATTTATCAAAGGGTTGATTCTCAAAGAGCGTAATGGTGGACATGGTATCTTTGAGGTATGTGCTGGTTGCTTGGCTTAAGGGTTTGAGAAACAAGTCAATAAATTGGCATATTGGATCGAGAATCGACCCACAACCCGAGACAATAGGTCTTCCCGGGGGACAAGTAACATTTTTATGTTAAGTGTTGGCGAGACGCATGAGCCTTGTGGTAAGCCACAGTGGATGGGAATTGGGTCTGCTGCGGCAGAGGTTGAGAAGACCCTAGTGGTGCAGTTAGACAAGAAGGATTGAATCTAGGTAGCGGCATTGCTGGAGAAGGCAGTGATCAGTGAGGATCGGGTGGTCGAAAAGATCAAATGCCACCGTAAGATCAAGCAGCAGGAGCATAGCAAGCTTACCCTTGTCCCTGGCCTCATCCATTTGGATTTTTAGATCCAGAGGGCTGTTTCCATTCCGTGTCTGGGCCTGAAGCCTGGTTGTCTAAGGCCAAGTAAGTTGTGGTCCTCCTGGTGTTTCTGGATTTGGAGGTAGGCCACTCTGTCTAAGATCTTGAGGGTGTAGGCAACGGTGGTGATGGGCCTGTAGTTGTGGGTGTGTTGGGATATATATATATATTTTTTTTTAAAGGGGCGTAACCCAAGCTTCCTTGAGGTTGTCGGGTACTGTGTTGGTCTCGAAGGAGGAGTTGATTAGTGCCGAGATGAATGGGGCCAACTCCTTTGCGCCTTCCTGAATGATTGCCGCTGGGCAAAGATCTCCCTGACATTTGGAGGGTTTGACACTTTTGATGATTTTTTTCCACTTAGTTAGCTGAGACTGGTGAGAAGGAGGAAGGTGGGCAGTTTGGGGAATTACCTCGAGGGGGGCGCAGTGGTGGATGTGGTATTCTTGCCAAGCCTACTCTTTTTTCGTTCAATTTTTGCTTGGAGCAGAGCAATTTTGTCTGCGAGAGCTTTCTGTATGTTGGCACACCAGATTGCATCTCTAGCGCACGTTTTTGAGGGTGGTGCTGGGGTCTCTAGTTCCATAAGAATACTGAAGAGCTTTTTTGTCTTGGATTTGGCGTTGAGGGTGCGGTTGTCATAGGTTTCTATGCTAAGGATGCTATGCTAGCATAGGCTAAGGATGGCCGATTTGTAAGATGCGGCTGCTGCAGAGAATAGATCCTTGTTGGTTGGGTTGGGTGATTTTCTCCAGTGGGTTTCTGCTGCTCTTTTGGCATTCTGAATGATTCTTAGTTCTGGTGTGAATGATTTGTTGCGGTGGGCAGGTGGTTTGGCTTTGGCTAGTTTGATGGGGGTGATGCTGTTCACTGCGGCCTCGAGGGTGTTATTGTAAATATCCATTTGCTTGGTTGAGTCCAGATCCTTAAGAGGTGTGCTGGTAGGTGCGGACTTGAGAAGTCAGGGTTGGCGGGTTCTCAGGTGTAGAGTCCTCTGTTGGGGGATCCGGTAGCCGAGTCTGAGGTTCCTTGCTTCCACTGGACAAGGGGTCCAGGTAACAGGTGGGGCTGCAAAGCGGTGGATCCATTCAATGGGTCTGAGGGGGGAGCTCTGAACGTGATGTATTTTACAATTATTGCCAGTTGAGGGTTCAATGTGAGTGTGTATTGAAGGATCAAGTTGCAGAAGGGGGCGGTTGTCAGGGTGTGGGTGTGCATTTAGGAGATAGAGAGAATAGAGACCATGGTTATGGTGTAGTACACCATAGTACGAAGGCTGATTCAGTAGGCGTAGCACTGACTGGTTATAAGGCAGCAGGCTAAATTCACCTGAGATGTGGATGGTTAGAATGCGTGTGGTGCACAAGTTGGGTTCACGTTCTGAGCAGTGGGTTAGGTCTTGAGGAATGCACGGGGGCAATTCACATAACAGGGAGAAATGCACTTGACTAGTTCACTCAGTAATCAATGGGCCAGTATATGTGGGGTGCACTGGCTAGGACACAGGAGTGCAGTAGGCTGATTCATCAATAAGCAGTAGGCCGGTACAGATAGAATGCAGTGGGCCAGGTCACAGATAAGCAATAAGCCAGCGCAGCTAGGGTGCAGTAGGATGGTTCACCAAAAAGCAATAGGCTCTTTCATCGGGTGGGCAATAGGCCAGTATAGATAGGGAGCAGTAGGATAGGTCAGTAAAATGCAATAGGCTAGTTCAGCAGATAAGCAATAGGCCAATACAGATAGGGTGCAGTAGCGTAGGTCAGTAAAATGCAATAGACTAGTTCATCAGGTAGGCAGTAGGCTAGTACAGATAGGACAGGTCACAAAAAATGCATTAGGCTAGTTCGCAGATAAGCAAAAAATGCAATAGGCTAGATAGAATGCAGTAGGCTAGATCAACGGATAAACAATAAGCTGGTGCCATAGGCTTGGTAGCAATGGCAATGGACAGTAGCACTGGGTAAGGTACAGTTTGCTCATAAAATCACACATTAAGCAGTGAGCCAGTGTTGGTGAGTAACAATGGGCCAGGTCAAAAAGAAGGTGCATGGTTCGGTCGCTGGTGCGAGCAGCGGCGTGCAGTTTCACACGTGAGGAAGGGAAGAGTCAGATGTTAAGGGTTCTAAGCACCTTGAGTACTAATACCGAAATGGAGAAGGCTAAGATATAGCTTGTGCTGGGCGAGGGTAGATCAGCTGCTTAAGTGGTACATGCACTATGATTTCAGAAATGACAGAGCAGATACTAGGCACAGCATACACTGGTGCCGCGCACGTAGGCAAACGGGTCACAGCCCATTGGGAACAGTACATGTTACAGGCAAATACAAGACACAGATGTCACAGATTAGGGCGAATACAAGTGACAGTGTAAAAACGGGCAGTCCAACTTTGATGGTAGACTAGTGCGAACATTTGCTTTTGTTACATGTAAAGTGAAAGAGCCATAGAGAAAGGGGCCTACCTTTGATTATCAATGGACAAGCATCAGTTTAATTCACAAAAGAAGGAGGAAGCAAAGATTCCTGTGACATGGAAAGCAGGATTTTTAAACAGTGAAAGCAAAAACGGCCTGCACATGCATTTGCAAATAAAAAAGGCATTAAAAAGCAACAATGGAAAAACATATCACTGTGTAAAAGTTGATATATTTTGCATTATGATGTTGGCATAAGCACATACACATTGAACTGGACCCTTGCGGTTTCCAAAATGACATCTTGGTTGCTTTGCTCTCATTTCCGAGTTTTTATTCTGAATGCGGTGACAGCTCATAAAGTCACCGCTTCGGAACCCTCCTCAAAACATGCCCCTACACAGGAATGCTGAGCACGCTGAGCTCTGTAACAGAGAGCCTTGAAGAACTGGCACAAACGTAGCTAATCTGTAAATTAGGTGCCATCCTGTCTTCTTTAATGCTCCTGTTTTCCCCAGCTAATTTTGAATGTGCAACCAGACAATTAAAGCGAGGCACAATTCACAGCATATTCTGTTTCTGAATGATCAAGCTACTAAGTAGAAATACAGAGTGACCTATTAGTCTAGCAATAACAGATAAAGTAGCGCAAGGAATGTTGCCTTCTACTGAAGAACAAGATATCCGCCTACACCCCACTCCGCTTTTCTTCCCAGACAGTAAATAGTCTGCAGGGTAACATGGAGTGTTCGAGCACATGTTGCCATGGTAAAATACCCACGTCCATAGGTCTGTAGGTCACAAGCCAATATCATGTGATGAGCTAGCCCGAATCCGTCATGGTATTCAGAAGGTGCATAAAACACATCTACGCCCACACGTTTTTGCTCACTTTTCCTATGCCTGTATGCCATGCATTGTAAAAGTTGAGTCCACTCCATTGTGAATAAACTGTTTATGTATTGTTTCCTCGTAAGTGGTGTGTCTTCATTTCTTTGCAGTAGCCTCCTATTTTTGGACTAACAACTGCTCATAGAAAAATGTAAGGAAAGTGAAACATGATGTGTGGGTTGACCAAAGCAATGTATATTTTGGTCACTCACAAAACTCCAGTGGCATTTGAAGAGACACTTACTTCAGGAAAAACCTATTTCTGGCTGATGGCAAAACGTCACAAAGGAAAACTCCACTTCCAGCTGGATTTCACATCTCCCATTTAAAGACCCTGCAATAAAATGTGGTGCTGCTCAAGGCGTCAAAATTCAGTATGCTCCAGACCTGCTGACTAGGAAAGCAGGGACTTCAAGAGAAAACCATCCTTGGCTGGAGCATGCCTGAAAGGTGTGAATCCTTGTTGCACCCACTTCAAAAAGCACACACTAACTTCAAAGAGACTCATAAATACATCTGGTCACGGGCTGGCCCAGGCAGACAGATGGCGGTGCTGGATGAAGCAGCCCTCCTATTTGCTAAACAGGAACACTCACAATTAATTTAAGAGACTCTTTTCATTTAGCCATTTTGCGCAGCAACCATACTGTGGACTGATTTCATTTTTAAACAATTTTTCATGTCATTTCCAGGCAGTTTTGGGGATATAAAATGTATGTATCTGTGACTCTCTGAACTGTAAGGACCAGTTGACTAGGTTTCTGGCTGATCTGGACATGTTACAAATGTGAGAGTGTTTGAAAAGATGGAAAATGAAATTAGGGATATGCTTAATAACTGACATTCATAACTGTTGTGCGTTTTATGGAAACAACAAAAATGTGCCACATGGCCATGCTACATCGTACTGATTTGGTGGTCGGCTTATCTAATTACCCATGATCGACTAAAACAGAAAATATGTTTAGTATGGCGGTTGCTAGTACAATTATGAAGTTATGATACATAACTAGTGCCAAAAAGTTTCAAAGGAGAACAAAGGATGCTGACGAATGGCAAAATACAGATGTTGCTCCAAACCCCTAAACCAATCCTGACTAGGGGTGGAGAGGGAGAGGGTAACTGTCCATTCCTAGCGGCAGGGATTATTGTAGGGTACCTACCCTAGATTGTAAACTTGGTGATGTCATTTCTGCTATATAAGGGTTACTGCACTAGGACTGATAGACACAAAAAAACGGGGCGACAGAAGAAGGTGAATGACAGGAGGACGGAGAGGAGGCTGCTGAAAATTACCATCTTTGAGAGTGGAGTGTCCAGACCCCTACCCCATCTTTCCAGAGTGTCCTGAGATGCAGCTGGCTTTCCTGAACCTTAAACAAAAGCTTGCTATGTAAGTATCAATAACCCCAGCCCCAAATTGCATAAGCCCTTTATTCTGGTAACATTGAATCCAATAATTCCCCATTGAAAAGTCCCCTTTGAAAACCCCAATTGCCAGTGCATTTTAGTAATCCCCCATTGAAGAATCCTTTGTTTGCCCCATGTATTTCAGTCCTATCCCCATAGAAGAATCTCGTGCTTGGCTTGCCTGTGTATGTTAGCATATCCCCATTGAAAAAACCCCCATTTGTCTGTTTAAATCCATAGTATTTTTGTAAGTCAATCAATTAATTAATTCCTCCATTGAATTTCATAGGATCAGGATTGGTGGAATTCAAAACCAGCAATCTTGTTCCCAGTGTTTTTGTTAATTATTATAGTTCTAAAGTGTTGCCCGAAAGAATTAAGAATGATAATATGCTGTCTGTTCCTGGGGTGGCATGCAAGTGACTAGACTACTTAGAGATCCAGGGAGAGCAACCTGTGCCAGATCATGGGGCCCTTCTACTTCCCCTCTGGATATGCTGTGCCACCCCTTACCTCTATCACATCCCCAAGCCTTCCAGAGACAGCAATCAATCAGTTGGGCTTGCCAGATGTATGGTTTCTGCTGTGCAGACAAGACAGCATTTCTCGTAGTAGCCTGTGTCTACTCACATTTCGCCAACCATCTGTGTAGGTCCACTCCTGTGAACCCTCTGGTACCGACACATGGTCAACTGCCCGCTTCTTCTGAGCTCATCTCTTTCTAGTCATGAACAAGAGTTTAAAACTTCTGCATTTGGTGCACCGCACACCTTCATTCACTTGCAGATACCTCTCTCATTGTCAGTAGTCCATTATTGTTTTTTTATGCATTGTTACCAGCTGTGTCTGACCTGGTTGTGCAAGTCATTTGTCAGCTTCCTATGTTCTTCCTCCAGGAGTCAGGGGGCCAACTCATCCCAGTACTTGAGTGGTTAACACTCCGAGAGATCTTCCTCACACCAATACCTCCTAACTGTCAGTGCGTAGAAGAAGGTGAGAGGGGAAAGAAGGGGATAGAGACTGCAGAGATGTAATGGGGTATACATGGACGGGGGACCACAAGATTTTGGGCTGGAGTGGTCATGTCGTGTTCTCCCGAAATACTCTCCCTGATCCCCAGAGGGGGGAGTCTTTTCGCATGAGATTCTCCCACCAGCCCAAGGGGGACTAACAAGTAGCAGCCTACACTTCCTGGTCTCATGGAAAGGTGGCTCCCCCTCGAGAGAAGTGACTACATTTCTGGATTCATCACATACCTGTTCCCATTATTGTGGTGGCTTTCCCATCTAGGTTTTCCCTGAAGCAATAGCTTTGTGTTCCTATCTTCATGCCATCTTCAGGGTGTTCCTGCCACTGCCAAACAGGGTACTTACTGTTGAAACCCTCTTCCTCCCATGTATCTACGGGGGGTGAGGGGTAGTCACTTGTATTATCAATAGCCCATGTTAACTTTCCCATATCCTGGAAAGTCTGTGCATACTATAGTTTCTGCAGGCCAGCCTGGTATTATAGCTGAATTCATGGTTTCTTTTCTACCCAGATATAGTGACAGGGGTCCTGGGGTATACTTAGTGGTCCCCATGGCCACATGTAATTCTGACGGGTCTGCCCTGTTATATCTAGTGGGCATAAATAAGGTTGGCTCTCATCGCTGTTTATTTACTCCCCAAATCTATTAGGACCAAGACTGAAGCACCAATAACCCGAATAGATCGGTGTGTCTAAAAGGGAGTGGACAGACAGCCAATTACTAGTTTCTTCTAGATCTGTCTCGTCTGGTGTTGTTCGTTCCTCCCAATCTTCTCCTCCCATCCAGCCTAACGCCATGGGATCCTCCTTCTGGTTTTTGGAATAAAGTTTTGGCCATATGTCCCCTTGCACCACAGGGGAAACAAATGGGAGAAGGGTTGCGGGTCCTTTTCTTTCTTCGGTGATAAGAGATCTATACCTCCTAGAGACAAACCACTCACTTTCATCCCTCCTCTCAAGTTCTCAGCTTACACATTTTAAGTGTTCCGCAGTTTTCTCAAGAGGGGGTTAAGATTCGTTTGGAGCTATTACCTTGGGTGTTAAATGTGTAATCTTTTCTTGTATATTCCCCTTTATACATAGGTCTTATTTGCTTGGATGCTTCTGCATATGTCTGTGTAGTCTAAATAGTACTATTAAGCATGGGTTTAGTGAGTTTCAAAACTGCACACTGTAAGAAGTGGGTAATCTATTGACTAGTTGATATAGTGCCAGGGCTTCCATGACTTCAGCCAAGGTTTTCTTACCTAGCCATTGTGACAAGGTGTTTTGAATCCAAACTACTAACTCAATTGATGTTTCATTTGGGCCTAATTTGATTTCTCTAAACTTTTGTCTATAAAAGATGTCAGCTTTGCCCAGCTGATGTAGAAGACCCCACTTAATTTCATTGAAAGAAGTGGTCGCAAGGGGGTTGAGAGTCTGGTAGAAGGCGTGTAACTCTTTGTGTAATAGAGGTGTGAGGAAACGTGTCTTGATATCCTCTCTTCAATTCAACTGCCGAGCCAACCTTTCAAAATTCAAAGAAAACATTTCCGAGATCCTTTCCTTCTTAGTAAGGCTGTAGAATACCATGTGGAAGTATGGGTCTCTTCTGGCCAAGCAACATTTTTTCTAGACCCTCTTGATATCTTAGGGCCTGCTTCTATCTGCTGATTTACAAGCCGGTCTAACAGGGCCTCTCTGGGATTTATGCTTATTCTCAAAGTTCTGACAGCAGATGTATGTGGGGTTCTATTGTCTTTTTTGGACCCCGAGTCCCTACATGCTTTGGAATTAGCTTCTTCCCCATCCCCTGAGCATCTCTCGTCTTCACAATCGCCCCCTGATCTATCCAAGGCTTCACTGGGAGACTTGGAAAAACACAGGGATCTCTACCTTTCTCCAGTGTCAGTTCTCCTTCTCCTCTTGGTAACAGTCTGACCCAGTGGGAGATGTTGTGGGGTCTTAGCTTATTGGTACCCCTGATTTTCCCGGATAGATTCTTATGCATCTTCCCTAGCCTCTAAATATTCTGTTGGAATGGTTATTTTAAGGTGAGAAGAGCTAGGTCTTTTTAAACTTGGTTTGATCCCTAATAAAATTGATAGGGTAGATTCTTTCCTATTCAGTAATTATAATATTAAGCGTCCTGCACTATTTATCAGGTGGATCAGCGTCCCACTCCTGACACCATTTATAAGGGTGTAGAAGGAGGAGACTGGGACACAGGGGGCATAGTGATTGCTATAAACCTTTACTGTTTCAGAAAATAAAGCGAAAACCTAACTTTCTCTTGCTCTAAGAGGAGTTTCCCTGCCTCAACTAAAATACTAATTGTGTCGTCAGAATGCCCATATAATTCAATAGTCCACTGTCCTGTGCCAAAACCCTACTTCTGTCCCTGACACTTAGAACTAAAGTAGAGATAAAGTAGACCTTGTTGGTCCAGAAAAATGAATCCCTTCTTCTGGACTGGGGATAAAAGATTACTTCCAATATGTTGTTTCTTTTTTGGGAAATGGCTTCCTTCTCCTGGGTCAAAACTGTTCCCTAACTGAAAAAGGAAAGGTTCAAACACTTCTCCTTAGCATACACTGCTTATTTATTTAACACTCTGTATCAGAAAGTGTGTACATTTTGGTTACTAGGAGAATGGCTCCTTTTTCCTGCCACCTTGGCTTCAGATTTTGACACAACCAGGGGCAATGGCTCCCTTGCTCTGGATCGTATTTAATTTAGTATTACAGTTCAGCAATACCAGAGGGAATAATTCCCTTCCTCTGGCTTCTCTTTCACTTGGGTAACACAGGCTAACAACACTAGTGGGGAATCACTCCCTTCCCCTGGCTTCCCATGTGATGTTAAGCTTCTCAGCAATACAGTTCATGTACTGATAGGGTCCTTGATCCAGGCTTCCCCCACTGTGGCCCAGTTGGTTCACTAACTTGCCAAGTACTGCTAGTGGTTGTATCCATGTTACTGTAATGAGGGACTCTACCTTTAAGGATTACAACTTGCTGGTTGGGGTCACCAACCCTTCCCTCGAGGCCAGTGGGTTTGACCTGACCACTATGACAAGGGACTCTCTCTCTCTTTGATTCTCTTGCTGCTGGTAGGGGTCCTTGACCTGGTGCTGCGGGCGCTAATGTTGAAAAAGAAAATATCAATATCAATTAAAAAAGTTGTCCATTTAACGCCGCTCTTCCGGGGATTGTTGATAGGCAACTCTCCTGGCAGGAAGAAGCATCCTGGTGCCACAATGAGCAAACGGGCAGAGAAGAGGAAGCATCTGGAGGAGACAGAGGAACGACATGGAAGAAAAAGGAAAATCCAGGCCAGCAAACATAAGACATTGAAGATCTCCAGGAAAGAGGTGAAATACCTCTTCATTGAAACAGACAAGAAGGGGTTTAACGAAATGAAAAAGGGAAAATGAAATAGTCCCCACACCCTTTCACTTCTACCAGCTCTTTGTCCTCTTCATCCACCAGCACCATATCTCCCCAAGACGAGGATGAGGCCCAGGGCAACTGCCTGAAAAGGGATGAAGAGGATAATTGAACAGATCCAGGCGCATATGGGGTTCAGGAATGTTACCTTTGTGGCTGCTCATGTGGACCTGAAAATATGACAGTATAAGGGTGAGCCCAAAGTGGGCCTGCCTGTCTTCCTAGACATTAAGAAAAATATCCTGAGAGAATGGAAGGACTTAGAACTCCATGCCCAGATTCATGGCTAAGTTTTACCCTCTCTGGGGTGAGGAGGGTGTGTTGCCAGTTTCGATTGACGTGTATGAAATACTGGCAAGCCAGGTGTAGAGGTCCTCTATGCCTTCAACTGAAGCAGCCGTCAGACTGAGTGGAGAGGAAAGTGAATTTTCCTTAGAAAGAATTCCTCACTGGTTTGCATCTGGACATGAGAGCGAACACCTATGGGTCATATTCTGGAGAAACTGTACAGGCAGCCTTCAGTAAGATGAAGAAAGCCTACGCTGTCAGACCTGTTTTACGATCGTGTCAGAGGTACAGCTATGGCTATGGGGTCTACCATCTCTGGCCGATGACATATGAACCTCAGAAACTGGAAATCCACAGCAATGAAGTTCCCTTCAAAGGGGCCAAACATTTTAGGGACTCATTGGAGAGTAAAGTACATAGGTTATGTTAAGGATGACAAGCACTCAGATACATTACTGAATAAACCTTCCTCCATTGTGAGATCCTCGGGACACAAGAACTTCAAAAGGAATCTGCAATCCAAGTCAGCCAAGAGGAGACCGGGTTTTCAACGATCCTTTAAGAAGACACGCTTCATGCCCAAAAGTCAGAAAACCTGACAATTACAGTAAGCCTGTCGAAGGTAGACAGGCCTCTTGTTTCAAGGTGTGGGACTACTGGCCTTCAGATGGCTGGGTCAAGAGAACTGTTCACTTGGATACCAGATAGAGTTCTAGTCTTCCCCTAAGACTCGAGTACTGTTTGAACACTGGTTCCCAAAGACTGGACCAAGAGGGGCAGTTGGGTTGGTGATCCGGGATCTCCTGGTGAAGAAAGTGATTATCAGGGTCACAAGAACATTGTGAAAGAGGCTTCTAATTCCAGGGTGCTTCTAGTTCAAAAGCCCAACCGCACGTTTCACTTGATCATGGAACTGAAGGCCCTGAACGAGTGCATCGAGACTCATGCATTAAAAATTAAGACTCTTTAGAAGATCATTTCAGCTAAAGGGGAGGATTGGTCGGCATATGTGGATCTCCAAGATGCATATTATTGTGCTCCCTTCTGCAGGATCCACAGGTGATTGGAGATTCACTGTTGGACTGGACCATTTCCAGTTCTGGGTCCGCCCATTCATACTGAAATCGGCCAACAGGGTCTTTACCAAGCACCTAGAGCCTGTGGTGGCAGTCCTGCATCTGGAGGGTATACAGGTATTCCTGTATCTGTACAACTGGATGGTCAAAACTACATCGAGGAGACTGGTGTTCTTACACTTGCTCAGGGTCTGTCTAGACCTGACTGAATGGGGGTTTCTGATCAACATGGGAAAGTCCCATCTGACTCTGTTCAGTAGTCTGCAATTCATCGTAGCTCAGTTCTGTACTGTGGAAGGGAAAGTGCAGCTTCCCCTGGATAGGGCAGTTCACCTGTGATGCCTACTGAAAGAGGTTTTGAAAGAGGAAATTGGGACAGCCAGGTAATTACTCAGACTCCAGGGTCACATGGCCTCAAGTGTCTTTATAGTTCCTAGGGCAAGACTACATCTGAAGCCCCTACTGCCTCACATCCTCAGAAATTTGGACCAGTATTCTCAATGCTTTCATCAATCTATCCCAATAAGGAATGCCCTGAGGAGGGGGACCTGAGGTGGTTCAGGTCCTTATCTCACCTCAGGAAGGGTGTAAGCTTGACTCAGTCTCCAATAATCATCCTTACTACCGATGCCAGTGGCACAGGATGGGGGCCACCATGCATGACCTGGTCCATCAGGGAAAATAGAAGGAAATGGTGGCTATAGGGAAGGCGCTAAAGGTCATCACAGGAGTTGTAAGGAACCAGGCAGTGGTTGCACAGACAGACAATGACACAGCCATTTCCTATACCAACCGTCATAATAACAAAGGTCAAAGCCTCATATATTATGACAACAAAATGTATTCTGTGGGCAGAGACGTTCCTGTTAACCCTGGAAGCAGTCTACATCAGGGGGTGGAGAATATAGTGGCAGTCCGGCTTAGCAGGAATTTCCCAGGAAAAGGGGAGAGCTCCTTGCAGGGTCAGGTCTTCTTAGAAATCTGGCAGCAGTTTGGAACCTCCTAGTTGGACCAGTTTGCCTCTGCTGAGAATTCCCAAGTCAATAGCTTAATCTTCTGGGTGCAAGGGGCACAGATATGATTGTCTTAGAATGGCCTCTGACACTGCTAGAGGTATTTCCGCCATCAGGCATATCGATTAATATCCGGAAGGCTAGGGCTCCTGTAATACTGGTGGTGCCTTTTTTGTCAAGGCTGTGATGTTTTCCATCCCTGCTGGAGTGGTGGATGGGTTAAAACTTGAATATTATCCTGCAGTGTACTCCTGATCTGGAGTCCATTCTAGACAGTTGTACATACCATTAGTGGAACGGTCTTTGTTTTAGATTGGAGGATCTCCTTTTACATTTTGGACACTTCTAAAAATGTATAATTATGTATGTGAATGCATAGAATGTTTTTTGAAATTGTGATATGTCTGTATATATTTTTGTATGGTAAAAAGTATTTTAAGTATTGTATATGATATTGTTTGAGTAGGCACCACTGGATGACTTTTTGCCTTTTTGTTTATATTGTATAATTACCCTGAAATTAGGTATTGCCTTCACACCTTTTTATATTTGGCGTTACCCAACTGAATTAAAGAGTGGTGGATGACACGCCAGTGGCTCCTCCCCAAGGGGCTCACCCCTCTGTTATTTCCCCAGGACCTGCAAATTCGATCAAATGGTCTCTGTTGGATTTGAAAGGAGGGGCTTACTGCCACTAGGGTTGGCTACCCAAGTGGCTGCCTTAGTCCAGCAGCCAGAAAAATATCCATTCTATGTGCATATGACCAACACTAGGCACATTTTGTGGCCCGGTGCAGAAGGATTGATCTCCCAGCTCTTGAGTGCAGACTGCCAGACATTATGTGTTTTCTTCAGGAAGGGACTGAAAAGAGTGTATCGATGTCCTCCATAAGGGTCCAATTGTGGCCTATCAAATCTTTCAGAGAACATTGGACATCCACAAATGAATGTGATGTGTTGGTGGCTAGACTCCTTAAGAGCATGTTGCCATCTCTAGGCCAATCAAAGTGTCAGTGGACCCTCCTTGTACCTCCCCATGGTCTTTGAAATGCTGCAAAAACCTCTCTTTGAACCCCGTGAGGGCTTGGATCTAAGAATGCTGACCCTTAAGGCTAACCTCCTCATTGACATGTCTACAGGAGGGTTGGGGGAAATTGGGGCTCAACTGTGCAAGTCCCCGCCTTTCCAAAGATTAAGCAGGATGCAATTTTTCTACTTTGTGACACAGTTTTCCTTCCCAAGGTCGTATTCCAATTCCACGAGTTGCAGAAGATTGTACTCCCAGATTTAATCCCAAACCTGGCATCCCGAATAGAGCAGGACTGGCACTGCCTGGAAGTCAAAAGGACAGTCATGGAGTGTCTGAGATGCACAGAGTCCATCAGGAAATTAAATAATCTACTAGTCACCTTTGGGGCTGGCAGTGTCGGAAAAAAGCCTCCTCAATAGTGACTCTTAGTATGTAGATCTAGGAGGTTATAATGAGGGCATATAATATGAAGACGTTACAACCGCAGGGCTGGTGCAGGCTAGGCTAACTAAGGGTAAGGCTGCTTCATGGACAAGTACACAAGGGGTGTCACTCTACGAAATCAGAAGTGCAGCCTCCTGGGCAACACCTTCATCAGACATTACAGATTGAATGTGGATGATCCAAAGGCCACCTCCTTTGGCATTGGGATACTGAGTTCACAAACTCACATAGGGACTCAGGACTTCATGTTTGTTTTTTCTATTTCTTTCAAGTCAGTTGACTGGTGCAACTGTATGTGAATAGTTTGTCATTGGACTCCTTCCCATGGATGTGTGCTTTGGTATATCTTATGGGTAAGTACTGGGACGAGGAAGAGGGATGTGGAGATAAGTTGGATTTCTTACTGGGAATCATTACTCCTGCTCTTCCTCGTCACAGTACTGATGTTCTTCCTCACCCTTCCACATGGGAAGGGTCGCGTGACTCAGCTAAATCAATTTAAATAAGGATTATGGGTACATTGGTAAATTATACCTCCCAGGGAGGGAAGGAACCAGAAGAAAAGGCTTGGAGAACAGAGTTCCTGGCGGCAGTAAAAGCTTTATGGTAAGTACTGTGATTTGAAAGATTAGGACTAGTATTAATGAAGATTACTGGCAAGTAACCGGCCAATTACATGCCTACTGGTCATTTTCTCCCACTGAATTGAGGGAGTGAGTGGAGCCTACAGTGATTACTTATGGGAGTTCAGGATGAACATACTCGCACTTCAGGAGTTAAATGCCATAGTTGCAGCTCTACTGTGGAATGAATGCTAGGTCCATGTCTTTTTTTTTGTGTAACCAATCATGTTTAATTCCATCATGAGAACTTTTACAAGTTGGGGCATTAAGGGCTTGGCTTTCATCTGTGCCAATACATAGTTACCTGTTTTCTTGTATTGGATGGTCAGTAATTCCTACAGCACAGCCTCTGTGCCTGACATAGTGGATCCAATTCCGAGTATGGCAGCAGATGTAACAAAAGAAAACAAAAAAAGAAAATGTCAGCAGAGGAATTGGGTCAATTTTTACTGCTCCACCGAATTATGACGTGGGAGGAAAACAGAAGTTGACCCCTAGCACTTGGCTGAAGATATTGCATCCAGAAGAACGGATGACAGCACAGGTAAAAGTGACAGAAATGCTAATTAGCTAATTCCTCCAGTCCGTAATGGTTGCAATGGGATTCCATATGGCGGAATTACTCAAACTGGAGTATTTCCCTCTGATTCCATCACTAACAATGACAAATAAGTTTGGATCGTGGCTAATTGGCCTAATTCACAGAAGCATTTTATAATGCCAAAACCTCATTGGAAAACTCTCTTTGAATCAGGCCCCTAGTGAGGGCAATTGTCTTCTCTTTTCTGTTGCATTTCATTTCTGGATTTCCATTGTACGGTGTTCTGTGATACTACCATGTTATAATTGTAACTAGTTATTTATAAGGTTTCTAAGCGCGACCCACTCCGTGTCGTCTTGTTTTCAAGGCGAGCACGTTGTCCCTGAGCTATCCTGCCCAGCGGCTCTGCAAGAGATGTCGTCCTTACTCCCTTAGACTTTCGGGCCAACAGGTTAAGTGAACTGATTGCAAACATGTAATGCAAAGGGAGGCTTTGAAAAGTGTTCCCTCATAATTGGACAAGCAAATCCCTCTCCCTTTACTCAAGGATTTCCATGGGCACTGACGTCAGTCTCACACTGGACCCAACTTTGAGTACTGCACATCTTTTGAATGATTTAGAGGGGCCAGGCAAAGCCTTTACCCTACTTAAATTTTCAATAGGCCCTATTCCATAGCACAGACAACTGGACTCTATTCCAGAGGTGTGGTGCTGTTAACTTAGATTGCCAAGCTATGAAGTACATAGTTTCCTTATATAGCGGGTGCGTGCATTAAGATTGAGCAATAAATCACCCTTCTTCTTGATGCATGGGTTGGTAGATCTTGGTGACAAAACAAATCCTTAATGCGATGGTCCACGTCTCTGCTCCCGATCAGACAGTAGGAAAAAAGAGGATTAGTGAGATGCAAGATTTGCAAAACCATGGACAGGTTTTAAACCACAATTATTTCTTAACATTAGTTCACCAAGTTTTGAAGAAGACCGAGGACTGAAGGGCTGGCTCCTGAGGGTTGATGAAAAGTATCACTGACATTTGTTGGACCATGCTGCTAGCTTTGTATTCTGTAATCTGCCTGACCAAAGATACATGGCTAACACAACCAGGAACAAGTAGAGAACTGCTGTGTTTTTTCACAGAGTAGTCTGGCAATGTTCAGGCTATTAATTCGTAAATTGAGATGTAGGAAGAATAAGCCCAATGGGGATGCTGACTAGGTACCAAAAAGTCATTTAAAGACAGGGTCGTATTTAATTGCCAGACAAATTCTATCCATATTTTCAGAACCTCTTTGAGACCCTTTCTTGAGTGTGATAACTGGATGTTTATTGGAGATACTGTCATGTGCCTACCCACTGTTTGCCACTTATGGCGGTTCCCCTGTGGATTTCAGGGGGTTCTGCGCCGCTTGCAGCACACACCTCCTCTGGGCCACCATGTGATCTGTGTTGGTTATGGCAGTCCTCCCTGGGATTGCTGAGGGGCCCATGCCAGACACATCAATGCCCGCATTCCTCCCTCAGCTCCCTACAGCAGTGCGCTTGGCGGTAGCCATGGCGTCACAAAGATGCTGGGCAACACACGATTCGGTGACACAGCAATACAGTCACGTGACAAACGTTGTCACGTGGTCAAGTTGGAAGTCATTCTGACAACACGGCTTCTCACTGCTCTGCGGGTGGCGCTTTGCTTTTGCATGGTTTTCGATTTCTCTGGCTTCTTTTGGCATTTTTGGATTGCTGCTGTCTTTGCCTTGTAGGATTTGTTGTGGGATTTGGCTCATTAGATTGTCTGGATTTTGGATTACTGGATTTGGCCCTGGAACATTTGACTTTGGAACTGTTTTTGGATTTTCCCCTGGATTATGTATCTTTTGGACATTGGATTGTGTGTGACTCTTTCTCTACCTGGAACTCTGGTTAGATGGTGGAACTACTTGCTCTCAGCCACTTAGCTTTTGGCCTCGGGCTGTTCGTGTTAGGTTGTCTCATATTGGATTCCTTGGAAACACCCAGCAGAACACCCTTTTCTTCAAGGCTCGCCTACTCCTGAATCAGGTATGCTTTGCATACGTGGGGGTTACATGTATATAGATAGTACCAACTGTGTGTGACTAATTTCAATTCCTTCTATCTGCCGACTGCCAGGCAGTGCTGTATCCTGTCTCACCTTATGTCCCAATTTCGGGCCAGGGATTTATTTTTGCTCTTCCCTGGCTGTTACTTGGGCAAGAAGCCATAAATAAATCTGGGACCTCAGTTCACAACAGACTGATTTGTCAAACATCTTACACCGCAGATCTGTTTACTTCTACCTAAGCTGGGGTCTCTTATATCACTTACTGGTTTAGTGATGAGACGTGGATTGTCCACTTTAATCCCACATACATTCTTACGTGTCAGAATGCAGAGTATAAACCAAAGTGGTACCATGAGAGGCAAATCAGTGAGGTGCCACTATCCATGTCTGTGGAGCTTATTTGCTGACGTTATTAGGACACAAAAGGCGGGATTACTTCAAGGCATGGGCTGCAGTCTTATGAATCTTTAACGATAGCCCTGAGCCACTGACAGCATTTATGTCAGATTTCTGGCCATTTTACTTACCCATAAGTCGACAGAGTATTGGGCTAATGACACAATTGTACTCATCTTTGAAAAGGGGAGCTAATGTGAGCTTTGTGGTATGACACTATAATATGGAGTCATCCATAAATGTGATGGGTAAATTACTCATCCTACTATTATAAGAATTGTGCCAAATGAAGCACATACGCACTGAAATTCTGAATGGCGTTCAACAACATTCAGGTACTGTGCAAGAGTGCATTAATTTGTAATAGATCAATTATATAATATATGGGGAAAGCATGTGGAGTAAGGATACCTAGGGATAAGTGTTTATGGATATTTACAATAATCAAATATGTAGATGAATTCTTTCTGAAACCACAAAGGTTTATAAATTGAAGAACTGAGCATCACAATACAGCTTAATTGTAACCGGATACGCTCAGCTATATACAATAGTGGTGGGGAGATTTCTAGACCAATCACACCTCATCATGTGGGCAAGACAAGTTTGTGTAATGGCTCTTTTATTTTTAACTTCATATATTAATGCCCTCAAGAGACAACCATGGATGTCCCAGCTGTGCTTACTATCTGTTTACCACTATTACTCTACATGACTGATGCAGTATTAATTACCCATGCCAAGGTCTTTACACGGGCTTGTTTCTGGTTGTACACATTTCATGACATCTCAGAAACGGTGACCCTTTAACTATGTCTCCCACATTGGAATAGGTGCTTTGTGCGCTGAACTATTCTGTCTGCTTATAGCACATTATAAAAACACGTACTAAAGTAAACAAATCGCTGAATAGTACAAAGATGTTGTAGTTGGCTCCTCATTAAAGTGTCCACTAGAAAGGATGAGTTTCCTCTAGAGTGGAATTGTGAAGGGGGCGGCAAAAGTGTGTGCTTGGGAAACAAATCGGATTCCCTCAAAATTGTCAGGGTGGAGGTAACAGGAAGTGTGGTGGTGAGAAATAAGTCAACCTCCTCCCTGGAAATTGATCAAGTCACTTATCAATATATTCTTCCTGCCCTCCGCTGAAATCTCCATATGCTGCAGTGCATAGACACATAAATGTACATGAAAATATAATGTATTGTTAAATGGTGCAACACAAAGTTGTCACACACGCGTAAAACCTATACTGAATTAAAACATTAGGGAGCTGATAAAGACATTTAACAACATTGTCAGGCATACTGTACAATTTTCAAATGGTGTGTGTAAAAATAATTTGGTTGGCACTCTCTGAATTACAAGCAGGCCAATGTACACCAGGATCCCTTTCCACAAGCTTTGACACCGAGTTATCTCTTTCTAGCCAGACCTAGTAACCTGAAAATGGTTTGCCACAGTAAATCACCACTTGCATGCTTTCAGAAAAATACACCACTACACAAGTGTATTCATTAATTGCAGGCAAGTAATATTGTAGCTGTCCACTTAGCAAGAAGAGTAACAGAGAAACAAAATCCAGAATATGTATTTTCCAGTGGTGGACACATACTATGTGTATTTTTTTAGTTAGTTTCTTCCACTTTCAAGCACTTTGAAAAAAAGTGACATTCTGCAATATAAAAAATAAAAAATAAATAACTGCTGGGATCTAAACCCATAGACCTAGGGCCTTTTAAAATGAGGTAGCAATACCTTGAAATAGATGGGGATGCAGAAGTTACTCAAACATCAACAATCAAACTGACTCAGGAAATTGGCAAAGTTAGTCTGTTTTATTTTCAATTATCTAAAACAGGTAGTTACAACGGACATCAGCGGACGTTTGCTCAATTTCTCTCAGAGCGTTTCATGAAAAACACAACTTTTATAGTCAAAACCTGTCATCAGTGACATCACACTGAGTGGCAAACTATAAAAACCTACTTGGGGATGTGATAGGATTACAGGGAACATCTAGGTATACGTCCATACTGAAGTGGGGTGTGATTGGATCTCTGTCAGGTGCAACTAAGAAAATCATCTTTTGTATCATACTAATACTTGACACTTCATTGGTTATACAAACTATAGAGCTCTCTGATACGTGGCCCCCTACCATTGGTTTGGCACCTTTGTACCCCTCTTAAAAATTAGACATGCTAGCAGTACGCAGGTTACCATTCCAAGTGCATGGATGGCCGGCGTGATCATGCCTCCCCTTCCAATTAGCCCCACATCGATCATCACTCTTGGAATCTGCCAGTCACTTAGGCTTTGAACGTGGTGTCTAGAGGCTCTCTGCACCTGAGAAATAAAGGGAGTATCTTCTTGGTTTCGGTGTAGCTCGACCCAATGTCTATTTTGATCTGACCATGTGACAGGGAGACCGCATTTTCAAGCCTTTTGCAGCATTTCATTCTATTAAATGATTAACTTTTGACACCTTCAGTGTTTTTGCATTCCATTTCAAACAGAAGTTTGTTTCTTTCTCACGTTCACTGTAACCACTGGATGAGCTTCGAGGCTCACAGTGACCTTGTCTTCTTGGTGCTGGGTCAGCCAAGCCTTTCTTTAATTTCTCTCTTGCCAACTATCATTTTCCAACTACGCCACACTAAAAACTCTTTCCAATGTTCAATCACTGGTTTCAGCCTTGCCTAAAGTGCACTGTGCAATATCCAGGTTCTATACGTACTATTCACTACGTAGCCAGCCTTAAGATTACTTTTTCTACTTGCGTTACTGTGTCTGTACAAGTGCAGACTGATTTACGTATTCTTCAGCATTTCGGTAGCATGAGCATCTTCACCTCGAGCCCGAAATGTTTTTCATCTTTACCATCTTCTCTTCAGAGCTTATAGAATGTCTTTATTCTTGTGCCTTGTGCATCTTTTTCATGTGCGTCATTTTCTGCTCCGCATGACGTCACCAATCTCCTCTTTCACACATTTTCACACTTCTTCTGGGACTTTATCCAAAATACCATTATTTTTTCGTGAATGCATATAAGGTTTTCTTAATGGATACTTTGTTTTAATGATTTTCTGTGGGACGGGCCTCCTTACTGGTACTGCACGTGTTGCAATTTCTGACTCCCAACATATAGGCAACATGGGGCGCAGATTTTGGTGGGGATACTTGACTCCACCTCTACAGATCAAACATTCACTATAAGCCAAGCAAGCTTCAGACCACCAGAGTGTTTGTCTCTGGGCCCCAGAAGGGAATCCAAAACAATCACATGCCTGTCCTGAAGGTGGCATAACTAAAAGACCCTGAATTCACTCCCAAGTAAGCAAGGTCCTCCCTTTGCAAGATCCACGCCGAGTGCTGGGTCCTCCAACTACTCTTCCAGCAATCTTCCTGACCTGCCACACCTAACTCCATAAGCACTGCTGACAGAGTCAACACACATTGTGAAGTAACACAAACAGAATACCAGCTGTTGCTTAGGCATTTAAACAGAACAGATAGTTATTCAGATACATTTTTTCAGAGCTACATTTCCATGAATGTTTATAGTACACACATTATGTAATGTTATTTGAGATTTATAAAGCGCTCTATATATCATTGGTATGATGTAAAAGCTCTTGTCGGTTGAACGCCCTCTGGGACCGTAGTCCAGGTCAGTCAGGAGAGTAGGGTATCATAGGGTGCTTGGGTGCACTCAATGTGCACGCAGCTGATGTGATTGCCTGATGGTAGCTGATGGTAGCTTCATCCTTACATACAGTGTGGTGGCCTTGAGATCAGTTGAATGTGTGCAGTCAGGAGGTTGGTCTATGAGACTGAATTTTGTCTGCATTAGGCCTGTGTAGGACGCTTATGTGTGCAGCTAGGCCAATTTATCATGGGGTATAGCTGCATTCTAGCAGGATGTTGAGGTGTCCATGGAGTATTGTTCTTATGTGAGCGGCTAGGCCGAAATTGATCGTGGGGTGTAGCGGCTCTCTATTGTGTGCTGGTGTAGAGTAGAGAGTGAGCATAGTGATAGGAGAAGTGAGTGTGTCTGGAGTGGAGGTTTTATTCTTAAGAGCCCACTGTTCCATAATTGTTTTGTGATTTCTGCATTCAGAGTGACTTATTAATGACTTAATAGTCGCTTTCAGTGGTGTCATTGCCCAGGCTCTCCTTATTCATTTATTTATTTTAATTCTTGTTGCGCCACATGCCCGTGGGCCTCAGGGCGCACAGAAAATGAAAACAAGACAAACAAACATTAAAAGATTGAAGCAGAGGAAGTGTGGAAAAGTTGTAAGATTACTCTATGTTAAAAAGGTGAGTCTTTATAGCTCTTTTAAAAAGTGGGTAGTTTTGAACCTGCCGTATTGCAGGTGGAAGTACATTCCACAGGAGAGGACCCTGAAAATCGAGAGTGGTACCTCCAAATTTAGCGATTTTGAATCTAGGGGAAGCAAGTACTGTAGCAGTAGAGGAACAAAGGTTCCTGCTGGTTGTCTTGACTTTGATGCGTTCTGACAAATATATGTGACTGCTTAAGGACACACACTTGTGTGTAATTGTTAACACTTATGTGTTATTCTGTGTTTTACCGGAAGCCAATGTAGCTTCTTTCTGTAGGTGGAAATGTGAGTGCAGCGTGATTGGTTTAAGATGGTGCGCACAGCATTATTCTGAGCCACCTGCAAATATTTTATGTTGGCAGCGCTGGTGCCGGACAGTAGGCTGTTAGAATAATCTAATCTAGAATTTATCAACGTGGTGGACAGTAGTGCACAGTTTTCAGTTGTCATCAATGGGCGAATATAGTGTATTTGCTTATTAATCAGTCCAAGTCCACAGCTAGATCGAATGCTGGAGACGTGGGGCTTCATGGATAGTTTGTCATCTAGAACGACGCCTAATGTTTTTACTTTCCTTTGGACCATGATGACATTGTCCGCGATAGAGAAGTTGGCATAGTCTATGGCTAGCTTGTTTTGGGTGTTCTTAGATGATACTATCATGAGCTCTGTTTTATTGTTATTCAGGTCAAAGGAGCTGTAGGCCATCCAGTCCTGGATGGCTTTATAGATGGTATTGATACTTTCAGCATCCTTTTTATAGTGACCGCTCAGCTGGATGACAATCTGAGTGTCGTCCACATAGTTTTTATATTGAACACCTAATTCATTTAGGAGATCCAGTAGTGGTTGTATGTACACATTGAAAAGCAGAGGCGACAGGCATGGGCCCTGTTGAACACTGCAGGTTTGAGAGATGGGGATGGAGTGATTATTACCCTCACAGACCCTTACCATTCGAGGGTCCAAGAAGGACACTATCCATTTGGATGCCAATCTGGAGCAATTTGTGACCTCTCTGAGCCTTGTCACTAGCAACATTTGCTTGTCCTTGAACATTTGTCTGTACGTTGCCGGGTCTAAATGGCCTTAAACGGTCTTATTCAGCATTATGGAAAGAGCCAGGATTTTAGAGCTTTGCGTATGGCAATGTAGTCTTGGGTGTGTCGAATGTGCGGGGGGAGTGAGTTCCACAGAGTTGGGGCCAAGATTGGGAAAGTGTATCCACCAATCCTCGCAGAATTGGAGGTTGGAATAGCTAGTAAGAGGGCAGTGCCTGATAATAGGGCGTGTGATGGGCGGTAGGGTTTTATCTTCTCTTGTAGGTATGTTGGGCTGGTCTTGTGCACTGCTCAGTGGGTAATGCATAGGGTTTTGAAGGTGGCACTTCGTCCGACAGGGAGCCAGAGGAGGGTGCAGAGTACGGGGGAGATGTGGTCTCTGTTTCTAAGGGTGAGAAGGAGTTTTGCGGCAGCGTTTTGGGCTCTTTGGAGTTTGTTAAGTTGGTATGCCGGTGCTCCAAGGTATAAGGAGTTGGCATAGTCCAGTCTCAACAAAACAATAGACCTAGCAGCAACAAGTCTTTTGGGATAGGTGAGGTAAGGGAGAATGCATCCAAGGAGTTTGAGGTGGTAGTGACAGAATTTTGATACATTTTTTATATGATGGGGGAGGGTTAGGCCTGAGTCCATAGTGTAGCCAGGGTTTTTGACTATTTTGGAAGGAGGGGGTTTTGGGGAGACATGGGAGTGGTTGCGGGAGAAGGGCAGTATTGCTGCACACCATGATTTCAGTTTTATCAGAGTTGAGAAGGAGGTGGTTACTTGTCATCCTTCGGTCCATATCACTGAGACATACTTCAAGGTTGGGACGTGGTTTGGTGCTTGTTTTGGGAATTCTTAGGATAATTTGGGTATCATCGGCGTAGTTGTAACAGGAGTGGTTGCGTGCGCGCGGATGACTCCTGGTAGAGTGATCAGATAGAGGTTGAAAAGGAGAGCAGAGAGCCAGGCGCCTTGGGGTACTCCAGTGTTCACAGCGCGAGCAGTTGAGACAGTCCGCTCAATACATTTTGCGAGAAATATGGTGTTGGAGATTGGTCTGTAATTCTTAGGGTCAAGGGGGTCGAGGAACGCCTTTTTTAGAAGCGGTTTGACATGCACTATTTTAAAGGCTTTTTGGAAAGGTGCCAGTGGTGAGGGAGTACTTTAGTATGGATCTTGCATGTTCTCCTGCACAGATAGAGGAGAATATTTCTTTCAGAAGAGAAGCGGGGCAGGGGTCGAGGGGGTATCTGGAGGGTCTGCTGCTGGATAGTAGGTCTAGGAACTCGTCTATCTAGATGAGTTGGAAAGAGTTTGTGTGGGAGTGGTTTGGGCAGAGGTGCAAGTAGATTTCACAAATTAGGTGATGATTTTGTAAAATTCTTTGCTGCTGCTACCACAGTTCAGAATTAATTTATTGTAATAGGCCTTTTTGGTCTTTCGGATCTCGGATTTGTAGTTACGGTGGTGGAGGACGAGTATGGATCTGCTGAGATCGGTTTTTGATGCTCACCATTTGCATTCAAGAGAGTTGTTTTGTTTTTTGAATGTCTTCAGGTGGGGCGTGAACCATTTGGGGGGATGGTCCTTTGCATAATGATGCGGGGCGTGAGGAGGGTGAGAGGAATTAGTGATTCTTTAAGCCAGGAGGCAAAGGATTCAATGGTTATGAGTCTGCCACAGGTCAGCGCCACTGGGGGACAGAGTAGCAGGGCTTCAGCAAGGTTAGGGAGTACCTTGACTTTGCTCCAACATTTGTGATCAAAAGTGGGGGCAGGTGCAGCTGTGGGAGGAGGGGCTGGTGTGTGGATAGAGAAAGGGATGGCAGAATGGTCTGTCCAGATAAGCGGTTTGGGACTGGATCTAGAGATGAGGTCACAGGAGCTGAAGATCGCATCATGGGTGTGCCCACCTGAGTGAGTTGGACCAGTGGTATGTCGCGAGGTTGAGTGCATCAAGACTGTCAACCAGAGGTTTGGTCATGGGGTTGTTGGGCATATTGAACCAGATATTGAAATCTTCCAACAGTGTGAGAGTTGGGTGATTTACCTGAATCGAAGCTGATGAGTCACAGAGATTGTTGGCCAAATGTCTGTCATATCCAGGGGGTCTATAAATGAGTAGTAAGATGTAGGTGAGTGTTAATGATAGCAAGAGTTTTACTAGAAGCGATTCCCAGGAAGCGCTGCATGTCTGGGTTTCAATGAGTGAGATGGAGAAATGAGGTTTGTAGAGGATTGCCACTCTGCCTGCCACCTCTGGAAGGTCTGTTGTGGGGGCAAAAGTGAGTAGCCAGGGGGGAATGTCTCATGCGTGACTGGTGCAAAATCAACAGAGAACCAGGTTTCGGTGATAAAAATGAGGTTGGGATTGTCAGAGCATAGGAGGCCAAAGATGCTGTGCCTGTTTCTTGCTATGGGGTGGGCATTGAAAAGGATGCATGTGACTTCATGAGGGGAGGTGGTTTTCATGGTGCTCATCGCTCGGAGTGCTCGGTGGACATGGGTGTCTAGTGAGATGGGGGGCGTGGTAGGATCAGTCTGGATGGTTCAGACTGACAAAGGGGGTTCGTGGGGAGTCTGGATGCATGTTCACTTTGAGGGTCAGGTGAGAGGGTTAGGTCGATGGGGTGCGGTAAGAGTAGGCTCTGTCTTGCTATGATTCAAAGCTCTCCGGTTCAAGTCCATCCATTCTTTGAAATCTGAATCAAGAACGACACTAGTGTTTTTACTCTAAGTGTGGCAAATCAAATTCCGGGGAACCATTGCTCCAGAGGTGAATATCGGTTTCTAAACCATCAATCAGCCCCACACCTCACAGGAGAAAAGGATCCGAACAGAATGGAGTAAACAAGCATACCATGTAAAATTATAAATCTCCTTGTCCCATTTTGGTAACATGGATGGAATGGCAGGCTTATCTCCTCTAGAGATCATGGATCGTTGGTTAGTTGCAACACATCAAAAATACAATCATTACCCAATGTTAAAAGGAGTGTCCAGTCAAGGTTGTATGAAACAAATCTACTGTATTATTATTATTATTACCACAACAAAAGTGGGGTGTGGCCTGGTTCTCATGGAGT
The DNA here is from genome assembly GCF_040938575.1 of Ambystoma mexicanum. Classification (NCBI taxonomy): domain Eukaryota; kingdom Metazoa; phylum Chordata; class Amphibia; order Caudata; family Ambystomatidae; genus Ambystoma; species Ambystoma mexicanum. Next base: position 282,570,813 of record NC_090929.1, read on the forward strand.
GAGGAGGCAGAAGCGTTAAGCTCCGGCCACGATCCGACATACAGATCCTGTCTCGGTGTCCAGTCGACATCTCCGTAACTAAGGACAGCTACAGATAGCCGAAGCATTTCCCTGCAATATCTCACTAAACCTGGACGAAATCGTACCAGAGGAAGCACAGATTGCCGTTGAGTACTGTTCCCCCCCACCCGGCTGCTCAAATTGGTGGGCGCAACCGAGAGCCAGCAGTACTGAAGGGGGAAGGGCGGAGTGCTGCCATGACCCTGCTGAGCGAGACGCCGCCTTGGGAGTACCTGCTGCGGCCACCGGATCACAAGTGAGCTGGCTTGGATCTGCGATGAGCTATATGGTGCCAGTCCGACAGCGCAGGAGTGCTCTCATATTGGTGCCACAACACAGGCTGCTGCCGCCTACGCTGAGCTTTTGAATACGAGGGACAATAACGCTCACAGGAACACCAGAGCTGAGGAGAACCACAGCGCAGGTGGTGCTGTGACGTTGGAACGCGACAGACGCATCCGAACTCCAGATACCGGCCAAAGCATGCTGTGGAGCCCCCACCAGCACGTGTAGAAGAAAATGACATCCCTAGACTGTGAGCTGGGTGCAGGAGTGGGAAGGTGAATGGAATGTTAGCCAAAGACATTATCTGAGGTGAATCACTAGTCCACATAACACCGCTGAAACTTGTTAGCCGAGACATGCTGAGTAACGGCTGCTACTCAATACATAGAGCTAACACCTATCCAATAGTAGCGGGGAGCGGACACACCCACACTGCGAATTCTGGCACACAATGCACCCCCTGTGAGTCCTGTATACCGTTAATCAAGCAAACGCATCAAAGCTGGGCCCCACTCAGACCTTAAGAATACAGCGGCCTGGAGATCCAGACGCTACGTAGGCTGGACACTCACACTGGGGCAAACACATACTGGGACCTGTGACTTGCGGCACAATGCTATAGCCCAAAATCAGAGTGCCTGAGGATCAGGAGAATAGCGCGGTGAACCCACCACGGCCCCTGAGACTCTAGACTCAACCAAAAACGAGGGCGGCCCAGCCAGACTCCAGCAGGGTTATAGCCGCAACCCCAGATAACTGTACCAGGTTGCTGACACTCTACGCACGTGAAGCAACCAATGAAGCTTCGTACCATTGTGAGTAGCATGAGTTCTGTAAAGACTTCCACAACCCTTGAAGGCTGTGTGGCATGAACTGGAAAATCAGCTGCAGGACCAGAGTGGTCCGATATTGCAAGAAAAGTAGGGGTCGGATAATGGAGTGAGGCATAAACTAACCGCACAACATTAACACACGACTCCCACTTGACCCTGCCATGAATACACAGGAGATAATCACTGGTAAAGGACACCTGAGAGCTCTTTGCACTACCTGAGCCCTCCACACGAGACAGAGGCGTTGACCATTGCATAGCGGGTGTTTAACACAATTACTCATACGCAGTTAGAAACGCCTGTGTGACAACTCTAGAACACCACAGCTAACAGGCTACAGCAAATACGACACCAGAAGTGAGCATGTCTTCAACCAAAAATAGGGCAACGGCAACTATAATGGACTCATTTGCTACAACCAAACCCTGCACTCCATTGCAAGCTGAAGCCCCCAGAATCGAAACTCCAAAAGCTGCAGAGGGCGACAATAAAGACGGACAAGTACTAGAAGCGATAGCGGCGCTGAGAGTGTTCATCGACTCCAAAATTGATGAGGTTAAATTGGACATGCAATTAATGTGTCAAGATGCTCGTAACTTGACAGAGAGAGTCACCAATGCTGAAACAACAGTCCTGGAAACAACAGAGAACATGGCAGACCTGAAAATTAGAGTTGCAGAACTCGAGAAAAGAGTTGCTACACTGGAAGCGAGAGCTGAAGATGCGGAAGGATGCGCAAGGCGTGGAAATCTCAAGATACTTGGAATACCAGAAGGACTGGAGGGATCCAACCCAACTAATTATGTGGAAACACTGCTACAGCAGGAAATGGGGGCAGGCCACCTGATGCAAGGCTTTGCAGTGGAAAGGGCCCATCAATCCCTCCAAAAGAGACCACCACCAGGTTCATACCCTCGCCCAATGATCGTGAAGATACTTAACTTTCAAGACAGGGAGACCATACTCAAACACTCGAGAGAGGGCGGAGCGATTGAACGCGACAATTCCAAGATAACCATATACCCTGACTATACACCAGCGGTACAAAGAGCTAGGAATTCCTTTGTTCCGATCAAGGCCAGGCTCAGGCAGCTGAATTTGAAATACCTGCTCCTATACCCATCGAGATTAAAGGTGATACATAAGGGGCGAGCTACAGAGCTATATTTTTAGAAACACCTGCTGCTGCCAACATGTGGATGGAGCACAACAACCTAGCGGATGGAAGAGAAGCAACCACCAGATGATCCCCAGCACTGAGAGCAATATCGCCATTTAGGGAACAGGACTACCCTTAGTCAAAATTGGAGGATTAACTCACGGATGCGACATGACCACCGAAATCACATACTACTAGCCGATTACTGGCATGGTTATGTAAGCATGAGCACCCATGACATCTGATCACTGGGCTTAAAGACAAAGATGGGTTGATACAAAACACACAACTAGCAATCAATTGCACCTTCGCAGCTTTCTACTCCAAATTATACTCCCACAACACCCTGGTTTCGCCAACTGATATACGAGACACATTAGAGGAGATAGGTCTCCCTAAGCTAAGCAAAACACAAAAGGGAAGCAATGGATGAGGCACTTACCACTGAAGATGTGACTGACGCAATCAGATCCCTGGCCACTTCCAAGACCCCGGGTAGAGTTCTATAAGGCCTATGAGCCTACCCTGGCCCTACTACTGTATGAAGTATTTAAAGAAGCGTACGAGTCTGGGACAGAAACATTAATAGTTCTGGTCCTAAAGCCAAATAAACCTGCAAATGACTGCGATTCATACCGCCCCTTGGCAATGCTTAATTATGACAGAAAAATATTGACCACCATACTGGCCAAGAGGTTGGCCAAAGTGGTGGGGAGCCTGATCCATGAGGATCAAAATGGTTTTGTACCGAGCTGTAACACTATGGCCAATCTACGCCGAATCCAACAAGTCATAGCACAAAACTCGGAGAGCAAGGAACACACAGCAATATCACTGGATGCTATTAAATCATTCGACTCCATATACTGCAAATGGCTCATTGAGGTACTGAGAGAATTTGGGTTTGGAGAGGGTTTTATTAGATTGATCAAAGTACTGTACAACGCCCCAATGGCTAGAGTGAAGACTGCGAGAACAGTGTCAGATGCTTGGGAAATACAAAGAGGCACCAGGCAGGGCTGCCCACTATCGCCCATGTTATATATCCTGGAACTCGAACCAATTGCAATGTATTTTAGGAAACAGTTCTTCGAGGCGGGAATACAAGTGAGCCAAAAATATAATGTAATATCAATCTATGCAGATGACGTCCTCTTATACATGAAAGACCCACACATTCATTCTCAACTGATGCTAGAGTTATTAGATAACTACGCGCAGGTATCAGGGATACAGTTCAGCAAGCAAAAATCCTGTGCATTCCCGGTGGTGGTGCTAAGGGAGGTGAAAGTGTCTGACTCACCGGAGATAGGAATCCGCTGGCAGATGGAAGCGTTTAGATACTTAGGGGTTAACATCAAACACACTCCAGAGCTCACACATGAGTGCAATACAGTGGCAGTAATAAAAGGGGTACACAACTCTATGAGGTTCTGGTCTAAGCTACCTCTATCAATGATGGGTAGGGCAGCAATCACCAAGATGATTATTCTCCCGAGATTCCTGTGCTATTTCCAGAATATATGCTATTACATAAGAGCAGCCATTTTTCAGAAAACTAGACATATGGCTGAGGGAGTTCTTGTGGGACACAACACGCCATAAACTGTCTCTGGCAGTACTGACCGTGCCTTATAAAGAAGGGGGTATACAGCTTCCCGACTTAGAGAGATACTACTTGGTGGCACAACTGAGTCATGTAACCAGATGGCTGTCCGATGAGACCACTACTGAAACAGGTCTCCTACAACACTTAGCAGCCCCAGTGCATCTCAGTGAAACCCGATGGTACCCACCAACCAGTTCAAGTGACACCCCCATGATTGTGACCCTGGGTAGACGTGTGTGGGATAGGATCAGATTGTTGCTCACCTGCAACACCCTTATTCACCAGACATCCTGATACTAGTGCACATCTGTAAGACACCTGCTGACCTTCCCATAACGAGGTACTGGGAAAGGTTGGGACTGTATGCTTGGGGAGACATGTATGAGGAGGGAACCTTCAGAGATTTTGAGTCACTCCAATCACAAGAGGGACTGCTGAAAGGTCAATTCATATAGTACCAACAAATTGGACATATGGCTAAAGGGAATTACTTGGCCGGAAGAGCCAACGCAGAACCACTTGCTGAAAGAGATTTGTAGCTTGAACGATGGCTGGAAACCGGTATTCAGACTTTACCGCCATCTAATAGATAGACCCCACCCCTGTAGTGCCACATTGAAGGAAAAGTGGGAGAAAGATGTGGGCGCCACTATCACTGAAAAGGAATGGGAAAGAGTATTGTCATACCCAAAAGAAGTGTCTAGAAATGCCAGATTTAGATTAATCCAGCTGAACGTCCTGTACAGGACTTATATGACCCCTCTTAGAGTGGCTGATTTTAGTAAACAAACAAGACCAACATGCCCCCGGTGTAATAGCGAAGAGGCGAGCTTGATGCATATGTTCTGGGGGTGCCGCAAGGTAATGGATTTTTGGGCTAAAATAGAACGCACCTGCAAAAAAGCAGGATTGAACAGATACGACTGGTCCCCAAAAGAGTGCCTAGTGGGCACACACCCCAGACTGAGCAAACAAACACATTGTAAATCTAACGGACATGGTGTTTATATTAGCAAAAAGGGCAATTGCACTGGCATGGAGATCACCCGCAGGAACCAACATATGAGAGATGGAGCAGCGAACTGATGCGCTGGACTACAGCAGAGACTACAGCCTGGAGTGCAGGAATCACTAGATCGGACAGTGATATGAGTATCACGTTTGAGGCATGGAAAGCACTAATAAGAGACATGTTCCCCCTGCGGATGATAAACCCCCCTGAGTCTGCTTGTACAATACTACACATGTGAGCTGCGACACAGAATGTGAATTGAAGAGCCCCCGTGCGGGGACTCCCCTAAAGGTGACTCTGCGATCTCTGAACCACTTCCCGACACTTGCAGGACGGCTATGTCCTAACCATGACTAGGAAGACAGTAACTGTTTAATGAATGTTAATCATCAACGTAGTAAGACCTATAACACAAAATGGTAACTACAGACTGCAATTTATTATTGAATATCTACTTACAAATGCAAATAAAAATATTTAGAAAAAAAAAGTAAATCACAAAAGACAGTCTAACAACACTACTAAATTGCAACCCATCCTGTAAAGGAATGCAGAAGACAGACTCTTTCTAAGAAGGAAAATGAATGCGCTCTGGATACCAACAGGAGGGTAGTTGGTATGGTAACCACAATAGTTTTTAAAGGTTCTTGGCCACAATGTTCCTTTTGCTGTAGATGTTCTTGGTGCTCAACAGGGGTGAGTCAGCCTTGCAGTTCGAGCCAGGAGTCAGCTGCGGATATCAGGCAGCAAGACGGTTCAGCAAACAAAGCTGGATGAATGGCTGCAGGCTGGCCTACATGGCGACTCGAGGGCAGGAGTCCTATCAGTGCTGATCGACTGTTTGAAAGCACTTATGATGCCTTGGGTTTCTTTCAGCGGCTGCAGCCTGACAGCACTCAGCGGTGCAATCGAGTGCGGATAATGAAACTCGACTGGCTGGAAAATGTCTTTTAAGGCGTATGCTGGTAGATGTTTGTCGATGCAATTCTCCCAGCTTCTTCACTGAGCTGGTTTCGTCCTTTAAGGTGGACGGCCCAAAGTTCAGGAGTGTGTTGCAGGTAGCTGCCTTGTCCTTGGTTACGGGTTTAGAGACCTTATAGAACTCCCTGTCCAGCGAGTTTTCTGCAGAGCCTAGTGGGGCACGCTGTATGCTTGTTGGGGACCAGTTCTGGAGCAGCTGGAGGGTCCTCCGAGTTATTTTCTTGCTCTGTTCCCTGGGAGGAGTTAAGGGCAGACATCTTGCTTCACTCTTTGGATGCTCTGGCCTTTCTTCAATGGAGGATAATTTAAGACAGACTGTACCTTCAGCCAGGGTCCAAAGATGAGTTCTTGTTATGGCTTCTTGTGAAGTCTTCACATCTACCAAAAGAGGAGCTCAGCCTTCTTTTAAAGCCAAGTGGGCCAAAGCGATTGGTGTAGGCTAATCCTACCTTAATGAACCAATCCTGGGGTCTCTGTCAACAATCTTCTTTATGCGTGAGTCATAACCAGAGTGCTTTGCAACAGGAAAGGTAAAGGGGTGAAAACAGGAACAAGGTCGCCCCAAGACTAATATGGTGGAACCCATCCCTCAATAGAAACATCTCTGGGCTCTCTCCCTTGTGCTCCTGAATCCCAACCATTGTTCAGTCTGTTTTGTTCAAAGAGTCTCTCTGGTTAATGGTCCTCTCTGTGTGGTTCCTGTTAAAGCAGCAGGTCTCCCTCTCCTACAAACCACATTCTCGTACCTTATGAATGGGGTCTCCCTACTGGGGTGGCCCACTGTAAAGAATGGACCCAGACATGACAGTTTGCTGCCATTGATACTGAGAGGTGGGAGCTGGCTTCAGGTTCACACAGTTGCATATGAAAGGTTGTTGGGTTTCCTGCCTCCTTTGTTATCCTCTGCAGTCAGGTCCTGTGTGGGCCCGTTTGAAGTAACCCCTGTCGGTATGACAACCTCTACCACCAGCTGTAGTGCTTAACAAAAGAGCAGGGCAAATCCATGGAGCCTTTGTCAGTTAATCAGGCTGACCGTGGCAGGGGGAAGGTTGGTCCCCCGTTTCCTGGAGAGGACATTGTGCACTCCACGGCTGTCACATTCCAGATAAATATGACAGGGGCAGACAGTGCCTATAGGCTTTGTCCAGCCCAAAGTACACAGGTCTATGCTTTTGTTGTGCTGTGATTATAAGAAACTGTGTGGATTAACCTCACACGATTTCCTGAGGTTGGTCTTCCATCATTCCATTTAATATAAAATGTCAAAAAGGCCAGGCGAGCACACACCCACTGTGCAGATGATCGAATTCCTCACACCACAGTAGAAATTAAACAGATCTGCCACAAAAGGTTATATTATGTTGATTTATACCGCACACTGCTACCACCTCCAGGTTCTTCAGTCTCAAGGTGCTCATATACACAAGAGACCAAGTACTGTAGCGATGAGGCGTTTGCGAAAAAATGTTTGACAATTCATGAGATTTTACATCTTAAAATCCTAATAGTATTCAATATCTTCCTCTACACGTTTCAAACACCTAATGTCCTTCAAAAGCTCCCATATTGTCTACCTACAAAGTAACAAATCCAATATAGTTCTTTGCCAAGTTATATTCTCTTGTTGAATGCAAATGCTAAAATATAAATCGGTTTCTACTAACCTTCACTCCATAGTCCAAATGATTGTAGTAAAATTGTACATTAGGCTTCCTACAAAGTAATGACAATTGTGTCAGACCTAATGTAAATATGCTCCTCCAAGACTGCATTGAAAACATTTACGATGTATAAACTGTGATACAATAATATGGACATTACTCCATCATGTAACATGATATTAAAATGTTCTCAGAATGGATCTAATCCTGGCCTGTCGGCAGGGCTTAATTTGTAAAAGTTAAAAAAAAAATAAGAGCCGTGGCGGAAACATTTTTTAACACGCACATGACGGCTGCTCCCCATGCTGTCAACATATATGGGGTTAAAGCTGCAACTCCCACCAGCTTATTTTTGTTGACTGATGTACTCACTACAGCAGAAGTGTGATTCACAAATGCCAATAAACTTACACATAAAATAGTACTCGCCATGTCTTGACATGAGACATGTTTAAGCAGGTCCTAAAACACAATCATCATTTACATTTTGCTCGGATTCTATGGGTGTTTTTAATGTGGCTGGGAGTTAAAATAATAAAGTTGCTAAAACACCTTACCATAATCAAACTGTGTCTGAGAAAATGAGTGCCGGGTCTCAGAAATAAGGCATGCAGTGATTTTACCGAATGGAAAATAATGAACATTTTTACCTAAACATTTTGAACGAAAAAATACCTATTGTTTTTAAATATATATATATATATTACATGGACGCAGCAGCGTCCATGTAGTTATGGTTAAGTTGGTGTTTCCATAGGAAGAGCATTTTTTGGGTGGCTTATAACTTCGCTCCCTCTGGACGAATCCTCACCAAACTTTGCAAAACAAGTATATGGCCCACTCTAAATTGTTTTGCAAAGTTTGGTGAGGATTCGTCCAGGGGGGGGCAAAGTTATAGGGGGCGTCCCAAAACTTTTGTTTTTTCCCATAGACATAATGGGAAAAAACTTTGCGCACGCCTACAGCCCAAACCGCTGGACGGATTTACACCAAATTTATGGCAGGAGCGGGGGCCTGGTCCCGAAAGTGTGCTTTTGCAAATTTGGTGTAAATCCGTCGAGTAGTTTTTTTTTAAATGACCAAAATGTAAGGCAAAAAAATTAGTGATATCTCTGTTCGCTCCACGGATGGATTTCCTGGTTTGCTCCGCGGACAGTGCCCTGATTGGCCGAGCGGCTTGCATGATGTCCACGGACATGCGACGTGTTCGTTGATTGGACGGCGTGGTGCGTGAAGCGCGTCAGATTTTCTGTGGCGCCCGCCATCTTGCATTCGCGGACAACTGTGGACAGCGCAGTGAAACTTGGATTAAAAATTGTATTTAGTGGAGTGTGTTGGTGTGTAAGAGTGTTTGGGGAGGGTGGGGGAGTATGAGATAGGTTCAATGTTCTGTTTTTTTATATGCTAGACACTTTTGTTGTGTTCGATTTGTCTGCGGACAACACGGCTGTTCTGAAATGTTCTATATAAACTAAATTGTGGGGTGTTTTGAGGATGGAGTATGTGTCCGTTTTGTTCGCAAGCAAGCTAAAACTGACCTAAGAACACTCGCGGTTTCCTTAAATGATCGTACATAAACAAAATGGGGGTGTCCTAGAGACGCTGTCCGTATTGTACTCTGGCAAGTTGAATGTGTTCTAAGAACACTTGCGGTGTCCTGAAATGCTCGGATTACTTACCGGTAATCTTCATTACTCCTAGTCCTACTCTTCCTCGTCACAGTACTAACGACCCTCCTCATCCTCCCTGCGGGGAAGGTCCCATGCTCCGGCTTGGTAATATGAAACAGTGATGTGGATGTGGGGGAGGAGTTATAGGAATTTAAAGAAATAGAAGAAGGTCCTGTGTCGGAGGCAGGGGCCTCATGAAGTAAGTACTGGGACAAGGAAGAGTGGACGTGGAGGTAATGTTTGCAATTAAACAAATTGGGGGTGTTCTGAGAACGCTGTTCGTATTGTTCGTTGTCAGGTTGAAAGTGTTCTAAGAACCCTCCTTATGTCCGTTGATATTACAATTTCCTATGGCCCTCACCCGACTTTTTGTCCACTAAACAAACGATAAATCAGGCTGCTGTACGTCGACATTATGTGATAATCCTATCACTTGCCCCATCGACCTGGCTGACCTGCTTTTGCGACACTAAATCATATCTCCCGCCCCCTAAGCCTGACATTATCAAAGCATTCATATTCCACGTCTCTCTCCGTGACGGAAACAGTGATTTAAAAGCAAACAGCAAGATTGTACATTTCGTAAAGTACTTTTATTTGACATCAAATGTTTAGAGAATATTCAGCGATTTGCATTTGTCTTGGCTGTCGATCCGCAAAAGTTCATCTTGAGTCACGCGCTGTTCCTTTGCGGTACACAGGGTGTTGGTTTATGATAAAAGAAGCACTATGGTCCCACTGATAATCGGAAGGCTGTTCCAACAACAAGGCATTAGACCACCATAATGGTTGGTATGTTGCTTCTGACCGCTAGTACCGCGTAAGGGCATATTGGTCCTTGGCGATTGTCCCATAAAATGGTGAGGGTCATGAAGTTGTTTAGAAGTAGCTGCACCTGGCAGTTAAAAAATCCGTCCGCCGGGGTCTGAAAATCGTGGCATGGACAGTACGGAAGGACATACCTGTTTTAAAAAACATAAATTAGTCTCACCAGCCAATCTTCATTAAAAATATTCATTTTATTTATTAGGGCGTGAAACTATTTGCTAGCGAGGATAGTGCAACAGAGTATGTTAACTTATTCCCATTAACCCACCCTCTGTCCTCTGCCTTTTTCAGAGCCCTCTAAGCGACAGGGGACCAATTTGGCAGTGATAGTGCGCGGTAGAAAACACTATGCCACATTGAACGAACAAGTACAACTTAACCGGGCTTTAACGCCATGCTATTGTTATTATATTCCGGTATAAAATAATCTAAACCGTGCACTGCTAAGACTAACACCCAGGACATCAAAGATGACATCACAAATGTCATTGATGACATCACTGATGACATCACATGTGTAAGTACTTTTCATGAAATATGTGTACAAGGGATTCTTATTATAATGTTGCGAAAAAAGTGTCAAGGATCATTGCAATAAATATCATACCCTAATTAGTGCTTTAGCATACTATTATGGGGTTCTATCTAGTATACTAAGCTACTAATGCAGAAACATAGCATTGTGTGCAGCGTACAAGATGAAGGTATAATATTCGTAATGTTAATATGTTGAATAATGAAATGATAATTGTTTTCTTAATAGATTTGTGTGTACTGTGAAATATGTAATAAGTAGCTAATAAAACCCATGTATTACATAATTGCATTACTATAGAGAAAACAGAAAGAGACAACAACACATACCAATAAACATACACATAGGGTAAATAGCAGCTTTGAAACAGAGAAATCATCATTTATTTGCTTGAAAATAATGCTGTCTTTAAATCTTGTGGCTTCCCCTATGTATATGTTTCATATGATGTGACTGGACTCTAAGGGAACTACTATAAGAACCTATTTGTAGGATACGTCTACAAATAAAATGCAATTTTTAGTTTCTGACTGTTACTGAAGAAAACCATGTAGCCTAGATATGTCAGCAAAAGAAAAAAGAGTGAGCCAGAAGAACACTTGCGGTGTCCTGAAATGTTCGAAATTAAACAAAATGGGGGTGTTCTGAGGACGTTCTCCATATTGTGTGACTGCTTAGCTGTATGCAATGAGGGAATGGCACCAAGAGTGACGTGGAAATGGTAGAAGGGCTGTCCAAGAGTTACGCGGTCCGCGGACACCGCGGCTGTCCGTGGACAGGGCATGCTACATCTGGGGTTTTCCAGCAAATCCAGCATGGAAAGAAGACTGTAGCGATCATCCAATCAGATGTTGAGGTTGTGGATTTGTGTTGAAAGAGACTGTGTGTAGTGAAGATGGCAGAAGTGGAGATGTCAGGGTGTTGGTGCTCGGAGATATGTTTGTGCATGGTTTACAACAGTATGCTCAATGCTGGCATGTTGCAAAGAATTTTGATGTTAAAGGAGTGGAGGTTGTGTGGAGCACTGTGCCTGATTGCAATGTAGAGGGAATTGTACAAGTTTGTGAAGATATGGGCAGGTTCAAAAGTCCCCATGTGGTAGTTTTGCACTATGGTGCTTTCCGTTTGGGCTATGTCAGTGCCCCTACTTTGTTGGCAGATTTAGAACACTTGGTTCAAGCAGTAATGAACATCCTTCCAAATGCCAAAGTATTTTTTCTGGTTTACTACCTAGGGCAATATGGAACAATAGTTCCGTTTTTTGTCCTCAGCAAAACAATGCTAGGTGTGTAATCAACCGAGGCATGTGTGCCTTCATGCTTAGAGCTGGTATGCTCTTCTGTAATAATGAGAAAATTGATTCCAGTAATGCTGTTTATTTTAAAGAAGATGGCATTTCCTTATCTTTTATGGGAAATGCCATGCTGTTTTGGAATGTAAGGGTTGCTTTGGAGAAGGTTATGTGAAGATTTTAGGAGTAAAGACAGAAAAAAAGAAGAAAAAAAAATACAAAATAACAGGTGTGTCAAGCATCTGCAAAAAAAACAAAAAAATGGCTCTTTTCAGAGCCAACCTCCAAGGGGAAATGGGGCACACTATTTAAATTTACATTCACCACGCTCAGATTTTCGATATGTCCGCGGACATGGCGGTAGTCCGCGGACATTGAAATCACTAGCTAGGGGTTCAGTATGTTCTATGTTACATGTATTTAAAGTCAGGGATATTATGGTTAAGTTGTGCTACTAAAAACCTATGAAATTCAGTCAAAAAACTTTGTTAAAGGGACATTATGGTTAAGTTTCGCTACCAAAAACCTATGAAATTCATTGAAAAACTTTGTTAAAGGGACGTTATGGTTCAAAGTAAAACCGAAAAACACCTGAAATTCGGCAGTTATGGTAAGATAAGCAACCACAACTCGTGCCACCGTGCACTGCTAACACTAACACCCAGGACATCAAAGATGACATCACAAATGTCATTGATGACATCACTGATGACATCACATGTGCATTTAATTTTCATAAAAACTCTGTAGAAGGGATTCTTATAATGCTGACCAAAAACTGTCATGGATCATTGTGATAAATATCATGAGCTAATTAGTGCATTAAGCAATGCATTGATATAAATAGCATTCTATTATGAAGTTCTATCCAGTATACTACGCTACTCATGCAGAAACATAGGCAGTGTGTGCAGCATACATGATGAAGGTGCCATATTCATAATCTTGCCATGTTGAATAGTGAAATGATAACTGCTTTCTTATTAGAGTTTTGTGTACTGTGAAACATGTAATAAGTAGATACCAAAACCCACTTAATACATAATTATTACAGACAAAACACAAAGAGACAACAACACATACAAATAGGAGTATATACAGGGACAGTGAAGTAAACAAAAAAGCAGAAGCAGTAGCAGAAAGAGTTCATAACCTAACTGATTTTCTTTATGCAGAGACACTATTGCTCTGTTTCGAAGCTGCTACTTACCATATGTATGTGTATCACATGATGTGACTGCACCCAAAGGAAAGGAGAGTGAGTGTAATGTATACAAATATGAGCATATACAGGGAAGGTAGAGTAATAAAACTAAAACTGTGAGAAAGTGCTGATAACCCTAATGATTATCTTCATGAACAGAAAGGATTGCTCTCTTTCAAGCCTGTGTCTTCCGCTATGTATATGTTTCATATGATGTGACTTGACCCTAAGTCTACAAATATAGTTCCTTTTCAATTTTTACTTCCTGACTGTTACTGAAGAAAACTATGTGGCCTAGATATGTCAGTAAAGGGAGAAAAGGGAGAGCCAGACATGTGATGTCATCAGTGATGACATCAATGACATTTGTGATGTCATCTTTGATGTCCTGGGTGTTAGTGTTAGCAGTGCACGGTGGCACGAGTTATGGTTGCTTATCTTACCATAACTGCCGAATTTCAGGGGGTTTTCGGTTTTACTTTGAACCATAACGTCCCTTTAACAAAGTTTTTTCACTGAATATATATATATATATTGGTGTCGGGTAAGGAGTTAAAAACGGGCAGATAAGGGGTTGGGGTGGGACTCCAACACTCTGTGTGTTCTCATTCTGCTCGATCTCTCTTCTGCCTTTGACACTGTCAACCATGCCATCATGCTCAACCGTCTCCGTGATAACCTGGGTATCACTGGTCAGGCTCTGGCTTGGCTGACCTCTATCCTTTCCAATCGACCCTCCCAGGTCCAACTGGGGTCGTTCCTCTCTGACATATTCTTCTCTACCTGTGGTGTCCCCCAGTGATCTAATCTCTCTCCCTGGTTTTTCAACCAGTATCTGGCACTCCTTGCCCACCGCATCGCCACTCTCTGCCCCAACTTTCAGTGCTATGCGGACGATACCCAGCTCATTTTCAGGCTACCCTCGGCCTCCTCCTCTCCTTCCCTCATCTCCGACTGTCTGTCTGCTATCCAGGAATGGTGTGCCACCAATGACCTCTGCCTTAATGCCAGTAAGACTGAGATTCTACTCATCGGCACACCCACTCCCTCCTTCCCTGCAGCGCTCTGGCCAGCCTCTCTTGGCCCGCTTCCTGCTCCTACTTGCAAGGCAAAAAAACCTCGGGGTCATCTTCGACTCCACACTCTCCTTCTCTCCTCATATATCTGACGTCTCTAAGAAGTCACACTACCAGCTGCACCTCCTCAGAGGTATTCTTCCCTTCCCCCAGAAGCTCACGGTCTCCAGAGCCCTGGTTCTCTCGAAGCTGGACTACTGTAACAGCCTCTCTCTTAATCTGCCTGCCTCCACTCTCCGCCCTCTGCAACTCATCCAGAACAGGACTGCAAGACTTGTCCTTGGCCTCAAGCCCAGGCACCGTATCTCTCCAGGACTGAAATCTCTACACTGGCTCCCTGTGGCAACGAGGATTAAGTTCAAAACCCTCTGCATTGTCCACAAGGCCTTCTGGGGCCTGGGGCCTAAATACCTTCAACTCTCTCTTCCTAAATATCTTCCTTCCCGAGCCCTTTGCTCATCTGTCTCCAACTCCGTCAGGGTCAGCCGCTTCTCGAAGCAACGAGCTGGGGGTAGATCTCTCTCTGCGGCAGGGGCCTCCCTCTGGAACAGCCTTCCTGTCTCCCTGAAACTTGAGGAGAACCATCTTCGGTTCCGGAAGCACCTCAAAACCTTCCTCTTTGCTTCTGCTTTCTCTCTCCCTCTCCCCTGCTAAATTCTTCACTGAAACTGCACTGAACCTGCACCTGGGCCGCTCTCACTGACCTCGGTCCTTGGCCCAGCCACTCTCCACTTGCACTGCCTCCCTGGCAACCCCTGCACTGCGGAACTGTCTCTGCATCCCTACAGCCCCCACCTCCCAGCACTTGTCTGCACTTAATTTGCACTTGCCACCAGATGGCCCTATTTATATATATTTTTTTTTATTCTACTTACCCTGTTCAGCACTTCCCACTCTCCCCTTCCCCTTGCACTTTTTCCTTTGCCCCTACCCCTGCACTTGCGCGATCTGAATGACACCTGCCCTAGTAGGATCGTTATCTGTCTTCCCCTCTGTTCCCCCCTCCCTGCCTCGCCGCGCCTTGAAACACTTGTGTATAGGCGCGTTACAAATGCCATATCATATCATTATAAACAAATGGAAATGGGGAGCTTGGGGAACCCCCCCAAATAAATAAAAACATATTTTTAAAAAATTGGTATTTCTTTTGTTGAAAATGTTTAGTTAAAAAAGTTTTCATTCTTTTTCAATAAGGTAAAATCACATGTAACCCAGAAATAAGTGGGGTGACCTGACAAACACCCCCACACATTAAGCACTGCCTATAGGGTAAATATCCCATTATTTTATAAGTCTCATTCAGTTAAGGAAGAGGTGATTTTTACAATAAATAGTCTAAATCTCTCTCTAGATATGTTTAAGTTGCTAAACTCATAGGAAGACCACTTTTTGGGTGGCTTATAATTTTGCTCCCCCTGAACCAATCCTTACCAAACTTTGCAAAGAATGTATATGGCCCGCTCTGGAAAGTTTGGAGAGGTTTCGTGGAGGGCGGGCAAAGTTATAGCAGGGGTCCCAAATTATTTATTTTTTCCATAGACTGAATGGGCAAAAACTTTGCGCACGCCTACAGGCCAAACTGCTGGGTGGATTTTAACCAAGTTTGCAGCCGGAGCATGGTCTTGGTTCCGAAAGCGTGCTTTTGTGTGTTTGTTGGAAATCCGACCAATACTTCTGTTGCAAAGAACTGAAATGTATGCCTCAAAAATTGTGTGATATCTGGCTCCACTCCACTGACCCATTTCCCTGTTCGCTCCACAGAAAAAAGTCTCATTGGCTTGCAGTACGCCGTGATGTCGCCGAACATTGGATGCGGCCGGTGGTTGGCAGGAGGGAAGCATGCTGTGCGTCAACATTTTTAGGAAACGCCGCCGTGGTTTATCGGAGGACAGTGCGGCGCCGGAAGGGCCTGGAAAACATACTTTACGCCATGTGGTGGTGGGAACAAGGGATGGAAAGGGTGGGAGAGTGACAAGTGGTGCATCTGATATATCTCATTGGGTGCAGAAGACGGTGGTGTGCCTGCAGTATCTGTGCATATTGCGCCAAATCGTGGGTACCTCCACAGGTGGCTACTTTGTGTGGTGAATGCAGACGGACTGAGTTACGGCATGATAGCTGGTGCTGCAACCTCTTTCCATGGTGACTGATGGCAGATCAATGGCAGAAGGGGAGTGAATTGCACAGGACATGAACATTTTCACATACAGTGTACTATCGTGTGTTGCGTATGGTAAGGCCGTAGCCCCTTTGATGTATGGGTGGAGTCCTTCACCGGCAACTATGTGCCCTGGTTGCATGTAGATTTCATATTGTTTCCTTGTGTGTGTGGTTTATCAACATTGCATACACTGTTGGTTCCATGGGTGTGGAGATTCTTAGCACATCCAACAGTGTGCACCCAAGAGCCTAGGCCATGCCGACAGCCACCACAACATAATGCAGCCATGCAGGTATAACTCTCCATCTCTTCGATAGTGGAGACCTTTGAAGAATGGTTGTGTATCATATTTTAGACTTGGTAGAACACCCAAAGTGAGGTGATATGTGTACATTACCATAAGGTGTAGGCCATTGCACGTGTTGCACATTAGGGAGCCACATGTGAGCATTTGCATTTGCTGTGGTTTGCAATTCATAGGACCCTTGCTGTAGGAAGTGCTTTCAGATATTGTGCCATGAAAATAAGTCATCAGCATCATACATTTAAAATATGGACAATGTACACAGCCACCCACATACCGTTCACCACACCCAACACAACGTCATGCAGCCATGCATGGAAACATGTGGCCAGGGTGAAGGTTGGCAGGCTCAATTGCAGATGGGGCGTGCATTGCACAATACATGAACATTTTCACATACAGTGTACTATGGTGTGTTGCATGTGGTAAGGCCGTAGGCCATTTGATGTATGGGTGGAGGCCTTGCACCGACAACTATGTGCCCTGGTTGCATGTAGGTTTCACAATGTTGCCTTCTGTGCGCGGCTTATCAACACTGCATACACTGTTGGTTCCATGGGTGTGGGGATTGTTAGCAAATCCAACAGTGTGTAGTCCATGGCTGGACCTGATGGAGTGAACCGTCCTGCAGTGTGTCCAGCGGGTGCAGTGTTGAAGTACTGTGTGCTTAGAAGTGGATAGGGTTGAACTGCATATTTTATCGTCTTAGGTACTGTCCATTGCATGGAGTGCGGACTACTGTACTGCACCATGAAGTATTGGTATTGTAAACTTAATAAAGTGCTAGAAGCAGGGCCACTGTTGTGAAGATTTTGTGGTTGGGTTGGCAGTAATACAATGCTATGTGAATAGAAGTGGGTAGGGTGCCGGACACTGTGGTATGTTTGTGGATTCTGGTAACTGTTACATGTGTGAATGCATCGCTGTATTATGGTGTGGGGGTTGGGTAGAATTGTTGCTGCCTATGTTACGTTTGTGGTTTGTGGTACTTGGCCACATGTTCACCTACATGGCTTTGTTATGTTGTGCTGGGTGTGGGCAAGGCCTACACTGTTGAATGCATGGCAAAAGGCCATAGGCCGTAGGCCATGCATTCAAGAGCCTAGGCCTTCACCACAGCCACCACAACATAAAGCAGCCATGTAGTTTTAAGTCTGCATCTCTCCGAGGGTGGTGACTACTAGGAATGGTTGTGGAGGACATTTTAGAACTGGTAGAACAGCAGAACTGAGCTGATATGTGTACATTACCATATGGGTAAGTTACTGCACTTGTTGCACATTAGGGAGCCACATGTGACCACTTGCTTGTGCTATGGTTTACCCTTTATAACACCCATCCTATGTTACATTTGTGGATTGTGGTACATGGCCACATGTTCGCATTCTTGGCTCTATTATGTTGCGGTGGGTGCAGGCAAGGCCTACAATCTTGGGTGCATGGCCATAGGCCATAGGCCATAGGCCATGCACCCAAGAGCCCAGGCCTTGCCGACAGCCACCACAACATAATACGGCCATGCAGGTTTAACTCTGAATCTCTCTGATGGTGGAGACCTTTGAAGAATGGTTGTGGATGACATTTTAGACTTGGTAGAACACCCATGGTGTAGGTCATTGCACGTTTTGCACATTAGGGAGCCACATGTGAGCATTTGCATTTGCTATGGTTTGTCCCTTATAAGACCCTTGCTGTAGGAAGTGCTTTAAAATATTGCACCATGAAAATAAGTCCTCAGCATCACACATTTCAAATATGGACAATGTACACAGCCATCCACATAACGTTCACCACACCCAAAGCAACATATTGCAGACATGCATGGAAACATGTGGCCAGGGTGAAAGTTGGCATGTTCAATTGCAGATGGGGAGTGCATGGCACATGACATGAGCATTTAAACACCGGGTGTACTACAGTACATTGTGTGTGGTGAGGCCCTAGTAACTTGGATGCATGGTTGGAGTGCTTGCACTGACAACTATGTGGCCTCCTTGCAAGGAGGTTTGCCATTATTGTTTTTTATGTGTGGTTTGTGAGCATTGCATACATTGTTGTTTGCATGGGTGTGGTGATTGTTAGCACGTACTACAGTTTTTAGTCCATGGCTGGAACTTATGGTGTGAACACTCCTGCAGTGTGTCCACTGAGTGCTGTGTTGAAATACTGTATGTACAGAAGAGGAAAGGGAAAGGGTTACTGGAGTGCTGGGAGGAAATAAATATTGCTACCTCTACTTAGTGGTGATGGGTGCTGCTCTGGGTGAATCAGTATGCTGAAATCGTGGATACTTTGAGAATTTTTAACTCGAGGTGCTTACAAATCACACGAAACTTGTACTCCGAGTGTGGAACGGTACATATGGAGTGCTGTACAGAAATGATAGTGCTCAATGCAGAGGTCATGGATGTGATTGCTGCATGCCTGTGTCACTATTTAATAGTACCTAATGAGGGAATGCTGCAAAAACAATAGTGGAAAGGGAAGAAGGACTGTCCCTGCTTTACTGGGGCGTGTCCCTCGCTGAAGCTGGGAAAGCGCATGGGCCACATCCTGCCATGGTGGGCATGGTAATGGACTGTGGGGACAATCCAATCAGGTGTTCAGGGTGTGGTTCACAGGAAGAGGCAGTACTATTTTTTCCTAATACTCTGTGTAGTGAAGTTGGTAGAGATGGAGAGACGCACAGTGCTGATCGTGGGTGATACCTTTGTGCAAGATCTGCCGTGCAAAGAGGCGTTGCTGCTAATTTCAGGTTGGAAGGAGTGCAGTTTCGGTGGGATGGTTCACCTTTGCAGATATGTGGCCTCTGTTGCAACTGTCAATGTTGTTGTGGTGCATTATGGAAGTGTACATTTGGGTCAAATGTTGTGTAGATGTTTTCTACATCACCTGAAGAAGTTGATCAATGCAGATTTTACCACTGCCAAGGTCGTTTACTCATGCATACCACCAAGAGGAGTATGGGACCATGCTGGTGTGGTTTGTCCCCAGCCAGAGCTCGGAAGGTGTCTTATAAACATAAGCATGTGTGTGTTTATGTGCTCTGATGTTACTCTCCCCTGATATCCCTGGGGGCATCTGGAAGGCTCTGAGATCTGGAACCCTGGATGCGTAGTTGCCCAGTGCTGAATAATGAATCTTAATTATATGTAGGGTGAGCTATCCGTCCTGCGTTTCTTGTGCAGGGGCACTTGACGTTTGTTGGTGATCTGCCCGAGTTGCTTTACTGTTGCAGCACACCTTCCTTGGGCCCAGGCCTGCTGTGACCCCGAATCTGCTTGTAGGCAGGTAGGTGTGTCAATTGTAAATCTTTGTTCTGTTTATGGAGGGAATTGGTTAATGTCTTTATCTCCTTTTTTCAGGTGCGAAGGTCTTGATGCTGGCATGCCGGATGTAGAGGCACGTTTTCTAGGTAAGAGAAACCGCAAAGTGCAGTGGTGTCGTTTAAAGCAAAACTTTGTTTTCTTCTCCTTCTCCTCACAGGCCGCTGTGGTGCTGTGAGTGGATGAGAGCGCGATGAAAAACAGGCCCCTGGAATCCAGGTAAGTACAGCGCTGTGCGGTTGTTTAATATTGAAAGCGAACCTGAACTTGTCTCTTCCTTTGCAGATATTGCTGTGGTGCTCTGCATGGAAGCGTGGCGTAGCGCGATGGAATTCTGGTAAGACTGATGGAATCGATGTTTTGGAAGCGCGTGTTCTAATATTGTTTTTCCCTTTCTCGTTATTGCATGTCGCAATGTTCAAACAGCAGCTGTGGTGGTGGTTCACCGGAAGTCCTTAAGCTAGTACTAATAGGTGAGTGATGTTTCTTCTTCTCTCGGTTTCCACAGATGGCAGCCCAATTGAGATGCTGAGTGCTGGATGGTGTTTTCTCAGGTAAAACAGAATAATCTTGTTCTTGTTCTTGCAGGATTACAGGAAGATTCTGAAGACCAGGATCTGGACAGGGTGAGCGTCACGCTGCTGGTTGCACAATAACACGAAGCGTGTTCTGCAGTCAGGGTGTGGTTTATATAGCCCAGGTAAAGTAGTACCAGGGACAGTAGTTCCAGGCCTGCCACACTCATAACACTAGACCGCATGGCTTGGTTCTTAGAACTAGACTGTGTGGGTGCTTCCATGTTGGATTTAAAGGCCCATGCACATAAATGGGACCTAGTTTGAACAACCCTTCCTTCCTAAATATGAGCCTGGTGCCTAAGGCACCAGAACTGGATCCAGGAGCCCTTTTGCAGTGGTTTTAAGGCCCTCAATGTTCTGATGGGAGCCTGCATGTGGCACAACTTGTGCCCCCTCACAGTGGTCATGACAACTGATGGGATGTTCTCCACCCACTATGAGACCTTGAAGTCGCAAAATATGCACTGTTTCTAGGCAAATGGCATTTGTATGGCAATGCCATTTTCTTTTACACTGTGAAAGAAGCGTTGACCAGCATTTGGTAAAATTGTGAGGAGAAGCAAACAGAAAGTCATATAAAGAGAAAAACAAAAAAAGCATTTGCAAGCACGTAATCAAAACCCGAAAAAAAATATATATTTTCTGAGCCATGACTAAAGACCCAATCCCCTACCCTGTTTGAAATCCCCCCCCACCCTCCCATTCCTAGCACGATAACTCAGTGGATTCTGTGGTAGTTTCAGGATTACATGTGCCACATACAGGTCTTTTCAGGATGGCAAGCATGGAAATGGGACTGTGGAAGCTGAGGCATTGCTCAATAAAGTTTCTGGTTGTGGTGTGTATGCAAAAACTGTGGCAGAAGGTCTATTTGTACAGAGAAATGCAGAAGGCTATGGTTGAAGTGTGTAAGGTAAGGGGCAGGCATCCTGTCTGTATGCATGTACTGTATATACTTGTTTAAAGTTGCTAAGATACATTCAGTGCTGCTTTTGTGCGATATTTTTGCAAATTTTGTAGGAAATGGGTTACTGCAGAAATAAAATCTTTGAGGAGTGCAAGGTAAGTGGCAGGCATCCTGTTATTCATGCAATGTGTGTATGGTAAGATATGTTATGGTATGATATAGCATTTATACCACTCCTATGTACAAGTGTTTCAAGGCGCGTCGAGGAAAGGGAGGGGGAACAGAGGGGAGACAGACACAACGATCCTACTAGGCCAGGTGTCACTCAGATTGTGCAAGTGCATGGGTAGGGGAAAGGGAAAGTGCAGTACATGGGAAGTAGAATAAATAATAGATACAAATACTAGCTGCTGGTGGCAAGTGCAAGGATAAGTGCAGACATCAGGTGGTGGTGGTACTGTTAGAGATACACAAAACAGTCTCCAAGTGCGGGGGTTCCCAAAAAGGCAGTGCAGGAGTGCGACTGGCGGGGGAGGTGGCCTGGGACTGAGATTAGAGGGTGGCCAGGTAACCAGTGCAGAATCAGTTTCAGCCAGGAAGTCAGCAGGGTAGAGGAGGAGAAAAAGCAGAAGCAAAGAGAAAGGTTTTGAGGTGCTTCCAGAACTGGAGATGGTTCTCTTCAAGTTTCAGGGAGGGAGGGGGGCTGTTCCAGAGGGAGGCCCCTGCCAAAGAAAGATCTAGCAGCAACTGCTTGGAGAAGTGACTGACCCTGACGGAGTTGGTGGAGGATGAGCGAAGAGCTCGAGCAGGGAGATATTTATGAAGTGAGAGTTGAAGGTATTGGGGCCCCAGGGTCCAGAAGGCCTTGCGGATAATGCAGAGGGGTTTGACCTTAATACTCACAGCCACTGGGACCCAGTGCAGCCATTTCAGTCCCGGAGAGATACGATCCCTGGGCTTGAGGCCAACGACAAGTTGCGCAGTCCTGTGCTGGATGAGCAGTGGGCAGAGAGCAGAAGCAGGCAGATTTAGAAAGAGGCTGCTGCAATAGTCCAGCTTAGAGAGAACAACATCTGTGGAGACAGTGAGCTTCTGGGAACTTGGTTTAGGTTGTTAAAATACATTCAGTGCCGGTTTTGGTGCAATATTATTACGATTTATGTAGGAGATGGGTTAGTGTGGAAATAAATTTGTAGTATTGTCGGAAGGAAAGAAGAGAGTTCCTGTTTGTATGTTACAATGGGTGATATGGGTAAATGAAAACGTTGAAAGCATTTACCATCAAAGTGCCACTTGATGGGAGAAAAAAACAGTATGTTTTTGAAATATGTAATGGACGTTCAGTGGGGATACCATGCTCCGAGGCACGTATAACAGAGTTGTAAACATACTGCAGAAAAACTATTCATAACTCTACTTTGTGGTGATGTGTGGCCATGTGGATGTATGTGGATGCAGAAATCTTGCATAGTTTTACTGAACTTTCTACCGGATGTACTGTCAAATGATACGACACTTGCAGTCTGAATGTGTAACGGTACATATGAAGTGTTGTACAGAACTGTCAGTATTAGATGCTGATGTCTTGGATGGGATTGGTGGAAGTGTGTGTGACTATTGAACAGTACCCAATGAAGTAGTGCTGGAAAAAAAATAGTGTAAAGGGAAAGACTGCTCCTGCTTTAATGGGGCGCGGCCTTTACGATACTTGGGGAAGCGCACAAGCCACATTCTATGCTTCTCACCATGCTGGCCAATGGAAATGGGACTGTGGGGATTATCCAATCAGGTACTGAGGGTGTGGTTTACAGGAAGGGGCGGCAATACTATTTTTCATTACTCTGCGTAGTGAGGCAGGCTGTCATGGAGAAACACATTATGTTTGTTTTGGGTGATGCCTTTGTTATAGATCTGCACAAATATGCCCACGAAAGACACTTTGATGGCAATTTTGGTTTGGAAGGAGTGGACGCATTGTGGTGCGCAGCCCATGTAAGCAGTTTCTGCATTATGCTTGAACTCTGCAGACAAGTGGCCAGTTTCGCTACATTGTCATTGTCATTGTGCATTATGGCGGCATGCATTTGGGTTACATGTCTTGTTCACGTTTGTTCCATCAACTGAAGAGGTTGATGAATGCAGTGAAGAAGCTTTTTTTCCACTGCCAAGGTGGTTTTCTCAGCCATACCACCAAGAAGAGTATGGGACTATCCTAATGTATGTTGCTCCCAGCCAGAGGCTGGACGGGGTCTCATCAACAGAAACGTGTGATTATTTTGTGCGCTCGTGGGATGTTCTTCTGAAACAATGACAGCATTACTTCTTGAAATGCTGTGCTTTTCCAGGCAAATGGCATTTCTTTGTCAAGCACTGGTGATGCTCTTTTGTATGCCCATCTACAGGAGGCATTGAAAGCTTTACTGTAAGAATGTGAGGAGGAGAAGAAAATCCTATAAAAAAGGAAAATAAAGGTTTCTCTAGATCCATCTTAAAAAAAAGGCTCTTTTCAGAGCCACCACTGAAGACAAAATCCCCTACCCTTGTTGCAATTTATTCCCCCACGCACACACAGAACACGAAAGCCACATCCAGGACTTTTGAGGATGGCAGGCATGGAAATGGGACTGTGGAGGCTAAGGGATTGCGCAATAACTTTTCTGGGTGTGGTGTCTACGCAGAGGAATGTTGTACAGAACTGATAGTGTCACATGGAGAGCTCTGTACTGTTATTGGTGGATGCGTGTGTGCCTATTTACCAGTACTGAATGAGGGGGTGCTGGAAAGAAGATAGTGGAAAGGGAAGAAGGACTGTTACTGCTTTACTGAGGCACGGCCTTCACGGTACTTGGTGTAGCGCAAGTGCCACATACTACCGTTTTTAGCGTGCTGCCCATGAGATTGGGACAGTGGGGATTATCGGAACTGAGGGTGTGCTTCACAGGAAGGGGCGTTAATACTTTTCTCCATTGCTGTGCATAGTCAGCCGGGCTGACATGGTTGACATTAATGTAGCATAGCAGAAATTGTTCCAAAATCAATTACAGCTCCAAGCTCTGTGGGCCGCTACTGTGTTCTGAAAAGCTACAAACAGAATGTGGAGCAGTTCTGGTGTGTGATCTTTTGTAATGCTGCTGCGGAGACCTTGCAACTGGCATAGAGGCCTACATCATTGAACCAAATTCATACATGTGCAATGGCACATTGTGGTCTGTTTGTAAGCATATCATTTCCAACTAACACTCCATAGATGGCAGAACATTGTATTTTTCCACTGTCCGAGGGTCCAGATCGTGTCTGCGACATAAGGGGCGCATGGTGATGTCGCAAATGTTCTCGATTGGGATGGATGTCCACAGAACACATTTTGGGCAGAATACTTTGTGTGCATAAGTTACCTATGCACACCGTTGGGATCTCTGGACTGATTAATAATGCGACACATGTGCACCAACCATTGTGGGATATGCTGGGTGTTGTAGGGTAAAGCAGATGGGATGTTTATGTGTACAGCTACCTGTAAGACGTGAGTGGGCGCCTCAAACTATTTAAAGTTTGTCTCAAGTTTCTTCACATATGCTGGACAGGGGCAGTGTTACCAGGAGACAGATGGAGAAATGCATGCGTGTACTTGTGCAACGGACAAACGTCCGCTCCCACAACTAGTTATAGGTGGTTCACAAGGTGCGGACATGCAGTTCAAACAGCATGGTATGGATGCCTCCATTGTGATTGCGGATAAGCCGGGCAGGTGCGGTGTCCATAGGACACCTCCCTTTTGCTTAATTGTGGTCATTCCCACCAGTACTGTGAGCCACTGAGTCATGAAGGGATTTTAAAAACAAAGGAAAAGCCACATACACACTCAGGAAAAATTTACATATCAATCTTCATTTGCACATATTCATAAATACTATTAAGAAAAGGAACGGGGTAGCAAAAGTGGATCAATATTGTGGGAAATTGGGGCTTTGTACACGTTGGTCGTGAGGGCAGGGAGGGATTGAGGCATCATCGAAACGTCTTTGATCATATGGATTTTGAGGGGATGGCGGGATATGAAATGGGGAAGGGGTACACATGCAGGCCGGGCAGTGGTATTTTATTTTGTCCATAATATGTCCTTGTACGTAATATTTTAAGGCAGCAAAATTGTTCACCAATTCTTCCATTTTGGCTTCCAGGCTGTCCAGTTTCCTACAGAGTTTCGTTCCTTTCCTGTGTCCGTATGCTGTTGTGGAAGGGATGCTGCTTGTGCTGCCTTCCTTTCCTTTCCAATATGTTCTCTTAAAGAAAAAGTAATCTGTTAGGTGTACATGAAGCAATAGATATTAAATATTTTACGTTTCAGACTGCGGTGCATGCCAATGGGGTTACTATTGTAAGTCATGAGGGAAGTTTTCTTCCAGCCACTCTAAGGTGCTTGCCATGCTGCGTAAAAAAAGAAACATGATGCCTCTCTACTATTGTATACTGCACCATCTGTGCAATTATCAGAGAAACTTTAGTGTGCTTACTACATTGTAGTGATGCTCTGGTCTCAGTACTTTCCAGTCCTTACTCTGCCCGTTTGTTCTTTCTTACCATGTAAAGTAGCAGGGTGGTAAGATTCTTGAAGGCAGACATCACTTCTCTTGTTGGTGCATTATGTTATTGTGTACTCCCTATGCTTTTGTACTGTTTGCTTCATACGTACACACTTTGCAGACCTAATCTATTTTCCCTTGCAATTCTTGTACATTAGTGCTGTTTGTATATGGTCCTTGTGCTTGCTGAATGGTACCACTTCGTAAGAGAGCCCCTGCCTTTCTGAGCAGGTTGGATGCCACCCGAAGTCCGCAACCAGATGCTTAGTCCGCGACTACTGTGAGCATTAACATGATGCCAGCAGGTGAAGTGTGTTGTACAGTACATCTTTACAAACTAAGGGTAATCTGGTAAAAACCTATGAAAATCAGTGAAGAAATGTTGTAAAAGGGACGTTATGGTTAAGTTGCACTAGTAAAAACCCAAGCAATTCAATGGAAATACGTTGTTATAAGGATGTTATGGTTACACGTAAAACCGAAAAACCCCAGAAATTCGCCAGTTATGGTAACCTAAGCAACCATTATTCACGCTACCATTGTGCACTGCAAGGACTAACACCCATGACATCAAAGATGACATCACATCTTAGCTTACCATAACTGACAAATGTCTGTTTTTTTTTTATTTTATCTGTAACCAAACGTCCCTGTAACAATGAATTTCCATTGAATTTCATAGGTTTTTAGTAGTGCAACTTAACCATAACGTCACTTTAACAACGTTTTCTCACTGAATATATGCATACAAATGTCAAAAGTTGTGTGTGGGTTTGTGGCACAAATCAATTTTCCTTTTACAATTCCACACTGTCACCAATCTGAACCACATTTTGCATAGTTACTTGTTAGGACCCCCCAGAGTTTACCGTCTACATGAGATTTGACACCCCACTCCTTTCCCCGGATTTCACCAAAAGTCAACATTTTTCTGTGGTTTAGCAAAGTGTGGTTCCTTATACAATTTGTCACTGTTTCACTAATCTACACTGCATTTTGTATACTTGGCCTTTACGACCGTCCGGACAGTACTGGCTACATGACATTTGGACACCCCTCCCCTTTCCCCCGGAATTCAACAGAAAGTCAAAATGTGTTTGCGGCCTGACGACAAAGCCGTAAACCATGTTCACTGGGAAGGGGGAAAAAATGTTGGAGAGGTAAATGGACCTCAGAGGCGAAGGTGAAGGCAGGTGCATTCCAGAAGTTTCCAAAATATTTGCCCAATCAGGTGAAATAACTTTCCCAGAGGATTTTTGCACGATGGTGCCTGCCAACAAAGCTGTAAAACATGTTCACAGGAAAGGGAAACAAAGATGTTGTTTCTAAACAAGCCTTAGAATACCCTAAACCATGTTCACAGGAAGTTAAAGAAAAAAAAGTTGTTTCTCAACCTGTCCTGACATGAGGTACAAAACTTGAGGTCCCTAAGGGACCTCAAAACCCAAATTTCAAGGCCCTTGGATATATGGTTTCTGAGATATTTGCACCACAATGCACTGCAGAAAACTGCACCACACCAGGGTCAGGCGAAACAGCGACCTACAGGAACATTAATTTTCAACAATGGGTGTCCTCATGTCTGTCTACAGAACCCGTTCGGAGAATGGGTAATTTTGCTAGTACCTGATAGTTTTAAATTCACTCTCAATCTATTTTTGAGAGATTATACACTACAATGGAAATCAAACAGTGCTTCTCTCTCAAGATGGGTAATTCTGTTAGTGCCATGTTTCTGCCGCTTAACTGAGGTTGGTGGTAAGGTGGGGGATAAACATCCAGCAAAATACTGCAGGTAAATCCTCCCCTTTACCACCAGAAATCAGCAAAATTGGAGGTTTAACCTCCAGTGGAATTACAGCCAGTGGTAATTCCGCCGAAATCCTATGGACTTCAAAAATTGGAATTTGCACTGCCCTACCACTACTTGCAATCCCGCTATAAACCTGCAGGACTAGGTGACAGTAACAGTAATTGAGCTTAACTGCTTTTTGACATATTTACTGCCGAAATAGATCCAAACTCGTAATGAGGCCCAATGTATTTTGCATCAGAGCGGGAAAGCATGATATCAGGTTTTTGAGGGGTCATGGTGCATGCATGTATTCCAAGGATTAAAATATGCCCATCTATAGGTAAAAGAAAACATTGCAAGTGGTTTCCCGGTCAATGAACTTATAAAGACCACTAGCTACTGACATAGTGCCTTTATATAGGACTGAATTAAGCTTATGAGGGCCAGGTGTTGAATCATTCAGGGAGCCCAGTGAGAGCAGTTCCGTAGCAAACACAACCAGCAGAGCTACCTCACTAGGATTGGAGCCTGTAACAGCAGGCTACACACATCTCTGCAGCAGCTACATTAGCACAAAGAGCTATCTTACTGAGATAGGAATCTGTAACTGCTCCTAGCAATTAGTTGATTATTGCAGAATCCTCCAGTTGTGCCATTAAACAAGACCTTATCACCTCAGTGATCACTTCTGAAGATTAACTTCCTTTCATGTCACAAGTGGAATGATAATTAAACGCTGATACAGAATAATTAAGGCTCCCGGTTTTACAGTATTTCTTTGTTGCACCATTTCTGTCCTTATTTATCCATTTTCATTTTTCGGTCAATATTTCTTTATGTATCCACAATGCTTTTTTTACTATGTAAAAAATAAATGAGTCGGAACTAGTAATTTTGCACATTTACATGAAGAAAAAAAAAACATTAGCGCATGGATGCCTGTAATGGGAATCTCCTAGAGCAGCGTTTCTTGCACCGGAAGGTAAAGTTCTACTAATCTGCAACCATTTAAACAATTTAACACTTTCTTGTTAACCTTGGTTATGTTCCTTTATTACGGCAGCTGACCTGCAATGTATTTTTGACAACTTAAAGACCTGACCAAGACACACGCATTTCCGTTTTTACCCATTTTTTGCAAATCAATACAGAAAGGTTAAAGCGTCATT
Source organism: Ambystoma mexicanum (assembly GCF_040938575.1). Lineage (NCBI taxonomy): Eukaryota > Metazoa > Chordata > Amphibia > Caudata > Ambystomatidae > Ambystoma > Ambystoma mexicanum. Next base: position 282,599,840 of record NC_090929.1, read on the forward strand.
TGCATCTGTATTTAAAGGAGCCTTTACAATAATATTCCTCAAACAAAACCTTTTAAAGGTTATTATAGTTCACGTTTTTTTCCTGAAAAGCTGTACTTACTTACATGGTACGGCAATCTCGGGGGCATTTTTAATATCAACCTAGTGTGGCGTTAAGGGTGCGTTTCTCTGTATTTAAAGTACCTATGTGAGGCGTTTATCATACAGTTATTGGGTGGCCAAAACTAGTTTGATTTTGAATTGAAGACGCGTCGGACTTTCAGTTCAAGGACAAACTGCCCTTGGCGCTGATCTTGAATCCAAATGTTAAAGGGCCGATAATTCACCGAGTGCAAGTGGGAGACGCCTTTGATGTAAGTTGACCTGCATGTTTCTCTCTTTCTTGCAGTCCTCCAGTGAACTGTGGCCTGCGGGGTGAAAGGTCGAGCTCTTTAAGGAAAGATCAAACCTTCCCTGTGGAGCCCTGCCATTCTGTCACTGCACGCTCCACCCAGCTGTGCTATTTGATGGGCAGGCTCTCCGTGTTTTGCAAGGTCTAGTTCTGGGTAGCTGTAACAGCCTGTGTGAGCCAGAAGCTTATAGCAGGGGCTATGGGTGAGTGTATTTCAGACATGCCAGGCAAACTGCTGAGGCTTGGGTAAGATCAACATGTTCATCAGAAACTCTAGATGACAATGTGTGAGAGCTTGTTTTTCTGATTAGCGCTGACACTCTCAGTGGGGGCACGGCTACAGAAGCTGCTCACACATACGCATCCTGCTTCCCCCTATTTCAAACCCGCTACCCTCCTCCCTGGGAGCCCCCCTCTACCCCACCTGCAGCCCGAAATGAGAGACATGACTAGTTTGAGTGGAAGCAAAATTGCTGCAGCAAACTTTATTAACATACATAAAGTTAGGAGTTAACTTACAGGTGTTCCGTATCGCTGCTACCCTCAGGATTCTGCACTGAGGAATAGCATCCTAAGCCCCCACCCCACACCCCTTCCGGTTCTTGCGGACCCATCCAGGGCCCCGTCCCTCCTTAACCGTCCCTCTCTACCCTTTGGCCATTTTTATTTTACTTTTTCATAACCTGGGCATTTGTCCATCTGCTCTGCCATATGCATCACCAATATATCCTTCTTGCAAGCCCCTTTTTCTTTCGCTTCCAGTAAGGAGCTGGATGAGACATTTTCCTTTTGTTTGGCATAACAAGGCCGCAGATTTATTTTCACATATATACAACCAGAGCAAACAGATATTGAAAATAGCTCCAAAGGTGTGCCGACTGCTCCCTATCCTGCTTCCCCCTTTTTTCCATGTCCATCCTAGGCCCAACTCCCACAAGACCTTCGAGTCTGAGAACCGCCTGCCCCTGCAGGTATTTGCGGACTGGGGGAGCGCCGTTTGCTGGGGGAAGCTGAGCCCTCATTGCTACCGCCAGACACCCCTGCCGTTTATGCTCCCAGGAGGCGCTGCCCAGAACGAGCAAAGCCCCTTCCGGTTTAGCAATGGCTCATTCGGAGTCTGTCAATTATCATTGGTCGCCACAACACCGCCACGCCAAAGGTGAGTTACCGCCCACCGTGGCTCCCCCTTTTCCTATTTTGTAGTTCTAGAAGTTCTGTGTACACCTTGCTGCCCAGTGCAGCTCCTTCTATCCTCCTTTGACCAGGGATTTCACCTTTACCGGTTGTGCCTGATCTAGGGGTACTTCAGTCCCGTCCACATTTCTGTCCTACCTTGACCTGCTCTCGCACAACCGGCTCCCGGTTCAACCACCGCTTTGAGGCCAACTGCCTCCCCTTTCTTCCAACCATCTCCTTTGTAGGCACAACTCTCTCAACCCTACGTGCCTGATATCACCCTGCCCCTGCAGGTGTTTTGGACTGAGAGAGGGCCATTTGTTCGAGGAAGCAGAGCCCTCGTTGCCACCACCAGATGCCCCTGCCGTTTTAGGCTCCGAAGAGGCGCTGGTCCGACTCCGTTCCTTGCCTTGTCCAACCATCTCCTTCGTAGACACAACTCTCTCAACCCTCTGTGCCTGTAACCCCCCCTGCCCCTGCAGGTGCTTTTGGGCTGAGAGAGCGCCATTTGTTCGAGGAAGCGGAGCCCTCGTTGCCACCACCAGATGCCCCTGCCGTTTTAGGCTCCCAAGAGACGCTGTTCTGACTCCGTTCCTTACATTGTCTGCTTGGGGCTCTGCCTTAACCAGGACGAGCCTGCTCTGGGGAATAAATCAGCCCCTGCCACCTTTAAGCAGCCTCCGCGCACCAATTTCAATAAATCCACTCTGCCCCTGGCATTCCTCCTGAGTTAGTGGAGTCTAAACACGAGGCTACTGTACATACTGACTTGTATTCTGCATCAAAACTTATCCCACCTTTTGCTTCATACTACTGGTGTTATATTGTTTCAGCGTAACTGACCCACGTGCACAATCCCAAATAAATTGTGTTGTGCATTAGTATCCTTCGTGGCCACCTCTGCAGCCCAATGGATAGCCTGAGCCCTCTCCCCCGCTTTGGTGCCCTTTCAACTACCAGGCCATGCAGCGATAAGGTACCCCACCATGCCCCAAAACTTGACAACCTGCCTTGTAGGGTATGCCCTCTCGTGCATCCACCTCGGTGGATCAGCAACTGACCTGAGCACCCCAGCAACCATCTCCCCCTGGCCAATTCAGATATGCCCCATTCCGAGAACACTAGCTTCTGCTCAGATATGGTAGCCTACAAGGGTATCCATCTACCTCTGTGTCCTTATTGCCTCCCCGGGTGTGGGTGGAGCGAAGGAGGGGCCCTGAAAGCCAAAGCACTAACCGCAACTAACTGAATTCCATTGGTATATGCTATGATGCGTTATTTATAACATGCTTAATACCCAGAAGTTTCACCGAGCATATTCGGTGCCTGAACCTGTGCTGTTCCGTCTCCTCTTGCTCAAAAGGTGATAATGTTGCCGCCGAGCCCAGACCCCTTACAGCTACAATGTGCCCCAATCAATTGTGAAGTGCGTTCCTAAACCTAGGAACCCTGATAACCTTCCCCTGTGTCCTACACTTGCACTTTCGAGAATTGGGAGGCCATGAACGGTAGTTGATGTGTCCGGCTACCCTCCCCCGCCCCCATACTGGCAGAAGAGTGGCGTCCTAACGCAACCGTTTCTAGAACACCACCACTGGAGGCCCATGGCCTACAAAGCAATGTGTGGATCTACCCTCCTTCCAGATGTCAAGAGATTCCGAGTATTGGTGCCTTGCCTATTCACACCCTAGTGAGGTGTATGGGAGCGCAGTTTATCCAATTAGACTTGAGCTACAAAGCCATATTCCCCACCAGAAGACCATCCCCAAGCCCTACTTATCTTAGGCCCGCTGCGGGTCCAACCTGAACTCTGCTCTTCACTCCTCCTTAGTTAACAAACTGCAGCTAACAACGGAAGCTGCACCATCCGCACGCAGCAATGAATACTTTGCAGTCTCTGTGGGTACACCTCGTAACCTGTACCTATTATACAAACATGCCCATTAAGTTCACCTGTCCTGGGCCTATCCCGCCCAGTGGGGACGATGTGCAAGCCCTCAAAAGCTCTAAATCAGCCATAGAACAAAAGTAAAAAGGGGGAAACCCCAAATGTTCGGAACAATCCCAAAATGGGATACGTCTGCAGGTACCATTGCAGCAGGGTGGCCAATATTAGAACCCACGCGACCCAAGGCTTTCGCTACCCATTTTTTTCCATGGCCTCTTATGGTTGGAGATGCGCCCCACTGTGCAAGCTAAACCCCATCCTGGCCGGTCATACTTTGCAACCCAACTACCACCTCCTGCCCCTATTTACCAATACATTTCTTATGCCCCCACTGCAAACAATGGAGCAATAATAATTCCTGGAAGCCCATGTCCCGCTGACTGTAACCAAGACCCAATTATATGTCCCGTCGCACCGTTACTTGCATCTGAAATAAATACACCAAGTTTTTCACCCCTTTTCCTCATGCAAACCTTCTCTGCAACATTGGTGAACCAGAGTTGTCAGCATGCTGCCCTTATTTGTCCCCCACCACCAATGCGGAACAGCGCCCCTGTGCCTCTCCCCTCATGTAACTGTGGTAAGTAAATCCACTTCCGAAAAACGGGCCTTGATGCACAGCGCCCCACACTGTGCACTTTCACAAGTAAGAACTCCCTAAGCAAAGGCATCCTGCCTGGAGTTTGCCGTCCTGCAATAAAAAAATAGCAGTAGAAAACCAAACGCTTTGCCGACCAGAGAAAATGCAATAGTCGAACAATAGGACCAAGAAAACAAGGAGCGGTGCAGCGTCCTACAGGATTTAAACCCCACCACTTGCCATAAATTAAGCCTTCTGTCCATTTACAGCGCTCATTCAACCTTCAAATCTTCGTAAAAGGCTCCCTTGAATCCCAAACAGCAGTGTACCTTCCATTTTTTACAAAGCACCACGCCAAGATGAAAACAAAGCACCACTTTCTAGAACACCTTAGTATTTCTCTCTGGAATGTGAAAATAATGCTTGTTGAAGCCCTCACCTTACTCTGAGCGGTTGGAGCCGACAAAAGGTTAATCAACCATCTGACTGACCAGCGTGCTGTGTACCCCAGATCCCAACTGCAACATTCACTGAATCTGTGCCCTGGGTGGGCATATGACCCGTATCCTAGCCCAACAACCCCAGGTGCAATATGCAACAAAAAAGAAAATGCACGCTCTGCTGCAGTCCATAATGTGCATACATTCCTCTGAGAACACTTGCGTCTTTATGCTTTATACCTGATCAAATAGTGCATGCCTTAACCTGTGACCCCCTGCGTGCGGGCTCGCTATAAATGACCCTAATGTTCCTTATGTTGCTTGTGCGGACACTCATGCCTGGGCGTGTTATCCTTTACCATAATTGTAGGCTCGGTTTCACACAGTGTGAGCTGCTCAACATTAGCCCCTAACTGACCATCCCCGCCGCTCCAACCAGACCCCCTCTCTGTTCCTGTGCATCAGTTTTTTACGCGGCATGCTTCTTTCTTGAAGGAGCTAAATTACTGAGACGCTCCCCGACTGATAGTCACGACATTAACCCCATATGCGCCCGCCACTGCTTCAAAAGCGCTTAAACCATAAGCCCCTGCAGCAAGTCCCATAACATCGACCGCCGACCAGCTCCGCAACCCAGCTACTTCATGACTCGTTGTATATCCACCCCGATCCTTAGCCACATACTCCTTGCTGGAACGCAATCCACTTGTTACAACGCTTACTGACTGTGCCACAGAGACTCGCTTCCTCACTGGAAATCGCCCCAACACCGGAACTCTTCATCTTTCTGGATCAGGAAAAGCACTCCAGCAGCCACAACATCACAGGATCACGGAATCACGAACAGCAACAAATCCAAAACGAAACCCTCTCCTGGCCGCGGCGGGCACCCGGCTGCTGGAAGAGCTGCAAGTGCTTCTGTGCCGGATGCCCGCTTATGAAGCCCTTGCTCCTCCCCTTTCTATTGTTGGCCCTTCGCGGGCTTTTGGTGCACTTGGCGCTTCTTTTGGACTCTTCCCGCCTTCTCCCCTGCCCCCGAGGGGGGGAGGGAAGAGAGAGCGGAAGGAGGAAGGCCCCTGCCCCGGTTATCGGTTCCCTCTCTTCCCCCTTTCCCATGGAGGTCTCTCTTATTCTACCGCTTTAGCTCCCCCTACACGTTTCCCTTTACCCTGTCATGACTCCACCCCCCTATTTGTCAAAACCCAGGGCTGCCCTAGCTCCAAACTGGCTTAGCTGTCCCACCCTCCTCAGGCCCCCTCCTTCCCCTTCTTAGCCCTCCTGTTCTCACAAGTTCCCCCCACCCATAGCTACCTACCCCCTGAAGCCCAAACTAAATCCTTCCCCATCGTACTCCCCTTACCCATCGCTTAAAAGGTCCTCCCCTGCTCCTCTTAGGCCCCTACCCACCAGCTGCCAGTACCCCTCTCCCAGGCATTCCCCAGGTTCTCCCTCAGCGGTCCCTTGTAAGTGCCTCAGTTCTCTTCCTACCCCCCTAGCCGACCCATCATCCCAGGTTCCTCTCCCCCTAGCCCCCCCAACTTTTCCATCCTCCTTGCCAGACATTGTTTGCTCCAAAATTCTTTCATTCCTTCCCCTCCTCTTGTTGTATTTCTTACTCTCCTTTTTTCTTTCCCATCGATGCAATCCCCATTTTCCCCCACCCATGTTTGGAGTTGGAAGGTCTTCCAAAAACCCCTATCCCTCCCCTTTTATCGGGGCCTGCCCTGAGTCTAATACTCCTGGGCGCCGTTCATTGTAATTTGATGGCTGTGCAGTTCCCTTGTGGTATCCACCAGTACTTTCTAAAGTCTCTGAAAGACATCTATTACTGCGACCCGTGCCTCCGCCATGACTCACCGCAGGCAACCGGCAGCAGTGAGTTCCCCCTCAGGCACCTGGTCACCTGTGCTGCACAACAAACCCTGCTATAATCCAAAACACTGTTCTTCTACCCCCATTCATTCCGTTCGCAGCAGACAAGCTCACCCTCCACCGGTGGCGTAATGATTTGTGTTGGGGATCGCCGTCCCCGACCATCACCCTTGCGTGATGGCGTTCCTTGCAGGTAGCTGCTCCATTGGTTTGTGCTCCATTGCAGGAGGGCCAACTGTCCTGACAGCGGTGTGTTGGAAAAAGGTCTTCCCTTGACTGTGTGGTTCCGTAATGGAGGCGCTCCCCCCAAGGGGGAAGGGGCGTGTTGGGCCCAGCTTGGCCATTTCTTAGTAGGCATTTTGCCTATTGTTAAACCTTTTTAGCTCCTCTTGCTGTTCCCTTTCCCCCCGCTCTGCCCCATCATCCCATCTATTTTCAGACCACCTCCTCTAACACATCCTTCAAGTCTGCCACCATCACCCTCACCCCCGACCTCAGACAAGTGCACATTGTCTGCCCCAAAACAAGCCGGCATTTTTAAATTCCAGTTGAGCCCAACAAACAACAACATAACCGAGATTGAAAACCTATTGCCTGCACCGCCCCGCGGGACAACCCGTTTAAAAACCCAAGCCATCTTGCCACCCCATTTCGGCATCACGGTTCATTTCTCTTCATGATTACAAGCATGATGTTTGAAATATAACTGAACCCCCCCTCCTCGCACTGCACGCCGTTTACCCCGTTTCAAAGCACCAAATATCGACGCATACAAATTATAAACATCTTGTCTTCCATGACAGCATTGCACCCCATTCCCTGCGCTGCACCGCGTTTTAAACAATACTAAGCACCCACACATCCATAGTTGTCTAGAGCAAGCTATCCCCACCTTAAAACAGCAGCAGCACGACAAAATCTCCAGCACTTGTGAATATGTGCGTTATAAAATCCATATCATCTCAAAATATGCATGGTAAAATTGGCCCAACAGCCATAGTAGGAATGAGGGTTTATGCCAGAAACATAATTATCCACAGTACAATGCACACCGTGGTTTTACTCCTTCCTAAAGCACACCGTGCTGTATTTAAATTACCGCCACTAAGCATGACCCCTTTCATGCACGGGAAAGCGCGCCATATTTCCCTATTGATCCACCCCTAAACATGTTATGCCTTTGAGTGCAAATATATAGCCAAAGTAATACAATAACTAAAGCCCCCGGTCTGAACCCTGAACCAGGAACCACCCGATGGACTGCAATTCCCTAAAAAACACCTTCCTGGCCCCGTGTCATGAACCATTTACTAATCCCACCCCATCACTATCCCTTCAAAAACTTGGAACCCACTCCCCGCACTGCGATTTACTCCCTTCATAGTCACAACACAAGCTTACGATGAGACCCTGCCTAATCAAATTGCGGCTACCAACCCCTCATGGCAGATATGCTAGCAAGCAGCTTAAGCCCTATCCCCCGTACCTCGTTTCCTCCCTGCATCCTCTTTATTACACAATCCCTTTGTAGAAACTAATACTGTACTGTACTGTGAATTACCCTTACAAAAACACCCACATGAGGCCATAAATGAAATATTCACCCGCTCCAACAGCGGTTTGCCCCCTTAACACCTATGAAGCTGCTGCACCTTTATCCCACATTGCGCACCAACCCTGCCCTGCGGTTTACCCTTTAAACTCACAAACCTGCTTCCTTTCTTTAAACACATTCCCCGGCCCTACCACGCGGTATGACATACAAAGTAAACCCAAAAGCACAAATTAGCCCTATTAAAACAAACCCTGCATGCATCCTCCTCCCCTCCCAATAGATTTTGGGCCTCTATCCCAGCCGGCCCCATGGCAGAGAAATCAGCACGACCCCCCCCCCATTCCACCGTATCCGGCCGTGTGCATACCGTCGCCAAACCCAGGTCTGGCCCATTTGCTGTGTTGACATACAAACACGATGCCTTTTTTTTTTACGCGCATGCCAACCCCATGTGTCCCAACGTGGTGAAGAATACGACCCCAAGCCCACCGACCCAGCGCAGCACCGAATTTCTACATCCACATTATTAAAATACCACTAAGACACCATTTTTTTCCTCGCGTGCGGTTGAAACCGTCCAAGGCACCAAACACCATGCAGCACTAAATTATTGATGCACCTAAACTTCTAAATCGATCTGCAAACGGTCACTCGCCGAAAACCCACCACCAACATGCCACTCTGCGTTTCTTTAAATGGGTTTGGTTGCACCCATGGGCAGTACCGCACACGGCCGTTAGCCGTACTCCCCAGGTGAAGCACTGATGTAAAACATCGACCCTTGTCGTACAAGGCCTGAACAGTGTGTAAAAATGTTAACCTGTGCAAAGTGCGCCCTTGCGGGACTGCCGTCACCCTTGCCCTCGCAGCGCCCTCTGTCTGGCAGTACAATGCCCTACTTCCCCAGCTCGCATTGGTTCGCCCTTCGAATCCTCCGCACCTATTCCCCCAACCCCCCGCCCTATAGCCCATGCAAACTAAATGACACAATGCATTTGCTCTCCGCACTGGAATGTGTCTCCTGCAATCCATATCACCATAACCAACACACCTCCCGTGCTGCACGGCTGTCCAGCCTGTGCGAATGACTGGATGCACTCCCCTCTAGTTTGCCAGGACTTACCGCCTACTCCCGCACCCTTATACTCCTCTTTCAAACCCTCTCATCTCTTGGCCTGCCAATACTCGAACGGACTCTGCCTGATCCCTAGTCCACAAGCTAAATGGTGCAAACTGCTTCCCCTTATCTCTGCTATGTGCACTCCTAGTTCCCGGACAAATTTAGACTACCGCCTTTAGCGCCCGTTTGCTAAACATTTGTAACAAGCCTCTTTGTTACTGGAGCCCCACTCCCAACAAGCCTCCCACACCCCCCCCATTCCCGCCTGAGCGAGCACCGCATGAAACCCTTAGCCCCCCCATTAAACCGACTGTGCCATCCCCTAGCACTGCGAATTACCCCGCAAAATACCAACCACCCACTCCTTACCCATAACAATTTGTGACTCTCCCTCCGCTACATACCTTCTCGTCGTTTCCTTTTAAATCGACCGGCCTTCCACTGGAACTGAACCGTCACCCTCCGACACCGCCACAACCTGGAACAACCTGGCCTGGTCCAAACAAATCCGTCCACCACTGGAACTTCCTTGCTTGGCGTCGGAGCAACAGCAACAAAGCAGGTGCCGAAACGGGAGCCGCGCAACAAAAACAGGAAACCGGGAAGAGGCTGAAAACTCGTGCCGGAGCCCCTTTTATCGGGCTCCCGGGCCAATGCCTGTGTCCCGTCGCCCTGGTGACGTCATCCTTCACTGGGCGGTGACCTAGCAGCCGTGGGTAAACCCCCCCACCCCACCGTGTCCAATGAGGGAGTTGGCACTAAGGGGAGCCCCCGCCAAAGCCCATTCTTCGAATGGCACGGGAGCATAGCATTACCTTCAGTTGGGACATTCCCAAATAGGTTCAGTCTATCTGGTGTTGCAAAAGATTGGCCAAAGCTTACATGTTACTATTACTAGAGTGAAAACCTTCAGGCCATCTCAAAGCACTTAGTTTCTGCAAGCTTACAGAAGTACAGATACAATTGTATTTTTATTCTGGAGGAAAGATAGCTCAGTGCTTCGCCCTTCAGGCAGTCATACACCATAAGAGCACCTTTAAATTGGATGCGTTGTTCAACTGGGAGCCAGTGTAATTCCCTATGATAGTCTGAGATGTGAGCAAGGCGGTCAAGACGACAAACAGCTCCCACTGCTCTATTTAGTAGGAACTGAGGTTTCCTGATATTGCCTTTGGAGGTCCCCAGCAGAAGGCTATTGCAGTAGTTCAGCTTTGTGTTAATTATGGCTGCCGCAATCAGGGACCTATTAGGTTCAGATAGATAGGGGCGGATCTGGCATAGTAGGTGTACATGATATGAACACAAGGATTTCAGGTGGGAAACATGCTTTTGAAACTAGAGATGTGAATCAAAATAGACCCCAAAGTCTTTACTGAATTGGACACTGGGCTAGAAATCCCATTTATCGTGAAACTTTTATATTGTGAGTTAAGATTTTTTTAATTTGTGGGGGGGGGTGCCAAGGATGAGTAACTCTGTCTTCGAGTCATTTAGTGCCAAGGAGTTTAGGGCCATCCATTTCTGCATCTCCTTGAAGACGTTATTTACTTTTTCAATATCCTGATTGTAGACCCCAGATAACTTAAATGCTACCTGGGTGTCAAATGCATAGTTAGCATATTTCACTCCTAGGGATTGTAGAAGACCGCACAGACATTTAAAATATATGTTGAATAAGAGGGGGGATAAAGAAGATCCCTGGGGGACACCACATGTTAAAGGTGGCTTCTGTGATTGAACTTCTCCACTGATTATACATGCCATCCTAGGACCCAGGAAGGATTTTAGCCAGGAAATCGCCATGGGAGTGCATTTCCCTACATGTTCTAAACTGTCTGCTAGCAGGTCATGTTCAACCAAATCAAATGCACATGATAGATCTAAAAGAAGCAATAAAGCTGTGCTTCCATCCTCTATAATTTCAGAAATGTTGGTTTTTAGATCTACAAGATTTGTTTCATTTCCGTGGTTTGCCCGGAAACCTGATTGTTCATTTGCCAGAATATTTTGTGTTTCTACAAAGGCTTGTTACTGGGAGCATGCCAACTTGTCGACTATTTTCAGTATGAAGGGTACATTCGTTATTAGTCTATCATTATTTGGAAACAACAGGTCAAGGCACTCTTTTTTCAGTAAGGGTGTGATCCAAGCTTCTTTAATGACTTCCGGCACATAGGCTTCTGAAAAAGAATGTTTAATGAACTTTGTAATCCAAGGTTTCAATATTGGTGCAAAGTCTTTAAAAAATGTTGCAGGAAAAATGTCGCCTTTGCAGGACGGGGGTTTCATTTTGGCAATAGTTGCCAAAACTTCTTGTTCTGAAATCTCATGAAAGGAGAAAAGATTATTGTCATGTCTCTGTGCTAGTTGGCGGATCGGGAATGCTGGTCGAGTCGGCTCTGGTGACTGCGGCATGACAACAGTGAGTGGTGCAGCTGGTTACATTTTGAGGACTCGACTGCCTCAAGAAAATGTTTCCTTAAAAGATGGACGCTGGTTGACACTTGTAAGGGCACTCCTCCTAGCGTCTTTGCAGGGCTCGTGTCTTCCCTTCAAGGCAGATGGCCCAAAGCTCAGGAGAGTGTTTGCATGCAACAGCCTTTTCCTTAGTTCAGATACTCTCTGGCACTTCCCATCTAGGAAGCTTTCTGGCAGAACCTAGCAGGGCACACTGTGTGCTGGCTGGGTACCAGTTCTGGAGCTGATGGACAGGTACTCTGAGTCGAATATCTCCCTCTGTTACCACGAAAGATGCCCAAAGCAAGTGCTCAAGCCCAAATGTCAATGACCCTGATTAATATGGTAACTGAATGACCGCTGCCTCTTTCTCCATGGGAGAGAACATTGGGAATTTCTATTGCCATTGAGCGTGATCCTGGCACTTGTGTAACTAATGCCTTGATGAACATAATTATTCCTGCAAAAGAAGGGAATAATCTTGCTTCTAATATCACATCATTTTTAAACCTAAAAGCTCAATTAATACGAGATTGCATTTTTTTTTTCGTCCTTCAGAAGAGCTTTGCAGCCGTCGTAAGGCAACACAGGAGAAGCCCACTGACAAATGACTTTGTTTTGAGCATGCTGGATTATCTGGGCGGTTCCATTACTGAGTGAAATTCTCAGGACTCTTTAGATATACCCTGTAAATTGTTGAACATGTCAACCCATGACACAGACTCGTCAACTACTTCTTATTCCTCAACTCTGGGCCCAGTGCCCCCGAGAAGATGATCCTCTCTGCACAGAAGAGTGGGCAAAAAAAATGTGTGCCCAAACCCCAGAAGGTCACAAATACTTTCTTACAGAAATAAATCAGGTGTTGTGTGCCTTGCTATCATTATACAAAGGGCTGAAAACCGAGTGTCACATTCAATCTAATTTAATGGATTCATTGTTCTTTACATTCAAACACGTGAGGGTGCAAAAGAAATTACAGGAGTTCTTGAGGTCAAATCCCCCACCGCCCAAGGAAACCCTTGATTAAAAGGAACCCAAGTGTCAAAATCAATTGGTGGTAACAAGCCCCAAACACAAAGGGGCTTGAAAGAAAGTGACTGAGATTGTTAGCTTGGGTAGGAATTAGATGACTTTTTAATAATCCTGCACTCAACCCCCAAGAGGCAAGAAGAAATAAATATGGTTCCTGTGAGTCTACTAAGTAGAGAGCAAACTGATCTCTTTATACAACAGGACCGGGACGACAGCCAACTTATAAGGCGAGGAGTGAAACAAATGGTTGAGAAGAGGACGACATTATTTGTCTGGACTCGGGGAGTACATCTGGGCAATATTTTGTAGGCCTATGGTGGTAAAGGAGGCCACTTGCAGGGTTCCTCATACACAATCCCAGTGCCCAAGTCACGCACTATTGAAGAAAAGAGGTCGGGGATGCCAAAATGTAAACATCTCCAAACAACTGTTGTACAACAAGTCGACAGGCATGTCAGGGCACAAACCAGGGGACTAATATAAAGAAAAAGCCAGAGAACGAGGCGTTTTGGCTCTATTTTAGTCGCCTCATTGAAAGGTCTACCAGAATCCCCCTAAACAGACATTACATACTGTCCCTGCTTTCTGAAATCCTGAGTTTAAGGTTGGTTACTACTGGCGATATTGGGCTAGTGGAATTTGTTCATGAGGATTGCCTGGATATTGTCAAATTGCACTTATGCTTACAAATTGTCCAACATGCAATTTTGGCTGAAAATGAATCATTCCTCTCTCTAGGCTTTGCAATTGCTGATGTGGGAGCTTCTATTATATCAGGATTTGTGTCCCTAGAACTTTGGGTTGAAGAAAGGGAAGTGGAGCGACACATTGCTACACACCGAGACATGGACGGGTCTTTACAGTGCTCTGCACAGTTTTGGCAAAATGAGGTGAACTATGCCCAACCTGATTGGTTTGACTATAATCAGGTAGCCTGAAATGCGGAATTGTCCAGGAATTCTAGGGGTTTTGTGAATAATCCAGATTTGTTTTCCTCATTTGATATTGTGTGCTTGCACAAAAATGTGCTGATGGATATGCCAATTATAAATGGTTTTGATGTAGTCTATGTTGAGGCAGAACGAGGTACTATGGTTCTCCCATTTGAAGGGATATTGATTGCTATTAGGAGAAATCTGGGCTTTGCATTCTGAAGAATAGATTTGAAAATGAGGGACATGCTAGGGATCTTGCTTGAAGGAACGGGCAAAGATGGGTGTGGAGATCAGACAGTGCTTGCTGGTAATTGAATATTTAAACCCAGAGCCCGCTAAAATGGAGGAAGCCCTGACCTTTAGGTCTTTCCTACTTCTGGGGGAAATTCCTGAAGATGAAGCTTCGGTTATGGTCCTGGGTGATTTCAATGCAGAATGCTTGGATTATTGCTGGTATTGTGAAACGGCGGGGTTAAACGTGTCAAAGGAATCACGGGACAGGGGACAAAGGGTATGACAGGAGTTTGAGGCTTGGGACTTGGTGCCATTGAATGGAAACTTCTCGGATGCTGTCCCCCGAGTTTTACTTTTGGTGAAATGGTCCCTGGAAGTCGACTATTGACTACTATTGTCTGTCTGCAGATTTGTTCCAGAAAGTAGGCAGCTTGAAAGTAAAGGTCCAGGACCAAGTGACCATGCTATGGTTTGCTGCCAGCTCCCCCTTTTTGAGGTAACACATTCTGAGGTTAAGGCCCTGAATGTTCAAATTACCCAAGGAACCATGCAGTAAAGTGGTCCCGGAGAATAGCTACAGCCTTCGATAGTAAGATTGGGAGTCTCTTATGTGCAGAGGTGGACGTCCTGTGCTCTCCAGATGGGTTTGCACCCTCTGTCTCTAATGCCCCAGGGGGCATAATGCTATCAAAGCAGCTGGGAAAAGGATCAAGGAGGGTGGGCCACAATCATGGCTTTGATCCCTTGGCCCAGGAGCGTAAAAAGAAGATGTGACTAGAGATAAGGGTGATACGGAGGGCAAGGATGCCCGGGGAGTTAAGGAAGGTCCACAGGGTTAAACAAAAATATAAAGGTTGGTTAAAGGACCATACATTTCTTACGGGGATCAAGGACTCATGATGTCCTGTATGCTGGGTAACACTATGAGGTTCTGGCAGTTGATCAAGCCAAGGGGGACAGACCAATATCTGCAAACTCAAGCAATATTCAAAGACGCCTGGGTTAAATATTTCACGAAAGTCTATGTAATTTCAGGGCTGTCTGGGGGTGTCATGGTCATTGGGTAAGGGCCCAGGCCTTCATTACCACCAGGGTCCAAATGGACCCAGTCATGGCGCCTCTGGCGCCATGCTCATAGAAAGGTGTGCTTTGCACACCCTGTGCCTAAGGCACGTGCATCAGGGCCGGGCGTGGCAATAGAACATCATTTGGAGGCACATGCCAGAGTCCTTGGGAGGGGCAAGGTGGAGCAACAAGACGGGCCAAATGGAGGGGCCAGAGCCAGCCCAACCACATGCCCTTGCTTCGCGTTATTCTGCTTTGCAGTGTGATGCTTACCGCTGTTCCTCACCTTGATTCATGTTACTCCATCGCTGAAGTTTCACCTTACCTGATTCCAGCCGCTCCATCATTGAAGGTTCACCTTAGCTGATCCCAGCCGCTCCATCGCTGCACGCACATCTTACCTGCATTCCATCGCCATCTGAGTCAGAGCCTTTCCTCACCTGATCCGGACTTCCAGCGATGCGGGAGCTTCGCTTCTTCTCCTCTTCATCACGGTATCTTCATCCAGCACCGTGGAACTGACTCCAAGCATCCAGACTCTGATCCACGCCATCAGACCGCTCCTACAAGGTGAAAGACAAACAGGTTAGAAATCTTATAAACAACAAACTCTTGGCCGCACCATACCGAGCCTTGAATTCCATTATAACGGCCAGCTTACCTGCTGACTTTGAGAGTCCCATCATCCTCAAGGGAATCCCTGGATCAGCCCACACTTCCGATCTACCATCTTCACACCTATAGGGAAGAGCAGAGACATTGCAAGAATTATTATCACTTACCATCAAGTCAAAAGACTCATTGCCAAAGACATTATTATAAACAAACAATAACCATAACCAAAGACTTACCTTTCAAGTGGATTGGTCGCAGCTGGTCTCGATCACCACTTTCGCGGGCCAATGAAACAACTAGGCCCACTCTATGCGCCCCTGCTGAAGGAACCAAGACGAAGAGCTCAGTATTACAAAATAACAGGTGAGCTTGCATGGGAAAACTCTTGCGCACTACGTTTTGGCACAAAAGGGTCGAGGGAATTCGTAACACCTCCACGCCATTCTCATTGCCTCTCATTTCCTCCCAGGGGCAATACCAGCATCCAGAACAGCACACTCCACAGCAGCTGGGTAAGACAGCCGATACAGTGGAGCCAAGCCGAGGGAGGGCTCCAACCATGTCCCAACGCCCCTGCAGAGACCAGGTGAGCGTAACAGGGAGTTCCCAATTTGCACATGCTGGTTGGCAGGGGGCCCTCAGTTGGACCCTCGATGACATTGCAATTTTGATGAAGCTCAGTAAAAAAAAAAAAAAAAACGAATGTTCCTTGGCCAGACGGTTTAACTAATTTCACCATCAAACATTCTACTATGGGCCCATCTTTTGTCACTCTTGTTTGGTAACATCTTGGTAACTACAAACCCTCTGGGGACCTGGTGTGCGGCACTGATTGTTTGATCTTTAAGGGAGGAGATAGACTGTCTCTGACGCACAACAGGCCTTTTTCTTTACTGGACGCTACCAATATAAATGTTGCCAAGGTGATTCTAAATGAATTGCAAGAGTGGTCTAAGTGCGCTAATTGTTTGGATGCTAACCATGCAGGTTTAAAGAAGGGGGTTGGAACAGCCCTAAATAGTTATGTCCTGACACTTCTAGCTGCACAATCTAATGAACAGGGGAGGCCGGTTTATCTGGCCTTTCTGGATGTTAGTAAAGCTTTTGAGCATGTTAATAGGGCAACCCTTTGAAAGAGCCTATCTGATAGAGGATGCCCACATACGTTAATTGGCATTCTGGAGGCTTTGCATTGTGACACAAACATTTTAAATCACATCAGATTCACATGGATCCTTCTCTAAATGAATAGAGACGAACCAGGCGAGACTGGGGTGTGTCCATGGTCCATTCTTATTCTGTTTTTATGTAAAGGATATGCTTTCCTGTTGTAAAACTGTTAGGACAAATCTGCCCAAGTGGGAAATGTATCAGTACAATCTTTAGTATACGCGGATGTGTTGTCATCTGCGATATGACTCCAGTAGGCTTGCAAAGAGCTCTACAGTCAGATGACAATTCCTTAGTAAGCTTGGTCTCTCAATTAACTTCTTGAAATCAAAAATGTTTGTGCTCAACAGGGGCAAGAGTAAATGGAAAAAATGTGGATGGAATATTAGAGGTCAGGCATTGGAGAAGTTCAACATGTATAAGTACCTGGGCTTGTGTATTTATGATGTAAACAGAAGAAATGCGCCAGAAGCTGAAGTAAATTCAAAGTTTCTGGCAGCAACTAGCCAGTTTATTCAGTTTGATTACAAGTTTGGAAGGTATTCATTACCACCTGTTTTGAAATTGTTGGAACATATAATTATCCCAAAATTAGTTTTTGGGGCCCAAACATGGGAAGACTGAGTCTGCTGGCCAAGGCTAGAGGCTAAGTTGTGGAGAAGGGTGTTATGACTCCCGGCCCAAGTTCCAAATGCAGGAATACTTTTTGAGTTGGGACAATTTCCAATTCAGACTGTGATTGACTGGGGGAAAGTTGCAGTCATAGGCTGGCATAATTCCTCCACCTAAAGCCTCATTTTTTGCCCACCTGAATGGATTGTGGGTAAAAGGCGATTGTAAGGTTTTGGTGGATTGGGGTGCAGGGTGTAAGCAGACTCTTTTCAAAATTGAATTATCAACAGACGAACTGTCCATGAATCCTAACAAAGAAAAGCAAAAGCTCTTAGATATGTGCAGATAAAGCTTAGGATTGTTTTACTGGAATATCGTTGTTTTAACAATCATTTTACTTGGTCGGTGAAAAACTATAACTTTCCAGCCCCATATATGAGGAAGCATCCGTCTAAGGAATTTAGGCTTCAAATGTTGAGACTAAAGCTACATTTGTTCCCTACTATGTATGTTCTGGGTAAAAGGAGTAAGGTGCCTAAGGGGGAAAGTCTTTTCAGGCATTGTGCCCTAGATGATGAAACACTTAAACATCTGTGTGTATACCATCCACTGCTTGTTGTGGCTGGGAAAAAATGTTCTGTGTCTGAGCATATTGGAAGAGGAGTTATAGATTAGAATCCTTAACACAAACCTCTTTGTCCATTAGGCTATCAGAATCTTTGAATGTTGTTTTAATTTAGTAGAAAGGGTTCTCTTCTTTTCTTTCTCCTTTTTCATCCTGCCTGTTGCAAACCAAATGAAACCTTCTGTCCTCAAATTCCCCTATCCTCGAATCCTCCTGTACATTTTCCTGTCACTCTGGGATGCTTGCCATTAACCATCTGGACTTGTTTTTGTCTCTTTTATATTTGTTTCATCATCATAACATGTACTTTCAGAACTAAATGTTTTTAATGTTTTAAGATTTTTAGCATCTAAAGGAATGTAATTGATTGATTATTAATGTATTTTTATGTGAAAAGTTCAGTTTTGTTCTAAAACACACAATAGATGAATCATTTTAGCAAAGGCCTAAAAAGGTGGGAGTTAAAACCAGACCTATACATAAAGCAAAAATCTAAAAGCAAGGCTAGGGGCAAGGCTTCTAGGAATTCATCACCTAAGTTCCTGCAGCATTTAGTGAACAAGCCTTCGGTTGTCTCAATCCTAAGACACCCAGAAGCAAATGGGAGGCTACAACCCCCAAAAGTGCAACACCGTGGGGAACCTTTAGAAGCCGCTGAGATTTTGATTGAACCACATAGAACACTACGGGTAATAATGTAATCTGTAGAATCTCAAACAGCTCTGAACATTGATACACTATCTATTACCCAGAATCTACAACCAGCTGGCATGAGTAGTGGACAGCTGCAGGAGAATACTTGTGTGAGTAGACCAGAAGTGTCCACTAACTGCAACCTGGACCTGTGTTTTGCTAAACCATTACAATCGGGACGGGTGAAACAAGGAAGCATGCAAACTGTTTTACGATTCACATTAGGCTCCACAGGAAGTCTAGGTCCATCTACCATAAAGCACACAGTATCCTTCAGAGACAATGAATACAAAAAACACAGAAATATCAGAACCTACTTTCGAACCACACACTCCGACCCTCCCTTGCAAGATGTCACAAAACAAAATACTGTGACAACCGGAAACAGTACAGAAGTGGCAGGAGGGGGTCGCCAAATCAAGGAAGCGGCACCATAGGAATGCAGACAAGGTCAATAAAAACATACAACAGGTAGACCTAGTGGTCAACCTCCCAAGCTCAGAAGTTCTATTGCAAACCCTTAACAAAAGGTATATCTTTTAACCCCTCTAGTCCAATGGACTTTTTTGCCACAAACTTCCACCTGTTCAAATTTTGCAGACGGTTAAAACTTTTAAACATTTCTCTAATATCATCACGACCAACAGGAGAGAAGAACTAACAGTAAGCCACACAGAGGATACCATATTGCTCCTCAATCTACAAAAAGAGGTAGAAATTCACACAATAGAAAGTTTTTCTGAATAATTACATATCCCAATGGGCTTATCTAAAAAAACCAACGCTTAAACCCAAATCTAAATTCTCCCCTAAACTTTCACATGACAATGTTATAGACCTTTTTCCCAAAGCTACTTCAATGGATTTAAAAGATCACTATTTGTCAGGCAGAAAACCTAAATATAAACATTATTTGACAATGAAAGAAAGACAAGCATTAACATCACTTCGCAGAAACGAAGCAGTCATTAGAAAAATGGCAGACAAGGGAGGCAGAATTGTACTAATGAACTCGAGTGACTATATAAGATCAC
This sequence comes from Ambystoma mexicanum, assembly GCF_040938575.1. Lineage (NCBI taxonomy): Eukaryota > Metazoa > Chordata > Amphibia > Caudata > Ambystomatidae > Ambystoma > Ambystoma mexicanum. Next base: position 282,619,397 of record NC_090929.1, read on the forward strand.
CAGAACTGCATCTAAATTACATCAAATGCTATGAAAAGCTTGCCATTAACCCCATCCTGAGCATTATAGAAGAGTGGAACAACATGAGCCTCAATTGGTTCCAAAGGGATTACTAACAGAGGATGAACATCACTACATGACTGATCCATTCCCAATAATGGCAACAATTTATTTAATTCATAAAATACATAAGAAATTCCATTCTTTCCCACCATGCAGACCCATCATCAATGGCATTGGCTCAATGACGGAAACAATTCATCAATATATAGATGTACACTTACAACCACTAGCCTCTGCTTTGGCCTCTTACATCCAAGACTCCAAACACGCAATTACAGCAATTGGAACTCCTGTCCTGGGAATCAAACTATAGACTAGTAACATCTGGATGTCACATCCTTATATACAAGTATTCTACATGACAAAAGAATTGAAAGAACCCAATATATTTTTTAAATCTACATCTGTCTCTTAGTATTCACAAAACCTATTGTTACTTGAGATGCTAAACTAAACTCAACAATGTATTCTTTTCAATAACCAAATTTACTGTCAAAAACAAGGCACAGCTATGGGAGCGAAATTTGCCCCACCCTGTGCGAAACTCCACATGGGACACTTCGAGACAGAATTTTTATGGCAACACCCAGCTTTTACGACCAATAACCAAACAGTCTATTGGGGCGTTACATTGATGATATTCTCATTATTTGGGATGGTGACAAACAATCACTTCTACAATAAGTAAACTATCTCAACAATAATAATTACAACATCCAGCTAACAATTAATGAGCGTACTACAAGGTTAAGCTTCCTGGATCTAGAACTTTATGTGGAAAACAAGACCATCCAGACTACTCTATACATAAAACCCTCAGCGGGTAATAGTATACTCCACACCAACAGCAACCATCCAAACCACATTAACAACATTGCATATGGAGAACTTTTAAGAATCAAAAGGAATTGTACACATAATGAAGAATTCCGGAACCACACAGAAACAATCATTCAAACATTTTCAGAAAGCAGTTATGACAAGAAAAACCTACAAAAATCACTTGTCAAAACAAAATTAAGAACAAGAACTGATTTACTCTCCACTAAACCTCCACAACATTCAGATGCACCAATCAACAAAGTGACATTTATAACAATTTACAGTTCAAATGCACACCTAGTGAAAAACCTCTAAAAAAACATTGTGATATCTTAAAACTGGATTCAAACCTCAGGCAACACTTTGAGTCAGGACCATCAATAACCAATCACAGAGAAAACACCATCAAGATCATATGCCCTTCACATTATAATACTAACCAAACCTTAACCACTTTCTAACATATTTTGTAATAACCAACTCCTCAAGGCAATTTTAAATGTGGAAATTGCAGCATGTGTGCACAATCTGAAAATAGAAAGAAAGCAATATTACTTCCTGATGGATCCACTACAAATATAGTACACTTTCTCAATTGCAATACAAAGTTCGTAATTCATGAGGACTCAAGAACAACGACACACCTTGATTTGAAAAACAATTCAATAAAACACATTACTGTGAACAAAATCCAAACTTTCAAAAAAAGTCTTGTTGGTGCATAGTGGATTATCTAATCTTCAACAAATCCTTCTGAGACCACACTGCTAATTCTGTTGGGAGATCTCGTTGTTTTATCTCGAACAAATATTACTACTCAACAACCACCTCAGAGTGTCCAAAGATATTCAAAAGGCCCCAAAAGGACTTATGAATCAGAATCATCCACCTTCCCCTAAAATTATAGAGCAATGTCGCAATGACTGGCAATAAGGATGGATATGTTCCCACCAGACAGGGCACATCTACAATTCTAGTTGAAAGTCTTCTGCCTGAGAACCTCAAAATGATATTAAACAGATTGAATATAATGCGCCTCCTGAATGAGATCCCTTACATACAGGCCCCTTTGTCTGTGAATATAAACGGTTGACTATATTGTTTTGTATTGACTGAGTAATTCTGTATATTAATTCACAAGTGCTCATACTCATTATAATGAGAGACAGCCATTTATTTAGACAACTAGGTGTTGATGTATCATGTGCCTGTGTGAGGAAAGAAGGCATAATAACCAAAACAAAGTGTCATCTCCACTACTGAGTGAGATTTGGTTATCAACAGATTGTAGAGATAAAATGAAAAGAAGGGTCTTGGTTACCCAAAATAAGTTGGAGAATGAAGTACCAACATATGATTAGTCTTGGCTAAATGGGCCCTTTTTTCAGTCTGGGAAAGAAAAACAGTCGTAGTCTAAAGTGACCACATTCCCATTTCTAAGTTGGAACTGTAGGACATCGGAAGTTATTGGCAAATGGAGAAATGGGTCAACTATTTCTGAAGTTTCGTAATGTCTTTATTCAAGAAGTTTGGTTAACCAAAATAACAGTGTTTGATGGTTATGTGCTCCACTTTTAAGCAGCACAGAAAGGAATATGGGGCCGTCCATCAGAGGGTTTGCTTAATCTGATTAAATCTTTTCCGGGGATCGTAATTGTGATTATGATGGAGGCCCTGCAAGGGTTTTTGAACCAACATGACAGTGAAAGATGGGTTATCATAATTAGATTTTCTGTTTCTAAATGTTTATTGGCACAAGGGGATAATGGACTAGAACAAAGCATTGGATGAATTACTTAGTTGTATTAATGGCTGGTCCAATACATTTAGAAGTGGATTGTCAATAGTTTTAGGAGATTTCAATGCTTACTGTGAAGATTTTAACACAGTAACAAACTTTTATTCCATAGTTGGTCAACTCAAATAAGGGCCTTGGAAAAGGAGCTAAAAGGGTGAGAACCCTCCAACGTTTAGGGCTTCCAATGTTAAATGGTTCAGTTGAAGGAGACATTCCACATACATATACTTGGGGCAATGAAATCTTCTCCTCAACTACTGACCACATATTTACGTCATACTGTGGTCACAACATAGGCAATCTTTTTTAAAGTGACACCTGCTAACGTGATTGATCATTGAATGTTGCTTGCAGAAATAGACCCTAGGGTCACAAATGTTTGATTGACAGAGACCTGACAGTTAATTTTGTTTGAGACATTTCCTGGAATACATAAAATATTGTCTGAGTTAATGAAGAAATATCAAAGTTCTTTGTTCAGACGTTGCTTCAATGGAAAATCAACACATTTTCAGTTGGTCTCTTTGAACCTTTATTTAAGTGATTTTCTAGAAGTTACACTCGGTAACACCTCTAAAAGCTAAACATAGACAAACATTTGATAAGAGAGTATTGACAAACAACAAGAGATTAGAAATCAAATTAAACATCTAAAAAGAAGTAATCATTTGTCAGTGTCAATTAATAGTGCCAATATAGAATGCCCATTATACAAACTGGTTGAGATGCCAAATAATGGTGTTGTACTAACAAGATGCTGAGAACATGATGTTGAAATTGAGAAATCAAAGCTCCTCCGATTTTTGGAGGATTAATAATGATGTTCTATCTCAGTCTGAAATGCAAACTAACTCAGTAGTAGAAGCAGGCTGGGTATCTCAATATTCCTGAGAATTCTCTGAGAACCTGTTTAAGTGGTGGTAGCCCCTACTGTCTGGAACAATGTATTATCCCAATAAACCAGGAGATTGTGGAGGAAACCTTTGTTAAGATAAGCATCTCTAGAGCCCTAATAAACATTCTAAAAATATGCAAAGGTGCAATAAGAGAGTAGTCTGCAATTGTATTATTTTTATTTAAGCTGATTCTATTAAGCAATCAAATCACAGATTTGTGGCAGATTGCACGCATCGTACCGATATGCATAAAGGACCGAAGGAGCGACCGGAAAAAGTATCGGCTGCTATCAAAATTGGACACATATAGCAACGTTTTTGCCACCCTGATTCTTAGTCATTTAGAGTCATGGGTTGAGCAGTCTGTCAGAATTCAAAAATGGCAGATTTGTTTTCGAAAGAACATGAATATCACCCTGAATGGAGTGGTACTTAAATATGTTCAAACATTAGCATCATCCCGAAAATAAAAGGCGGTCCTTATTGCCACTGTCGATCTGTCTGCTGCATTTGATGCAGTAAGCAGACGTTTGCTTTGGGTGAAATTACAAAAATGGGGCTTGCCCGAAAGTCTTCTGCACCTAATAATTGGCCACCATGAATGCACAGTAGTGCAAGTCAGGTTATATGTAGAGGGGGGCTTATCCGCAAATATTGCAATATCAAGGGGAGTCAGACAGGGTGCATTCTTGCCCCCTGTCTGTTTAATTTATATATTTCCTACTTAGGTGAATCCCTAAATCAAGAAGCCCTTGAATCCCCCAAACTAGACAACCTGAAAGTTGTATTGCTTAGTTACATTGATAACTTTTCATTATTCGTCTGCTCAGAAATCAGTTTAAAAAGTCATTTAATTGCTTTTATTGGTTTTGCAACCAATCACTTTATTAAAATGAATTCATCTGATACAAAAAGTATGCATTGCACCTCAAAGAAGCAGTTGTCCTCATTGAATTGGTCATCCCAAGACTATGCCCTTGAAAGGGTAGATAGTTTTATCTACCTCAGTTTTCCATTTATATCTAAACCCCACAAATCACATATCAGAGAATGGCTGAGTGCAAGAGATATCACATTGTCAAACCAGACAATCAGACAAATGAAAAGGTTTGGTCGATTCTCACTGATACAGACTATAAAATTCTATGAGGGCAAGGTTATCCCAACGATTTAATATGGAATCAAGATACACTTTTTCTGAGTATTTAGAGATCTTACCAAAGTTAGAGGGCAACTTCTGGTGGTGTGTCTTGAACATGCAGACATCAGTGACTGTGGCTACGATTCTATATGAATTGGTAATTAACTCCCTGACCTGAAGAGCCAATTGTAGACTCAACTGTATGCAGGAATCTTATAAACCCAGTACTAAAGTCACTATATGTGGATTTGAAAAGAATGGTCAGGGAGGGGAATTTACAGTTCCTGAAAGAGCTAACCGACTATAGCGAGACCCTGTTAAGGGAGACTGATACAACCATGGATTATATGATTGGAAATCCGCTAGGGTTAAATTATAGTTGTATCAAAGGGACTGGACCAACCTATTAGATAAAATGCATGTTTACAAATCGGAGCCGCCCTGCAAGGAGATCTTTAGTAACGTTCCGATGGAATAATACCATACAAAACAAATTAGGACATGATATAGTCAGATTCCAATGGAGCCTTTAACTTGTAGATTTTGTCTCCTCCAGGAATCATTTGAGGATCTCCAACATTTGCTGCCATTATGTTCAGCTCGTGCTGGGAAAAGCACACAGCACTTTAGGACATTTGATTATGTTTTATCAGAATCAAGTAAAAACATTTTGTGGAATGTTTGTCTGGTAGGACCACATCAACTGTATTATCTTTGGTAGGTTTCTCAAACTCTTTAAAATTGATTAAATTACTCATCCCTAATTTTAATTCCCTGTGGATTGAGATGTGGTTAGATGAAAGTAAGTGCTCTCTTTTCGTTGTTAAATAGGAGTGTTGAATATAATAGTATATATGCTATGATGAATTATGTTTTAAACAATTATTCTGGGAAGGTTTTTGTAATGTTTTAATGTTTTATTAACGTTTTGTATATTGCTGCATCTTGCAATGATTTGTTAAAGGCAATTTTGTCAAACAACAATAAAAATACATTTAAAAAAGATGTTGAGCCATAAGAACAAGATACAGACGTGTTTGAAGAGGTAATGTCTTCCATGTGCATTTTAATGAACTATATTGACATTTAAGCTCTCCATCTCTTCCTATTTCTTCAAGAACCAATCTGTTTTCTGGGACACTTCTGGTTGTCTAGCATGAGTGCCCGTTAATAAAAAGTGTTTATTCTCTGACTCTTTTACAGGGGTGGACATTTCGAGTGTATTCTAATTAGTTGATTGCATTTTATTGCATGATGTATAGTTTATAATTTACAGAGCCTTCATTGGGCATTCTTTTATTAGGGAATCATTGTAGTAAAGATGCTTGGGTTCCTACTGTTATCAGCTCACACCCATCCTGAAAATGTTGCCTGCACTCGACCTGTGCATCGAAAAGATCTGAAGGAGTCATTCTTTTTGGGGTGTGCCTGTTTCACCTTTATAATTGGGATCACTGCTGGTTTAGTAGTAGCGTGGCACTGAGTAGTCATTACGCCACACGTTTAATATTTATTGAACATTTCATAAAGTTGGACCTTAGCCCTCAGTGCATGGTATACAAACCAACAAAAAGGGAACCAACAATGGAATGAATGGAAATGCTAATAAACCCACATTGGAGAGAATCAAACCATTCAGCTATCAGGTACCGCCGTGTAATGACCTAAATCCAAGGTTTAAGGGTCCTTTGTGCTCTTTTAGTTCTTGCCGCGCTCTCCTACTCTCTAGGTCAGATTATTACCTCCACTCTCTCAGGACCTGCATTTGGGGCTTGTGGTAGGCGATACACTCTTGTAGCGTGGGCACTTATTTTTGATGGTTTTGAACGTCCATTATGCACCAATAGCGGAGAATGGAGCGGTGCACGTGTGAGGGAGAGGGACTTTCGACCAAGAATTCATGATTGAACTGTTACTCAGTTCAACATTGCCTGTGTATGGTTGACCTCCAATCCCAAATCTGATGATTAAGCATGGTCAAGATTGACTCTGCTTCCGTCTAAGTTTTGGGTACTTGAATGCGTTTCACAGTGACCAGATTTCCACTTTGAAAATTGGGACGCCAAAGTTCACGAAAATACTTGCATTGCTTCCGGGTTACTCTATTACTTTGGTTGTTTTGGTAATGTCAGTGTTTCTGGGAGTTGTTGAAATGTCAGTGTTTTCAGCATAGGGCTATCGTTCAGTGGACATTATGAAATAGATAGTAGCTCAAAATTAAACTGCCTTAATCATGGGGTACAAAATGTGGGCGACAGTTGAAGTTTAAAGCGTAGGAACAAAATACTGGTTGTGTGTCAGATCTGAAATCACAGATTTAAACATCACTTCCATTTATTTCATGCAGCAGTAATTTGTTTTGCTTTAAATATAGAAGTAGTGTATACACCGATAGATGTGGATGTTAGCAATACAAAAAAATGAGTGATGAATACAATCCCTTATCACCAGATGTGCAATTAAACCAATTGCACACTTCTACAACAGTTCATTGCAAATGCTATTTTCCTGGCATGCATGCATATGTACACATTTATTGTGCTACGAGTAGGGCCCTGTTGACCAGTAATTAAAACACATGTGCTACTCCCAAACATATGTTCACTTTTGTGGATGTGTTAATTGGAGAAACAAGTTAGGCCTAGATCGGGATCCTTGGTTCAGCAACTAATTGTAATGAATTATTTCTATGTGGCTTTCAAGAAGTACTTTCACAAAGAAACAAAGACACTTTTCATGGTGGACCATTCACATCTGTTTTATATTCTAAGTGTCTACTCAGACTGCCCTGCATGCAAAGTGCTTTTGGCCTAAATGCCATGACTGCATGAAGTACAATTATCTTTTGTTTTGTCCTTTGAGTTTTTATTTCTTTCATTGTATGTATATATTTCACCTGTTTATACTCACAAAATGTGTAGGATTCAGCCCCGAGGACGTACAAGGTCCAAAATGCATTGGCAAAATGGAAACTGTGTATAAACATTGCCTCAATTCAGGACTAAACAAGAACTGTTTGTTGGTATTGGTTTTCTTCAGATGATTGAAATATGTAAACTGAAACAAATTGTGCCAAGGGCTTTTTCTGCATTGTGTTCCGATGAATGTGGTATGAATACATAAGGGCTTTTTTACTTGCAGAAAAGCAATAGGTTGTAGTATCAGAGTGGTGCCCACCTTTAATCATTTGTGCTTCCTTCTTCTGACTCGCCACTGAAAGGGCTCCTATTGTCATGCTTTACTATCAGTGTGCCCTGTGTGGGAACACATAGTAACTACAATTACATATGTGCCAGAATGTGCGGGCTGATGCTTGAAAACCACTGCTACTTAAGAAAGAGGCTTGTCCAACCTAAAGGTGCCTGACAATTCAATGGCTCTACAAGAGAATGCATATGTGTGGTTACCAGATGACTCCTTTACACTGAGAAATGTTTACAGCGCTGGATTTCCTGGTTATAAAATCAGTGGCATAACATGTGTAAGTCCACATTTTTAAACTTATGTAAACGTTTTATAGTTTACAGACACTACTCAGGAGCAGCAGAGTTAGCAGTAGTGCAGCCTGTAAGTTGAGTTCTCTGGATCCATTGGGATTAGTCCTTCATCAGATATTGATGAAAAAGCAATGTTTTCAGACTCCTTGACTTCAATTACTTTCAAACAATCTCTGTGGACCACCTATGTCAAATTATGTGTTTCTCTTTCCCCACTGGTGCTACATGACCCGTCCACCTAGTTTTCTAATGGCAACATGCCTATGTGTGCTTCATTATCTGCAGGCATCAATGCATATTTTTCTACACCCTTACTGCCTTAAGGGCAGTGGTAACCACTTTACATAAGAAACCATCCTTTGGTCCTGAAGACTTGATGAATTTTCACCCAATATTTCATATCCAACATATTTAATGGAGTCCATTGCCACAAACCAGCTGCATGCTTTCAGTAAGAAAGTGCCATAATGGATGATTTCTAGGTGTGATTACGGCCTGGAAAGGGCACCATGCCTGCAGTTGTTGTGGTCATGGTAACCTCAGAGTGGTGGATGGTGGCAGGACCAGAGCCTTTTTTCCTTCAGATCTCTTGGCAGCATTTGACAACATTAATCACACTTTCCTACAATGGATTTTGGGTTTATGGATTAGACACCCTGGCCTGGTTACTATCTTTGTAATGCGACATTCACAACTGTGGCTCTCCCACCATTTGAATCATCTCCTTAGATAATCACCTGTGGGGTTCTGCAGGGCTCCTCCTTGAGTTCATTAATCAAATAGCATCATTGGCTGCTCTGGTTTGTTCACATGGCTTGTTTTACATTTACACAGATGACACCCAGTTCATCTGGGGAATAACCTGGATGCCATGATGGAAATATACCATCACTGCATGGAGGATGTTGACATCTGGATGATCTGGAACCACCTAAATTTCAATCCACTGAAAACTTAGAACTTACTTCGACAAACCACTACTTTGAACAGTCTCAAGTCTGTGGAATAGTCTTAGTTAGTGGCTGCTGGTGTTAAGCAGCTGCCCATCGCCAGTAGTAAAACTGCAGAATTTGTAAATACTGTATGGGAGGATAGGTCCAAGAGACCCCCCTCCCCTGCTGCCCCCCCCTCTTGTTGGGTCCATGGCTCATCGGGGGTTCCCCCTGCCACCAGGGCCCAGGTGGTGGGTGGACCACTGGCTGACACATCGACCAAACATGCTGTATTAAGCTAGGCCCTGGAAACAATTTTTGTGAAACAAGAATGAAATGAGCTCCTGTGCGCCGCAGCACGCCCCCCACCCTTGGAGAGTTCTCACTTGTCCCTGCGGCCGCAGCTCCCTGGCAGATCCACTGAGAACCCGTTCCCACGAACAGACGGACATGAGCTAGTGTTAGAAACAAACACTGTAACAGTCACCTTCCGCAGTGTATCACTGTCCTCAGTATGACCCGGCCAGCAGGGCCGGGGTGGAAAAGAACTGTAAAATGGTCCCCCGACAAAAAGTGGAGACCCCAGATATTAATATGCAGACTGCCTGTGATGAAACTCTCCTCTCCACGACCTTTTTGATAAAATATGCAAATCCATGAAGATGGCAGAATGTATGTTCATGTGGCATTCTGGTTTAAATCCCCATATCCACGTAGCTATATGCAAATGGTAGAAGTGTCCTGGGTTTTATGTTATATGTTTTTCCAGTAGAATGTACTCCAGGGCCCTATGCCATAACTGAACTAGTGCTGCTAGAGTGCAAAGGAAAACAAGTGCAACTGCATTGGGAGTTCATGTAAATTGTGTAAGAAAACGCATAGAATGTATTTGAATGTTCAAGCTCACCATGTGTCACTGCCATCAGTCTCAGTGGTCAGTTGTTCCTGCGTGCTCCACCAACCTTAATGCTACCTCGCTTATCGTTCATACATAGAGTGTAATAAAATGTCGTGGCTGTTAAATGCCTAACATATAGGTAACAATAGTAACATTGGTATAGGTAACATATTTGAAATAACCATGTAAAGGCAATAGCAATGTAGGCATGTGTGGGATGTTTTTACCCATGCATCCGAGCCCTACCTCAAAAACTGTGCAGTACTGGCATTGAAAACATCATGATGGCCAGAGATTCCCAGAAAATGCACAGGGAAATGCATGAAGAATAGGCTGCCACTCCTTTTGCCGATGTTATGGGCACAGAAGGGCACTGCCTAAAACCACCATTGGACTACCCACACAGTAGTCTGAAACCATTGGGAATGGCAATGCTGATTGCCAAAAGCAACCTAGAATTGTGGGGAATTCATTTTCTTAAATCCCAAAAATGGGTGCATTACCAGTACTCACCACTATCAGAAAGCCGGCGTTTTAAAACAACACCAGACTTTTTTTTTTTTTTTGTGTGTAAAACTGAATAAATGAACCCAAAGCAGGCCAAAGAAAGACTTACTGAGAGGTGGATACAATCTAAAGTTATATTCTGAAGTGACTTGAAGGTTTATAACAAGACTGGCTGAGTTGTGGATTTCAGCAGTTTAAGTAAATTTGAACTGAAAGACACTAAAAATCTAAATGTTTAAAAGAAATGAGTGACCTACTTTTGAGTGTCACATAGGTTGCAATTGTTTAAATGTCATAGTTTTAAACTTAGAATCAGCATTCTAGCTGCATATGTAAAAATGGTTAATTTTATTTGAACGCAGAAAACTGGGTAACTAAAAGTGACATTAGCTGGGGCCTGGCTTAAGGAACTGAATTCTGCCCACCAGCTACCCCCGACAGGAGATGAGACTTGCACAACAGCTGTGTTCCCAGGCCTAGCTGCCCTTTTGCTGCTCCCACCAAAAGGGATATGACACTTCCCTGATTGAATTACCTGGGCTCTGCAGGAAATTGAACAAAGCCCTGTCCTGACTCAGGCAAATGTTTTATTATGGGGGCCGTAAAAAGTGGCTTCCTCCTGGAAGGAAAGGGGAGGAGCACTGCCTGTGAGAGCAAGCTGGCTTGGCAGAACTGGAAAAACCAGAAATTCAACCTTGTGCTGGGGGGAAACCACACCCCTGTATCCAGAATATGGTTTTAGAAAAAGATGAATAACTCATAGTACGGACTTGTGAAAATTATTTAAATGATACCATAATTCTTGTGATTTTTCTGCCCACATTTTAAGAGGTTTTTAGAACCGGTGGCATGATCTGGGGGCAAGCTAGCAGTTAAGAGGGTATTACTTAAAATGTATGCATGTTAAAAATCTGACACTTCATCAATTAATGTCCATACTCCTTGCGCACATGTGTGTAAATTTGGGGTAATGTCCGATATTACGAAACCAGTTAAAAAGTGCAAATGTTGCCATTTCTGAATGCAAGCTCCCAGGAAGAGCAGATTTGGACAGGGTATACCTCCTGTGATATGTGATGGGTGCATGTAATTTTAAACAAATGTGTACCTGTGCAAATATGTCTTTTGGGTCAAAATATAGATTGTGTGTAATTTGACAGGGGTGGGTTCTCTGTACCATAAACAGACCTCATCATGATGACACTTCATTTCATTCCCCCAATCAAGGGGAAGAGGATGAAGTGGCCAATGACAAGTGGAGAGGGGTAGTGGCTAGTGATGCTGCACACACACCCATTTTCAAAACACATAAAAGCAGACAGTCAGGACAGATAGGGACATTCAATTCCATTTGCTGCGGAGCATGCTGCCGGACCATACCACATCCAGAGATCCAGACTTCAAATCCATCAATCTCCAGAGAAAGCTGTGCAGAAAGATCCAGAAGCAGTGCTGTACCCAGAGAGAGCAGCGCTGGCCCAGACCACTGTTAGCAGAACCAGAGAGCTGACCCAGATCACTGTGAAGTGCAGAGACCAGACCAGAGTCCAGTCTAAAACCTGACCAGATCCGTGGCGAGGCCCTTCAATTTCTAAATATATTGTGAGTACCTAGCAGAACTGTGTAGAACCAATCTCTTAGTTAAAATAATATAATTCAATCTATTTTAATCTAAGTAGAACTGCCTCCTATCTGTCACCTGTCATTTGCAAAGCTGTCACCTGTCATTTTCTAGTTGCAAGCTGTACTTGTCACTTTGAACTTTAAAATTTCAAATCTGAAAGACGACCTTTACCATATCGCTCATATCTCTGTGCTGGGAATCTTGGCTTTCCTACGAACCTAGAACCGCATTCCTACCCTCGATACTTTTGCCGCAATCGCGAAAAATGCACGCGCGAATTTTTACCGCGATTTGAAAATTCCGCCACGTGTGAAAACAGCAGCTTCTTGCTAGAACTGTTAGAAAGTCGTTTGCAACCTGCCAATCATTCCTAGAACATTGCTAAAGTAAGCCTGAACTAATTTAAACCAACTAATCCTCAACCTGAACCTCTAGAGGGAATTAAAAGCATTTTAGCATATTTTTCACTTCATTGCCAGCACATATAAAAGCATTTTGGGCCTGTGTTTCGAACTTCTGTAGTCTAAGCTTGCTGGGGTGAACTGAATTACATTTGATTGCATTTCTGAGAACTGTGTGCTTTCCTTCCATTTCCTTGCATTGCATAAAGGGGGGAGGGGATTGCCAGAGAAAAGTGATTACATCGTTTTGTTGAAATCATATTGAGTATTTTCTGTATTGCATTTTCATTCAACATTACATCCATCTGAACTTATATAAAGCATTCTCTACCACCTTATTCTTCTGTTCCTATTCACAAGTGTGCTAGTGCCAGACTATCCATTATTGATTACTGCTCATATTAAGTGTCATATTCAATTATTAAATTATTATAAAGTGTGATATATATATATCTATTGTTTAAATTATCAAATAAACCTTTTTAACTTGCAAAACAGAACTACTTCTTGGCTCAGTGGGGTCAGGGGGATTCCAAGAGAGGGGTGTTATATAGGGGTAGTCATCCAGAACGCATGAACTGGACATAAAGATATATCAATAAGGGTTTCCATTCAGTATCCCAGACTAGGCATTGACTTAGCTGTAGTGTTGAATTGAATCCTCTTACAAATTGGGGGCTCGTCCGGGACGTTTGGGTTAGATCTACCATTTGTGCAGATTAATACAGCGTGCCTGCTGACCAGATACACATATCCGGTCGGATCACCACGCTGTGTTACGCTGTAAAGCACTCCTCAAAGGAACGCTCTAAGGAAAAGGTCTGTTTTGCAAAAATAAAAAACAAACTTCTGTAAGTCAGGAAGGAACTCAAATCTCTAGAATGACGACCTTAGTAGACATGAAAATAGCCAGAGAGCACTTCTTACATAAGTTATTTGTGAGAGGTGAGTGGACTCACCAGGACCGCATGGTCTGGTTGCAGGCCATCACGCAACAGGTCACGGAAACATGGTCAGATATATGGAGAGATCAGGGTCCCTTACATGTGGCCCTGAGTGAACTATACATGGCTCCTAAAGCTAAGGATGAACAAGACAAGATGGTTAAGATAGCGGCATACCTGTACCTATATATGGGAGACATACAGGATAAATGTAATGAAAGCCAAGATCTGGCGAATAAGCGACAGATGGCGTTAGAGAAGGTCCAATCTGACCTGGTCTCTTCTGAGCAGAGGCTGTAGGGGAGCCAGGAGTCAGAAAATGAGAGTAGACAGCACATCATTAAAATAAAGAGGGATATGGATATACTGCAACAGGAAAAGGCTGACCAGGATACCAGATTTCTGGCCTTGCAGAAGGAGTACCAAGAAGGTTTGGACTCCCTACTGCAGAGCCAGAAAAAGCTGGAGCAACAGTTAGACTTCAATAGGACATGTGCTGAGCAGGTAGTCACCCTGCAAAGCCACCTAGATAGGGAGAAGGCAGAGAGCAATAAACAGTTTCTGAAAGACCTGGATACCCAGGCAGAGTTTGACCAGGAGCGCCAGAAAGCTGGTGCCTTCCAAAGGCAAAGGGATGACCTGGCGGCACAGATGCAGGCTCTTAGTCAGGAAAGGGATACCTTAGGCCAGGAAGTCTGCCACTTAAAAAGAAAAATGGAAGAAAATCACCTGGCCCACCAGGGACTGGGTGACCGCCAAAAAGAACACCAGAACTTGTTAGAGCACACCAGGAAGGTGGAGGATGCTCTAGCAAGTAAGGAGCAGGCCAATAGGGACACAGCTCAGGAGGTAACCCTCCTGCAGCAAAGACTGACCCAGTGCTCCAGGACCAATCAGGAAACGCAGAGAGAGAATGAGGCTCTCTGCCAGCACAATGATAGGCTCCAACAACAGGTAGCGATGCAAGGGAGACTGATAGAGTCTAGTAAGGCCTTAACTGAGGAACTGAAGGCGCAGGCTCTTGCATTGCAACAGGGAGCAGGGGTGGATAGAGACCAAGTTCGCTGGGAAAGGGAAACTCCTGAGCATAACCTCAGGAGCCCTAGTACCAGAGGCCTTTATCTCTCTCAGTCCCTGGACTCTGCCACCCCCATGTCCCCTGGCGCACATGAGCACCGGGCCACAGGGATGGCAGATTACTATCCATCCAGAAGCATGGGGCTCATAGGCCAGTACCTCCCAGGAATGGATGGGTGGGCATCCGGGTATGGGCACCCAAGCACAGTGCAATTTAGTGGGGAACCCCAGGAGAGTAGGCCCATTAAGGGCATCCTGAAAACCTCTGCCCAGTTAGGTCAGTGGGGGGGGTACCCATCAAATCCTGGCAGCAAAGAGGAATCTGAAGACTCCTCTGAACGGTACAGGACACAGGAGACCAGGTCCCCACATTCTGCCAGCCATTCCCAGGCCCGCAGAATCCGGGAAAACCTGGAAGATCAGACAGGAACGTCTGGGAGCAGTGCCTCTGAGTCAGAGGACGAATGGACAAGGGTTACCCGAACCAAAAAGGCCAATAAGGCAAAAAGGGCCTTGATTAAGGACCCATTGAAACAGATTAAGGCAATCAGGAGTGTCATCACGCCTTATCATAAGAACGCCAAGTATTCTGTTTAGGAGCACTTGTAGCTCTATGAGCAAATGATGGAGACTTTTCATTTGAAGGACAGCCAAAGCTGTATCCAATATGTAAAGTGGACATTCTCCCCAGAGTACTCCAGTTTCTTTGCAGGGCTGGAGGACCAAAATCATTCCAGGTGGTCCACCTATAGGGCGGCCATATTAAAATATTTTTCTGTTCACAGAAATCCTCAAGAGGCTTGCAAGGCAGCCTACAATTTACAATGTGGGGAGGATCAGGCCACACAAGGGTTTGTGCAGGAGTTAAAGCGTGCTTTTGCACAGACCACAAGAAGGGTGCGCACGGATAGCAGAGAATTTATTAATACGTTTTTCCATGCCTTGCCCAAATACATAATGACCCAGCTCGTGAGGGATTTTCACGAGAAAAGATCTTTAGACTGGGTCATTGAACAGGCGACCCGGATTCATGAGGTGCAGAAGCCAATAGAAAATAAAAATAATGCGCCCAAAAACCCCAAAGGCAACAACACCCCTGCTGCTGCCAAGGTGGCAGAAGTAAAGGTCACCCCCGTTTTAGATTTGGAGATGGGGGGGCCTAAAAACCTACCTGCACCTAATAATGCTAGGCCCAGAAGGTCCTCGGGCCAGTCACAGACAGGGAGCCAAGGAGGCAGCCCCACAAATGGGGTCCCTCGCTCTCCTGATTATGTAAGTCTCCGTTACAAGGGAAATCGACACATCCGGGGTTATGTGTGGACTCCTCCAGCCCAAGGGGGGAGATCCAGCCAAGAACCTAACCCAGGGAACTTTCCTCCTAACTTCCCACTGGAGGGCAGAAATTCTCCGAATCCTGGACAGAACTTTTTCCCCAGGTATCCACCCAATTTCCAGCCCCAAAATCCTCCACCCTTCTTTCCCCAATTCCCTGAGCCCAGACAACCTAATCCGGGAGAGGGGAGGCCAAGGGTGGAGGGGTACCAAAATCTTCCCAACCAGGGGTACTACCAGAGAAGGGATAGCTACCCTTCCCGGGATCAGCCCAGGGGAGAAAACAGGGCCCCGTATCAGCCTGAGTGGGTTTCCCAGTTAGAGCGCCAGGTTCAAAACATGGCGCGGGATCTGGGTCACATACTGAGGGCTCAGCAGAACCCTCAGATCGGCATGCCGCCGCAGAACGCACCCAACTCTGGACCTGGTGCTCCAGAACAATGACGGGGGCAGCACCCCAATAACTCACCGGTTCCCAGGGAGGAGGCACAAAGGGAAGGGGGGTGTAAAGCCTTGGAGGAAGCTTCCTTCCTCACTTGTAAACAGCCCCTGGAAACCCAGGAACCCGAAACAAAATCTCTTGCCCTGAAAGTCTGCCTCCTAAGGAGCAGAGGGGGGGGGTAGGAGAAACAAAAGACCCAAACAGACTCAGTTTGAGGAGGAGGTACAGATCTTCCAATTTGAGGGAGAGGGATCCTCAGAGGATCCTGGGAAAAGGATCTTCTCCTTCAGAGAGGGGGGAACTCCTCCCAAAGAAAAATGGGTCCCTAGGGATGCAAATCCAGACTGGGGAGATGTGGAGACTGAGCTACCGCCGCCCACCATCTCATCCCAGAACCAACAGCAAGAAAATCCCCTGGTTCAAACCCATCCTGGTGACTGCCTCCAAAAAGGGGGGGGCGGCCCGGAACCGGAGCCAGGGGAACCCACAATGGCTCTGATCTCCAGTTGCCAATTTTTTCTTTCAGATTCCCAAGGCTCTCCACAGAATTCCGCCCAAATCTCTTCTCTAGCAATGTCCAAAACCAGAAGGTTAGCCCACCAGTTGTCCAAAAATGTGCATTATCTGTGCCCCCTTGAGGAGAAGGAGGGAAGATACTATGCCCCGGTACAAGTACAGGGACAGGGTACAATTTTGGCACTGGTGGACACGGGATCTCAAGCTACCCTTCTGTCCAGAAGGGCCTTTGATGAACTGAATGCAGGAAGGGGAGGGAATTACCAAATTCCTCTCACCTCACTTCCTGGACAACTCCAGAACTTTGACGGGAAGGAAATTCCCGTCGAGGGGACAGCAGATTTGGACATTAAAATTGGGCGACACAAGTTGAAACACCCGGTCATAGTTGTGACTCCAGAGGGCACCCCTTGTTTACTGGGGAATGACCTCCTGAGGAGGTTGTCCCCCTTAATAGATTGCGTAAACAAGGTCCTCTGGACCCAGACTAGCCGACCAATAAAATTAAAACAGAGTGTCAACCATGTTAGTTTAAACGGCACCTGCCACATGGTTGAACAAAAATCTGACCAAGTAGAATTTCACTTCCAGAATAGCCAAATTCCAGACGTGACAGTAATAGCAGTAGGACAACAGACTGGTGATGGGGGGTCCTCTCTATTTCTGAAAATCAACCTTCCTTCCAGTTTAAGGTGGTATTCCACACTGGAAGGAAACACCCTGAAATTCTTTACCAATCCACAATCAGAAACTCCCACTCCTATAGTCCAGAAAGATGTGAAATCAGCTCAGAGCCTGGCTGATATTCCGCAAATTGGAGAGCAGTTGTTCATCCCTGTTCAGTTAAATGATGGGAAGGACTCTGTTCTCGCTCGAGTGTGCGTGAACAATGGTAAGAGCTTCATCAGCGAAGCCATGTTTCGCCAACTCCCAAAAGATCCAGCCATTCCCACATTCAAACTGATAGACAAATGGGAAATGGACCTGGAAGCACCTAATTCCAAACATCTCCTGCCAAGCAGGTGTATGCTCAAAATCTCCATTGGCAACAAGAGCATAGTCCACAATTGTTGGGTCGTGCGAGACATCCCTGCCGCCTTTTACTTAGGCAGTGACATTCTCAATCGCTTTGCCATTAGTTTGGACCTAATAAACTTCAAAGCTTGGTCCCGATTAGCGGATAATCCCATGGGCTTTGATGATCCAGAAAAAGCATTTAGGTCAGCTCAATTGCTACCTTATGCAGTTGAAATTCAGATCAAAGAGGAAGTCACCATCCCAGAAAGGACCCGACAATTCTCCCTGGAAGTGAAAGCTAAAAGAGGACAATATTTGCAAAACCCTGATGCTTACATACATCTAAATGCTTCTCTCCAACAGCAAGGGTTAGGGGTAAACCCAACACCATTAGTCAACATAGAACATGACACCATTCCAATAGAGGTGGATAACAGCGACTTAAAGAGTATTATTCTAGCCGCAGGCACCATTATTGGAATGGCGGTTGATGACCGACATTTTTCCATAGATTTAGGTAATGAACTGTTGGGGCCAATCCCCGAGGACTGCTTTGACAGTGACAGTGATGACAATACAACACCAGACAGGATTTTTACCCGGCATGGGGGGAACTTCCTGGTGTATACTTCTTGCCCTTATGGTAAGGAAGATGTGACTTGTGACTTCAGGAGGGATGAGGTGATTTTCCAGGTCCATGAGGGCTGCCTTTCCCTCCTGAAGCCTCCGGTCCAAATCAGCACTCTGACCAGGGACTTCTCCACCCAGCTGGAGGAGGCCGCGGAGATAGCAAAACCAGAAGTCTTTCCAGGCTTCAGGCAGATGGTGGAAGAGAGAGTCAACCTAGCTGATGCCTGTGTGACTCTGGAACAAAAGCAAAAGTTGAAACAAGTTTTCTTGGATTTCCAAGATCTCTTTGCGGTAGACTCATATGACTGTGGCCGCACCGACATCCACACAACAATAATCCCCACGGACCCTGGCATGACTCCTGTGTTTGTGAAGCAATATCGCTTGCCTCTCGCATCAATGGAGTCCCTTACTGAAATAATTAAGAACCTTGAGTCCCGGGGAATAATCCGTCCAGTCCACAGCACCTTCAATAATCCGGTGCTGGGAATATTGAAGCCAAACGGCCAGTGGAGACTCTGCGCCGACCTCAGGGAGCTCAACAAACGGGTCCATACTTCCCGATGGCCTCTTCCCTACATTGACCAAGGGCTGGCCCAGATTCAGGGGTCACAGGTATTCACTGCAATAGACCTGACCAATGGATACTGGACTGTGCCTGTCAGTAGGGAGGACCAATACAAGCTGGCTTTTACCTTTGGGGGCCAGCAATACACATGGACCCGGACCCCCTTCGGATACCTTAACTCCGGTAATGAGTTCAACCTTTTCCTACATAAGGCCATGCCCGACCTGGGTGCGAGGGGTAACCTGGCTTATGTAGATGATGTCCTCATCAAAAGTTCATCTGTGGAGGAACACATAGCGGAGATCTGTTATGTTCTGACCCAGTTGAGGGCCGCCGGAGCAAAACTTTCCTTTCAGAAAGCACAGTGGTGTAGAACCCGTGTTAATTTCTTGGGGCATGAGATTACTCCTCAGGGTCTCTGTCCCCAGGAAAAGAAAGTGTAAGCACTTCAGAAACTGAAAGACCCCGCAACTCTGCGGGAACTAAGGAGCCTCCTTGGACTGACAAATTACAGCAGAAAGTTCATTGAGGGCTACGCAGAGATCACCAGACCCCTGATTCATCTCCTGAAGGTGGGGGTCAAGTGGGAATGGGGTCCAGAACAAGCCGAGGCGGTAAAACAACTCAAGAGAAGTCTCTCACAAGCGCCTTGCCTAGCTTACCCTGTCAGAAACAAGGCGTTCTTCCTGGAGACGGGGTTCTCTAATACGTGCTTGACAGCAATATTATACCAAAAGCATGACAAGGTCAATAAAGTAATCTCCTATGCGAGCAAAACTTTATCCTCTGTGGAGGAAAAATTCAACAATTGTGAGAAGGCACTCCTGGCAACGATGTGGGCATTGAAGAATTACCGCCCGTTCATCCAGGGGGAACACATCATAGTGGAGACTCCACACCAGCCTCTGCAATATCTCCAAAGTGACAGAATCCGGGCCGGAAATGTGAGTAATTCCCGAATCACTTCCTGGATTCTGTCAATGCAAGGCTTTTCTGTGGAGGTCAGATATGGCCAAAACAAGAAGAGTCCCCTCGCGCAAGGTCTGGCTGACTTGCATGATTGCGCCAGAGAAAACTGTCTCGAGGACGAAAGTCTAAAAATCAAGGACAACATGGAGGCATACCTTAATTCCCCACACAAAGTCTTTGAAGAAGACAAGTGTGAGGGAATGCCCACTGTCTATGTGGATGGATGCTCTTACCATGTTGACAACAACGGGGAGAAAGAACTGGTGGCCGGCATAGGGAATGCATGGGTGAATGAGTCCCCAGAACCCTCCGCTGGATACAAAATTGGTCCCCGAAGTAGTCAGGTGGCAGAGTTGATGGCTGTGCATCAAGCCATCCTCACCGCTATCCAGCATCAACTCCACGAACTGGTCATAATCACAGATTCGCATTATGTACGGAACGGGTTCGTGGAGCACCTGGTTAATTGGAAAACCAGAGGCATGTTATGTGCCAACAACAAACCCTTGAAACATGGGAAGTTGATCCAAAACATTGATGATCTGGTCACCTCGA
The DNA here is from genome assembly GCF_040938575.1 of Ambystoma mexicanum. Classification (NCBI taxonomy): domain Eukaryota; kingdom Metazoa; phylum Chordata; class Amphibia; order Caudata; family Ambystomatidae; genus Ambystoma; species Ambystoma mexicanum. The sequence continues at coordinate 282,640,026 of NC_090929.1, forward strand.
ATGAGATGACCATCTATTGGAAAAAGATCAAGGGTCATTCCAAAGTAGAGGGACCAGACAAAACTGGAAATGACTTAGCTGATCAGCTGGCCAAAACCGGGGCCATCCAAGGGGATCTAATTGAGATTGAGTCCCTGTTGGGGGAAATCCAGGTCACTGCTATCACTAGGTCCCAGACAAATGCTCACAACGACCTTTCAATTGCACAATGGAGTAAGGAGACCCCTGATGCTGATTTGATTACAGCTCAGAAGGGGGATCCAATTATTGGTCAATTTTACCAACACCTTGAGGACCCTGAGAACTTTTCCCTGACGGATACCGATTACATTGGGAAAGAGGACCTAAGAGTGTTGATGAAATGTCCAAAAATTTTCCGAATCCAAGACGGTTTGTTGGTAAGGAAATCCAAAGCTGGCCACGATCAGTGGGTGGTTCCTACCTCATTCAGAAGCCTGATGTTAAGTCACGCCCATGATGCGCCACCGCCGGTCATAGGGGGTTTCACACAACACTGGAAATCTTAAGAGAGGTTGCATACTGGCCACACATGGGGCAGGACCTCGACCAATACTTGAAGGGGTGTCTTGTGTGTGCACAATTTCAGCCATCATCCCTCACGCACCGTGCGCCTCTCCAAAAGAGGGGGATGACACTGCCATGGTCAGATTTACAAATCGACTTTGTAGGCCCCGTGATTCGCTCTGCTAGGCGGAATAAGTACATGTTGACTGTGACATGCTTGTTTACCAAGTGGGTGGAATGTCTCCCAGCCCCAAATTGCAAGGCAGAAACTGCAGCTGCCCTGATGATTAACCACATCTTTTCCCGTTTCGGCCTACCTCAAAGGATTGAGTCAGACAGAGGTAGCCACTTCACCAGTGAAGTGATGACAAAGATATGGGAGATACTGGGGGTCAAAAGGAAGTTGCATATTGCTTACCGGCCAGCTTCTTCTGGGGCAGTAGAGAGATATAACCGAACCATTGTGAGCATATTAAAGAAGTTTGTGGCAGATTCTGGGCCAAGTTGGGATATCCGATTACCTCTGGTCCTAATGGCCATCAGATCTACCCCTTCATCTGCAACCAAAATGTCGCCATTTGAGTTGATGACTGGGCGCAAGATGGTGCTTCCTCAGCATTTGCTCTTCAGGACCCAAGAGCAGACACTGATAAATGCCTCCACAACTCATGAGTATGTGGAGAATTTAAGGAAACACCTTCAACATGCTTTTGCTTATGCTCAGCGGAATCGAGAAAGATCAGCTGATAGCATGAAGACCCACTATGACCTGAAAACTTCCAGGAAGGAATATCAGGTCGGGGACCGGGTCTACCTATACAATTTCCAAAGGAACCAGGCCAAACAGCGAAAATTTTTGCCTACATGGAAGGGACCCTTTGAGATTATAGACAAAATCTCCCCTGTGGCCTACAAGATCCGCATCCCCAAAGGCGGTTTGGCAGAAGGGGAAGACAAGTGGGTCCACATTAACCAGTTGAAGTGTTGCCATCACAGGCACACTCTGCAACAACTGGAGGAATCCTCTGGAATCCTAGAGGGTACTGTCTCAGATTAATTCAGTTCTAACTTAAAAGATCCTACATATCGCCTATCAAATTCTGAGTTTCTCAATGTGGGTGTTTTTGTTTTTGAATGGAAAAAGAAATGTGCATGTTCATATGTTTGTTATATGCCACCCCACTATATCAATGGTGGGGGAGAAATGTCCATGAATAGGTATTGCCGCTCTTCCTTTGTCGTCCTAGGAGAAAGAAAACCTGGAGACGGGCCAAGGAGGACGATCCGGAGACCGGGAGCAGACACGCAAGGGGCCCGGGGTACCGCCCAATATTCCCATCAGGACCGGCGAGGAGAACCGATCGATCAGTACCGGATGGAGGAAAAGATGCTGAACCGTGCCATCTATTGGAAGAAAATGAGGAAACATCCCAGGTCTTGCGAGTCCCATCAGTGAAACAGAATGGCCATCGCAAGAGGGGGGCTTGTGGGATGTTTTTACCCATGCATCCGAGCCCTACCTCAAAAACTGTGCAGTACTGGCATTGAAAACATCATGATGGCCAGAGATTCCCAGAAAATGCACAGGGAAATGCATGAAGAATAGGCTGCCACTCTTTTTGCCGATGTTATGGGCACAGAAGGGCAATGCCTAAAACCACCATTGGACTACCCACACAGTAGTCTGAAACCATTGGGAATGGCAATGCTGATTGCCAAAAGCAACCTAGAATTGTGGGGAATTCATTTTCTTAAATCCCAAAAATGGGTGCATTACCAGTACTCACCACTATCAGAAAGCCGGCGTTTTAAAACAACACCAGACTTTTTTTTTTTTGTGTAAAACTGAATAAATGAACCCAAAGCAGGCCAAAGAAAGACTTACTGAGAGGTGGATACAATCTAAAGTTATATTCTGAAGTGACCTGAAGGTTTATAACAAGACTGGCTGAGTTGTGGATTTCAGCAGTTTAAGTAAATTTGGACTGAAAGACACTAAAAATCTAAATGTTTAAAAGAAATGAGTGACCTACTTTTGAGTGTCACATAGGTTGCAATTGTTTAAATGTCATAGTTTTAAACTTGGAATCGGCATTCTAGCTGCATATGTAAAAATGGTTAATTTTATTTGAATGCAGAAAACTGGGTAACTAAAAGTGACATTAGCTGGGGCCTGGCTTAAGGAACTGAATTCTGCCCACCAGCTACCCCCGACAGGAGATGAGACTTGCACAACAGCTGTGTTCCCAGGCCTAGCTGCCCTTTTGCTGCTCCCACCAAAAGGGATATGACACTTCTCTGATTGAATTACCTGGGCTCTGCAGGAAATTGAACAAAGCCCTGTCCTGACTCAGGCAAATGTTTTATTATGGGGGCCGTAAAAAGTGGCTTCCTCCTGGAAGGAAAGGGGAGGAGCACTGCCTGTGAGAGCAAGCTGGCTTGGCAGAACTGGAAAACCCAGAAATTCAACCTTGTGCTGGGGGGAAACCACACCCCTGTAGCCAGAATATGGTTTTAGAAAAAAATGAATAACTCATAGTACGGACTTGTGAAAATGATTTAAATGATACCATAATTCTTGTGATTTTTCTGCCCACATTTTAAGAGGTTTTTAGAACCGGTGGCATGATCTGGGGGCAAGCTAGCAGTTAAGAGGGTATTACTTAAAATGTATGCATGTTAAAAATCTGACACTTCATCAATTAATGTCCATACTCCTTGCGCACATGTGTGTAAATTTGGGGTAATGTCCGATATTACGAAACCAGTTAAAAAGTGCAAATGTTGCCATTTCTGAATGCAAGCTCCCAGGAAGAGCAGATTTGGACAGGGTATACCTCCTGTGATATGTGATGGGTGCATGTAATTTTAAACAAATGTGTACCTGTGCAAATATGTCTTTTAGGTCAAAATATAGATTTTGTGTAATTTGACAGGGGTGGGTTCTCTGTACCATAAACAGACCTCATCATGATGACACTTCATTTCATTCCCCAATCAAGGGGAAGAGGATGAAGTGGCCAATGACAAGTGGAGAAGGGTAGTGGCTAGTGATGCTGCACACACATCCATTTTCAAAACACATAAAAGCAGACAGTCAGGACAGATAGGGACATTTAATTCCATTTGCTGCGGAGCATGCTGCCGGACCATACCACATCCAGAGATCCAGACTTCAAATCCATCAATCTCCAGAGAAAGCTGTGCAGAAAGATCCAGAAGCAGTGCTGTACCCGGAGAGAGCAGAGTTGACCCAGACCACTGTTAGCAGAACCAGAGAGCTGACCCAGATCACTGTGAAGTGCAGAGACCAGACCAGACCAGAGTCCAGTCTAAAACCTGACCAGATCCGTGGCGAGGCCCTTCTATTTCTAAATATATTGTGAGTACCTAGCAGAACTGTGTAGAACCAATATAATATAATAATATAATTCAATCTATTTTAATCTAAGTAGAACTGCCTCCTGTCACCTGTCATTTGCAAAACTGTCACCTGTCATTTTCTAGTTGCAAGCTGTACTTGTCACTTTGAACTTTAAAATTTCAAATCTGAAAAACGACCTTTACCATATCGCTCATATCTCCGTGACCGTTTGTCTTAGAGACTTGCAGTAACTTTCCTCTGAAAGCTGGGAATCTTGGCTTTCCTACGAACCTAGAACCGCATTCCTACCCCCAATACTTTACCGCGATTTGAAAATTCCGCCACATGTGAAAACAGCAGCTTCTTGCTAGAACTGTTAGAAAGTCGTTTGCAACCTGCCAATCATTCCTAGAACATTGCTAAAGTAAGCCTGAACTAATTTAAACCAACTAATCCTCAACCTGAACCTCTAGAGGGAATTAAAAGCATTTTAGCATATTTTTCACTTCATTGCCAGCACATATAAAAGCATTTTGGGCCTGTGTTTCGAACTTCTGTAGTCTAAGCTTGCTGGGGTGAACTGAATTACATTTGATTGCATTTCTGAGAACTGTGTGCTTTCCTTCCATCTCTTGCATTGCATAAAGGGGGGAGGGGATTGCCAGAGAAAAGTGATTACATTGTTTTGTTGAAATCATATTGAGTATTTTCTGTATTGCATTTTCATTCAACATTACATCCATCTGAACTTATATAAAGCATTCTCTACCACCTTATTCTTCTGTTCCTATTCACAAGTGTGCTAGTGCCAGACTATCCATTATTGATTACTGCTCATATTAAGTGTCATATTCAATCATTAAATTATTATAAAGTGTGATATATATATCTATTGTTTAAATTATCAAATAAACCTTTTTAACTTGCAAAACAGAACTACTTCTTGGCTCAGTGGGGTCAGGGGGATTCCAAGAGAGGGGTGTTATATAGGGGTAGTCATCCAGAACGCATGAACTGGACATAAAGATATATCAATAAGGGTTTCCATTCAGTATCCCAGACTAGGCATTGACTTAGCGGTAGTGTTGAATTGAATCCTCTTACACATGTAAGCTGTGAAGAAAAAGCTCAATTAGTATTGTACAGGATATGAATTGTGATGTCTTTTTGTATAACCTGCTAAAAAACAAGGAAAATACCACTGTGGGCATATCCAAGGCCGCTTCCCCTCACTCCCCAGTGCAGCCTGCCAGATGAAAGACAGAGGCCCGGGCTGCTCTGCCTCACCTCCCCCAATTCGGCTGGAGCCGCTTCAAGCATCCACGTTCCCCCGCAGCTCCCATGGCTGCAACCAGCCACCTGAAATATTTACAACCCAGCAGTAAACCCCGGCCATAAACACAGGCCAAAAGGTGCCCTCTCTTAGGCTCCACGACCCACCAGCTCACCTCAGGTTAATGGCCCCTGTAAAATTGGGACACCAAATATTATAGCAACACTGTAGGAACCCATTAATAATGATTTCTAACGAGACACGAAAACTTGAACAGCTCACCCCTTGCCCTGAGACCCAACCTCTTGACCTATGATACCCGGCCAACAGGATGATGGCAACCATGTATTGATATATCACCAAAAGACCCCGCTCTAGGTGCATTCCTCCTGTATGGCATTAACCTGTAGAATAACCTATTGTAGGATTTACAGGGGAAGATAATATTGCGATATTGAATTAATGCGGTGTGGTGGCCTTATGGCAGAAAACCAAGGAAGACGTTCATCAATGACACTGGCCACGCCTGGCACAACAGCACCGCCCAGATGAGCCCAGCTGACCTGGCCGGCCCACGTTGGCAACCAGCGACGTCCACCAACCACAGCGAACCACATCACAGTTGCACCTACAGTTAGTCATCGCCACCCAATCCCCATGAACATGTGCCCCCTATAGTGTGTAGGTTCTTGTGACGTATTTTGTAAATATATACGCCTGCCTTTGCTAATGTCAGACAGAGCACTCTCGGAGCTTGCAGAGTCCTTTGCATGCCCTATTTTGATCTATAAACTCCCATTAAGCTCACCTGCACTTTGTCTTAGCCTTATTCCCATTTTTGGGAGAGTCCATTATTGTCTCTCATTGTGGGGAGGATCGTGCTATCAGGGGACGCTCGTCTTCAGTGGTGACCCCGACAGCGTGATTATTTTTTCCTTAAATATATCCCTACCATCCCCTTTGGCACGAAAATCTCCGGTCGAAAAGGGATATGCACGGTGCGCCGGCTCTGGTAGGCTGCCCGCCAACGGCGACTGGTACACTTAGCAGTGCACACTCAACAGAAAGAGGGTACGGGATCCTGGTTGAAAAATCCCCTTTGAGTACCGCTCGCCGGAACCGGGGCTGACCGTTGAGCGTATGGCAGCACTGCCTGGACGGACCCAGTTCGGAGACTCTCGGTTCAAGACGGGCACGTGAGTATTAAGTGCGAGCGACCATAAAGGGAGCAGGGGAGGAAAATACGACAGGGAACGAGGTTATTTAAAAAGGGACACTTTGGGAATACTAAGAACCACTCTAGGCTTTCTTTACTTTTTCTTTGCATATGGCCATTATGATCAAGAGGTGAAAAGAGATAAAGAGACGGGAACCTAGCTCCGCAAGGGGGTAGAAGGCAGCGCTGCATAGTGCTATCTTGACTAGTACTGGGAATATATGAAGAAGTGGAAAATAAGATAAAGGTGTTTGTGTAAATAAAAAGGGAGACACGGTGAATACATTAGTAATTGCTATTCTTTATATTCTTCTCTCTTGGTTCATGGGAAAAAAACAGGGTTAGTACTGAAAAGAAAAAAAAAGGATAACCTAAGTAAAAAGACGAGCTTATATCAAACTAAAAAGACGAGTGTATATCAGATTAAGAAAGAAAGAGACAACTAGGGAGGGAGGAAAAGGATTACGAGTTGAACTGTGAATAGAGTGTTGCTTATCGGTGTGTGTGTGTGTGTGCATCATGTGTGTTCGAACACAGTTTGTTGAGACAAATACGGAATAATGGTAAAATGTGTATAATTATGGTGTGGTCATGGTAAATGTGACCAGAAGAAATTTTACAGCAATGAGCCCGATGCATTAAAATGACTATTTTTTGAGCAACTATGCTGGAGATATTGGTAGTGTACAAAAAGTGGTTTGCTCTTGTATGTGTCCCCTAAATTGTACAGAGTATAAGCTGTGCACACCCACTCCCGTATTGCCCAGGTGGCAGAAAAACACAGGTTCCTACACACAGAGATATATACATATATAGATATATCTAGTGATATATAGGATATATAAGACAACCACACACCATGGGGGCAGAAACACCCCTGGCCCATATTTGTAAGAATCTACCTGGGTATGCTGAACGTATTAAGAAATATCACGATCAATGGATTACAGAACTAAAGGGGGAAGGGTTACCCCAAATATGGCCAGAAGGAGGATCGTTTGACAAAAGTGTCCTGGACATGGTAGCTACATGCATTTGTTTAAAATATAAGGGGAAGCAGTTACATAATAGGAGAGAAATATTAGATCTATGGAGATTGTTTGAAGAAGTAACCCCTCCCAAAAAAAGAGAGCTAGGTACTGATTTGCCATCTACCACTGACAATCCATTGCTGATACCAAAAGACGACAAGGTGTTGCAAGAAGGGGAACCACCAGTAGAGGTAACTAAATTGTACCCAATATTAAATAAACCAGTGCCCGCAGAAGGATACAGTGATCCCACATACGTGCCCCAATATCAGTCACCACGACTCGGGGCCAACGGCACCCCCACCATATGAGAGCCACAGAGAGCGCGACCAGGTAAGTACACCCATAGTAAACATAGAGAAACTAACAGAAGACCTAGAGTCTAGCCTCTCTGTAGCAAAGGACGAGCTCTCGAGGATAAGAAGCATATGTGAGCAGACTGGGGCTAACGCCGCTCGGTCAGAGCTGACATCAAGAGCACAGAGTCATGATAAAACAATTGAGGAAGGGTGGAAGAAGGGGGAAATACTTTTCAGAATACAAGAAGAACTAACTCGAATAATTGAACTGGAGAAGAGGGAGGAGCATACTGATGATGAGATTATGGCCACAGGGGGTAGAGAAGAACTATTGTGCGATATAGAGGAGGACTTAGAGGAAAGTGAAAGATTAAGCATGGCGATGGGAGGAGGAAATGAGGGGTTGGATGGTGCATGTTCGGGAAGAACAATGGAAGAAGAATGGACAGGACAACTAAGGAATAGGTTGGGGAAAATGGCACCAATAGGAAAGAACGGAATGAAGGTGAGTACAGATAAGACAACAAAGGGGAAGTTACAACTCTCATTAATACACAGGGGAGGAGGGAGGCCGAATTACATACCCTGGGCTCAGATGGACAAGGCCAATATGTTAAAGTTATTACCACCGCTATCAGGAGGGGCAAGCAAGTGGATATATGCATTTGAGAAACACACAGCCGGGATACCACTAGCAATAGGGGATGTGAAAAGTCTGCTAGTATCAGCAGTGGGGGATCAAGCTGACAGAGTATGGGTAAAGGCTGGCTTCCCGGGGGTAACATTAGACTGCGATCGCCATGATGGTGCCTCTTTTAACACAGTACGTGCAAGGATGTGGGATGCATTGAGAGAAACATTTCCAGACACCCCAGATTTGCAATCTGTCATGCAGTGTACGATGAATGATGGAGAAGATGCTATGGATTACATTTTTCGGGTCCAGGAGATGTGGAGAGCGGAAATGGGCACGCCCTGGTATCAGTCAACCTCATTATTTTACTTCATAATAAAGAGAGGGCTCCCTAAAGAGGTACAAAAAGCACTTGAAAAAATTGCAGGTATTGAAGCGAAAGGGTGGCCCGAAATACAGAGCATAATAGTTCACCACTGTAAAAGAATAAAGGAAAGGGAAAAGGAAATAGCGCAAAAAAGATTGGCAGACGAGGCAAAGTTAGTACAAACAAAACTAGTGAAGGTCGCTGCAGCAGTAGCCGCGCTCCCACACAGCAGGGAGGGAGAAGAGGAGGAGGAGGGGCTGGTAGCAAAACAGGGGAGGATGGCAATGAATTGGACAGGAGCAAGACAACCGCAGTGGAACGAGCAGGAACAGACCCGAGGTCCGCAGTGGCAAGATTGGGCCCCTCGAGGGGGACGAGGTAGGTACAGAGGTCGCAGAGGGGGTGGACAAGGGTACGGAGGAAACGGAGGGAATGGATGGCAAGGTCCCAGAGGGGTGCAGGGAAGTTGTTGGAATTGCGGGAGGTGGGGACACTTTTCCCGAGAATGCAGGAACAGGCCAAACGACGGCTTTCAAGAGATGGAACAGTATGGTAACCCCCATCCGGGAAGCCTGTACAGTCTTCCAATGGGATGACAACAGAGGGAACAAGAACAGGGATATGCAGAACAAAGACAAACACATAATTATAGGACACAGAATAACCCACAAAACAATGACAATATGCAATACACCCCAGGCAACCCTTTTGCAACGAGTGCCAATGGAGCACCAGCCCCGGCCCCCTATAGTGGTGTGTCAGTAGTTTCAGGAAATGTCGTTAGCCAGGGGGAGACAATGAGACAACCAGCATAGGACAGCCCACAGAGAACACTTGCGTGTCCTGTTCTATCTACCACCTACGATGCAGCAGAGGAACCATTGGTAGGGGCGCACATAGGAGACAAGCAGTTCATATTTATGGTAGATTCTGGAGCCAAGAAATCATGTATCTGTGAAGGTCGTTTCCGCTATCTAACCGGAAGTTAGAAACGCAGGGGTTCTCTTCGGGCTGTAATTGAAGTTCCTTACACAGATGATTTGGATGTGACAGTGGCGGGTAAAACGGTAAAGATACCCTTACTGTATTATGAACAGTCACCAATAAACCTGCTCGGAAGGGACCTTCTTAGCAAGCTTAACATGACAATATCATTTAAAGAAAGAGGGATAGTGTGCTCAACCCCAGGAATATGCCCATTACGCGTAATGCTAGTGGTACATGCCCGGGCAACAGCACCAGAAATACGTGGCATGCCAGTGGACGAAAGAATGTTTATCAAAGGACTAAAAACACTGGCCCAACTAGTTCCCAAGCTAAAAAAGTTAGAGTGGAGGATACCAGCAGAATTTATCTTCCGCCCAATAGTACGCCCATACATAGCACCAGGTTCAGTGGTATCCTTAGACCTGCATGCTGTACAAGTATCAGCGAAAAGGATTGCAGTAATTGGGATGGACATGGACGGATGTGAATGGCGCACTGTACTGTGCATCAATGCTGATATTGCCCTACGTGACTTATCTGATGAGGATCTCTTCTCTGATTCGGAGGGTGATGGAGAGATAATAATGGAAATAGCATTACCCTGTGACATTTTAATTCAAACAAGACAAGTGCCCGTCCAGTTGATGGCAGTGGTGGGAGCACCACCATAATTTTTTGAAGATGACATGCGACTGGTGCCAAACAATTTGTGGACAACAGGCCCCCATGATGTAGGCTTGTTACATGGAGTGACATCAGTTGTGATAAAGCTCAAACAGGGGGCAATTGTGCCCCGAGTGAAACAGTACCCATTATCCCGCGAAGCTGAGGAAGGGATAAAAGAGACAATAAGTGCATTGCTAGCACAGGGAACAATAGTGCCATCAAACTCCCCATGCAACACTTGTATCTATCCGATCAAAAAAGCAAAAGGAGGATGATCCAAGATGTACGCCCCCTAAATTACGTCATACAAAAAGAATTTCCTTTGGTCCCAAATCCTGCATCCATACTGTGCAGTATCCCAAAAACGGCATCACGTTTCACAGTGGTGGATTTGAAAAATGCATTCTTCTCCATCCCCATGGCAGAAGAGAGCAGATACTTGACAGCATTCACACTACGGGGGGAAGAGATACGAGCATTGCAGGTTACCTCAGGGATACTGTGAGAGTCCAAGCATATTTAACCGCATACTACACGAAGACCTGGGTAACCTAACAGTTGAAAGGACGATCATTCAGTACGTAGACGATTTGCTCATGCGCACAGAGTGAAGAGATGTGCAGAAGAGACTCGGTTACCCTCTTGACACTGCTGGACCAAAAATGGTACAAAGTGGACAGAGGGAAACTACAATACTGCCAATCAGAAGTGCTGTATCTGGGACAACTGATATCAAAGGACGGGAAAAGAATAATACCTGACAGAGTGGAAGCAAAGGTCAGTGAGAGAACCAACCACAGTGAAGGAGATGCAGAAATTCTTAGGAATGTGTAACTATTGCCGAGCATGGATACTAGATTATGCAGCCTACACCAGACCATTACTGCAAGCACTGAAAGAAGCCCAGCAAGAGAACAGGAAAATAGAGCGGTCAAAAGAATGAGTGACTCGTTCGGGTCGCTAAAAGATCTGATCTCGAGTGCTCCAGTACTCGCCAATCCTGATTATGAGTGCGAATTTTACCTGTTCTCACATTGCAAGGGGACTCTTATGACGGCTATGCTGACACAAAAGACATCCCTGGGACACAAACCATTGGCCTACTATAGCGGCACATTGGATGCAGTAATGCAAGGTCACTTCGCGTGCGAGCAGTCTCTCGCTGCCGCCGCGTTCGCCATCGAAAAAAGTGCCACAATAGTAATGGGGTGCCCTGTCACGTTGTTTGTGGAACACTCATTGTTTGCAATACTGGAAAGATCAATAAGTACACTGACTACACAGCGAGCAACCGCCTATGAGATAATATTGTCCAGCGCCAACATTCATGTAGTAAGGTGCAGAACAGTAAACCGAGCAACATTCATTACAGAACCGTGCACACTAGAGGACATGCAAGAACACAATTGTGCAACATACACAGGAGAAACGGGGGAGGGCACGGTGGTGTGTGAAAATGCCCTGAGCAAGGGAGAGGTGTACTTTGTAGACGGGTCAGCATCAATTGACATGGACACAGGAGAGAAACATGTGGGACTAGCAGTAGTAAGGCTAGAAGAAGGTGAGTATGAAGTGTTAGTACAATACCGCCTACCGTCCCATTTCTCAGCGCAGGCAGCAGAACTACTCGCCCTAATAGAAGCATTACATGCAGCAAAAGGATGTGCAGTGACAATATACACAGATTCAGCGTACATGACGACCACCGTACAAAGAGGTCTAGCCCGGTGGGGGCGGAGAGGGTTTCGAAGAGCGGATGGGACCCCAGTGCAACATGCCGAACTGCTGAAGGAATTGATTGAGGCCCTAAAAGGCCCAACAATGATAGCAATAGTGAAATGCCAGGCCCATACGTCCAACACCGACGTTGTATCTTTAGGGAATGCAGCAGCAGACGCTGCTGCCAAGGAGGCTTCGTATTTCGAAAGACACGGAACAGGTGAGTACATATTGCAGCACCAGATAAGCACAAGCAAAGAACTTCCAGAAGGGTACAATGCCATGACCATATCGCAAATATTAGAGCTGCAGGAAGGTGCAAGTGGAGAAGAAAATGTGTTGTGGGAAAAAAGGGGGTGCAGCCAATCGGCCACAGATTTATTGTGTGCCAAAATAACTCAGGAAAAGTAGTAATGCCCGTCAAACTGCTAGAGATAGCATTCCAGCAATTACACTTTCCAGCGCACAATGCTAAACAACACATTGCGGCAGAGATACAGGAAGATTGGTTTGTGCCATGTCTCCAGGAACACATATCAAGATTGACAATGGAGTGCACGACTTGCCAAATATATAACTCAGGGATGACCCTACGAACACTCAGGGGGACAATTCCAAAACCAATCAGGCCCTTCAGAGAACTACATATTGATTATGCAGACATGGGAGAGAGGTGTAATGGGGCACGCTACATGATAGTGGTTGTATGTCTATTCTCCAGGTGGGTGGAGGCGGGTCCATGTGCGCGCCCTAACGCTAAGAGTGCTGCAAAGTTCCTAGTGAGGGAAGTGTTCCCATGCTGGGGGATATGTGATGTAGTTCGCTCAGACAACGGCACCCATTTTCTGAACGAACTCTTCAAGGAGGTAACTGCATTACTAGGAATAAAACATAAACTCTGCTCGATTTATCATCCTCAAAGTAATGGCGTTGTTGAGAAGATGAATGGCCTGTTAAAAGGAAGATTGTCTAAATTGTGTTTTTCATTAAAGAAAAATTGGATCTACTGCCTACCCCTTGCACTGTTTGAGCTGAGGAATCAGCCAAGCAAGGACCATCATCTGTCCCTGCACGAAATAGTGACAGGGAGACGGATGCACACAGCACATTCCCCACTGCGCCAACACACAGAAGTGCCACCATATTAGGAGAGGAATTCACAGATTACCTGAAGAAGCTAACTAGGGCAGCACGCGCAATCTCAAGGCAGCTCTCACCACCTTTCACAAGGGAAGAAGGGAACACAACAGTGTCCTTTGTGGAACCGGACACACAAGGACAACTAATGCCAGGAGAGTTCATTTATGTCGGGAGCTTTGTACGCTGGTGGAATGCCCCAAGGTTCCATGGGCCATACGAAGTAGTGTTTTGCACACTCACAGCTGTAAAGGTAAAAGGACTCAGGTATTGGGTACATTTGACAGATGCGCTGAAGGCATACACTAGTGTGCAGGAAGAAGTGGATGTGGAAGCACAGACAACTCAAACCAAAACAATGAAAATAATGAGTAAAGATGAACAGATGAATGGAGGAGTGTAACTGATAAATGAAGCTGTTAACGAAACAATTCTATTACAGGTTATTGATCGCGATAAATGAAAAAAAAAGGGGAAATATATTTAATTGAAAATAACGGTATAAAATATATGTATTTTCTGCTCCCTTCTCTGTGCACCCCTCCCCCCCCAACCATCTCCCTTCCTTTGACCTCCTGGTACATACAGTACCGACAAAAATGTTTACATGCACGTACTTAATGCACTTTTATATCTCAAACAGGAACTACCATGTCAACAAACGGGCAGCCTGCAACGAGTAGATTGACTAGATGTAGAGATGCTTTAGCTGAAAGGTGTAGATATTCGTATGAGTGTGGATTGTCTGTATGCTTTACATTATTTTTTACAATGCTGTTTAGTTTAGTTACTTATTGGTTCATAGCGTTCATGGGGGAGGGAATAATGGAATTAATGTAACAAATCAAACTACAGCTGTGAATACTAAAGAAGGTGATTTTTTCAGGCGGGACGGATGTAAACTTGTATGGGGATATTACACAAAACCGCCCAATGTTGTTACCCCGCCAAATGAAAGAATGCAGGATAAAATGCAAAATAGCACAACTTCCCCGCCAAATGTCTCGGATTACAATGCCCACAGTTTAAATGATCGCAACCCATCTGTTATATCATGGCTGTACAATACCCCCACCAGCATGCCCACACATATAAACACCCCCACAGTAGAGAACACACTAGCAGCTAGAAAAAGAAAGAGAATGAAGAGATGTCAGTGAGATACACAGCATTATATGATAAATGGGAAAAGGGGGGCGGAGGGAAGAAAGGGGGGCCTAGACAGTTCCTCGCCCGTGAAGCCGGGAGATATCTTACAAATAATAGGAGGAAAAGAGAGGTGGGGAGGAGAAAATACGATGAGTATTACGGGTTGGGACTGGACATGATGGAGGACCCACGACACCCCCACCAGACAAATAAATGGTATGCAGACATGAGTGCAACTGCAAAACAAACAACAAATGAGAGTTGCTATGTCTGCTCCCGTATTCCCCATGCTTCAGGTACACCCAAAGTTTTGCTACCAAAAGAGTTGCCTTTTGTGGATGCCCAATGTCTACTTCATCTCACGTTGTGCAGAATTAAGAACACCTTCCAGGCACACAAGGTGACTTTTAAAATGCTGCAGATCGAGAAGACTTGTTACCCGAAAGCAGAAGGAGTGATAGGTTTGGAAGAGCCATTTTTTATAATAAAAGGGACATTATTCTCGGAAAATACGTGGAAAGATGAAGAAATAAGGTGCAAAGCTGAGGCGCTGCAAGGTGTGACATCAGAAAAACTACAGTGGATAGAAAAAAACATGTACACCAGTATGGAGAGAGCACATCTCAAAATTAACCTGGGTAACTGCCATTGAAAAACCATTCAAACTACAGAAGGCAATAGACTATGAACTGTGTTTCAAGGGAGACGGGAAAACTATCATGGGGGTAAACAAAACCTGCAACAAGACCCTCACAATCCCGGATATGAAAAAAGGGACAGCGGCCCTCATGGACACTTATTGGGTATGTGGCAAGCAGGCATACCTGCACCTCCCACAATCCTGGAGCGGCATCTGCTCATTGGCCACCCTACATTCTGCACTAATGGTGATACCAGAAAGCCACATTAGTGGGAGCACGAAAATGCGAGAGATTCCTCAGAAGAATGAGGCCCAACCACTGCAGAATCACAATTATATGTTCTGTCCTCCGGCAATAAGGGGGAGATGCTGTCTCGGGGCGGACGATCGTCGAACTACATTTCAAAAGCATTGTCAGAACTACTGGCACAGATCCCAGACAGATATCGATTATTCAGCTCTGCAGAGACCTTCTTCGCTTCACTCATCCCCCAGCATCCAGGCAAGGGCAAATGCAAAATGGCTCCAAATCACACGATGGGAGCTGATCCAGCTGGCAAATGAAACTGAAGAAGGATTTAACGTAATAAAAGTGTAACTGCAGGCACCGCGGCTAATGACCATGCAAAATAGGTATGTCTTAGACCTGTTAACAGCGATGGATGGAGGTGTTTGCCGAAAAATTGGAAGTGCCTGCTGCACTTTCGTACCTTCCGAAGATGCAGGTAATGGTACCTTATCCCACGTGATCGAAGCCGTACATAACCTAGGAGAAAGAATGAAAATGGAAGGTGGAGCAGAAGCAAGCACATGGTTCGACAACCTCTTCTCCTGGGTACCGTCATGGCTGGGAATGACTGTTAAATTACTGATGCCGGCAGTGGTGTTCCTCCTTTATATTTTGTGTGTGTGCCAGGTGGGTCTTCGATGTTGTGCAAACGCAGTACCAAATGGTGCGACGATGATGGTGACAATGGGCAACACTTGTGGTGCAGTACAAAATATGCAGGAGGTGGAAGTGCAAACAGGAGAAGAAAACACACCAAAATTCCAGATGGTGCCCATAATACCACAGTGGGGCTGTAGTAGATAGATTATGGCACATCACAATTAAAGAGCCCCGTGAACTTGAGTGGTATAAGGACGTGTGGGTGGATCTGGAAGGGGACGGGGATTGTATATATATGACCTGTACACCAGACGAGTATGCTAGAAGGGGGGAAAGCCTGCGAGGGGTATGTAGGGCATGGATGCCCATAAAAGGCACCCCCACATGGTATGAGGCAGTGGCAGAAGAAGAGGAACACAAAAGGTTGCGGCAGTTACAGTATTCGTTACTTAAGTAACGAAAGGGGGGAAATGTATGGGAGGCTAGGTCCAAAAGACCCTCCTCCCCTGCTGCCCCCCCCCCCCTTGCTGGGTCCATGGCTCGTCAGGGGTTCCCCCTGCCACCAGGGCCCAGGTGGCGGGTGGACCACTGGCTGACACATCGACCAAACATGCTGTATTAAGCTAGGCCCTTGAAATCATTTTATGAAACCAGAATGACATGAGCTCCTGTGCGCCGCAGCATGGCCCCCACCCTTGGAGAGTTCTCACTTGTCCCTGCGGCCGCAGCTCCCTGGCAGATCCACTGAGAACCCGTTCCCACGAACAGACGGACATGAGCTAGTGTTAGAAACAAACACTAACATTCACCTTCCGCAGTTTATCACTGTCCTTAGTATGACCCGGCCAGCTGGGCCGGGGTGGAAAAGAACTGTAAAATGGTCCCCTGACAAAAAGTGGAGATCCCAGATATTAATATGCAGACTGCCTGTGATGAAACTCTTCTCTCCACGACTTTTTTGATAAAATATGCAAACTCCATGAAGATAGCAGAATGTGTGTTCATGTGGCATTCTGGTTGAAATCCCCATATCCCCGTAGCTATACACAAAGGGTAGAAGTGTCCCGGGTTTTATGTTATATGTTTTTCCAGTAGAATGTACTCCTGGGCCCTATGCCATAACTGAACTAGTGCTGCTAGAGTGCAAAGGAAAACAAGTGCAACCGCATTGGGAGTTCATGTAAATTGTGTAAGAAAACGTATATAATGTATTCGAATGTTCAAGCTCACCATGTGTCACTGCCATCAGTCTCAGTGGTCAGTTGTTCCTGCGTGCTCCACCAACCTTAATGCTACCTCACTTATCGTGCATACATAGAGTGTAACAAAATGTTGTGGCTGTTAAATGCCTAACATATAGGTAACAATAGTAACATTGGTATAGGTAACATATTTGAAATAACCATGTAAAGGCAATAGCAATGTAGGCATGTAAGCTGTGAAGAAAAAGCTCAATGAGTATTGTACAGGATATGAATTGTGATGTCTTTTTGTATAACCTGCGAACACACAAGGAAAATATCATTGTGGGCATATCCAAGGCCGCTTCCCCTCCCTCCCCAGTGAAGCCTGCCAGATGAAAGACAGAGGCCCGGGCTGCTCTGCCTCACCTACCCCAATTCGTCTGGAGCCGCTTCAAGCATCCACGTTCCCCTGCAGCTCCCATGGCCGCAACCAGCCACCTGAATTATTTACAACCCAGCAGTAAACTCAGGCCATAAACACAGGCCAAAAGGTGCCCTCTCTTAGGCTCCACGACCCACCAGCTCACCCCAGGTTAATGGCCCCTGTAAAATTATTATAGCAGCACTGTAGGAACCCATTCATAATGATTTCTAACGAGACACAAAAACTTGGACAGCTCATCCCTTGCCCTGAGACCCAACCTCGTGACCTATGATACCCGGCCAACAGGATGATGGCAACCATGTATTGATATATCACCAAAAGACCCCGCTCTAGGTGCATTCCTCCTGTGTAGCATTAACCTGTAGAATAACCTATTGTAGGATTTACAGGGGAAGATAATATTGCGATATTGAATTCATGCGGTGTGCATGGCCTTAGGGCAGAAAGCTAAGGAAGACGTTCATCAATGACACTGGCCACGCTTGGCACAACAGCACCACCCAGATGAGCCCCGCTGACCTGCCCAGCCCACGTTGGCAACCAGCGATGTCCACCAACCACGGCGAACTACATCACAGTTGCACCTATCCCCATGAACATGTGCCCCCTATAGTGTGTAGGTTCTTGTGACGTATTTTGTAAATATATACGCCTGTCTTTGCTAATGTCAGACAGAGCGCTCTCGGAACTTGCAGAGTCCTTTGCATGCCCTATTTTGATCTATAAACTCCCATTAAGCTCACCCGCACTTTGTCTTAGCTTTATTCCCATTATTGTCTCTCATTGTGGGGAGGATCGTGCTATCAGGGGACGCTCGCTTCAATACTCATGGACTCCAGTTTGTCCATGAAAACTAGTGGTGTACCAGACTTCAGCTTCGAGTCACTATTTGGCTGAAGTTTGGCTGAAAAACAGCTATTCGGCTTCTGTAGAATAGTTTCTGCCATAGTCACTCGCAGCATGATTAGCTGTCTTCTCCATTTTCGGGAGATGACAGCCAATCATAGAAAGTGTGGCAGGGGCTGTCGCTGCAGAACCCAAACAAGCAGTTTGCTTATTGGCTACTGCAGCCTGATCCCAAAGGAAGCAGCCTGTGCATGATGAAATAGGAAGTGCGGGAAGAGAACAGTTCTCCTCTTCCCTCGCTTCATATGCCAATAGAATCAACCCAGCAGAAGCAGGACCAGCAGAGCCAGATACTGACCAGGTAAGTTTCTGTTGACGCCCCAGCCACACAAGGCCGGTGGAAGTGTTCATTCCCCAGCGGCCTCGAAATGTGTAAAAGTCCCCCTGAAACCTTCCAACACACAGGGAGGATGCTGGGGTGGTCATCACCCCCACAGCCTCAACATATATTCAGATTGCCCACCCCTACCCGCTGGTGAGCTGTGTGAGGGGGGGGCAGAAACCTTGCTATACCTACACAATGTGATGGGAATGAGAAATAGGGGTTGATGTGAATTGTGAGAGAGGGGTCTCTGATCCCCTCTCACACAGCTCATATCCACCCCCATTTCTCATTTCAGTTACATTGTGTAGGTATTGCATTGTATATGTTGAACAATGTGACAGAAAATACAAATGGAGGGAGGAGAGAGGTATGTGAGGGGGATAACAAGTGTGCAATACTGACAAAATGTGACTGGAAAGAGAAATGGAATCTGTGTAGAAATGTGATGAAAATTGTGTAACGTGATATGTATTTTTATTCAGTAATAATGCTCAAAACGACTGGCCGCATAATAAACTAAATCATCAACCTGGCCCTCATTGGCCAGAAAAGTGACCAACTGTAACCCAATTAACTGCCACAAGCTAGCATTTTGTATTTTTGGTTTGGGCACTGCCCATTTGCCCATTTCAGACCAGGTCTGGGGCCACCAGCTTTGCTCCGATATTCCAGCAGACAGTGGACATTAGGACTTGCATGCCAGAGGGAAGTGATTTGCAGGGTGGCGGAGAGGAGGGAGTGACAGGAGACAGCTCATTGTCACAGCATTCCCCAAGCCTGGGGTCATCCAATCCTGCAGCCTTTCAAATGCTGTTCATGTGTGTGTGGGGAATATTTGTGAGCAGAGTGCTGTGATGCTAGGGGTGATAGACAGAAAGTAGATGTGTTTTACTGTTTGTGCCAATCATTGCTGTACCCTGCTCTCACCCTCTCACACATGATCCTTTACTTTTAGTCTCGCAACAGCCCTGAAGATAAACGGCCCCATCCAAGAAAGCTCATCTCCAAGACCAGCTTGCCATTTAACCATGATGCAACATCACTCCCTAGTGCCTACGATTCAGGTGAGTACTATGGGTGTTGCTGGGGAGAGGTGCATGTCATGATTCTTGTCCCTCATGTCCCCAGCCCTCCAATATGTCAGGCTGGAGCCAGGCCACGGTCACCTACATGGCCCTCAAGAGCCTCTCCATCCCTCCAAAGACCCACTTGGAGTCAGACTTGGCGCTTGTGGCACCAGACTCACTCACTCCCATAGGATAACATTGGGGATTGGACTTGTAGTGCATTGATGGGGACAAGATGGATGCCCCCACATATTTCGGTTCCCAGAACTACATGTGCAGTGCAGTCTTTTGGGTGTGGTTCAGCCCAGAGACACCTGGGATACCCAGAGACTATTTAAGCCATGCCCAGGCTGAGAAACATGCTTTGCGTTTTCTGAACCTGCAGCGTGACACTCAACGTGTTCGGATTGGTCTCCAGTAGGCCTGCATCTTTCTTCTGCGCTCAGCTCCTGCAAGAACACTGTTAGGAACAGCCTTACCTTGCGGCACTTCTGCCCATCATTCATCGCTCCTTCTGTTCTGCGGCCATCTTCAGTGGTGTCATTCCCATCCCGGCACGCCACACCCTAAGGAAAAGGGAAAAGAACAGAAAAAAGGCATTAGTAAGCATTCAGCAAATCTTTGCTTATTTTTAAAGACTGTACGAGCTTCAAACGCTTACCTGAATCCCAGCTGCTCTGGGGGAACTCTGTCGCCGTAACGTCTCATCCATCTGCAAGAGGGAAAAGACGCTCCAGGTTAGCGTGGAAACATCTAGAGGCGCCGCATACCGTGCTTACTCACCGCATTTGTTCTTCCTAATCTGCATCCATGCTGAAAACGTTGCGGCACCTAAAAGACACAGAAAAATAACTCAGTTCAATACAAATACGAAAGGGTCGCATCGCACATCGCGCTCTCACTCACCTTCAGCGCTACTCATCTCAGCAGCGCGTCGCCATCCCCGGACGCCGGCTATCATCTAAGGAAGGAAAGGAACGAAGTTAGAGAACTGTTCAAAAGACTCATACTTACCGGTCATACTCTTGCCAGTGAAATAACTAGGCAGCAACATGCCTGCATCAATCAACGCGCCCCTGCGCTGAAAGCAGGACAGAGAGTACACTTTCTAAGAAAACAAGGTGAGCTGCGGATCAAAGGGAAGGGTTGGAACCCGGGGAAGAAGGGGTTCAAGCACACAGAGACAATAGGGAGTTAAACTCTACCAATCCTGTATTTCAGGCCCAGTCTCCAGTCAAGAAGATTCCAGGGACGGGTTTGAGGTCATAAGAGGTCAGAACAGGCTGAGTGACGTCCCTGTGGATACCATGTGAGCGTTGCAGTTCAAGAATGTATTATTCAGGGGAACCTTGAGGTGGAAGGTCACCACTCGGTGTGCATGACTGATAAACGAGAGAGGGCTATATTCTGCTTGCTGCATCCCATGGATGTAAATAGCGCGCCACTCCTGCCAATTTCGAACCCTGTTTTTTTCATTGAATGCTCATGTTTCCTTTTTTATGTATTTTTACATGCCTTTTTTAAAAAGGGTTTTTAACAATAGCCCAATACATACTTTTGTGTGACTTTTGCTTTACATTCCTTTCTGTCACCAGTACGAGATTTTGATTTAAGTTAAGGCCCTCAAGCAACAGCTTGGAGACATGCCCAGCAGAACCCCTATCCCTGGCCCAAAACAGCAGAGTCCCTATCATGAGTATCATTAAGGATAAAACAAGCCCTGTTTGTAATTACTTTGCCATTACACTGGATGATAATTCCAAGGTGGCGTGTTCTGTGTGCTCAGTGGTTTTGCCTCGTGGTTCTGTAAACTCTAGACAGAGTAGCACATCTGCACTGACCAATCATCTGCGGGGCCAAGCATCCCAATGACTGTTCTACATGAAAGGGAAAAAGAGGCTATTTTAGGAAGAATCAAGCGCAATGTGACTCTTGTAAAGTGCAAGAAGGCATGGTCACAGCTGCCCATTCAAGATTGTCTGGACAAAGAAAGTCCGACTTCTGGACAACCCTTCCGCACATGCTTTGCCTCACAGTATTGGCAAAATGATAGCATTAGACTTCCAACCATATTCTGTTGTTGAGGTTGCAGGTTTTGTACATTTACTAAATAAGTTCTGGCTACGGTACAAAGTACCATCAAGTAAATATTTTTCGATGCGCATCATCCCTGACCTGTATGAAAAACTGAGCCAGTATTTTGCAGCTGAGGTTCACAGCACTGAGAAAATAGCATTTACTGTAGACCTTTGAACTTCTGATAATACTATACCATCTTTGAGCTTAACAGGACATTGTCTAGCCCGCAAAACGAAAAGACATGGAGTTTGGTTGCAATGTGAGGCTTTTGACAGAAGCCATACTGGTGCCAAAATAGGCTTGGCATTCCATGAAATTCTTCCAACGCGGCAAATTAGCCATTCTAAAGTGCATGTGATTCTTTGCAATAATGCAGCTAACATGTGTAAGGCCATCAGAGATGCAGATTTTGTTCATGTGGGTTTTTCTGCACATACCCTAAAGCTTTGCATCCATGATGGCCTTTTAGTGCAAAGATTTGTGTCAGACATCCTGTCAAATGCAGGAAATCTTGTTGGACATTTCAAACATTTGAGTTCTGCCACGTCTTGCTTGCACTCAATGCCAAAAAATGTTGGGTTTCCTGAACTGCAGTTAATTCAAGAAGTGTCAACACAATGTAACTCCTCTTTTTTGATGCGAGGACGATTGGTGAGGCAGAGGCAGCCAGTGAGTTTGTACTGTGCGAAGGACGACAAAGTGCCTAATCTTTCTGCATGTCAGTGGCTTGTGGGAGAAAATCTTTTATCTTTGTTGCCATCATTTGCAGAGCTCACAAAGGAGATGTTCTCCCATGCATCAAGCATCTCCTTGGTTATCCTTGCTATCAAAGCGTTTAAAGTCCTACCTGGGTTCTTGTGAGGTTGGGTACACTGGTGTAAAGCAGAGCTATTGAAGGTTGTAGAGGCAAGGTTTAAAGACATTGAGGACATACATGTCTACTCTGTGGTGGCAGGGATCGATCCTCAGTTCAAATGAAAACATGCCAGTGATGATGTTTTGGATGTCCAATCCACTCTACAGACTTAACCCTGTGTGAAGAGACCTTGCACCATCCTGTGGAGCAACCTGCAGACCCTGACAAGCAAGACGTTGAGCCACCAGCCAAGAAGAGAGTTTGCACCATGTGGCATATTGGCCTTCCGGGACAGTGTGGCTCATCAGTCAATGGCCGGCATGAGTCAGTCAATTAGTTCCTTGGACACTTTTTGAGTAAGCCACTGCTCCCTAAAACAGAAGACACGCTGAAGTGGTGGGGGATGAACAGTGTACGATTGCCAGGGTTGGAGAAATGTGCTTGTGTGCACTTTTACACCTCCTCCTACCAGTGTGGATAGTGAGAGAGAGTGTTCTGAACAGCTGGAGATATTTATTCAGAACACAGACATAGCCTCTTAGCAGAAAATATTGAACGCCTTGTTTTTCTGAAATACAACCTTCCCCTTACAGGTTTCACCTATTAGTGACATAAGAGTAAAGCAAACTTGGGGCTTATTTCAGATCTGTTCTTTTATTTATTTTTATCTTTTTAATAAGCTTACTGAGATATATATGTCCAAATAAAAAACACAAAATCTCATGCAATAGAATGCCTTTTAAAAAAACAACTATTCAGCCGATTAGCTTAACCAACTATTCGGCCGAATAGTAAATTAACTATTCAGTACACCCCGAATGAAAAAACAGGTTAGTGTTATGTGCGGCTTGTGTTTTTTATCTCAATATTCTGGGATTTAAAAAAAAAATATTTGTAATTTCCCTACAAGGCCCAACTAATTATTTTACATCCAGCAGGCTGTATTGCCCCTATGCATGTTATCTACACATTGTATGAAATTCAACAGGCATTTGGATGATACACTACCACAAACATCTCTCCAGCATTATATTGTTGTCCTGTGTAGTCTGAAGTCAAGTAGAAATCTGGGTCTAGTCTAGCAAAGTATATGTTTTCCAGGTACATACCAACACCACTTCATAGCTGGTTGTTCTAACAAACTGGGAAGGCTGACCCTTAACCTTGATGGCATTTGCTCAAAATACCCCAATACCAACCACAAGAATGTTGGACTGTACTGCACTAATGTTGCCTAATGAGGGTGAAGGGTTTCTGTTGTATATATCCCTGATCACATTCTGCTTTGAGTTGCTAAAGCTGTGTACTAACAACAACCAAATCACAAGATGAGCATGAGCTATGCATTGCATCTGGGTTTACCTCACTAAGGTTCTGTGTAATTATTATTGTAATTATTTTTTGTTTCAGATTGGTAATTTTAAATAGTAAAGCCAGGTTTTAATTGCAATAGCATTCAACACTCAAGTATGAAATGCTTATACAGAACACTGATGCCATGGATGGGCACATTTCAGCTCATCTACAATAAACAACTTCTTTGGAGAGATCTGCACACAGTTTTTTTCAGACTTTGGTGCAGCTTGTCTCATTCTCCATCAATATATTCTTGCGGGCTTAGGCACCAGATCTAATTGAGGAGCATATAGTGCTAATAGGCTGTTGTACTCTACAACACATGCAACCATCAACTGCAACCTTTGAGTTTTCAAAACCAATTAAGTAAAACCATGACAAGCTTAGTATATGGAACAATTTTACACCCGACATAACTTCTTCAAAGATTGTGGCCTACATTAAACCTAATTCATAAACACAATCTGCCTACCCATTCCACCCTTCACAATTCTCAACTATATAAACAAGTTAGGTCGCATCATAACATGACAGTTGACAGCCACAGAACAGACCCCAAACACGCTATTTGAGAAATTGACTTGTACAAGTCAGTCACATAACCCTTTGCCATGTTATTAAGTTCTAATGCAACTGCCTATCCATCCAAACATTTGACAGGTGAAGTATCCACTTGAGACCGACGGTAAGTAAAGTAGTTTATTTACATTAGAAATAACCCGGCGCCCTGCACTGCAGCTCTCACCCTCCTGCTCCGCACCCTCACTCCCTCAACCGACCTCATCAGAATCCCCACTCATAACCAAACATTGCTAGAACCTCTCGCGCAGGCAGGGATGGCGCCGCACACATAAAACATAATACAACACCACCCCCCTTTACAGAATATTAGAACAATATTTAAAACAACATAAGGAAGCAAAAGGAACAAACACGAGCTACAAATATATGCATACATTGAATTTAGGTGTGAATCCCAAAGAAACTGAAAAGGATAGTTTTAAAGAATAATAATTGGTCCTCAGGCAAAGACAGATAGTTATCATGACCTAGTTCTCCATTGTTTCCATGACATTAGTTTTCCATAACATAGTCTCTGGACTAAAATGGTAATCTCTTCTCCCTTGAGTTACGTAAAATTCTATTTTCAGCATTAGTACCTGAATTGTTTCTCTGATTCATGTCATCCTCATCTCTATTTTCAGTATTATTACCAACATTTCCTCTCTGTTGCAAGTCATCAACATCACCTTGCAACCCAGTATCAACATTCACGTCCTCCTCACCATTTTGGATAAGAACATCATCTCCAAACAAATCAACTGCTCTTCTGTCATAGTTTAACCGTCTACCTCTGCCACACTCTCCTTTCCACAACCATTTACTCATTCTGTCCAAATTCCATACAGAACCACCACTAACTCTAACCACACTTTTTAGCACTTGTAGCACCTTAACTGGGCTGCTATATTTAGATTCACCCTTCCTCACACTGTGCCCTAACTTTATCCTCACAAAGTCACCTGGCAAAATCTTAACTTTGGATTCAGAATCTCTTAGAAACACTCCATATCTCTTCTCCAGGTGCTCACCAACTCTCTCTGTCTTGGTTTCCAAACTCCCCCTGCGATTAACCCATTCAGGATTGAGTAACATGTTGGGAGCTCTCCCTCTCATTAATTCAAACGGAGATGCCTCCATCCCTCTTTTGACCGACATTCTCACACTCCAAAGCTTCTCCATCAGATCCTCATCCACTGTGATGTTGTTTCTCAATGCTAACTCCACTGTTTCACCCCCATCCTGTTGAACCTCTCAACTAACCCATTAATCTGGGGATGATATAATGCAGAAAATATCCATTCAATTCCCGACCCTCTGAAAAATTCCTTAACTTCTCTACTTTTAAACTGAACACCATTATCACTAATGATCAACTTAAGAAAAACCGCTTTCTCCTGAAAATTTGCTTTAGAAATCTATTTCAAAAGAGTCAACTTTGCTAACCGCTTTTACCTCTAACCAACTTGAGTAGTAGTCAACCACAACTATCAAAAATCTCTTTTCACCTATGAACTTAACGTAAGGTCCAACAATATCAATGCCCAGCTTCTCCCATTGTGCCTCCCCCTTATCTACATTAATCGGTTCTGATTTAAAACTTTTGCAACTTTTATCGCTGTTCTGACATGGCCAACAATTTCTAATGAATCTCTCAATTGCCAAATCCATTCCTGGCCACCAGTATTTTGACCTCACATTGCTTTTGGTTCCAGTGATACCAGGATGTCCTTGGTGTGCCTTTTCAATGAGTTTGTGACATAACAAAAGGCATTAACTTGTCGCCCCTCAGTAAAAATCCATCTTCCATGGACAGCTCATCCTTTACTTCCCAGAACCTCACACACTCTTCACCAATTAATCTCTTCTCAGGCCATCCTGATTCAGTGTATTTTTTGATTTCTTGCAACACATCATCTTTGCTGAATTCATTTAACCAAGTTTCTTTAGAAGTAACCTCAAGAACAACTGCCACCATTTCTTCATTGCCTTCTACATCTGTCTCATTGTTCTTTAAGGGTAAACGTGACAAATAATCAGCAATAACATTTATCTTCCCTGGCACATATCTCACCATAAAATGTTAGTCTTGCAGCTTGATGCTTAAACTAGCTAACCTAGGTGAAGCCTTACACATCCCTTTCACTGTAAGAACCTCTATTAGGGGTTTGTGATCCATCTGTATCAAGAATTTGCTGCCCCACAAATATTTCCTAAAATAATTCACAGCCCAAGAGCAAGCGAGCAACTCTTTCTCTATCACTGAATACCTACTTTAGGTGTCTGAAATAGTTCTGGAGGCATAACTGATTATTTTCTCATTATCACTTTCATCAATTTGGGACAATACTGCACCTATTCCATTCCCACTGGCATCCACCGTGACCTTGCAGAATTACAAATCTCATCTTTTATGCATTTCACTGCTGCATTACATTCGTCACTCCATTCAAACTTGGTATCTTTTTTTAACAGTTGTCTCAAAGGCTCTGTCACACTGGCAAAAATTCCTTACGAATCTGTTATAATACTCACATAATCCTAGGAATGATCTAAGTTCATCTTTGTTACTAGGATTAGGCGAGTCCCTAATCGCGTTCATGGCATCCCCATTCCTTTTGGTTTGAATCCTCTACCATTTACTGTGTGTCCTAAATACTCCACTTCTTTCATACCGAACTTACATTTGGTCTGCTCTATTTTCAACCCCATATTCTCCAATCTTGTCAATACCTCCTTCAGCCTTTTATCATGTTCTACAGAGCCCCTGCCAAATACAATGATATCATCCTGATATACAAGCGTACCTTGCCAAGCCTTAAGAACATGCATCATAACCCTTTGAAATACTGCTGCCGTGGACGCCAAACCAAAAGGCATGAGTTTATATCTGTACAACCCATGTGGAGTAATGAATGCCATGATGTCTCTACAGTCTTCCGTGAGGGATATCTGATGATACGCACTTGAAAGATCAATTGTAGAAAATAAATCTGCACTTCCAATACGATTTAACATTTCAGATATTATCGGAAGAGGAAAAGTATCAATTATGATGTTCTTGTTGACATCCCTCAAATCCACGTAAATTCTTGGTTTTCCATTCTTCGTAAGTGCTACCACAATGGGGCTCACCCACTCTGAAGATTCAAACTTTTCTATAACTCCTTCTGATTCCAACCTTGCCAACTCTTGTTCAACCTTGTCGGCTATGGCAAATGAGATGAGTCTTCACTTAGAGTGTTTAATTGGCACTGCTGCCTTTTTGAGACAAATTCTGTGTGCAAAATTCTTAAGCAAGCCCAACTTCAATTGGGCTTCACTTCTTCTCGTTTGACCTTGACTACTATTAACAATTAGAATCTGCTCATCTTCATTGGGATCCAATCTGATTCTTAACCTAGCTTGATCTCTCCAGCCAATTATGTTTACTCCCTCTTCAGCCACATAAACCTTCACTTGTGCTCGTCTGTCCTTGAACTGGATGATACATGAGAACCAACCAATCATCTTGATCTTCGACCCTTCAAAACCTCCGGGATTCCTTATGTCAGATGCCTTCAAATCACTTTTAAGACCACATGCAACAAAGTTTCGCCAAGTTTTCTTAGTAATGATTGTCCACGGTGAACAGCTCTCCACTTTCACCTTGAGTTTCCAATTGTCAAATATTACCTCACAACTCAGGCATTTGAATTCTCCTCCTTTTGGTTCATGAATCATAAACACACTTTCCTCATCTGATTCCTCTTCCTCATCCTGAATGGCTCTTTTCTTCCGTCTGCAGGTGACAGCAAAATGGCCTTTAATTCCACAATTTCCACATTTCTGCCCTATAGCTGGGAACTGCTTAGCGTACACATAATGGCCAAACCTGCCACAATTATAGCATCTATCCCTTCTCTAGACTGTGTGTTCAACGATCTGGGTTCGTTCTTCATCCAATTTCTTCCTCTATATGAGTTTCCTTTATCTTCAAATCCCCTAGATGTGCTACTTTTGACAGTAAAGGTGTCCATCCGTTCCTTGATTCTTAACGCGCTGACCATGCTTTGTTCCTCTGCTTCTGATGCGACTTTACTGCTTTGTTGCGGCATGTTATGAGCAGCCTCTTGTTTCTTGCTCTTCATTTCTCTGGAGCACAGTTGACTGTGTTCAATTCGTTTAGCTATGGCGATAGTTTCTGGCAGGGACGTGTTACCCACCATCCATAACCTGTCTTGGACCAAACTACCTTCGAATGGATAATGATTAGGTCTCTGATCAATTCATCCAGAGTGATACCATTACCAAAATGACATGTGCGCAATAAAACTCTCAGTGCTAACACATATTCTTCAATTGACTCATGCTCCTTTTGTATTCTTGTATAGAAGTTATACCTGTTTATAGCTACATTCGACTCTGGAGCATAGTATTTGTCTAACTGTTTTATGGCCTTTTCATGTTCAGCATCACCAGCTTCATCTCAAGGTAACTCTGGCAACTCTCTGAACTTCCTTTGGCCTTCCAGCTCCAATGCATGAAGTAGCAATAACTTCTTTTTATGGGACGTGAGTCCATCCTGTTCAACCATCTGAACATAATTCAACCAGAATTTTTTCTACTCAGACCAAGCAACAACAGGTTGACCCGGTATTTGAAGGAAGTTCGCCAGATGCTGAATGCTGATGCCTTGCATATCCAAAACAAATGCCTCTTAAGTCCAATGTAAAATCAACTTATCTTGTGAGTTTTCACTGCCAAGTGCACTTCTTCACTGTTCAACTCGCCTTTAATTCATCCGTATCTTTCCTATGAGATTGGTTTCAGAAAACAGTATATATATAAAAAACATGTTTTTTGTTTCTCTCTCTCTCGCTGGGACGAAGATGAAGAGGTTAATCTGTCCCCTCCAACTTCGCCTGACTTCCTGGCAGTATCCGGAGTCGAGTCATGTCACGTGATCGCGATCCTTTTAGAAGGGTCATTTACTCTAAAGCTCTCCAACGGGCGCCCAATTGACTCCAAAGCGTCTCTTTGATGGGCCATTTAATTCACTCCCATAGCGACATCCGCTATAAAATTATGCCCATATCCCTTTTAATAAGCAACGGACAATCAGCACAAACAAACGCAAGGTGAGCATTTGTTCGGAGCAGCTGCTCTCATCCCTCTCCTTCGTTGCTTCGTGGGCTCGTAGGACGCCGGGATCCTCGTCGCCAACTGAAGTATCCACTTGAGACCGACGGCAAGTAAAGTAGTTAATTTACATTAGAAATAACCCAGCGCCCTGCACTGCAACTCTCACCCTCCTGCTCCGCACCCTCACTCCCTCAACCGACCTCATCAGAATCCCCACTCATAACCAAACATTCCTAGAACCTCTCGCGCAGGCAGGGACGCCGCCGCAAGCATAGAACATCATAATACAACAGACTTCAGCACAATTACTTTGTTTTGTTTTTAAATGTCAATTGTTGCAGATTTAAACATTGCAGATTCTGCAATAGTAGACAAACACATTGAGTAATTGTTTTGCTTTCAATCCAAAATATTCTCTGGACCAATACAACCATCAGTATATGTGATATAAATGATTTGTCAACATAGATGAGGAATGGAGAGAGGCTATTGCATACACAACAATATATTCCCATGAGTGTATATATTCTTCACTAACATGTGGTCAAAATGTACTTAATCAGATTTTATCTTGGGTTATGATTCCAAAATTGATATATATGAACATGACAAAGGGATAAAAGTGGCACACTATTTCTTATAAACAAAGTCAGCCAGCTATAAAAATCATTCCCTCATGGTATTATATTGTCTAGAGCATAATACATTTGTGTTTAATGGACAATACTATCTCCAAACATGAGGAACTGTAACCGGGACCACCTTTGCGCCCCCTCTGCTAATCTGTACATTGGAATGTGGGAAAGTGACATCTTACATGCAGAGAAATTCACAGACTTCACACTGAAAATCATATTATGGAGTCTATATATCGACAATCTATTTGTGATCTGGGAAGCCACTGTCAAAGAGTGGTTACAATTTGTTGCAATTATCAATGACACAACACACAATATAAGATTCAGAGAGCATCATGACACCAAGAGTATTGTGTACAGTGACGTAAAACAAGATCTGGGGGCCCCCCTGCGAGCCATGCTGAGGGCCTCCCCCAACTCGGCAACAAATCACGGGTCGTGCCACACTCTGGGCCAGCTTAGATTACCACGCTAGCGCAATATGCACAAACGTGCTGCTGAAGGTGTATGCTGCACACTGCACTAGGAGAAACATATAAATATGTGTTTTAATGCAATATACAGCACACTTTCTGAGAAAAATGTGCTAAAAGGCCAGCGTTTGCTATTGTTTTGTAGAGTAACACCAATCCAATACATGCAAGTCACCAACAGTGCACAGGAATATTAATGCTTTGCTATTAAAAATGCCATGCCACAATGAAAACATGTCCAACTGGTTGTACAATGTAGACCAGTCTAGACACATAACATTACAGTAAAGCATGCCAGGCCACATTTAGACATACCTAGACTGATTGCACCAAAATGCCAGTCGAAGCAATAAGAGTCATCAAGAAGAGAGCACACATTCAAGCCTGCGTCTCTGCGGCCTCCAACAACACAGCCAAACTTTTTAAAATCTGAAAGGAACTGGCCAATCCTGTTGTGGTCTCTACCTCTCCTGTTTCCTCAGCAGGCCCTCTGTACGGCTTTGGCCTCTCGCTTCTCCGCTTAAACTCCGGACATCCTGTCCACTATCTCCTCTTCCTCTCCCTCTTTCTCTCTCGGCCCCCCTTTAGCCATCTCTCCCTCTCCTCCTCCCTTCTCCTCCCTTCTCCTCTTTCTCTCTAACACCTGGCCAGGTTTCTAGACAAGTCCCTTCTATGCAAGTGTCATCGAAACAGGTGTTCGCCCGCTCCTCCAGAATCATCAAAGACCATATTGACACCCTTGCTCCAGCCTTGGCCGATTTCTGTAATCATTATTTTTCCACTGGAACTTTCCCCTCTCCCAAACTCTTCCAGCTTACTCTCCACACTGAATCTGCTGGTTGTCTCCATGACCATCAGTCTGGCTTAAGACCTGCCAGAGGCATGGCCACTGCTCTCCTGAACACCTGTGAAGATCTAATCTCTAACCTTGATTCCAGCATTCCTTCTGTCCTCATCCTCCTTAAACTTTCCTCTGCTTTTGACACGTCTACCACACCATCCTGATCAATCAACTCTGTGAAAACCTGGGCATCATGGATCAGGCTCTGGAGTGGCTGACCTCCTTCCTCTTGGGCCACCCCTCGCAGGTCCAACGTGGTCGCTTTCTCTCCTCCACCTCTCTCTACCTGTGGTGTTCCCCAGGTTTCTATCCTCTCACCCTGGTTTTTCATCCTCTATTGGCCCCTTTGACCCACCTGATCTCTACCTTCTCCTCGGACTTTCAGTGTTATGCAGATGACACTCAGCTTTCCTTCAGGCTCCCCTCAGCCTCCTCTCCTCTCTCGCTCATTCCTGGTGTCATCTTCAACTCCACTCTCTTCCTCTCCTCACATCTTGGCCGTTGTCAAGAAGTCCCACTACCAGCTGCACCTCCTCAAAAGGACTCTTCCCTTTCTCACTTTCCCCCAGAAGCTCACTGTCTCCAGAGCCCTGGTTCTCTCTAGGCTGGACTACTGCAACAGCTACTTTCGCAATCTGCCTTCCTCTACTCTTCGCCCTCTGCAACTAATCCAGAACAGGACTGTGAGACGTATCTTTGGCCTCAAGCCCAGGGACCATATCTCTCCAGCCATGAAATCTCTCCACTGGCTCCCGGTGGCTGCAAGGATCAAGTTCAAGACCCTTTGCATTGTCCACAAGGCTTTCTGTGGCTGGGATCCGTACTATATCCAACGCTCTCTTAAAAAATACCTTCTTTCTTGAGCCCTAAGGGTTAGATGATTCTCCAGGCAGCGAGTGGGGGGGTAGATCTCTCTCCTCTACAGAATGCCTCCCTGCCCCTCCCAAACTCGAGCCGGACCACCTGAACTTCCTGAAGCAGCTCAAAACCTTCCACTTCTCTGCTTTCTCTTTCTCCCTCCCCTGCTGACCTACCTGTCTGCTGTACCAACTGGTTGCTTGGCTACCAGGCTTTTTCTTGATCAGTCACCCTTGCACTGCCTCCGGGCCTACCAGACAGTTAAAGGGCAGTAACTGTAACCCTACAGTCCCTTGTTCTCCTTGCACTACCGAGAGCCGAGCTGCCCTTACTCAGAGCATTACTGCCCTGTTTTACCCTCCCCCTTGCACTCCCCCCTCCCTTTCCCCTTGCACTTCTATTTCTCGCACTATCTGAATGACACAAGGCCTAGTAAGATCACGTGTCTTGTCCTCCCTCTGTTTTCCTTCCCTTGTCTTGCCGCACCTAAAAACACTTGTGTACAGGTGCGTTATATATGACTTATCATATCATCATTTTATCACAGATGCCCAGAAAAATATATAATCCCGCAGTAAGAAACGGCTAGACTGGCAGAACCCAAATGCCTGTCTAGCCAGGTAATTACACTTAGCAGGACTGCTTTATCATAAATGCCCAGTTAAAAAAAGTCATACCAAACTGAGGAATGACTAGACTGGCTGCACCAAAATGTCTCTCTAGCCACTAATATCACATATCATTCCTGCTTAGCATTGACATGGACGGCCATTATGACTTACTGCACAATCCCGCTCCCACACATCCCCTCTCCCTCCCATGCCTTACCCAACCTCCAGCTCATTGGTCCAGAATTACACCCACGTCCGTCTTCCTTGTCCCAGTACTTGTGTATGTGGCATAGTGCCTCATACACAAGTACTGCCTCATACACAAGTACTGGGATGAGGAAGAATAGGGCTAGGGGTCATGAAGATTACCAATAAGTAATCAAGGCATTAAACACAAGTAGTGGTGCAATACCATTGAGCTGACTGGGCTTCAACACTCCACCCCCCCACCCTGAAATTGTTGGCTATATTGACTTGACCTGGCTGACATACAGAGCAGTTGCCGGACAGAAAAGGACACAGATGTTAAATAGCACCCGGGTTTCACTGTTAACAAGGTCCCGGCCCAGCAATTTCTAATGTACAGCATTTCACTCTTAATACCTGCATTCAAATGCCAATTTTTTTAGGCAATTGAAATTGTGATGTGGGTTTAGTACTTGCATTCCAGGGGAGTGATTGGAAGGGTTGAGAGGGAACAGGAGACCAGTCATTTTCACAGCAGTCTATAAGATCTGGAAATAATGAAGAACTATCGGCCAGTGGCAAATCTGATGTGGCCAACAAAAATCTTGGAAAAAGTGGCTCGTTCCCAGTTCAAAGCATACGTAGATAAGGAAGAATTGTTAGATAATCTTCAATCAGGATTTCGTCCAAAACATGGCACAGAGTCAGCTCTGTTAGCTGTACATGATGACTTAATCAAAGCGGCGGACGAGGGAAGATCAACAGTTTTGTTGATGCTGGACCTGACCGCGGCTTTTGATGCTGTGAACTACCAGACAATGGCTGAACGTATTGGGGAAGTGAGAAAAGCATCTAAGGAAGTGGTGAGATGGTTTGAATCATTTCTCAAAGACAGATCACAAAGGGTTATACTAGATGTATTCACTTCCAGATGGTGGAGCTGGAATGTGGGGTTCCCCAGGGCTCCTCCCTATCCCCTCTCATCTTTAATCTGTACTTCCATCCAGTTTTTAGAATATTCAAAAAGTACAGCCTGTTTCATTCATATGCTGATGACACACAGATATGTATGTAGAACTTCAGGATAGTTAGAATGTATGAAAAAACTCAAGGAGTGGATGACTGACAACCAGTTACAGTTAAATGCTGCAAAAACAGAAATCATACTGTTTGATCCAAAAAGTAAAAGGTCACAGGAAAGACAAAATCCACCACCACTGATTCTAGGTGAACAATTACAGTACGCCAAAAAAGTTACAAATCTAGGCTGCTGGTGGCAGGAGAATCTGGGGAGGGAGAGTCAGTTGGGAGCGAAGGTAAAAACAGTTTACTTCGCATTGCGCTCTCTACAGAGTTTATTACCCTACATTCCAACGGTAGACAGGGCGGCTGTGGTGGGGGCAATGACCAATCCCCATTTGGATTACTGCAACAGTTTGTTAGCAGAAATCCCAAAAAAACAAATGGACCGACTGCAGAGAGCACAGAATGCAGCAATCAGAGTAATTGGGAACCTTAGGAAACGGGATCATGTTTCATCAATGCGGAGATCCATCCACTGTTTGATGGTGGATGATAGAGTTGAATTCAAGATGGCATGTCTCGTTTTCAAATGCTTGAAGGGGCTAGCACCCGTGTATTTGGCTGATAAGATTATACCATATCGTCCCAAAAGGAACCCACGCTCAGAGGATAAATGCCTCATCTGTAGTCCACAAACAAAGTTCGTATCTAGAGGAGACAGAAGCTTCGGAGCCTCTGGCCCCAGAGTTTGGAATAAACTCCCATTGGAAATTAGAACGTGTGAAACCCTTGACCTCTTCAAGAAGAAATTGAAAACTTTCCTATTTAAATAAAGGAGGAAACTGACTGATTTAGAACTGCAATGCTAATTTGTTCTTCTGGCTGTTTAATGCTAACTTTAGTTGTCACCTGCGCCCAAATATGGTACATTCCGTCTGCTGTGCGTTAAAAATTCATCAAAATCAAAGTGGGTGCTTTCAGACTTAAAGGAGAAAGTTAACTGCTTGTAACATTGAAGCTGCACTAGAATAGTCTCGTTAAAATGCATAAAGAAGTTTGATGCCCCCACACAAATAAGTTTGTTCCTCTCCCACCATACATGAAGTTCGCGCCTCTCCCAACATTTGAATGGTTAGCCCCCCTGAAATGTAGGTTTTAAAGCGCACACACCATTCACCATATGTACACACGCACACCCAGTCATCCATACATTTAAGTGTGCACCCTTTCCTCATACAGGCACACACACCCAGGCACTCACCCATACATTTAAGTGTGCACCCTTTCACCATACAGGCACACCCAGGCAGCCACCCATACATTTAAGTGTGCATCCTTTCACTGTACACGCACACACGCATACCCAGCCACCCATACATTTGTGTGCACTCTTTCACCAAATACTCACACACGCACACGTTGATGGTGTTGAGGGGAGCCATAACACTTCAAATATAAATTGTTTCTTTTTGGAGTCACTCTGACTTCATAAAGAAATTATTTCCGTTAAGGACGGAACCCTAATGGAAATAATGTCTTAATGAAGGCAGAGTCACTTGAAAAAGAAACTTTATTTTTGAAGTCATAGGGCTTCACCCACCCAATGACATGGAGGCCTCCAGCATAGGGTCTTCATGTCATGGGGAGCGGGTAGCCCCCGGACTTCGAAAAGAAAGTTTCTTTTTGTATTCACTCTGCCTTCATAAAGAAATAATTTCTGTTACAGAAATAATTTCTGTATAAATGCAGAGTGAATTCAAAAAGAAATTTTAAAAAAATGTAAACTTTTTTTTTTTTTTTTTTACTTCAAGTGAGGCCCCCGCCCAGGTCATGTGTCGTGGGGCCCCCCGTACTGCAGGGGATATGGGGGCCCCTGTTACACCAGTGATTGTGTACCTGGATGTAAAAATAGACATTGTGAAAGGTCAAATACGAAGCATGATGCACAGGAAAAGAACCAGCACAAATGCCATACCGCATGCGGAAAGCGGTCACCCCAAAAAATGTGAAATTGGGCATTGCATGTGATTAATTTGTAAGGATAAAAAGAGACTGTGCAGGTGAAATAGATGGCTTACAACACTCATGAGAGGCAGTCCAGAGATTTAAGGAAAGACATTTTCCCATGCATGTAATTAACCAAGCGTATCAGAAAACAAAAAATGCAAAAAGGGAGGACCTTCTGCGAGTCAAGAAAAAGACAGAATAGGAGGTCAGGACCCCCTAGATTCTTAACAGTATATATCAATCAAGCTGGACTTGTTCACAAACTATTTGATAATCATTGGAAGATTCTGGAAAAAGATAAAGATGTCAGTTCCCATATAGGAGAAAGCGCAACGATTACATACAGAAAACCTTTATCCATCAGAAATGTATTGGTAACAACCTTCTTTACGCCTAACACAATTAAAACCAACTGGCTATCACCAGCTACAAATGGTTATATGAAATGTAAAACATGCAAGTATGGTATACATAATTATAATTGTTCTTTTATAACGCGCCTAATACCAGAGATTGGTTTCAAAGATGTTGCGCAGAGTTGTCTTGTTTCCAAAACAAGTGAGTTGTCCCTGAGCTCTCCCTCAATTGAAGCATGATGGATTATGTACACCCACGGCCGATAGATAAAGTATGTATAAAGCAGCTTCTGACATGTCACAGCACCCATGTTGTATATGTCATCAGATGTGGATGTGATAAATGGTAGATGGGGAGCACCAAGTTAATGGCGGAAGTAAGAATTCTGCAACGTCTACATGCAATAAAAAACAAAGATTATGCATATCCCCTGGCAAAATGCTTTGAGCAGATAAACATAAGGAACCTTAAGACATTTCAATATTTCATTGTAGACCAAGCTGAGTACACCAGGCGTTGCGACAGAACTAAAATTACGCCAGAAGGAGTCCAGATATATTGTGGACCTAGATAGAAAAGGCCAACGGAACACAACCTGGATGCAGGGACGTCATTTGGGGGTCGTCAGAGGTCGCAAGAGCGACCTCTGTTGTCTCCCCAGCGACCTCTGGAATATATTTGCGACCTCTGGTTGTGCTTTTAAAAATAGTTTGTTTAAACAAACTATTTTAAAAAGTGAGCGAGCAAGCTCCTGATTGCCTGCAGCATGCCTTGGCAGCGCCGCGGGTGCTGCGTCACAGTTTCTGACTGTCTGTGATGAATGTATCCTTCTCCGGAGATCGGGCGGGGCTTAGGATGAGGGACAGAGTTCCAGGTTGTGCTTTTAAAAATAGTAGCGAGCGAGCAAGCTCCTGATTGCCTGCAGCATGCCTGGGCAGCGCCGCGGGTGCGGCGTCACAGTGTCTGACTGCCTGTGAGGAATGTATCCGTCTCAGTAGATCGCGCGGGACTGAGGCTGAGGGGCAGAGCTCTGAGAGCAGCATCAGGCCAGCTGCACCAGCCCGGGTGCACGCAGCAGGCCCAGCTCCAGCAGGAGGGCTGAGGGGGCCAGGCCCCCAGAGCCATCCTCTTGCCCCCCCCTAGAAAGCACCCCCTTGGATGGTGCTTAGGGAGCGCAACTTCCGTCACACATAGGCAAGGCCCTACATTGGAGACCTGGCAAGGGAGGGTCTGCTACTTTGTATGTGCTTAGATATCGTTTCTGCAGCGAGGAGACAGAAGACGGGAAAGCTTGGAAACCCAGGACATGAAAAAGCACCCTGAGTACTGAGCACCGGCTGAAGATACCATGCTGTCAAAAGGTAAGTCCTCACCCTTGTTCGTGGCCCGCTACTTGCAGAGAATGCCCCTCTGAGCAGAGGCTTTCCTAGATCAGTTAACCAGA
Organism: Ambystoma mexicanum; assembly: GCF_040938575.1. Taxonomy (NCBI): domain Eukaryota; kingdom Metazoa; phylum Chordata; class Amphibia; order Caudata; family Ambystomatidae; genus Ambystoma; species Ambystoma mexicanum. The sequence continues at coordinate 282,678,263 of NC_090929.1, forward strand.
GCAGGCTGTGCTGCCAGCTGCTCTTAAAATTGCGCACACCTCTTCTTTCAGGTAATATACCGCCCCAGAAAGCAGCTCGCTCTAAACATCTGCGGCGGGTACTGCGCTGTCAAAGTGCTTGTGGTGCAACAGTCTGTGTATGAACAGCTTCTTTCAGCAGAGGTCCCAGAACAATACTCCAGAGGATGACGTTCATCTACCAACAGAACCTACTCCAAAGTTTCCTATACCGAGCTACATTCCTGAAAGCGTGATGTCTTGCTATTTGGCTGCATTATTAACCATGTCACAACTCAAGCAGGCCAACTCGAAGAAGAGAAAACTCTTGTTTGTTCCTGACATCCCAGCCATAGATCGACATGCCACCCACACAAGGAATGCATACTCTTAACCCTCCCCCGCGTCCGAGCGCAGAGTCACTTTTGATGATTAGCCTCCCTACACCTAGAGCAGTTCACCACGCAGGATGAAGCTCTCTTAGACACACAAACCCACTCCTTCTCGGAACAGGCCGTGCATCTATAGACCTATCACACTTCACAGTCCAGGCAGCTCCCAAACCTCCGAGGCTGGCATGCCAACCATGTAGAATCTCTACAGAACCAGAGAGATCTTCCCAAAAGCACACAGTCACTAGATCGTCCCCTTCCCACCTGAATGAGTACTTAAAGCATAAACGCAGGCCCTCACACCCTTTTCTTTAACATATCGTTTATAAAGTGCTGCACAGCTTGGTGCATGACATATAAAAATGTAACAAGTCTTTAATGTGTACAACAGGTGTCGAATTGCATGTGTGTACCATCGACACTCATTTCCAATATCGTCAATCATTATCAGTGTAATTAATGGCTGGGACTTATGAGATGTGACCTTGATTTGAAGGGGTCACCTGACCAAAATGTCACCTTTTATTGCATGCATCCATCAGTAGAAGACTGTTTCTAATGGCAATAGTTTAGATTACTGAGAAGTGGTGGTTTATGTCATGCTCCCAACTCTGCGAATATGGTTTTGAAAAAAATATATATTCTTCATTCACTCCCACGCACAAGTGTTGAATATTTCTCTATTGTGTTTTTTTTAAACACTATCTGCACCTTATACCAACAAAAGTACAATGTCAGTAGTACCATCAGCTCGAGATTTTAATTTGTATATCATTACCAACTGAGGCTCAGAAAGTATGTGGGATCAAGAGCATTGGTCATGGATGATTTGACCGTGGGTGACCTATGAAAACTCAGCAAATATACCACATCAAAATATAGCTGGTTTGGGTTTCAAATTCTGCATGGCATTTCCATCAACTGTTCACCTTCTTTTACATATATCACTTTATTGTGAAAGGATGCTGCCATAGGCCTTCGTGCACATCGATAGTCCAATTCCAACTGTGTTCTTGTTCTATTATATATGATGTTACGAAGGTCTCCACTGGCTAGTGGACCTTCACTTACAGCATTTTGTTTAGAAGTTCGTGCAACCTATGTTTGAAAGATACAATTCCCACGGCAACATGGGCCTTGACACACTGCTACATATGATGATTCTTATATGAAATGTCACAATACAGTGATATCATAACCATATTTTTCTTAGTGTACTGATGGATAATGCTTTATGATGCCACTTCCTGTGAAGTCACGTGGGGCCGGGGTCAAATGGCATCACTTTGTGTGATGTCACATGGGGCGTGGTCAAATGACATCACCTGCTGTGATGTCACTTTTGGGGGCGTGGCATTGTGATGTCACTTCCGCTACCCCTGGCATTTTGGTGAAATGACGTCCCTGCCTGGATGAGCAACTATATGCATTCATAGGCATGGATTAGGCTGTAGAGGACACATTTAGTTCGTATATACAAGTGCCATAATGTCTCCCGACACCCTGTTGTTTTTTCAACAAAAAGCTCTGTGCCACTACTTTGACTCCTATCATTACAGAATTCATCAATGCCTCCTTCTTGTCCAATTCGGTCCCTACCAGCATCAAAGCCACCTGGGTTACCCCTCTCATTAAGAAACAGTCACTTAATCCGACCCTCCCACTAACTACTGTCCCCTTCCCAGGGTCGGATTGGCCCCTCTGCCTTTCGGCCCCTGGACAGGCCGAAATCGTCCCTGGGGAGTGGGGGCTGGTTTCTGGCCATGCCTGGGGCGGTTTGGAAAAAAGCTAATTGACAAAAAATTCTTTTTTTTTAATTTTCACGTTGTTTTTTCTCTCAAAAGCCTTTCATCCTTCTTAGGTCGATAAATGAGTACCAACACAGGCTGGGTGATATTATATGCATATTTGTTCTATAAAAAAGAGCTTAAGCATAAGTGCTATACAATAACATAATTTGCCCTTGGACGTCTGCTTTGATTCACAGTAATTTAGTGTACTTAGAAACAATGCTATTTGATGCCATGTCCTATTTTGTCAAGGGGTGAAAGGGCATGTTTAATCACTTCCTGGGATGTCACCTTGGGGTGGGTTCAAATGACATCACTTCCGGTTATGTCATCAGAAATAAAGGGTCGTGAGGCGGGGGTGGGCCCACTTTCTTTTGGGTGACCGGGCCTATTTCGTGTCGCAGTCCGACCCTGCCCCTTCCTGCTCAAAATAATGGACCATATGGCTTACTCCCAAGTCCAGCTGTTCTTAGAACACCACCCTCTTGGAGGTAGTAAATCTGGCTTCCACCCTAAACACAGAACTGAATCAGCCCTGCTTGACCTCAAAATCCAATTAGACTAAATCTGTGATTCGGGTAACTGGCCAACCATCTCCTGCTCTATCTCTCTGCAGATTTCTACCTAGTGGACCATGACAACCTAAGCCACCACCTAGGCTCAAACGTCCACTTCTCCAGTATGGCCACCACTTGGGTTAGATCCTTCCTAAGTGAACGCACCTCGAAAGTCTTCAGCAGCTTATCCTATTACTGTCCCTCTTGGTGTCCCCCAAGGTTCCTGACTTTCACCGACCCTATACAATACTTTGTGGACAACACCCAAATCCTCATCCCTATTACAGGAAATCACACCAGCAATATTGTCGCTATCAACAGGGTGATGCATTCAAAGTCGAATGGCTACCCACAATCTTTGCCTCAATGACAACAAAACAGAGCTGCTCCTTGTGGGCTCCCCCTACTGACTGAAAACCCTGGACACTGCTTTCTCCTCCTTTTCCATTGATGGCACTAACATAACTGTCCTGAAACATGTCAAAACCTCGGGTGTCAATCTAGATGCAGAGCATTCCATGACCAAATACATCAATGCTCTGTCCTCATCCACGGCTTACACCGCTAAGCTCATCTGATTGACTAGACAATGTCTCTCTCTGAGCAACTGCCTGGTGCTTGCAAGAGCCATTATCATTAGTAAACTGCAACGCACTGCTCATGGGCACTTCTGCAACCAACCTCTCCAAACTCTAACTTCTTCAAAACAATCCCTTTGTGCTGCTTTGGGCATATGTTGCTCAGACCACAGCAACCAGACGAGAGGTCCACAGGATGCCAATCAAAGCCTGCATTGAATCTAAAACATTGACCATTGCACACCGTTGTATTTACAGAGAGGCCCCTTCTACCTCAACAGCATTGCCCAGAAACGCCATGTGGGCACCCTACTACCAGATTTACCTGCTCACCCCTCAATTCAAATGTAAAAGCACAGGAGGCATGAGCTTCTGTGTCGCAGGGCTCTCTCTGGAACTCCCTTCCACCGACATAAGAAACGAGCGCTACCCCACCCTTTAAAAAACTTGTGAAAACGTGGTTGTTCAACAAATATGATTGTCTCATTTTTTCTGTATCTACTGTTTTCAACCCCTGCATAAATGCTGTGATACCTCCAGATTTGGGCGTTACACAAACGCAATAAATACATAAATATGCACCTTACAGCCCATAGAGAGAACAAGTAGTATGTATTTCATGAGAAAACCAAGTACAATATTTTATTTTAGAAGGGAAGACGTATTATGGCCTGATGTACCTTATATTGAAATGTTTCATTTGTTCTCTGAAATCTAATATGCATGTATTTTTAAGAGCTGTGTATGAAACCAAAGCAGTAATTCACTTTATATTGAAGATATGCCTATTAAGACTTTAGAGAAAACAAGCACCATGCACTTGATGCCTTTGATGTGAAGGGAAACTGCAGAATAGTATGCTGCATTTTATGTCGAGTACAAGCACTCGAGTGTTCAGTGAGGCAAGCACCATGCACTTTATGTTGGATATAAGGTAGCTGAGAACGGTAGAAGGTGACTGCAGTGCATCTCAGATGGTTGTAAAACATTAGGCATCCTGTAGCAAGAATAGAAATTGTTTAATATATATATATATATATATATATATATATATATATATATATATATATATATATATATATATATATATATACCCATCCCCGCCCCCTTTTTCTATACATGCAAAGTTGTTACTAAGTGCATTTAAAACAATGAAGTAGTATGTGAAAAGATGTTAAATTATAATGCACATGCAACTGACCAACAAACTATGCAACACACAGACAGTAAAACAAATGTGTACTCTACGCAAAGGTCTATTCTATGATGGCAGCCAAGTTTATGAGGTAGCACCGAAGGGTTTGAGTAAGTCAACATGGAAGACGGATTTATGTTCACACTGTTATTTTTGTTGTGGTGGTGCACAAGGCTCTAACAATTCTGAGGAAGCCTATGTGGGTGAAACACGTCGGTTCAGTCCGTCAGAGTCCTTTTAAATGATGTAATAAAAGCAGAATTGAACCGACAAAACACAGTAATGGCTTAATTATTCTGAATGCATGCAGAATCTTGGCCCAACAAGTGTGCAGTGTGAGTAGGGGTTTCCCTACGGAGTGTGGCAATATAAAATTTCATCACTATCAAAAATCATAATACAAAAATGTACAATCTACCATGTTTCCATGGACGGACAATAAAAAGCACTTTTATTTCATATATTCATCACTAATTCTTCTAGACAGCACTTCAGTTTCATACAAAAGTCAATATACAACAGACCATAATATGAAAAACCACATTACAAATTGACAGTATATAGGTACAATACATAACAATTGTTAACTCTAATATTGGCTTCATGCGTCTTTTTTTCAGTATCCCAGCCTTATTTATGACCTCATAATCAATATGAATATACGGTCTCGATTCTGGAAACAGCCAGGCAATCCAATGATAAAGCTAGGTTAGAAACTTAGAATACAATGATCCTTCTTAAAGTAAGAACAATTTCCTCAGATAAGAATAAGATGAAACCTAAAGCACCCAAAGATCTCACTATTTATTTGAAGAGGAAGCACAATAAAGGGTACATATTCTTCAATAATCCTATTATGTCAGGCCATGCACTTCTCAAGTGCCCTCTTATATCTTCACCACCATCATTATGTCACCCGGCAGATGTTATATCATGTTTCAATATCTTGTATATGAGGAACATGACACCAACGCCATATTTGTAGCGAGTGTCTTGTTTTCAAAATGTGACACATATATATTACACAGCCTGCAGTAGCAGCCGTGTAGTTATGGTTAAGTTGCTCAACTCATTGTGCGGCTTATAACTTTGCTCCCCCTGGACAATCCTTACAAAACTTTGCAAAAAAAAAGTACATGGCTTGGTCTGATTTTTTTGTTTGGTGAGGTTTCGTCAAGGGGGGGGCAAAGTTATATTGCAACTTAACCATAAAGTCCCTTAAACAAAGATTGTTCAGTGAATTTTATAGGTTTTTATTAGTGCTACTTAACCATAACGTCCCTTTAACAACGTTTTTTCTTTGAATTTCATAGGTTTTTACCAGGGCAACCTTAATTTGCTACAAGTTCACTATATTATACTCACCTCCAATGTAGCAGCTTTAGAGTCCGCGATCAGTGTTGTTGTCTGCAGACACAAAGCAGCTTTCACAAAGCTCTGAAGAACAGGGGAGAACACAAAGGGCCTAATTCACAGAAGCGTTTTATAATGGCAAACCCCCATTGGAAAATGCTCTGTGAGTTAGGCCCAACATGTTCTACTCATCAACCAACAGATAGATTAAACAACATTACTTATATTTACTACACCCAAATATAACTTTTTGGAGAAATCATTTAGCACACAATATAATGGAATGCACCAAGCATAAACCATAACTATACACTTCATAATATCACTTCAGTACAACCATTCATAGAGACTCGCAAACACCAAGCACTTATTCCAAAACAATCTCTCACCAAACAGTAAGTACACTGTATGTCTTTATTGTTGCCATTCATTATGTAAACATGTCTTATAAGCAAATATCACCATTTTCTTATTTTAACAGAAATAGCAAACACACTTGGACTGGTTGGAAGAAAACATTCCAATGGAAGAAATGAGTGATGGTAACATCTCTAATGATAAACAATACATTATTTAATATAAACACAATGTAATTTCTACAGATGTCAGTAAAATAATAATGTATTATTTTCTTATGGTACATAGATTACATGAAGAAACACCCCAATTTAATTATGGAGAATCCCAAGAATCACCAACTGTACATAATGAAATCATGATAATATCTGCAAAATTGGATAAACTTAGTAATGACTTTAAAGGAACTTTTAAATTACGTTAAAAATGATGTTATTAAAAATGTTGATTATCACTGTCCTTCTTGCACCTCTCCCTCTTCTCCCAAGCCTTAATTTCCATCAAATTAGCAAAATATAAATGCAAGGCGCTTCGATGAAACTTCACTCCCTTCCTCCGTTGATCATTATTTTACAGAAATTCCAGATTCTCCCATGTATGTTTCCCATTCCGATACCACATCCCTTTCATAAATAAATGGATTTTATACTATAAATATCTTGTATATTTTTCTGTAATATTTTTCTTTTTTGAAAACCCCAATTAATAGTCTGCGAACCATACGACTGTCTGGAGTGTGTGTTCTCAAGATGTGGGTGTCCGCGGACATCACCCGCCGTCCGTACATATCTGTTTTCACTTGACACATTTTGAATTCATCTGCACGAGTTCTAGGGACAGTAACGCGCATGTGCCCTGCATCTGCCACCCGATGGGTGTCCGCGGACAACCATCAGGGTCGTGGACATCTCCGGATGTCATCATGTGACCGCACACATGCAGCATGATGGCCTGACAGCGGACAGTGTCTGTGCTCCGCAAAGAGTCTGAAACTGCATTTTCAGCTAATCTAGGGTGTTTCAAGTTGGAGGTTTACCCTTCGAGAGGTCCTAGACCCAATCTTAGTTGATCTTGCAAGTTTTTACAACTTTCCAAGGCCTATTTTCTACTCGGTAGTCCATGGACAGCTCCTCAGAAGGGATCCACCCATTATTGGTCCTCATTCTCAATCTGGTCATCCAGGAGAGAGCAATTAACAGAACCTACTTTGAAAAACAGCTAATATTGCTGCAATGGCCTCTCTTATAGCCATTCCTCCTCCCCAGCCACCACCACAACCATCACTTGGAAGGCCTAGAGAAGGGGAACAGGCGCGAAGATACAGATGAGGATCAAGAGGAAGAAGAAAATGAGGTTGAGGAAGTGCCTATCTCCTGCTCCCGGAGTGTGTCCAGGTTGTGGCAGTTTTTTACCAGTGTTAGGGGTGTATCAAAGGCAGGGGCAGCCAAGGTGAGATGCACTGAGTACTACATACTCAGTCAAAGAAAACCTGTACTCATATGGGACCACCTCTTTGCGCTGCCACTCCAAATCCAACCACCCGGGTGCTCTGAGAAAGGAATGCATGAAAGGGTGGTCAGGAATGAACTTAACATGCATTGCAAATGTCTTTGTTTTCTGTGCGTTTTAAAGTTTATCCAGTTTTGGAATACGGAATGCAGTTTAAAAAGCACAGACATGTCCAGCAGCACTCTTTGAAAAACCCTTTGTGAACTTGATGCATCTTTTTTCGCTCAAGTAATGAGATGCAACTTGCACAAAAACACGTTTTGAGAATCTGCCCCATTCTGTCAATCCTCCACTTTGTTCCCACTGGGGACAACTTCCAGAAGGGGTTTGAACAAACTCCTTATTCATCTGCCCCTAATATCGGAGATCTGATATTTGGGACATATGTAGAAATCTGGCCTCTAGATTTGTCAAGTTATCTAGCCAATGTTGTGTTTTTGTTCTGATACTTTTATTTTATAGGAGTAATTTTGATGTGTCCTCTGTTTCACTCAATGGCCTCATGTGCATTGTCCTGCTATGTTTACACCTTAGAAACCTAAATAGCATGCCGTTCTATTTCCTGCTCTGAGTCTATTTTTAATTATTCTGAGCCTGATTTACATAAGTGCTTTTAAATAGAAAGATCCCATTAAAAAATTAATACACTTTGTAAACTAGACCCACTATTTAGTACCTGGTCACTACTCTTTCTGGAAATCATTTCTCCAAGCGTGTACCTTCTTTCACGAATACACAAACAGCATTTTAACCATCATCTTTCACTGCCAATCCGAACCAATGTATTTTGGGGTATAACTCGAAAATATAAACTCATAAACGAGAGGGTGGCGATTCTGCCCACCAGGGTGTTTAATGCAGTGGTGTACATTTGTGAGTGCTTCGGTCGAGTGCAGTTAAGCAGGAGCCCCTTGAAACCTGACTGGTACGTCGTAATGAAGATTTACCTTCTACATTTCTAAAGCCCGGGAACCGTGGACAAATGATTCACATTTAATCTTTTTCATTTTTCCCATACCATAATAAAGTTATCTCCTATCACTGTGGACTATTGTGGACTTTTGCACACTTTGCAACTTCATTTTGAAAAACTTCAACTCACTGACTCCGCCCCCAACTTCCTGCCTCTTACAAGTCCAACCAGCCATGTGCATTTGTGAGAGCGCTTCAGTCGAGTGCAGTTGAGCAGTTAGGTAGGGAGGTGGAGTGGCGGTGAGTACAATTCTTCCTTAGTTTAAATTTGCTGCTGTGATTTCTAGTTGTATCAATCAACAAATGTGGTCTTGTCCTTATAACCTCCTATTGATACGACAAGTCGATTGCAACACGGCACAAGCGAGGATGAGAACTCTTTACTATGAACTACTCGCATACCTTGAAAACAGCCATGCCGGACTACTACTATTGTACTAACTGTGAACCAAACTCCACAAACCACTCCAGATTTACGAGAGTTTTGTATTCCTAAATCGGTGCAACCTTCCTTAACGGACCAACTACAACAAGTAGATAAAGTATGTGCCCTAGTCGGTGTGACTGTTGAAATTCCAGATGAAGTGCTGATTGATCTTGCAATTCCATTGTTGAAGAATCCAACCTAGTTATTAACCTCCCCCTTTAATTTCCACATTGATATTACAGCATGCTCTTAGCTTTGCCGTCCCCAATGTAGATGTCATCATACATTCTGAACAACATGTTCATTTGTCCCCACTACACTCACAGTTAGACAACCCGACACAACAGATGACAACTACTCTTTCGTCCAATTTAAACTCTGCCACTACATCTGCAAACGCCTTAACATTACATCAAATAACAGCTGCCAACGGCGGACAAGTTGCAAAAGATGTCATCAGAAGTTCAGATGCATACTGAGGACATCGTTCATTTACCACACTTATCTCCTATGCTGTCGCAATCACCTATTATGTTTTCCAAATAGTTATCCTCTGGGACAATCTTTCTTCTCTCAATTTCATTTGCCAATCCAACACTATGTAGAATGTCTCTACAAAGTCAAGGTTCTGCTCCTTTTATTGAGATTACATTAGGAGCTATGACCACAGTGTTGATGTCGCTTACAAAACTTTACTAACTTTAGATGAGAAGATAAAAAAACCCAATGAGCTACTGTGCAAACTACTCACATTGCACGAGGCAAAACCGAATTCTTTTAAAACATTAAATCTAGATAGCCAAATAGAAACTGCAAATGCCAACCAGGTCATACCAATTGATTTAGTGACACTGGTAGCGAAAAGACAGCGTAGAAAGCATAGCCTCGCTATGCGACAGCGTTCTCTGATAAATTGTTCAACTACTCTGATTAATCTTGATCCTTTCACCTTGCCGCCAAAGTTTGCGGTTGCAACCATCAGTGAGCATTAATTGAGTCAAGACATTGTCTGTACAACAGCGAATGACCAGTAGCTGCAGGCGGACTCTGGCGAGATGTACATCAGTGTCTGCGGTCAAGATAATGTAGTACGGGCACAGGAGCATTGCTTGACTAAGAAGCTAAAGTCCTCCAATATTAAAGCCTCATTTGTGCCCTTTAAGATATTTACCAATAGTAAAAACAAAACCTTTATCTCAAATCCCCAATGATGAAAAAAAGCAGAAAGCACCCCCTAAATCGTACATGAGCTGATCCCGAAAATGTATCCAGTACTTAACACTCCCAGCTACTCAAACACAGACCAATAGTAACCAATTTACAAAAAAGTAGGTCAAGATGGCTAAAGCATGAAAAGCTATGACAATTGCAAGTTCTAATACCTTGCAAAAAACATTGGCATATAAACCACTTGATGATCTAGTACAAGAAGCTTAACATAGGGATAACAACAAATCCTTATCAGAGCCTCCTCCTAACATTAAGATACATGCTGCTGAAAGGACAGAAGTGGTGTCGACCTTACATGTTAATCAACCAACGGATTTAGAAACATCCATCAACTCATACCTTACATTAGAGCAGCGAAGAACAAAAACTGTTATTAAGGAGGCTTCTCATGATCTAGCTCCTTTCATTACTACTTTCATAAACTCCTCATTTAGCTTAGTGATTGTCCCTGTCAACCTGAAGGATGCTGGGTCATCCTGCTCCTGAAAAAAACATCATTGGATGCTAATATATCAAGCAACTACTGGCCCATTACAATGGTGCCATTTTTGCTAAAAATTCTCGATCGAGCTGCTTACTTGCAGAGCCAAGATTACCTGGAATCTAACAAACTCCTGGCACTGAGGCAATATGGGTTCCGTCCGCGGCACGGTACCAAAACTGCCCTCATTGATCTTAAAACCCAGATTGAAGACCTAAAAGATAAGGGCAAACTTGCCCTACTACTCTTACCAGATCTATCTGCATCATTTGACCTTGTAAATCACCAAATACTCTGTCGACACCTCCAACTAGCTGCCCACTTCTCTAACAAAGCAACAGCCTGGAACAATTAATTCCTGGATAACAGATCCATGAGGGTTTTCTCCCCCTCTGCTGCTGCAAAACCTTCACTAGTCACCTGTGGGGCACCACAAGGATTGTGTGTTTCCCCTACATGTACAACATGTTAACAAAGCCACTATTTGATATTTTGGACTATCTGGGTGTCACTTACACTAATTATGCAGACGACACCCAGATACTCATGCCTATAACAGGCGATCATACAACTGACTCCCTTGCTGTTAACTTCATCTACCAAGTCATCCAAGCCTGGATGGCGCAACATGGACTTTGTCTAAGTGACGAAAAGACAGAGCTCCTCATCCTAGGCTCTCACCAAAGACTCAACAAAGTAGACCCTCTGTTTAAATCCTTCATTATTGATGGCAACACCATTAAGGTTTCAAAGGACACCAAAACGCTAGGCACCTATATTGACTCTACCCTATCTCTGGCTAGACAAACTAACACAGTCTCCCCTGCTGCAGCTTACACTTGTATACTCATCACAGCCTGCAGTCCTTCTTTAACTCCAGTAGACACAAGCAAAAAGTATACCACTTTCTACCCAACTTCCCTACACACTGTCAGAGAGGTGGAAGGTGCTCATAAGTGATTGTTATATACACTTAGGTTGCATGGATCACATAGACATAGGTATTAGCAAAATAACATTTAATATTTTTATAAATCGTTAAAACGACCATCTGGCTAAATCATGTGCTGGTGGTCTGATTAAAACAACAAAATTCAAAGACACAAATAATCATCTATCAGCGTTCTCACAAAATATTTCATAGTTTTGGTCAAGACCTTAGTCTTGTACATTTTTCTCAGATGTAATCAGAGGCACCTATTCTGCTGGTTAAACTCTAGTAATGTCTATTCCAACGGTTGTGATGTTAGTAATAAGGTGACTGTGAAAAACATGACATTTTCTTATATCATGGAACGTCTACACCAAAATGTGTTTCGGGAGAAAAGACAAACACCACAGCTGATATATCTTGTTCTAGAATGTGTGGTGTATCTCCTTCTTCAGGACGATGTTAGTTTTTCAAAGTGTATTCCAATGCACACACAAAAGCAGGTTATCATGTGATCAGCATGTACTACCTGCTACTTGCATAGCTGTTTTCTACGTGTGGGAGTCTGGATTCATCTTTCGGCGTAATCACTTTGCCTCTGTTAGTTCTGTACTTTTTTAATGATGCCGCAGAGTATTAAAGTTTGTCTTTGAAAAGTGTATCCCTGTTTTCCCATTCTTGCGCCTATCTCAGAAAAACGACCTCCACAAAAACATCCATAACTTCCTCAAATTTTATGCTAGAAACAAAGTTTCAACTTCTGCTTGTAGCTAGTGCGCGCAGAAAAGTTTGCCGCAAATTTTCGTTTTGCCAAAATATTACACGTGTGAAACAGCTTTTGATTGCACCCGACCTCAGTTTTAAGTTTTCACTTTGCTTATTAGTATGAAATCATTGCTTGTGTTTGTCTGCAACTATCTAAAGCGGCTCCCATTAGAATTTAAACAATTTCAGCAATTTAAACCAGATTTAGTGTTTTACCCAATCCATTCTCAGATAACTTTAAAACCATGTTGACAGTTTGTCAATCAGTTCTGTTTCTCTCTTGTGTTTGCTGGGGGGAAATTGGGATTGACATTTTGTTTGAATTCTGCATTCCTGAATACTTGCTCTCTCTCCTATCTCTTTACATTGCCTATTGCGGGGATTGAGGGGTGTGCAGGGGGAAAGAGTAACCACTTTGCTATTTGATTTAAACACACACACAAAAGTATTATTTCTGTGCTGAATTGTTTTGCTCACTATTACTCCTTGTGATTAAAGAGATTACTTAGTGTTACATCACCCCCTTGGTGATTATTGTATACCCATTAAACATAGTGTGATTATATGTAACTACATAAATACATATTTTAACTTTGCAAACCAGCCTGATTCCTGGTTCAGTGTGACGGGGTGGGGGGGAGGGAGTTCCAGGAGAGGGGCGTGATATGAGTGGTACATTGTTCAGAGTAAAAGATCTTTTAGACACAAAATAAATAAGGATTTCAGTTGTGCATTACACGCTAGGCGTGGACTTAGATGAAGTGCCGGATTGAAATCGCTTACACCTTATTGTATATTGCCCTGCTTTGCTCCACAAAAGAAGGTTCCATTTAGTGCCTTTATATCGGAAGTACTCACTTGTCACACAATACACACTCTGGGTCAGTATTTTCGATGGAAATTGTAATTCAATAATTATAGCTGCAATTTTTTTTTTTATTCTCTGCAACTTGACCGAATTGATAATTGGTATTTCCATTATGAACAGATGTTAAAGTGCAAAATGTAGTCGTATGGTGAAATAGCACACACGTTTTTACATTCATATTTGGTTAAATGCCATATTTTTGAGGTTTGAACAAGCTGTCTTGTCCTAGTTCAAAATAACTGAAGACATGAATTTAAGTTTTTTAAGCGTTGTATGTGCTAACATAATATGGTTGAAATCTCATGTGATTTCTTTCTTATGTTCTCACTTACTGTATACAACATTTTTGAGGGCTGAAGAAGCTATCTTGTATTAGTTTAACATAAAGATATGATTTTTACCAAGTCTCTTAAACATTTTATGTACTAATGTGTAATTTAATTACCATTCATTTTAGAAGATCGTTATATCTTCTTTTATGTAGATAATTAAACGTCTGTATTTAAATTGTAAATGTTGAAAGGTTGCATGGCAACCATGTCAATAAAAAATGCAGTGAAAAGTTAGGAATTCAGAGGAAGCAAAATGGATTTAAAGACTACATTCTACGTTGGGCAATCATTATTTGGTATGTACTGGGATGGTGTGGAGAGCTGGCTCCCAACTCGGGAACACAGTGTAGCATTTCAAAACTGCAATGGGATTGGAAGTCCAAAGCACGTGTACGTTGCTATAGCTCTCATGATGTCTCTCGTCTACATGCATACATACATACGGAGTATTGGATCTGATGGTAGAACAGCTGCAGAATTGCTTTCTTTATAACCCACTGCTGTACATGCACGTGTAAGCACTCAGCTGCCACAGACGCCACGTCAGCCTTTTGCTGTTCTTAAATCGCACAGACGGCTACATTTCCACTCGTCCAGAGGGAAGAAAGAGCGGGGGCAACACACCGAGGGGCTTCCAGTAATGTGGTCAACTTTCCTTTCGGTAACCCGAGAGTCCTTGGCGAGTTCACACTTCAGGAATGCTCTCCGTGACCACACTGGAGACTCGTGCGGCCACAGAGGGGGCTCTGTCTGTGCTGGCAGGGCGAGTGGATGACCTCATGCTAACTGCGTTTGCTCACTCAGCCCCTGCGGAAAGAGCCCGTTGGAAAGCCAGCTCAGGCTCTGGCACCAGTCTCAATGGCAAGGGCAGAGGATTTCCGGATGACTCGTTCAAGTTCCTGGGGATCCCCACGGCTGTGCAGGTCCCCTCCACTGGCCCGTCACAGCACAGTGCGTTGTACATTCCAATTGCATGCTCACATGCTGGCCACGTCGGCAGCGCTCACGGATTAGGGGCCTTTAGTCCAGAAGGTGTTAATGTGTCCCCGGAGGAACAGTGTAACATGAAGTCTGGACTGCCGTTGCTAATAGAGAACTGTTTTTCTCAATGCAACAAGGATTTTAATTTTACGAATGAGAATCGGATATAGGCTTTGAGTTGTGTTGAATCATTGGGCCTTCACCAGTTGCTTCCCGCGGCCCACTTTACAAATAGGGTCCAAATTGGAGATCCAGACTTACAGCTGGAGTGTAATTGTAATGTTATCCTTGCACATTACCAGTGCCGGATGTTTATGAAATGATAAAAACTGCATTTCACAATCCTAGCTAACTCAAACTCTCTCAGGTTGACAGGAAGTGCCTTGCAATGTGTCAAGTGTAAGGGTTAACAGAAGACCACTAGGCTTCTGTGACATGCTCCATCCATCCCGAATTCAGGTTGGATATGTGTTCATGAAATGGTGTTTTTTTGTTTTGTTTTTTTAATTCCCTGATATTTAGCCTCAAGATGGGCCCATCTGGGAATTGCACCGTTGTTTATTCTTGAGAAAGCAGTTTCTTAGATTTCCAGAGTTTGATCAGACATGAACATTCGGGAGATAACTTTAGTCTTGAGACAGATATTTCCAGGCCTTCCGCAGATGTTAATTCTTGAAAATACAGTACCTGGGAAACGCACAATTGTTTGTGAGACTATGCCAGCTGGGTGGGAACACACCACATCTGGGACCACAGTAGTTTATTCTGAGAATATATATATATGATGTGGCATTTATAACGCGCCTATACACAAGTGTTTCGAGGCGCGACAAGGCAAGGGAGGGGGAACACAGGGAAGACAGACAACGATCTTACTAGGCCAGGTGTCATTCAGATCGCGCAAGTGCATGGGAAGGGGGAAAGGGAAAAGTGCGTGAGGGAGGGGAAAGTCCAGTACATGTGATAGTAGAATAAATAAGATAATGAAAACGGCCAGATGGTGGCAAGTGCAAGGTAAGTGCTGGTAGGGGGACTGTAGGGATACAGAAAACAGTCCCCAGGTGCAGGGGTTGCAAGGGAGGCAATGCAGGTGTGCAACTGGCAGGGCCTAGGCCCAAGATCAGAAAGGGTGGCAATCAGCAGGGGAGAGTGGGGGGAGAAAGCAGAAGCAAAGAGAAGGTTTTGAGGTGCTTCCGGAACCGGAAATGATTCTCCTCAAGTTTCAGGGATGTAGGAAGGCTGTTCCAGAGGGAGGCCCCTGCCGAAGAGAGAGATCTACCTCCAACTCGTTGCTTGCAGAAGCGACTGACCCTGAGGGAGTTGGAGTCGGATGAGCGAAGAGCTCCAGAAGGAAGATATTTAGGAAGGGAGAGTTGAAGGTATTGCGACCCCAGGCCACAGAAGGCCTTGTGGACAATGCAGAGGGTTTTGAACTTAATCCTCGCAGCCACTGGGAGCCAGTGCAGAGATTTCAGTCCTGGAGAGTGTTAGGGAGAATTCTCATTTATGGCTAATTTCCCTTACCTAGTGAGTCCATCAGTAGCTTTGCTGGATTTCTAAAGTTCATTTTTTCACGTAGTAAGAATGTGAGCCTTTTTCCCACTCTTACAGTGTATTTTTTGTGTGTGTTGTACTTTTTGTGCTCATGGGCTATTGAGTGTCACCCACTCCCTAGGCATCATCTTTTTACTTATGTGTCACACAGCACCTTTAGTGCATGTGATCGCCATTTCTGGGGATGACTACTGTCCCCCAGAAACATGTTAAGTCACCATTGGCTTTACTAGCCCTTTTAAAAACACAGATCCAGTACAAGCCACCTTACAATGGAGTACTGGAGGGGAATATCCCCATAGTTACGTATTCTTGAGGCTGCACAATTAGTTGTTTATTATTTACAATCTGATGGCTGGAATTCCCACAGATTTTAGGTTGTGTTATGTTTGGGACTGCATTGTCTGGGAATCCCACACTTGTTTACTCTTGAGCCTGTCCTATCTGGGAATTCCACAGTGGTGCATTGTGGAGCATATGCTAGTTGATCTGCCAACAGTTTTTGTATTCTTTTGATTTCACTAAACGCGAAGCACACTGTTTCGATCTTGGATGCCAAAATTGTTTATTCTTGGTAATGCAGTAACTGGGATTCCCACAGCAGTTCCTTATTTTGAAGGCAGTATGTGTGGTTGCCAGGCGTGTTTTCAGATGGTGGGATTTCCACAGTTTTTATTCTTGAGAAAGTGTTCTTTGGTACCATCTGGAATTGCCAAAAACTGTTTATTCTTGAAATGCTCTGGTTTCTTCTTCAGTTCAGACGTATGAAGGGGCCTAGTATGGTTAGTTCTTGAGAAGGCAGTATCGGGGTAGCAGTTAATTCTAGAGAAGGATGTGGCAGGGTATCAGCCCAGCTGTTCATGCTTGAGAAGGCTGTATCCAGGATGACCTCATGCTTGGGAAGACCGTATCGGGAGTTCTTATTTTTTACGGATGGTGGCTTCTTGGCCCCCCCCATCCTACTCCCAAGCTGTTTATTCTTGAGAATCCATTATCTGTGCCCTGCCGGATTGTTCATTTTTGAGAATGCCTTATCTTGTGCTCTAAGTGATTGCCTTTTGCATTCACCATTGAGATGGTGTTTTTTAAGTTGCCCTGAGTACATCCGGTGGATATCTGGGATTGCCACCACTGGATTTTCTCGATGATGCTTTCTCATATGTTACAGAGTCCCACAGTTGTCTGTTGCTGAGAAGGTACTATCTAGTCCTAGCAATGGTTTGATATTAAATTATAATTAAGTTGATAGTATCCGATTCCCCATGGTTGTTCCATTTTGAGATATGTGGGATATTGGATTCACTAGTTATTACTTTGAACACAACACATTTTTACTGCCACAGTTGTTCATTCTATAGAAGGCAATATCTTGGGTTACCAGTATTGTTCATTCTTAAGTAGGTGTTTGCAGGGGATCCTACAGCTGTTTTATTATCAAGGAGGAGAGATATATATAGTTTGCTTTGAGTAGGTGATACCTTGGATTCCCAGAAAGCCATTTGTCTACTAAGGTCCTGGTGCGGGTCACTCTATAGACATGCAAGATTTTATTCAGGCTTTGTAGGTAGCTGTCAGCCTCTTCTCATGCGATGCAGTGTTGCTTCTAAGCTGCAGCATTTGGAATCATGTCTCATGGATACAAATCACAAAATAAAGATGGCTACCACAGCATTTTAAAGTGAACACGAACATGGTCTCCCCAGAGTCCCTAGCCTCATGCTAAGCAGGGGGGTTCATGTCAAAATACAATGAGATACTGAAATCATGTAACATGCCTCTGTATCAATGCTTTTCAAAATGCACATTAAAATGTATAATCACAAATAGCATTATGGCAAGAAACTGAACAACTGTGATGCAATGCCATCACCACCATAGCCAGACTAAACCATCTAAACATTACAAAAATCTGCTTGCTCCTCATTCACCACTCAAATAAAAGCAAATATTATATTTGAGCATATGTTCGTTCCCCAATGTTGTATATTCATATTTCAACTGACAGCAATTGCTGTCCCATATTGGGTGCCATCCAATCTCATTATCATTGCAAGTTTTAAAATGATCCAATATATTGGTTGTCTTGCTTTTCATTGCTTTACTAACAAGGGGCAGAAGTGGGCATACCGGTTCTTTCATTGCCTTTTTGTACAAGTGCATATATATTTTTTTTTATTTTTATTCAGCTGTAGGCCATTTTCCTTACAATATGTGTTAAGCTCACTGGCACTTTTCCCAAGCCCAATAAATGTATGATCTAGGATTATAATATTGTCTTCATACGCAAGCCACGATATGCTTGACAGAATCCAGTGTGGCTGCAAAGTCTGCCAGATTGTGGTAGAACAGCAGGGGTGCAAGGAAACACCCTGGTTTCAATTCTGTGTGCTTTTTTACTTCTTCAGTACAATGCTGCTGAACCTCCCCTGTACCCTCATGCAGTAACATTAGAAGTGCCAGAAAACCCTGAGTTGTGTTCCTCTTTTTTTCCACAAAAACGGTCTCACATCTGAATCAAATGCGTCCTTAAAATCTATAAAAAGAGAAAATAGCGGCTGGTTGTACGTGCATATGGGATGCGTTAATTAGAGTGCTGTGTACCCTGGAATACCCAGCCCTAAATCCAGTTTGGCAGTCACTGAGTAGGTTTTCTTTGTCTTCCCAACATTACATTTCTTTTAACAGGAGGGTAGCAAAAACCTTACTAGACACATCCAATAATGACAATAACCTATAGTTCATCGGGTCAAGGCCAGAGTATATTTTATAAACGGGATTCAATAGAACTTTCCTCCATGAGTCTGATATATCCCCTTTATTAATGAATTTATTAAATAAGTTGAATATCTCTGCCCAAATTACAGGGTCTCTTAACAGGACAGGATTCTGCAAACAATCAGGGTCTGGTGCCCTGGAGTTTTTTTTTTAATTTACAAATAACTTAGAGTATACATTCCTTATCAAATGTCACAATGTTGTCCCCATAAAATACAATGTTTATCAAGGAACACCAATCTTCAATTTTACCACACAACATCTCAATATATTTAATCCATCCCACTTGACCTAACAGATTGGTGACTAAGTATGATTTGTTCCCTTTTATCATATTTAATGTATGCCAGAATTTATTCATCTCACATTTTCTCAGAATCAGGAGCATGTATTATTTCTACCAGAGAATCTACATCTTATAACCCAGTTTTACATATTCTTCTGTTTTCTCAAAGGTGCCATTGTTTCTTCACCTGGTTTATCATTTTTCTTTATGTATCTTAGATTTTGACTTTTGGCATTGCACATTTCTTTGTCATAAGGCCCATCATGTTTCTTATGGTTTATAAGTGTGGGGCATGCCCGTATAGCAGAAGTTAATGATGTAATCCAATTAACTATTTGATTTTGATGGACGTCTTTTTTCTGTGGAGTAAAAAGCAAAGTTATTTCTCTACCACTTGTTTACTAATTTCAGGCTATTTTCTAGCCATCTAATGGCATTCATTCAACCATTTACCGCAAGATCCTCAACTCGCATTTGACATACAGGAAACCAATACCTTTTTAAATGAAGTCGCCAATGCATGATCACTAAAATCATTCAATTCTAGACTTAGAAAGAAGGCCCAGTCTGCCACCCCCATTTTAACGAACACATAATCTAGTGTAGCTTTTATTGCCAGTGGCCAACTATAATTGCACAGCACATCTCCCCTAAATTGACCATTCATCATGACCAAGTCCCAGTCCTCCATAAATCTGAGCAAGATCCTTCCTGGTTTGTTTTCAATATTCTGTAACATTACACTTTTAGCCAAAACATTTTTGTTGTGACTTGTTTCATGTATATCTAGACAGTAAGCATTCAAGCCACCCCCAAAGATGACCAAATCTTTCCGTTAATATTCTACCAATTTAACAGTAGATAATATATACATGTTTTGATTTTTTCCGTTTCTATTCATACCAGTGATTCTTACACATTCACAATCAATTTCCTGCACCGAGCGTCTTAGTAGCTAATCTCAGCAGCCACAATATTGTGTTAATTCTCAGGAGTTTTAACTTCAATGGAGTAAAGGTGGCTACACAATTAAATTAGTAACCCACCCATTGTTCGCCACTGTGGACTTTTTCTTGCTAATTTCTGGTAGTGTTTATATCCATCTAAAAAATATATTTATGATTCAGGAAAGCTGGTTAACTGGTTTATATCAGAATTATTCAATAAATGGTGCCCGCCACTGCTGCAGGTAAAGTGTCGATGCCCTTGGGTATTCCAAATCTTAATTTGATAGGTTCATAGTGTTTTAGAAGGCAAAGTCGGAAAAAGATCCGGCAACCAGGCCCAGTCCCGAGCGGCTTTACTATTACTAAAAGACCCTTATTTTCTCAGCATCTTCCTCCCATCAATAGTGGCAGTTATTTTTAAATCAACGTTCACGACCTCTTTACAGAGAATGATTTAGCGGGCCGTTGGTTGATGGTTCAGGTCATATCCTACATTTAAGCAATTATGCATATATGCTTTTATCAGTGATACTGTGTCTCTAGACATAGAATGTACTCTTGTCGCTGGTAGGGAAAAATGATACATAAATTCTATGTAGTGTATCACTAGATTTAAAAATTCTGGCGAGGGGAATGAGATGCAAAATATGTGATTAAGAAAATTGTCAAACTTGTCTGGAAATTGTTTACAAATAGCAAAATGGCTGGCTGAATTAGTCATTATTTTGCAATCTTTAACAATTACTGAACGGTCTCTGCATGGTTTTGTTCATATACATCTTAGTCCATCGACGTAGGTACACCATCAGGTGTAGAGCCACATTCTCCAGAGTTGTTGGTTATCACAGTTTCTATTGTATTGTACCTTTACTCCAGCATTATTTTGCTGCTTAATCACCAAACTAGTTAATGTCCCTTTGATGGTATTGGCTCTATTTTGCCACTATTTGCACTTTCTTTTTTTGTACAGGAAGACACTGCAGGTTTCTCCTTAGTCTTCTGTCTCTCTTCATTGAAGGCAACTGTTTTCTTAGCACCTAGTTTGTATTTTTGGATATTTATCATCTTCAACCTATGAGGGATATATATACCCTCATTATCTTGGTCTACAGTTGGTAATACGGGTGGTGTATGTGCATCCCCCAAGATAGTCACTTCATTGCTATGTGCACAGTTAGTCTCTAAAACATTTCCAAGGCTCGCTGAATGACTCTGTGCAGGTAGCAGCTTATCTTTCGTGTTGGCCTGAGATATGGTAATTTGTGTAGCCTCTGTGTATGTTTGATGGCTAATAGCCTCCTGTGTCTTAATACATATGTTAAACAATATTTTCAAAGTGGAGTGCAGCATTTCTCAGGTTGTAGCACCTGATGGGATATCCGTGATTTGACCTAGTCCCGAAATTTGGAATTTGAAATTGCAGAATGGCAATGCTGAATTTGAAAGCTGTGCCTCGGTCAAATAATGATCTCCAACCCACCCCCTACTTACCTGTTGGCGGCAACACACTTTGTTGTGTGCCGTCAACTCCTCCATCCCTCTGCAATGCTGGTTCTCTTCACTTATGTGCATGGGAACCAGTGCTGCAGGTTCTTTTCTTTTCTTCTTCCTCTAGCGTTATTTTCTCTGAAGCAGGGGATACCCCCCACAACCCCTGATGTCATTGTAGTGATATCCACGCTCCACCTGTTCACTAGAATGGCACCAAATGGGATATTTGACATTTTCGTTCAGCTGAAATTCAAACAAATATCCCATTTGTTGTTTTTTTTTATCCTAAAAGGTCTATGGATGCCCACCCGATGTGGTGTTGTAGATGATTTGAGAGTAGTCTAGTCATCTTTATCTGCAAACACACAGGTAAGAGTGTGATATTTCAACCCATGCCAATGTGCCCTATTAAACCCCTTTGCCAATGGGGAAAGAAAACTGACAAAAATTGATGCACTAACCGATGTGTGCACCAAATCTGCAAAACTGTGCATGGTTCATAAACCACAAAAGAGCTGCACACCCTGCCACACACAGACAAAGTTGATGTCAAAGCAAGAACTCCCTGCGAGAGAATGCCAGTGGGTGCTGTTACCTGTCACATGAATCAAGGCCCCAGATGTGGGCTAAAATCTGAAAATGTCCTTAAACACAGATTCCTAATCAATGGCAACCTTCAAAGTGCTGTTTTGGTGCTAAATTCAGTCATTTTACCAGTGAATTATTGAAAGGAAAAGTGTGCTGAATTCATAGATTCTCCAGGCAGTCAGAGGAATCCTGGCCTCACTGACTGACAGCTGCATAAGAAAAGTAGCTGTCAAACCCGGTTTTAAAGTGTTTCTTTTTCCTGAAGAGATTGCAAAATACGCCTATTTAAAACATGTTTGTGAAGGGCTTAATTCTTTTAAATGTCCAAATCCCTTATAAACCGTGCTCATTTTTATGTGTGTCAAAGAAGAGACTCTATTGTTAATTTTTAACTGCTTAATTCTGATTGGGCAGTGACCAGCCTGGGAAAGTTTGACATCTCAGTTTGTCACTCCCTTGCTACAGGAAGGCTAATGGGTGCTTAATGGTTCCCGCGTATTGACAACAAGGAGCACAATGAGACTTCATTAGATATTCGTCTTGTGGTTGAGCCAGGAATAAAGGACAGGCTCTGCTGGGGAGGGACAGGATGTTTCCCTCTGCACCCCACCCTGATCAAAGGGATCTGACAGCTGTTGGTTGAAAGGAGAGAAAAAAACTCTGAACTGCTTGGTGTTTAAATCTGTATTTGTGGTTAAGTTTGAAACTCTTTAACTGTGCACCCTAAAGAAGGATAAGTCTGAAAATGGGTAGATGTTAACCTTATTTTAGGCTTTTGCTTTGAAGACATTGATGAAACCTGTACCACTTAAGGAGCCAACGTTACAAAAAAACTCTCATTGTAGCAGAACTATTAATGTTGAAAGTTTAAGTGTGTATGTACATGATCCACTGATAAGCGACCAGAGATGTACCGAATTAGAAATTATTAATCCAAACTGATATAATTAAAATTGATGAAATCCCATAGAATGAGAAAGACAGCTCTCACAGAGATGGGAATTGGACACCAGGATAAACCATAAAAAGTGTAATGCATGTGTGATTTTAGCAGAGGGCATAATTGTAAAAATGTGTATTAATGGGAAAGCTAAATTGTGCTCAAAATCAATGTAGGA
Source organism: Ambystoma mexicanum (assembly GCF_040938575.1). Taxonomy (NCBI): domain Eukaryota; kingdom Metazoa; phylum Chordata; class Amphibia; order Caudata; family Ambystomatidae; genus Ambystoma; species Ambystoma mexicanum. The sequence continues at coordinate 282,701,737 of NC_090929.1, forward strand.
GTTACCAAATCCCATCGTAAAGATGACAGCTCTGTTCTGACTGCCAATCAAAACAAGGCAAGTACCTGTGGCCACTCACAGTCGTGGGGGCCTATTTTTGAAATTCTGCCCACACCATAAACATGGTGATGTAATTTGGTAGTATATAGCCAGAGGTATGTTTTTTTCCACACCCAATTTACCAAAACATATTATGAATCAACATAAGATTTCTTCTCGCAGCCAATTATTGTGCCGTCACCCTTCCCTGACACACACACACACTGCCATGTGTCATCTGTTTCCCTAGGCATTCATACTGTTTGGTCAACAAGTGACCACCTCCTGATGACAGTTCAGACCCTTCCCCGCATCCGCTAACCCCTAGCTCTCAGTGAAGGCTGCCAATATCCTGAACCAGAAACACCAACAAGTTTATGTGTCGACAACAATAGCTTACTACTATTTTGAAAGTAGTATATGAATGTGGAGTGTAAACATTTGAATTTCTTTGATTGCCCACTTGGGCATACATGTGTTTTTTAAAGTCCAATTTTGTGTTTATGGACCTACAGATTTTAGATGTGTGTCTAACCTATGAATACATTGAATTATTTTCCTCAATTTTTCCAGCCCCTTCTGTGATCACCAATAGCTAGCATTTGTTAAACCTAGCTTTCCGCTCTTTATACCTACCTATTTTTCACGGTTGAACAGGGGTAGCTGCTGACTCTCTTGTTTCTCTATATGTAATTTGCCCTTCTGAGTCAAGCCCCCCTAAAACCAAAAATAAGGCCTCTCCTTTTTCCCTATTTTTACCTTACTCTGTGGACAACCCTGTGGTTGTTGGGCTAAAGTAAATTCCTCCAATTAATGGAGAACGTAAGCATTGTCAGTTCTTCAGATGATCTTTATAAAAAAACTACTTGAAACACCATCACTGTTGGGCAATAAAACACCAACAGAAACGCTGTTTCAAAACCCGGTTAGCAATGGACACATTGTTCGCAAAGAAAAAGAAACTCGCAAGAACCGAGTCCCATGGACACTTGATGCTTGAATACCTCAAAGCCGGGGGAATCCCAGAAGGCCTACAAATTAGAAATATTCTGCGTGTATTTTTGGAGAATCCTAGATTTATGACGAAGTTCAGTGGAGTGGGAAACAAGTGCTCACGTGATTGGGTCATTCTCGTCATAGAGACGGCAGAAGAAGAAATTAAAACCCAAAAAGAAGAACTCGGAGTCCTTGAAGAAAAAAATGAAAAACAAAAATATAATCCCAGACATAAAAACACAACTAGAAAAGATTGAAGAAGAAATAACTAAATTCCACAAGTTCACAATTGACAAAAAACTATGGAAACTCTAGAAAGACAAAGAATTATAAGGAAGAGAAAACATACCCCTACCTTGTACCGGGCTTCTACAATCAAGCAAATCAAATTATACAACAAAATAAACACAACCCACGTCAACCACAAAAAAAGTGTGTCACCTTCTCCAATAGTTCGAATACCAGTGACTCTGGTTCCACTAATTCATCAGCATCCACTTCAAACCAACCTCCTCAACAACAGTTTTTTCAAGGATGCGGACAAAGAGGTAGACCGAGACAACAACGCAACATCCCATGAGAACCCACCAATGGATGCCCCCAGAGAACCAAACATGGCGATACCTATTTTCAATCTGAGTGATCACAACCTCTCCACATACGAGATAAGCATCCTGCGTAAAGGTCTGAGTTTCATCCCCACCACACCAGCAGACAGATTCAAAACAGAGGTAGAACTCCGAAAATTCTTCCGAGCAATCAGATTTAAATATTTCTTATCAACTTTTTGACAAGAACATCAAATATCCAGACAATTTGACAAAAAAGAATGCCTGGCATTAAAGAACCTTGAAAGCAATCACAATTTTCTCATCAAACCAGCTGATAAAGGTGGAGGCATCGTGCTTTGGGCAAAGACTCTCTATGACACAGAAGTTCAGAAACACCTCACCAACATGAAGTTCTACCGACAAATTCCTACCGATCCTACAACTAGGCTTCTCACTGAAATAGAAAGCTTGATGTGCCATGCATGGCAAGAAGGGTGGATCGATGATGATGAGAAACATTTTTTGATCAACCACAGCCCAATCCTGATGGCTTTCTACCTTTTACCAAAAATTCACAAAGACACAAGAGTCCTACCCGGTCGACCCATAGTGGCCGGCATAGGATCAGTTCTGGAACCTTTGTCAATTTATATTGATCATTTCCTACGACCATTCATTGGCCAGATGCACTCATATGTCCGAGACACCACGTCCACGATCAAGAAATTAGACACCTTACTTATAGACCAGCAAGATATGGTAGTCACTCTTGACGTTGAATCGCTCTACACCAGCATCCACAATGTGAATGCATTGAAGTTCTGGCAACATACCTCGACAAAAGAAACACCTGTTAACCACTGACAGCTTTTCTACTTGAATGCATCTGGATTGGTTTTACCGAAAACTACTTTATTTTTGAAAAAAACATTCTACCAACAGTGCCATGGTACCAGCATGGAGGCCACTTTTGCGCCAGATATAGCAAATCTCTTCATGGACTCATATGAAGTTAAGTCCATTTTTGATACTAATAACCCTTTCAAGACACAGATAAGAGTTTGGATTTGTTATATCGATGTTCTGATGACATGGAAAGGAGATGAAACACAACTACAAGAATTCTTCTCCTGGCTAAACACCCGGGATGCATGCATCCAGTTTACCATACAGTCTGATAAACTATCCATCCCTTTTTTGGATAACTGTTTATAAAACAACCTCAAATACCTTGGCAACCACTCTATACCGTAAACCCACCACAAAGAACACTCCTATAATTCAACAGCTTCCATCCAGCGGCCTTGAAAGAAAACTTAACCTTTGACCAATTTCTTCGCCTCAGGCGAAACTGTACCACACGAGAATACTATGACACAACCAGTCGAGACCTGTCAGCCAGACTTAAAGCAAGAGGATACCCTGAACACATTATCCGCAGAGCTAATAAAAGAGCAAAAAACACAAGAGAAATCTACCTTTCTCCAAATCCACGCGAAATATGTAAGGATAAGATCACCTGTGTTACTACCTTTACTCCTCTAAGCAATCCGATCAGGAAAAGTATCCTGCGACACTGGAATATCCTTCACACAGAATCCTTCAAACCAACAAAACCTCGGTTTGCCTTCAAACGCAGTAGGAATTTAAAAGATCGCTTAGTCAACACCTACATGGAACCCTCTCCACCTCATCGACAGCTGGAATCTACGATCAGTTAAAGGCCATTACAAATGCAGATCCTGCTCGGTATGTTGCCTGACCAAAGACATGAAATCCATCGATCTGAATGGAAAAACATGGAATTTTAATGCCTTTACAAATTGTAAAAGCAAATGGACGGTATATGCCATCCAGTGTCCATGCAAGGAAACATGTACTAAGTAGCGAATAATGCATCACTTACTACATATTTCTAATAAAACACACAAAACATAAATAGACTACAGTGCATACAAATATGGGGCTTATATATGGAGAGTAAAGTAAGCAAACAAGAGGCAGTACCATTAGAAAGTGTATATAATCTACATGATTATATTCACGCACAAAAATGATTTCTGTGTTTCAGGCTTGCTTCTACCCCTATATATGTACATCATAAGCTGCAATTAAATTCTAAGGAAAGTAGTGTAAGAACATGTGAGAATAGCAATATCTATAAATGTAATACCTTTTAGAAAGTTAAGTTTCTGACTGTCAGTAAATAAACCCACCTGGCCTAGATATGGCAGTGAACAAAAAAGAAGGGGCTAGACATGTGATGTCATCAGTGATTTTTACTTATTTTCATAGATTTTTATTAGTGCAACTTTACCATAACGTCCCTTTAACAAAGTTTCTTCATTGAATTTCATAGGTTTTTATTAGTGCAACTTAACCATAACGTCCTTTTCAATGGATGAAGACCACTAGCATCCTAGGTTCTCAAAGTGGGAAAAAAAGATTTTTCTTCCCAAACCGAGACCTTTTACAAAGATGGCCACCATGAAAAGGGAAGGCAGGTGTATAAAGAGAACAGAACAGGGCATCAGCGGGAGGTGTGGGGGGAACAAGAGGTCAACAAGGAGTATCATAGGAGGGGGGGACAAGAGGAAGACACGGGGCATGAGCGGGGGTGGGGGAACAGGAGGAAGACACAGGGCATGAGTGGGGGGTGGGGGGCCACAGGAGGAAGACACGGGGCATGAGCGGGGGTGGGGGGGAACAGGAGAGAGACACAGGGCATGAGTGGGAGGTGGGGGGAAACAGGGGGAAGACACGGGGCATGAGCTGGGGGGAACAGGAGAGAGACACAGGTCATGAGTGGGGGGTGGGGGGAACAGGAGAGAGACACGGGGCATGAGTGCGGCATGGGGGAACAGGAGAGAGACACGGGGCATGAGCGGGGGGTGGGGGGAACAGGAGAGAGACATGGGGCATGAGCGGGGAGTGGGGGGAACAGGAGGGAGACACAGGGCATTAGCGGGGCCGTGGGGGGAACAGGAGAGAGAGGGGGGAGTGGGGGAAACAGGAGAGAGACCCGGGGGGTGGGGGGAACAGGAGGAAGACCTGGGGTATGAGTGGTGGGTGGGGGGGAACAGGAGGAAGACACAGGGCATGAGCGGGGAGGTGGGTGGAACAGGAGAGAGACATGGGGCATGAGCAGGGGGTAGGGGGGAACAAGAGAGAGACACGGAGCATGAGCCAAAAACACAGACCAATATCTGGGACATGGGGTACACGGCGCCACTATCTCCCGCTTACATTCGCTCTCAGACAACCCTGGCAGACCCTCTCCAGAAACCAGGAAACACCCAGGGTCTCTGTTGAGAAAGCCCCTCTCGATGTGAACGATAAACAAAGATGGCGGGCGTCTCTGAAAATACGATGCACTGCACGCATCACTGCAGCCAATGGGAGAGCGCGTCACATGTCATCAAACGTCACGCAAACCGCTTGCCCAATCCTTGTCCTGTCCATGGAGCAAACAGGGAAGTGTGTCCGCGGAGCGGACACAGATAATCACTAATTTCTTTGACTTACATTTTTGTCATTTTAAAAAAAACTACTGGATGGATTTACACCACATAAAAAAAGCACGTTTTTGGGACCAAGCCGCTGCTCCTGCCGCAAATTTGGTGTAAATCTGTCCAGCGGTTTGGGCTGTAGGTGTGAGCAAAAAAAAGAAGTTTTGGGACCCCCCTATAACTTTGCCCCCCCTGGACCAAACCTCACCAAACTTTGCAAAGAAATTCAGAGTGGGCCATATACTTTTTGCAAAGTTTGGTGAGGATTCGTCCAGGGGGAGCGAAGTTATAAGCCACCCAAAAAGTGCTCTTCCTATGGAAACAAGAAGCAACTTAACCATAACTACATGGCCACGATATATATATATATATATATATATATATATCGTGGCCATGTAGTTATGGTTAAGCTCCCCCTGGACGAATCCTCACCAATATATATTACCGGTCCCTCCAACCCTGGAATGGACCGGTAATTACTATATATATATATTCAGTGAAAAAACTTTGTTAAAAAGGGACGTTATGTTTCCAAGTAAAACTGAAAAACCCCTGAAATTCGCCAGTTATGGTAAGCTAAGCAACCATAACTCACGCCAACACTGTGCACTGCTAAGACTAACACCCACGACATCAAAGATGACATCACAAATCTCAATGATGACACACCTTACCTGAAATAGTATGTGTATTGCATTTTACTCATATATTTGTAAACTTTCTGTATTAGATACAAAAAAGAATGATATTATGTTTTTTTTTCTCACAGAAATGTCTAGTACTCTGGAGTGGCTAGAGGAGCATTTCCCATGTGAGGAAATGTCAGAAGATAGTGAATCTAATGGTAGACACTTTACTATATAAACCAATTAATTAATATTATTTTATATACATTTAACATATATATATATACATATATACACACATATATATATATATATATATATATATATATATATATTTATAGACCATACACGAAAAAATTGACCTAGTCTTGGCAACTTTTAATAATTTGAAAAACTTTTTGGAGGATCACTTCAAACAAACAACCACATACCATTGTCCCACATGTACCTGTCCCCCCTCACCAAATCCCAGTCAATTATCCCCAAACCCTCTCCATGAACCAAAACGTTTTGATGAGACTTCCATCCCTTCTTCACCTCATATAAATCCTATTCAAACCCCTAATTCTCCTGTTTTTGTTTCAGTTCTGCCTCTCCTTCTCTGTCATAAATTTAACATACATGTAAAATAAAGTAAAATTATTGTGTCCTAATTCATTTCTTGTTTTTTTTTTTAAAAAGCAATTCACGTGTCCGCGGACAGCGCGGGTGTCCAGAATGTCCGTGAAGAAACGAAAATGGAGGTGTCCTAAGAACACTATGGGCCTCATTCCGGGTTTGGAGCTAACCATGGAGTAATTAGCTCCATGGTTGCCTCCGAAACCGTCCCAAATCTGGCATGGTGAATGGAGTAATTACCGGTCCATTCCAGGGTTGGAGGGACCGGTAATTCCCCATTCACCTTTTGCCCTTCCCCATTCCCATAGGGAAGGAGGTAATTACGGCACCGTAAATTACGGTACCGTAATTACGTCCGAGGTACCTTTGAGGGTCCCGTACTTAACTCCTGCTAAAAGCAGGAGGTAAGGAAAGACCCGCAAAGGGAACTCTGAATACGGAAGGAAGGGATTACCGGCATCGGCACCCTTACCGGTGCCGGTAATCCCTTACCTCCAACCTCGTAATGACCCCCTATATCTGTCTGTACAGTTCGCTAGCAAGTTAAAACTGTTCCAAGAACACACGCAGTGTCCTGAAATGTTCGTCAGTGGACGAAATGTGGGTGTCCTAACGACGCTGTCCGTATTGTTCGCAGGCTAGATGAAAGTGTTCTTAGAACATATTATGTGTCCTGGGATGTTCGTAAATAAACAAAATGGGTGTATCCTGAGGACGCTATGCCTGTCTGTATTGTTTGCAGGCAAGTTGAAACTGATCTAAGAACACAGGCTGTGTCCTAAAATGTTTGTAAAGAAACACAATGGGATTGTCCTGAGGACGCAATGCCTGTCGGTGTTGTTCGCAGACAAGTTGAAACTGTTCTAAGAACACAGGCTGCGTCCTAAAATGTTCGTAAAGAAACAAAATGGGAATGTCCTGAGGACGCAATGCCTGTCCGTATTGTTCGCAGACAAGTTGAAACTGTTCATAGAACACAAGTGGTGTCCTGAAATGTTCGTCAATGGATGAAATGTGGGTGTCCTGACGACGCTGTCTGTATTGTTCGCTGGCAAGATGAAAGTGTTCTAAGAACAAACGCCTGTCCGTAACTGTTCGTTTCACTTGTGACGCACTTTTAATCACTCCAGGACCCGAACAGTGTCCGTAGAACACCAACGCGCATGCGCAAAATAGTTTCAATGCATTTGATGTCCTGCGGACACCCGCTCCCTTCGCAGACATGTTAGCGAAGCTATCATGTGACCGTGCCCACGATCAGCGTATGTTCTGATTGCGAACACTGTTTGTGTCCCCGAACAATTTAAAACTATATTTTCAAGTAATCTACAATATTTCCCAACAATAACTCACCATAGAACAAGTCCCACATAGTAATCCTGACTTTCTACATACTTTTAGTGACTTTTTGAAACCTTTTTCTGTATGATCTGTCCGCGGACAGTGCGCATGTCTACGAACCGTGCACATGCACCCCATAAAAGACCATGCCCTAGAGCTCATTCTCATTGTGTTTCTGGCTATCCTACAGAGCACATCGAATTTTGCTGCCAATTTGCAGATTTTCAACACCAAGCTGATGGCTTCCGTGGCTCCACTACTGCCACCTGGTGCTGCATCTGCCTCAGTACCACCCCCCACCCCCCTCCACCACCACCTCCCCAAGGGCCTGAAGAGGGGAACAGGAGTGAGGATGCACAGGAGGAAGAAGAGGATGATGAGAATGAGGTAGCGGAAGTCCTACTACCAGCACTCAGTGCGAGTCTTGGCTGTGGCGGTTGTTTGCCATTCGTGGTAATGGTCCTAAGGCGTGTGCGAACCAAGTCACCTGCAATGAGTGCAAAATGGTACTCAGTCGCAGGAGGTATGGTTAATACAGCTTTGGGACAACTACCATCAAGTGACACCTAAAGTAATTCCACTCGGGGGCCGTTCGCAAAGTTGTACCTTGCGAGGAGTGTAGCAGGTTGACATCCTCTACTTCATCCTCTGTTTCCGATCCTGTCACCACAAGGAACCCTCCTGTGGGACAGTGTATTCCTCAAGCTGCCTCACAGGCCATACGCAATGCTGATGACCCTTACCTTTCGAGGGTCAAAGTTGTGTGTATGTACTGCGACGCAGTACTCTGCAGGGGGGAGAGACTTCAAACTGCTTTTGAGACTATCGTTTCAGCGCACGAAAAAGTCTGCTCAATACCCAAGTGAAACCCACTCTACATCTTCCTCTCTCAGTTCGCCCTTCCTTATCCCCGTCGTTGGTGTCCCCCCTTACCCTCTTCCCCCTCCTCTCCCAGTGTGTCTTGTATAAAAAAAAAAACAAATTTAAAACAACAAAAATAAAAAAGGCCACCTTTTACAGTTAAAAATAGAAGTGAAAATAAATGAAGCAGGACTCTGTATTTTTTAGAAGTCTGCGGTCACCTAACATTTTGGGGTGCTACCCTATCATAACCATTGCAGTTTTATCTGGGAGGAAGTGGTGGCTCAGTAAAGAGCATTTTGGTGGTGTTTATTTGTGTTTGAAAAATGTGAAATGCTCAACACCTACTATAAAATGGATGCTGTAATTCCAAAAAAGGTTGCAATGAATTTTGTAAATTTCTCACAAAAATCTGATTGCCAGCCTAAGTAAGATGGACTCCATCTCTGCGAAAAATGCACTATGAAACATAATATTTTCATTATGAAAAATAGCAAAGTAGCACAGAGAGATAGCAAGTCCAACCACTTCATTCTACGTACTCCATGCCAGTGCACTTCCACATGTGGGAATCCAAGATCTACAGCTACTCCACAGCTTTCTGCATGCACCTTCAACCAATGTATCCACGAGTCTCTCAAAATACAAACAATCTGTTTTTTGAAACACAAAGCCATAGCCATCTGTTCTTCTCTCAGCAAAAAGAGTATCTGAGAAACTCTCTCCTGGCACAACACACCCACTAAACTTTCCTGACCAATCCCTTTCTCTGTTCATTCTCATATGCATGGCTCCCCAACCCAAAAATCCCTGGACGTAACACACGATGTCCGCGGACTACCGCCATGTCCGTGGACATATCGTAACATGAACAGTCCTTCTACCATATCCTTTTCACTTTCTGTGCCATTCCCTCATTGGATACAGCTAAGAAGTCACATGAACATCCACCAATCACATCCAAGACCTCTACATCTAACTGCATCATCATAGATCAGCACTTTAAATGTACTGTTAATCTCTATGAGTACACGTGTCATATCATTGGAAAGCACCTTCTACCAGAAATACTGTACAAGTCTCCAAGATTTTTACTTGCAGCTGCATGCATATCCATATGCATAAACACAAACTACAGGTATGCATATTTTCTATATAGTACATGTACAATTTATATAGATTCATATAAACAGATTAACTGACTTTTAGCTTGTATAATCTATAAAATGAATTTACTGTCATTTTGTCCTTCTCCTAAAATCAACTGTCACTTCCAAACCTATCTGCTATTTAATTTCTTTTTACACACACGTTTTCAAAGCATGTTGAACTAACATATTTAAAGTACAATATGAAGAGTTAACATACTCAAACAAAATTGCGTGCACACTGTATGTTCAAAAATCAAAGAACAATACTTGTACAAAAATGTAAACATTTATTTACTTATATTTATATATTGCACAAGCAGCCCATGGCATTGAGGTGCTGTTACTTACAAGAGCTTAGTTACAGAATTAGTGGTATTCAGTGGTACATTATGAATTCCACAAGGCATACAAATGATATTTTGGTTGGTACAGTTAGTCATTACAATACAGTTTATGCATTAAGAACATATGATATGTATTCAACTGGTGCGACGCATCTTATGTGAATAAGATAGTTTTCATGATTTTGAGGAAGGCGCTGAGGGTCAATGTCAATTAAAAAATCAATGCTATATACAAACAAAATTCCTTTACAATTGCTGTGAAGACCATTCTCCTGAAAAGAAGCAGCTGAATTTGAAGTACAAAGAACAACTAAGAGGAAACCTGCTCATTAAAAAAAAAAAAAGTAAGTTGAATACCACCATATTATTTGTACTATTATTCAAACACACTGTAATGTTAATTCATGCTATTTCTGTGTCTAAAAATAGAGATTGTGCTCCATTCTGTCTACAAATCCCCATTTCTTAAACAGAGATTTACAGACAGAATGACACACAATTTCTTAGTTTTTGACACACAAATGACCCAACTCAACCCCTAGAATTTTCATATTATAGAACAAACAACTGTTTTAATTGTATACCATTAGATTTACTATTTCTACTTCTCCACACCACCAGCTTACTTTCTATCTTCTGAAACTCAGTTTAGTAGCACATAAATTCAAGAATAGCCATCCCAGCTAGTTGTAGTTGCCCAATGCACAATCACACACCATTACATACATATTTATTATCTTACTCACACACTCATGCAAGCAGTGCACATACATTAAGAACACCCCAACCCATACCTTCTTTTTTTTTTCAACAGACCCTAAAGAATGCCTACCAAAAATCCGTAGAAAGCAATGCAGAAACAGAGCAAATGAAAATAGAAGTGTTCAAAACAAGCATCCATCTCTAGCAGAATTTGTAAAAAAAAGTTAAAACAAAACAGCTAATACAGTCATTTAGCGAAACAAAATAAGCTTCAGGTACAGAAACTTTGCCTCCTCTATCAAAATGTAAAACAAACCACAAAACAATTAACAAAAAATCAGCTACCACTACAGATGAAACTGCTCCTATAAATCTTGATATAGTGCAAACTAAGCATACCAAAAAAAGTATTTTCGCAAAAATGTTCCATCACAGAGTCCTGCAAAATCTTATAAAAACAGGAGAGAAATCAAACTTAACCCTTAAAACCCATCGTAGGAAATTAATCTTAGAAGTGTTGATAGACAGTGCAATCCTTCTCAAAAGAAACATTTATTTTAGTGTTAAACAAAATGAAACCACTAACAAAACTAATGACTAAATTACAAAAAAGACTTTTCAATAAACGAAATGTCAACAGAAATAACTTCTTAAGTATCTGTGGAGGTGAATGGAGTCACACTAAAAGCACCGAACCATACTTTAATGAAGAAGCATACAAACAAAAGCAAACAAATACAATTGCCATACATAGCAGTGGACGAGGTTATGAAAAAGTTAATAATACCATAATGGAACAAGAAATACTACTTACAAAAATATCCCCAGAAAACTTAGAATTACCTCTCCATTCAACTGAATCAGAACGTCAGGTATACAAATGGCCATGCACGTCAATGTGTAACATTCCCAAAGAATCTTTCAAGTCTTTACGCCAATTCCTCAATCAATATGTGAAAGGCAAAGACAAAATGATAATTAAACTACTGCAAAATATGGATACCTGTCCAGTGCGCAAGTACACAGGACTACAAGGACATTCATTGGGCTGCATTTCAGGACCTACTTGCAAAACCACCTTCCATTGTATCAAAATGATATCAACACATCATTCAACTATAAGAAATCTAGTCTATAAACTGTACTATGCTAAATGTCCTGCTTTAGCACTAGGCAATTTAAATAACATGCTTCTACATGGTACAGCAAAAGACCTACTTGAAGAAATCCAGAAAAAATATTTTGCACGCGAAAGCCACTTACATAATGAAATAGCTTTAAATCAAATTAGCAACAATTCTATGCATGGCAACCTTCTACTACACACATACAAAAAAGAAATACTGAAATTTGAAAGTACATCTGCTGAAATACCAAACCATGTGTGTGTATGTTGCCATAGAACTTTCTATAAAAGTAAAACAAAAACTGTAGACCTAACATATAAAATAGAAAACAATGAAGATTCTAAATGGTTTGAATTAGCTCTCTACCTTATAGCAGAAAACAAATACGAAATAACTGACCCCTTGATACTTTGCAGTTACTGCACTACAGAACTTGAAAACAACCAAACTCCTTCACATGCTATCACAAATAATTTGGAATTATATCCACTACCAAAACCCCTACAACAACTCAATTTATATGAGAGCATCATAATTCAAACAGTGCACCCCTTTCAAGCAATAATACGCCTTCAACCAAAAACAGCAAAATGACTTGCCTCTGAATTAGTGAAAGGTATTCATGGTAAAGTAGTGTATTTACCATTAGATCTAAAAGAAAATGTGCACACTCTAGGAGTGCAACGTCCACTGGAGCAATTTTTAATTATCTTAGTAAATGGTGTACCTACAAAAGACAAAGACAATTGGCAACAACTGGTAGATTTACATAAAGTTAGACAAGCATTGCAATATCTAAAAGACAATAATGAATACTACAGAGAAATTAATATTGAAGCAAACTTGAAGGATACCACTGAAATAATTCAAGAGACATAAGAAGCTGGTCAATTTGAGCTCCTAGATCCTGCTACAATATCCAATACTTTAGACCATTATACAATTCACCCATTGCATTCCAATGACACCGTAGAAGATGCACTAGAAACCTACCAAATATGTCAAACAAAAGGATCACCAAACAGCATATGGGAAAAAAGTATAGAAGCACATGTTTTTCCTCTACTTTTTCCTACTGGCAAAGGAGGAAGGTACGATGATAGACCTATTCAAATAACAGCATCAGAATATCGCTCATTACGGATGTATTCTGAAGATCCCAGATTTAGACAAAATGTGGAATACATATTCCACCTACTCTTTGAAAGTGAACAAGCAACTTTATGTTACGGAGTTGCACACGCATTAAAATCAGGATCCCACTTTCAAAATATGTCAGCTACACAATTATTACAAAAAGTGCAACAAAAAGATGGTTTTACAATCAAATATTACAAATCTATTAGCAAATATGCGTGGTACTAAAGTCATGGAGATGCACGTTGCATGATAAGAAACCTTGGCCCACCCACTTGGTTTGTTACTTTAAGTTGTGCAGAATATGCATGGGAAGATCTATGTTATGTTATGTTATTTTGCATTTATATAGCGCCTTATATACCATTGGTATGGTCTGAAGGCACTGGCAGGTTGAACGCCCATGGGAACCGAAGTTCAGATCAGTAGAGAGAGTAGAGAGTCAAAGGTGCGTGTGAGCACCGGATATGTGTGCAGCTGGTGCGGTATTCGTGTAATAGCTGCTTCTTAGCGGTAGGTGTGGTGCTTGAGAGATCAGGAATATGTGTTTGTTCTGGCAGGATTTATCCGGACCGAATGTGGCTGCCTTAGGCCTGAGGAGAATGCCTGGCTGGGGAGTGTGTAACCAGCAGTGTTTACTTAGAATGATGGGGAATGTGCGGCAGATGTTAGTATGAGAACAGTTATACCGAATGGTGTCATTGTATCTCTGTGTTCCAGTTGAGTGGTGGTGTAAAGAAGAGGGTAAGCGTATGATGGGTTAGATGCTCTTTCAAACGTTCCCTGCAGTCCGAACCATACTATATACGTCGCGCTAATAGGCACTTTCTCAATTCAACTTTATACAGGGAGGGTATTAGGCATAATTCTAAAATCAACCTTGCACAGAGCGGTTATTAGGGAGATTGGTCAGTTCAGCCGGGCACGCTATTAGACTATTAGGATATTGGGCACACTTCTAAATTCAACTTTCACAGAGAGGCTATTGGGTATACTTCTAAATTAAACTTTCCCAGAGAGGTTATTGGGCACATTCCTAAATTCAGCTTTCACAGGGAGGCTATTGGGCGCACTTCTAAATTCAACTTTCATGGAGAGGCTATTGGGCACCCTTCTAAATTCAATTTTCACATTGAATATAATGGGCACACTTCTAAATTCAATTTTCACATAGAGTATAATGGGCAAATCATGAGTGAGGAGCCGTGATGGACATTTGATCCGCAGTTGTGGCATTTTTAAAGACCCAACTTTGGTGTCGAAGGAGTAGATGAAGACGACAGTTTTCGGATCAAAAACTAAAGTGGCCGTAATTACTCAAAGCATACATGTACATTTAGGGTTGTTTAGACACTAATTTTATACAATACTCGCTGGGGTACATGACATTGCCAGTGTCCTGATCGAGTGGCATCTCATGTGCCCTGGAGGATGTTGCTCTTGTCCCCTGGTTGGCAAGTTGTGCTGCTGTTTGTGTTTCAGAAGCTCTTGATATCGATTTCGCTTTGCATCAGATGTTTGATTTTTATGCAGCATGTTTCAGTCACTCAACGGCTTCAGCACATTTGAGAAAGTGTCCAAGAAAGACTGATTGTACTCTCTTCTTGTGAATGAACTTAAGTAAACTGTAACCTTGCCATTTCCCATATGTGGAGTGGCGTGAAAAAATAGAATTCCCTTTAAGAATGCTTTAATAAACACTGTGTACAGTAGTAATAGTAATAACCAACAAGACCACCAGGGGGGACGGACCAGCATGGTCGTGTGAAGACGTCGCTTCACATCCAGTCGTTGGGCCTGCTGTGAGCTTGTTCTCCCCCCGGTGGAGAGCGGGCTTCCTGGGGCCGCTTGAAAGCCCCAGAGCCACTGCAACGCCAGAAGAGAGTGCAACAGTGAACCACCTCACTCATAATCAGATGGAGGTCAGAGGAGACGTGCGAAATTTACATGATTTCCTATGCATATCAAACAAAAACAAAACAAACATAGATATACTAACACCTGAAGAACTTTGTTCTCTAGATCCTGTTAATGTTTCAAGATATTTTCACCATCGCTTCATTGCTATGCTACACTTTATTTGTAATAAAACTGCTCCTCCCCTTGCAAAGTGCAACTCTTCTTTTGGAGAAAAGAATACCAAGCCAGAGGAGCACCACATATCCACATGCTTTTATGGATTAAAGATGCTCCTAAATTTGGTCGAGACAGTAACACCACTGTTTTACAGTTTATTGAAAAATATGTCACTTGTCAAATTCCATCAGAAGTAACAAATAGTGATCTCCAAGCACAAATTTTACAATTTCAAAGATTCAAATGTGGCAAATATTGTCGCAAATACAAAAACAAAGGGAAATACTAAACCAAATGCTGCTTTGGTTTCCCTAGACCGGTTTCAAAAACAGGTCAAGTCAAAAGCTTCATGTCTTCAGTTAGACATAGTGTTAAAGGCAAATCATCTAAAAATACATATTACATAAAAAGAACAGCAGAAGACAAATATATCAATGATTACAATGCAATCATTGCCCACTTATGGAATGCAAACATAGATGTGCAGTACATTGCAGACAATCCCACTGCAGTTGCACGATATGTTAGAGCATAATTAACCAAAGCAGAAAAAACAGAGCTACAAGACCTCTGCAATGACCTGTCATCAGACAAAACACTTTCTCAAAAATTACACAGCTTGGGCATAAAAATGCTCTCCCATAGAGAATGTGGCTCCTATGAAGGAGCAGATCATTTAACTGGTACTGCTTTGTATGGAAAATCTGAAAATATAGTATGGATAAGTCTTGGTCCTGCTAAATCTAGAAAAAGAGTTCTAAAATCATACGAAGATATAGAAACAATAGCCAAACATGATCCCAACAGCCAAGGCATTTTAAAAAAACTATTTACTGGACACACTACCCAAACAGAATTACCACTTTGGAAACCAGGGGTCTATACCACATAGCCCAAAACTTCACATACAGAAATAATATAAAACCCGATGAAAAAAAAGGTAAATACAGAGTGTCAAATTGTGAAGGTAGCTTAGTAAAACTCACCAAACCAAATTTAATTAATCATATCAAATTGTCATTAAAGACTCCTCAACATAAAGAACTATATTCCATGTCCCTGCTACAACTCTTTAAACCATGGAGAAAAGAAGAAGAAATACTAGATAACTATGACTCCTATGAAGACGCTTTCAAAGCAAATGAAAGCACTATAACTGATGTAAACTTTACACAGTACAAAACGATGTTGCACAATGAACAGCAACACAAAGAAGAACTGCAGGCCCAACTAGATAAGGACACTCCTCACAGTAGTCAACCTTCTGTAACAGGAAGCCAAGAACCACTGGGAGAGCCACTAATAACAGATGAGGCAGAATTAGCTATGACAGAAGTAGAAAACACCATGTGTCAGTATGAAGATAAAGAAGACTTAACTATACTACAATCAAATGAAACAATGAACAACGTAGCATTTTTGAAGAAGTAACAAAAGAAATTGCACATGTTGTACAACATGAAAACAAAGAATGCACCTGCCAAAATTACAAACCTATACTACTGTACATCAGTGGTGAAGCTGGTTCTGGCAAAACGGTCTTAATCAAAATCAGTAAATTCCTTCAACAATTGACAAACAACAAACTGTCAGCTGTTGTCACTGCCCCCACAGGTTTAGCTGCCTACAACATAGGTGGTGTCACTTTACACCGATTACTACTCCTGCCAGTAGAACACCAAAACAAATGAGACTATTACAAACTTTCTACAGAAGCTGCAATGGAACTACACACAGTATCAAAACAAATGAAAATGCTACTAATAGATGAAGTGAGCATGGTCTCCAATCTAATGTTGGCCTTGATTCACCTCAGATTAAAAGAAGTACTCAAAACAAACTACTAAGAGCTCTATGGAGAAAAACACATTATTGTTTTCGGAGATCTTCTTCAATTAACACCAGTGAAAGGTGAGCCTATTTTTAAAACCTTAGGACACAAACTCTGCCGTAAAACTGTTGGCCGCATTGGAAATATCAACCTTTGGCAACATTTCCAATACAGAGAATTAACAGAAAATATGCGCCAATCTGCAGATCTCACTTATGCCAACATCTTAAAAAGTATTAGAGTTGGTATATTATCTCAAGAAGCACAAACAATATTGAAAACTCGGCACATTCATGAACTTTATGGCCATAATGCATGTGCTACGGATGTTATGGAACAATTAGCCCACAAAAATGTAAATTGTATGGCCTTAATGCCAACTCTTGCAAGCTGTTTCAAATTCAATGAAACAATGTTAAAAAAAGAAATGCAACCAATAATTGAAATTAGCGCCACAGACAAACTAGACATACATGGTATGACACTACCCACGTGTGAACAAGCCACAACGAGACTAAATAGTTTAGAAAATTCAATCTCCAACAAAGCTGGATTGGAAAAAATATTTAAATTATCCTTAAATTGCTGAGTAATGCTTAAACATAACCTTGACGTGGATCAAGGAGTAATAATGGAGCACTGGGTACAGTTGTTGGCTTTCAAACATACCCACATGTCAACAACATTCAGTTTGTCAATATTCTCTTTGACAAACTTTCAGAAGTGAAAAGGATAGGACGCTCACAGCTCGATTCCTTCTCTTCAAAGACATGTATTTACGAAGACAACAATTTTCTCTAACTCTTGCATACGCAGTCACCATTCACAAATCACAAGGTCTTACCCTAGACAAAGCATTGATAGACATTGGTAACATAGTCTTTAAAGAAGGCATGAGCTACGTAGCACTATCATGCTTATGTACACTTGACAGTCTATTTCAAATCAACTTTGATGCAAGTAAAGTAAACGCTGATATTCCTTGCATTTCAGAATAGAATAGACTTTGTTCACTATACAACCCCCCATCTAAAAACATATCCTATTCCACAAAAAGTAAAATGTTCTAAAAGAAAACTAAATCAAACAGAAATGCAACAGGATGTCACTGCAAATCCTCCAAAGAGATTAAAAGAAACGAATACTTCATCAAGTACCACAATCAAAAAAGAACCTATTAGGGAAAGTAAACCAGGTACTTCTTCAAAGAAGGAAGACAAACTCCGAAAAAAGCACTTAGATACAGAACTACCTGGTCCATGTAATCTTTTAAATTGTAAACGGTGCAAGTTGCTATGCAAATGTAGCAATGAATATTCTATTTCAATTTCCTCCAATAGTTGACAACATTTACTTACACAGTACAGACCAATTGTGTTTGCAAATGTTAGTACTTCATAGAAACGCAACAAACAATCCTGACAACATGTATAGTGTTTATGGAATAAGACAAGAATTGGACTACTGTGATGCAATGGTGAAATTCACTATAAACTCACAGGAAGATCCACAAGAATTTCTCATGTACTTATTACAAGTACTGGAAAACAAAAACATACCTATAAATGAAATCTTCCAGATTTCATACATATGGAAACATACATGCACTCTGTGCAACAAGGTGACACACGAACAAATCCCCAATGAGCGCTTTGTGTATGTATCAATACCTAATTGTGAATCCGTTCCATTTCAGCAACTTGTACAAAATGCAAACCATGGTAGATTATGTACTACCTGCAATTCAGATAACCGCTCCACTTCACTAATACAAACACATAGTAAATACGTAATACTAATGCTTCTACGTTACAATGCAAATGGTACCAAAAACAACTGCAAGCTGACTGGATTCACACATGGTCAAGTATCACTTTGTATAGAAACCTTCACAACAATAGGTATAATCTACCACACAGGAGCCACAACCAGTGCAGGTCACTATACTGCATGTATGAAAAAGAATTGTAGATGGTTTGAATGTAATGATAGTACCATTACTCTAAAGCAGAGATTACCTGCAAATTTTACAAACGCTTATTTAATCTTCTTAAAACCAAAATTTATTAACTAAACTGTACTTAAACATTAACTAAACTTTTATTAGAAAACTATAAACTGTTACAATATGCCAACAGCTATATAACTGCCCCAAGATTCTACAACAACTAAACAGATAAATGAATACCACTAAATTATATCAACAAATAAACAGTTAGAATATTACAACTGGTATCTAACTACCCCAAGATTTTCAATAACCAAACAGATAAATCAATACCAGTTCATTATAACAAAAAATAGACTGTTAGAATATGTCAACAAGTATCTAACTGCTTCAAAAATCTGCAACAAGCCAATATATAGAGCATGAGATAGAAACAACAAGTGAACACTGAAAACAAACAAATAGACTGTAGCATAACAATTTTTTTTTTTTTTTAATCCAACATGGATTTTTTTTCTCCCACCGACCCAATAATTTTACCAACAAACACCAAAACTGAGCAAATTGCACAGTACACTGGTTTGTAATCTACTAAATATGAGGGTAATAAAAATGTTGATTATTCAATGTTATAAGTTGTTACAAAATACCAATACTAACATCTTTTTATCACAGAAATAAACAATAAATACATGTACTCCAGTTACTACACCAAACAGTAAGTATATTATATTAAGTACAACCATCACAGCAAATCACACCCATAGTGACTTATAACTTTGCTGCCTATAAGTTTGATCATATCCATGCACCCAAGACTATAGGCCCTGCCCACAACGACCACAGCATATCACACCCATAGTGGCTTATAACTTTGTTGCTTATAAATGTGTTCTTGGATCCCAAAGTTATAAACCACTATGGGTGTGATATGCTGCGGTAGTTGTGGCCAGGGCATAGAGTCTTGGGTGAATGGCCATATGGCCATGCTCCCAAGACTCTATGCCCTAGCCACAACCATCGCAGCATATCACACCCATAGAATCAAACATTTCAACTATGCCATATGGACACTTTTAATGTCCGCGGATATCATGAGTGTCCTTAGAACAGTTTCAACTTGCCTACAAACAGTACGGACAGACATAGCGTCCTCAGAACACCCTCATTTCGTTTATTTACGAACATCCCAGGACACATAATGTGTTCTAAGAACACTTTGAACATGCTTATGAACATGTGTTCTTAGAACAATTTGAAATTGCTTGCGAACAGAATTGACAGGCATACCTCCTCAGGACACCCCCATTTTATTTATTGACAACATCCCAGGACACATGATGTGTTCTTAGAACAGATTCAACTTGCCTGCGAACAAAATGAACAGGCTTACAGTCCTGAGAACACACCCATTTTGTTTATTTTCAAACATTTCAGGACACCGCCAGTGTTCTCAGAACACTTTCAGCTTGCTTGCGAACAATACGGACAGGCGTAGTGTCCTCAGAACACCCCCATTTTGTTTAATTAGAACATTTTAGAACATCTGCGTTGTCTGCTGACAAAGCGAACACAACAGGGGGGTCTACCACCTAAATAAATAAAACATTTAACCCATCTCTTACTCCCCCCACCCTCCCCAAACACTTTCACACAACAACACGCTGTACTAAATAGTATTTTTGAACAAAGTTTCACCGCGCTGTCCGCGAATCCAAGATGGTGGGCGTTCCCGAAAACGTGCTTCACGCTCTTCACCGTCCAATCAACTAACACGTTGCATGTCCGTGGACATGACGCAAGCGATTGGCCAATCAGGACACTGTCCGCGTAGCGAACATAGATATCACAAATTTTTTTGACCTATTTTTTGCTCATTTTATAAAAAACTACTTGACAGATTTTCACCAAATTTGCAAAAGCACGCTTTCGGGACCAAATTTGGTGAAAATCCGTCCAGCGGTGTGGGCTGTAGACGTGAGCAAAATGTTTTCCCCATTCAGTCTATGGGAAAAAAAGTTTTGGGACCCCCCTAATAACTTTGCCCCCCGAACCAAACCTCACCAAACTTTGCAAAAAAATTCAGAGTGACCCATATACTTTTTTTGCAAACTTTGGTGAGTATTTGTCCAGGGAGAGCGAAGTTATAAGCCACCCTAAAAGGGCTCTTCCTATGGAAACAGCAACTTAACCATAAATACACAGCCACTACCGAATATATATATATATATATATATATATATATATATATATATATATATATATATTCAGTGAAAAAACTTTGTTAAAGGGTCGTTATAGTTAAGTTGCGCTACTAAAAACCTATGAAATTCAGTGAATAAACTTTGTTAAAGGGACGTTATGGTTACAAGTAAAACCGAAAACCCCTTGAAATTTGCCAATTATGGTAAGCTAAGCAACCATAACTCGTGCCACCACCATGCACTGCTAAGCCTAACACCCAGGATATCAAAGATGACATCACAAATGCCATTGATTACATCACTGGTGACATCACATGTCTGACGCCCCTTTTTTCCTTACCTGACATATCTAGGCCATATGATTTTCTTCAGTAACAGTCAGGAACTAAACATTGTAAATGTACTATATTTGTAGACTTATCCTTCAAGTATGTTCTTACAATAATTCCCTTATGGTCCAGTCATATCATATGAAACATATACATAAGGGAAGACACAACCTTGAAAGACAGCAATCCTTTTTGTGCATTAAAATTATCAGTAGAGTTATCAGCACTTTATGATAGTTTTGATGTTTTTTTTTACTGTACTTTCCCTGTATATGCTCATATTTTTATATGTTGTACTCACACTATTTTCCTTAGGGTCCAGACACATCACGTGATATATATATAGATAGGGTAAGTAACAGCTTTGAAACAAAACAATCATTTCTCTGCATAAAGGTAATCAGTTAGGTTATGAACACTTTCTGCTACTATTGTTTTTTTTCTTACTTCAATTCCCTTGTATATATTCATATTTGTATGTGGTGATGTCTCTGTGATTTGTCTATAATAATGCAATTATGTAGTAAGTGGGTTTTATTACTTATTTATCACAAGTTTCACTGTACGCAAAACTCTAATATGAAAACAGTTATCATTTCACTATTCAACATGCCAAACTTATGAATATTGCACCTCCATCATGTATGCTGCACACAATGCCTATGTTTCTACATGAGTACCTTAGTATACTGGATTGAAGTTAATAATAGAATGCTATTTATATCAAGGCATAGCTTAATGCACTGATTAGCACTTGATATTTATTCCAATAATCTTTGACACTTTTTTAATTAACATTACACTAAGAATCCCTTGTACAGACTTTTCATGAAAGGTAAATGCACATGTCATCAGTGATGTCATCAATGACATTTGTGATGTCATCTTTGATGTCCTGGGTGTTAGGCTTAGCAGTGCACGGTGGTGGCACGAGTTATGGTTGCTTAGCTTACCATAACTGGCGAATTTCAAGGGTTTTTCGGTTTTACTTGGAATCATAACATCCCTTTAACAACGTTTTTTCACTGAATTTCATAGGTTTTTAATAGCGCAACTTAACCATAACGTCCCTTTAACAACATTTTTTCACTGACAACTTAACCATAACGTCCCTTTAACAACGTTTTTTCACTGAATTTCATAGGTTTCTATTAGTGCAACTTTACCATAACGTCCCTTTAACAAAGTTTTTTCACTGAATTTCATTGGTTTTTATTAGTGCAACTTAACCATAACGTCCCTTTAATAACATTTTTTAATTGAATTTCACAGTTTTTTTATTAGTGCAACGTAACCATAGCGTCCTTTTCAATGGATGAAGACTACTATCATCCTAGGTTCTCAAAGTGGGGGAAAAAAAAAGATTTTTCTTCCCAAACCGGAACACTTGCGGCGTCCCGGTGTAGGAAGGAAAATCTTTCACCAAGATGGACACCATGGAAAGGGAAGGCGGGGTGTGTAAAGAGAACACAACAGGGCATGGGTAGGGGGGAACAGGAGGGAGACACTGGGCATGAGTGGGGGGGTCAGGGGGGGTGGGGGGGTAACAGCAGGGATACACGGGGCATGAGAGGGGGGTGGGGGGTGACAGGGCATGAGTGGGGGGTGGTGGGAACACGAGGGAGACACGGGGCATGAGAGGGGGGTGGGGGGCAACAGGAGAGAGACACGGGCATGACCGGGGGGGTGGGGGGGCAACAGCAGGAAGACACGGGGCATGACCGGGGGGTGGGGGGGCAACAGAAGGGAGACACGGGGCATGACTGGGGGGTGGGAGGCAACAGGAGAGAGACATGGGGCATGAGAGGGGGTGGGGGTAACAGGAGAGAGACACGGGGCATGAGAGGGGAGGGTAACAGGAGAGAGACACGGGGCATGAGCGGGGGGTGGGAGGCAACAGCAGGGAGACACGGGGCATGACCAGGGGGTGGGGGGCAACAGGAGAGAGACAGGGGGCATGAGCAGGGGGTGGGGGGTAACAGGAGAGAGAGACAGGGCATGGGGGGGCAACAGCAGAGAGACACAGGGCATGAGCGGGGGGTGGGGGGTAACAGCAGGGAGACACGGGGGGTGGGGGGAAACACGAGGGAGACACGGGGCATGAGAGGGGGTGGGGAGTAACAGAAGAGAGATATGGGGCATGAGCGGTGGTGGGGGGCAACAGGAGGGAGACACAGGGCATGGCTGGGGGTGGGGGGGCAACAGGAGGGAGACACGGGGCATGACCAGGGTGTGGGGGGCAACAGGAGAGAGACACGGGGCATGAGCGGGGGTGGGGGGCAACATGAGAGAGACACGGGGCATGAGCAGGGGGTGATGGGCAACAACAGGGACACACGGGGCATGAGTGGGGGATGAGGGGAACACAAGGGAGACACGGGGCATGAGAGGGGGGTGGGGGTAACAGGAGAGAGACATGGGGCATGAGCGGGGGGTGAGAGGGCAACAGCAGGGGGGGCATGAATGGGGGTTGGGGGGCAACAGGAGAGAGATACGGGGCATGAGAGGGGGTAACAGGAGAGACACACAGGGCATGAGCGGGGGTGCAGTGTAACAGGAGAGACACGGGGCATGAGAGGTGGGTGGGGGGCAACAGGAGAGAGACACGGGGCATGAGAGGGGGTGGGGGGTAACAGGAGAGAGGCAGGGGGGGCAACAGGAGAAAGACAGGGCATGAGCGGGGGTGGGGGGCAACAGCAGGGAGACACGGGGCTTGAGCGGGGGGTGCGGGGAACATGATGGAGACACGGGGCATGATCAGGGGGTGGGGGGGCAACAGCAGGGAGACACGGGGCATGAACAGGGGGCAACAGCAGGGAGACACGGGGCATGAGCAGGGGGTGGGGGGTAACAGAAGACAAGGCATGAGCGGGGGTGGTGGGCAACAGCAGAGACACGGGGCATGAGCGGGGCGGTGGGGTTAACAGGGGAGAGACACGGGGCATGAGCGGGGTGTGGGGGGAAACAGCAGGGGGACACAGGGCATGACCGGGGGTGGGGGGGCAACAGGAGAGAGAGACACAGGGCATGAGAAGGGGGTGATGGGGGTAACAGGAGAGACACACGGGGCATGTGGGGGCAACAGCAGGGAGACACAGGGCATGAGCGGGGGTGGGGGGGCAACAGCAGGGAGACACAGGGGGGTGAGGGGCAACAGCAGGGAGACACAGGGCATGAGCAGGGTGTGGGGAGAACAGGAGAGAGTCACAGGGCATGATCAGGGGGTGGGGGGCAACAGAATGGAGGCACAGGGCATGAACAGGGGGCAACAGCAGGGAGACACGGGGCATGAGCAGGGGGTGGGGGGTAACAGAAGACAAGGCATGAGCGGGGGTGGTGGGCAACAGCAGAGACACGGGGCATGAGCGGGGCGGTGGGGTTAACAGGGGAGAGACACGGGGCATGAGCGGGGTGTGGGGGGAAACAGCAGGGGGACACAGGGCATGACCGGGGGTGGGGGGGCAACAGGAGAGAGAGACACAGGGCATGAGAAGGGGGTGATGGGGGTAACAGGAGAGACACGATGCCTCAGGGCTGATTCTGTGCGCTTAACAAATGCGAATAAATAAATAAATAAATAAATAAATACACACGGGGCATGTGGGGGCAACAGCAGGGAGACACAGGGCATGAGCGGGGGTGGGGGGGCAACAGCAGGGAGACACAGGGGTTGTGGGGCAACAGCAGGGAGACATGGGCACTGACCGGGGGGGGGGGGGGCAACAGGATAGAGACACAGGGCATGTGTCATGATGCCTACCCCCAGGCATCCGGACCAGGCCCTTTAGTCCCAGGAGCAGGCATCCAGATGCTTAGGAAAAAGCCCAGCAGCCCCAGCCAGGGGCTATCTGGGTACAGTCCTGGTGCCGTAGGCACCAGGCTCATAGCAGGAGTCAGTCCTGGCACCGTAGGCACCAGGCTCATATGCTTACACTTACCTCATGCAGACCATGCTGCTAAGAATCCAAGCCAACGTGAAGCCTGAAGGGGACTACTTTACTTCAGGGACTATTTTCTTACTCAGGTGTGGTCTTGGGGGAACTTCTTACCTAGGACTACTTTGAAGGCTATTTAAACCACACCCGAAGAGCAACACACGCTTCGCGTTATTATGCATCCTGCAGCGTAACGCTCACCATGCCTGCAAGTCAGCATCCAGCCTTCTGCCACGCCCACTTCAAGTCTGGCGCTCCTAGAGAAAAGGGGAAGGAGGAAAGGTTAGAACAAGAACATTACTTCTATTCCTCACCTGATTCCAATCCATCACACCTTCAAACAAGGAAAAAGACGTTAATTTGATACACGTCGCATTGCCCGCTGTAGCGCCGCACTATAATCACCAGCCTTCGCAGCACCTCCACTATCTGCCGCAGTCTCCATCACATCTTCGCCGAACTCCGGCACCTAAGGGGAACAAAAGAACAGCAAGGTGAACCGAGAGAATAAACAAAGGCAATCACTTTTACCACCATATACTTAACTGATTTTATCACCGGAGGCATTATTCATCAAGACGTCATAATTTCCCACACCGCACCTGTAATAAGAGGGAAAGCAACAGATTAAACACAGGTATCATTTACCGGACAGTGTTGGGTAATACAGACTCTTACCTGAATGCTACCAGCTGCCACGAGGCAATCTTCTCTTGGGTCAAGCTGCAAGACAAAAGGAATCGGACAAGAGTGAATATCAGACATTTTGAACTCTTACGAACTATATACTTAAGGTTCCTCGCGAGGGACCTCAGAGTCAATAGTGGCCTGGAACTCTCCCAATTCCTTTGGACCAGTGAAGTAACTGGTTATCTACGCGGCCCTGCATTCCACGCAGGATGGAGCGCTCATCTTTTAAAAACATAAGGTGAGACTATGAAAGGAGATATCAGAGGTGATTAGTGGGAAGAACAGTGGGGTGTTATCACTCAAATCCACAGGTGGCTAATTCCCCTTCTCCACTTTCAGGAGAATACTTCTACTGGTCAAGCAGACGAAATTGGGGGGGGCAACAGGAGAGAGACACAGGCATGACTGGGTGGGTGGGGGGGCAACAGGAGAGAGACACAGGCATGACTGGGTGGGTGGGGGGGCAACAGGAGAGAGACACAGGCATGACTGGGTGGGTGGGGGGGGCAACAGGAGAGAGAGACAGGCATGACTGGGGGGGTGGGGGGGCAACAGGAGAGAGACAGGCATGACTGGGGGGGTGGGGGGGGCAACAGGAGAGAGACAGGCATGACTGGGGGGGTGGGGGGGCAACAGGAGAGAGACAGGCATGACTGGGGGGGTGGGGGGGGCAACAGGAGAGAGACAGGCATGACTGGGGGGGTGGGGGCAACAGGAGAGAGACAGGCATGACTGGGGGGGTGGGGGCAACAGGAGAGAGACAGGCATGACTGGGGGGGTGGGGGCAACAGGAGAGAGACAGGCATGACTGGGGGGGTGGGGGCAACAGGAGAGAGACAGGCATGACTGGGGGGGTGGGGGCAACAGGAGAGAGACAGGCATGACCGGGGGGGTGGGGGCAACAGGAGAGAGACAGGCATGACCGGGGGGGTGGGGGCAACAGGAGAGAGACAGGCATGACTGGGGGGGTGGGGGCAACAGGAGAGAGACAGGCATGACTGGGGGGGTGGGGGCAACAGGAGAGAGACAGGCATGACTGGGGGGGTGGGGGCAACAGGAGAGAGACAGGCATGACTGGGGGGGTGGGGGCAACAGGAGAGAGACAGGCATGACTGGGGGGGTGGGGGCAACAGGAGAGAGACAGGCATGACTGGGGGGGTGGGGGCAACAGGAGAGAGACAGGCATGACTGGGGGGGGTGGGGGCAACAGGAGAGAGACAGGCATGACTGGGGGGGGTGGGGGCAACAGGAGAGAGACAGGCATGACTGGGGGGGGTGGGGGCAACAGGAGAGAGACAGGCATGACTGGGGGGGTGGGGGCAACAGGAGAGAGACAGGCATGACTGGGGGGGTGGGGGCAACAGGAGAGAGACAGGCATGACTGGGGGCGTGGGGGCAACAGGAGAGAGACAGGCATGACTGGGGGCGTGGGGGCAACAGGAGAGAGACAGGCATGACTGGGGGCGTGGGGGCAACAGGAGAGAGACAGGCATGACTGGGGGGGTGGGGGCAACAGGAGAGAGACAGGCATGACTGGGGGGGTGGGGGCAACAGGAGAGAGACAGGCATGACTGGGGGGGTGGGGGCAACAGGAGAGAGACAGGCATGACTGGGGGGGTGGGGGCAACAGGAGAGAGACAGGCATGACTGGGGGGGTGGGGTCAACAGGAGAGAGACACGAGGCATGAGCGGGGGTGGGGTCAACAGGAGAGAGACACGAGGCATGAGCGGGGGTGGGGTCAACAGGAGAGAGACGAGGCATGAGCGGGGGTGGGGTCAACAGGAGAGAGACGAGGCATGAGCGGGGGTGGGGTCAACAGGAGAGAGACGAGGCATGAGCGGGGGTGGGGTCAACAGGAGAGAGACGAGGCATGAGCGGGGGTTGGGGGGCAACAGCAGGGAGACACGGGGCATGAGCAGGGGTTGGGGGGCAACAGGAGAGAGACACGGGGCATGAGCGGGGTTGGGGGGCAACAGGAGAGAGACACGGGGCATGAGCGGGGTTGGGGGCAACAGGAGAGAGACACGGGGCATGAGCGGTGGTGGGGGCAACAGGAGAGAGACACGGGGCATGAGCGGTGGTGGGGGCAACAGGAGAGAGACACGGGGCATGAGCGGTGGTGGGGGCAACAGGAGAGAGACACGGGGCATGAGCGGTGGTGGGGGCAACAGGAGAGAGACACGGGGCATGAGCGGTGGTGGGGGCAACAGGAGAGAGACACAGGGCATGAGCGGGGGGTGGGGCGCAACAAGAGATACACAGGGGGCATGAACGGTGGGTGGGGCGCAACAAGAGAGACACAGGGGGCATGAGCGGGGGTTGGGAGGCAACAGCAGGGAGACACGGGGCATGAGCGTGGGTTGGGGGGCAACAGCAGGGAGACACGGGGCATGAGCGAGGGTTGGGGGGCAACAGCAGGGAGACACGGGGCATGAGCGAGGGTTGGGGGGCAACAGCAGGGAGACAGGGGGCATGACCTGGGGGGTGGGGGACCAACAGGAAAGAGACAGTACATGAGCGGTGGGTGGGGGGTACAGGAGGGAGACACGGGTAATGAGCAGGGTGTGGGGGGATACAGGAGGGAGACACGGGTAATGAGCAGGATGTGGGGGGATACAGGAGGGAGACACGGGTAATGAGCAGGGTGTGGGGGGATACAGGAGGGAGACACGGGTAATGAGCAGGGTGTGGGGGGATACAGGAGGGAGACACGGGTAATGAGCAGGGTGTGGGGGGATACAGGAGGGAGACACGGGTAATGAGCGTGGGTGGGGGGGGGAACAAGATATCCGCTCCTCAGTCCTCGGCAGGCCACCGTGTACCAATGGCGTGTCTCCTGCAAGTCTGCAGCAGCCTGGGATGTTCAGGAACCTTACACAGCCCCATTGGAGGCCCCACTGCCCTCTGATCTTATTGCAATGGAATTTTCGCTTGTTACGTTGTGATAATCACTTGTGAAGTCTGAAGTCACGCAGAGCTTGCCACATATGTCTGAAATACGAACAATAAACTAAGATGGCGGGCGTCTCTGAAAATAAGACGCACTGCAGGCTATACTGCAGCCAATGGGGGAGCACGTCAGATGTCCGCAGACATCACGCAAGTCGCTTGCCCAATTCCCGTGTTGTCCGCGGAACGAACAGGGAAGTGTGTCCGCGAAGCAGACACATATATCACATAGTTTTTTCACTTACATTTTTGTCTTTTTCTTAAAAACTACTGGATGGATTTACACCGAATTAAAAAAAAGCCTGCTCTCAGGACCAAACCGCCACTCCTGCTGCAAATTTCGTATACATCCGTCCAGCGGTTTGGGCTGTAGGCGCGAGCAAAGTTTTTTCACATTACGTCTATGGGGAAAAAAAAGTTTTGGAACCCCCGCCCTCTATTACTTTGCGCGCCCCCCCCCCCCCCCCCCCCCCCCCCTGGACCAAACCTCAAAAAAAAATTCAGAGTGGGCCATATACTTTTTTTGCAAAGTTTGGTGAGGATTCGTCCAGGGGGAGCAAAGTTATAAGCCGCCCAAAAAGTGCTCTTCCTATGGAAACGGCAACTTAACCATAACTACATGGCCATTACCGTGGCCATGTGTATATTGAAATGTATGTGTGATTTGAATATTAAATAAATATGTACCTTTACAAACTAGCCTGATTCCTGGTTCATTGTGACCTGGGGGGTATTTTGAGAAGGGTGTGATATGAGTGGTATATCATTCAGAATATTGAATTTATAGACACAAATAAAATAAGTATTTCATTGCGCACTACATGCTAGGCGAGACCTGGGTGTTTGCCTTATTGAAATCCTTAACAACACGGAGGTTGGTATTTATCGACTGCCCCGCCTTAGAATGCACACTCAGGGTGTTTGGTTGGGTTTATGGGTGTGCACTAGGCGAAGTACTTTAAACCACCCGATTATTTGCTATTTCAATTTGGAAAGAATAACACAAGTTCAAAAGCAAGTTGTTGTGAGTCGTATCAACTTAGAGGAGTTAGCCTCCATGATTCAGGCTTCCATAGTGGGGATAACAGCATCAGTAGTCTGGCCACCCACACCACGGGTGGGGGAAGGGAATTATTTGCCCTCTGGGCTTCCTTCAATGTTCACTCCCCTGACCTATATCCTCACAATTTCTATTCGGTTGGATAGTTTTATTAGTTGGTGCTGTTGCTGCTCCAACCTGGCGTTCAGAGTTATGAGAGCATAAATTGTAGTCCTCTTTCTTCAACTTACTTCAAGAATGCATATTCTGAAGTGATACATGCAATTCTTAATCGTGCGAGTGTGGAAATAGCTTCCCGCTCTCCCTGGCAATATTGTTATTACAATGGGTCACTTGTTTTGGTCTGTCGTGATCAATCAATAAAATGTTGTGTCCTGGGGTTCAGCTTTTCCAGAGCCCAGACTGACAGTGGCACGCAGGTAACAGGCAAGGGCACATCACTGCTGGTCCTGTCAGTCAGACCACAGAGAGTACACCCATCTCACTGGGGGTTATCATTATTTCGGTTGGGTTTAGTTTGAGATTATTAGCCATGCTTGTGTTTGTGTATGATCGTTGTCTGTCACCATCTTGAAAATAAGATGGGTGTCCTCTGCCTAGTTATAGGATGTCAGTCCATGTGTTTTTATGAGCTTCATCAGTGGGTCCATGTAAATATTGGAGAAGTGGGGAGAGGCCCAGTCCTTGTGGCACACTGCAGATAATTGTTTTGTGTGCAATGTGAACTGTGGTAGTTAGGTTTTGATAGGTGCAAGAGTGGATATGTGTAAATACTCATGTGTGCCCGAGAAGTCATCAGCTGGGTGCTATGCCAACCTCTAACAGAACTAAAAATATGCACTAAAAGTCAGGGGCTTCATTCAATATGGAACTTCAGACCAGACTGTGTAGCATTTTCAAATGCAGCGTCACATAGACCACATGAAGAAGTGAGGCGCCTCAACGAACAGATGCGGAAGTGCAGCAATCAGAATTTCCTGCTAAATGTTATCCACCCAGATCTGCTCCGCAGCCTAGAGGTTACATACCGATGTAGAGGAACACTCTCCTTTACGCCATGCCAGCGTCAACAGCTGATTTAAATGTTGCCCTTGTGGAGACGTACACAACATGCTCAAACTGGTATTGGGAAATAGCTTCTGTCATCAGTACTAGCCTGGTAGCAAGCGATTCCGAACCACGCTCTGTCAGTTAGACAGCAAACAACCTCAGACTTAACTCTCATGAACAAATTGGAGAACTGAGTAACATGTCCTGGAGGACCACAGCTTACCTGGGGAAAAATGTGCTATAAGAATGTAACACTAGTTTTAGAGCTCTTTGCAGAAATATTTCGGGAGACCTGAGGGCATAGAAATGAAACATCTGAATGTCATGGTCTGCTTCCAGTCAAGCCGGGTAAGGACCGCGAAGCTCAGCGGCTGAAGGTGTTCTACACGGAGAACAGAATGTCTCAGCCACTTCTTACAAATCCCACAGCTAATACTGCCAAATAATTGTGGTTGCAGAATGATGTACTGTGCACTGTTATTATTAGCAGAGAAAACGTCATCGATTCATAAATGAAAAACATCAGTACTCACTTTTCATGAGAAACTAATTGACAGCCCTTGGGGATGAGTAATGACTAACATCGACCGCACTTGAAAAAAGTAGCCACAGAAATAAAATGTGTCCCAGACCATGAAAATGGAAAACAATTGTAAGGACACGAGCCAAGAAATGCTGATCCCACAACTGTCTCTAAAACTGGCATCGATTATAAATTGAGTCACTTGTGCTAGCTTTTTTCTGGTCCAGTAGGAATCAGAGGCAAGGTTGGACAGAAGATATGGCAAAGCATTATAACAGAGGGAGAACACCCAACCCCACCAACCCCACAAAACAACAGATTCTGGGAGCAATTGCAAATCTGTGGCAGCCAGGAAATGAGCCCAAAAGAAATTAGGTCAAGTAAAATGGGAAAACAATACCACTGCAGGACACCACTTAAAACATGCCAAATTGTTACTTCTAGCCAAGTACAGTATTGTCATTTTGCTAAATTCATATGGGTATCAGATGTGTCAGTTGACCCATAGCCCCTCATTGGCAATTCGAGGAGCCAACACCACATGATCTTTCACCCCTGTGAGTCTTTCTAACAATCTACATCAAGACTTTGACCTGGACCCTGAATTATGGTCATAAACAGTAACTGATAATGTAATGTAAAGTGAAGTGGTCTTGTATAGAGCCCCTCTGCCATTTTGCTAGTTTTGCTGCACCCTGCCCCACAATAAAGAGTGGGGGTTGTTAGTGAGGTAGAGAGGGGGCATCAGGAGAAATTCCCTGGTGTTCAGGCTTGCAGGTGGAACGAGAGTCCTGAATCTTGGTGTGATTACAGGTGGGTAGCGTGGCAGAGACATTTGGGCTGAAACACACATGCAAGCGCAATCAGTTGAAGTCGGCTCTGCAAGCGCCTGGTGTGCCACTGGTGGCTGGGGTGAATGGCAGTGAGGACTAGAAAAGTGAGTGGCAGCACTGCTCCATTTATGTGGTGTGTGTATATATATGGGCAGGGTGCTGCCATATGTGGGTGATTGTGTGAGGAGTGTAAGGTGGAGAGAGATGAAGACATGAGTCAGTGAGAGGGAAAGAAGAGACACAATCCTGCCTATAAGGGAGTATAATCTAAAGGTGCGATTATTAATTGGTCAACAGTGTGATTGGTCAATCCTGAAGGTTGAAAAACTGCCCACAAGCACTGGCATAGAAATTGCTACCAACAATAATCCTGAATTCTGCTAATGATGCAATCCAACCTTCCTACAGAAGGCCAAAGCCTTACTCTGTCCGTATGCGGTAGGTTCAATCCATCAGAAGATTATTGGGGAATACATATTTGGGATACTACCTCAAAAGTTGGACAAATCCTTCCTGGCAGATACCTTTGGTTAAAAAAATGGTTCATAGAGGGGGCAGGCGGTGGAAGGTGAGGCACAAGGTGGAATACGTTTCAATGCAACGCAATCATGTATATGGGAAGGTAAATTACTTGGCAAATGCAGATTGAAAATGGGTGAAAATATAGTCCTATTGTTAATGAGCAAGTTAACAGATTTAGTGGATGTGTTTATTTGACCAAAAGGCGCAGAAGATTCAATGTACACAATTGTAAAGGGCACAATACATATTGAGACGCGATTTCCTTAAAGAATGGGTTACAAATCGGTTCCAAATATGTCATGCTTTCCTTTAATTGGAGAGAAGCCTGACGCTTTAGGCAGGGATAGAAAGTCATTTAGGTTTGGATATGTCCTCTGCAGACAAACGCATAAATGCTGATGCAAATACATATGCACACTGCTGGGAGGCGGAAGTCCTAGCACGTGGAGAAGATACAACAAAGGCAGCCACGGTGCTAGCTTACCTCACACAAAGAAAAGATACATCCCAGCCCACATATCGAACGGATATATGAACAGCTTCTCACACAAACAGGCCAGACATATCCAGACAGCAGGCAAGCAAAGTGCCTTCACTCACTGAATATGTGAATCCATGACATGTACCTGCACAGACAAGACCGTTTTTGGATGAGCAGCTTCAGAGCGAGCTAATATGTACATCACAGGCAGCCACGCTGCAAACTTGGTTTTACATGTCTAACAGATATAGCATTCATGTTTGGTTCTAAATTCTGCACGCTGAAAGCCACATCCTATGAAAAAGGCTGCTTTTTAGGGCGATTTTAGGCTTAAATGGGTGGGAAAAGCTGATTTCTGGGGCTTTTACCCCCAAACTCCTTGTTCAGCCACTTCCGCATTAGCTCCCCACTCTCAGATTCTCCTGCACTGGTGGTTTTCGTTTCATCAGAGGGTTTTCACTCCTGGCCCCTCCTTTTTTTCCCCTGCCCCCTCCCTATCCGGTCACAAACATTATGCCCCTACAGCCCTAAACATGCACGCACACTTGCCAACTCTCAGTGGCCACAACTTCCCTCTTCCAGGCCGCTAGAAAGGACTGGTTAACCCCTTGGTGCTGGGCACTCATGTATGGGTTGGTGCAAAGCTTGGCCTCAGCAGTCTTCAGTATGCAGTCCTTTTTCCCACAACCGAAATCAATAGATTGTGGGCAAAAGACCATAAACGAATATATTCAGTGTCTAGTGTTGTGCACTAGGGGGGACATCTAGTTTGGTAGTGCTAGTGCTCCAATGGCTGGCTCATTTATCATGACACGTACAGGGGGTTGGATATGTGGGTCTGGGATTTTCAGTCTGGTGAGTGGGTCAAAATCAGAATGTGACCAGTTCTACTTTCCGATTCTTTGGTAGCCCAAGATTGATGTACGTTAAAACAACGTAGACGAAAAGCTCGAATTGCAAAACACTGAGGCCCACTCTGCCGCATTTTGCACATCTTTTTTTTATTTTTTTGTCCTCGCATTGTTTCTTGTATGCGGGGGGACACCCCTGGAGCCCCCAAACACGAAAATACCGAAGTAGGGGTGTGGGTGATACCCCTGCTCACCTACCGCAGTATTTTCAGATTCAGTATTTTATACCTATGCCGAATGCAGCAAAACCGTATTTACGACCCTCTAGATCCAATCTTTTGGGTCGATACCGCCAGCGATCACAGTTCACATTGTCAATCACCCCAGAAGCGTGTTCATTGTCCGACTTATCCATCAGGGATTTAAATAAAATGATTTGTCCTGACAATGTTTGAGCGGATAAGGCCAAGTTGGTAATTTCCCCAGAATGGTGGTGTTATTCTACGATCAGTACAGTGAAAGGATACAGGACATTTTGTGAGCTGTAGATGCAAAAGGCCAAATGTCCAGAGGATGAGTGGGATGGCATATGAACTATGAAGCATGGAATGTCCTCCAGGAGTACTGATGCTACACCCACACCTCTTCTGCTGCATCTTTCCCCACCCATGAATGATTTAATAGGGTGGTGATTAGAAGACTGTTGGAAATTGGTGGGGGTATTGTAAAATGCCCATCGAGTGCAAATAAACAATTCCAGTTCCTCTTATCTATCTCTGCACCATCAAGGATTACCAAGCACGGAATTCCATAATGTTTAACATTTCTATGGTGTATGGTAGGGTTTTGGCACCTGTTGTGATGTCTTTCATCGGATATCACCTTTACATGGAAAGGTTACACTGAGATCATTAACAGGCCGATTCATGGAATTAATGTGCGCGGAAAATTTTGGCGCAAGCGTGCGATTCGCAGTGAAAGAGCGAAAATCGCAGTGCAAATGCGATTATCGCACAGAAAACAGCGCACATCTATTCATGTAAGTCCGTGCACGCGCAAAATATGGGATGTGCGCTGAAAAAGTGCGCTGCGCACGCTGGCGCACAGGTCATCGAGCGCCGTGCGATAAGGCCACAGCGAATTTGCACATAGCGAGGCGCACATAACAAAAGTAGGCGTAACACGGGGCGTTACACGCAGAATGGGGAACAACTCGTGAAAATGTGGGCATCATGGGGGAAGTACAGGAGGCAAGTGCGCGGAACGCCCACACGCTCGCCTACAACACGTATTCATGGAATAGGGAAAAACAGCGCACTGGCAAAGACGTGCACAGGCCCATACATGTCCGCCACACGAAAGCAGGCGGTAGCGTCCCTGCGCAGGAAAAAAATGTGCGCCAAAGTCCTACACGCGCGAGAAGTTCCACACGCTATTGGCCTGGGGGAGCGTGTGCGTGTATTTCAGAGGTGCGCGAGAAGTTCCACACGCGATTGGCCTGGGTGCGTGTATTTCAGGGGTGCGCGAGAAGTTTCACACGCGATTGACCTGGGCGCATGTATTTCAGAGGTGCGCAAGAAGTTTCACACGCGATCGGGCCTGGGGGAGCTTGTGCGTGTATTTCAGGGGTGCCCGAGAAGTTTCACACGCGATATCAGCAGGGTACGTGTATTCCAGGGGTGTGCTGGAAGTTCCACACGCGAATGTCCTGGCTACGTGTATCTTGGAGTGCGCGGGAAGTTTCACACGCGACATCAACAGGGTACGTGTATTTCAGGGGTTCCGTGGAGTACTACATGTGAATTGGCCATGTGGGTCCTCCCAGGTGTTCGCTCCACAACCTCCATGGCCCCTGCAGGCAGCCCACACCAGGGGGGACTAGCCTGCACCCCCACTCGTCCCCCTGCACCCCCATCCCCCAGCACTGTGGGGCACCCTCCACCAGGCCCCAACTCATGTTCCCCTGCACCCCCACCCCCCAGCACTGTGGGGCACCTGCCAGCAGGCCCCCACTCATGTCCAACTAATTTCTCCCCTGCACCCCCACCGCCCAGCAATGTGGTGCACCCTCCACCAGGCCCCAACTCATGTTCCCCTGCACCCCCACCCCCCAGCACTGTGGTGCACCCTCCACCAGGCCTCAACTCATGTTCCCCTGCACCCCCACCCCCCAGCACTGTGGGGCACCTGCCAGCAGGCCCCCACTCATGTCCAACTAATGTCTCCCCTGCACCCCCAACCCCCAGCACTGTGGTGCACCCTCCACCAGGCCCCAACTCATGTTCCCCAGCCAACATGTCATCACAATCTAGTTCCCTGGTCCCTATGGTCAGCCTCCAAATGCAAAACACCCACCCGAGTATTCCATCCACCCACTTAGAAATGGCAATAACATGATAGAACACCAATTGCAAGTTTGGAAACAAACACATGTCCCTCACATACACCCAATGGGTGTCAGTGAATCTCAAAACCCATATCATGATATGCATGAAACCAATGAGATGATACTACACATTGAAGTTTGATCAAGAAATATGTATTAAAGGAAACATAAATTGAATCAAAAATAAACAAACAGAAATGGGAATGTAAAAAAATGAAAAGAAGCATGTCCGTGAAAAAAATGCAAAACCAAAAATCATAATCCAAAGGAATGGTGTCCAAAGTCAGAGTCCACAAAAGAAAATCCTATGGAAAATAATAATCGAAAGCCATTGCTCCATGGGTAAATTGTAAAATAAAAAGAAAATCCAACAGTGAACTATGTACAGATGAACAAGCCAGGGTCCATGATTCCAACAAAAGAAATGAAACCTATCTAACAACACTACCTAATAAAAAAAACTATATACAAAAATGTGGCCCATTGTCCAAAAGGTCCAAAATAAATAAAAAAGCAAAAGAAACCTAACCCTAACTACATAACTATTTACAAGGGCAGCGGGCTAGTCCGACGGCTCACTGGTTGTTGTCATGGGCCAGGGCATCATCGAACTCCTGTTCAATGGCTTGGAGGCGGGCATGTTCCCTGGCCCGAGGTCCCGCAGGGATAATGCAGTGTCCAGCTCCCTGCGAAGACCCTCGAGGCACTCAGCCCGCCTCAGCGCCCTCCGTATGGAGTTCTCCGCCCTGACCATTGTGAGCCGTTCCTCCTCTGCCCGCTGCCGCTCCGCACCTATCTGCTGGCCCAACTGCTCCCACACGGAAGCCACTCCCATTCCAGGGTTCTCCTGCCCTGCGGCCAATGCCTGCACCCCTGATGTTGATGGCCCCAAGCCATGATGCCTCCCACGTCGAGCCTGCCGCTGCCTCCGACACAACTGCGTGTGCCAGCACGACGGCATCCAGGCTGATGGAATCCACCGACGCCGTCCTGCCCGTGCCCTGCCCGATGATGCCGTCACATCCTCCATCTGCTGGGGTCCAGTTGCTGGTGTGTCCACCCCTGCTGGACCTCCGACTCCCGACTGTGGCAGGGATGGGATCCCCACCGAGGTGGCTGCATTGGTTGGGGCAGGTCCACAGGGGGCCCTGGTGGCATATGGGCCAGAAGACGGCATGGAGTATGACTGTCGCCTAGCCTCCACAGAGGAGGAGAGGGTCGCCAGAGTGCCCGACACATATACGAGACCCCCGACCATGACCGCTCCCAACTGGGCCACGTTGCCACAGTGCTCTTCGTGATGACGTGCGTGCTCCCCCCGGGAAGCACGCACCTCATCACGAATGACAGCCGTGCGCAACGTGACACCAATCAGGACCTTCTCCATATGGCCAGGGGTCCCCTCGTCCACAGGTGGAGGGGAGTCAGATGACATGGACATCCCCCCTACATGCGGACGGGCCTGGGATGGGGCATTCCTGCTGGTGCATGGTGGTGCAGTCACAGTGTCAGGGACAGTGACATGCACAGGCACCTCCACGGCGACCTGTGCTGCCTCCTGCCCCTGCCCCTGGACTGCACCACTTGCACCAGCAGGGATGCCCCCACCAGGCCCCATGTGCGGCTCAGTAGCGGCCTCCTCCTCCTCCTCCTCCTCCTCCTCTGTGGAAACCACCAATCTGGATGGCTCCACACCGTCTTCCGCCGTTGCAAGCCCCTGTGGGTGCTCACCCACCCCTTCCGCTGCAGCCGTGGGGGCATCCCCGCCGCTTAGCTCCACAGCGCCGTCTCCGCCCTCTTCTTCACTTTGCGCTGTATAGAGGGAGACATAGAACACAAGCATCAGGGTACTGTACAATGGTCCCCTAGACAGGAAGCAATAGCAGATGAGTGGCACTGTCAAAGATCACTTCCATCATGTCCCTCCACAACACATGGGTCAGTGCAGGCAAAACACATGCAGTAACAGGCATGGCGCATGCTATGGACATGAGCAAACATGTCCAAGGGACTCTTGAAGCATACAATGTTGTTTTTGGACTCACATGCATCATGGGTCATGCCTATCACATGCACAAACTTCAACGTACTTTCATCCATCTGGACTCGTACACCCCAGACACAGTGGATGCAAGGATAACTAGGCTGCATCAGTGATTCTGAACATTGTCACAGACATGTGTCATGCATCCATGGCATTCACAAGTCACAGACACGCAGGTCAGAAACACAGACATGGACACCATACATGTACATGGCATCAGCACGCATCCCTCACCCCCACCCATGTCCAGGAACAGACACTGGCATGCTCTCATGTGTCCATTC
This sequence comes from Ambystoma mexicanum, assembly GCF_040938575.1. Taxonomy (NCBI): domain Eukaryota; kingdom Metazoa; phylum Chordata; class Amphibia; order Caudata; family Ambystomatidae; genus Ambystoma; species Ambystoma mexicanum. The sequence goes on from NC_090929.1 coordinate 282,740,736, forward strand.
CGCATAGGGCTCCCCATGTTGCATTAAAACACATACACCAACCGTGTGCTTCACACATTACTGGTCTCACATGCATGACCATGATGTCCCTGCACACACACGTGTACATGGCCTATGTCACACATACAGGCAAGTATCAGACAACCACCACACTGCAACATGCCCTGTCTCACACAGCAATGCTTGCCCACTTACTGCTCGACTCCAGACGGGTCTGCCTCTCAAGGATCTGGGCATGGAGCGCTGGGCGTACGCATTCCAGGACCCTCAGCTGGATGGTACTCATGCTGCCCCGGCCCCCCCTCCACAAGGCACCGGGCCTTTATGAGGGTCCTGGACCGGAAGTCCTCCCAGCGCTTCTTGACTTGCTTGATGTTGCGGGTTGCCACCCCCTCCGCGTTGATGGCAACCACAAAGTCGTCACAGATCCTGTCCCGTCCTTCCTTGTCGGCGCGTGGTGATCCGAAGAGGGCATCATAATGCCCCAGGACAAGCTCCACCAGGACACCAACTTCCTTCTGACTGAAGCTGGTGGCCCTCTGCCCCTCTGGCTGGGGGTCGCCAGTGGTCTCGGATGGTGTTTGCCCTGACATGGCGACCCCCGAGGCAGGCGTGGGTGGGCAACTGGGTCCTGGGGCTGGGCTGTGGAGCGATGGTATCCCAGTCGGGAGTGTTCTGTTCCAGCAGGGGTGGACACAGCAACTGGACCCCTGCAGATGGCTGATGTGCAGGCACCAAATGGCAGGGCACGGTGGCAGCAGGCAGGCAGCAGATGGCTCATGGGAGGGTGCTCGGGGCTCTGGAGGGCAGTAATTCGGCCTTTTGGGGAGGAGCGTGGTCTTCCGTGTGCTTACGCGTGGCCAGCTTGATACGGAGTGATTTGGCACGTGAAAATTCTGCACGTCAGCGTGTAAATAGAGGAAAGGCCCTTAGCGGGTAAGCGCGTCAGCACGCATACGCGATTCCATTGGACCAAAGGCCTTTAGCGCGTATGCGCGTCTGTGACGTATCACGCACAGGCATTGCTTTTCGTGGGGTGCGGTGTGTGTGTTTTGCAGGCGTTGGGGTTCACACGCTATTACTTCACAGCAGGTGGGTGTTGGCCAGGCGTTCTTCTACATGCAAGGCAGACGGTGAGTGGTACCCTTCTCCCCCAGGCCCGATCGCATGTAATACCACCCGCGAGCCCCTGAAATACACGTACCCTGCTCCCCCAGGCCCGATCGCGTGTAAAACCACCTGCGAGCCCCTGAAATACACGTACCCTGCTCCCCCAGGCCCGATCGCGTGTAAAACCACCTGCGAGCCCCTGAAATACACGTACCCTGCTCCCCCAGGCCAGATCGCGCGTAGAGCTTCTCGCGAACCCCCGAAATACACACGCCCAGGCCAATCGAGTGTGGAACTTCTCGCGCACCCCTGAAATACAGGCACACGCTCCCCCAGGCCCGATCGCGTGTGAGACTTCTCGGGCACCCCTGAAATACACGCACACGCTCCCCCAGGCCAGATCGCGTGTGAAACTTCTCGCGCACGCGTGTTCCCGAAACCTGTAATACACGTTCCCCGCTTTGCGTTTGCTGTTTGCCAGTCCGGTAAACTGGTACAGGGTTGGCGCAGCCCTTTGCAATGGTTTTGCGATCTTGATGGCTTTTCCTTGCGCAAGGGCGTTCTTGGGGGCGTAACTGGCGCTGCGCCACTCTGCGCCACGTCTGCTTTTGGAGGCGAGAATCCATGAATACGCTCTGCGCGGAAATTGATTTTATCGCACGCAGCTGGCGCTTACATTCGCACAGGCACGCTGTGCGCCAGCCGCGTGCGACACTTTTGTGCGAATTTCCATGAATTACCCTGTAAATCTGTTTGAAACATGCCTTGTTTTGAATTTGATTACTTTTCCACAAAATATGTTCTCACAGTGCCAAAAATGAGGTAGGATTTAAAGAACAAAAAAAAAACCCCCGACGTGGGTTTAATGTCACTGGAAAGGGATATTTTCATACTTGGAGTATTTCTTCTTGAGTCTAGTCTACGTGCGTATTCTAGTAAACTGGCTAACTGGGGCTGTAGACCAATTGGCAGCGGGCCATTAGTAACTATTATCCGCATAAGAAAGGGAGAATCATAGCCGTTATACATTCCTGCCCAGGAAACATTTTGCAGAGAGTAAGTGAGCTGGCCAATTAGAGGCATAGAATTAAATAGCATGGTGCCAGGAAGAGATCTCGGTTAAACCAATGCTGTGTCATGGTCTTTCTTGCCGTCTGCCCACTGCTATCTTGACCTTCGGCCCCCATGATTAATGGAATGGCCGTGAGAACCCTGAAAGGCCTAATGTAGATTTCCATTCGCTCTAATGTTTTCCACATTAGTCATATTTTAATACCCCCGGACGTCACTGCATTATTCAGTCACATTAAAGTCCCTATTTTGGCCAGAGAAAATGTAGCACTGGCCAGGTATTGATCGTGTCATTTTGTGTTTTTAGTTTTGTCTGACTGGTGATGTCATCACCAATTTCTAACTAGCCATGTTTGTGGGCGTGTCTTTGTGTGTCATAGTGTGCTAACACACTGCTGTGTAGCTCTTTTTAAGTGATGTGAAACACGCACTGTTCTGCAAATCCAGAAAAGGAACATCTGCAGCAAACACAAAATGTCAGTGAAAACTGCACGGGGGCTGAAGCGAAATCAAGTGTGTGAATATTGAAAAGCATGTGGAGTGTAGTATGTCTATTTTCTTAACTAATTGTTATTCACATAGGTGGTAAAAAAAAAAAACGGTCGACCTACCTGCCTGAAAGTTCATTGGCAAAGTAGCTCTACCATCCAAACGGCAGGTCAGTTTGGAGACCCAGCACAAAGACCATTGATTAGAGCTGGCGCTTCCCCCAAAAACATGTCTTATCATGTAAAATATCATATATAATAAAATATGCCTGACCTTTATGCATGTGAGCAAAAGAATGGTGAATATGTCACGCTATGTGCGTCACAACACAGAAAGGATCCCGGTGGCGCTGTTAGAAATATGCACACGTAAATGTGCCGAGATGTCATTCCTGACTACTGAAATTGTCGCTCTAATCTTTTTCCAATATGGCACTGTGCATCTCCTACTTGCCTTCAGTGGATGACAAAGCCTCGTGTGTTGCAACCCTGCTTCCTACTTCGGGTAAGATGCTAGTGTTTTTCCTCTGCCAGAATTACCTCCCTTGTTGTACCTTTCTACCCCATTTCGCACCGGTGCTCTCCCGAACCACCTGCCAGTCCTCTGTTTCCTCCTTTCAGCACAGCACTCTTTAACCGTTTTCTGAGAGGCCACCCTCAACACAGGGAGTTCCTTCCCTCCTCACTCAAAGTGTCTCACAGCAAAGAAGGTACCAGGTGCCCCTCTCTAGAAAGAACATGATAACATGTTCTGTGGTTTTTTTTCCCCGCTTTGAGAGTCTGCAGCCATCACTTTGTTCTCACTGTACTTTTCATAAAGGAGGAATATCCATCTGCCTATCAGTATTTGTCCCTCCCACAAGGGCAGTCCAGCACCGAAATGCCAGGAAAACCTCCTGTGAACAATAGTACCAACAGCAACCCCAGACAAGTGTTTCAGCTTTGTTGGGCCTCAGAGAGGTGGAGCTATGTCTCTCTGAGCACATTGATCAAGGGCTCCAGGTCTGGGATCCCCAGATAACTTAGGGTGACCGATCCCCAATTTCCTTGCAAAAATACATAAAAGGTAGCAGGTGCCCCTCTCTAGAAAGAACATGGCAAGATAACCTGTTCTGTGGTTTTTCCCACTTTGAGAGTCCGCATCCATCAACATTCTTTTATTCAGCCCTATCCTGGACACACATCATGCCCCTTGGATCCTTCCCCCTGAGCTTCCAATGAGCCAAGAACCAGGCGGGTGTACAGGAAAAAAGTTTTTTTTTGTATTTATTTAAAATTAAAAGTAATAGATACTCAGGAAAATCTCAAACACCAATTTATCCGTGGCACAACACAATCAAATTCGCTCCACCTAAATAAATCACAAACGTGGGTTTAAAGTAACACAGATAACAACTGTTTACTTTTTACAAATTTTGCTTCAAGAAATAATTAAACTGATCAATAACCAAGACGATTATAAATGTAGTGCTTGCAATTTTGATTTTCCTGCAGGAATAAAAGTCTAGCGGCAGGATTTCAAGATTGGTACAAATACATATGGCAATCATGACTTTGCGCACTTTTGGTTTAAAATAAACAGGGTGATTTAGCAGTTTGTTTTTCAGACCCCTCCTCTACTTTGGTCTGTGTTGAAGAAGTCAGACAGAAAAATTGGAATGATGAGGGGAATTTGGTATTTTAAACCCCCCCACCCTCCCCTGCCCTCCACTGAAATGCTTGGGTTAGAGGAATCTGGACAAAAAGATTGGACTGTTTGAAAGAACAAAGACACCTTCTTCCTTAAAGAAGTCAGGGTAAACAGGACAAAAAGCATTGTCCAATTACATTATAAGCTATAGTTTTTCAGCACACACTGGGAAGTGAGCTTTGTTAATTTCAAATTTTAACAAAAATCATCCTATAGTGTTCCACCAAATGGGGAATTAATTAAATTGTTTTAGTTAAATAGGCTAAGGATGTACACAGCCCCCCCCCCCACCCCACCAACTATAAAGAGAAAAGATTTAAGGCAAACACACTCCCCACCTTTTGGTTTCCCAGGGTTCAGTTCCACTTACACAGAAAACCTCTGTTCAAAGTTCAGGAGAGCCATCTGAATGTCAGGACCCTCTGGAAAGATAGGGCAGGGGCCTGGTCACTCCACTCTCAAGGATGGCTTTCTGCTCTGCGCCATAGGACCCAGTCTGCTCTTAGGCCTTCCTAGGAATAGACAGCTTCGCCCAGAAGCACTCTGGGCAATCTCCTCTGGTGTTTCCTTGTTCCTGTCAGATGTTAAGTTTCATCAGCGCTCATTGATGGTAAATTTAAGCAGCTCTGTCTCTTCCTCCTAGTACAGTCACCCTTACAGAGCAGCATTGACCCTACCAATTTTGCAATGTTGGTGGAGTATCCTGCAACTAGGATTGGACAGTTACCCTTTGCACTCCTCCCACACCCAGCCTCGCAGTCAGTATTGGTTTATAGTTCTCTAGCAGACACACAGCAGCTAAAATGTACAAGCCCCATTTGTTCTCATGTCAAGTTTTTGCAAAAATCTAGTTATGTGGCAAAAACTTTGTGATTTACTAGTAACTGCTATACTATATATATTTTCCTTTTCAGCTAATTGTGGGGCATTTAATCAAACAGCTGGTTCTGCATCATGTTGCATGACTGTTTGGAATTTTTCTGCCGTTTTCACAAGAAGCATAACAGTTATGAATATGTAATTTATTACCCATATTCCTAATTGTTCCCTCCACCCGTTAATCAACTCTCAGATTTGGAACCTTTTCAGATCAGCCAGAAACCCATTTTAGATGGCCATTACAGTTCCCGGAGTGGCAGCTGGATGAGTTTTATATCTCCACAATCACCTGGAAATTATATGAAAAATAACCCACATGATACAATATGATATATGATGTGGCATTTATAATGCACCGGTCCACAAGTGTTTCTAGGTGTGATAAGACAAGGAGGGGGAAACCAAGGGAGGACACAATAACTATCTTACTAGGCCTTGTGTCATTCAGATCATGTAAGTGCAGGGACATGTAATCAGTACAACTTATGGTTGCTGAGAAAAAGGCCTAAATGATATTTTAAATTAATTGTGAATCTTCATGTGGGACAAATGACCACTCTCCTGCCTTCAGGCCATATGGTCTAACTGGATCAGCCTCTAACCAGAATTTGTATTATTCTCTTTGTGTTTGCAGCTTGCTCTTTGAAGTTGGTTGCCTCAATTTTCACACCTGTCAGTCATGCTCCAGCCAAGGGGAACTCATCTTGCAGTCACTGCCTTCAGAGCCAGTAAGTCTGGGGAACACTGAGCTTTCCACACCTTTAGCAGGATGCTTTATTGCCTTTATAATTAGCTGGGTGTGTAAAATACAGACCTGTAATTGGGAACTTCATTGTGAAGTGTCCACAGCAAGCAAAAGGGTTTGTCTCTAGCCTATAGAAGCATGTCCATGGAAAACAAAAGGGGCTCTTTTCAAATGTTAGCTGGGGTACATTTTTCACATTTAAACTGCAAACACACATGCTTTTTTCCATGTGAAAGAGACCTTTGATTTTTCTTCTTGCTTTGTGAATTGAAATGCTGCTTTTCCTTTGGTAGTGACTGATAGGCCTTTTTCTCATGGCCCTTCAATGTTCATTTGCAATTTTACATGGAAAGCCATTTTTGGTGTTAGTGTTCAAAAAATCCTGTTTCTCAAGTGAAAGGGACCTTCAGTTTGCAGCCTTTGAATGCACCCCGCAGCTCATTTACAGTCTCCCCAGCAACCATTACAGCTTTCTGCTTGGTAATCTCATTCAGCCACTTTATGGTATATGCTTACTGCTGTGCTGGTTGCTTATTCCTTGCTCTGATTTGTTTCCTCCTTCAACCTAATCTCCTGTCCCTTGTCTGCTGCCCCCCCCATTTTATTTTTGCTGCTACCTCCCTTCAGTTAAGTCCTACACATTGCATTGTGATCTTCCTCCTAGTTCATTTTGTTTGCATCATTGGTAGCTTAATATAAATAAATCCTGATATATGATATGATACGATATATGTCTTTTATAAAGCGCCTGTACACAAGTGTTTATAGGCGCAACAAGACAAGGAAGGGAGGACAAAACAAACTATCTTGCTAGGACTTGTCCAATTCAGATCATGCAAGTGTGGAGGGAAGGGGAGGAGACCTGCCACAGGGAAGGAGGGAAGAGAGTGCAATAAGCCAATAAGCAAAGCTCAAATAGGTACCACCAGGGAGGCCAGCTCTATTAAGTGCACGGAGGCAGCGGATTTCAGGGTTGCAGATACAGTCCCTAAGTGTGCAGTAGACCCTGAAGCAGTGCATAGGGCTGCTCGTCAAGGAGCCTGGTGCCCATTAGGTTCAGAGGGTGGCCAGGTAACCAGTTAGCAGGGAAGAGAGAGAAAGCAGAAGCAAAAAGGAAGGCCTTGAGCTGCTTCTGGAACCTCACGTGGTCCTGCCCAACTTTGAGAGAGGCAGGGACACTGTTCCAAAGGGAGGCCCCAACCAAGGACAGAGAGCTACACCCAACTCTCTGCCTGGAGAAGCATCCGACCCTCACAGAGTTGGAGGTGGATGAGCAGAGGACTCGAGAAGGAAAGTGCTTAAGAAGAGAACGTTGGATGTAGTGTGGTCCCCAGTCCCAGAAAGCCTGGTGGACAATGCAAAGGGTATTGAACTTGATCCTTGCAGCCAACGGAAGACAGTGGAGAGATTTCAGGGCTGGACAAATATGACCTTCTCAGCTTGAGGCCAAGGACAAGTCTCACAGTCCTGTTCTGGATTAGTTGCAAACGGCAGAGGTAGGTAGATTTAGAAAGAGGCTGTTGCTTTAGTCCAACCTAGAGAGAACCAGGGCTCTGGGGGAAAGTGAGAAAAAGGAGGAATACCTCTGAGGATGTGCAAATGGTAGTGGCACTTCTTAGAGATGTCAGTGATGTGATGAGAGGAGGAGAGGGTGGAGTTGAAAATGACACCATGTTTTTTTTCCCTCACAGGAAGGCGCAGGTAGAGGGCCCAAGGAGGATAGCCAGAGCGTGAGAGGGAAAGCAGGAGCAGGGGTTCCAATGAGAAGGATCTCAGCCTTAATGGCATTAAGGCAGAGATCGTTGGAGGCACACCATTCCTGAATCGTGGATAGAAATTCAGGAATGAGCGGGAGAGGAGGCTGAGGGGAGCCTGAAGGAGAGCTGTCACCCGCATAACAATGAAAGTTATGAGAGAAGGTAGAGATGAGGTGTGCCAGAGGTGCTAAATAAAAGGTGGAATAGTCATGGTGAGAGGTTAGAGCCCTGGGGACCACCACATTAGGAGGCGGTGGTGGAGAGAAAGGACTCCAGTTGGACCTGGGAGGGTTGATTGGAGAGGAAGGAGGCCAACCAGGCTAGGGTCTGATCCATGATGCCCAGGTTGTCACAGAGACAATTGATCAGGAGGGCATGGTTGACCATGTTGAAAGCAGAGGAAAGACCAAGGAGGATGAGAACAGAAGGACAGCTAGAGTTCAGATTTGAGAGCAGGTCTTAGTGGGTGTTCAGGAGAGGAGTTTATGTGCTTCTGGCTGCTCTAAAGCCACACTGATGGTCATGGAGACAACCAACACATTTAGTATGGAGGAGAAAATAAAATTGTATTTAGAGTAAGCTGGGAGATGGCCAGCTTTTCCAATAGTTAGCCAAGGAAAGGAGTGATCAATATCAGGCGCTAGTTTTCTGGAGAGGAAGGATCCTCTCAGCTACCCTGACCTTGTGATTCAGGGGCACAAGTTCAGAGTCATACCAAGATTTGCACTTGAGGTGGGCCTCAAACGGATCCTCATGACAGGGGCAAGGACATCAAGAATTTTAGTGATAGAGAGATGAAGACTGGACAGGGTGTGTCAGAGTGTGATTGGATCGACACAGAATCTTCAAGACTCTTGATAGGGTTTTTCTCTGCCATCACTGGCTTTTCCCCTAGAACATGTTCCTTCAGGGGTCCTTTCTGCCTTGCCTTAAAATTCTTTTAGGCAGGAACATTGGCCTCTAGCAGGGCTAGAGCATTCCTCTTCGATAGGCGACAGTCCTCTAAAGGCAACAAAGGACAAGAGAAAAGAGAAGGTTTCCATCTGAATCATCCTCTCAGGAGCAAGGTGAGCCATTTGAACACATTCCTCAGGGTTTTCAACGTGCAAAAGACATGGCTAGCCCTCAACAAATCCAGGAATTGGTATCCACTGTACAATGTCTTACGTTGGAGGTGCAGAATTTGAAAGCCGAAAATGCTACATTAATACAGATGATAACCGTGAGAGAAAATCAGACCACAGATTTACCACCTATAGTATTGGCCTCAGGGATATTTGATGGTTCCCCTAAACAAGTAAGTAAACTCATCCATGCTTGAACCGTATAATTTAATTTCTGTACTACTGCCTTTGCTACTAACCGGTCTAGGGTCGGCTTTGTGATTTCTAACATGACTGTAATGTCTTAGCATAGGCTACTCCACTTGTTACTGCAGCCAACCATGTATTGCTCGAGTATCCTACATTTGTTCAGCAGCTTAAGGAAATTATTTAACAACCAGAAATGGTGCACTCAGTTTATGCGTCCCTCCTTGACATCCAACAGGACACTAGTGATGTTTTGACATCTATATCCTCTTTGAAGAAAATAACAGCTGAGGCAGGATGCCCAGAAACAGCCCAATACACAGTATTCAGAAAGGGACTTATTGACGGTATCAAAGACAAACTAGCCCATGTAAACCGTCAAGGTTCCGTCTCTGAGCGGCTCTGTATGGAATACCAGATAGAATACAGTCTGGCTGAGTGATGGGGTGAATGTAAAAGGAACAGGGGACCTACTTCAGCATTCCATACGACTACTTCTGCTTCTACTAGTCTCCCTATTGTGAAGAACCTATGCAGATTGGCTCAGCCAGAGGATCCCTTACTTCTACAGTGAGAAAGAGAAGGGACCTGGAACTCTGCTAATATTATCGATCCTAAGGACATCTGCTAAGAGACTGTCCAGAAGTTCCCCCAAGAAGGCAGGGAAATGAAAGACCCAGATCATAGAAGGGACAATGATCCAGAGTAGAGCGACTAGTTCCTTCAATTATACCAATTCTCCTTGACGTGCTTGATTCACGCTTGATGGTATACCGCATTCATCTACAATTGCAATTTAGGAGTCCTATTGAGGTACTGGATTTTCTTAACTATGTGTCGCACAGAATCTTATGGCTACTCTTTGGACAGAACAGAATAAGAAATGCAAAGACAAGAATGATGCTCAGCCAATTTAAACTCAGGCCCTATCTCGCATGAATCTATACCAATGTCTGTTGCCATTTGCAACCACCATGAGCTGTTGTCCTTGGATCTCATCCGAGCTGCACATTTCGCAGTCATTCTAGGGATACCATGGCTTTGCAAACATAATCCCTCCATAGACTGGTCAAAGAATACTGTGACATTTTTGTCAGATCATTGTTCCACACATTGTCTGATGATTGCTACTAAGGAACCAAAGAATATACCCTTATGTAAGGGACTGTTTCTGTTTCAAGGATACACTGTATTCCAGCCAAATATCAGGATTATAAAGATGTCTTCAAAGACAAGATTCCTAATGAACTACCTCCCCATCAACCTGAAGATTGCGCTATCGATCTTGTCCCCGACTTGACTAAGATTCTGAAGAATGTACACCCTTTCATTGACAGAAAAGCAAGCCCTGGAGGAATACCTTGACAACAACCTAAAGAGCGGGCTAATAAGAGAAACTAAATCTTCTGCAGGGGCTTCACTATTCTTTATCCCAAAAAGGGATACCAAAGAACTCCGGAATTGTATCAATTTATCATGGTTTTAACAGGGTCACTATTGGAGACTGGCATCCCATGCCATTAATAAATGACATCCTAGAGGCAGTTGAGGGGGGAGGTCATCTTTCAAGATGGCTTGACTTACAAACTCTTGGTAAGTCAAGCCATCTTTACAGAAAGCTTGACTTACCAAGAGTTTATCATCTTCTTCACATCTGCCATGGAGATGAGTGGAAGACTGCTTTCAGAACACCTTTTGGGCAATTTGAATATGAAGTTATGCCTTTCGGGTTGGTCAACGCTCCAGCGACATTCCAGCGCTTCATGGACAGTTTTCTATAATCTGTTACCTTCTGTGATCATCTAGTTGGATGTTATTTTGTTTTTTTCTACCTCCAAGACACAACTTGAACAACATCTTATAGAGGCTCTACTCCACATATGCAAACAAACTTTCAGTCAAGCCAGAGAAATGTGTATTCGAAGCCCAGTCAGTATCCTACCTGGATTTTATCCTCTCTGACCAGGGTCTTGGGATGGATCCTCGCAAGACCTCTGCCATCCCTCAATGGCCTACACTTTCCTCAGTTAAGGAGATAAGTTTCCTCAAACTGGTAATTGTTTACCAGAAATTCAAACACAACCTTTCTGACATAGTGTTTCCCATTATAGCCCTTTTTTAAAAAGATCTACAGTTTGTATGTAATGAAGATGCAGTACAAGCATTTCAATGTCTTAAATCAATCTTTTGCTCTTCACCTGCCCTGATCCAACCCGATCAGACTCTTCCCTGTATTGTGGAAATGGATTCTTCTTATGGTGTCGTAGGGGCAGTCCTTAAACAATTAGGGAAGGATAAGGTGGAATATCCTGTAGCATATTATTCAAGGAATCTGACAATCAGTGAAATCAATTATTCCATAATTGAAAAGGAATTACATGCCATTAGACAAGCATTCACAGAATGGAGACACCTTCTGTTGGGATCTGTTCATCCCTTTGAAGTATATACCGATCATTGCAACCTTAAATTTCTTCAACAGATGGAGTGCCATAACAGGGGACAGGCTCGGTCGGCATACTTCTTTTCACAGTTTGATTTCTTCCCAACATACCTTCCTGGAAAACTTAACGCTATTGCTGATTATCAAGAAATCTGTACTACAACTACGATCTTACACTACATTTAAAAAGATCTTAGATCATACATATTTTGGATAAACCTTCAACTCCTTTCTGCAGCTAAACTGTCCATAGCTAGGTAAAATAGGTTTGTCTTTTGAGACAGTCTCTTAGTGATTCCAAATACATGCTTACAAAGACAGGTGCTATCCTGGTGCCACAAAACTAAATCTGCAGGGACATAAGGGAATAGCATCCACACTTCACCAAATCAATCGAACATTCTGGTGTCATTCCATCAAAACTGATGTACAAGACTATGTGTCTACCTACCCAGTTTGTACCCAGAGTAAATATACTATGTTTAAACCATTAAGACTTCTTCACCAGGAGCCTACCCCTGAAGGTCCCTGGGAACATATCTTGCTGATGTTGTGGTTGACCACCTCTCAAGGATGTACAACAATAATGGTGACTATTGATTCCTTCAGTAAGATGGCCCATTTCTCTCCACTCCCTGGAATCTCTCCAGCCCCACATATGGCTACTGTTTTCCTTAACTACATCTTCAGATTACATGGTCTGCCCAAGACCATATTATCTAACAGAGGATCACAATATACATAACTGTTTTGGAAAATGCTTTGCAATCTATTGAGAAATGAAAGATACTTTCTTCTGGATTTCACCCTCAGACCAATGGACAGACAGATATACTGAATCATACCATGCAACAATACCACTGTTTCACTTCCACCAGTCAAGGTAATTGGGTAGATCTGTTACCCACTGCTGAATTTTCTTACAACAACTCTATCCATACCGCTACCAAGATGAGTCATTTTTATTGTGCCACTGTAGAGGAGCAGCGGGATGTCTCTTCTCTTGTCCTTGCCCCCTCACCACTATCCTATTGGAGTAGCAGACAAAGAGCTACAATTGGGAACCTATGCATTAATCCATGCAACATTCCTATAATGCGTTGAGTGGTACAAAGAGCCACAAAGGTATAAAAACCATAAAGAGTCACTGGACTGAGCTGAATCTATTGTCACCGGCCCCTTCTCCCGAGTGCTGCCACAGAAGTACAGAGGTCCCCACTTTGGCACCACAACCAAGGAGTAGGAATCAGGGTATGCAAAGTTGAACCTTGTGGGAAACCAGCTACAATTCATTTTTCACCTCCAATGTACTGTAGGTGTTGGCTTGTAATTACCTTGTGCCATTTTCAGTGTTTCCTGGCTTAGGAAGTGCTGTGTTCTTCAATTGAGCGTTGACCTCAACAACTATGTGCAGACCTTGCAGTCTCTGCACCATAAGGTAGGTGTAACGCTTACCCAGACTCCTCGGAGGCGTAATACCTTCCCAGTCTGTGGACCGGATACCTTGGAGCCTTTAAGATTCTTTTTCTGTTTGAACAAAAAAATGACAATAGAAATGCTAACACCTATTAACTTTGTTAATACTACATGAGATGTGTATTCCCTTAAATCACTCCTTTTTAACTGTATCGCTGAATTCCCTTCTCACCTGTATTTTATTATTATGGAGCTCTCCATCCTGCTTTACAGGGGTGTGTTGAGATTGAGAAACAATGGTAACTTGGGTTGCTGATGAACTCTATATAGCTTCTTTGCCTTGAAATGTCTATTCTTTGGAGAATGAGTATGAGTAAGTAAACAGGTAAAAAAAAAACTAATCCTTAAGGGCTTGCATTGATTCCTACGTTGGAGAGATCTCTTACTAATTACTCACATCTTCTTTCTCTTTTTCGCAGGTTATAGGAATTCAGGAAAGAATTAGAGCTGCGGATGGCTGCAGAGTTACTCAGGATGAGGAAAAGTCTTTAAAAAACTTAAGTTCACCAATACGGAGTAACTGCAGCCTTCAAGGTGTAGCACAGTACAACTGTGAGGTGAAAACCTGAAGAACTTTCAGGTATGTAAATGCTTATAAAATATGTCTTCTTTGTTAAACTGTTGAAATTCATTTTTTTCCAACTTAAATACCTCTTGTGTTATATGCAGGTTTTCGGAAAGCTGAGGAAAAAACCTTCGGAAGATGCTGTGGTTGCGAGCGAATAAATGTTCTTACTGAAGAAAGACACGTCTGAGAATAACTTCTGTCAGGTCTGTTTATTCTATGTAACTATGATACTCTATTCGTAAACTAATGTCTCTAATTTCTTCTTTCTTTGACAGGTTCTGTGAGGAGAAACGCTGGTAGCGTTACCCGCTGTCAGCGGAGCAGGCGCAAAGCGCGCATTCCAGCGGAGGCGAGGCTTAAGTAGCTCCTCTGCAAATGTGAATAGAACAGTGCTGCTACTTGTAATGGGTTTTGCGGCAGCCATGTTAAGTGTATGAAATTACTGTTGAACCTCATGGGAGTCTATGGAAGTGAATGTTGTGAATGGTTTAAAGGACATATGTGCCAGGCTAACACCCACCTTTGACCTGCTGATTGATGTAATGTTCCCTGCCTATCCTGAATGCCTGAAAGAGGACTATGCTCCCTTGTGTCTGGGCGATGTAACAGCCAAGCGATTAACTCACAGAAGAATCTAAGTTATTATCACATCAAAAAAGAGGTTACAGACCTGGAATTTGGGAGAACAATGACCAATACTTCCTTCTTCCCTCTAGGAGACCCACGATTGAAATTGAAAAAATCCCAGGCTACCTTACCACTACCAGAGACTGGGAGCCTGCTACATCACCCAGACACAAGGGAGCAAAGTCTGGTTCCAAGGTTACCGCATAGCATTGTTACACCAATCCATGATTGAGACTGAACTAAGCGGTTGTAATATACATCTGCGACATAGTTTTTAGGTAGGGCTGGAGTGCCCAGGGTTGCCGACAGAGCACCTAAACAATGGTGAACAGGTTGTTACTGAAATGTAAAAGTAATATAAATGTGTGCAATCTTGCATATATAAAGAAATGGAATACCTACCGGACCTAGACCAAAACCACTCTTCATTATTTTTCCCTAGGTGGATGTGGTGATCATCGCCATATCAAATTGGAAAACACGATATGATCCAGACGAAGCAAATCACCTGTTCCTGATGAAGATGGCACACTTTGGATAGTGATCGAAACCGGTCGACAACTGAATGGACGATATCCCCGAAACAAGATGGGATATGGGACACAACTAATGCCACTGTAGCGGAGAACAGACTTCTTCCACCCCCAATCGACTAATGAACCTTGCTAACAAAATTAGGATCCATTAGTGGTATATAGGAGTTAAATGTACACCTAAATATTGTTTTTAGATTGTCCTTCCGAGAAGGGCCTTGGGGCTTCCCATAACACAGCAACTGATCTACGTTATAGTGCCAACACACTTTGTGGAAGGTCATTAAAAGGAAACAGGGCTCCGATGCCCTGGAGAAAAAGTTCCTTCTAGAAATGTTGACATTAACTGAGTAGAGATTGTCTGGCCTTTTAACCGAGAAGTATATTTAGTGAACATTGTAGACATAGGGACAGCTCTCCTCGTATTTCCCATATACTGAAAAAGAAGAATTATGTTTATTAAGTTCCTTGCTGAAAGTGTTCTTGTGTGTGATAACAAGTTACCTTAGTTACCTTAATTAACACTTAAGGGTAAATGTTGTATTTCCAATCAGAATCTCCGATTGTTGTTAATTTCCAGCTACTGGTGAAACAGAAATGGAGGAGATTCTTCCCTACTTGGAAGATATGGATCCTAGAGAGCATCCTGAGCTGCAGACTTTACTTGTAGAAGGTGGACCCTCCAGGGAAGATCTCCGCAGAGGACAAAGGGAGTGTCCCTCTCTAGAAGGTCTGCATCAGAAGACAGCGTCCCAGCTGGAAGAGCAAGAGCCAGGGAAGCATATACTCTACTTGGGGGATGGACTCCTCTATAGTGAGCCTACTCCAGGAGACCTCAGGAAACTGGTAGTGACCCAAGAGATTAGACAAGGGTTTCTACAACTAGGATATTACAGCCCTATGGCTGGTCACTTGAGTTCCATGAAGACACAAGAGAGACTCTCCTTGTACTTGTAATGGCCCAAGATGGGTGCATATGTTGACAAACATTGTAGAAGACACCAAACTTGCCAGCTCTCTTGTAAAAGTGGTTCCAAGAATGTGGCACCTTTAGTGACCCTTCCAGTGGCGGGAGTTCCTTTTGAGAGGGTAGGATGGACATTGTTTGACCCCTAGACCCTCCAACTTCTTCAAGCAATCAATTCATATTGGTTGGAATAGACCCTCCTAATAGATAACTTGAAGCCATACCTATGATGACTGTTACAGGGCAGGCAGTGGCTGAGGTACTAGTTGGTATTTTTACCAGGGTAGGCTTTCCTAAGGAAGTAATCTCTGACATGGGGTTGAATTTAATGTCCCACTACATGCAGGCCATGTGGAAAAACTGCAGAGTTACTTACAAGTTCTCAACTGCCTACCACCCTCAAACAAATGGTTTGGTAGAGAGGTTTAACCATACAATGAGGAGCATGATAGGTGCCTTAGAGAACCCATGAGAAGAAAGTGGGACCTTCTACTGCCATGCCTTCTTTTTGCTTATAGAGAGGTGCCTCAAGCTGGAGATTTCCAGGCCCTTTGAGCTCCTCTATGGTCATACTGTCAGAGGCCCTTTGGCTCTGATCAAAGGATTGAAGAGTGTTCTCCCTTAAAGCCTGTCAATGTTACCGCGTACTAGGCCTAAGGAAGAGGATGGTGCAATTGATGACTGAAGCTTCTGAAAATATCAAGGCTGGTCAAGCCCTGGCCAAGCATTGGCATGACCAGAAAGCAAACATGGTGGAGTTCACTCCAGACCAGCTAGTTCTAGTTATGGATCCCACAAGATGAGTCCTGTAGGACAAAGGACAGGTCCCTTCAAAGTTGTATGCAAATGTGGAGGGGTCAATTATTTAGTGTACTTGGGCAACCCCAAGGAGGCCCGTAGGGACTTACACACTAATCGTCTAAAATCTTATATCTCCAGACCAGAACTAGGACCTTTCTTGTAGCCTCTGAACAAGAGGATGAGGAGGTGGGCGAGTCTCTCTCTGATCTCCTCAGGGGACACCCTTCAGATGTAGCTATAGAATGAGTAAAACTATCTTTTGATC
Organism: Ambystoma mexicanum; assembly: GCF_040938575.1. Classification (NCBI taxonomy): domain Eukaryota; kingdom Metazoa; phylum Chordata; class Amphibia; order Caudata; family Ambystomatidae; genus Ambystoma; species Ambystoma mexicanum. The sequence goes on from NC_090929.1 coordinate 282,757,466, forward strand.
TGGCACTGCAGCAACAAGAGGAGTTCAACGCTCTGTTAACCCAGTTTGCACCTCTGTTTTCTCTGACACCAGGCTTGACCCCTTGGAACCAGCATGATATCCTTACTGGCGACAGCCTCCCTGTCAAAATCAGGGGCTACAGAATGTCTGATCATGTAAGAACTCACATAACAGAGGGGATCAACCAGATGCTTGACCTTGGGGTTATTGAACCCTCTACAAGTCCATGGTCTTTTCCCGCTATACTAGTGCTAAAAGCAGTTACCATAGATTTAAGGTTCAGCGTGGACTATAGGGCTCTGAATGCAGTCACCAAGACTGATGCCCATCCTTTACCTAGGACAGATGAGATGGTGGACACACTTGCAGCTGCCAAGACCCTCAGTACATTTGACCTAAACTCAGGCTATTGGCAAATAGCTCTGACAGACCATGTCAAGGAGAAAACTCCATTCTGTACCCCTTGAGACTTGTAACAATTCAAGGTCATGCATTTTGGACTGAAGAATGCATGTGCCACATTCCAATGGATGGTGAACAATGTTCTGAATGGTTAGAATACTTCTGCTGGCATACCTGGATGACATTGCAATGTTCAGCCCCACTTGGGAAGATCATCATCACCTTAGATATGTGTTGCAGGCCATTGAACAGGCCCATCTGACCAAAGGCAAGCAAATGTTCAATTGGTCAGAGTAAGGTGGCCTACCTTACCTTGGGCATGAGGTAGGAGGAGGTGACATTAGGTCCTTGCCTAATAAAGTGCAAACTGTACAGGACTGGGCAACCCCCATTACTCAGACCCAAGTAAAAGCCTTTTTAGGTCTCACTGGGTATTACCATAAATTCAGAGAACTAATGGACCATAGCTTCTCCACTAAATGTCATCTCTTCATTCCATCTCACTTTCTTTGGAACTTTGTGTTAAGAGATTTGGTTACATGACTTGTTCATGTCTTTCATATATAAGTGAATACTCTATTGTGGATTTGAACCTATGCGGAATTGATGAGTTTTATTGTAAATCCAATAAACAGAAGTTAAAAAAAAAAAGCCAAGGCATGTGAAGGGCTGAAAGATACCCTCTGCAACCATCCAGTACTAAGAGCTCCAGATTACACCCAAACCTTTATTGTTCAAACAAATGCATCTACCACAGGAGTAGGGGCAGACTTGAGCCAGCTGGATGAGCAAGCCAGGGAACACCCTGTTTACTTTATCAGTAGGAAAATGAAGGACCATGAGACAAGGTGGTCAACCATATAAAGAGAATGTTAGGACATTGTGTGGTTTTTGAAGAAGTTGAGCCCCTACATGTATGGTTCTACTTTTCTTATTCAGACAGACCAACAACACCTGAGATGGCTAATGCAAATGAAGCGGGAAAATCCTAAACTGCTCAGATGGTACATCAGCCTCCAAAGGTTTAATTTCATCATTGAGCATAGGTCAGGATCCAATCATCAGAATGCTGACGGTCTCTCAAGGAAGTATGAACGACTGGAACAAGAGATTCATCCGGGAGCAGATTAAATCATCCTGTCCCTTAGTCTGAGGGGACGAGTGTTAGGGAGAATTTTCAGTTTCTGTGCTAATTGCCTTTAACCTGTGAGACCCCCAGCCCTTTTGCTGGACTCTGAACCTTTTTTTGATTTTAATCTCCTGAGTGAGTGGAAAGTTTTACCACTCGCTCATTATTTTTCTCAGACAAGGACTTTATTTTTACAGTTATGGAGCCTGGTAAACTCAATATGTTTAATACAGGCATCTGCTTTTTGCTTTGTCACACCCAGCAACCTATGTTCATTGTCACTGAAAAGTCCCTTGGACTTCTCTTTATGTTTAAATACATTTTCTTGTGAGAACTGCAGTTCCCAAGAATAGTAAGATAAAAGCTATCTTACTTACCTTTTCTTTTGTGGGTCCAGCACATGCTAACTTATGTTGGCTGATGGGCTGTTACATTGTAACTCCTTCACCCACTCCTCATGTAACTTTGTTACATTGACTAACTTAACACTGTGTGCAGGTTAATAGCAGGCTGATTTCTCAGCTGCAGTACAACACCCATGAGTGACAATTTTCTCAGAATGGCCCATATTCTTTTTCACCATTTTTCATTCATCAGTCCCTCAAGGGCTTTCCTTCTATCATTTGAGTATGTTTGAGTCCTTTATTTTCTGCTTCAGAACTATCTGACCTTTAGCCCATGAGCCGAAACACACAGATAACATAGGAAGGATTGTTTCCCTGCTAAGAACACAATATCCTTATCAAGCCAGAGCTCCATGTTCCTCATAACAGAAAGCTGTCTCTGCTGCCTTTGCTAAAATAACTGTTTAGGCTGAATGAAGACTTGTCATAACATGTCATAATTGTCAGTCACTGAACCCTAGCCTGTATGACATGTATGAGGGCAGGTCGAATTACCTTAACAAAGGATATGTCTAATGTATATGTATTGCTGCTTGAGCACTGCTCGCACTCTCTCGCATCTCACGGTGAGTCGGAACACAAGTCGTGAGCTGTTGAGACCCAGTCGGACAACTGAGAATACTTTGAAATAAACCAGACTTGTTTGGAAAAGGAACCTCACATCTGACTTGTCATTTTAGTATATGGTTATTGTGCCTTAGTTTCAATATGCAGGCTTTATGGCCTAGCACCATCTCTGATACTCTAGATGTGCTTGCCCCTGTCATGAGGATCCGCTTGAAGCCCAAAGCCAAGCGCAACTCTTGGTATGACTCCAACTTAGCTACCCTTAAACGCAAGTGTAGGGTGGCTGAGAGGAAATAGAGAAATACATCCTCTGACAAAATGGCCCGCTGCCTGCTCCAAAGACAATACCGGCTCCTGGTCTGAACTAAGAAGAGAGCTCACATACAAGCCTACATCACTGTGGCATCTAACAACTCAGCTGAACTCTTTCACATCTGCAAGGAGCTGGACGCCCCTGCTACAGTCTCTCCTGTCGCCTCCCAATGCCTTTACCTCTAATTTCATCTAAAAATATGAGGACATCCTGTCATCCCTCTTGTCCTCGCCTCCTCTTTCCCCTTCTATATCTGATAACTCTGGCCCTCCTGCAGCCACCCACCCCTCCCTCCCTCCCTCCCTCTTCCTTTACTCTGTTCACCCCTGATGAGGTTTCGAGACAAGTCTTATCTATGAAAAGTCTCGTCAAAACAGTTTCTTCCTTTTTCATCTAAATCCATCAAGGAACACATTGACACCCTTGCTCCTGCTCTGGCCGACTTCTGCAACCTCTTCTTTGACTCTGGAGCCGTCCCCTCTGAAGCACTCTTGTGCACCCTCTTCTCAAGAAACCCACAGCCGACCACTCTTGCCCAGCTAACTATCGCCCAATCTCCATCACTCCTTTCCTGGGCGAACTCCTGTAAAAGCTGGCCATTTCCCAGCTTAATCTTCACACCAATTCTGTTAGTTGTCTTCATGACCATTAGTCTGGCTTTAGAGCTGCCAAAAGCACTGAAAGTGCTCTCCTTTACATCCGTTAATACCTGCTCTCGAACGTTGACTCCAACATCCCTTCTGTCCTCATCCTACTCGATCTCTCTTTTGCGTTCGACACAGTCAATCATGCCATCCTGCTCAACTGTCTCTGTGATAACGTGGGTATCACCGATCAGGCCATGGCCCCCCCTTCTTCTCTGATTGACCCACCCAGTGTCGAACGGGAAATTATATTGTGCCTTCTATACTATATTAATGTATGTGTATTGGCCTACGCCAAGCTGCTTATAAGCCACTTGTGAGGAAATCCGTGATGCAAGGTCTTGGGAATGGGATGGTGCATCAGCCTTCCCATGTGCTACACCTGGTCTATGTTTGATCTGAAAATCGATGCAGCAAAAAACAGGTGTCACTGTACCTGTCGGCTATTGAGACATTTGAGAGAGGCCAGGTCTTGCAGGTTGCGATGATCTGTAAACACAGTGGTCTGGTGTTTAGCTCCTAAAGATGGTGTCTCCAAACTTGGAAAGCATCCTTTACCACCACGAGCTCCTTCTCTGTGACAGTGTAATGTGATTCTGTGGAAGTAGATTTGCGGGAATGAAATGCCACGGGATGTAAACGACCAGAGGATGGACAAGCCTGAGACAGCACAGCCCCCAAAGCAAACGAGGAGGCATCTGCCTCCACCGTGAATGGCAGTTGCGGGTCAGGATGTTGAAGGACCGGGGCTGTGGTAAAGGCGGATTTAAGTCTTCCAGAAGAACCTCTACCTAGAATGGCCCTTAAAAGATCTAAAAATCTCAAAGATCTCCTCACACATGCTGGAAACAAACGCAAAGACTCGAGATCGACTCTGTGGAACATGCGGGAGATCCGCGGACACCATCCTTGCGGAAGTTGCTCAGTCTGTAGCCAAACTAAAAAACTACGTTCCTTTCTGATAGATGGAAAAGAATGGGAAATCCGTCACTTCTCCAACTGCAAGACATTGAATGTTATTTATCTCATTGAATGCCCCTGCCACTTAAGATACATAGGGCACACATCGAGGCAAGTGAACAAGAGAATAGGGGAACATAAGTCTAGAATAAGATGCAAGACTCACAATGCACCCCTCGTTTCACACTTTCTCGAATTTCAACACAATTGTGATTTGTTTAAATGGTGGGTGGTGGACAAAGTGATGGACTGTTCTAATACCACCAATGCACTCAATTTCAAAGAATTGTAGTGGATCTTCAAGCTACAGACCATAGCTGAGGCCTCAATGAACTCGCACCAGTTGAGTATTTGTAATCTGCCACATGATTTACTATTTCATGCTACATTTTACGTATTACGCAATGTTCTGTCGCTCACAATTTGCCCCTCCTGGATTGGCTAGCTCAAACATCCATCCAACACTGTTTGTCAGGATGCGTAGCCCAGGAGCATTCACAACATCCACTGCCATACGGCAGTCGACGTGTCCTTTCCGCGTCCCCGTCTCCCTGGAGACCAGTAATACACGCCAATATGCATGCGCGACAGAGACACGCAATCCAGGCGCATGCGCACCCTTATTTGCTCGCACAGCTCCTTTCCCGCTGTACGCGAGCATTGCACCTCTGCGAATGTGCCACACGCCAACAGATCCCAGACTTTAGGTGAGTTTTAGCCCACTTTGGACAACCCCTCCCATCGAGGGCTCCACCTCGTTGCCCCTTCCCTGTACTGACAGGAGGGCTCGCCTTCTCTATTTTTGTCTCCCTCTGCCCAGCAGCTTCGATCACCTGCCCATCCATTCTCTGCAGACAGGAACTTATCTCCTGCCTCCAGGACTCCTTCCACACCGAGGGACCCATGTAGCACCTCGCCCATCAGTGCACAATTCTTCAGGTACCCTTCTCCCTTTGGTTCCTTTATTCTAGTACAGCCAGTCACAGGCTACCTAGCCACATGGATCTTACACCATTCCATGTGTGTTCTTTTCCAGATCACTTCATAGTGTGCACCCAGCGTCCCGCAGCCAGCGGGCCACCAACCCTCCACCATGAGCAAAGTGACCACCAGTTCATACACCTAAATACCTCTGATTGCAAGGTCAGTGCCTGGGTCTGGAGGGCTTTTCTTAGATTGTAGCCTCTCACAGGCATTTTTAAAATTCGCATACATGGTCCAAGTTCTGGAACATTCAACAATATTTTATATATTGTTTTTTAACCATAGGGAGACCTGCTTTTCCTGGCCCCAGAAGAAGGCTGCCACCCTCTCACAGCCAAAATGTCCCGTGTCATTATGTCTTGAACCTACAACATTGAGACCAATGACCCACATCATCTTTACCACCTTAAGTGTTGACGTCGCCTCTTAGCAGACCCTATTTTTAGGTTTCTTGAAGCAAAACATTGTATTATACAAAGTATTGGTTGCAAAAGTGTTGACAAATATGAAGCAATATCTTGTAATACAACACACAGACAACACAATAGAGTAATAGTATAGCAGTGTGGAGTTAACACACTATACTTATCTTATGAATGTGTTTGTTTTTTGATATGTTGGCAGAGTGCCTAAAAGTTACTTTAGATTTCTGTACCACTTCAAGTATAACAGGTTGCAATCAGTAACCTGTGTATCAAACATTTGTGTCCTCGCTCTACAAAACTTAGCAAACTGGTGACTATGTTTACTGTTTATTGTTTGTATGTAAGTCTTTCAGCCAGCAAAATTGAACTATCCATGCTGAAATATGCGGCCTAAATAAACAAAGGTCTCAACAACTGGTTTTTCCAGTTTTTTCCCCAGAATTCGGATTTGTACGTTTTTCCTCCTAGGATACATACTTATGTAGATGTATTGAATATGGAGATGTGTTAGAATTGTTCCTACAGCAAATCACTGTAATGTAAAAGTTTGAGGTCAGGACTACCCCCCTGTGCTAAATATCATTCCAGCCTTAACGTCCTGCCCGACCACAGGCTATCCCTTAGGTTACAAAGGTTGTTGATATAGCGCAACTATAATAGGGATTCCAACTTGGATTCACCCATATACTAATGGGAAAAGTTCTTCTTTCTTACCCATGAGACACTTGTTTAACTTAGCTACACTCCTGGGGACTCCACCCTCCCCCCTTCCCAGACCATCCTTGCATCATCCCTCACAATCATGGAACACACACTCAGCTTCTCGGAGGAGCAAATTAATGATATGATTCAGGGCCCCACACTCTTTAACATGGAAGGGGCCCAAGCCCATCTAGACTCAACCGCTACTGGTGAGGACCTTCTCAATTTTAAAAAACGCTGCTTCAGGACAGAAGTCCATGGTCATTTTTTACGGGAATACCTGCGAGCAAATATGGTAACCCTAGGTCTTCTAATTTGCAATGAGCCAGCGCTCATCTTAGATGACAGGGTATACATGGAGGACTTTAGTAAAATCGCCACTAAATGTAGCAGAGACCTAATGGCACTTACCATCACAACAGCCAAAAGGATACACACAAAAATGATGGGAAATTTGAAGAATGAGGAAACTAAGTTCCTCAACGATGGTACCATCACCAACGCAAGGGAAAAACCTAAAGAAATCAATGCAACACTTGAAACCTTCTCAGCCCTTACACTGGAAAGAAAACACAAGAAACTCGCTAAGGACATTAAAAATTTCAAACTGGAAAATGTATAGCCCTATCTCGCATTAGACTACAAAGATGTCAAGGAAAAGGAAAGAACTGCTAGACAAGGAGGCATTAACAGGAACCGCCGCAAAGGCGTTTCATTCTCAGGCTCAGATAATTCCAGCTCAGGATCTTAGTCAGGAGACCAATGCAACCCCAGAGGCACTAACCCGAATTATGGCCAATTCCAACCACCACCCATGATGCCTTTTTTAGGGCAAAGGGGCCCCAGAGGCGGGTTCTGGGGGGCCCCCCCTCAACCTCAAATGCCGTTTTTCAACTACCCCCAATGGGGACACAACCAGGCAGGAGACGCAGGGGCAACCAAAGACGCCAGACCTGATCCCGATATTCAATCTCTTTAACATACCCCTCTCCAAAGATGAAATCTCCCTTCTAGCAAAAGCCCTCTCGTATGTACCCACAAACACAACGGATTGGTTCAAATTGTATGGAGAACTCTTGACTTTTCTCCGTACTATTAGAAGAAAAATTTTCTTTAAAGGACAAAGACGGCCCTTTGGAATTAGAGGACACTGGACTGAGACCAATAAGTGATTTCTATCCAAGGGACAGTGATATCCCCCACCACATTGCTTGCATTTGAAAAATGCCTCAGACAAGAAATGAACAAACTTAAGTCTACTAAGAACCATCAGAAAAACAACCTTACGGTCGGGGAACAAAAAGCACTCAAAACCTTGTCCAATAATTCAGACATTGTGATCAAAATGGTGGACAAAGGAGGGGGTATTGTTATACAAAGCAAAGAATACACGACGATGGTCATGGCACTACTGAACGAAGATAACTATAAAAAACTCAAAAAAGACCCCACCAATCAGTTGAAACTTAAAATACAAGAAATGACAAAATTTGCAGCCGAAAGAAATTGGATTTTAGACAAAGAAGAGGCTTTCCTGAACACAACCAAAGGAAGGATACCAGCGTTTTACGCCTTAACCCAACCTCCCCTCCAGGCAGACCCATTGTCTCAGGATGCGGCTCTATACTTGAACCTCTGTGAAAATGTATTGACTTTTTCCTTAAACCACTATGCCAGAATATACCGAAATACCTTAAGGATACAATGACAACCATCACCATTTTTGAAAACCAACCTTTTGATCCTATCACTGAAGAAATAGTCACTATGGACATCAAGAGCTTGTACACAAGCATCCCCCAGGAACAAGCAGTTGAATGTTTAAAACAACATCTAGCCCTTCACATGACACAGAGGAGAGTTCTGGCTAATTTCATCTCTGAACTCCTGGATTTTGCATTAACCAACAATTACTTTTCATTCAATGACATCTTCTATCAGCAGACCTGTGGAACTGCCATGGGTGCAGCATTTGCGCCGAGTCTAGCCATCATCTTCATGGCAGAGTACGAGAATACCTTCATACTCAACGATACCAATCCATTCCATAACATCCGCCTTTGGCATAGATACATCGATGATGTTATTTTCATATGGCATGGCCACAAGCAAGAACTGGACAACTTTCTTAATTGGACCAACAACTTAACACAAGAAACTCAATTTACTATGAGCCATAATAACGAGAAAATGAATTTCCTTGACCTCAATATACTGGCCTCGTATGGTAAGCTCACATGCTCCATTTTCAAAAAAGACACAGACCACAATACCACATTGCACTATAGGAGCAATCACCCCAAAAGCCTCCAGGACAACTTGCCCTATGGACAATTTTTGAGAATCAGACGCAATTGCACCGACACCAAGGACTTCAAAACACATGCATCAGAACGTCAACTCAAACTTGAAAACAGAGGGTACCCTAAAGAACTTCTCAAGGATACCAAGAAAAGAGCACTCTACACACCCAGAGAAGCATTATTGGTTCCCAAGAACCGAAACTGTGACTCCGAAGACCCCATGGCATGTGTAACTACCTTCAATGCCAATAGGTCCAAACTTAAAAGGCATCAACAAAATACTCTGGCCTATTGTTCAGCTGAGTCTTCCAGAAGAACCTCTACCTAGAATGGCCCTTAAAAGATCTAAAAATCAATCTCAAAGATATCATCACACATGCTAGAAACAAACGCAAAGACTCGAGATCAACTCTGTGGAACATGTGGGAGATCCGCGGACACCATCCCTGCGGAAGTTGCTCAGTCTGTAGCCAAACTAAAAAACTACGTTCCTTTCTGATAGATGGAAAAGAATGGGAAATCCGTCACTTCTCCAACTGCAAGACATCTACTGTTATTTATCTCATTGAATGTCCCTGCCACTTAAGATACATAGAGCAAACATCGAGGCAAGTGAACAAGAGAATAACATAAGTCTAGAATAAGATGCAAGACTCACAATGCACCCCTCGTTTCACACTTTCCCGAATTTCATCACAATTGTGATTCGTTTAAATGGTGGGTGGTGGACAAAGTGATGGACTGTTCTAATACCACCAATGCACTCAATTTCAAAGAATCGTGGTGGATCTTCAAGCTACAGACCATAGCTCAGGGACTCAATGAACTCACACCAGTTGAGTATTTGTAATCTGCCACATGATTTATATTTCATGCTACATTTTACGTAATTACGCGATGTTCTGTCGCTCACAATTTGTCCCTCCTGGATTGGCTAGCTCAGACATCCATCCAACACTGTGTCAGGATGCGTAGCCCAGGAGCATTCACAACATCCACTGCCATATGGCAGTCGAAGCGTCCTTTCCACGTCCCCGTCTCCCTGGAGACCGGTTATCCATGCCAATACGCATGCGCGACAGAGAGAAACGCAATCCAGGCGCATGCGCACCCTTATTTGCTCGCACAGCTCCTTTCCCGCTGTACGCGAGCATTGCACCTCTACGAATCTGCCGCACGCCAACAGATCCCAGACTCTAGGTGAGTTTTAGCCCACTTTGGACAACCCCTCCTATCGAGGGCTCCACCTCGTAGCCCCTTCCCTTTACTGACAGGAGGGCTCGCCTTCTCTATTTTTGTCTCCCTCCACCCAGCAGCTTCGATCGTCTGGCCGTCCATTCTCCGCAGACAGGAACTTAATCTCCTGCCTCCAGGACACCTTCCACACTGAGGGACATATGTAGCACCTCGCCCATCAGTGCACAATCCTTCAGGTACCCTTCTCCCTTTGGTTCCTTTATTCTAGTACAGCCAGTCACAGGCTACCCAGCCACATGGATCTTACACCATTCCATGTGTGTTCTTTTCCAGATCACTTCATAGTGTGCACCCAGTGTCCTGCAGCCAGCGGGCCACCAACCCTCCACCATGAGTTAAGTGACCACCAGCTCATACACCTAAATACCTCTGATTGCAAGGTCAGTGCCTGGGTCCGGAGGGCTTTTCTTAGATTGTAGCCTCTCACGGGCATTTTTAACATTTGCATACATGGTCCAAGTTCTGGAACATTCAACAATATTTTATATATTGTTTTTTAACCATAGGGAGACCTGCTTTTCCTGGCCCCAGAAGAAGGCTGCCACCCTCTCACAGCCAAAACGTCCCACGTCATCGTGCCTTGAACCTACAACATTGAGACCAATGACCCACATCATCTTTACCACCTTAAGTGTTGACGTCGCCTCTTAGCAGACCCTATTTCTAGGTTTCTTGAAGCAAAACATTGTATTATACAAAGTATTGGTTGCAAAAGTGTTGACAAATATGAAGCAATATCTTGTAATACAACACACAGATAACACAATAGAGTAATAGTGTAGCAGTGTGGAGTTAACACACTATACTTCTCTTATGAATGTGTTTGTTTTTTGATATGTTGGCAGAGTGCCTAAAAGTTACTTTAGATTTCTGTACAACTTCAAGTATAACAGGTTGCAATCAGTAACATGTGTGTCAACAATTTGTGTCCTCGCTCTACAAAATTTAGCAAGCTGGTGACTATGTTTACTGTTTATTGTTTGTATGTAAGTCTTTCATGCAGCAAAATTGAACTATCCATGCTGAAATATGTGGCCTAAATAAACAAAGGTCTCAACAACTGGTTTTTCCAGTTTTTTTTCCAGAATTCGGATTTGTACGTTTTTCTTCCTAGGATGCATACTTATGTAGATGTATTGAATATGGAGATGTGTTAGAATTGTTCCTACAGCAAATCACTGTAATGTAAAAGTTTGAGGTCAGGACTACCCCCCTGTACTAAAAATTTAAGATAAGTGTAAGCCGCCATTTTAGGTTCTCAATCCTAAAGTCACTGTGTATTCTAAAATGGTGGACAAGGTCATTCCGAATGCAACATGGCCGTCTTGACCTCTGTGTATAAACTAATGTATAACTTGCCTGCAGGCTACATGTTGGGGTCATGAACTGAGACCTTGTCCTTCGCTGACCTGTGTTTAAAGGATTACTTATGCCAATGAAGTTAATCTGCAAGCATATGTTAAGAACAATGTATCCAAATACTGAACTGAGAACACTTGTTTAAACTACATTGTATAGATGTTTGAGAAGGTCTTTATAAGAAATCCTAAAGTACACTGTTACCATTAAGGCTTGTTGGCGAATGTATTAAAGGCAAACCCTAAGTGCACAGATGTGTGAATTCGGTACGAACCCTAGATCCATAATACATTAACTAAATATTAACTGGGAAATGGGTTGAACATCATGTTTTCGAAGGTATATAAAGTGCGACTAATCTAATGTACAGTCGCACTTAGCGAGCATACCGAACCACGCTGGAGTTTGCTGTGTTGTACTGAGGCCTGATAGCTATCCGTTGCTTTGTCCTTTGAAATTGTTTAGTATAAAATAAAGATCTTTCTATGTTCCTTTGTAACCCGTGTTTGGTGTATTTCCTTTTTGGGATACTCAGCCTAGATATTTTCTCTTTGTTTTCGCAGTTGGTGCCCGAATAGGGACCCTCAAGATTGATGCCGGATTGTCGAAGGTTGACACACGCTATTGGACCAGGATCGGACGGTGTGACAAAATAAAGGGGCCCCTTTTTTAAAGAGATGCGACACCTCAGCAGCACTGCACAACCCGATCCCTGGACGATTAGCTTGTGGTCCGAGACGGCATCTTGACGAGGGTCCACTTATCGAGGCGAGCAGATTTGCTGAAATCACCAAACACGAGGCAAGATTAGTTAGGTAAGAATCTTTGTAATCCGATCGGACCTCCTTAGGATTGATCAGGTGAGTCGTGACCTGATTCTTAATTATCCTGATAATTTGTTTTGGCGCATTGTATCTGCAAATACAATTGTCCAGGTAACACTAATATTTTGATATGCCTGGGAAATTGTCTACCTGCTTCAGGGCGTTATTCCACAGCGATATACAATTTTTGGAATCTAGCTGTCCGGCACCACGGCTTGTACTATGTACTGTAAGCATGGCAGTGGTAGTATAGTGTTTAATGATATTTGGCACAGACATACCAGACATGCCTCTGAACTTCAGTGGCCAATCAATGGTAGTTTTGAAATCCCTCGTATTGGGTATTTAGAGTCAATTTTGTTAAAGAAAAAGGCTAGACCTGCAGCATTTGATGTTTTGCAGAATTGGAAAAAAGAAGCGTTACAGCAGCTCAAGAGTAGAGAAAAACATGTGCGCCGTCATAAAACGAACACCGAAAAAGCGTTGTTATATGACCAAGATAAACAATCTGAGTCGGTTAGAAATATAGATAGGGCTTTCTCACTTGGCATTCAGAAAATCTATCCTTCTAAAGACCTTCATGTTTCCAATGAATTTATTGACAAATTGTTAAATGAACGAAGGCCTGGTGCCACTGCGCCACCTCCTTATGTTCCTCTTCCTGCTGCTTTGCCTCTTCCTGCTGCTGTTCCTGTTGTTCCTGCTCCTCCTAATGTTCCTTTTCCTCCAGTCATTGTTCCTCCACCTGCTCCTCCGCCTCTTCCTATTGCACCAGTAATAGTTCCTCCATTGAATTTACCTGCTCCCCCTCTCCAAAGTGGTCCTGTGCCGCTTGTAGTTGATCAGGGTGCGGGATCAAAGGTTGTCACTCGCAATACTGTACCTCCAGAGAAGAAACGTGATTTGATTTCATGGACTAAGCATTGCATGGAGAGAGATGATAGAGCTAATGTTTTTGCCACACTTTCTAATATGGATAATTTTCCTGAGAAAAATGATTTTATTGAAGGTTTAGGGATTCATTTATGTGTAATGTGGGGCAAAGTTAAATAATACAGATCTCACACAAGGGTTTAGAGATCTGAACACTTTAGCGTTTTCAAGACACACTGTGGAGAAAGTGCACAAGCATGTTGAGAGGATATTTGAGTATAGAAAGGAGTTGGAAAGGTTATAGAATGAGGTTGACGATGAGGATAGTATGTATGTACAGAAACAGTTCCTTCCATGCTGTAAATCGATATCTGAGGAAGTACGAATTTGTATGAAAGACGCAATTAGATGGATCTCAGATATGTCGACAACTCCAGTTGAGGTTTATGACACATATAGCCAGTATACGTCAGAAGTGCAGAGGAAAGTGATACAGGTAATGGTAGAGTACCTGCAGGATGAATGTGTAAAGAGAAAGATTTGTTATTGTCCCACATAATTATTGAGTATTTATAAGAGAGCTTTTTCACTTGACACTTCTTCGGCTGCTTTAGCGCTCAACTTGGCTCTGTTGCTTGTTAAGCGTTCGGAGTTGCCTACTTCTCAGTTGCCTATGAGAGAGGTTCCTCCGACATTTGTCCCGAAGGTTGAGATTGCGGCCGATGCTGCAGCGGATACGGTTGCCGTGAACATTCCTGCACATTATGTCTCGCAGTTTGTTCACGTCCCGTTCTCAAGACAGGAAGTGAATACCATTAGACAATCTATTCCTGACATTAGGAAAAATACGACAGGATTCTATAAAGAAATAGAGTGTCTTGCAGTCCTCAGTATTCACCTTGGGTGATATTGATCTGTTATTTCCTGTACTCCTGCCCGTAGATTTGTGGAAACAGGTTAGGACTATAGACGATGTACCAGGGTTGGGAGATACATGGGCTAACATTAGACTCGATGGAGAAAGGCCAGCTGTTGAAAGACCGCCTCAGGTGACATTAACTTTACCTGATAGAATCATTATGAAATTGAAAACTATAATTCCCGAAAAGATAATTATTTGGGACAAGCTTACAGCCTGTGTCCAAGGGAGGTCTGAGGGTGCTACCGAGTTCTTTAATCAGTTCGAACAGGTATTCTCAGATTTCAGTGGACAGGACATAGGCACAGAGTCTGGGAAAAGATTATTCGTGGACAAATTTGTGCGTGGATTTCTGCCTGACATCCAGTCACAAATTATGTCTTCTGAGAGCGCTTGGCAGGCGAAGTCCCAATCAGAAGTACTGCACATGAATCAGTACTATGAGAATCGTGTCAATATTAAAAAGGAAAGAGTCGAGAAGAGAAAAGGTGATTTGAAGACTAAAGTATTATTACAGCAAATTGTTAGAGCCCCTAGAGGGGGCAGTTCTCAGATTAGAGGTCAGTATGTTCCAAAAGGGAATGTGCCCTTGGGTCCTGTGAACATTAACCAGTGTGCCTATTGTCGGCAAGAGGGTAATTGGCGTGCACAATGCCCCATCCATCTACAAAGTCGAATAACACATTTGGAAATATGGGTAGACGATCCAGAGGTCGCCCGGGTGTAGGGGGCCCTGGTAGAAGTCAGTTTGCACAGGATCCTCAGCAACCTTTTTCACAGCATAATCTGACTCCGAGTGTGGATACTAGAAACATATTTGATCATCCTTCTGCTGCATATCTCTCTGAAGAACTTCCTTTTGATGACATTCTGTTTCGTTAGGATTGCCCGAAGCATGGTTTGGAACGGGCGCCTATTCCTGTTAATCAGAAAGGTCCCTACATTGAGATGATAGTGGGAAATAGGAAACATCTATTCTTGATAGATACAGGGGCACAGAAGTGTTCCATTGACCATTCTTGGGTTCCAAACATTCCACTGTCCGGGCAAACCAATGTGTCTGTAGGGTTTTCTGGCACACCAGTTGTCTGCCCAGTTTCTTCGTTGGTACCCATTTCTTTGGGTCCCTTCATGGACCACTGTCCATTCCTTTTGACTTCGAATTGTGGAGAGAATTTGCTGGGTTGAATCTGTTGAAAGAATTAAATGTGGTAATTCATTGTTCTTCTGATGGAGTGCGTTTGACGATTTCACCACAGCAACTTTCTGTCTCTCAATTCTTAACTAGACCTTTGCCGCCAGAATTCAGTGATGTACCAGAGTGTTTATGGGCAATTGACGACAATGACATTGGTGTTTTACAGATTGAGCCTGTTAAAATAGTCTTGAAACATGGAATAAAGCTGCCACGTATTCCACAATATAAGATTTCAGTTGGCGGCGAGCATGCTTTGAAATGCATTGTTTCCGATATTGTGCATCGAGGGGTGATTGAGGAAATTGCAGGTAGTGTGTGCAATAGTCCAATTTTGCCCGTGTACAAAAAAGGTGATAATGCAATTCCATTTCGTTTCATAATTGATTTGCGTGCCATTAATAAGGTTGTCGCTCTGCAATTTGTAATTGTGCCTGATGTGACGACAATATTAACTATGATTCCGGCTACATCTACTTACTTTAGTGTTGTGGATCTTAAGAATGCTCTCTTTAGTATTCCTATACACAAGGACAGTAGATACTTGCTCGCGTTCACCTTAGAGGGACGCTCGTTCACCTTTACCCGTGTACCTCAAAGTTACATGGAAAGTCCTAGCATCTACAGTAGGGCTTTGAAAGAACAGCTCGATACTCTTGAATTGCCCTCTACCTGTACACTGCTTCAATATGTTGATGACCTGCTTTTAGCTGCCGACTCTGAGAGCGCTTGTAAGGAGGGCACTGCGTTACTGCTTATTCATCTGGCTAAGCATGGTCACAAAGCTTTGCTTAAAAAGTTTCAATATTGTTGTCAGGCGGTCGCCTATTTAGGCTATCTCCTATCAAAGGAGGGAAGACGATTGGCACCTGAACGTATAAAACACATTTCTGGCATGTCTGTCCCAAATGCACAGAAGGAAGTTAGAGCCTTGATAGGTGTGGCTTCTTACTGTAGGTTGTGGATCCCTAACTTCTCACTAGTGATTAAGCCGATGTTGGCTTTGACGAAGGGCATTTCTTTCGCCATTGCCGTGGAACACGGAACTTTTACCTTTCCCGCAAGGTATTGCTTGCAGTGACGAAGAGTCACATGACCGTCTGTATACTACCGAACAAGAGACAAAGGGTAGATTTGATCTAAAAGACACTCCTTTGAACAGTCCACAAGGAGAGCTGTTTTGTGATGGCTCCTGCTTCAAACTCCCAGATTGTACATCCACAGCTGCTTATGCAATCACTACATTGAGCATGGTCGTGGAAACCAAGAGAATCACGCATAACTCTGCGCAGGCCGCAGAGATTATAGCATTGACCCGACCTTGTGAACTTTCCAAAGGGTTTACAGTAAACATATATACTGATAGTCAGTATAACTCTGAGTGGATGTTTTGGGCCACCTTCTGTCCCCTTTGAGGTCATCCACTTTGATTTTATTGAAATGGAACGGTGTAATAATTTGAAATATGTATTAGTTGTCATCTGTGCTTTTAGAAAATGGGTTGAGGCTTTCCCAGTCAAAGACGCTACAGCCATGACTACTGCAAAAACTATGTTAAAGGAATATTTTCCTAGGTTCGGTCTACCAAGAGTGATCTGGTCGGACAATGGTCCACATTTTGTCGCTGCTGTAATCCTACAGATATTACAGATCGACAAACGGTTCCATTCGGCCAGACACGCTCAAAGTGCCGGACTAGTAGAAAGACACAACGGTATCATCAAGAACAAGCTCGCTAAAACGGGTGCCGGTACCAAACTAAAATGGACGGACGCCTTACCGATCGTGTTGCTAGCCATGCATACAACCCCTCAAACTAAGACTGGGCTCTCTCCATTTGAGGTGGTCATGGGGAGACCTGCCAATATCTGGAACCTTCCGAAATGTCGATCTTTAAAGAATGTTGAAAATGTACTTCTTTCAGATTACTGTAGCCAGTTGACTAAAACCCTGTATTTGATTTATCACCAGGTACGAGAGGCTTTACCTGTACGATACGAGGGCCCAGGTCATAGCATCCAGCCTGGAGATTGGGTATTAACCAAGGCCTTTGAGCGTTCTTCTTGCCTTGCACCTCGGTGGCGGGGCCCTTTCCAGGACCTGCTGGTCACACAGACTGCGGTGCGTGTCGCAAGCAGGAAACAATGGATCCACGTGACGCATGTCAAGAGACTTCCTCACCCAGTGCCATACGATACAGAAGAAACATAACCCCTCATTAACGCTGCAATCAACGATCCCAAAGCAGTAAACAGCGTTGAGAGTGCATCAGAGATTCTCTCTGAGCCAGTGAGGCCTGAGGAATAAGCCATCTTGTCTCCACACTCTCCAAGAGTTTCGCTTCAGGAAACTGTCGTTCCGGATCTTCGATCTTCACTTGCTCTTGATACGCCGCTTCTGACGGGAAGTGACAACGCATTGTTCTCGGATCAATCAGTACCGGGGACAACAAGGTACAATTTGCGTCCAAGAAAATAGACTTACGGCACGGTTTAGCTGTGCATTCGAAGAAGAAAGGAAAAATCATCCAGGGCTTGCTTTTTGCCCAAATAATTGTTTGAAAAAGGGGATTCTGTTGGCTAGGGTTGTGGATGGACTAAGAAGTCCCTCGGCCTGTAGGTCGCCAGCAAAACAAACATTGGGGATTCTGTTTGAAGACTGCAATGCCTGCAACCGCTACCGCTCGTACTGGACTGATAAATGATCATGTGACCAGCCGGGAAAATGGACAAATCATTTGGGCTCGAAAACGTATTGCTGTCTTTTTATAATGATAATTGGTTTTATAATAGTCACTGTCTAGTACATCCATTGGAGACCTTGTTACCAACTGAAAATGTACCCACTGTTTCCACTCCCTTCGTGCATTTGCATACTCTGTCTCCTAGGGACTCCCAGCATAGACAAAGATATTACAACAATACATTGTTACTTATCATGAATGCTACTCATGCCATTTTTAATAGGTCCAACTGTTGGGTCTGTTCGCACTTACCGCAACATGGGGATATGGGGCTAGGTTGGTACATTCATCCTTTACCTTTGACAACTGCTTGTTATGCTTCTCTTAGAGCACTGTTCTTTGGCTGTTGGAACAATAGCATCTCGGGGAATTTTGATGGCATCAATTTGAATAGTTTTGATTAACGTGTTTTGACTCCCCTGGGATGCTCGCTGTTCGCATGTAGGAGTAAGCTTAACGTTGGTTCTATTAGGCCTTCTGATAGACTGTCTCGTCCCTTTCAATCTTTGATTTCCTTCAAGATGGGCAATAAGGATGCCATGCCTCCATCGTACACTGTTAACCATAGCCCCGATTCAGTTTCTTTCTGCATACAGAGGAATGGTACTCAGTCAATGGGAAATTTTAAAGCTTGTGCCAACGTTAGCAAATTTGACTGGGGAAGACAGACTTTTGTATGTAGGCAAACCTGTCTACTTTGTTTGCGGTAATGTAGCATTTCCATGGTTACCTAGGGATTGGCAGGGAACTTGCTATTTAGGGATCCTGTTACCCGGGGTATTCATAGCTAGTACTATCAAGGTTTCAAAGGCTCGTCCACGGCGGGACGAGAATGGTGACACTCCAGCACAGGTTCTGGGAGATGTAGTGAAATCATTTGTGCCATTTTGGGGACAGATGGCAAATTCTGAGGACATCAGAAGACTAGCGAGAGTACTGGAGAGAATTATCAACCGGACCACAGACAAACACTATAATATGACATTAGAACAGAATGCAATAAGATTAGTAGCACTTCAGAACCGGATGGCATTAGATGTCATTCTGGCTGAACATGTGGAGTGTGTAAATTAGTGGGGTTCGCTTGCTGTGTTTTCGTGACAGATTCCTCCCCAACTATCTTCAAGGCAATACAGAATCTGCATGTTCTTAGTTCAGAAGTGCATGTTCCCTAGGGAAACTGGGATCTTAGCGCTTGGTTCTGGGACTTCTTGCGATCTTGCAGTTAGAAGGTGCTTTCGGTCTTGCTGATCATTTTGGCAATTCTATTGTTTCTTTGCTGCTGTATCCAGTGTTTACCTAGTATATGTTCGATGCTAGGGGGATGTTGAGCACAGGCGATAGGTACAATAGGACATAAGGTGTATGTCCAGATAAGAACTGTGTGTTAAAAGAAATTTTAGTAACTGATCTAATGGCAATAGATATTTCTAACAGGGATTCAGGGTGCATGGAGTTGTTCGTAAAGTGACCAGTAGTTAGCACTTGGCATAGGCCAAAAGGAGGGTTTGTCGAACGGGAAATTATATTGTGCCTCCTATACTGTATGAATATATATATGTATTGGCCTACACCAAGCTGCTTATAAGCCACTTGCGAGGAAATCCACGTTGCAAGGTCTTGACCTTAAGATCAGTGTAAGCCGCCATTTTCGATCTATCCGCCATTTTAGGTTCTCGCTCCTAAAGTCACCATGTATTCTAAGATGGTGGACAATGTCATTCCGAATGCAACATGACCTTCTTGACCTCTGTGTATAAACTAATGTATAACTTGACTGCAGGCTACAAGTTGGGTTCATGAACTGAGACCTTGTCCTTCGTTGACCTGTGTGTAAAGGATTACTTGTGCCAATGAAGCTAATGCGCAAGCATATGTTAAGAACAATGTATCCAAATACTGAACTGAGAACACTTGTTTAAACTACATTGTATAGATGTCTCAGAAGGTCTTTATAAGAAATCCTAAAGTACACGGTTACCATTGAGGCTTGTTGGCGAATGTATTAAATGCAAACCCTAAGTGTACAGAGGTGTGAACTCGGCACAAACCCTAGATCCGTAATACATTAACTAAATATTAACTGGGAAATGGGTTGAACATTATGTTTTCGAAGGTATATAAAGTGTGACTATTCTAATGTACAGTCGCACTCACTGAGCATACCGAAACACGCGGGAGTTTGCTGTGTTGTACTGAGGGCTGATAGCTATCCGTTGCTTTGTCCTTTGAAACTGTTCAGTATAAAATAAAGATCTTTGTATGTTCCTGTGTAACCCGTGATCGGTGTATTTCCTTTTGGGGTACTCAGCCTCGATATTTTTTCTTTGTTTTCACACCAGATCCAACTTGGGTCCTTCCTTTCCTCTATCTCACTCTCTATCTGTGGTGTTCCCCAGTGTTCTAATCTCTCTCCCATGCTGTTCAACCAATACCTGGCACCCGTTGCCCACTGCATTGCCGCTCTTCGATCTAAATTTCAGTGCTATGCGGATGACACTCAGCTCGTTTTCAGGCTTCCCTCTGCCACCTCTTCTCCTTTTCTCATCTTGGACTGTGTCTGCTATCCAGGAGTTTCGTGCCGCCAATGATCTCTACCTAAGGACCTGATTCAAGGAAGCAGTTTATAATGGTGCAATCCCATTGGAAAATGCTCTGTGAATCAGGCCCTTAATGTCAGTAAGACAGAGATTCTCCTCTTTGGCACACCTGCACCCCTCCTTTCCTGTCACTCTCTGGTCAGCCTCCCTTGGCCCGCTTCCTGCTCCCACCTGTGAGGCTAAGCACCTCAGGGTCACCTTAGACTCCACACTTTCCTTTTCCCCCCACACATCTCTGATGTCTCTAAGAAATCAAATTATCAACTGTACCTCAGAAGTATTCTTCCTTTCCTCTCCTTCCCCCAGAAGCTGTCTCTAGAACATTGTTTCTCTCCAGTCTGGACTACTGAAACAGCTTCTTTCTAAATCTGCCTGCTTCTACTCTCCACCCTCTGCAACTCATCTGGAACAGGACTGCAAGACTTGTCCTTGGTCGTATCTCTCCAGCCCTGAAATCTCTTCATTGGCTCACAGTGGCTGCAAGGATTAAATTCAGGACCCTTTGCATTGTCCAAAAGGCTTTTTGGGTCCTGGGTTCAAAATACCTTCAACTCTTCTTCCGTAAATAGCTTCCCACTCAAGCTCTTCGCTCCTCCACCTCCAACTCCCTCAGGGTCAGTTTCTTCTTCAAGCAACAAGTTGGGAGTAGATCACTTTCCTCGGTTGGGGCCTCCTTCTGGAACAAACTCCTTGCCACTCTGAAACTTGAGGAGAACCATATCTGGTTCTGGAAGCACCTCAACCTTCCTCTTTGCTTCTGCCTTCACTCTTCCTCTCCCCTGCTAATCTATCTGCTTCGGCACCGTGGACCTGGTTACCCTCTGATTTCGGGCCCAGGTCCATGCCCACCCAGGCACACACCTGCACTGCCTCCTGGCAACCCTTACACTTGGGTCTCTATCCATAAGCCTACAGCCCCCTTACCTGCACTTGTCAGACACCCCTTGCCTGCGCCTTAAACCTTGACCTTGCCAGCTGCACTACCACTTGTTTTTTATCTCTCGCTCAGCACTTTCAAATTCTCCCCTCTCCTTTGCACTTTCCCCCTTCCCTCTCCCAGTCACTTGCTCGTTCTCAATGTCACTGGGCCTAGTAAGATCATTGTTTTGTCCTCCCTTGTTCCCCTCCCTTGCTCGTCATGCTCTGAAACACTTGTGTATGTCGGGGTGAGAGGCAGGGAGAGGAGCAGTGTGCTGCTGGATTTTGTGGGGCAGACGGGGCGGTGGGAGGAGTTATGAGAATGTGAGGGCTGTGTGTAAGATTGGTGGGGTAGGTGCACATCATCCTTTTGGATGGGGAAGCGCCTGCATGGGTCCGCCCACGCATTTGATAATTTGAAGAATTATGAGCGTGATACAAATAAAATATCATACGAGTGTGAATGAATGGGTTCCAGCATAAAAGGTGAGGAATGTGGGACCACAGGCAGAGTCAACCACTGAATTAATAGCAGAAGACGAGCAAGGACACCAGCAGCACCTTCCAGGACTGAAGAAGCACCAGTGAAGCTCTGCAGCTGTGCTCACCGTTTTCAAATCAACAGGGAAGACCTGCCAAAGACTACTTCCTCGCTCAGGCTGGTGAGACCAACTAGACTGAAGAATGTCATCATTTTGGACCATCCCCCGACTTGCTGTTCCTTTCCTTGGCTGCAGAATCCCAGTAACCGCGGTACCGGGACAATTATCAAGTGCATCATCTTCCGAAGATTGAATCCTGCTGAAACTTTGAAGGCATCCGTGTGAAAATCCAGAGGCAGGAATTCTTGTCCAAAAGTCCCCTCATCAGAGTTCAGGACCGAGTAATCAAAAATAATCCAAATGCCAATATTTGTTTCTCCTCGGTGCTGAGAATGTGTGTGCCAAAACCACATTGAGCCGCTGGAGTGATTCAAATCCATTGCTGCCGACTCCATGACCAAGGAGCAGGAATACTGGTGTGCAAAGTTACACCTAGAAAGAAACCAACTACAATTTCTTTTTTATGTCCAAAGTACTATGGGGCTTGGGTTGTAATTACCTTGTGCCTTTGGTGCTTCCTGGCATGGAAGTGCTGTTTTCTTCAATTGAGAGTTGACCTCAACTCCTCTGTGCAGGCTTTGTGATTTGTGCACCATCACATAGGTTTTCCCTTGAGATCATGTGTTTCTTCAAGAACCACTGACTGGTTCACTAACTTTTCCTTCTTGATCCTATTAGCTTTGGCAATGCTGCTTCCTCCATATGTTTTAATTGTGAACACTTTTATTGCTATGAAACAGACTGCCTATATCCCTCTAGGAGAGTCTCGTTATTAACAGTTGCTAGTTCTGCCTAACTTTGAAACGTTCCCTGCTGGAGATTTGAAGCATAGAAAAAGTTACTCACCTGCATTATTGTTTCTTATATACATTGATTCCATTTCACATTGAATGTTATTGTTTTAATTGCTACATTTTAGATTTGCTTGTGTGCCTTGTGTATATATAATTACATATATGTTAATATAACTTTAAATGAGTGTGTGTTAACTTGGATATCTGTGTGAACCAATTTCATTGCAATACACTGCAAAACAGCTCACATAACTCCCTCGTAAAATAAGCCTGGCTGCTCAGCCACTCTACCGACTTGTGTAGTACAGGCCTGCATTAAGAGTTGGGTGCCTAATACCAAGAGAAGTCTTATGAAATCCCACGCCAGTTGGCCTTTAAGAAACGTTCCTAAAAGTCAGCACAATCATTCCGGTTGGGATGTTTAGAGGACTAAAACTGCACAACTTTGAAGCCCAGGTACTCATTTCGCTCCACCCCTTCCATCACCTCCAACCAGACTTATTGGTGCCATGTCACCCCTTTTCTGTGACATTATTTCCAGCTTCCAAATGCGTTGCCTTTGTAAAATGCCCTTAATCCTTCATACAGATGAGGTCACTTATGCATAGAATAAATGTTCATCTCCGACAGCCCCCCATACGAAATATAGGTGTATCTTTAAAACGAAAACTGCACGGAGAGCAACAAGAAAACCTGGGCCCAGAGCAATGCTTCCTCGCTTTACCAATTGCAATCCTGTGCATAACACTATACACAATAGGTCTTCATGTTTTACTTGGCTATTAACATTGGAATACGTGAGCCTGTTAAGCGGACACCACACACAATGGCTGACATGCATGGTTGAATAACCTACAGTGCAGCTCCATGTGCAATACAAATAATTATGATCCTCTGAACACCATGACCTGCATTGTCACTTGTCAAGGGTTCCCTCTTAAATGATATACTATACATTGTATTTGTTGTATACGGAGGCATGGGATAGGCAGTGTGTGCAGGGGCAAGGATAATAAGGCTGATAGTGAAAGGACAAACACCATTTACCTTTCAGTTGACATCCATTACATTCCAGTGCATGGGAACCACTGTACACCTAATGACAACAAATGTGAAGAATTCCAATGGGTGTTGGATTTGGAAGATGGATCTTGAGCTGCCTGACTGTAAGCGCGAAGACTTAAGTAAAAGAACTGTTTGCATTTATTGTGGACCTCCCCCATTGTCAATGATGTTTTGTAGAGCATCCCAACATTCAGATCCCAGGGCTGCCTATGCCGTTTAAACAGGGCAGAGCGGTTTTAATGTGGTTGATTTGAGGTTTTTGTTATGTTGCATAATTTTACGTTCATCACTTGAAGGTCTTTGTGGAGATGTTAACAGATGGTCAGGTCTCTGAACTTAATTATTTTATCCACTCGAGCCAATGAAGTACAATGAGGTTTGAGGCTGAAATAGTCCCTTGTTTTAACAGAAACAGAGTAAATATGACATCTTTGTTCCAGAGACGTTGTTGCTCTTTCAGTTTCGTCAGGAGCTCAAGATAACGAAACGACTGCTGCAACAGTTCACCCTAGAGATAACGGAGAACAGACCAATGGTATCTTGGCTAGATGGCCCGAGTAGGTAGGATATGAATAAGAACGTCTTCCAGGTTCCTTCACTGGTCCCTGAGCAGAAGTAATTCAAGACCACCCAAGTGTTCCTTGCTTCGTTTGCTAGTGTTGGGGGAGAGCTACGGGCTCAAGGTACGGTGAGGATTTGGGATTCAGCGAGATAAAATCATATTTATTCTTGCATGTATTTGGACAGAAATGATTGTCCTAATATTAGTGGAAGTGAGCTATGTCAACACATGTCTGACAGTCAAAATCTCCCATTATGTCCTGGATACAGAAGGTGGACAGATCACTCAATGCACTTTGCAAGATTGACTCAGGAGTTCTTCCTTCCAAGGTCGACAAAAGGAGTACCATTACATAGGGAAGCCATAGCAACTGCTATTACAGCCTTAGACATGGGAGCATTCTGGATTCAATAAGACATGATGTCACAGGATGTTTTCATTTACAGTGAGTGACTGGGTTCCCTTGTAAAATGTACACTGGACTGAATGGAAATGCCAGTGAAAGGAAAACATTGGGAAGTGAAGTTGGACATTGAAAAAGAATTACCTGATGAAGGACACTGCAGCCGGCAATGCAATCATTCGTTTTCTCATGCTGCCTGGTTACGGTCCATACAAAGCAAGGTTGCTTCCATTGCAGTCGTGGTTATCTCCACTGGGTTCTAATTACAGACCGTAACATGTTCACATCATGTATTGCTTACAGTCAAATCGTTCTCATACTCTGCCCAGAACAGAGTCCGATTATTGCATGATGTGTCCTCAGCTAAAGTTAGTAATCATTTTGCCCTCAATCACAGCAGGGACCCTCATTGATCAGGCCACATTACAGAGTAGTACTTTTATATCATCCTGATCATTTTGGCTGCAGCAAGAGCTTGCTATATGGGTGTGTCTATTTTATTACGAAAGGCTGATTGAAGTGGCAGAGTCATCTCAGAAACATGTGTTTTTTAGGAGTGTGGTTTCCGTTCCCATATATAAAGTACACTATATATTCCACCCACTGGAATAGCTTTACCACAAGGGAGATCCATCTTTTCACATCTGTGTGAATTATGCTTCTCTAAAGTATTTACGACCTCAAGACATATTGACTGTTTTGGTGTATGGCTAGGTGATAGGATGGGAATGTGGGAGCTTTCCTATGCCCCCCCTGGGAGTTCTCATGCCTCCAATGGCACCTTGCAGTACCACCAGGCAAGCTACAATATCTTTCCACCTACGCAACGTGGGGCAATCGGACAATGCAGTTATGTGAGTGGCTCAGTGCTACGCAGCTCCTGCAGTGCTCTCACCTCAAAGCCACTCTCCCACTTGTGTTTGTCCCTCCCAATATCCTGGCACCTTCGTGTTGTACGCATGGGGATGTTAGGGACAACTGGAGACAACACATCTCCAACAGGGAAAGCTAGGGCAGGGCTTCTGGTAGTGTTAAACAGGTGCCCAATGAGATATGCATCCAGTATCGTAGGAACCAGAAGCAGGGGTTCAATGTGAGTTGCAGAAGAGGGATGTGTGGGTTTGGGGACATCTGACGACAGAGTGGTGGAAGGTTCAGAGGCAGAAGAGTGAAGAGATGGCAGCAGGTAAGATCAGGAAGAGGGTTGTAAGCAACGATTGTAAGGGGGAGCAAGTGACATAGGGAATGAGAGTTGGGAGAGGGAAGTGGAGTGTGTAGGCATAGGTAGTACCAACAGAGATGAGTGAACAAGGGGATGTAGTGAGAATTAAGGGAGTGCTGGAGGAGATGGACACATCAGGAGGTGATGAACGGGATTATTTTGAATACGAACATTTCGAAGACGAAAAGGTCGTATTCTAAATGTTCGTATTTGAAAAAAGCACCCTGCAGCTAAATCCCCTTTGTAGACCCTGCTGCCCCCACACCCTTACTTAGCTTTTGGTGGCACACTTCGCTGCGTCGCTGCAGCACCAGTTACCTTCACTTCTGTGGATGGGAACCAGTGCTGCAGGGTCTTTTTTTTATTTCACGCCCCTGCCACCCCTGATTCCATTATAACGAACAAGGGTGTAGGGGCATCCCCGCAACCCCCACTTCACTTGTTCTCTATAATGAAAACCGAATGTGTAAAATGTTCAGCATTTTCGGCTGTATGCAATTTTGATACAGCCGAAATTCGATCATTTCAACCATTCCTTTTTTTATATACAGTATTTTCGTGCAATACCTCAGAAGGAGGATGGTCTCAGGATGAGGTGCAACGTGCAAGTCGAGAGAAAGGGATACAAGTCAGGATGGTGGAGGATGTAGAGAAACCCAGGAGGAAATTGGAGGCAATATCTTCCGAGGGTGGAAGATACACTGAGGAGGTAACATCAGGGAGAGAGAATCTTGAGGAAGGAAAACCGTAAAACAAGGGAGGCAGTGAAATCAGTTTGGCAAGAGTAACACCAGTGGGAGAAGGAGATAACCAGGAGCAGGAAAAGCCCATAGGATGTGATGGCTTAGAGAGGCATGAATATTCCAAGTAGTGGCAATCCGAGAGATGGGGATAAGAAAATCAGGCGGTGAAAAAACAAAAAGGCGGTGAAAACAACAAAACACCCTTTGCAAAGCAAGAGCAGGAAGGTTCCAGCAGTCCTACTCGGTTCTAAGCAGACCAGACAGTGAAAGGATGACACAATGGGACAAGGTAGATTACTGCAAGACCATAGAAGTGGGGAAAGAAACTGGGAGAGCGCCCATGCAAGACCACATCCCATGAACCCTTCTCTCTCCCTCTCCCTGCTGACTATGACTGTGGCGTGGCCCCTTTAAGGGCAAGCACGCGACGGAGTGACGTTCACTCCGTCGCGTGCCATATAAATAAAGGGGCGTCGCCCGGCGGCAGCAGAGCCGCCGGGGAGCCCACACGAACAGCATCGGTCTCCGTGTGTCTCTGTGTGCACGGGGGTGTGGGGGCTCACGGGGGCTGCGGGATCGACCGCTAACAATGGCGACGAAGTCGGATCGATCCCTGGGACAGGTGGCAACGTTTTCGAGATGCGCAGATGATCGCGTGTGAGCGCATCCGTGAATGTTGGCCGCGGAGAGGGGAGAGACACGCGTGGCCAGCGGCCATTTTGACTACAAGGCCTCGGAAACTCACGGCTTCATAACAAAGCATCTGTGAGAGATCCGGACCCAATTTTTGGAGATTCCAGTGGCGGACAGTCACTGCTTGCAACATGTGCTGGTGGAAATGCAAGTCATTTGCATTTTCACTGTTTTTCATCGAGTTTAAGGGTGGAGCTACCTGGAGGCCTACTGGATGCACACTGCGGCCTACCCTGCTCGATTTTTGGATTCTTCAATCCTACACCGGCTGAAGTCTGGAACCTGGTGGTCCTACATTTGCCTGGAAAACCCTCGAACCTGGACATCATCTGAATCACCTGAGGGGCTGGGATCCTCATCAAGGTACTGGTTGTGTTTGGTGTCCAAGTTGCGGCCCCATCACGGGGTGCCTGTGCGCTTTACACCATGGATCAAGGTGCAGCGGCCGCCGTGGCCCAACAGCAGGCTGCTGCTCCAGCCCAACCCCCGCCTGCCCTTCCACCAAGACCATTGCAGAGACCTCCCGGTACCCTACAGCCAATGCCAGAGTTTGATGTCTCGGGCACGCCATCAAGCCTGGGACAGAGGTGGAAGATGTGGATGGACAGGCTGGAAATGTACTTCAGGGCCACGATGGAGACGAGTGACAGTAAGTTGGCCACTCTCCTGTATTCTGCAGGCCCTGCTGTGCACGAGATCTTCTTGTCCTTGCAACCAGCGGATGGGTCTTTTGATGCCGCCAAAACTGCGCTCCACAATCACTTCCTGCCCATGGCCAATGTGGATTACGAACGGTTCCTAATGGGCAACACCAGACAGAAAGATGACGAAACTTTGGATGTGTTTTATGGGCGGCTGCGCAGGCTGGCGGCACCTTGTGCTTGGAATGACCCTGATGATATGATTCGCAACCACCTCATTCAAGGCTGTTCCTCTGGTAAGCTGAGGCGTCAAATCCTGCGCGAGCCTGGTATAACACTACCCCGCATCCTAGAACTGGGGAGGTGCCACGAGGTGTCGGAGCTGCGGGCATCAAGGATGGAAGCGGGTGTGCGCCCTGGTAGGGTGGAAGAGGTATGCACAGTCGGAAGAGGTCGCGGATCAAGACGCCCCATGAATACTCAAAGTCCACGGCCCCAAGTGGCGCAGTCCTCGTGCCTAACATGTGGATATGACCTCCCGCACCCAGCAGACTGTCCAGCAGCGGGAGTGAAGTGTGGACGATGTGGGGGCACAGACCATTTTGCAAGAGTGTGCAGATCGACGGTCCCGAAAATGGTCCCCAGGGGACCTGTCCGGGCTGGCTCTTTCCGCCCCCAGAGAACATCCAACGTTGCCCAGGTGGACCAGGCCGACAATGGCCCCCCTCAAGAAGGTGAGGAGGAAGAAGAAGATGAAGAGAATGTTTTCTTCGTGTCATGCGTAAGAATGCTGAAATCGCACTCCAAGAGACAGCCGAGATGCGACGTACTGGTCAATGGGGATTCAGTACCCATGTTGGTGGACACGGGGGCGTCCGTGAACGTGATGGCCAGGCAACACTATGATGCAATGCAGGCACCACCACCGCTGGCGGCACCGAGAGCGCGCATTTTCACATTTGGAGGCAACCATCCAATCCCACTGGATGGTGTGTTTGTGGCTGACACTCAATATGGCAACTCAGGCATTCGGGCAAGGTTTTACGTCACGCCGGTGAGCACCAACACGCTCCTCTGCTGCGCAGCTGCTGAAGCTTTGGGGATTGTGACATTCGCATACAACGTATATCTTGACGACATCCAGGAGCTCCTGGAGAAGCACACATCCCTCTTTGAAGGCATTGGACAGTTAGTGGGGGAACCAGTCCGCTTGCACATTGATGAGTCCATACAACCGGTGGCTCTGAAGCACCGGCGCATACCGTTTCACCTCAGGGATCTGGTAGACCAGGAATTGGACAACCTTGTTCAGCTGGACATAATTGAGAAGGTGGAAGGCCCCACTCCTTGGGTCTCACCCATTGTCGTCGCACGGAAGCCCAAACAACCAAATGCAGTAAGGATTTGTGTCGACATGCGCCTGCCCAACAAGGCGATCAAAAGAGAGAGACACCTAACCCCCACCATGGACGACATCATTGCAGAATTACAGGGGGTGAGATTCTTCTCCAAGCTGGACTTGAGGGCAGGATATCATCAGGTGGTTCTGCACCCTGAGTCCCGATACATCACCACCTTCACCACCCATCGGGGCCTGTATCGGTATAAGAGGCTGAGTTTTGGAGTGTCCTCTGCAGCGGAAGTTTTTCAAAACATCATAAGAGGGGCATTAGCAGATCTGGATGGGGTCATCAACATCAGTGACGACATCTTAGTACACTCCAAGTCAGAGGCAGAACACATGGCCCGCCTTGCAAAGACATTTGAGCGCCTCCGTCTCTTGGGACTCACCTTACACAAAGAGAAATGCGAATTCCTCAGGACAACAATCGAGTTCTTTGGGTTCGTGTTAAAAGCGGATGGGGTGTCACCCGACCCCCGTAAGGTGAAGGACATTAGAGAGGCCCGCCCACCTGAAAACGTCGCTGAGGTGAGGAGCTTTTTGGGCATGGTCACTTATTGTGGCCGCTTCATCAGGAATCTAGCGTCCCGCTCTGAGCCTCTAAGATCTTTAACCAAGAAAGACTCCGTGTGGCAGTGGGGGCCCCTCCAGCAGGTGGCATTTGATGACATCCGGGGTGCCCTAGCGGCAGAAGACACCATGGCGTTCTTTGACCCTAGCCTGCAGACGGAAATAGTCGTGGACGCCAGTCCCTATGGTCTGGGGGCGGTCCTCACTCAAGTGGGGCGCGAGCAGGAAGTTCGGCCAATAGCCTATGCGAGCAAGGCACTCTCGGACACTGAACAACGCTACTCGCAAATCGAGAGGGAGGCCCTGGCGGTGTTGTGGGGTTGCAGGCATTTTCGCCTATACATTCTAGGGCGTCCTGTGACTGTCATCACTGACCACAAACCACTGCTACCCATCATGGCAGGCTCCTCCTCCAGACCACCGGTAAGGATAGAGCGCTGGATGCTTGCCCTGCTTGAATACGGCGTGTCGCTGGTGTATCGGCCTGGTGTAAGCAACGCTGCAGACTATCTGTCACGTCACCCATGTGGGGATGCCTGGGCGTCTGTGTCCGCGGAGGAGGCTGATGAACACGTTCGTCTCGTCGTTGAGTCTGCCACCCCCAACTCCATGCAGGTGGAGGAGCTGGAGCTGGCGTCGAATGATGACGAGTGCTTCGCCATTCTAAGACTGGCCATGCAACAAGGTGCGTGGAAGACGGTGCTTGAAGCGCTTGACCGTCGAACATGCGAAGCCAGGGTGGCACTGGAACAGCTCTGGAAGGTGCGGGAAGAACTTGCATTCTCGGAATCGGGACTCCTGCTGAGAGGCGACAGAATAGTGGTGCCACAGACGAAGATCCCACAGATAATCGCTCTCGCCCACCAGGGCCATCAAGGGGCGCCCAAAACAAAGGCTCGGCTTCGCCAGAAGGTGTGGTTCCCGGAGCTAGAGCGGAGGGTAGAAGAGTTTGTGGCCTCGTGTCGGTGGTGTCAGGCCGCATCCCCAGCCCAGCGGGACCCATCCATTGAGACAATGCCTAGGGGAACCAAGCCATGGGAAGTAGTGCATGCTGACTTCGGCTCTATATCTAGAGGGACGCACTTCCTAGTGATGGTCGACGAGTGGTCGCGATACCCGGAGGTGGAATTTGTGGAGTCGCTGGCGTTTGGTGACGTGGTGATCGCCGTGGAAAAGATCTTCGCCACCCATGGCCTTCCATCGGTTGTGTGCACTGACAATGGCGCACCGTATCAGGGTGAGAGCTTTGCTGAACTCTTAAAGAACTATGGCATTCAGCACAGGAAGGTCACACCCCTCTGGCCCAGGGCAAACGGGGAGGCCGAGCGCATGATGCGCACACTTAACAAGGTGTTCCGGATCGCCCAAGGCAAGGGTGAATGTCTGCAGAGGGCCCTGTATGTATTCCTACGGGGATACAGAACCACTCCCCATTCATCGACAGGAGTAGCACCGGCGGAGGCCCTCTTCCAGAGGTGCCCTCGGGATGTCGTACCTGAGGTAGGGGCCCGAGAGCCCGCCACCATTGACAATGAGCAGGTGGAGGAAGATCGGCTGGCAAGAACTCGGGCGGAGAACATGAGAAGAGGTCTGAAGCCACCCAACATTGCCCCAGGGGATGAGGTATTAGTGAGGAACCGTCATCCGCAGGGCAAGCTCTCCCTCACATACGAGCCCGCCCCCCTGGATGTTGTAGCGGTGAAGGGGTCTATGGTGACTGCATCAGATGGGACATCGTCGGTGACCAGAAATGCCAGTTTCTTTAGGAGACTGGGTGACCCGGGAGCGAATCGAGTAGAGGCTGGCGAAGAACTACCCGACGATAGTGGAGGAGATGTCCCCACCATGGACTCGCCTGTTCGCGGAAGAACCGACTCAAGTACTCCGGTAAGGGACAGTGGCAGGAGGTACCCCCTGAGAACAGGGCGTGGGAAACCTGCCCACCTGAGTGACTATGTGACGGACTGATCTGGGGTCATGTTGGCGATGGGTCGCCGGACTGTGTGAAGGCACCGCTGGGGATCCAGGGTGGTTGCCAATAAATGGGGGATTCCTAATGTGTGTGCTGTAAAGTAGTGATTAGTCAGTTTTGTGTGCTGTAGAACGTAGAACAATTGTATCCTCTTTTGTGTTTGTTGTTATGGAAAAGGAGGAGTGTGGCGTGGCCCCTTTAAGGGCAAGCACGCGACGGAGTGACGTTCACTCCGTCGCGTGCCATATAAATAAAGGGGCGTCGCCCGGCGGCAGCAGAGCCGCCGGGGAGCCCACACGAACAGCATCGGTCTCCGTGTGTCTCTGTGTGCACGGGGTTGTGGGGGCTCACGGGGGCGGCGGGATCGACAGCTAACAATGACCACTAACCCATCTACTCACGAGATTCAACACCACAGCGAGTCATGAGACCCCAGAAAGCTGGCATCCATTTCAGACAGAAAGGGGGTTCAGTTTCACCCCTTCAATGTCAACAAGGAGTGAAGTCACCCTTTTATTCACTGTACTTAAATGTGACACTGCTTCAGAGGCCAGAAAAGCTAAGGCACCCACATCTACTAGAAGAGACATTGGAGGAGGCAGGTCTCTGAAGGTAAATCGGACCTGATTAAATGTAAAGACACATCCTGGCCTTTGGATGATTTGGGAAGATGCCATTGTCACTGGATGTGCCCAATTCTTGTAAAATACCCAGTAATAGGCATAGTGAAGTGGAATAAATGCTCTTGGTGTCCTTTGTCCCAGCTGAGACACCCAGTGACACAGAGCATATGAAGGAAATACAGGAGGTAAGAGTGTCTGGACATATCATGAACATTTACATGGGATATGGGGATTGTACCGTCCATAAATGACACTACCTGGCATATGGTGAGTGTGATGCCATCACCTATGTATGGCATGCGTGTCAGGGTATATTGTCACTCTTTTTGGCAATGTGGTACCTCTAGTGTAGCCCGAATTAAATCCTTATTGCAGCCTTAAAGGGCACGTGAAGGCACCAATACCTACTTCCTATTGCTATTAGTCTAGGCTGGAGTTAGGAAGATTTCTTGAAGCCACCTAGAGATCTCCCTGGAAACCATTATCTCCAAGAGTTGGACAGCATTACTTAAAGATTTATAGGTACACTGGTGGAGCACTGACAGATTACCTATTAAAAAAACACGTCTCTAAATATAGGAACCAGGCCTTTCCCTGGATCCCAAAGCATTTCATTAAGTAAGCGTGGTCATGTTCCTGATCAAAACTCATTATTTCCAGTACTGCTTACTCCAAACTACTTCCACCAACATGGCAGAGGCTTGGTTCAGACCTACCCTACTGAGCATTTTTTGGCTCAACCAAGCAGCTCGGTTGAACCTCAAAACGTGCAAGTAAGTGATGTTTTGCATGGCACCCAAAACTGTCAATGCAAAACAGACTTCCCCCAATTTGGAGTTAAACAGTGTGGGGACCAAAGGATTCTGCTTGCATGAAGGTACATGTCTCGGGCCTTTATTTTCCCAACCTGTATTTTCACAAATTCATTTGGGGAACTCTTAATATAACAAGGGGGCTCTTACCACCATCCCTACCACTTTTATATCCAGCTCCTAAGTGTATGGAACTGTAGAAATACCCACAGAGAGTCCCTTGTGTCAAGAGCTTTAGCTGATAATGGAAAGTTCCCCTCCATAATGCATGATTTAATTGCACCTGAATCTACCATAAATATAAATTGCTTGTTTCCTATTTCTGCCTCCACCAAGGGCTCCTCTTCAGGGTGTGTGGTTGTCAATAGGATTGGACACACGAGTGCTCTCTGTGGGCTGTCCTAATCAGAATATGTATTTGTCCCAGGGGAATGAAAAAGGGTCCCCCCACCATTGTAACTCCTTGGAATGTGGGGCCTGTTCCCCCAGCCATCCTGTTGAACTGTGTTCACTCACCCTGCTTTAGTAGTTGACCATGTTGCCCTTGCCTGTCAGCCCCATAATTTAACTGATTTTGACGACCTTGTCCAAATTTCTGTTGTCCTATTCCTTGAGACCCTTGACATCCCTGCCCTGCAAGTAATGACCCGAAATTAAATCCCATCCCAGGCGTGTTCCTGCATTCCTTGGCAAAAGGCCCCCAACTCCCGCAATACCAGCACTATGATATTCACAATCATCCTCCCCCGGGCCTTATCCCCCAAAGCATCCTGCTCTGGTTCCTCAAAATCCTCCTCTTCCCCTTGGTGCTTCTTCATACTGCCACTGTGGGTTGGGTACTGTCCCCCCACTCCATTGTCCAGGTCCTCCTTTGCCCCATAGTGCCGCAATTGTGGCATTCACAATTTGTTGTGTCTCCTGTCCTTTCTCCCTGAACCAGTGCCATCACTGTTGCTCGAATGACAACCTTATTTAGTTTCTTTTCCACTAGTTTTGCCTCATCCGTTTGCCGCTTCTGGGCTGTCTCCCCGTCCCACTCCTTGATTCTCTTACAATGGTGGACTATTGTTCTTTGTATCTCTGCCCACCCTTTGGCTTCAATTCCCACAGTTGTATTTTGTGACAAAGCACCGCTTGAGCCCTGGGATCTATTTTTAGTGCAGGCCACATTCCTTTTGGCCGAGAGCCTGCTTCTGTCGTGCGTTGAGATTTTAAAGCTAAATAGAATTTAACATTTACAAATGTATTCAGCTAATAATTATTTACACTATACATTTAAACAATAACTGCCTTCTTTTTAGTTCCCCTCCTCCCCCCTGGTCTCTTGTAGTGCCTAGAAACAGTTAAAATAAGTCTTGCCTAATGCTAATGCGCCTGGGAATGAAGGAAGGCACTAGCTCCTTCCCAACAGCAGTTAATAAAGCCTGTTGTAGGTTTTTATTTTTTATAACCGCTAGTGACAAATCGAGATGCAGCAGATGCACTCTGGGTATCAAAGTCAGATAAATCAGAGCAGTTAGGATGGAACTGCACAAACTCCCTGTAGGGGATATTAATAATGCAGGTCCTAGGATGATTACTCGCAGCTGACAAGGGATGATTAGAACTTGTGGGCTTGCGCAGCCCAGTAGTGCCCACGCCATTTGCCCCTTATGTTGCCTTAACATCCAAAAAGACTAAATCTATATTGCTATGGGATTCCATGAAATTTTAATTTGGTTCATTACCATTCCGGATTTTTACAAAGTCCAATCACTCCGTCTCACTGCCCTTCCAAAAAATAAACAAATCGTCAATATAAGAGACCCAGCAAAAGACTGTCAGTATAAAACTCATTATCAGAACTTCAAACAAAATTATATTCCCACGGCCCCATGGTGAGGTTGGCATACAAAGGGGCAAAAATAGCCCCCATAGCAGTCCCGCTGACCTGGTGGGAGTAGGAATCATTAAAGAGAAGGTAATTGTTATTGAGACAAATCCTCATTTCAACAATAATCTCGGTACGACGGAGATAGTTAAGACTACTTGTTTCAAGAAAATACTTGCATTCTCTAAGACCGATGTGATGATCGATGGAAGTGTACAATGACACATCAAGGGTTGCTAACAACATGCCGTCTTCCCATGGTATGCCATTAATATGAGATAAATAATCCTTGGTGCCCCATATGAAAGAAGATAAAGTGCAAACCAACAGATTCAGGGTCCCATCAATGAAGCCAGCAATATTCTCTAATAAAGACCCACAGAGATATGATGAGGATAACTATGTGGTGCCACAGAGATCAATTTATACAAGGAAGAAACCAGTAGGCCGAGACTGGAACAGGGACAAATGAATACAAGGTACAAGAACAAATGATGTAAGATACGCAGAGGAAGGAGGGAACCCGATCTAGCAAGGGCAAGAAAAAGAATATGGATTTACAAGGTGGTTAATTTATTGGACAGAACATTGAATACATGGGAGACCAATGTGTTAGCCAAAGTCTTAACTTTTGACCTGAAGCAAGATTTGATTAGTCGCAAGTGCATATAGATGTATACCAAACTGATACAATTCTATGCAACTCAAACGGGTCAGAAACAAAGAGAAAATTAAGGCAAAACCATCTGAACTAAAGATTAGAAACATCACAGCAGTACTAACCTTGAATAAACTAGCATACTCTCAAATGGAAGCCCCATGTGAGGCAGGTGATGATCCAACATGTCAAGAGGATAATCTGATAGATCTGGGCATGCACTCCATGCTAATAGAGGACAGTGGCTTAAAAGCAAAATCGATATGTAATCCAAACATTGTGAATATTGCCCATTTAGATTGATTCACTGACTTAGTCCTAGATGACCTGAGAAAGGTAGAGGATAAAAATGCCAGCAGACATCCAACTTAAAGGCCTTCATGGAAACAACCAGAAAGGCAACCATCACTCTTGCGCCACACACATCAAGGCTGGTGTTAAAGTAATAAACCGAACATGTGGTTTTCGCAGGAGCTTCAAAGGTTAAAAAAAAAATAAACATTTCTATACCTGTAAATCCTACAAATGTAGGAAGAACTTGGATGCATATTACCTGGCTTCTAAGGAATTCAAACAGGCAGTTAAGGCAAAATAAACCATGTTTAACACCAGAATCCAGGAGGTTCAGTATGTATTGAAAGAACTATTTAAAGTCCTAAAAGAATTAGAAGATCCCTGTCCCAGCAAACTGGATGGCCCAATTAAAAATACAGCATGGTGTGTCTCAAATCAAGCAGCCATGCTGGGGAAGCTTGACAGGATCAGGTAGAATTTAGCAGGATAAGAAATAATACTGGGGTTATCAGAGCCTGTTTAACATTCCTATTCAGAAGTGCTCAGAGACCCAGTAGGGTTTTAGTCAAGTAACAGAAGCTGAGTTGTCAGACATTATCGGAAATCTAAAGTCAACTAATTGTAAAGGGGATACTTGCACTTCGAGTATTATTAAAGCATGTTCCCCGACTTTGATAGGGATTCTAGCTTAATTAGTTAATGCTTTTGTGTATAGCCATGTTCCAGATTACATTGAGTGCATGGATTTCCCCTTTACTTACAACAGCCGATTGGAGCCATCTAACTACAAGCCTATTGCTAATACTCAATTTTTTATTGAAAATATTAGATTCTATAGCTTATAGCTAGCTTTTAGAACATCTTAATATTTTCAACATTTTAAACAAAAAGCCAGTCTGGTTTTAGCCATGGGCACAGTACTGAAATGACACTGTGGGACCTGAAGTCGAGACTTTGACATATTATGGACAAAGGGCTCTACTTATTTTACTGGATTTATCTGCAGTTTTCGACCTGGTGGACAACCCACTACTTATCACCAGGTTGAAAGAAGTTGCTGCTTTTTCAGATAAGGCAGCCGAGTAGATCTGTTTTATAGTGTTAGGACAGTTTTTCTGAAGTCCAACTAAGGGCTCAGTAAAACCATTCAACTGAAGCAATACAAGACTCCACTCTTAGTATAAGGCAGTACCACCTGAGTATATGATAGTGTAGACAGAGCAGCCAGGCTTATCTTAGGAGGGAGAGAGAGCTGTTGAATCAGTACAAGTGAAATTGTCAAACAAATGATCCAAAGAAACACAAACTCTGTATGTTAAGATAAAGGATTTATTTAAATACAAGTAGGCCCAGATAAATCTAGGGGTTGAGTAAGTACTAACACATTATATGAAATCACAGTATAAAAACACAACACTATACTTGAAAGTACACACACCCAAGTATTGACCTTATTTGAAGAACCTAACAGTAGTTCTAGGGAAGTCAAACCCTTTTCCTACACATTCAGTATAGGTCAAGCCTATTCTTGGGAAGCAAACACCAATGGTTACTTTTTACAATTACATTCAGTAATGCAAGGGCAGTAGACCCTACCAGTTGTACAGGACTCTCAGTAACAAATCACATAAGCAGTCAACAGGACAATATACTTTTGGTGAAGAGTGGAACACTTATTTTAGGTGCAGTAAAAACCTATAACTACTTTTGTTATAACACACAGTTATACTAGGTAAGTAAAACATAAGGATGTAATATACAATTACAGATGCTTTTGAAATCAGGGAACCCTAGATTGAGGTTGTTTTAACCTCACAATGAAGGGGAAAGTAAAACCCAATGTTACACTTTACTGAATGACTTAACGTTATTCTCGGTAGGCAACAACCTAATACAGACTGATTCTGGACAGGCTATCAGCAAGTCATGGGAAGCAAGACCCAGTTGGGGGACACTCATACAATTTTCCTCAGGGAATAATCTGGTGAAACCAACACTTTACTTTTGGGAAGAGGCACAACCTAAACACAGGAGAGTAAAATACCTTCACATCTACTTTCTATTAGGCTGGCAAAACAGTGGCTAAGGAAGAAAATATGTTAACCATACTTTTAAGAACAGTGCATCACACATTCAAGATCAGTAAGAACTTCTGTAACTTAACTTTTGGAATTACAGTTACCAACGAACTCTTTCCAAATAAGTCACTTTTAAACACTTATTTTCTTTGCTAGGCAGAAGTCCCAATCCCTTCAAAGTCTTTCCCTTATTCTTGGAGCATAAGTGTTCTCAGTTACAGAAGGGGGGTCACTAAGACTAATGAGCAACAGGCAGTGTCAGAATAGGTTCTTTAGTAGCAAAAGTCAGAGTTTGTTAGGAAAACTGGGTAAACAGGGGAGTATTTTTCTTGTAGGTTTAGAAGAGGATCCAAGGGCTTCGCAGAAGACACCCTAGCAGGATTCTAGCAGTGGGACTGGGTGCATTGGATGAGAGGCTTCCCCATCACAGAAAACACAGCTACAGAGAAATCCTAACAGGCTTAAGGTAAGTACATACCCAAGCCAACACAGTACCTCAGCATTGAAGAGGATTTTGCAGCAGGAGAACTTCAGGGTCTGTAGCCAAATACCCAGTCAATGGATTCCTTGTCATGGAGACTGAAAACAAGAACTCAGAAGGGATTTTGCAGCAGGGATCTATGAAGTAGACTTTAGGCAAGGTTTACCTCATAGCTGAATGCGGTTCTGTGGATTTGGCACCTTTTCAAGGAGCACAGAAGACAGAAAATCATGGTTGAATTCTGGTCATTTTAAAAGTCCAGCACTCTCGATTAGTGTTTCTGGAGATCCACCAGGATGCCCACGAAGTTTCAGCGAGTTTCGGAATCCGGAAGACCGCGCACCACACAATGGCTTGAGGTCCCAAGGAATTGGGGTATTACAGCAACGCAAGGTCACAGCAAAGCATGAGATGGCTCAAAAGCAGGTCTTCTTGAGTCTAGTGGGAGTCACTAGGGTCTGGGTTGTCATTTCTGGAGTCCCCAGGTCTATTGGAAGGAAGGGCTACAGCAGGATCCGGTCACACTGCAGGCTCTCCGGTCCCTGGAAATCGTTGTGGCCGCTTTTCCTTCGTCATCCTCTTCGGTTTAAGTTACAGTGGGTCAACAAGTCTTCAGCTTCCAGGTTCACAGTATTTATCAGGAATTACAGCACAACCCCTGCATTCTCTCCCTTCATTTTACATGAAGGGGCAGTCTGGTTGTCCAATCAGGACAGCCAGCCCCCCCACTGGGATTTGTCCCCATTCATGTAAGGCTTAAGACAAATGCAGGGGAATTTTGCAATCCTCCCTCACTTCCTGCTCTTACAGACAGACTGGAGCCTGGGCAGGGAGTCCAGGAGACTCACGCCGAAGACCAAGATCACAAAAAGGAATTTCCCACCCTACATGTCAGGGGAAGGAAGAAGAAACAACAAGAAACCCTAAAATGGCAAAAAAAGAATATAGGGGCCATTTAAAAAGTGACACCCTTAGGTCCCTTTACTGCAGCTGTGAACACAGCCCGCTGTAAAGGTGCACCAAATTAATACAAGATATCACTGCCACCAGCCATTGAAGGTAAGCTTGTCACTGTAACAGAATTGTTACAGTTTTAGTGTCAAAGGGGATACATTGTATCTCCCCAGCACTCTACATAAGGTGAGGTGTGCTAGTTTCACTAAATAAAATGTAAAAGGGATCCAACGATCTTTCTACCCTTGGGAACTGTAGTTCACTCAAGGTTAGCACAATAAAGTTAAAAGGGGAGTCCCTAGGGCAAACCAGCAACAACAGGCACTTATTGCCAATAAGTTGTTAAAGAGGATAACTTTAAAAAGACACTATAGAGAGTCTTTAAAATGACACCCATAAAAAGAATTAAAGATTATGTGAGTGTGGAAAAAGGTTCCCACTCACTGAGGTATTGATGAAAAATATCCCACTAGTAAAGTAAAAAAGTTCTGGGGTTGAACCAGGAAAGGAAGATTTACCAGTTCTGTGCTAATCTTACCTAACATATAGCAAAAGACTGTGCAGGGTCTGCATCGAAATGCCAGAGGCCGCACCAGCAGTGTTGCAATTCGGAGTGCCCCAATGAGCTTGCCCTTCGCCGTCACTCTAGAATATTTTTACAGGTCAAATATTTAACTTGCTGGAGGAGAAAGGCATTGGTTTTACAAATTATGCTGATACCCAGTGTGTCATTCCGCTAGCTGGCTCTTATGAGGAATATAATATTTAGGCATGGATGGTTGAGAATGGCCTTGCACTTAAAGACAAAACTGAATTGATGGTTGTAGGAACTCCAAACAAAATCATAAGTCTAGGAGAAGATTATAAAGTATTTGAGGTGGCTCATTGTGGGATTGAGACTAAAAAGAAAGTTAAACACATGAGGGTTCATTTAGAACATATGATCATGAATACCCAAGTGAATAGTCTGATCTCTGCCGCAGCATATTACATCAAGATATTAGCACAAATATGCCCCTATATTTCTAAGGTTAACTGAGACAGTAGAGAGTGCAATCATAGGATCCAAAATAGACTACTGTAGTAGTCGGTTAGTAGTAATCAAGAAGGCAGAATGTGCCAGACTACAAGTTATACAGAATAGTGCTGTCATAGATATAGCTGACTTTGGACAATGAGATCATGCTACTAAAGCAAGACAGGACTTACACTGGCTTTCCGATTGAGGCTAGGAATGGTTTTCACCTGCTTGTAATCACTCACAAATGTCTTGCTGGTGTGAGCCCACGCTAACTGTCGGAAGCACTTATGAATAAATTAAACACTAGATCTAATAACACCAATCAGCTAAAGGAGCCCAGATGTTCTCTCACAGGTCAGTAAGGGGAATA
Organism: Ambystoma mexicanum; assembly: GCF_040938575.1. Taxonomy (NCBI): domain Eukaryota; kingdom Metazoa; phylum Chordata; class Amphibia; order Caudata; family Ambystomatidae; genus Ambystoma; species Ambystoma mexicanum. The sequence continues at coordinate 282,798,817 of NC_090929.1, forward strand.
TTCTTTTTGCTGCTGCCCCTAAAGGCTGGAATTCTATTCCTCCAGTTTTGAGAGCGGAGTGCTCCACTGAACTATTTAGGAAGAAATTGAAGACTGCTGTTCAGACAGGACTCACCAGTTTTTAAATGGGTTCTTGGACCAGCCAGTTCTATTTTTGTTAGGTACCCCTCTTGCTGTTTTGTGGTGTTTGTGTTGTCCCCATAAGCCTCTGGGTCATTTGGTGCACAGTAGAAATTATTAAAGTAACGTAAAACCAGACCAATGTAAACCATTAACTCTAAGGAATGATGGCACTATAATAATCAAGCATTACGACAAAGGGGGTAATGTGATTTAATGAATACAACAGATTACAGCACAGAGGCCATGCAACAATTTAAGAACTACAACAATTATAAAATAATGGACCATAATCCCACTCCAGAATATCAGGAGGAAGTTGAAAACTACTGGAATGGAAAGAAAAAGAATATCCTATGGTGAAATGCCCCATCACTCAGACGATATATTTCATGCCAAAGATGCACCAAAATCTACAAAAACACTGGGCAGGCCAATCATTTCTGCCATGGGTTCAATGATGGAGAAAATGTCAAAGTACATTGACAAATATCTCTTCCATTTGCTCCACTGAGAGCAAAACAATCGTATTGGGTGTTCAGAACAACACTGGAAACCTGGCTTTTCAACTAACTTCAACTGACATGCCATGGTCTTTCTGTTTTGTTCTTTGATTTTTGTTTTGTTTTCAAGATTCTGCGTAACTGGTTGTAACAGCGCCTTGATACCTCAGGTTAAGTGCGCTCGATAAATGAAAACAAATAAACTCTCCCCTCTTATATTAGGGACACAATGGACTTCCTCAATAAGATACAGGACATTTCTTGGAAGTACAGAAATATGCTAGCCACACTAGAGGTGATGTCACTGTACACAATCATAGAGCATGAGAATGGAATAAGAACATAGCATTTTTTTTTGCCGATGAGTTCTGCCAGTTAGTGACCACTCCCTGATGGTTTTAGAAATCTTGCGTTACTGTTTGGAACACAATGCATTTATGTTTGATGGCAGGAAGTATCTGAAAACTTGTGGGATGGCCATGGGGACCATATTCGCACCCCATATGCCAATTTGTGTATGGGGATTTCGGAAACAGAGGTCCTACATAGGGAAGATCTGATGGCCCATATACACTAACAAAGGAAAATATAAATCAGCCTGTGGAGTCGGTATATAGATATATTTCTGATTTGGGAAGGTACATCTCAGAAGTGTTTGTGCTTTGTCCCAATTAACAATAATACACAATATAAAATTACCAAATTTACTGAACAACATCATGCCAAGAGTATCATCTATTTGGATGTGAATATTTGATGTAGTTGGTAGTCAATTACAGAGCTCAATATACAGAAAAGGAACAAGTACAAATGCCATATTGCAAGCAGAGTGTGTGCATCCAAATAATGGTATGCTGATTTACACCGCTACCATGCAGGGGCAATCTCCATGCGCTCATGTGTCTCTGCAAGAAAGGGGACAGGGTTGGTTGGTGAGGGTAGAAGTGTAGGTTAGGTCCAGAACCAGTATAAACGGATGTCTGTGTATGTAGGGTTGCAGATAGGTTGATTGCATGCACTGGCTTGTTTTATACATATATGATATATGATATGATGGCATTTATAATGTGCCTAAACACAAGTGTTTCAAGGCACAACAAGCCAAGGGAGGGGAAACAGAGGGAGAGACAGCAATCCTACTAGGCAAGGTGACATTGAGATTGTGCAAGTGCAGGGGATGGGGGAAGGGGAAAAGTGCAGAGGGGAAGTGACAGTGCAGTTACGCTCACCTGGCTCCCACAGAGGCGTCGATCTGAACTGGACAGCTGCCATCTCCACCAATGTGACGCATAGGGCCGAGATGACGGAGTGACCCACCTAGCTTCGTTTGCTTGGCCCGTAGGAATATTCTTCTGCAAATGGAGAAAGGGAATTAACCACCCGTGGAGTTGGGCGTACATCTCCCCCACCACCGCTGTTCTCCCCACAGATCACCTTTGATGTCCCCTCTTATAGTCTCACCTGATGGTTTGAAAAGATAAGCTCTCCATCCTGCATACAGCGCAGGGGAACGATAACCAGTTGCTTCACTGGCTCGAAGGAATTGGTGAGTTCCAGAACAATATTGACTCCGAAAAGTATGTAGTTCGTAAGAGTTCACATGTCTGACTTTCACTCTTGTCCGATTCCTTGCAGTTTGCAGCTTGACCCCAGTGAAGAGTTCCTCGTGGTAGCTAACGAAGTTCAGGTAAGGATTTGTCTTATCCTACACAGTTCAATAAAATAAGGCCAGAATGTAACCTGTGGCTTGTTCCCTTATTCAGGTGTGGAGAGAAAATATGAAGTTCGGGGAATAATGCCTCTGGCGGTAAAATTAGGTAAGTCTATTGTGGTGAGAAGAGTTCCCCTTGTTTGTCCTTTCATCTCACCTTGTTGTCCTTTTGTTCCCCTTAGGGTCCGGGGTACGGCGAGGATGTGATGGAGACTGCGCCGACCCTTGAAGAGGAATATTACCCCCGGCGGTAATCAGGCAAGTCTATGGGGGTAGTTACTATTGCCTCTGTTTATTCCCTTGGCTCATCTTTGCTGTTCTTGTGTTCCCCTTAGGTGCCAGAGTGCGGCGGGAACGTGTAGATGGATTCGGTGGATCGTGAGGATGCTGCGAAGGCTGGCGAGTTCAGCGCGGCGCTCCAGCAGGCGGGCGTAAAATGCTTCTTTCTTCCAGCTCAAAGGCGCGGTGGATCCGGAATTCAGGTAAGGATCGAAGGTTTTGCTCTTATTCTAACCTCCTCTTCTTCTGTTCCTCCCTTTTTCTAGGAGCTGCAGACTCGAGGCAGGCGTGTCAGAAGACTGGATGCAGGCTTGCAGACACGATGAGCGTTACGCTGCTGGATGCAGAATAACGCAAAGCGTGTGCTGCTCTTCGGGCGTGGTTTAAATAGCCTCCAAAGTAGTCCCAAGTAAGTATTCCTTCCCAGCCCCACCAGAGTAAAAAATAGTCCTTAGGTAAAATAGTCCCTTCCAAGCCTCCTTTGGCTTGGAGCTCTGCAGCATGGTCTGCATCAGATAAGCTTGCAGCATGGACTGCATCAGGTAAGTTCTACTCTATGAGCCTGGCGCCATAGGTGCCAGGACCGCACCCAAACAACCCCTAGCAGGGGTTTTTGGGCTTGCTCAAAATAACTTGATGCCTGCTTCCGGGGTTGCTGGACCTGGTCTGGTTCCCCGGGGGTAGGCATCATGACAGCAGTACATAGGATAAAAGTAAGATAAATAAGGACAACAAATGAAAGTGTGGCCAGCTGGTGGCAAGTGCAAAGGTAAATGCAGATATCAGGTGTCAAGTGCCAGTAGGGGCTGTGGGGATACGGAACCAGGGGGCCAGTGCAGGTGTGCAACTGGTGCTGGAGGTAAACCAGTGCAGTTTCAGCCAGGCGATCAGCAGGGAAGAGGAGGAGAGAAAGCAGAAGCAAAGAGGAAGGCCCTGAGGTGATTCTGAAACCGGAGATGGCTGTCCTTATGTTTGAGAGGCAGGGAGGCTGTTCCAGAGGGAGGCCCCAACAGAAGAAGGATCTACCACTAACTCACTGTTTGGAGAAGCGACTGGCTATGAGGGAATTGGAGGTGGATGAGCGAAGAGCTCGAGAGGGAAGATACTTAGTTAGAGAGAGTTGAAGGTATTGAGGTCCCAGGCCCCAGAAGGCCTTGTGGACAATGCAGAGGGTTTTGAACTTAATCCTCTCAGCCACTGGGAGCCAGTGCAGAGATTTCAGTCTTGGAGAGATATGATCCCTGTGCTTGAGGCCAAGGACAAGTCTTGCAGTCCTGTTTTGGATGAGTTGCAGAGGGCTGAGAGTACAGGCAGGCAGATTTAGAAAGAGGTTGTTGCAGTAGTCCAGCCTAGAGAGAACCAGAGCTCTGGAGACAGTGAACTTCTGGGGGAAGGAGAGGAAAGGGAGAATACCTCGGAGGAGGTGCAGCTGGTAGTGAGACTTCTTAGAGACATCAGAGATGTGAGGAGAGAAGGAAAGTGTGGAGTCGAAGATGACTCCGAGGTTTTTAGCCACACAGGTGGGAGCAGAAAGAGGGTCAAGTGAGACCGGCCAGAGTGTAACAGGAAAGGAAGGAACATGTGTGCCGATGAGGAGAATCTCTGTCTTACTGGCATTAAGGCAGAGATTATTGGCAGTGCACCACTCCTGGATGGAAGACAGAGATCAGAGAAGGAGAAGAGGTGGCGGAAGGGAGCCTGAAGATGAGTGTCATCCGCATAGCACTGAAAGTTGGGGCAGAGAGCGGCAATACAGAGGGCAAGAAGTTCTAGGTATTGGTTGAACAGCCAGGGAGAGGGGTTAGACCCCTGGGGAACACCACAGGTAGAGATAGAGGAGAGGAAGCACCCAAATTGGACCTGGGAGGGTCGATCAGCGAGGAAAGTCATCAGCCAAGCCAGGGCCTGATCGGTGATACCCAGATTATCATGGAGACAGTTGAGCAGGATGGCATGGTTGACCATTTCAAAGGCAGAAGAGAGATCAAGTAAGATGAGGACACAGGGGGTGTTGGAATCGAGGTTGGAGATGTTCAGGAGAGCAGTTTCTGTGCTTCTGGCAGCTCTGAAGCCAGACTGATGGTCATGGAGAGAACCAACAGATTCAGTGTGAAGGTTAAGCTGGAAGATGGGTAGCTTTTCCAGGAGTTTGCCCAGGAAAGGAGATGAGCCTACCTAGCGTGCTGCCCCACTGGCTGCCCCACTCGAGGGATGGCCAAACTCTTTTCCACATCCTCCACTTGAAGGCAAAAGGGGGCGTCCCCCAGGGTCTGACACATCCAGTCTCGGGGACCTGGGGGCACTCATAAACCAGGGGCATTGCAATGGTACAGTCACTTTTTTCGACAGCCCCCCGCCTGAAATCAGTCATGAAGTCGTGTGCAGTCAGATGCTGAGGTCGTTTGAGATCTTTGGGCGGCATCTTTATTTTGTACATTGTAATTATTGGGCTACATGCCGCTGGGGTGGCCATGATGGGTGGATAGCATTCCAGTCTGGGTCCGGTCGCCAAAAACCGGCAAGGGGCGGTATGTAGGATACTGAGGTACTCAGTGCAGGGCTTTGTGCGGAAAAATATTGCATGGGCTGCCGCCGAGCCACCGGTTTGTATGTAATCATGTATGAAGGTTGATGTTTAGTCCCTAGTGGTCGCTGCATCAAGGGGGTGTTTTGTCGATGAGCTTGCTTTCCCTTGTTTGCTGGGCACTGGGTGGTTGAAGCACCACTGGTTTTATGTGAATTTAGGTGGTGATCGCCATGGTCATCTTAAGGTATGTGCAAATTCTCACAATGCCTGCCACGGTTGCCGTTCCAGCGGCAGTTAACACACTGCACGGATAAACCAGCTAGGCTGCAGGCCGTTATATGTCCCTTGTTTTCGGGGTGGTTAACAATTGTTTTTGCTGGGCATCAGTGTTGGATTGGGCAGTCGCCGCACCGCAAGTCTCAAACTACGGAAGTTTGTTACAGCGTTTTATGACTTCTCATGTGGATTAAACTAGTCTGTATACCCAAGACGGTCGCTATGGCTGCCTGGGTGGCGTAACTCTGTTTTTAGAAAATGTGGGTGTGGCGTTGCCCCTTTAAGGGTACGCACGCGACGGAGTGACGTCAACTCCGTCGCGTGCCAGTTTAAATAAACGGGGCGGCTCCTGGTGACGTCAGTTCACCGGGGAGCCCACACCGACAACATCTCCGTCTCTGTGTCTCATTACCACAGGGGGTGGGGGGCTCACGGAGGCGGCCCATCGGAGACCGCCAACAGTGGCGACGAGACCGGGATCGCTTCCTGGGACACGCGGGGGAGTTCCGCCGCAGCGCAGATGATCGTATGTGAGCGTGCGACGAACTCCGACCGCAGAGAAGGAAGCGACGCACGCGGCCGGCGGCCATTTTGATGAACAGGCCTCGGAGACTCACGGCTTCATAACGAAGCGTCGGTGAGCCATCCGGGCTTAATTTTTGGAAACTTCAGCGGCGGATGGTCGCTGAACACAGCACATGTCAATTTCGTGAGGAAATTTTGACAATTTTCACTATTATTGTCGAGCAGAGGCAGGGAGACTCCATGGGGAGCCTGCTGTTGCACTAGGAGTCTCTCTTCCTCTACTCAATTTTTGGACACATCATTGTCTGCATGCTGGCTGGAGTGACACCTTCACAAAGATCACGGCTGGTGGTGAGTTGCGGCCCCTTTCTTGCCAATCTTGTGGGGTGCCTGTGCGCTTTCCACCATGAACCAGGATGCTGCTGCTGCTGCTGCTGTTGTGGGTCCGGTACCGCCTGTGCTTCCACCTGCCCCTCCGCCAAAACCACCGGGGTCCCTACAGCCAATGCCTGAGTTTGATATCTCGGGTGCTCCATCGGGCCTGGGACAGAGGTGGAAGATGTGGATGGATAGGCTGGAGATGAAACAACGGACGACGGCAAGCTGGCCACCCTCCTGTACTCTGCTGGTCCGGCGGTGCATGAGGTATTTATGTCCCTGCAGCCGGTGGACGGATCGTTTGCTGCAGCAAAGGAGGCACTCCATAATCATTTTCTGCCAATGGCCAATGCGGACTATGAACGTTTTCTTATGGGAACGGCTCGCCAAAAAGATGATGAGACTCTGGATGTATTCTTTGGGCGGCTGCGGCGTCTGGCAGCACCGTGTGCCTGGAATGACCCCGAGGTCATGATTAGGAACCAACTCATTCAGGGGTGCAGCTCTGGGAAACTGAGACGCCAGATCCTGCGAGAGCCGGGCATCACCCTCCCTCGCATCCTAGAACTGGGGAGGTGCCACGAGGTATCTGAACTGCGGGCAACCAGGATGGAAGCGGGTATTCGCCCAGCCAAGGTGGAAGAGATCTGTGCGGTCGGAAGAGGCCGCGGGTTAAGGCGCCCCATGAACAATCAGAGCCAGCGCGCGCAGGGGTCGAATGTCTCCTGCCCGAAGTGTGGCTATGATCTCCCGCACCCCGCGGAGTGCCCGGCAACGGGAGTCAAGTGTGGCAGATGTGGAGGCCCTGACCATTTCGCCAGAATGTGTAAGTCTGCCGCCCCCAAAATTGTGCCGAGGGGACCAGTTCGAGCCGGCTTCTTCCGGCCCCAGAGGGCCTCCAACGTTGCCCAGGTGGACCAAGGTGACGAAGGAGCCCCTCAGGAGGAGGAGGAGGAGGACGAGGATGAGGAGAACGTGTTTTTCGTGTCCAGTGTGAGCGTGCTCAAGTCCCGCTCCAAAAGACAACCCAGGTGTAACGTGCTGGTTAATGGAGACTCTGTGCCGATGCTAGTGGACACTGGCGCATCTGTAAATGTAATGGCCCGCCAGCATTACAAGACCATGCTGGCCCCGCCTGCACTGGCTGCGCCGAGGGCACGCATATTCACCTTCGGCGGGGACCGGCCTTTGCCTCTAGACGGTGTATTCGTGGCCGGTGTGCAGTATGGGGACTCACACATACGTGCTCGATTCTATGTTACACCGGTGAGCGACAACACCGTGCTCTGCTGTGCCGCGGCGGAGGCACTGGGTATTGTCACGTTCGCATACGCAGTATACTTAGAGGACATCCAGGTCCTCCTGGCCAAACCTGGATCCCTGTTTGAGGGCATTGGACAGCTGGTGGGTGAGCCGGTCCGGCTCCATATCGATGAATCCATAGAACCAGTGGCGCTGAAGCACCGACGGGTCCCTTTCCATCTCAGGGATCTGGTGGATCGTGAACTTGACAACCTCGTGGGGTTGGACATAATCGTAAAGGTTGAAGGACCCACCCCCTGGGTGTCCCCCATTGTCATCGCCCGCAAGCCCAAGCAACCCGATGCTGTGAGAATTTGTGTGGACATGCGGCTGCCTAATAAGGCCATAAAGAGGGAGCGACACCTCACCCCCACCATCGATGACATTATTGCGGAGCTGCAGGGTGCAAGGTTTTTCTCTAAGCTCGACCTGAGATCGGGCTATCATCAGGTGGTCTTGCACCCCGAGTCCAGGTACATTACTACCTTTACCACACATCGGGGTCTCTATCGATATAAAAGACTAAGCTTTGGGGTGTCCTCGGCAGCGGAGGTCTTTCAAAACATAATAAGAGGTGCACTGGCGGATCTGGAGGGCGTCCTTAATATCAGCGATGATATCCTAGTGTACGCCAAATCGGAAACGGAGCATCTGTCACGCCTGTCCAAGACTTTTGAACGGCTACGTCTGCTGGGCCTCACTTTACACAAGGACAAGTGCGAATTTCTGAAGACGGAGATCGAATTCTTTGGGTTCGTATTCAAGGCGGATGGGGTGTCACCAGATCCCCGCAAAGTGAGAGACATCAAGGAGGCGCGCCCGCCCGAAAATGTCGCGGAGGTGAGGAGTTTTCTGGGGATGGTCACTTACTGCGGCCGTTTCATCAGAAATCTCGCATCCCGCTCTGAGCCCCTGAGGTCGCTCACCAAGAAGGACACCACCTGGCAGTGGGGCCCTCTGGAACAGGCGGCATTTGACGATATTCGAGGGGCGTTAGCGGCGCATGACACCATGGCATTCTTTGACCCGAGCCTGCAGACGGAGATCGTGGTGGACGCCAGCCCATATGGGCTAGGGGCAGTGCTCACGCAAGTGGGAAAAGACCAGGAGGTCCGGCCAATAGCATACGCCAGCAAGGCCCTGTCTGACACTGAGCAACGTTACTCTCAAATCGAGAGGGAGGCCCTGGCGGTGCTGTGGGGCTGTCGGCACTTCCGCCTCTACATTCTGGGGCGTCCCGTGACCGTGGTCACTGACCACAAGCCGCTGTTGCCGATCATGGCGGGCTCGTCATCTCGCCCGCCAGTGAGGATTGAGCGTTGGATGCTCGCCCTGCTGGAGTATGGGGTGTCATTGACCTATCGTCCCGGTGCCAACAATGCGGCGGACTACCCATCTCGACACCCCAGGAACGACTCGCAGGTGTCGGCGTCGGCGGAGGAAGCCGACGAACACGTCTGCCTGGTCATAGAGACTGCGACACCCAACTCCATGCAGGTGGAGGAACTTGAGGCAGCTTCGAAAGGCGACGAGTGTTTCTCCATCCTGAAGGAGGCCATGCAGAAGGGTGCCTGGAAGACAGTGCTGGAGGCGGTGGAGCGAAGAACATGTGAGGCCAGGGTCACTCTCGAGCAGTTGTGGAGAGTGAGAGAGGAACTAACATTCTCCGAGTCGGGGCTACTGCTAAGAGGGGAAAGGATCGTAGTGCCCCAGGCCAAAGTGGCACAGGTCATCGCGCTGGCGCACCAAGGTCATCAAGGGGCCCCCAAAGCCAAAGCTCGCCTCCGTCAGAAGGTGTGGTTTCCTGAGTTGGAGCGGAAGGTGGAGGCGTTCGTGGCCTCTTGTGTGTGGTGTCAGGCGGCGGCCCCGGCCCAGAAGGAACCGTCCATTGAAGCCATGCCCCGCGGGACTCGACCATGGGAAGTGGTGCACGCCGACTCTGGGTCTACATCCAGAGGCACGCATTTTCTAGTGGTGGTAGACGAGTGGTCGAGGTACCCGGAAGTTGAGTTTATAGACTCAGTGGCGTTTGAGAACGTGGTGGTGGCACTGGAGAAGATCTTTGCCACTCATGGCCTCCCCTCTGTGCTGTGCTCGGACAACGGAGCCCCGTTCCAGGGGGAGAGTTTCGCAGAGCTCATGAAAGAGTATGGAATTCAACACCGGCGGGTCACCCCACTGTGGCCCCGCGCCAACGGGGAGGCCGAGCGAATGATGCGCACCCTCAACAAGGTGTTCCGCATTGCCCATGGAAAAGGGGAGTGTTTGCAGAGGGCTCTGTACGTATTCCTACGAGGGTACCGCACCATCCCTCATTCGTCTACGGGGGTGGCTCCGGCAGAAGCACTATTCCAGCGGTGCCCGAGAGATGTCATACCGGAGGTGGGGGACAGAGACCCCGCCGTCATCGACAATGAGCAGGTGGAAGAGGACAGACAGGTCGGACACAGATGGAGAACATCCGGAGGGGGCTCAGACCCCCACACATCGCGCTGGGGGATGAGGTGCTGGTAAGAAATCGTCACCCTCATGGAAAACTGTCTCTCACGTATGAACCCGCCCCCCTGGACGTGGTAGCCGTCAAGGGGTCAATGGTGACTGCATCGGATGGAACTTCATCGGTAACCAGGAATGCGTCGTTCTTCAGGAAGATTGGTGACCCCAGAGTGGACAACCCGGACAACCGAGAAAGTGAAGGCGCTCTGGATGAAGGTGGGGGAGAACGCGCCGTAGTGGAATCGCCGGCTCGAGGCGGACCCAGTCCAGGAACACCAGCCAGGGACGGTGGCAGGAGGTACCCCCTGAGATCAGGGCGTGGGAAACCTGCCCGTCTCAGTGACTATGTTACGGACTGAGCTGGGAGGCTGACCGGGGACTAATGGTCAGGCCATGACAGGTACACACGGGGGATCCGGGGTGGCTGTCAATAAATGGGGGGTTTTGTTGAAACTTATAGAGTGATATGTGTCATAGATGTGTGCTAGTTAAGTACTCCTATTTCCAATTTGTTGTTATGGAAAAGGAGGAGTGTGGTGTTTCCCCTTTAAGGGTACGCACGCGACGGAGTGACGTCAACTCCGTCGCGTGCCAGTTTAAATAAACGGGGCAGCTCCTGGTGACGTCAGTTCACCGGGGAGCCCACACCGACAACATCTCCGTCTCTGTGTCTCATTACCACAGGGGGTAGGGGGCTCACGGAGGCGGCCCATCGGAGACCGCCAACAGTGGGTACCATCAATCGGTGTGGCGGTCATGTGCCCCCTCCCTCTTTTCGAAGGCTTTCCATGTTACAAGGAAGCCGGGTAACGAGGGAGCTGTGGGAAAACTGCTTTACTGGGTAATATTGACCAACATAACCGGGACGGTCACCGCTAGCCGCCTTGCTCGTAAAAGGGTGTTAATTTTGTTTGGATAAGGCACTGATTCAAGTAACCTGGTCAGTCGCCGCTTGCCACCTGGGTAGTAAAAAGGCGTTTCAACTATTTTGGGGAAAGAAACAGGCTTGTCGGAGCACTGCGTGTAGTTGTACACAAGAGTTAAACTGATTTTTTGTAAGCCCGTTTGAACAAAGGACACAGGGGCACTGGACCGTCGGCTTGCAGCATGGTTGGTCGGTAGGGATAGGTGGGAAAGCGTAAGGGTGCCACTAGCTGATGGTCGCCACGTCATGAGAAGGGAGGCCATATTTCGTGGAAGTTTCGTTTGTAGTTTCTATTCGTCTCCCAAACACCTTTACTGTCCCCCGCCACTGGCGGCAGTTATCTTTGCATCGAGTACATCAGCATTTCATAAAGTTAAACGAGCAATGAGCCAGGCAAGCACTTAGGTTTAATTATTTATTGTGCATTTATAAGGCGCTTTATGCTGCCATCCATGGTGCGTGGGAAGGCTGCAGTTAAAATTTTGCACACTCATCAGAAAATGGGTGGCCATGTTTCGTGGGTTCTACTGTCTCTCATACCTGTTCTATTCCCCGTCACGAGCTGCAGTGTTCGTTTTTTCATAGTGCTTGGGTCATTTTAGAGAATGAAAACAGCACCAAGCAAGGCAAGTGCGTAGCATGGATTTATTTAGTGCACATTTTTTAAGACATTTTATGCATGAAAGTCAAACACAGGGGGAAAGCCGCTGGGCCTACTGGAGTCACCCAATACCAGTTAATTGAGTCATTGATTTAGAGGGTGGAACGTTAGAAATGCTTAAATCAATGAAGTGGCCGGGAGTACAACTACGAGGATGTTAGGCCAATCCGCTGTGTGTTTAACACTAATGTTTTATGTACTGAACACAGGTGTCAACTACCGTAGAGAGTGAAGAGGCACGTAACGGTTCATTGTTTACCAAGGACGAGCAGAAGAAGTGTGGTAAGGTCTACAAACAGGAATTCCTAATTAGTACAGCATTAGGTAGAACTGTGCAGGCCCAAGTCAAAAAGGAAGATCATCCTGGAATCATTCTGGAGTCATCCGATGACTCCATTCTAGAGTCATCCATGGATAGTTCAGGAAGATCATCCGAAGTATTCCAACAGGCCAAAATATGTAATGAGATGATGACTCTAGAGTTATCACAGAAACTACTACAGGATGAGTTTGGATTACTTCCAGTGATGATCTTGGATTACTCCAGGATGACTCCATGACAACTTCAGGATGAGTGGGGATTACTCCTGGATGACTTTGGATGACTCTAGGATGACTCCATGACAACTTCAGGATGAGTTGGGATTACTCCAGGATGACTTCCGATTACTCTAGGATGACTCCATGACAACTTCAGGATGGGTGGGGATTACTCCACGATGATTTTGGATTACTCTAGGATGACTCCATGACAACTTCAGGATGGGTGGGGATTACTTCAGGATGGTTGCATGAGAACTTTAGGATGGGTTTTGAATTGTGAATGATTCTTGAAGACCACTCCATGATGAGTTTAAAAGATTTCAAGATGCTTCCAAAACATTTAGGAAAAGGGGTTTGATTACCCAAGGATGTATTCCTTTTGAGTAAGATTGGTGGCATTACTTTAGAATGACTCGTTAGACTTATGGATAGTTTACTGGAAATAAATCTAATGAATTTTGCAGCTGTCACTGTCCATCTTTGCTAGAGCACCCAAATGTTGTTAACCAAGTTCACCGATTTAGTGCACAAAACTACAACCGCCCCCTCCCATGTCACGAACCAACCTGTAAACTCCCTAATTTCAATTCTCACCTCTAGCCAACAGGGCCTCACACCCAAAATTACAAAGCACTGCATTGAAACACACACTTCCAGTGACCTAAACAGAATCTGTTAAAGGTCTACCTGCATGGCAGACTGCCGCCAGTCACTTCACCCAATATCACTGAGAGCAGCCAACATTATTATGATAGTAAAATACTGCAGCTATACATTGTTGATATTTTATTATAGTATTGCTGTGGCTATAAGATGTCTTCAATCAAACATAGGCTCAGAAAGTGTTCAAAAAATGTTTTATTTAACAAATGCAGTTTAACGGCATAGCTGTATTCTATAAGAATAAATCAGTTTGCAAAAATACAAACGAATAATCATTGATCCTGCATTTCGAAAGGCGGTGTCTTCTTTAGGCCTCTTCTGGCATTGCAGATTTTGGTGGCAAGCTTCCTTCTCATCACCTGGCCGTCCATAGTAGGCCAACTGTTAGCCTTGCAGACAGATCTCAAAAATTCTACAAAAACAAGAAAGGATATATGAATATAAATGGACATCAGAAGAGGCATTGTTAAATTACTTATTGTAGAATAAATACAGGATTAACAAATGTTAAAATGTCAACCTACAAATGTGTCACTACATTTAAATGCATTTGTACACAACGGTTGAAACAGGCTTAAAAGAGATTTGAACTGAAAATGAATCATGGTTTTCTATGGCTGCATTCAGAAGATTTATGGTCTTTAATGGTCAAAGGGGTTAATATGTCTTTGAGGAGATGTTGAGCCAGGCACTGAGTCGGTGGGGATGGGAGACAGGACAATCATGCAGAAACAAGATTGACAGATTCATTGTGTAGATACAACAGTTTGACTTTTAAATTAGAAACTATCACACAGTTAGAAATAGAAAGCATAAGTGGATGTGGGGAAATAGTCGTTTAAACCCTTTGCTAATTAACATAACTAGAAGGTCCGGAAACACATGACCCCAGGTATACCAAAGCACACCTTGCTTACATGGGTGACCCAACGCCTCCTGTCTGAAAACCATGCATCACTGATTTGTTACATACTCGAATGGACTAACAAATATACAACTCTCCAAAGATAATACCCACTCCCTGCCTTTAATTACCCCTATTATGCGTGGAAACCAGGAATGGCCAATGTGCAATGAATGTGAGGGACAGGTTTTAAAATGTATTAGAAACAAATGACTTATAAGTCTAGAATAGAATTTGTTCATGCAGTAGCGAATTGATACACCAACAGCTCTCGCGTAACGGCCACCATCTATATATGGTGTCCATTCAATGCGGAAAAGGTACTCTCAAAAATAAGTTAACTACAGTTTTTAAATTGGGAATGGTTCTGTTATGAGGGGAATATCACCTTCTGTTGTGTGGATGATCCAGTGTCCATTCCCAACGACTTCTCCACTGATTCTGGTAATGAATCGGTCCTGGTAAGCGCCGCCAGTGATGCCTGCAAATGATGTATTGCCAACTGATTGTGTCTTTGTGTGGCTTGTAACTGTTCTACAATTTAAAAAAAAACAAAAGTTAAAGGCACCTACTTTCTGGCCATCAGACTAACAGCGTAGACAAGAACAATTAGGCAAATTGCGCAGGATATCACACTGCGGTAACAGTGGGAGAAGACACAATTACAACTTGGTCCACTGCCCCTACCAGTGAGCAATGGTGTCAGGTGGAGATCCAGCCCAGGGAGTAACAGGGAAGGAGAACCTGAGAACCAGCCAGGAAGTCGGATGGGCGCCCTGACCCTGCCCAGAGAGTCAGTTGAGGGCTATCGGGTGTCACTGAAACTATTGGAATAGAGTACAGCTAGGGGGGAATGTCATAAAAGGAGGGACACAAAGCATGCAGATGTTTGGTTATTTGCCCACTTATTGATTGGCCATGGCCATGCTAATCCCCATAGCCATTTACACCCAGATCCTGCGCTTGCCCCAAAATACCTTCTCATGGGAACTCTTTGAGCTCGTATTAATCAAGCCATCCCAACAAACGGTGCATTTTTTTTCAAAGCAGTCTTCTGAGCGTTAATAACTTAATTGGAGTAGTAAACCCACTACTGGTGTAATAGAAATGTCTTAACCAGGTCTGCCTTCAGCCACTCGATTTAGAACTGGTGCAGCAAACTTGCTGCTTCAGCTAGTTCACACTGAGACAAGTTGTGAGGTGAATAGCCAGTGCTGTGACCAGTGTAGTGCGGAACAGAGCTCCAACACTGGGCTCTTCGCTTATGTCTTGCTAGTCTCAGTTGGCAAGAGTGAACCCCCATGTGTCAGTGCGCTCTCACCGTTCCTGCCCTTGCCATTACGCTCACAGTACTCCAATCCCAACAGGCCCAACTCACCTTCACAATATATATGAGATGATTGTAGCAGTTTTCCAGGAGGTTGAAGAAAAGTTTCTCGAGAAAGAGCCGGACGTTCAGTGCAGAGTGCCTTTCTCTCGTCGTCGCCTTGGCCTCTTGCTTTTTCTTTGGGGCCCTTTGAACATCCATCTCATGGCTGTAGTTCTTAAACTGAATGACCCAGATTCAGAAAAACAGTAATCTTCAGTTTTGAAAACAGTGATCAGACATTCTAATCCCTCGAGACCAAAGTAAAACTTCCGCTTTTCGGTGCCTTCCTGTTAAGGACAGACAGCCCTGAGGAATGAGCAATCCCCCGAAAAAGCCACTAGGACAATCTTCTTGTGCTCGTAACACCATTAAAAGAGATGTCCTTTGCCAAGAAAATGTTTTTAATCAGTGTATATGTGTATTTTAGCACCATACGCCCCCCCCCCCTTTGTGTGGTGAATGAGTAACTGTATTAAAATATGTATTAAAATATTTAAGTGCTGCACTCATTCCCAGCAACAATAAAAGCATCAAGCCTGTGTGTGTACTACATATTGGCTTGTTTATTTGAGCGGTTTTACTCCACACTAGTTGACCTAAGATGGAAGTTCAAATTGAATAGCCCTCCCCCTCAAGGACTCCCCACACTTAGCCCTCCTTCCCCTAAAGCCTCTGCCCAGCCTCTTCTCTCAAAAGACTTTGACTGCATTAACCCACCTACCCTCCAATGACACCCCAAACCTTAACGCCCCCCCATGTCTCTCCTGCCCTTAAACATCCCCAAACGCACGCCTGCCCCTATCCACACCCAAACTACTCCTGTGCCCTTAACCCCAAGACTCCCCCACCACCCACGTTTTGTTATACCCGTTCTACCCGTGAACCCCCTCTTAATCCTGTCACAATTCTTCCAAACTCTTAACCCGCAACCCAAAAGACACCCTCCCCATGTTTAACCCTCTCCGCTCCAAAGACTTCCACCCAGCTCTTATGCCCCAGACCCCAAAGATTTCCACTGAACTTAACTCATGTCCCCACCAAAGACTTACACCAAAATCTTAATACCCCACACCAAGCACTTCTACCCACTCATAACCATCACCCCAAGGTCTCCCCTCACCCCCTTATCCCTTAGTCAAAGAATTCACTCCCCTTTAATAGAACCGCCCTTGGACTTACCACCTTAACCCCATACCCAAGGTCTGTTTCCCCACACTCAGCCTCAGGTGCACCCCCAACCACCCCACCCAGCCCAAAGGACGGTTGCCCCCTCGCTACACTTGGCCCCAAGGATGCCCCCATCACTACACTGTACCCCAAGGATGCCCACCATCACTACACTCGGCCCAAGGACACCCCCCAACACTACACTCGGCCCAAGGACACCCCCCATCACCACAATCAGCCCCAAGGATGCCCCCTCACAACACTTGGCCCCAAGGACACCCCCCCATCACTACACTTGGCCCCAAGGACAACCCCCCCATCACTACACTTGGCCCCAAGGACACCCCCCCACCCCCATCACTACTCTTGGCCCCAAGGACACCCCCCCCATCACTACACTTGGCCCCAAGGACACCCCCCCCCCCATCACTCAGCCCCAAGGACGCCCCCCATCACTATACTCAGCCCCAAGGACGCCCCCCCCCCATCACTACACTCAGCCCCAAGGATATTTCCCTATCATCACCACTTAGCCCCCAGGGACACCACTGCCATCGCCACACTTGGCCCCAAGGGACACCACTCCCATCACCACTCTTATGCAGGCACACCCTCCCACACACCACACACTCCCATGTACCCGCATTATATATACATCCACTCCAGCACCATGCAAGGGCATCAGCATAGTACCACCCCACAGATGTCTCACTTCCAAACCCAGGTCAGGACTCTCTTCACACTCAGCCAAGCCCCTCTCTCCTATAGTTGCCAGTACGATTTTGCTCTGCTCCAACACTGCAAATCTTCATTCCAATCCCCTCCCCCACACCCATCGAGCCCCCTCGTCTCGAGCACATCCCATCACACCAGAACACTTAACTGCTGCTTCGGTGGCTGGATCTGGAGTATAAATCCATCAAAGTAAAAAGAAAATGTTTACTTTATGACCATCTGTGCGCAATTTCAGTAACAGAGCGGGCTGCTTCCTACGGGATGGCCGCATTGTCACGGCCGCGGCAAAACAAAGAAAACACACTTCCGGCGAACTGCATGCCCGGCAGGGCAGCAGGCAGCGCATGGAATGCTGGGGGCTGCAGGCAGCGCATTGAATTATGGGGGCTGTAGGCAGCTATTCTGCAATCACTGAATTTACGGTGCAGCAGTGTCATTTTGGATTAAAGCTTCATTTTCCAAGAGCACAGTACACATTTTTTTGTCCTGGGAATAGCTAATGACGTGCTCAGACTCAGAGGAACATTTTTATCCAGGTAAAGTGAAAACGTGGTCAAATTGACTTTTACTTTCAACAGGAATGTCAGAAGCTGAAAGCTGAAAAGGTAGTTCAGCAGGTTGTGTTACGGTTGCTAAGATCTCAGGTTCAGCGTGTATCTCCTATGGCTTTTTCCATTTTTTTCTTCTGGGAACTCTATAAAATGTATTGTTAATCCCAATTATCATTATCTTTTATAAAATATATATATTTTTAATGTAAAAAATGTACCCAGGACTGCTTGCGTTCCAGCACCCCTTCTACTAACTTTGTTTAGAACCCCTGCTACTCAGCAACACAGAACCACAACGTCCAATTTATCCCCAGCAAGTCAATTACCCAGACGCACCACACAACCTCATGGGCCGGGAGGATAGCTCAGGGGCGAAGCGTTCGTTTTGGAAACAAGACACTTACCGCTATCTGCAATTCTTCTACCACTGCCTTGCTACCTAATGATGCAAATGCCACTTTATCTGTGTCTATGACCCCAGAAAACATGCCCCCCACTGGTTTGAATGAAATTACCGCTATCTGCAATTCTTCTACCACTGCCTTGCTACCTAATGATGCAAATGCCACTTTATCTGTGTCTATGACCCCAGAAAACATGCCCCCCACTGGTTTGAATGAAATTACCGCTATCTGCAATTCTTCTACCACTGCCTTGCTACCTAATGATGCAAATGCCACTTTATCTGTGTCTATGACCCCAGAAAACATGCCCCCCACTGGTTTGAATGAAATTACCGCTATCTGCAATTCTTCTACCACTGCCTTGCTACCTAATGATGCAAATGCCACTTTATCTGTGTCTATGACCCCAGAAAACATGCCCCCCACTGGTTTGAATGAAATTACCGCTATCTGCAATTCTTCTACCACTGCCTTGCTACCTAATGATGCAAATGCCACTTTATCTGTGTCTATGACCCCAGAAAACATGCCCCCCACTGGTTTGAATGAAATTACCGCTATTTGCAATTCTTCTACCACTGCCTTGCTACCTAATGATGCAAATGCCACTTTATCTGTGTCTATGACCCCAGAAAACATGCCCCCCACTGGTTTGAATGAAATTACCGCTATTTGCAATTCTTCTACCACTGCCTTGCTACCTAATGATGCAAATGCCACTTTATCTGTGTCTATGACCCCAGAAAACATGCCCCCCACTGGTTTGAATGAAATTACCGGTATCTGCAATTCTTCTACCACTGCCTTGCTACCTAATGATGCAAATGCCACTTTATCTGTGTCTATGACCCCAGAAAACATGCCCCCCACTGGTTTGAATGAAATTACCGCTATTTGCAATTCTTCTACCACTGCCTTGCTACCTAATGATGCAAATGCCACTTTATCTGTGTCTATGACCCCAGAAAACATGCCCCCCACTGGTTTGAATGAAATTACCGCTATTTGCAATTCTTCTACCACTGCCTTGCTACCTAATGATGCAAATGCCACTTTATCAGTGTCTATGACCCCAGAAAACATGCCTCCCACCGGTTCGGATATGCCACCCTCGACCATCAATGTCACCCCTGAACCGCACCTCAAATGTGCCCTCATCAACGCCCGCTCCATCAATGCGCATGCACTAGACATCCACGACCTTATTACCACCCTAGATCTAGATCTTCTAATGGTCACCGAAACTTGGCTACATGAAGCCTCAGGCCCCGCCCTATCCCTCGCTCTCCCACCTGGCTATGCCATCACGAGACAAGATCGCATGACCACTGGAGGCGGTGTCGCACTCATAGCCAAAGACTCAATCACCATCAGAAAGGCTGACAAAACTATCAACAATAACAGCGACTACCTTCAATTAAAACTCACCATCTCGCACCAATGCACCATCACCCTACACCTCATCTATCGACCACCAGGCCCCCTAGGAGACTTCCAGGCCTCCATCACCCACCTCTTGGCGGACAACCTCAAAAAGTCATCCAAAGCCATTCTCCTTGGAGACATCAACCTTGGCCTGAATGACGCCAAAGACCCTACAGCCAAAGCACTTGACACAGCTCTAGCCACCCTAGGATTCGTCAACACCATCAATAACCCTACACACGCCCTAGGCAGATCACTAGACTGGATCGCCCACCACAATTGCCCCATCACAGACACAGGCAACACCCCCACCCCATGGTCCGACCACCACACCATCACCTTTAACATCCCCACCACTACAACCACATCCCACCCCCCTCCTCCCTTGCCTCCTGCCCTTACAAGGAGTGCCCGTCAACTGACCAAAGAAAGACTCCTACCCTTCTTACAGGGACCTGCCTTCACAGCCCCATTCTCCAACGACCCAGAAACTCTGGCAAAAAATTATGATACGGCCATCACAGCAGCAATCAATACCATCGCCCCACTTAAACCTCGGAAAACCAAACCCACTAGACACGCTAATGCGTGGTTCACCCAAGACCTTCTAAAACTACGCTCCGACAAACGGGCAGCATTAGCTCTTTGGCAAACATCACGGGATGAGAAAGACAAACTCAACTTCAAATCCCTTGCAATTAATTACAAGAAAGCCATCATTAAAGCCAAAGCTAAATCCTTCGAAGAGAGAATTACTGAGGCCAAGTCGAACACCAAGGAAATGTTCGCCATTTTCAGGGAACTTGAGAACCCCACACCCACCCCCCAAAACTTCACTAAGGACAAAGAATGGTGTGACAACATCCAAACAGCCATGCGCAATAAGATCAGCTCTCTCCAAGCCAAAATCTCGAACACCAAACTAACACTCTCCACCCACACTACACCCTCCCCACCACCACTGCCCCCATCACCCACTGAGGCCCCACCCACGTTCTCGTTTAAAACCATCCAAGAAAACGACATGATCAACATTATGAAAAACATAAAACCCTCCAATTGCAAAGGCGACCCCTGTCCTGCCTCCATCATCAAAGACTGCGCAGACACCTTGGCCCCTTTTCTAACAGCCTTCGTCAACGCCTCTTTCACCACAGGGAGAGTCCCCGCCTGCCTAAAGGAAGCATGGGTCCGACCCCTCATAAAGAAACCCACACTTGACCCCACCTCCCCTAATAACTACCGCCCCATCACCACTGTCCCTTTCCTCCTCAAGATTCTAGACAAAGCAGCCTACCTGCAGGTCCAGCACTTCCTCGAAGAACAGAACCTCCTTAGACTGAGACAATCCGGCTTTCGCCCTAGGCATGGGACAGAGACCGCCCTACTCGACCTAAAAAACCAAATGGACGACGCAAGAGACCAAGGCAAACCTGTCTTGCTCCTTCTCCTGGATCTGTCGGCAGCTTTTGATCTTGTAGACCACGACATCCTCTGCCACCACCTCTCCTCCACAGCCAACTTCTCTCAAGAAGCCATTACATGGATCACCTCCTTCCTCCAAGGCAGGACCATGCAGGTCTTCTCTGACCTAGCCACTGCATCACCCTCTATCATGCTATGTGGGGTGCCCCAAGGCTCCTGCCTCTCCCCCACCCTCTACAACATCTTCACCCGCCCCCTCTTCCTCATCCTTGACGCCATGGGCATCTCTTACACCAACTACGCCGATGACACACAGATCCTTCTCACTCTGACAGGCGACTATGACACAGACTCTGCTACCCTCAACAACATCTACAACACAATTCAAATGTGGATGGCTATCAACGGCCTCTGCCTTAACTCCGACAAAACTGAGCTCCTACTCGTAGGCTCCCCTGACACCATCAAGAAACTTGACGCTCAGTTCAGCCATTTCACCATTGACTCAATCACGATCCCAGTACTTGACACGGTAAAAACACTAGGCGTCTACTTAGACTCCAATCTATCCATGACCAGACAAGTAAACGCCATTGCCTCCTCGGCCGCTTACCATGCAAAACTCCTTAACGCAATCAGACCTTATCTGTCAAAAGACACTTGCACTAACATAGCCAGGGCCATAACCGGCTCACGACTTGATTACTGCAATATTCTTTTCCTTGGGACCTCCAACAAAAATCTTGAGAAGCTCCAAGTAATACAGAACAGTGCCCTACGCGCTGCACAAGGCATTGCCAAGAGAGAGCACATCACCGCTGCCAGAAAAGCTTCCCATTGGCTCCCCATAAAGGAGAGGATCTTATTCAAGGCGCTAAGCATCACCCACAAATGTGTCCATCTTGCCGCCCCAATGTACCTTTCCCAGAGGATCCACCTGGTCTCCTCCACAAGACCCACTAGATCACCCTATGCCAGCATGCTCTCAGTACCCAGGGTAAAAAGGACCAGAGAGGGGGCTCCAGTTTCCCGTACCTCGCTGCCGTACACTGGAACACCCTCCCTAGCTCCCTGCGCTCTGAACCCTCACTGACCGCCTTTCGGAAAACCCTGAAAACGACTCTGTTCATCTAACAATTACATGGCCTAGCCCTCATAATTGTATTGTATGATGTATTATGTGGTATATCTGATCACAGGTCACTGCCTCACTGTAACCCAAGGCACAACCTGCACACATTGTAACTAAGTCTTCCTTGCAAGTAACAGTGCCACAATGCCCATGGGCTGCCTGCGCGCTATATAAATTTAATAAATAAATAAATAAATAAATGCTATGTTTAGGCCTCATGGCTTCCATTTTAGCCCAACATAGTCTCAAGCGTTCCCCTTGCCACAATGGGGATTTTGAGGGTGCTGGGTGCCTGTTTTTGACTGGGATGGCAAAGGATTCTCACCCAGGGGGTGCATGCTATGTTTAGGCCTCATGGCTTCCATTTTAGCCCAACATAGTCTCAAGCTTTACCCTTGCCACGATGGGGATTTTGAGGGTGCTGGGTGCCTGCTTTTGACTGGGATGGCAAAGGATTCTCACCCAGGCTGTGCATGCTATGTTTAGGCCTCATGGCTTCCATTTTAGCCCAACATAGTCTCAAGCGTTCCCCTTGCCACGATGGGGATTTTGAGGGCGCTGGGTGCCTTTTTTTGACTAGGATGGCAAAGGATTCTCACCCAGGGGGTGCATGCTATGTTTAGGCCTCATGGCTTCCATTTTAGCCCAACATAGTCTCAAGCTTTACCCTTGCCACGATGGGGATTTTGAGGGTGCTGGTGCCTGCTTCTGACTGGGATGGCAAAGGATTCTCACCCAGGGGGTGCATGCTATGTTTAGGCTTCATGGCTTCCATTTTAGCCCAACATAGTCTCAAGCTTTACCCTTGCCACGATGGGGATTTTGAGGGTGCTGGGTGCCTGCTTTTGACTGGGATGGCAAAGGATTCTCACCCAGGCTGTGCATGCTATGTTTAGGCCTCATGGCTTCCATTTTAGCCCAACATAGTCTCAAGCGTTCCCCTTGCCACGATGGGGATTTTGAGGGCGCTGGGTGCCTTTTTTTGACTAGGATGGCAAAGGATTCTCACCCAGGGGGTGCATGCTATGTTTAGGCCTCATGGCTTCCATTTTAGCCCAACATAGTCTCAAGCTTTACCCTTGCCACGATGGGGATTTTGAGGGTGCTGGGTGCCTGCTTTTGACTGGGATGGCAAAGGATTCTCACCCAGGCTGTGCATGCTATGTTTAGGCCTCATGGCTTCCATTTTGGCCCAACATAGTCTCAAGCGTTCCCCTTGCCACGATGGGGATTTTGAGGGTGCTGGGTGCCTGTTTTTGACTGGGATGGCAAAGGATTCTCACCCAGGGGGTGCATGCTATGTTTAGGCCTCATGGCTTCCATTTTGGCCCAACATAGTCTCAAGCTTTACCCTTGCCACGATGGGGATTTTGAGGGTGCTGGTGCCTGCTTCTGACTGGGATGGCAAAGGATTCTCACCCAGGGGGTGCATGCTATGTTTAGGCCTCATGGCTTCCATTTTAGCCCAACATAGTCTCAAGCTTTACCCTTGCCACGATGGGGATTTTGAGGGTGCTGGGTGCCTGCTTTTGACTGGGATGGCAAAGGATTCTCACCCAGGCTGTGCATGCTATGCTTAGGCCTCATGGCTTCCATTTTAGCCCAACATAGTCTCAAGCGTTCCCCTTGCCACGATGGGGATTTTGAGGGCGCTGGGTGCCTTTTTTTGACTAGGATGGCAAAGGATTCTCACCCAGGGGGTGCATGCTATGTTTAGGCCTCATGGCTTCCATTTTAGCCCAACATAGTCTCAAGCTTTATCCTTGCCACGATGGGGATTTTGAGGGTGCTGGGTGCCTGCTTTTGACTGGGATGGCAAAGGATTCTCACCCAGGCTGTGCATGCTATGTTTAGGCCTCATGGCTTCCATTTTGGCCCAACATAGTCTCAAGCGTTCCCCTTGCCACGATGGGGATTTTGAGGGTGCTGGGTGCCTGTTTTTGACTGGGATGGCAAAGGATTCTCACCCAGGGGGTGCATGCTATGTTTAGGCCTCATGGCTTCCATTTTGGCCCAACATAGTCTCAAGCTTTACCCTTGCCACAATGGGGATTTTGAGGGTGCTGGGTGCTTGTTTTTGACTGGGATGCCAAAGGATTCTCACCCAGGGGGTGCATGCTATGTTTAGGCCTCATGGCTTCCATTTTAGCCCAACATTTTAGACGGCTAAAAATGCACCTTGGTATCCATGAATACGCAGGGCACCCCTTTTGCCACCTGTATTCTGTTCTGTTATCTTAATTATTTGACTAACTTTTAATTGCTTGTATAATCTGGTTAGGGTATTTCTGTCAACCAACACAGCCATACAAATGGAAATGGATGAAAGGCCCCCTCGAGGAAAAGGAAAGAAACAAGGACCTTACAAAAAATGGATTGCACTGGTAAAATATATTAACGTTCAATGCAACTCTACCGATAAGAGGTCTCCTACATGCTTTTACTCCCCAAAAATACATTCTTCCTAAAAACAAGCAAATATTTCTAAAACAAAAAGGGGTGAAAGTGCACCAAAAATAAACTCCTGTATTCGGCTTGGTCACTAACAACCAGACTACCTCTAACCGCCTGACTACCTCTAACCGCCTGACTACCTCTAACCGCCTGACTACCTCTAAAGTTGGGAAATTAAGTCTGCTTTCATTACATGTCATTTGTTTTCTCTATTCTGTGCATTCATACTTTACACTCTCTGGCTCTTAAAGCAAGACCTGTATGACAATTATGCAATTCTAATACTGGTTTTATGTGTGGCTGCAGAAGGAACATTTCATCGTAGAAACTGATTCTTCAAACACTCTATGTGGAACATCCAAGAAGGCGATAGAAGACCATGCCAAGACTTTTAATAGAGCAGATAACCTTTTCTTCCTAGGTACATTATAACCATTCCAAATGTATGTTATAGTATTTTATTGCACATAACCACAAAACACTGTTATTGATACATTCAGTTAAAAAACTCACTGCACACAAACAGCTATTGGTAGTCTGTAACGCTTACTCCTTGGTCCACTTATAATAAATGATCTGAATTGATAAACTAATTTAAACTGATGCTAGCTGATTCTCATACAAATAACACAAGTGAGTCTATTATCATTCATATATGATAAGCTTGACTTTTTATGTCCAGTGAAAACATTTCACATAACTTGTACTGAAGTAATTGAATTTTTGGCAGAAGTGAAAGAATAGCGCTATATATGCAATATATGCAATTTTTCTTTTTTGGAAAAATTTTGGTTGGACATGATTTCATTTTGGAATCATTGAAGTAATCCTGTTTCAGTCGCTTATCTTGCCAGCTCACATTGTCTTCGGGAAGTGTATAGACTGCCAGTCGAAGCCTTATTCAAACATATGATTGGGATCACTCCAAGTTTGTAGTAGTGTGGGGCCTGAGTAATCATTTTAGACCGTACTCCTCGCTGTACTCACGCAGAACAGTAGTCATTGCGTGATAGGCACCAATGTAAAATGAGTGCACTGATTACTGTCTAACAAATGTTCAGGTTGGATAATTGTGGCTTAATTTGGGCTCCATGGCAAGTTCTACCAATATGTGTCTTGAATCACATGGATTTGGTTTGGAAGGGTGCATGATGACTAATTAAAATGACTATTTTTGACTATAGAATGTACTTAGCGGTGAATTCCCATACTTATGCGTTAGTCACTTATTACTGCAAGAAAACTATTTCTGTGGCATGTATGCTTTTTAAGTGTGATTCCTGGTCAATGGTTCAGCACTTTTACATTGGGTGTTGCAATTTAAATGATCATATCCATATTATGCTTTTTACATGCAATTAAAACTAATGCCAAACAGATGTGCTTAGCAAAGCATTAAAAAATCATTCAGCACAAGTGCAATTAAGCAAAAGCTGAAAGACTATCCGTATTAGACCGCAAATCATCCTACAAACTCTGTGATTAATCAGTAAGCCATCCCCAAATCATCAAGAACAAACATGTTTCATGACGATGCTCTTGACAGTAGGTCATCCCAGAATCATCCCCAAATCATCAGGGACAAACATGCTTGTCAAGTAATCAGCAGGTCATCCCAGAATCACCGGGGCAAACCTGTCGATGCTCTTGAAGTAATCGGCAGGTCATCCCAGAATCATCCCCAAATCATCATGGTGATGCTCTTGAAGTAATCGGCAAGTCATCCTAAAATCATCAGGAACAAAGAGTTTTCTAAAATAGGGATGATGTTAGCATCATCAGCAAGTCATCCTAAGCTCATCCCCAAATCATCATGGTGATGCTCTTGAAGTAATCGGCAAGTCATCCTAAAATCATCAGGAACAAAGAGTTTGCTAAAATAGGGATGATGTTAGCATCATCAGCAAGTCATCCTAAGCTCATCCCCAAATCATCACCCACCATTCTGAGACATTTGCTGATGACTTTAACAGCATGATGACTTCTGATGATGTGGGAATGACTTCTAATGTAGTTCGATGATCATCGGATGACTCCAGGATGGTCTCTAAAGTCATCCTTTTTGACCTGGGGGGTCCTTTGGAGGATATTGGACAAGAATCGGGTTATAGAGCCATTGCAGACTCGGGGGAAGGCTGTGAGCCGGATAATTAATTTCAGTTTTATTCCCGCTTTTCCAGGTCGGAAAGATCAGTCGAAGGATCACAGGACATGTTCCATAGTGTCGAGGTGATTTCCAACAACCACAGTGAAAACGAGGAGGATGAGGAAGGAGAGCTTTGGGTGCTGTTCCAGGAAAAGATGCGCAGTAGCGGAAGGCTTGGATTAAAAAAGTTGTTGCGTGACAAGTAGGTATTACCTGCCCAGACCTTGGTTGTTCAAGCAGAAATTTGTCTACCCCCCCACAAGTGACCCGACCCCCCACCCCCTGCCGAGCGAGTGCCCCCAAATGGCCAAACCACCAAAAGGAAGTGCCAACCCAGCAGTACGAAGCCCCTGGTTATTGTGGAAGAACTTACATTAGCACAGGCAGGGAATGACCTGGCAAGAACAGTGGCAGTGCAGATAGCTGGGATACCTGCCATGGGTGGCACTAACTTTGGGGGTTGCAGGTGTGGCAGCTTTGTCACCGGCACCCCACCTGACAGCTGGGGCAGTGGGGTGTGCAGCCGTGGTATTACCTACAGGTAATGTGTCAGAAGCTGACAAATTTGGTATGGAATTGGAAGAAATGCTAAGGATGATTAGAGGGGTGGCGCAAACACCCACTGGAGGGGGCACCTCCGTTGTGGCAAGAATAGTTTGGGAGGTCCATTGGAAGTTTCTGGGAACAAAGGAATGATGTGGCGCCGGTCCATCCGGCACTGTGCGCTGCAACCACACTTGACCAAGGGATGAAGGGGGTGCCAAGCTTGGCAGTGGGTTTGAGACATCTGCCCACAGAGCTTACACAGACAGGGATGGGGGTGCAGGCACAAAACTTGGCCGAGGAAGGGGGTGTGAATGTTGGGCCCACCATCCCACTGGTCATCATTGCACCGCTACTTTCGGCAGGTCCCCTTTGGCATGGCACATGTCTGCCCATGTGAAAGAATGGATTTGGCCTAGGGTATTTTTTCATATTTTTTCATTGCTGGCTGTTGAAACGGCGGGCCCGGATATAACTGTTAGCAGAGAGGAGGAGAACAGACAGAAAAAGCAGAGTGGAAGAAAACATTCAATTGGAATAAGGCCTTTTCTTTATTAGCAGCGGTGAGTATGGAAACAATCACAAATCACGGCCCGGCCTTGTGGAAATATTGGGACACGATTGTTAATGTGCAGAAGAAATATGACTCTGCAGGTTGGATTATGACATTTTGGATCTGACTTGACTTGGGACCAGATGGCCATGCAGGGTTGGATCTCCTTCCTGGATGGCAGGGAAAGGGCCAGTCAGGTGATGTGCCAAAGGGCTCGCAGAAGCCATGGTATGGTAAGTATAAGCACAATCACAAGTTAAACAGGCGGCCCTTTCACCAAGGCCCCCAGGGACAGCAGGGCAAGATTATGTGCACAATAATGCCAGCTCTGGCCAAAGGGCAAGGGCCTCAGATGGGCCAAAAACACAGGACTACCCAATGCCGTTATTTTAACAAGGGCAACTGGAGCTGGGGATCCAGGTGCAGGTATGTTCATGAGTGTGCAAAATGCAGTGGGGCTCACCCGGTGGCAAGGTGCATCAAAAGTGAAGGTGCAAAGGTGCCAGTAGGGGCAGGGGCCAGCGCAAAGCAGCTCAGTAGTGGTGAGTGGGCCAAAGGTCCATCTCCTGTGGACCCACGTGTGTTTCAGGAGTACTTGAATGAGTATCCTAAGCAGTGTGAGAGATTTACTGTTTGGGGGATTTATGGGAGGGTTCCGCATCCCATACGAGGACCCACTGACGGTCTGGGAGGCAAAACAAAAAAAAAAAATCAACCTTCTGCACTAGAGTAGCCCATGGTTGTGCGCAAGAAAATGTTGAAGGAACTGGAGCTCAGAAGGGTTGCTGGCCCCTTCTCCCACCACCCCGGCCCACCTTTATAGTATCTCCACTGGGCATCGTGCCCAAGAAGGAACCAGGCAAGTCCAGGCTGATTCATCACTTTTCATATCCCAAAAGGGATTTGTTAAATGACTGGCTTAACCTTGAGCACTGCTCAGGGCACCATGCTTCCTTCAACCAGGCCATGGTACGAGTTGCTGGCATGGGCAGGAATGCACTTTTAGCCAAGGTGTACAATGAGTCAGCATTCTGCTCATTACCGGTCCATCCTGATATTTTTCACCTGCTGCGATTCCAATGAGAGAGCAGTTTTTATTTGGATAAATGCATGCCAATGTGTTGCTCGGTGTCAGGTTTACTATTTGAGGCTTTCAGCACTTTTCTGGAGTGGGCAACTCGCAGGGAGGAGCAGAGGGGAGCGATCATCCACTGCTTGGATTTTCTGTTCATGGGGATGGAGGGGTCTGCCGTCTGTGCCCACACACCGTCTTCTTTTCAGGATTTAGCGGGAAGATTGAGCATACATTTGCGCCCGAGAAGACTCAGGGCCCCACTGAGGTGTTAACCTTCCTGGGCATAGAAATCGATAGCAGGGAGGGCAGTTGTAGGTTGTCACAGGACAAAATCAAAGGGCTGGTATCCAAGGGGAGGCCCACCTTGGAGAAAATTCAGCAACTATTGGGCAAGCTGAATTTTTTTTCTAAAGTAATCCCTGCTGGCATGGTGTTTGCACGCAGGCTGCCAAGAGCAACTGCAGGAGTTAAACAAAAACACCACCATATCCGACTCAGCTCCGGCCTGAAAGAGGACTTAAAAATGTGGCGTTCATTGCTAAAGAGATTCAATGGGTTTCAGCTTTGGTGGACACTTTGGGAGAAGAGGGGGGAGTTGCAGATGTATCAGATGCATCAGACAGAGAAGGCTTTGGTATTATCTGATAAGATAGCTCAGTGGGTTGAGCGCTCGCTGCTGTGATCTGAGCGTGATCTGCAGGTTGCAGGATCAAATCCAAGCAAGGCCAACTCAACCTTTCCTCCTTCTGAGGTCCATAAATGAGTACCAATTTCGGTTGGGTGATATTGTATGTAAATATGTGCTCTGTAAAGCGCGTTGGATTAAGGCACTATATAAATAACACATCATTATCATTATCTTGGAGCAGGAGTGGTGTGCTCAGTGGTGGCCCCAACAATGGCCTAAAAAGGGCAAGACAAGGATTATCACGGTATTGGAACTCTTTCCCATACTGAAAGCTCATGTTATGGCCAAAGGAGTTGGGTAATAAAAGTCAAACAGGGCTGTGGTACAGGCCATTAATTTACAGTCTGCCTCTTGTTCTGCTGAGCTCCTTGAGAACATTGGTCGAGATTTGCTTGTACAGTAATATCAAGTTTAGGCCACGGCATGTTCAGGGTGTTGTGAATATTGTTGCTGACGCTCTCTCAATTTCAGTGGACCAAGTTTCGGTAGGCCCATCCTGCAGCAAATCTGTGAGGTGCACAGCTCAAGAGCGAGTGGTGGCAGCTGGTAGCGTGGACAGGGTGCTCTGTGAATTGGGGGAGCGATCACTCACACCAGGCATTATTAGGTCCAGGTACCAGCATGGCTACAGTAAATTCCAGATTGTAACTATGGCATTGGAATGCATGGAATGCGCTTTGGGGGTGCATGCATTTGTGGTGTGGTAACATAGGGAAGGGTAATTAAGAGCTGGGCAACAGCCCACCTGGCAGCAGTGGCATTTTCTAGCAAGCTGAGGGGGAGCTGACCCCACAAAGGGGTTTTTGATACGCACAGCATTGAAGCGTTGGGGCAGGATAGAAGGCCCCAAACAAGACAGGCGCAAACCAATTCATTTTGATTTACTCTAGAAAATACTGACAGCTTTGGTGGGAGTGTGCTTCAATGCCTACGAGCTGTCACTATTCAGGCTGGCATTTTCATTGGGATTTTTCAGTGCTTTTGGGATCAGCGAGCTGGTCTCAGCCATAAAAAAAATTAAAGGTTAGGGTGGGCCATCGCAGTAGATGATGCTTACTTCTGTAACATGAATTGGAGTGAGGATTAAGCTGAGGAGATGTAAAACTGATCAGTTGGGAAGGTTGCAGATGCATGTGTCCCCACTGCAGGACAGCTGCCCGGTACACCTTTTAAAGCTCTTCCTACCAAATAGGCCCGTGGGGGGCATCCCACTTTTAATGCATGTGGATGCAACACCCCTCAACGTGTTCCAATTCAGGAAAGTTTTGTCGGCATCCATAGGGGCAGTTGGCATCCACGGTAAGTGCTTGTCTCTGCACGGCTTTTGGATCGGGGCGGCCACCACAGTATTCCTGCAGGGGATGTTGGCACAAGCCATCATGAGAATTGGCAGATGGAAACACGGCAGCCCCCATGGGGTCCCTGCTCTGGGGACTAAGCTAGAGAGTGTCCGTGTTAGGGAGCACCCTCTTTAAGAGATGTGTACATGAAATTGGTCACGAGGGGGATTGTTGGGCCGTCAAACCAGTATGTTTTTATGACACTATGATTTGTACCAACAGATGATGCAGTTTGGATGATTGGTCATTCTTTAATAGTACAGGCAGAAAAGAAGGCCCAGCAGGGGAAAGTAGGCCTCAACTTAGGATTTTGAGCACCAAGGCCATCTGGCTGGGTACTGCAGGGACGAAGTGGCACTTCTTATTACCCACAATACATTGGGAGCTGCAATGGAGGACTGCAACTAGAATGCTGGTCATCCATCTGGGCGGTACTGACCTCGCCAAGTTGGGAAGGGACCATTTGCTGGCCCAGGTACAGGTTGTTTGGATCTTGGCTCATGAGCTATCAGGCACTGATACATTTTGGTCTGACATTGCCCCAAGGCAACTCTGGCAATGGGCCTTTTCCCATGAAGGGGTGTAAAGACCTAGTAGTAACCTGAACAGGAGCATAGAAACATGTTCTAGAGTTGAGGGACTTGGTTTCATTGGGCATTGCTGTCTGAATTCGTCCCTGTCCCATTTTGCAGCGGACGGAGTACATTTGTCTGACAAAGGAATGGATGTCTTCCTCACAGCAATCCAGGTGGCATTAAGAAGGGCTGGCAGCAGACAGGAGTATTGGTGAGTATCTTCTGGAGGTGTGGGGGCACCGGGGAATCCCTGTCCAAAGCGTGGCAGAGTGTTGGGGTGGTCCTATCCAAGATGAGATTTTGACGCTGCGACTTTAGCCGTGAGCGGTTCAGGAATGGCAGGACTCTAGCCAAATCCAAGCGACGGGCACCGACTCCTCCCCCCCCCCCACTCAGGGACCGCTGAGACGGTCATCGGATGTCATTAGTCTCAATAAATATACTGACTGAACAGAGGTGTATGTCTACTTTGTTGCCAAGGGCAAACATGCAATGACACACCCATCCTAGAAACTTATTCTATCGTTACTGATGTGGCTAGGACAGCCCCATTACGTTTGCTCCAAATAAACTGATATTGTGTTTCCAAAAACTTTACCACGGTTTCTGTGTTCTTTATAAATAAAATGTAACATGTTTCGCAGGCTGTGATCACAACTTGGGGGTGGGGGACGGCCAATGGGGGAATCGCCCCGCTAAGAGGCTGACCGGCCACTGGAGGAGGCAATAGAGGGACAGCCTACATAGCGGGCTGTCCCTCCTGCCTCTCCAAACTGGGGTTGGCCAAACTCAACTCCTCCTCTACTTGGAGACAGAAGGGGTGTCCCCGAGGGCCCGACACATCTGGTCTCGGGCACCTGGGGGTGCTCATAAGGCGGGCTGCAATTGCTCAGTCACTTTTCTCAGCAGCCCCCAACTGAAATTTCCACCCTCCCTCCCCCTTCATTAATGTACTAGCGACAGGTTGTGGGATTGTTAAGTCAAATGAGGAAGGAAATGTGTATGTGTACGGGAAGTTGTTAACTTTTCTTTTTCTTTCAATTAATGAGGTTTATTAATTATGTATTATGGTGGTTTTGTGTTGGCATTATCATTTTAATTTTCTAGTTTTCAGGTTAACACTCTCTTTCAATCGATAGGGATGTATCGCAAGATGAATTGCTGCGGTTATGTTTTTGCGTATCATTTTCGAATTGCCTTTTTCTGTCACAGGCGTAGTGTCAGGGCGGTCCTAGCCGGGATGAGATTTTGATGCTCCGGCATCAGCCGTGAGAGGTTCAGGAATGGCTGGACTCGAGCCAAATCCAAGCGGCGGGCACTGACTCACCCTCAGGGACAGTTGAGACTCGGTCATCGGATGTCAGTTGTCCTGATGAATATATTGAATGGCAGTGCATAACCAGAGGCGTATGACCGCTTTGTTTCCAAGGGCAAACTGGGAATGACATGGGTCATCCTGGAAATGTATTCTATCTTTACTGATAATTATATGATATGGCATTTATAACACGCCTATAAACAAGTGCTTCAAGGCGCGACGAGGCAAGGGAGGGGAACAGAGGGAAGACCGAGACAACGATCCTATTAGGCCAGGTGACATTGAGATCGTGCAAGTGTAGGGGAGAGGGAGAGGAAAAGTGCTGGGGAAGGGGGAGGGGAAGTGCAGTACATAGGATAAACAGTCAAATAAAACAATAAATAATAACAATAAATAATAACAATAAATAAGGTGCAGTCAGCTGGTGGCAGGTGCAAAGGTAAGTGCAGGATCAGGCGTACAGTGCTGTTAGGGATAAAGAAACAGCCCCGTAGTTCAAGGGTTGCCAGGGGGGAGGTTATGCTATGCAACTGGCAGGGAGGGGACCTGGGCCCAAAACAGAGGGTAGCCAGGTGACCAGTGCAGTTTCAGCCAGGAGTTCAGCGGGGGGCGAGGAGGAGAGAGCAGAAGCAAAGCGGAAGATTTTGAGGTGCTTCTGCAACCAGAGATGGTTCTCAAGTTTCAGAGAGGCAGGGAGGCTCTTCCAGATAGAGGCCCCAGCCAAAGACTGTTCTACCATCAACTCGTTGCGTGGAGAAGCGACTGACCCTGAGGGAGTTGGAGGTGGATGAGCGAAGAGCTTGCGAAGGAAGATATTAAGGAAGAGAGAGTTGAAGGTATTGAGGCCCAGGCCCCAGATGGTCTTGTGGACAATGCAGAGGGTTTTGAACTTAATCCTCACAGCCACATGGAGCCAGTTCAGAAATGTCAGTCCTGGAGGGACAAGATCCCTGGGCTTGAGGCCAAGGACAATTCTTGCAGTCCTGTTTTGGATGAGTTGCAGCCTAGAGAGTACCAGAGCTCTGGAGACAGTGAGCTTCTGGGGGAAGGAGAGGAGAGGAAAGGAAGAATACTTTTGAGGAGGTTGGGACCGCCGCAATTTGTTTGCTCCAAATAAAGTGTGATCTTGTGTTTCCAAAAACTCTACAACCATGTTTGTGGTCTTTATGAATAAAATGTAACATGTTTCTCAGGCTGTGATCACTCAATGAGGGGGGTAGCCAATGAAGGGAATCGCCCCGCCATGTGCCTTACTGCCTTGGCTTGTATCTCATTGGTCACAGTGATGTACCCGATGCACACTCTCCCTGGTGGACTGCTTGCATAGTCTGCACAGTTGCAGTGGATTCAACTTCCCCGTAATTCGACACCTGCGCTGGAGTCTGTTATTGGGCTCCTTTCAGGTGGAAGTTTGTCTGACTGTATTTTTCCCGGGGGCACAGTGGGTGAGTTTGTTCACTTGCTTTCGTGGTAAATTTCACAACCAGAATTATGTTTGACGACCCCGTTTGCTGGGGCTTCGAGCAAGCAATTTATTTCCCTTGCACAATTCTTATCGAAAACGAGTGGCAGATGCTCATTATTACGAGCCGCCTAGTTGCAGATTACTTGTGCCACACATTTCAAATTATGCTTTAGGGACTATTGTTGTGTGTTTTTAAGTACGATCTGTGTTCATTGATACATCTTAAACTCTATTACTACCACCAACATGTAAAGTTGAAAAACAAGGACAGTTGCGAAAATACAAAAAAAATAACCCAGACTGGATTCCAACATGCAAAGACTTGACAGCTAGCTACACCCTTACCCATCCATCTACCAGTGTCTTACGGCAAGGAGAAAAGCACAAATTAAGTTATACAAATATCAATACCTTACACGTGCAATCATTGTGTATGTTTCTTTAAATATAGGGATACATTCATTTTGTCATGGTCTGCCTTTTAATACAAACTCTAAAGCGAACATCCTACACTTAATAATATACGTCAATAACAGCAGTCTCAACCATAGTCACCTTGAGTAAATACCATTTGGGGAATTTAGCAAAGAATTTGCAATATCTTCTAGTCCTCCCAAACTTCATTACTGCCATTCCTCCCCTTGTTCGTCCCAGTACATATCATGAGGTGTCCCACCTCCACTCATTCAGGAACCCTGGTTCCTGTCTGTGAGCAGCACAGAGGAGCCGAGGGTGGCCTGGAGTGATGGACAGAAGCTGGAAAAACAGGTAAAAGGACTTTTTAAAATTTTAAATGTGTATGTTGCATGTGTGAAGTATGTGGCCGATGTGTGTACTTGGTATGGGTTAGTGGTGGGTGAATGAGTATGATGGGATACTGCGCGTTTCTGGGTGGGTGCGTGCCTGTGTGGCAAATGCAGTGCAAATTAATGTGAGAGAAAGTTTTTGGTGAGTGACTCGTGGGTGAATGCGTAGGAATGAGATAATGTGGGTGTGGCAGGTGGGTGTGGTGGCAGGCATGTGTGTGTGCGTCTCTCTGTCTGGCCCAGAGAGGATGGGGATCACTAGCACATTTGTGACACATCTTTAATTGACTTATGTTTAAACTAGTATTTTCAGGCAAAAACAAGTTCATGTGTGTTATTACATGGCTAGAGTAGCACATAGGGGCAGCCATTCTAGCCATTGCTTACTGTGGCATGATATGTATTACTGAAGCTTTGATAAAGAAAGCACTGATAAGTAGTATTACATGGCTATACTGACATAATGGTGTAGCATCCTATCTATTTCTTACTGTAGCATTACTTTTTATTGACTGAGCATCTATGATGAAGCAGGTGTGATAAGTGCTCTTATTTGTATAGTGTGACAAATCAACTTGAGGGGCGCCACTGGTCCAGGGATAAATATTGGTTTCTAAACCATCAATCAGCCCCACACCTCTAGTACACCAGAAGTGATCCAAACAGAATGGAAAAGCAACCAAATTATAAACCTCCTTGTCCAATTTTGTTAACATGGATGGAACGGAAGGCTTATCTCCGAAAGGTCGTAGATCGTTGGTTAGATGCAACACATTGAAAATACAATTATTACCCAATGATAAAAGGAACTATCCAGTCAAGGTTGTATACAAATATCTACTTTGTCACAACAGACAGTTCTAGCACACTACGAAATAAATCCCACCCTGTATAGGAATGCAAAGAACAGACAGTTACCAAGAAGGAAAAGGGATGCTCTCTGAATACTGACAGGAGGGTAGTCGGTACAGTAAATAATCACAACAGTTCAAGGATACTTGGTTTCAGCACAAAGGAAGCAATAAGTTTAAGATGTCTATATGGGCTTTTGGAGAAGGACCAGGGGGACAGAACTACAATGTACCTTGTGCTGTAGGTGTTCTTGCTGCTAGACAATGTCAACTCAGTTTCAGGACGCTTTGCAGCTTCTGCATCTGAGTTCAAGACAGGAGACATCTGCGGTTATCAGGTGTCAACCAGTTCAGCAAGCAAGGCTGGATGGATGGCTGAAGGCTGGCCAAAGTGGCTTCTCAGGGTCAGGAATTGTTGTCTCAGTGCTGGTCGGTGGTTCTGAATAACTGGTTGAGGCGTCTCAGACAGTTTCCGCGATTGCAGGATAACAGTAAACGGTGCAGTCCGTTGCAGCTCGAGGGGCTCGACTGGCTTGAAAATGTAATTTAAAGGGGACGTCAGTAGATGCTGGTTGTTGGACTCCTAGCTTCTTCACTAGGCTTGTGTTGTCCTTTAAGGCGTATGGCCCAAAACTGAGAAAAATGTAGAAGGCAGCTGCCATGTTCTTGGTTTGGTTCAGAGACTCTCTGGCACTTCCCATCCAGGAAGCTCGTGGCAGAGCCTAGCAGGGCAGGCTATGTGCTGGCTGAGTCCCGGTTCTGGAGCTGCTGGAGGCTCCTCTGGATTTGGTAACTCCTTCTGTTCCCTGCCAGAGGCATCTTGCTTCCCTCTTGGAGGTCTAAGCTTCCTTCATTGGCAGAAAATTTAAGGCAGACTGTACCTTCAGCCAGGGTCCAATGATGAGTTCTTTGTTCTGCTTCTGGTGATACCTTCAGATCTGCCAAAATAGGGGTTCATCCTTCTTCTAAAGCCAAATGGGCCACAGGGATGGGTGTAGGCTATGCCTACCTTAATGAACAAATCCCGGGTCTACACCAACAATCTCCTGCATGCATGAGGTCATAACTTGAGTGCTTTGCAATAGAAAAGGTAAAGGGGTGAAAACATGTAATACTAAGTTCCATCCATCTTCCTGTCTGTTGTGGATCAAAGGGTCCCTCTGGTTAATGGAGCGGTCTGGATTTTCTGATTAAAGGGGCAGATCTCCCTTGGAACTGTGGCGAGATCAGACTGACAAACCACATACTCTTACCTTCTGAATGGGGTCTCCCTGCGAGGAAGATTACTGTAAACATGTATTCCCAGACTGGACATTTCACTGTCAATCGATATTGAGGGTAGAAGCTGGCATCAGGTTGGCACAGTTGCATATGAAAGGGTGTTGGTGTTTCCCGTCTCCTTTGTTAGCCTCTGCAGCCAGGCCACATGTGGGCCTGTTTGAATTAAACTTGGATTAATATGTGAATGCTGCCACCAGCTACATGGCTCAACAAATGGCAGATCCATGGAGCCTGGGTTAGTTAATTAGGCTGGCCATGGCAGGGGTAAGGTTTGGGCTTTCTCCTTCTGGAGATGCATCATGTACTCCACCTACCAGATCCCATTTAAATAGGATGGGAGGACCGCGACTATGCTGTGTCCACCCAAAGTACAGAGGTCTATGCGTATGTCATGTGTGGAGCACAGGAAAATGTGTGCAGATTAGCCCCAACACTTTTTCCGTAGGTTGATCGACCATAATTCAATTTCTTTTAAAATTTCAAAAAAGCCCAGAAAAGCGCACACCAACCGTGCGGATGCTTACATTCCTCACATCTAGACTGGCCTGCATTGGAACCAGTTTTGACATGTGTTCTGATTGTGGCTTTTAATGCCAAACCAACTGAAGTTTTACTTAGGTGTACTGGCATATATTGTCAGAGCCAGCTTTGCCAGTAAAACTATTAAAAAAAAGCTAACAGGCGTATGTTCTTATGTGGAACTACTGGCATATGTTGGTGGAGCCAGCATGGAAATTTATAATGGCATATATTGCAAGGAACGGCATGACAATGCATTGGGAAATGCACCCTTTACACTTTCAGGGACAAGCATCTATTGTATTGCTTCATGATTTACCCTACAAAACCGATTGCAAACTGGCCTTTTATCCAATTTTTCACAGAACGTGTGCTGTATAATGCACCATTTTTACCCATTGTTCAAAAGAAATCCTCAGAGGAGGGGGGGGGGGAAGAATAACGCTGCTCGCCTAGCCCTCCACACAAACCCGCTTTCATTGGTTCAGCCTCCCTCAGTCGCATACTTGTAGCAAATATTCACACCCTCCAATAAAACACCTGACCAGCCACCTCCTGTATATTTGGGGACCAGGCATCTCCCCTTCTTTCTATGCTATGTGAAACATTTAAGTTTTGATTAAAAAACATTTCCTTCTTTCACCTGGAGGAATGTGTCCCCCTGCAGCAGCATAATCAACACGGACATTGTGCACACGTGGTGGGCCGGGCCAGGCCAGCCCAGAGTGTGGCATGGTCTGTGCTTTAAGGAGCTTGGGAGGGAGGCACCCACATCATGTCTTGCAGGGGGCCCCCCCAAATGTTCGGCTATGCCATTGGCAGCCGAGTTAGACATGTGAAAATCCACATCTGTGCGTATGTAGAAATGGTAGAGGGATCAGTAAATCCGAGGAACCCCGTGTAGGGCGAAACCAGTTAACATAAGACATAAAACATATGCGTTGAAGACAGTGGTTGAAGTGGGCGGGAGTGGTGCTCCTATACTTCTTTTAAATAGGTTTTACCGTTCCTACACTTTTCTTTTAAAAATAAACCGTTCCGGAACGGTTTCCTTTTAAATTAAAGGTGTAGGAACACATTGAAACTTGTACTTTCAGTGCACTGCACTGGATGTTACTTTAAACATCAGGCACATGTGTTTTGGGGTTTGTATTGTGCATGGGAGGGGGTGCATCAATGGGGTTTGTGGGGAGCGGTGCAGGCCAGTAGGGAACAAAGTTCCACTACTTCTTTTCGTACACTTCGACCACTGGTTGAAGAGGAACGGAAGTGTCTGCTTTCTTGTAGGAAATGTGGCCCTGAGAACAGCAGTTTAATGTGGGGACATCCTTACTAAGTATGAGAATATATAATATGCACATCTTTTTCACTTTCACTTGTGTCGTGCTTGCCCTCGCCTGCCTCTGCATCTCTTCGCCCAACTCCCTTATTCGTTCATGTTTACAAAAGATGACAGTGGAAGCTGCTCTGTTTAAAATCTACCGACCGACAGTTTTAAACACAGCTAAGAAAAACAATCCCAGAATTCCGAACAATATATAACTCAGGGCAATGAGCCATCTTGTGTGCGGACAGGCCAGCTCGCCTGCTGCTCACTCACACCACCTACTGTATGCTCATCCCGATCAGTGAGCGAGTGCACCTTGAATTTAAGCGCATGCGCCACACATCCTGAAAGAAGCAGCTTGGGGCTAATTCACAAAGGTAAGTCTTTACTCGGCTGGTTTATGGTGTTTCTAGTTTATGCATACACACGGTCAGAAATTACGGATGTACATTGCATTAAAAAGTAATGTTGCTCCATGTTTGATTATCTTTCACCTTTTTAACCATAGTGCGCAAGTAATTGCAGTGAATTCACAAATTGTGTACCCTTGCATCTGAATCTGGTATGTATGGCATCATTTCCCCTAGCATTCACTTCCCAGTTATAGGGGATACCATATTCTGCTACCCTTCCACCACTTGACCTCACAATCCTAATCTTTCCCAAACCTTAACCACATGTATTGCATGTGAAGATGCAGACGAAATAACGGCATGAAGAAGTACATGTCTTGCAAAGTGAAGGTAGAATTTGCAAGTGTAGGGGACGTTTCTAGGTGAAGGAAAGTGGGATACTAATAGCTGATCCTGCATATGTGTACTCTGGGCAAGACATATTTTACACGTATGCAAGCGATATGAAAAAGTCATTTTAAAAGCTGTGCTTTACCAGACCATTTAATGCAGTAATGTTCCAATAGTTTACTATAATGCATGAATGATGTAGCGTTGATGTTTAACTCTTGCAGTGGCCAAAGCCAAGTTTTAATTTGATAAATGCTGATTAAAAGCGACTTCTTGACATGGAATATTAAATTAAAGTGTGTATAAGATTGCTGTGGTGGCTGTTATTGCAGTGGGTAGTAGAGTAATGCATCAAAGACACTGCTTTTTTCCTACTCATTACATGTTGCATTTTCTTCTCCAATGACTTAAGCATGGAGGAACACAGTGATCAATAACGTGCTTTACACAGGTGCTCACCACTTTCTTCTTAGAAGGCTTAGGTAGCAGGTCTTACCTATAATCATATACCAGCTTATCTCTTTCCTGGCAGTTACTGGGATCATTAAGAACGGCACAGGGATTTACAGTCATAACAGAAAAACATACTAAAACACCACGCAAACCCCAAACACTATAAACATGGCCACCATAAAATTCTAAAAGCCAGAGCAGGCAATATAGGGAATTGAATGCAGGAAAAACTGCCCGATACTTAGTTTGAAACTGAAAGCTCACTCAATAAGAGCAGAGAACAGAAGTCCTTGGAAATTGAAGATATTCAAGCAGTACAAGCACATGGAAACCTAATAAGTGCACCTGCAACCTAAATGGGTTCATGAAATTATCTGAAAACGGAATTAATACTATAAAAACAATCACAAACCACAACATGGGAAGAGGAATCATGCATGACAATAATCACCTTCAAAGCTAAACACCTGCCAATACCTTTGGAACCACCACAAAACCAATCAAACACCATCATAGGCTAATCAAAGCCAGATCCCTGCTTGCCCATGCCCTTGACATATCCAACCTCATCACTCCCAACAAACTGGACTTCCTAGCAATCACGGGAAGCAGGACTGCACCCTGTTGCTAGCCCTTCCATCTCCCTAGCCATCTCAGATGGATATACCATCTTCAGGAAAGACAGATTAGTATCCATTAGGCAGAGTAGCCTTTATTGCCAAAAACCCCATTAGAGACATTCTAGACCAAACTATCAGCTCAGGCGAGCTGCTCTCCATCAAGATCACCTTATCCGCTACAGCCACTTACGATCCACTTAATTTACAGACCCCCCCAGGCCCTCTGTTCTCCTTTGAGGAAGACATTGTGCAACTACTGTCCACCAACACAAAGCCTTCCTCCAAAATCATTCTCCTGGGAAACGTCAATTTAGACCTAAACAACCCATCCGATCTCCGTGCATAAGCCCAAGCCAACACCATTGAATGCCTAGGCTTCCCCCACTAGATTGCAAGCCCCACCCATGACAAAGGCTGAACACTAGATTGGTTAGCCAACCTCAACTGCAATACCAACATACGTGCTAACGCTCTTTGCCCCCGGTCAGATCATAACGTCATCACCTTCAATATTAGCGAAACAGTTCACTCTGAGGTCTCATCCCAAACAGCACTGTCCTCCCGCTTGAGAAACTCACGAAACATATCTCCAGCTAACCTACTCCCCCTGTTGCTACTCTAACAGCCCATTCATACGCAAACACTGACCCCACCTCCACAGTGGAGCTAAACAAACCTTCCTCAAAGCCATCAACAAGGTAGCACATTTCAACAACTGCAAACCCAAACCAAGTGCCCGCCTCAATTCTTGGAATACCCCAG
Organism: Ambystoma mexicanum; assembly: GCF_040938575.1. Taxonomy (NCBI): domain Eukaryota; kingdom Metazoa; phylum Chordata; class Amphibia; order Caudata; family Ambystomatidae; genus Ambystoma; species Ambystoma mexicanum. Next base: position 282,840,357 of record NC_090929.1, read on the forward strand.
GTCTCAAAATCCTACGCTCCTCAAAAAGAGCAGCAGAGACTGCCTGGAAAAAATGACCTTCAGACGAGAACAAACAGCACTTCACAGCCTTTTCCAAAAAGTACGAACAAGCTCTTCTGCTATCTAAAAAATCAACATATAACAGGAAAATTGAAAAGGCAAGATTGGGCACAAGAGAGCTCTTTGCTATCTTCGTGACCTTGAAACTCCAGATCCCTCACCGGATAACTGCACCAAATATCTCACCTGGTGCAAAAACATACACAACACACTCCTGGATAAAATCTCCTTACTCAAAAAAAAAACCTCTCACCAATTGACCAGACCCTGAACTAGTATCTGTCCCATCACCATCCCTTGCTTTGAATTCACCTCAATCACGACCTCTGAAACTACCAAAATTATTAAAGACTTGAAACCTTCCAATGCCAAGAAGACCTGTCCAACCACTCTTATAAAGGATTGTGCTAAAGAGCTTGCTTCTTTCATGACAACGCTAATCAATAACTCCTTCTCAACTAGCAACGTCCCACAGAATCTAAAAGAAGCCTGCGTACCCCCCCCTACTCAAGAAGCCTACACTAGACGCCAACATTCCTAGCAACTACCGTCCCATCACAACCATACATTTCCTCCTCAAAATACTTAGCAGAGTATCCTATCTGCAAATCCAAAACTATCTGGAAATCCACAATCTCCTCGGCCTCTGCCAATCAGGCTTCCACCCCGAACACACAACGGAGTCCGCCCTGTTGGACTTAAAAATCCAAATGGATGAAATCAAAGACAACGTAAACATGGCCATCCTCCTCCTACTTGACCTCTCAGCTGTCTTTGACTTGGTCAATCACAACATCCTCTGCCAACACCTCTCCTCAGCTTGCCACTTCTCAGCCAAATCCATAGTTTGGATAGACTCTTTCCTATATAACCACACCATGAGAGTGGTCTCCACTTCAGGGGCAGCACCCACTGCCCCAGTCACCTGTGGAGTGCCAGAAGGCTCATGTGTATCACCAACCCTGTACAATATCTTCATCAAACCCCTTTTGAGCTCCTTGATGTACTGGGTGTCACCTACACAAATTACGCAGATGACACTCCAATCCTCCTACCCATCTCCAGCAACTATGATATTGACTGCAATTCACTAAGCAAATTATAACAATCAATTCTGTGTTGTGCCATCCAGGCCTGATCTGCCAACACTGAACCGCTTCTTATTGGCACACAATCTTGGCTAAACACTCAATGATGCATACAAATCCTTTTCCATCAATGGGAACATTACCATTGCTAAAGAGGTGAAAACCCTGGGAGTATACCTACACTCCACGTTATAATGATAATGATTATGCCATAATTAGATGCGACAGAAACACCACTCAGACAAAGGGAGGTGGACTCGCCCTCATATTCAGAAATACCTTTGACATTAAAGTCATGCAGGATCCTCAAATCCCTTCTGCTGAATCCCTGTCCATCAAACTGCCGCTATCACCTAACCACACGGCAACAATGCACCTTATTTACCGACCACCAGGTCCCATTTCTTCTTTTATAGAGGACATTGCATCACTCATAACCACAGACACCAAACCCAATTCACAAACCATCCTACTTGGGGATTTTAATCTTGGTTTTAATGACCCTAAGAATACTAATGCCCATGACCTAGCCAACACCTTATCTGACTTGGGTCACACCCACATTATTCATGAGCCCACTCATATCAAAGGCAGAACACTGGACGGGCTCACTCACCTCAATTGCTCTATTGATCTCCTATACAATGACCCATGCATTTGGTCGGATCATCATAAAATAACCTTTTCTATCGAAGCCAACACACCCCACCCAGCCCCTATCATCGCCCCAGCCACCAGCACGAGAAATAAGAAAAACATTATACCTGAAAAACTCCTACCCATATTACTCCCCATCCTGAATAATATTGACTCAGATGCTGACCCCACAGTTTTAGTGGATACATACAACCAGGCTATTCTCAAAGCACTGAACACCATCGCCCCCCTAAAATTGCGGAAACATAAACCACAGCGTCACCTTAACACTTGGTTCACGCCGCAGTTAAGAGAATTACGCAAAACTAAGAGAACCGCTGAGGCACACTGGAAAAAGTACCCTACAGCATCCAATACGACTGAGCTAACCCTAGCTTCCACTAGTTACAAAGAAGCCATCCTTCTTGCTCAAAAAGACACCTATAACAAAAAGGAATACACAAGCGGAATCCAACACAAAAGAAATCTTTAAGATTCTGAAAGAATTAGAATCCCCTATTGCCCCTATTGACAAATGTGTTACTGACGCACTCTGGTGTAGTAATATTCAGAAGGCCTTATTAGATAAAATAGCTCGCCTACAATCTAAAATCAACGCAAAAAAATCCTTGCTACTAGCTGACCCTGACTACAAACAATTACCTAACAAATCACCTACCTTTAAGTCAACTTGTAAACCTTTCAGCTTCTCACCCCTCTCAATCTGGGAAGTAGAAAACATCATCAGGAAACTTAAACCATCAAATTGCCAAGGTGATGCCTGCCCTGCCCCGATCATCAAAGCAGCCGCACACGATTTGGCACCATTCATTACCAAACTCATCAATGCCTCCTTCAAATCTGGTGTAGTACCTGTCATTCCACTTCTCAAAAAACCTACTCTTGACCCAGCCAACTCGTCTAACTCCAGGCCAATAACGACCGTACCTTTCTTACTAAAAATACTGGACAGAGCAGCCTATTTACAAATACAGGCCCACCTAGAATCAAACAATCTCCTGGGACTTAGGCAATCTGGTTTCCGATCGAGACACGGTACGGAAACTGCATTAATAGATCTCACTACCCAAATCCAAATCCTGAAAGACAAAAGCAAACTTGCACTGCTCTTACTGCTTGACCTGTCAGCAGCTTTTGATTTGGTCAACCACCAAACACTTTGTCACCACTTGAAAACTGCAGCACACTTTTCAGACGCAGATATGGCTTGGATCAGTTCCTTCTTGGCAAACAGAACCATGAGGGTCTTCTCTCCCACTGATTCAGCTGAACCCTCACCAGTACCTTGTGGAGTCCCGCAAGGCTTGTGTGTGTCCCCGATGTTCTATAATGTATTCACAAAGCCCCTCTTTGATATCCTTGACTATCTGGGTGTCATATATACTAATTGTGCGGACGACACTCAGATACTCATTCCTATCTCGGGTAACTATGAAACAGACAGCAAAACCCTTAATGAAATATACTCAGTAATACAAGCATGGATGGCACATCATGGACTTTGTCTCAATGATGAAAAAACTAAGTTGATCAGCCTTGGCACTCACGCCAAATTTAAAAATCTTAATTCTGCATTCAAATCTTTCACTATAGATGGCAATCCCATCCCCGTTTCAAATACTAAAACCCTTGCTATCTACATTGATGCCACCTTATCCTTCTCCAAACAAACTAATGCAGTAGCATCATCAGTCGCTTACACCTGCAAGCTGATCACTGCATGTAGACCGTTCATCTCTTCACCCAATTGCATTACTCTTGCTAGAGCATTAGTCCTATCCAAAATAGACTACTGTAATGCCCTTTACCTAGGCACTAGCCACAAAAATATCAACAAACTGCAAGTAATTCAAAATAATGCCATAAGGGCTGCCCTCAACATCCCTATAAAGGCGCATATCTCGGAGACTAGACGCAAATTACACTGGCTCCCAGTAGAGCACAGAATATCCCTCAAAACTTTGGCCCTCACACACAAAGCCAGGGCCAACCTTGCACCAGCATACCTTACCAACCAACTTACACCTCACACATCATCAAGACCACTTAGAGCAGCACAAGCTAACACTATGTCCATACCGAGATTCAAACTCCATAACTCGGGTGGAGCCAGCTTCCCCGTACAAGCTTCTAAACTATGGAACACACTCCCCGCGCTTTTAAGGGCAGAACCTTCATTTAACCTATTCAAACACAAGCGTTGGCTTCACAACATGGACTATATGACAGCGTAACCGTCCTGATCCCAGCATGATTGACTGCTGACGGCACACTCTTGTAATTAATGTATTTGTCTTAGATTACGTATGTATGTATGTATTTGCAATACTAAGTATGTAACTTTCTGTAACTGTAACGTAACCCTTGTTTATTGCACCTAATTGTAACTGTAACCAGATCTAACTTACGCGCCCGTACGCCCCCGGGCCTGGCTGCGCTTTATAAATAAAATAAATACAAATAAATAACTACACAGGTAAACGCTATTGCATCAGCAGCAGCATACATCGCACAACTGATCAATGCCTGCAGACCTTTCCTATCCACTGACAGTCTATCACATTTGCTAGAGCCCTCATACTACCCAGGATTAACTTTTGCAACTCCCTCTTTGCAGGTAGTGTGAGAGGGGGGGGCCCTTTACCAATTGGAGCTGCGTGCTTATCGGAGGAGTCAGGTAGGCACAACTAACATTGCTGTCATGGAGCGTGAAGAACACGGAATGCCATGGGTTGAATCAGCAGCATTCCCGGTCGCAAGAGCCCAGAAAGGAAATGCATATGGCTGGTGAGGCGGACAGCATAGGGGAGCGGAAACCCTCCAGTTTTGGGGGACAGTATGAACTATGGCCACACTTGCCTGGAGTCAGAATGGCAAACTCTTACTCAAGCAGAAACTGCTCTCCCTGCTTGCCCTGAGGACCACAACAATAGACAGCTACTGGGCTGCGGCTACAATAGAAGGGTGGAGGGATTTGTTCCTCAGCAGCATGGCAATGGCAACACGGGGCTATGGCGGCCATCGGAGTAATTGGTTCAGGAAGGGGGAGGGGCTATTTTTCAAAACGCCAGTAACAAGGGTCCTGATTTGTCAATGAGACAAGCCCTTACTATAAAAGCCTGCATAAACGTTTCTAAAAGGGATTCTGTCTCTGATTCTTGTAGGAGACACACATAACAAATGAGGAAAGACCATACCACTGGGCCTATTGAAAGCCTGAGTCTCTTCAATCCAGGAAGAACAAGACATCCGTACTTCCACCAAGGAGGGACAGCATCACTGACTTTAAGGATTTTTTGAGTTACCTTTTTGGAGTCCTATCTAACAAGCTGTGTTCCTGAATAAAGGATTTTCATTTAATTTGACCGCACACTTGTTTCCAGTATTGTCTGTCACAGGCACCAATACCCGCAATATAAAAAAACTACAGGTCATCCAGAATAACACAGTAAGAGCAGCATGAAATATCTAAAAGAAATAACATTTCCTCAGCCAGACGAAACATCTACTGGCTCCCAGTCCAAGAACGCATCAAGTTCAAAATGCTCTAATTGGCCCACAAATGTATCTCAAACGCTTCCCCTACCTACCTGCCCAGGAAAATCTCCAAGGCCCAATCCTCCAGACCTACCCAGGCAGCCTACTTGCACTAACTCGACATTCTCAGATACAAGTGCCAGAAGACTGTGGGCTGCAGTTTACCTGTAATCGCAGCCAAAAGCTGGAATGCCCACCATCGAGCCTTAAGATCTGATGACTCCTTCTGGTCCTTCCACAAAGACCTCAAAACCTGGCTCTTTTCCAAGACCTCAAAAATTAACTGAAACCACCTAACCCGACCAACTCCTGGCACCACCACCTCCTCCCAGATCAGATACTTAGTTCCAGGCACCATGCATGTACCATTCATGACTGTAACCAGTGTAACGATTATTTGTAAGCTAATGCACCACTTATGTCTGTAATCTTGTTGTAATCCGGTGTAACCACAGCCCTCATGTAAAACAGCAACCAGATGCCCCCGGGTTTGGTGCACTTTATAAAATGTCAAAATAAATAAACACTTGGGAATATACGCATCTATAGCTCAAAAATAAGAGCTACCTGAAAAACATGCCCACTTCAGTAGTACATGGAACCCCTTGTTGTACATCAAGCTTTTGACAGGTAGGAATGCCCCCTGCTTCCGGCCTTTGTCCCGCCCTCCTTTTAATATGGTTTTGATATAAACAGATATACATTAAATATAAAAATGATATCAAGATATATTTATAGCAAATGTATATTTCTTGATAAACTATTTTTCTAGTTTTATATCAAAAGGATATAATTCATATCAGTTTGATGTAAAGTGAAATTCCAATTATGTGGCTGGGTGCGTGTGTGCGCTGCTGCCTGTTTGAGGCTGAAGTGAGTTGTGAAGAGAGTCTAATGTTAGGGTTTGTTGTGGTGATTCGTTGATGATGTGGGAGTGGCTTTTTAAAAATTATATTGCTGACTTTATGATTTTATATAGATTTAATATAAAAGGCGTGTTTGGCCTTTAACGCAATAGGAATTGAGCATGAATTTTATAGCGGACGTCATTTTATAATGTAAGAGAGCGGATTGAGCTATAAATAGCTTTGAGAGGCATGCCCGGGCATGTTCGCCCATAGCCTGACATGCAGCTGACTAATATATTATGACAAAGCAGAGCTATAGGTATAAATAAAAACATTTAAGTTGTATAGCGTGATTAAATATATAGAAACTGGGGGCTATAGATTCAATGACTAATAACAGGTTTGATTGGATGTTAATTATGGATAGCATGTCGACACTTTTAGCCTTAAATAGATTTGTTTAGCTTATCTGTATGTTGCTACGTAGATGTTGAGAAAGAATTTAGTAAAGTACATTGAGTATAAGCTTCGATCAGAGAGCCAACAACAGCATTAGATGGCTTCTAAAACATTTTGAAAGAAAACATGTACAAATCAAGACGTGAGCCTGCCAAAAGGTGCGAAAGTATCTTTATTCTCAGAGATAAATCTGAAGAAACTGGTATTTTTTAAAATGTATTTATTTAAATGTATATAGCGCACAGCGGCCCTGAGGCATCGTGGCGCTTGTTACAGAAGGCTTAGGATTACATTTTACACAATAGAGCTTGGTCAAACATTCACTAAGAGTAAAGGACAGATGTGCAAGTTCCTTGGTTACAGTGGAACATAGAATTTGCGGCGCATGCAGTCAAAGATGGTTGGAGCAGGATTAATAGAACAGAGTGGTTTTCAACTTTTTGCGGAAGATGGAGTAGGAGTTTTCATTTCTGACAGCGGTGGGAAGGGCATTCAGTTTTTTGGTGCCAGGTGTTGGAAAGTTGGAAAATTTGTTGCACGGTATGGAAAGCTATTCGCTTTGTAACAGGGATTTACTAGATAGTTGCATTTTTAATAATATGGATTGTATCTTTACCAAAACACTGTCTTCTCACTAATAATACAGAGTGTATATTGTTCATTAAACCACTGGTTTACTGTGCTCTATTTATGATAATTACAATACTTTCTTATTTCTTAATTTTGTGTTGTTGAACAATGCAAATATTTTGACAGTGAGTGTCTAAACATTCAAAGACAACATCTATCAAGTAGTTTTACACTTTTGCACATGAAATCAAAACATGAGCACGTTTTATCACATTTATTGTTGTGCGTGAATTGTAAAAAGCTGAATTTAAAATCAAAATGGTCACGGTAGCTTCATTGTATGTAGGAACATGCTGCACCACAATATGACAGACATTTCTAGCACATGGAGGAAAGATGAAATTTGAAGACCATTGAAGGTGGGGCTGTGAAAACACTTCGCCATACATGTGACCCGTTATATAAGTACTGCAGCCATGAAAGTTGGCCTTACCTGCACGCTGTACAAGTATTGTGAAGAATACAGTTTCATTTGAGATACCAGAGAATGGTACACATCTATCAGACCAGGGGCATATATATAGCTCATAACTTGGTGTTTTGGGGGTAGCCTAGACGTAACAAAGAATGCATTAATAGCAGTGTATACTATATCACATGGCCACAGTAGTGGCCATGTAGTTATGGTTAAATTGCTGTTTCCGTAGGAAGAGCACTTTTTGGGCGGCTTATAACTTCGCTCCCCCTGGACGAATCCTCACCAAACTTTGCAAAAAAGTATATCGCCCACTCTGAATTTTTTTGCAAAGTTTGGTGAGGATTTGTGCAGGGGGGGAAAAGTTATAGGGGCGGTCCCAAAATTTCTGTTTTTCCCATAGAATGAATTGGAAAAAATGTTTGCTCGCGCCTACAGCCCAAACCGCTGGACGGATTTTCACCAAATTTGGACCAGGAGCAGCGGCTTGGTCCCGAAAGCGTGCTTTTGCAAATTTGGTGAAAATCCGTCCAGTAGTTTTTTTTTAAAATGACCAAAAAGTGGGGCAAAAAAAATTAGTGATATCTGTGTTCGGTCCGCGGACGGACTTCCCTGTTCGCTCCGCGGACAGGACGGTGATTGGGCCAGCAGCTTGCGTGATGTCCGCGGACATCTGACGTGCTCTCTCATTGGATGCGGTGAAAGCATGCAGTGCGTCTTGCTTCAGAGACGCCCGCCATCTTTCTTTCCCGCATGAGAGGCTTTGTCAGGTCAGCAGGAGCATGTCTGTTTCCTGTTCCCCCCCACCCCCGCTCATGCCCCGTGTCTGCCCCACCCCCCCCGCTCATGCCCCGTGTGTCCTTTCTGTCCCCCCCACCCCTGCTCATGCCCCGTGTGTCCTTCCTGTCCCCCCCACCCCCGCTCATGTTCCGTGTGTCCCCTGTTCCTCCAGCCCCCCGCTCATGCCATCGCACACGGTGGCCAGCGGAGGGCCGAGGAGCGGGATCTGCCGCACGAACTCATGTCCGTGCGGCATGTCAGTGTTTGTTTGTCCCCCCCACCCCCTGCTCATGCCCCATGTGTCTCTCTCCCTCCCCCCCAACCCCGCTCATGCCCCGTGTCTACCTCCCTGTCTGTCTTCCCTCCCTCCCTCCCTCCCTCCCTTCCTCCCTCCCTCGCGTGTCTCCCCCCCGCCCGCTCATGCGCGTGTCTCCCCCCCGCCCGCTCATGCGCGTGTCTCCCCCCCGCCCGCTCATGCGCGTGTCTCCCCCCGCCCGCTCATGCGCGTGTCTCTCCCCCGCCCGCTCATGCGCGTGTCTCTCCCCCGCCCGCTCATGCGCGTCTCTCTCCCCCCCCACCCGCTCATGCGTGTGTCTCTCTTCCCCCCCACCCGCTCATGCGTGTGTGTCTCCCAACCACCCACCTCTGCTCATGCCCCATGTGTCTCTCGACCCCCACCCACCCCCTGCTCATGCCCCGTGTGAATCTATCCCTCCCACCCACTCCCCGCTCATGCCCCGTGTGAATCTATCCCTCCCACCCACTCCCCGCTCATGCCCCGTGTGTCTCTCCCCTCCCCCCGCTCATGCCCCGTGTGTCTCTAGCCCTCCCACACCACCCCCCCGCTCATGCTCCGTATGTCTCTAGCCCTCCCACCCACCCCCCGCTCATGCCCCGTGTCTCTCTGCTGTTGCCCCCCACCCTCTGCTCATGCCCCATGTCTCCCTGCTGTTGCCCCCCACCGACTGCTCATGCCCAGTGTCTCTCTCCTGTTACCCCCCACCGCCTCTCATGCCCTGTCTCTCTCTCATGTTGCCCCCCACCGCCCGATCATGTCCGTGTCTCTCTCCTGTTACCCCAACCCCCCGGTCATGCCCCGTGTCTCTCTCCCGTTACCCCTCACCCCCTCTCATGCCCCGTGTCTCCCACGTGTTCCCCCCACCCCCCGCTCATGCCCCGTCTCCCTGCTGTTGCCCCCGCTCATGCCCCGTGTCTCTCAGGTTACTCCCCCACCCCCCGCTCATGCCCCGTGTCTCTCTCCTGTTGCCCCCATCCCCCTCTCATGCCACGTGTCTCTCTCCTGTTACCCCCCCATGCCCCGTGACTCCCTGCTGTTGCCCCCCACCCCCGGTCATGTCCCGTGTCTCTGCTGTTGCCCCCCACCCCCTGCTTATGCCCCGTGTCTCCCTGCTGTTGCCCCCACCACCTGCTCATGCCCCGTGTCTCCCCTCTTCCCCCCTACCCCCCGCTCATGCCCCGTGTCTCTCCTGTTCCCCCCCAACCCCCGGTCATGCCCCATGTCTCCCTGCTGTTACCCCCCATACCCCCTCATGCCCATGTCTCTCTCCTGTTCTCCCCACCCCCTCTCATGCCCTGTGTGTCTCTCCTGTTGCCCCCCACCCCCCGCTCATGCCCAGTGTCTCTCCCTGCTGTTGCCCCCAACCCCCGCTCATGCCCTGTGTATCCCTGCTGTTGCCCCTGCTCATGCCCTGTGTCTGTCTCCTGTTACCCCCACCCCCTCTCATGCCCCGTGTCTCTCTCCTGTTACCCCCCACCCCCTCTAATGCCCTGTGTCTCCCTGCTGTTGCCCCCACACCCCCACTCATGCCCCGTCTCTCCCCTGTTACCCCCCACTCCCGCTCATGCCCCGTGTCTCCCTGCTGTTGCCCCCCAATTCCCGCTCATGCCTCGTGTCTCGTGTCTCTCTCCTGTCACCCACCACCCCCCCACCCCCCGCTCATGCCTCGTGTCTCTCTCCTGTCACCCCCCACCCCCCTCTCATGCCCCTTGTCTCTCTCCTGTTCCCCCCCACCCCCTGCTCATGCCGTGTCTCCCTGCTGTTGCCCCCCACCCCCCGCTCATGCCCTGTGTCTCTCTCCTGTTACCCGTCACCCCCCGCTCATGCCCTGTGTCTCTCTCCTGTTGCCCCCCACTCCCCCTCTCATGCCCCGTGTCTCTCTCCTGTTGCCCCCACCCCACGGTCATGCCCCATGTCTCCCTGCTGTTGCCCCCTGCTCATGCCCCTTGTCTCTCTCCTGTTACCCCCCACCCCCCACTCATGCCCCGTGTCTCTCTCCTGTTACCCCCCACGCCACTCTCATGCCCCGTGTCTCTCTCCTGTTAGCCCCCCACCCCCCTCTCATGCCCCGTGTCTCTCCTGTTACCCCCACCCCCCTCTCATGCCCCGTGTCTCTCTCCTGTTCTCCCCACCCCCTGCTCATGCCCCGTGTCTCTCTCCTGTTGCCCCCTCACCCCCCGCTCATGCCCCATGTCTCCCTGCTGTTGCCCCCCACCCCCCCGCTCATGCCCCATGTCTCTCTCCTGTTGCCCCCACCCCCCGCTCATGCCCCATGTCTCCCTGCTGTTGCCCCCCACCACCCTGCTCATGCCCCGTGTCTCCCTGCTGTTGCCCCCCACCCCCGTGTCTCTCTCTCCTGTTACCCCCCACACCCCTCTCATGCCCGTGTGTCTCTCTCCTGTTACCCCCCACCCCCTCTCATGCCCTGTGTCTCTCCTCTTGCCCCCCACCCTCCGGTCATGCCCCGTGTCTCTCTCCTCTTGCCCCCCACCCTCCGGTCATGCCCCGTGTCTCCCTGCTGTTGCCCCCTGCTCATGCCCCGTGTCTCTCTCCTGTTACCCCCACCCCCCGGTCATGCCCTGTGTGTCTCCCTGGTGTTGCCCCCACCCCCCGCTCATGCCCCGTGTGTCTCTCTCCTGTTACCCTCCACCCCCCCGGTCATGCCCGTGTCTCCCTGCTGTTGCCCCCCACCCCCCGTGTCTCTCTCCTCCTGCCCCCCACCCCCCGATCACGCCCCGTGTCTCCCTGATGTTTTCCCCCCACCCCCCGCTCATGCCCTGTGTCTCTCTCCTGTTACCCCCCCACCCCCTGCTCATGCCCCGTGTCTCTCTCCTGTTACCCCCCCACCCCCTGCTCATGCCCCGTGTCTCTCTCCTGTTACCCCCCCACCCCCTGCTCATGCCCCGTGTCTCCCTGCTGATGCCCCCCACCCCCCGCTCATGCCCCCTGTCTCCCTGCTGATGCCCCCCACCCCCCGCTTATGCCCCCTGTCTCCTTGCTGATGCCCCCCACCCCCCGCTCATGCCCCCTGTCTCCCTGCTGTTGCCCCCCACCCCCCGCTCATGCCCCCTGTCTCCCTGCTGTTGCCCCCCACCCCCCGCTCATGCCCCCTGTCTCTCTCCTGTTCCCCCGCCCTCTCATGCCCTGTTGTGTTCTCTTTATACACCCCGCCTTCCCTTTCCATGGTGGCCATCTTGGTAAAAGATTTTCCTTCCTGCACCGGGACGCCGCAGGCGTCCCGGTTTGGGAAGACAAATCTTTTTTTTACCACCTGGGGTTCCCACTTTGAGGACCAAAAATGCTAGTGGTCTTCATCTATTGAAAAGGATGTTATGGTTAAGTTGCACTAATAAAAACCTATGAAATTCAATGAAAAAACTTTGTTAAAGGGACGTTATGCTTCCAAGTAAAACCGAAAAACCCTTGAAATTCGCCAGTTATGGTAAGCTAAGCAACCATAACTCGCGCCACCACTGTGCACTGCTAAGACTAACACCCACGACAAAGATGACATCACAAATGTCATTGATGACATCACTAATGACATCACATGTCTGGCTCACTCTTTTTTCTTTTGCCGACATATCTAGGCCACATGGTTTTCTTCAGTAACAGTCAGAAACTGAAAATTGTATTTTATTTGTAGACGTATCCTTCAAGTAGGTTCTTACAGTAATTCCCTTAGAGTCCAGTCACATCATATGAAACATACATAGGGGAAGACACAAGCTTGAAAGACAGCAATCCTTTTTGTGCATAAAGATAATCAATAGACTTATCAGCACACTCTGATAGTTCTGTTTTTTTTATGGCTGTACTCTCCCTGTATATGTATACATTGTACTCACACTACTTTCCTTAGGGTCCAATCACATCAAGTGATACATATACATAGGGTAAATAGCAGCTTTGAAACAGCAATCATTTATTTGCATGAAAATAATCAGTTAGGTTATGAATTGTTTCTGCTACTACTTGTGCTTGTTTGCTAACTTCACTTTCCCTGTATATACCCATATTGGTATGTGTTCTTGTCTCCTTGTGTTTTGTCTATAGTAATGCAATTATGTAATACATGGGTTTTATTAGCTACTTATTACATATTTCACAGTACACAAAAATATATTAAGAAAACAATTATTTCATTATTCAACATATTAACATTACGAATATTATACCTTCATCTTGTACGCTGCACACAATGCTATGTTTCTGCATGAGTAGCTTAGTATACTAGATAGAACCCCATAATAGAATGCCATTTATATCAATGCATCGTTCAATGCACTAATTAGGGTATGATATTTATTGCAATGATCCTTGACACTTTTTTCGCAACATTATAATAAGAATCCCTTGTACACATATTTAATGAAAAGTACATACACATGTGATGTAATCAGTGATGTCATCAATGAAATTTGTGATGTCATCTTTGATGTCGTGAGTGTTAGTCTTAGCAGTGCACGGTGGTGGCGCGAGTTATGGTTGCTTAGCTTACCATAACTGGCGAATTTCAAGGGTTTTTCGGTTTTACTTGGAAGCATAACGTCCCTTTAACAAAGTTTTTTCACTGAATTTCATAGTAGCGCAACTTAACCATAACATCCCTTTAACAGTTTTTTCACTGAATATATATATATATATATATATATATATATATATATATATATATATATGTGTCTGCATTGATCTACATGCTTTTGAATTCACTCCATCATGGCCGCCAGTGTTTTCATTGTATTGTCTGGCCCTCATTGAGCCAACTAACAGAGTGGAAGGACCATTTTCCATGTCGGATATGCATGCCTGTCCTCCCTCCTCCCACTTACCTGTCAAGCGCTCAGTGGAGTGCAAAACGCGTTGTTAGCAGGTCGTGCCCCACAGCGTCCTGCCTCTGTCTGTCTACTTGTATTTTGCCGCTTCCTGTGGATTTCTTTTATTGCACAGCTTCGTGTTTATTTAATAAAATACCTCCTTTGTATTTCTTACACTGTGTTTTGTTTACTATTGATCTTGGATTTTGGAGTTTGGCATTTGCCTTTGGCCCGCGGGAGTGCGATTCATCCGCTTCTCCTTTCTTCTTGATATTGTCTACACGGAGCGTTCAATGTCGTAAATCAGCACCAGAACTTCTTGTTTTTTCTGCGTGCCCTTTCTCAGCCCTCGCCGTGTGAGCAGGGTTTCTGCCACTGGTGGCAGAGTATGCTGCTGACTGGATGGGGATTTCGCACACTTATTAGAGTTTGCAGCTGAACTCGCCTTTCCCGCAGGCAGTTTAATGTGTGCCGGAGGACGCACGGACAATCGCTATTAAGGTAGGCTTTTGTTTCAGTCTGCTTTTTCTCTTATTTTTTCACTTGTGCCTACTGTGTCCACAATCCCTTTCCGCACCAGTGTTCTATGTCCTTTTGTGGCCGTCCTTTTCACTACAGGTCGGCACTCGCTTTTTGGGCCCCTCCATTGGACAGTATTAGCCTCTTTTTGTCCAGTTATTTTGTATTGAAGCAGTTTTACATTGAGAGACATGCAGGAGGCCTGGGTAGCAGCCCGGCTTCTTCAGGCTAAGGCTCTCTTTAGTGAACAACAGGAACGTGCTGTCACTTCACCCATTATTGGGGCTAATAAAAAGACTAATCTCAATGTCAGTAAGGAAGTGAATTTACTAAAGGAGCTTGAAAAACTTCGAAGAAAATAGATTTCAAAGTGGTGGGAAGAGCATTCTCTGCAAAACTTTCTGGACATTGGTAGAATACCTTGTGGTCTGCGCATTATGACTACCCCTTCTTTTGAGGACCAGGATCCATTAGTGCTTCAAAAGTGGGGAGAAGCCAACAAAGGCTGCTCTGCTAAGTTCCTGGTCATTCTTGTCAAATATGCTAAATTGGACCACGAGATAGCACTTAAAGAATTGGCTACTATTGAGACTGAGCTCACCAAAATTCCATCCACAGAGAGGGCAGATTATTACGTACCAAAATTGATGAGGGCTTAATTCCCTATGAGGATGAAATTAAACAATGCAAGCACAGAAAGTTCCTTAGAGACAAAATAGATTATGAGATGGGACGTGTCTTTACTTTTGCAAAGCGCTTTGATTCTCTCCGAAAAACCACTTCCACACAATCAGCCGTCAGACCTTCGAGTCTCTCAGATGCTGCCACATCCGAGTCAGATGTCTCTGCGTCTGAAACTGACGAGCCCACACCCAAACTCAATTTTTTAGACGAAATGCGGCTTTGTTGCAAAGATGGAAAAAATCAGAAAAGAGGCAGGGGTCGTGGCAAAACAAGAGGAAGAGGAAAGAAATCCAAGGCAGGAGGGTCATCCGCCAAGGCCGACATGGGAAACGGTTTAAAGTGGCAGCAACAGGGCAGATCAATGCGCTCTGGGATCAAAAATGAACAACAGATACTATGAAGTGTTGCCAAATAATTAATTTATCGTCCCACATTCTCACCGCATCACACACATCACTTTTGTCTCTTGGTCTCAACTTTTGTCCCAGCATGAACTTTGACTATGTACAAACACGTATTGACCTAGATAAGTTCCTGCGCAAAATTAAGCTAAACATTTTTTGTTGCCAATCACACGCCTGCCAAGCGCTCAACACAACGTACCGATGGTACTGATCTACTTATCACTGATATGCCTTCCCTTATGGATCTAGCTTGCTTTGATGACAACTTTGATTTGGCCAACTTCGATCTACTTGACTTCGATATTAACCCTAACTGGGATACACGTACTAAATTGAAGAGCAACTCTAGATTTAATCCACAGTTCCCGGTGGGGGGCTGCATTGAGGCATTTTACGATCTTTGTGTCAGCGATCTGAGAAAACTACGTCAAAAAACCAGGCCTAATAAGCAAAACCTCACATCTGCTCAGTTTTTGGCCATTGGTGAACTTCAAAAGCTTTCCAGCATTGTCATTAAACCTGCCGACAAAGGTTCAAATATTGTCATACAAGACAGAATGAAGTATGTGGCTGAAGCCAATTGGCAACTGTATGACCGTTTGTGCTATACCAAACTTTCTAAAGACCCTTTTGCTGAAATAAGAGTTGAATTTACTGTTCTCTGTAGCAAGTGGGCAAGCGAAGATCTATTAGAGGATGATTTGATTAAATTTCTCATCCCTGCATGCCACACTGTTCCCACCATTTATTTTCTTCCTAAAACTCACAAATCACTTAGACATCCTCCTGGTAGACCTATTGTCACTTTATGTGGATCTTTACTAGAACATCTGGCACAATTTATTGATGAAACCCTCTTACCGTTTGTATCAATACAGCCATCCTACCTTAGGGATACTAAGGATTTCTTACAACATGTGACTAACATAACTTGGGAAGAAGATCTGATTCTGGCCACACTGGATGTGGTCTCTTTATATACCTCTATTGAACACACTGTTGGTTGGTATCAATGCGTGCAAATATTATTTGGACAATCTTTCTCTTAACTATCTTGGACACAATTCTATGATTCTGGAGATGCTTCTTTTCTGTCTAGAACACAATGTTTTTTTTATTTCAGGGGTCTTTCTTTCGCCAAGTTAGGGGGCCTGCTATGGGCAGCACATTCACCCCTCCTATGCCAACCTTACGATGGGGTGGTGGGAGGCCACTTGTCTGATTTACTGTCATCTTGTTTTCCGACACAAATTGTTTCTTGGTGGTGGTACATAGATGTGTTTATTATTTGGAAGGGCAGAATGATTGGCTAGCTTTTGTTAAGGACATCAACACTAACAAGGCTAATCTCACCTTCACTGAATGTCACAGCCGCTCCGAGATTGTTTGGCCCTCATTGAGCCAACTAACAGAGTGGAAGGACCATTTTCCATGTTGGATATGTATGCCTGTCCTCCCTCCTCCCCCTTACGTGATCAAGCGCTCAGTGGAGTGTTAAACGCGTTGTTAGCAGGTCGTGCCCCACGGCGTCCTGCCTCTGTCGGTCTACTTGTATTTTGCTGCTTCCTGTGCATTTCTTTTTTTGCACAGCTTCATGTTTATTTAATAAAATACCCCCTTTGTATTTCTTACATGGTGGTTTTTTTACTATTGATTTTGGAGTTTGGCATTTGCCTCTGGCCCGTGGGAGTGCGATTCATCCGCTCCTCCTTTCTTCTTGATATATATATATATATATATATCTCGCCTTGTAACAAACAGCACAAGTCATTGCCGTTTCTCTGGCCTGCATTCATAAGGTGGGGAAGTTTCAAGACACCTGTTGTGGAGGAGAATTAATGAATCAAACAGCAATGCCAATGGCTGAAAGCTGTAATCCAGGCATGCCCACTGATGAATTTACTGCACAACTCTTTGGTGTTGAGCCCTCAAATGAGTTGGGTCATGCTGATGTAACAAAAACAGGCAGCCCCATTCCTGTGCCCTCAAAACATCCAATCTGGGTAAGACTCTCGTAACCAAGACTAATGCCTGGCAGAGGGACTTCCCAGGACCCCTTTTGTTTTTTGCATAATTTAAGTAACTTTGGGTCTCACCCTAAATTACTAGGGCAATCCAGACGAGGACCCCTTGCTCACTATACTTGGAGAGGCACAGCTCCACCCTACTGATGAGGTCCAACCAGACCAAAACACAAGTCTGGGGTTGCTGTTGGTACTCTTG
Source organism: Ambystoma mexicanum (assembly GCF_040938575.1). NCBI lineage: Eukaryota > Metazoa > Chordata > Amphibia > Caudata > Ambystomatidae > Ambystoma > Ambystoma mexicanum. The sequence continues at coordinate 282,857,776 of NC_090929.1, forward strand.
TTCAGAGAAGAATTGCCTAGCATTTTGGTGCTTGTCTGTCCCAGGGCAGGACAACGACTGATATGTTTTGGATATTTCTCCTCTGTTGAAAAATGTTGAGCTAAAGAATCTGGGTAAGACTCTCATAACCAGGACTAATGTCTGGCAGAGGGACTCACAGGACCCCCCCCCTTGTTCTTTTGCATACTTTCAGTAATTTTGGGTCTAAACCTAAGTTACTAGTGTGAAACTGCATCCATTTTTAGTTAGCCTAAGCCCTCCATTTTGGGTCTCCTATTTACTCTGCTTAAATGACATATGTTTGCAGCATAAGAATGCTGTGGCAGCACGTAAATGCTTGACTCAGTGTTTGTATAGCCTTGGACCCTGAACAGCCAGGTCCAAGAGATATAGGAGATAATATATGGCTTCCCAGTCTGTCTCTGCTAATTGCATGGGTTTCAAGATGTATGTGCCAATGATTAACAAAGCAGGAGGCGTTCTGTGAATACCAGGAAAGGGTTATCTTAAACTGCAGATGCACAGTGACCTTTGGTTGGACAAACAGATTAGATGAGTCGGAACGTATCCTGGTGCTGGGAACAGCCTGAACTCTGAGAAGGTTAAAGTATGCAATTAGAATACTGGTGAGTAATGTATGTTTATGCATGTTTTCGTTGAACATTCTATACATTGCCAGAAACAAACTGTCTGGTAAATGACAACCGCAGCAAGTCAATGTGTATAAAAAGACAAAGATCTTGTTGCAAACTGCTCACTTCACTTACGACTGTACTTTGTTGTAGATAAACCTGGGTCCGCTTGAAGTGAATAAACTGTTATTTATATTTTACGGTCGATTGTTGGTCTTCTCTTATCTTGTTTGCAGTTACTAGATTCTGGTGTTACAAATTGACGCCCGGGATGTGGGGCCCTTTCAAGGATGATCCATCACTTTTCCAGGACGGAGTGAGCAGGCGTTGGGACCAGTGAATACTCGCAATCCCTTATAATCAGAAATAGAGTTTCTCGCAGCTGCTGCTCATGATCCACGTCTTGTCTCTTCAGCCAGTGGTCATCCCTGCGAGGGTCCCAAACCGAAGCTGCGACTGTTTTCACCCTTTTGAAGACCACCAGCCACGGAATACATTTGATGGGGGATTGCTTTTGAGTGGTATTAGGTGAATTTGTTTCAAACGAGTTGCATATGGAAATATGTTGCTAAATATTTGCCAGGTGACCATTTTTAAGTTAAGAAATGCCTGGTTTTAGTAAGATGCACACATGTTGTGCATTACTTTGCTGCAATATAAAACATCTCAATGGGTTAGAATATGGTCATCCTGCCCCACCCGAGGGTTCCCCAGCCTATGAAATGTACATCATATTTGGGTTAGGGGCAATCGCTTTTAAAAGTATTTGGGACTGCCAGACCAGACATGTATCAGATTTGCAGTGGCCAGAAAATGGTTCATATCAACTAGCAAGGATAAAGCATTTGGAGGCAGCGTTATTAAATAAGCTAGGCCTGCAGCTTTTCATGTTTTTCAGGATTGACGCAAAGAAGCCACCCAACTCCTCAAAAGTAGAGAAAGTTATGCTTGCAGACATATTACCCAAGCAGAAAAGGCTTTAGCACATGACCAGCAGAAACTGGACTATGCTATTAGGGCCATGGACAGGAACTACCAGTTAGATGTACATATAATATACCAGTCAAAAGACTTGCACACATCTGATGAGCTGATGGACCATCTGCTAAGTGAGAGACAAGCACCTCTTTCAGAACCACCACTCCCTCCCTATGTTCCGCCACCACCTCTGCCAGCCCAATCACAGCTAGTAGCTGTAGACACAAGCTCTGACTCTTGGCCCGCACCCCCTCCCCTACCATAATCACCTAAAACCTCACTACCAACATCCCCTGCCACTTCCAACATTCCTCTACTGGAATACCTCCATTGCCTAAGTAACCAGAGAGCTGTGACTAGTACCTGCTGAGCGACAAATGGCATTGAAACAATTAGCGGAAAAAATATATATACATACACATATACACACACACACACACACACACACACACACACACACACACACGCGCGCACGCACGCACGCACACACATACGCACACACATAGGAGGGCGACAAAGCAGCCACTCCCAGCTCTTAGTGATCATGAAATCATCCCTGAACAGAAAGTGCTGCTGGAACAAATGGAATAATACCTGTTCCAGCTTTGGAGCAATCTTACGGCCACTGCTACCCCACAGAATTTGCAGGATTTTAATCATCTGGCCTGTACCCGGGATACACCACTAAAAATACATGATTTCATGTTGAAGTTATTTTCCTTTAAACAAGAATTAAACTAGCTACACCAATCCAAGCTAGATAGAGATGCCGATTCCACATTAACTGCATTGTATGTCCAAAAACCACATTACCCACACACATTAGAGATACCGAAGAAATGCGCATCACCACTAGGGATGCTCTCAGGTGGAATTTAGATGTCTCTACCGGCCCTATAGGAGGGCACAGTTTCCTATCCTTCAGCAGAAGGCCAATGGAATGTCAGGTAGAAGGCCGAGACCATACAGCAACGGCATGCAAGGGCCAGACAGAAATCAGTTCTCCCAGAAGCTCTAGTACAACAATAATACAGGAAATCAAGATGGGCAACAAAATTCTTGAGGTGCACACATTTTGGCAATAATTGCCGCACTTCTTTTTCTGAGGATTTCACATCCGACAATATATTATTTCACTAGGACAGCCCGAAGCAGGATCTGGTACCCACTCCTATCCCTGTAGAAAAGAAAGGACCCTACCTAAAGATAAAAGTTGGAGATTGGGTGCACTCTTTTCTAGTGGACACAAACTAGAAAAATGCTCCATTGATCACTCAACAGTTCCAGATATCCCCCTGTCAGGGCAACAAAATGCATCAGTAGGGTTTTCTGTTACTCCAGTGGTAAGTACTGTCCCTCAACCAGTGTCCATTTCGGTGGTCAGTCAAAATGTCGAAAAAAAAGTCAAATGTAATATTTTTTTATTTATATGTAATAATAATAATACTTTAATGTGATACAGATTGAAAGTAATTCAAGCTTTACACATATTATAAATTACATAGATAACTAAGCTCTTTAAAAATATGAACATAAATATATACATCAATACATAGTTCCTTTACAAACATCAAAATTACTTCGAAAAGAGAGTTAATTAAAATACAAAATGCTATGTAGCCAGTTATCCTTGGCTACCTGTTAGCACACACATTGTGATGGTTATGCAGGAGTTATACACCCCTACCAGAGACATCGTGCCTCTATACCCATTAGCTGTATAGGAGAAGAAGAATTACCTCCCAATCAGAAACACTTGAATATTAGTAAAACCTTCCTATTAGGACATTTTAAATCAAGGCGCCCATGACTTTCGATCTGTAGCCATACATTATACAACGCAATATAGAGATGCATGTTAGAATTATTAGTACAATAGAGCCAGAATTGTCTTTCACATATAGTTTGCGGGTCATGCACAAATTCCCCAAGATATTTAGTAATTGAGGATCCCAATAACGAGCACTCGGTTAGTACATGCTTGACGGTCTCCAGGCATTCAGGGAGGTTACATAGACGACATACTCGCTCAGCAGTAGAGATCTTTTTCCTGGATCCTAAATTGTACAAAGTCGGCAATTGCTCCAGGCGGAATAGTGTAATAAACCGTCTGAGCCTGGTGGAGGGGCAGAGGTACAAATAGGCTTGAGGTTTCATAAAATTGTAGAGTCTATATTTAACAAAAGCACATGACTTTAAACTACTCAAGTGTGAGAAGTTCTCCAGCCAGTCCCAGAGGTCTACCTTCTTTCCAAGCGCTGTTAAAATGTCCTGGGAAACAGTTGCCCCTCTATGTGTCCATCCTATATCTCTGAGAAATTTGATCATCTCTTTCTGGAGGGGAGAAGTGGTATCCTTTTTACTCACTTCTTGATGTATGGTAGCCAATAACGGGTTAGGAGAACTGCTCTTCATCTTGAGATAGAAGCCCGCCCTCTTTTTAAGTACCAGTGCTTTAAGTGAAGGAAGACCCAGCTCAAGCCTAATCAGGGCCATAGGGACACTCTGAGGTAATCGCAGTATACGTCGCCAAAATGTTCCCTCCATCACTTGCAACCAGGCCAGGTTGAATGAAGCAAGGGCTTCCAGCCCATACGTAATCATGGGTGCGAACACTTGAATGTATAAGTGTCTCGTCCCCCATAGGGTAAAACCGGCCTGCTTGCAGGTGAATGACGCAATTAAAGCTGTTACTTGCTGCGCCCTAGTTATTCGCCCTTGTCTACACAGGAAATAATCGCCCAGCGGTTCAATTTCAACACCTAGATACCGATAGGAAGGGGAATATAGAATATTGTTATTATACACCCAGAGCTCGACTCGGGATACTCTTTTCTTGGTAAATCTGATCACCTTTGTCTTGTCTAGGTTGATCGACAAACCATTGGTCTTAGCATATTCCCATAGAATCACCGCAGAGCGCCTAATACCAGCTATAGTGTTATCAAAGATAACCAGGTCGTCTGCATATGGTAAGACTGTGCACGGTTCTTCCCCTATTTTGGGTGGGCAGTTATTCGCCTTGGCCAGTGCTAATGGGATATCATAAACATATAGATTATACACCAGGGGTGCTTTTACGCATCCCTGTTTTACCACCCTGTTCTGTCTCACCTGTCTAGTCATAGTGCCTTCTTGATTTAATCTGAGGCACACCGTGGTATTATAATGTAACTGTCTGAGTTAGTGAAGGAGACCTGGCGGACAACCCATGGCTTCTAGCTTAGTCCACAGCCTCACTCTTGGAATGGAGTCAAAGGCAGCCTTGAAGTCAATGTATAGTGCATAGAGCGGGGGCGGTCCCTTGCTAAGCGCCCGTGTTCAGAGCGTATCCATCACCCACAGGTTGTGCGTGGTAGAGAAGCCACGGCGAAAACCACATTGGAATTTGCTAAGAATGTTGGTGTGTTCTACCCAATTCTGCAGCTCCATAAGCAAAAGTGCTGCAAAAAGTTTTCCCGTGGTATCAAGCATGGAGAGGAGCCTATAGTTATTTGGATCCATGCGGCTACCCTTTTTGAACACCGGCACCAATATAGCCGTTTGCCATGAGCGAGGAGTCGTCCCCTGGGCTCAGACCTTTTTGAAAAGTATAGAGAGGAGGTGTGCCCAAAAAGCAGGATGGCTCTTAATAACTGCATTGGCCAACCCATTGGGGCCCGGAGCTCTGGAAGCTTTCAAGGTGGCTATTTTATTAAATATGGCCTCTTCCGAGACGTCAAGGGGCGGAGGAAAGGGAACCTTTGCTACTAATGTAATTGGATCATCCGCCTCTCCAGAATTACGGTTTAATAAAAATTTAACCCAGGTTTCCTCTCCAATGGGGTTGTCTAAGTGGCCATTGACCTTCTCTCTATTCTCATTTAATAGTACCATATATTACGGGAGTTTCCAGAGCAGATGGTTTTAACAAGCTTTTGGTTTCTGATATTCCTCTCTATTGTTCTGATGTTCCTAATACAAGCTCTGTATTTATTTTTGGCTTTTGTGACTTTGTCGTAATAGGTGGCTCCTGCTATATGCAAGTGCCTAAGACCCCGCAACTCTGCTCTTAGCCCTCTCTTGGCGTCACGTATACCCTTGTTATACGGGGGAATAGAACCTCCCAATTTTATCATGTGTCTTTTTTTTATGGTAGCATGGAGACCCGAGAATCCCAGGATCCATTCTTCTATTTCATTTGCGGTCATCTGTTCGAAATGAGGGAGAGACCCGTGGGCGGGAGGTGAAAGTGCTTCAGTGGCCACTCTAATGTTTCTCTCCGACCATACTATTCTGGTTCCTGCGCAATTAGATTGAATATTGCCAATGTTCAAATGAGTGGCGGAGGGGAGAGGGAGGCGGAGTGAGCTAAGAAGTAACGCATGGTCGCTCCAATTATTGGGTATAACCCCCATGTCAGTAACTATGGACTGCATTTCGGGGCACATAAATATATAGTCCAAAGTGCTAAATGATGTGCCATTGGACCATGCGTGTTTCCCCGGCCGGTCACCTAATGTTCGACCATTAATCATGATTAATTCCCATGTCTCAAACAGTTGTAACCACCCTAACCCTTCACTCTCCCTTTTCCCATGAGACATCAAGCATGTTTCACTCAAGACAGGGATAGGCGAAACCAAATGATCGCCCCTCATATGGCAATTAAAATCCCCCATAGCCACTACCGCTAAATTACCAGACCTTTGTGTCCAAGATGACAATAACTCATGAATAGCCTCTTGTAGTGGTTCTCTTGACAACGCTCCAGGGGGATTATAAAGGTTATTTAATAAGAATCTACTTTGCCCATTTTCATTTGGATAGTCCACCTCAACCGCCAGGAGGTAATCAGCGGCTTTGGACTGAATCTTCCGAAAGTTGACCGTGTTCACCACCCCCGTAAGTAAACCCCCATATGGGCGACCCTTGTCCCCTCTTTTTGCAAGTGACTGATATACTACAAAACCGTCAAGCAGTAGTGGATTCAGTGTCCATGTTTCCTGGAGACATATGCAACTGTGCTTAGACAGCAAGTCCACTGATCCCTCTGGCCTCAGGAGATGGACAAAGCCTCGACAGTTCCACGATATTAGAGAAAAGCTTCAATGGTTCTGTGTGATTTGCGGGAGAGCTTCCAACAATGTTTTAAGAGCTTGCTGTATTTCAGTCATCACCGAATTTTCCAGTGCCACCAGAGTGGTTCCTTTGGCCGAGGGGGCTTGTATATCAGTGGTCTTAGTTTCCTCATTTGAGTCCCTCTCCTGTGGGTCAACATCAATGGCAATATCTACCGCTATCAGTTCTTCTTTAAATGTTCTAATCATTTGTGCAGAAGCCAAGAAAGTACAATGTATGGCAGAGACATGGGAATTGGGGACCTGTAAAGGTTCAATAAACAAGAAGTCATCAGATTTCATAACTTGAAGTTGAGGAATATAGTGGAGTCTAGGTAAGAATTCTGATCGCGACAACCAGGGATTTTTTCCACTAGGATAAAGGTTCTTGATATAGCAGATGCGACTCATATTACATTCCTCGTCTGAGCTTCTTTGTGCGGGCCGTGTAGGCTCAGGTGTTTCTCCTGTTCCGCCTGGCCTTTGGGATCTTCAGGATATAATGTAGCACTGTAGTCTAGGTCTTGTTCAGAGTCCACCCGTGAGACTTCATCTAGATCCACCACACTAGACTTCTCTCCCGGTACTAGCCAGTCTGTCAAAGGCCCCTTTGCTTTTATAGATTGAGCTGCCGCTCTTGCCATTCTTTTTCTGGCTTTTTTAGAGCGAGATTCCGGGGCTGATTGAGGTCTCACGATAGGGAGTGGGGTGTTTGTTGATACTTTCTTGGCTTTGAGTGCCCTTTTGGCTAGTCTTCGTTGTTTCTATGTGGGAAAGGTCCCAGGACTTTGTGCAATCTCTTGATCTTCTACAATTGCTACTGGAAGTTCCTCAACTAGGGCGTTGTCCTTAGGGACAGGATGCTCGGCAGCTTCCTCAATAATCTTTTCCGGCCCTTCCATCTCTTCCACAATATGAACTGCATCCGAAAGGTTCGCTTCCACCTCATCTCGAGGGAAGTCCTTAAGCTCCAATGCCCTCGTAATGTTAGTATTTGTCAATATACGCCCTGACATTTGCAAGAGTATTTTAAGTGCAAATTGTAAAGAGGCTACTGACGATTGGAGCTCGGATATTGCCGTAATATTGGCGTTCGGGCAGTTATCCTCTTCAATCTCGTTTTCAGGGCCGTCCTCCATGGAGGCCATCGCTAGATTTGGAGAAGCAGATAGGCGACCACAACTGGCCTCAGAATTAAATACCTCCAATGTTGTACTGATGCTTTCTTTTTGATGAGGTAAATTGTTAGCTGCCCTCTGTGGATTCTGCGATGCCATACCTCTCTGAATATTCAGACAGAGGTCAAGTAATGAGTTGTTATCAATGTCCTCAAAATTCGTGGAATTTAGTGATATGCTGCCATTAATGCCTGGTACAGCTGTTTCCTCATTGATTGTTGAATTTATTTCTGGTGGAGGATTCACACCCAAAAAGTCTGTAATAGCTCCTTGTGCCACAGGCATAGGATTTATTAAGTTCTTCTTGCATTTTTTGCCTTTTTTATTGTTCTCCTTGCCTTCTTTCAATGATGGTGTCTTGCCTTCCCGCAAGTTATAATTCGACTGGGGAACTCTTTTCCCCCGCTGCATGTCCACAACGTGACAACACAATCCGTAGGAAATTTCTTTGTCAGAGTCCTACTTCAATGGTAACAGTGATACTCGGTGCACCACCCCAAAGCGATCACGTCCACGACCAATGCCGGGTGTGCCGACGGTCAGTATAGATCACGTGCCTACTGCCCTGTACCCCTCCAATTCCCCACGCACCCCTACTGTCTGTTTTCCAGAACCCCAGGGGAGCGGTAATCAGGGATATCAGGGATACTAACCCAACCTGATCCCACCTCCACACTCCCACTCCTCGCTGTCACCCCTGCTCTGGTCTCGCTGTTCTCCCGGCAGGTGCAATGACAGCGCTCTACTATATATATACACATCAATACATAGTTCCTTTACAAACATCAAAATTACTTCGAAAAGAGAGTAAATTAAAATAGAAAATGCTATATAGCCAGTTATCCTTGGCTACCTGTTAGCACACACATTGTGATGGTTATGCAGGAGTTATACACCCCTACCAGAGACATCGTGCCTCTATACCCATTAGCTGTATAGGAGAAGAAGAATGACCTCTTCCCAATCAGAAACACTCAAATATTAGTAAAATCTTCCTATTAGGACATTTTAAATCAAGGCACCCATGACTTTTTCGATCTGTAGCCATACATTGTACAACGCAATATAGAGATGCATGTTAGAAGTATTATTACAATAGAGCCAGAATTGTCTTTCACATATAGTTTGCGGGTCATGCACAAATTCCCCAAGATATTTAGTAATTGAGGATCCCAATACCGAGCACTCGGTTAGTACATGCTTGGCGGTCTCCAGGCATTCAGGGAGGTTACATAGACGACATACTCGCTCAGCAGTAGAGATCTTTTTTTGGGTTCGGTAAGTTAAAAAAAGGGGTAAAATAAAAAAAAAATAGAAAAAAGGGCGGTTGGGGGAACCCCCCCATTTTGGAAAAAAAAACATACTGAAAAAGAAATTCGAGTTTTTCGACAATTTTTTTCTACATTTTCACTTTCGACATTTTTGTTTTCGATCAAATGACTATAAACCGTCCATTTCTCTAGGACCTTTTATTGACTCATGCCTGTTTCTGTTAACCGCCAACTGCCGTGAAAATCTGCTGGAGCTGAACGTACTGACGTAGTTACATGCAGTGATGTATTGCTCTCCTGATGGTGTACTTAACAATTTCCCACCAGCGGAATTCCACCACCCAATTGATGGCTTTGCCTTTTCCCAGTGAGCTGCACCAAGTACCTACACATCTGGGGGCAATGAAAGTGTTGGAATTTTAGATGTTGATCCAGTGCGCATAGTTTTAAAAACAGGTGCAACATTGCCTTGTATACCACAATACAAAGTTTTGGTTGAAGGAGAGCAAGCACTGGAAAGTATTTTCTCTGTCCTCGTACATCAAGGTGTCGGAGAACATTTCTGGTAGCACATATAATAGCCTGATTTGACCAGTTTACAAGAAGGGTGACAATGCATTACCTTACCGTTTTACTTAATTGACTTGACTTCAGTGCTATTGATAAGGTTGTTTCTCCCCAGTTTCCCATTGTTCTTGACATCACTACCATCAAAGCAATGATCCCTGCCCAGGCTACTCATTTTTCAGTGATCGATTTGAAGAACGCATTTTATAACATACCCATACACCCAGATAACAAGTATTGGTTTGCATTTACTCTTGGGGGGACGGTTATTTACTTTCACCAGGATACCACAGGGGTACACAGAAAGCCCTAGCATTTACAATAGGGCTCTCAAGGAAATAGATACACTAGAATTACCTTCCTCTTCTACATTAATACAATACATAGATGACTTGCTCATTGCTGCAGATTCAGAGAGCACTTTTCAGGAGGGTACTATATTGTTGTTTAAACATTTAGCTGACAACGCCAAAAGGCATCTTTGAAAAAAATTCTAGCATTGTCAGATAGAGGTCGCCTACTTATGTTACTTCCTGATGAAGGAGGGTGGGCGCCTTGCATCTGAAATGGCACAAACTATCTTACATGGCAGCACCAAACACTCAGTAACAGGTTAGGGCTTTTATCGAGGTGGCATCCTATTGCAGGCAATGGATTCCGAATTTCTCCCTTTTTATTAAGCCACTGTTGGCACTGACGAAGAAAGATGTAGCTCTACCTCTACCTTGGGATACAGCTGGTCAAGATGCTTTTGATATGCTCAAGACTGCTCCGAGTACCGCACCAGTATTGGGCACACCAAATTACACTAAGGAGTTTGTTTTATTTGTGCATGAAAGAGCTGGTTGTGCTTTGGCTTTTTTAACACAGACACATGGGGGAAAGAACAGGCTGTGTGGCTATATTTCCTCCACGTTGGACCCTGTTGTATGCGCTTTGTCGAAATGTCTCAAGGCAGTGGCTGCCGCCATCAACTCTGTTAAGCAAAGTGAAGGCATGGTTTTGGGTCACTACTTAACTGTGATGGTGCCTCACTTGGTAGATGTACTAATGAACAGAATGCAAACTCAGCATCTCAGATCTGCTCGGCTCACTAGATACAAGCTCATTCTATTTGCACCCCACGTGCAAATTAAGAGATGCAATTCTTTCAATCCGGCCAATTCTTTACCTCCTCTAGACGAGGACAGAACCAATGACACCAATCATGATTGTATCTACGCCACCGAGCATGACATAAAAGGAAGAATTGATGTGATTGACACATCTTTGCCATCCCCGGATGGGAAATATTTTGGGGACGGCTCTCGTTTTAAACCTCTGAATGACACTTCTACTACTGCCTATGCAATCCTCACCTTGGACACAATTGTTGAAAGTAGAAGAATTCCTCACAATTCTGCCCAGGCAGCCGACAATCACTTAAACTCAAGCATGTCAGATATGACATGGACTCAAAGTGGATATTTATACTGACAGTCGGTATGCCTTTGGGGTAGATCACAACTTTGGGAGACTATGGGCCCAGAGAGGATTTTTAACATCCCATGGCACTAAGATTCAACGTAGTCCCTTGATAGTGCAACTAGTGGCTTTTCCTAAACAACTGGCCATAATGAAATGCATAGCACATGAGAATTACTACAACTGGCCATAATGAAATGCATAGCAGACGAGAGAATTACTGACTATATTTGGAAGAGGAATGCATTTGCAGACAGAATAGCCAAACAAACTGCCACAGATCTGCGATCAGGAATGTAAGTATTAGGTCCTGCCAGGTGGGTCACTGAGAGTAAGATGATGGAAGAGGGCATTAGCAGTGTAAAAGAGAATCAGGCGAAGGCCACAGCTAAAGAAATCAAAGAGTGGGGATCGGGAAAAGCTTGTGGAGGAGGATGGTTGTTAGGTTGACCATGACAAACAAAGATGTATGTTACCTAATGACTATGTACAGGCTATAGTGACCATGGCCCATGCCACATAAGCGCAAAAGGCATTTGTAAACACCTAGACCCAGTATGGAGGAACTCCAACATACCCAAAATAGCGGACCAACTGCTCAAACACTGCATGATCTGTTTACAGAATGATATTGTGAAAGGAACACTAGTACCTAAGGGCAGATTTGGTCCCCACTCCATGCTGTTCGAAGTAATAAACTTGATTTCATTGGGATGGAAAGATGTCAGAATATTAAATACGTTCTAGTGGTAGTTTGTGCATTCAGCAAATGGGTCGAACTTTCCCTCTGAAAATAGCACTGTAATATGAACAGCAAAAGTAATGCTAAAGGAGTAGTTGCCCATTTTGGTTCGCAACGGGTAACATGGTCAAACAATGGTCCCAATTTGATATCATCAGTCACCCAGCACGTGTGTGATGATTACAGAAAAGAAAGAAATTTCATTCAGCAAATCATCTCCAATCGGTGAGATTAGTGGAGAGACAACAGCACCCTGAAAACAAAGCTAGCCAAGAAATGTGCGCAGCGCTAGCTGAAATGGCCTGACAGCCTACCCTCAGCGTTAATGTCACTGAGAATGGCAGCCCAAGCAAAAACAGGTCTGTCCCCGTATGAGATTGTGATGGGGAGACCTGCTAATGTGTGTAATGTACCCAGGCCGAAGACATTTTCCGAGATTGAGCATCCAGACTATTGTAACCAGTTCACTCAAAACTTGTGTTTGATTCACCAACAGGTGAGAGAAGCTTTGCCTGATCGATATGTGGGTCCTGGCCACACCATTCGGCCTGGCGACTACGTTCTGGTGTAAGACTTCCAGCATTGAACAACGCTGGAAAGGGCCTTTCCAGGTCCTATTGGCTACCCAGACTGCTGTGCATGTCGATGGCAAGAAACATTGAATTCATGCAGTCAATCTAAAATGAGTAGCTTTGCCTTTGCCCTTCAACAGATGGGTAAAGGAGGGGGTGGCTGACTCGGAACATGAATACGTTCCTCAGCACGTACCTTTCAGTGACTGAAAAAACACTAACCCACATTTTAAGCAGCCAGTTGTTTCACCTTTGCCAACCACTGACATTGTTTGAGGATCGTTCTGTGCCTAGGGTGTTCAGATCCAAACTTCGACCATGGAAATAGCTTGGGAATTACTTTTTGTGAGTAGGAAAGTGTGGTATTTGTTTATAAAATAATGCACCCACAAAAAAACAATGCTATTCCCTCCATACCCCCAAAGACGAATGGCGGTAGAGGGGAGCAGGGAAGAGAGACTCCAAGCAAGATAGGCCACACAGTCAGGTGCCACCCACGGATGAACTTATAAAGCCTATATCAGGGATGGTTCTTAACAGACACTGAAAGACTATGCCTCTGTTTGGGGCATTGTTAGGAATTTTGTCAGAGGACCATTACATAATCTTGTGATATTTTCTTATAGTGGTGTTGCGTTATTCTGATGATCCCCTTTATGATGTGACAAGACTTCACTCTATCACCTGTATTCTATTTCGGTTCAACTCTAAATACAGACTTCTGGGACTAGCACACTTGAAAAGAAATGTTGACAGTGCTAACTGTCTCTCCGGCAACTTATCTATGAGGCTGGACTACTGTCTTTGATAGATCTGCTCATAAAGATTTTCCATTGTGAATGATTCACCAATCACCCATCACCCATGCAACATACACTTTTAAACTTGCTTGCTAAGAGGGCCAAACTTTACCTCCTGTTTTACCACCCGTGGTAAAATGAGTTACCTCTTTTGACACACTGGGGCGCTTCACTGTAATTTCACACCCTCTTTGTCATTGAACACACTTAGTCACAGAAAACACAACCCCACTGATTCAGTTTTAAAAATGCTTTTCTTGTATATGCACTATTATTTGAAACAGGTTATGCAGTATGAACATGAATATAACATAGCACCTCTACATTACATTGCATGACCAGTCTGTATTCATAACTAAACATCCACATTTCTCATCTTACTACAAACCTTGGGTCCCGACACACTTGGCAGAAGACAGTCTAAGATAAGAAACAAAAACAAAACACACGACAGTAGGCCAGCCCTTCTTTTTCTCCCTTTACACTTCCGCATTTATCTCTTTCAAATGCTAAAAAGACATTGATCATAAAATGACCATTTGATCCTGACTGACTTTAAAAATAAACTCAATTATCCACACATGCACCTCACTTTACAAATATATTGACTTCAAGTGTGTGTGTGTGATTTCTGCGCCGTTTACACAGGAAACCATTTTGAACTAGATTATCAGCATACCGGAGTATGGCGGATTCTGCAAAACTCAGCCACCCAGGAAGGACACAGCTCATGTCTCAAGGCCCCAGCTTCCTGGAAAATCTTGCACTGCTCAACCCTGGCCAGTACTTGCTCGCCTGCCAGCATCTGCCAGTCTGCCATTCTCTCATCTGAACAACATCTCCCCACAGCCCTTCTGTCTCCTGAATTTATATGCTAAACCTGTCAATCTCACTAAAACATGCTTGTTCCTGGCGTATACACATCACACAAGCTTCTTTGGCATCTCTTTCCTTAGAGAACAACCTCCCAACGATGTTTGTAATGATTGCTTCCTGCATCACACAATAGAGCCTTCATATTTTCCTTTGCAGCTTGTGTAATGAAATCACATCTAATGTTTCTCTGCCTGCACGTTTTAATTCTACTACTTTTGTAATGCCATCTGAAGGATTTCACACCACTTTGTCAAAGGTAAATGATCAATTAATGGGAAAGTGTTTGTTTTGGTTAATATGCACATAGTGCAAACTGGGCAGATGACCAGTGCACCCTGAACTGGATCATTTTAAAATGTGCTTACCACAAGAATGTGCATTTCCTTCTGCAATGTATGCCATTTAATTGATGTTTGTATTCTGTTTACTGTCTCCTCTGCATATAATGTCATGGTTTGCTTACTGCCCCTCATATACAGTATCCCTACCTCTGCAGCATCTCCCCTACTCTCTCCTAAAGTAAGCAGAAGTGAAGAATTGAAAGTATTGCCACTGGAATGACCAGAGCCAACGGATTGTGGTCAACTAGAGATACATGTGTGATTATAGCTATTGTGGCATGTATTGTACTAATATTCATACCAGTTTTATGGTTCTTAGAGAGCTCACATCCCCTTAGCTCACTATTGCCTACGGTCAGCTCCACTACTATTTCTCCTTTTTATGTACACTTCTAGACACTTTCTCGCCTTGATCTTGAACACAGAGAGGGATATCTCAATAAGACCCTCATAAAAACAATGATTCTTTATGCTCCAAACTTTTGCATACACAGGCCCCCTCTCTATGAGCCACTGTCCTTGGCTAACCTTTAATTTATATTCTCTCTGACAGTCTCTTGACTTTCTCACAACGTGTATCTTACACTATTTTCAAATTCGCCTTCAGGATTAATTTGGCTTTGCCACAGCATGCATCTAACGCACCACTCACTCTGTGGAGTTCTTCCTTTTCCACCACCTTACTTCCACATGTATTCATCAGTGCTCATCACATGCTTTTTTCATGCCGTCTTCAAATTACGTTCATCCTAGCGCTTAGTTAGTTTGCTATTCAATATTATGTGTTGCACTCTCAAACACAGATACTTTTCAGCTTGTCCTCTGCTAAGGGGTATTTTTTCTACCTAACTTAAACTAAGTTTACTCTGAGTATGGAAGTCCAAGCCAAATGTTCTGTCTGTATCGGAACCTATTCTAGCCTTCACATGCTACTTGGATCAAAATGTTTAAAGGTTGAGTCTCCAAAATCCTAAGTGTTCAGCAAATGTTCCACTAGCTCTTCACAGCTCATGGCATGGGAATGGATTGCCTTTCCCAAGCTTTCAGGTACTTCAGTATAGCAAACAGAGGGTGTGTCCAAAATATCCCTTTGGCCCAATAAAAGGTTTTTCACTTTTCTCAAAACACAGTTCTCAATCGCTTTTACAGTCCTAATTTACAAGTAGGGGGTGCGTCCCAGCACCTCTTGTAAGTTCTCGCAAGTGTGCAACACAAAAGTTCCTTCACTTGGATTTCCCAAGATATCAATTCACAAAGTTTGCAACACAGCAAAACTGTTCCTCTTTTGGCTAAAGGAAAACTGGGTGTGTTCTCCTGTCAGGCTTTAGGATTCTATCAAACACATTACAAGGCTTTTTCTTCAATGGGAACCTGGTGCACTCCCCTGCTAGGTTTCCAATCTTCAGCTGGTCTGTAATACTTGTTCTCTCTTGATTCTTGACAATTGCTTTAAACAATAGGAACCTGGTATACTTCCTTGCTTGGTTATCAATCCACTGTTGGTTTGCAATACTTGTTTTTTTCTTGGCAATGGTAATGCTTGTGGTTAATTGACTCTGCAACACTTGCTGTGTTGGCCCACTTGATGGTTCTATAATATTAGCCTCAAGCATCTGTCTGGCTTCTTGGTCGATCGTTTCATTTTGGGATTCGGGTAATCGGTATGGTTTTAAATGAATCACTTTGCCTTGTGGAGTGTGTATGTGATGAGAAATATCTTTCACTCTGCCTGGTTTCTCTCAAAAATACATTAGTAAATTGTCTTAGTGGATCAAACAGATCTTGCTTTTGGTTTCTACTAAATCCGGGTTGAATTTGAGAAGTCTAATCAGAATCCTCTGGTAACAAACAGGACAAAATGATAGCATTAGACTGAAGGATTTTCCTTCCACTCCTTCAAAACGGTAATGTGGTAAACTTGGGTTTTTTAGGCGGCGATAATGTTGGGAAATGTTGTCGTTAAAAGGTTTTGTTTGCTCTAACACTTCATATGGTCCATGACACTTACATATCAGTTTGCGTTTAGGAGTGGGTAATAATACTAATACCTTTTGGTCTACTGAAAAAGATTTTAAAGAAATGTTTTTATCATAAGAGGCTTTTTATTGTCCTTTTGCTTTGTACCAAAGATCTAACTACAGTCATGTGTTGTTTAAGTCAGTTTGTAGATTCGGAGAGTGGGGTTAGGAATTCTTCCCCGTCTTCTCTGATTTCTCTCAACATATCAGGGATATCTCAAAGTTCCAGTCCATGGAGTTATTCGAACATGGAGAATCCTGGTGAAGTCTGGGGTGTCCTCATAACCGCAAATAAAGCCCATGGAATCATCTGATCCCAGGTTCTGCTATCCTGTTCCACCAACCGTCGCAACACAGTTTTTAAGGTCGTATTAAACCTTTTTACAAGAGTATCAGTCTCTGGGTGATAAACTGGAGGTCCTTAAAGTGGAAACATGCTGTAGTTGTGTTACTTCCCCCATGAGCTTTTTTTCATAAATGTAGCTCACTGATTTGACAATATATCTTTTGGAAAGCCCACTCGTGAAAAGAAAGGCAGTAGGTGTTTGAAGGTATTGGCTGTCAGGGGAAAATCTTGTGGATAATGGGTAGGTGGTTTCCCATGTTCCATTTAAGGGGCTGATGTTTAAATTGTATAAATCGGTGAGAAAAACATCTAATCTAACCCTAAATCTAAGATGGGAGCAAACTACAACCATCAAATAATAATAAGTCTGTCCTTATGGCGTCATGTCAAATAAAAAAGGGCCTATACTAAAAAACCTCTTGCCAATTCTTATGCTATGTTACAAAATAGTGTGGGATAATGTTCACCAGAAAAGAAAGAGGTGTTCACAAAATGAGAAGTCAGAATGGTACTGGGGTCTCCCTTCCCCACATTTTTAGCACCGGACAAGGCAGGACTTGCGCACAGCACATTCCTGGGCTCCTCCAGCACAAGCTTACAGTTAATTTCGAAAATATCAGGGTATTCAGTGGCCAAGTCTCTTACTCCAAGTCTCGTGTGTCAGGGGGCCTGATGTACTATAAACAAAAAAGTTCCTTTCAGTAGTCTTCCCATGCAGTGATGTCCTTCCACCCGTGGATCGCCCTTAAACCGGGCTGTGTTCCTTTTTGTAATGTTGGCTTCCCTCGGCCGGTTTTACATTTGCCAGTTTCACACAGTTCACTAATTTGCAATACCTTGCGGAATTGACTTCCCTTAGCTTGTTGTTGCACCCAATTAGGCTTTCTCTTAAGCCCCAGTAAGGCTTTCAACATTTTTTGTTCGTACAGCGTTTCCCTCCGCCAGGCACACATTCATGTTTTACAATCTCAAAACTTTGGTAATGGACCTCCCCACCTCGTTTATCAGTGTGTGAGGGTCAAGTGCACTGTTGGCATCTGTTACACCACACAGAGGCTTTGTGGGTCTGGGTGAAAAAGGGCATGGGAAAATCCCTCCTTGTTGTCCTTTCCGGTGTTGCCGTCTTTCTTCTCTGTTCCAACTGCCGTCCTGAAAGAGCTGCTTCTTCGTGCGTTTGTCCTTGCTCAAAGTGAGCTCTCGTGCTCCACCTTTTATCCCTGTGGGGAAGGGAAAAGGACCATCAGGTGTGTGTAGTTATTGTCAATTGCCTGACTCCGCCTAACGCTTGTGTTGGGACAAGGTAGGTAAACAACTCTGGTTTTAGTCCATTGTCTTTCACTGTGTAACAAAGTGTTTGTGTCGTAAAGGGAGGTGGGGGGGGTGTAGAGCTTTTATGTATCCTACATAGTAGGATGGGGAAAAGGTGTTATAAGGAAGGGGGTACCACGTCTCACTGGTCTGTGTCCCACTGCCACTCCCCAAAGATCCTCCCCATCCAGGTGATCCTCGCCCACTAGTCCACCCCAAGGAGCTGGATTCAATAGCAATGCCCGTGTCCTGGTCACATGGATGACAGATCTCTGGGCACTAGCTGGTAAGACACCTTCAGGTTTCTCACACCCATGGTCTGGTCGGTTTTGATGGCAGCAGCCATTTTTTTTTTCATATTTCCAATGGGAGATGTGCTCGCGCAGAGCACATCTCTTGCCGGGAATTAAAAAGAAAAAAAATGATCTGCACCCCAGGCAAACCCTTCGGCCGGCGGGAGGACACAGGATTTAACGTCCCGCAGCTCGGACTAGCGGTCTATTAAATCCTGTGTCTGCCCACCAGCCCATGCATAAAAGTTATAATAATAAAAATGTATTTCTTATATAGCGCTACACACCCATAGGTCTCAGCGCGGTCAAATAACTGAAGCCATTTTTATCCCACAGCGTGGTACTCATTTTATCGACCTCAGAAGGATGAAAGCCTGAGTTCAACCAGCCAGGATTTGAACCTACCACAGCAGGCTTCACACAGAAATTAGGGGCAAGCGCTTAGCTTGCTGTGCTATCTGACCGGCTGGAATCTTAGTAGTTTCTCCGATAAGCAACTAACAAAATATAAAATCCTGAAAGTAGCCAGTAATACGTGTTTTCACAAAGCCGTATGGATTGTATGAAAAAAGGCAAAACCCGACATATGTTTATTATTAGGCTGTAGAACAACAGGTAACCGTATGCGTATCTTAACATTGTTTTGGGTAGAACAATATCATGTACATTTATGTCTGCCTTGGAAAACAAAAACGGTTTCTTTTCTAGACATTACTTTGAAATGGAAGCAAAATCCCACTTTAAATAAGATAGAAAAGGTGGAAAATTAACTGAAGTAATTGTATGATGTACAATGTCTCAGTTGATGGCCCCAGTAAAACCCTTCTTTGTTGTCTTCTCTCCCATTGAATTAATAACCTGTTACTATAACAATGAGATGACGTCTGTATCGTACAACAAAAGGCACGATGCAGAAAGTCCTGACCAGCCTGGACTAGTCCGGAAGAAGCCATTTCAGTGTTTAGAGAAGTTCATGCTTCAGGATCTGGTGGCAACACCGGCATAGTGAAAACGAGGAACGCCTTGGCATAGATTTTAATGCCCAGGCATGTCCAAACATTTATATGACCTATATGCTTACCATTCATCTAATCATATATGAACCTCACGTGTGTATATATAGACAGAATTCACTGTGTAAGTCTGACACTTACTGAGCTATTCTTGTAGTGATTTGTGGAGTGTGAAGTCAGTGTCCCTCACACGGATGGTTTTGTTACTCATTTGGCCCGTATGTAGTGGAAAAACCTAACCTAATGTTCAGGAACGTATGCCAAAGTAAATATTACGTTTCCACTGATTTCAAAGTACTACCGATACAGAGAAAGTGGAAGTACAGAGGCACCTTTTCGACTGTGTTGGCTATCTATATTTTTTTAGTCGTTGAAATGTTTCTCTTTCATCCCAAGCATCCACTTGTGAAGCATGCTAGAAAGGTGGCGAGATATTAAATGTTGATCCTGTACAGCATAAAGGTAACATGGTATCATAAATATGGATTAACTACCAAAGAAGTACCATTTAACAATATTAGTAGTAGTGGTTATTTATATACTGTGTGTATCCATTTAATTATATGGCCTCAATGCGCTCGCGGTGGGAATGCCCTCAGAGGACAGAAAGACTAAGGTGTGGGAAGGCTATAATGCATGGGCATTTGGGCAGGATAGGGGCACAAGATGAGTGGGCAGGCTCCATAACGTCACCCATGAAGTCAGGCACATGGATGGGTGCTGAGTGGAGAGGGATATGTTTGATAGCCAGAAAGAATCCTTAAGCGTCTACTAGTGTCTACTTGACTGATTTTAGCCGTACACTGCCAGTGCATTCATATGGAAGATGTGTTGCGCACTGTGTAAGCGATATTCAATCAACACTACAGCTAAGTCAATGCCTAGCCTGGGATGCTGAGGAAAACCCTTATTGATGTATTTTTATGTCCAGTTCAGTACTCTGGATGATAACACTTGTATAACACCCCCCCTCTTAGAATCCCCCTGACCCCACTGAGCCAAGAAGTAGGTTTGTTTTGCAAATTAAAAGGTTTATTTGAAAAATTAACAAGATATGTATCACACTTTTATAATAAATTAATAATTGATATCACACTTATGGATATAATGTTGATCAACAATGGGTAATCTGGCACTAGCACACTTCTTTACAATCAATGAGGAGTTAGTATAGGATGGATAAGGTAGCAAAAATACTTTTATGGTTTCAAGGGAAAAGCAATGAGGAATAAAATGCAGTACAGAAATACTTGATATGATTTTAGCAAAGGATAAGATAATCACTTTTTCTCTGGCAATTCACCCCCCCCCCCTATGCAATGTAAGAAATGGAAGGAGATGGAAAGAGGAGCACACAGTTCTCAGGAATGCAATCAAATACAATATGAAATTCAATTCCCCCCCCAGCAAGCTTAGAGCAAACAGGTAGAAGTTTGAAACACACGCCCAAAATGCTTTGAATGTGATGACAATGAAGTGAGAAATGTGCTAAAAATGCTTTTAATTCCCTCTAGAGGTTCAGGGTGGGTGATATCTAGTTTATATTAGTTCAGGCTCACTTTAGCAATGCCCTATGAGTAACTAGCAGGTTAAAACGAATTTTAGCAAAGCAAAGCAAGGAGCTTCTGATTTTTACACGTGGCTGAAATTGTGCAAAATGTCAAAACGCAGCAAATTTAGTCACATGCGTCAAGCGCGATTACGGAGGCCCTATAAGGTGTAGGAAGTCGGTTCTAGGTTCGTTGGAAATCTTAGAATCTTAGCTTTAAGGTAAAAGTAAATCTCGCTCCTAGCACAAACGTTTCCGGAGATACGGCCGATTTCGTGAAGGTAGTTTTTCGGATTTGAAATTTAAAAGTTCAAAATGACAGTTGACAGTTTTCAGCTTTAAAAAGGACAGAATGACACACACGATTCCTATGAGGTAGTTCTAAATAGGTTAAAATAGCTTGAATTAGATTATTTTAACTAAGAGATTGGTTCTGCACAGTTCTGCTAGGTGCTCACAATATAAATTTGAAAAAGGCCTCGTCACGGATCTGGTCAACACGTCCAGCGGCGGTTCTCTCTGCTCGGCGGGTCAATCAGGCACCGGTTCTGCTCACAGTGATCCGGATCTCTGGTTCTGCTCACAGCAGTCTGGGTCTGGTCTGCGGTTCCGGCAAAAGTTCTTGGCAAAGAATTCAAACAGCTCGCCCGGCTGTTGAATAGTTTGGTTAGGTTTGCTGGATTCTGAAGGCCTGCTGAGAATACTTTTGCTTACAGAGGGCCTTCTAGGTTCAAAGTTCCGTAGTCTATGGGTCCCTGGTTCTGGTCTCTGTCTGGATGGGATGTCGGCCGTCAAAATGCTCCGCAGAAATGGGAAATGAATGTCTCTACCTGTCCCAGCAGTCTTTTTAGGTGTTTTGGAAGTGGGTGTGTGCGTGGCATAACTGAGCCTGCCCCCCTCTACTTGTCATTGGCCCAGTTCTCCTCTCCCTTGATTGGGGAGCTGGGTTGGTTGTCATCTTTATGGCTTACAGAAAGACACTCCCCTTGTCAATGTGCACACAAATCTATTTCTGATCCAAATACATATTTCCCAGATACACAATTTGTTGAAATTACATGTACACGTTATATATTCCTTATGGTTCATGCTTGTCCGCCTCTGATCTTCCTGGGGGCTTGCATTAAACAATGACAACATTTTGCGCTTTTTGGTCGGTTTACCAATATCGGACATTTACCAAAAATTACACAAATGTGCACAAGGAGTATGGACATTAATTGATGAAGTGTCAGATTTTTAACATGCAGACATTTGGAGTAAGGCCCTATTTTCCGCTAGCACCCCCCCCAGAATACACCACAGGGTCCTAACACCTCTTAAAATGTGCACAGAAAAATCCCAAGAATAATATTTATATAATTTTGACCAGTCCGCACTAGGAGTTATCTATCTTTTAAAAATTATGCCCTGGTAAAAAAGGGGTGTGGCTTCCCACATCACATGGTGGAATAACTGGTTTATCCACTTCCCCCAAGCTCAGCTTGCTAGCAGACGCACTGCCCCTCCCAGTTTCCCCCCCAAAAGGAAGCCATTTTACGATCCCCCCCAATATAACATTTACCTCAGCCCAGGACAGGGCTTTGTTCAACCTCCTGCAGTCTGCAGGTACCCCTCCCTTAATTCAATCAGAGAGGGGGTCATCTCCTTTTGGTGGGGCCAGCAGGATGCAGCCAGGCCTGGGAAGAGTTGTTGAGCCAGTTCAACTCCTGTCGGGGGTAGTTGTCAGGCAGAATTCAGCTAAATGTCACTTTAGTTCCCAGTTTTCTACATTCAAATCCAACTTACATGCAGCTATTTTTTATATATACATTAAATAATTACTTCCTTCAAGTCATTTCAGAATCTAGTTTTACATTGTATCCACCTCTTAGCAAGTCTATCCTTGGCCTGGTTTCGGTTCATTTGTTCAGTTTTACACAAAAGTTTAGTGGTTTTAAAACGCCGGCTCTCTGATATTGGTGAGCACCGGTACTGCATCCATTTTTGACATTAAGAAAATGAATTCCCCACAGTTCTGGGTTGCTTTTGGCAATCAGTATTGGCATTCCCAATGGTTTCAGGCTACTGCGTGTGTAGCCCAATGGTGGTTTTAGGCAGTGCCCTCCTGTGCACACAACATAGGCAAAAATGGGTGGCAGCCTATTCTTCATGTTTTCCCTGTGCACTCTCTGGGGAGTTCTGGCCATCATGATGTGTTCAATGCCAGTAACGCACAGTTTTATGGTAGGGCTTGGATGCATGGGTAAAAACATCTCACAAGCCCCCCCTCTTGCGATGGCCATTCTGATCTTTCACTGATGGAACTCGCAAGATCTGGGATGTTCGCCTCATCTTCTTCCAATTCCGTAGATGGCACAGTTCAGCATCTTTTCCTCCCTCCAGTCGATCAATCAGTTCTCCTTGCTCGTCCTAATGGGAGGATTGGGCGGTACCCCGGGCCCCTCGGATCTTCGCTACCGGTCCACAGGTCACCTTCCGTGGTCAGTCTCCAGGTTTTCATTCTCCTAGGACGACAAAGCAAAGGGGCAATATACATTCCTAGACCTTTTTCCACCACTATTGATATAGTGGGGCGACATATACATTTTATAAATCACGAGAATAGATCATAGCATTCTTATTTTGAAAAACAAGATATCATGAAACATTTTTTTTTCCAATCATATTTGATGTGGGAGATTTTAGGAAGGGAACTGAATTAATCTGGAACGGTCCCCTTTGGTATTGCAGAGGACTCCTCCAGTTGCTGCAGTGTGTGCCTGGGATGGCAACACTTTAGCTGATTTATATGTACCCACTTGTCTTCCCCTTCTGCCAGACTACCTTTGGGGATGCGGATCTTATACGCTACAGGGAAGAACTTGTCTATAATTTCAAACAGTCCCTTCCATGTAGGCAAACATTTTTGCTGTTCGGCCTGGTTCCTTTGGAAATTGTATAGATAGACCCGGTCTCCCACATCATACTCCTTCCTGGTGGTTTTCAAATCATAGTGCGTTTTCATACTCTCAACTGATCTTTCTAGATTCCGCTGAGCATAGGCAAAAGCATGTTGGAGGTGTTTCCTTAAATTATCCACATACTCATGAGTGGTCGAGGCATTTATCAGTGTCTGCTCTTGGGTCCTGTAGAGCAAATGCTGGGGAAGCACCATCTTGCGCCCGGTCATCAACTCAAATGGTGACATTTTAGTTGTAGATCAAGGGGTAGATCTGATGGCCATTAGGACCAGAGGTAGTCGGATATCCCAACTTGGCCCAGAATCTGCCACAAACTTTTTTAAGATGCTCACAATGGTTCGGTTGTATGTCTCCACTGCTCCAGAAGAAGCTGGCCTGTAAGCAATATGTAGCTTCCTTTTGACCCCCAGTATCTCCCACACCTTTGTCATTACTTCACTGGTGAAGTGGCTACCTCTGTCTGACTCAATCCTTTGAGGTAGACCAAAACGGGAAACGATGTGGTTAATCATCAGGGCAGCTGCTGTTTCTGATTGCAATTTGGGGCTTGGAGACATTCCACCCACTTGGTAAACAAGCATGTAACGGTCAACATGTACTTGTTTCCTCTAGACGAATGAATTACAGGGCCTACAAAGTCGATTTGCAAATCTGACCATGGCAGTGTCATCCCCCTCTTTTGGAGAGGCGCACGGTGTGTGAGGGATGCTGGCTGAAATTGTTCACACACAAGACACCCCTTCAAGTATTGTTCGAGGTCCTGCCCCATGTGTGGCCAGTATGCAACCTCTCTTAAGATTTCCAGTGTTGTGTGAAACCCCGTATGACAGGCGGTGGCCACATCATGGGTGTGACTTAACATCAGGCTTCGGAATGAGGTAGGGACCACCCACTGATCATGGACAGCTTGGGATTTCCTTACCAACAAACCGTCTTGGATTCGGAACCTTTTTGGACATTTCATCAATCGGTATCCATCAGGGGAAAGTTCTCAGGGTCCTCAATGTGTTGGTAAAACTTACCAATTATTGGATCCCCCTTCTGAGCTGTAATCAAATCAGCATCAGGGGTCTCCTTACTCCATTGTGCAGTTGAAAAATCATTGTGAGCATTTGTCTGGGATCTAGTGATAGCAGTGACCTGGATTTCCCCCAACAGGGACTCTATTTCTATTAGATCCCTTTGGATGGCCCCGGTTTTGGCCAGCTGATCAGCTAAGTAATTTCCAGTTTTGTCTGGTCCCTCTACTTTGGAATGACCCTTGATCTTTTTCCAGTAGATGGTCATCCCATTCAATGTGACCAGGTCATCAATGTTTTGAATTAACTTCCCATGTTTCAAAGGTTTGTTATTAGCACATAGCATGCCTCTGGTTTTCCAATTAACCAGGTGCTCCATGAACCCGTTCCATACATAATCCGAATCTGTGATTATGACCAGTTCGTGGAGTTGATGTTGGACAGCAGTGAGGATGGCCTGATTCACAGCCATCAATTCTGCCACCTGACTACTTAAGGGACCAATTTTGTATCCAGCGGAGGGTTCTGGGGACTCATTCACCCATGCATTCCCTACGCCGGCCACCAGCTCTTTCTCCCCGTTGTTGTCAACATAGTAAGAGCATCCATCCACATAGACAGTGGGCATTCCCTCACACTTGTCTTCTTCAAAGACTTTGTGTGGGGAATTAAGGTATGCCTCCATGTTGTCCTTGATTTTTAGACTTTCGTCCTTGAGACAGTTTTCTCTGGCACAATCATGCAAGTCAGCCAGACCTTGCGCGAGGGGACTCTTGTTGTTTTGGCCATATCTGAACTCCACAGGAAAGCCTTTCATTGACAGAAGCCAGGAAGTAATTTGGGAATTACTCACATTTCCAGGCCGGATTCTGTCACTTTGGAGGTATTGCAGAGGCTGGTGTGGAGTCTCCACTATGATGTGTTCCCCCTGGATAAACGGGAGGTAATTCTTCTGTTGGGGAGAAGCTGGACCCCCACCAGGGCAGTGGGGGGCCAGCAGCCATACCCTCACCAGCTATGGGAGACCCCAACACCTCCCATATGGCCCCCAGAAATGCAACAGAGTCCCAATCAGGCAGCAGCATGTTCCAAACTGCGTTTATTTCTGGGCAGCAAAAAAGAAAAAAAACACGCAGAGCATCGTGCACATCGAGAGTTCAGGCGCCGTCTCCCCCGGGGTTGGCTTGCAAGCCAGCTTTGTAATCACACTGCAGGCTGACCTCACAGAATTGGATCAGCTCCCAGAAACTTATCTCCTCCTGCTATTGGCTGCTGAGTAATAGGTTACCTATGTAGCCCTTATAGAGAGCATGATAATTGGACATTTGAGTTTTGGGTCAGTGGGTTGGTTTAGCTGTGCCAGCCCACCATTACCTAATTCTAGCTTGTTCCATTAGAATTTGTTCCCATAACTTTTTAGCTGAAGCAAGCATTTCGCACCTGAGCTCTGAGTGCTCATTGGCTAGGCCTGAGCCATTCTTGTTACAATTATGTTTCAAATGTTGTGCGAGTCTTTGCGAAAATGTCTCTTTCCCAGAAAGAAAAGAAAAAAAAACACACTGGGTTGCCGTGGCTTACTCGCATTATTGGAGAATTAAAAAATGTTTGTCTGCAGAAAGCAATGTTATCTAACTGCGCGACCATGGCTGCTCGTGGGTTTTGCGAGGAGCATTGCTCAAGTCTTCTGCAGCCAGTGTTCAGTGAGAGAAATGAACTTGGCTGTAATTTTCCTGAAACATGGCTTTACACTGTGAAATTAGACCATGTTAATTCATATAGGCATTTGCAAGGCTTTAAACAGGGATTTTTGTGTTTGTAGATTCTGATATTGCAGCATTGATTCTAATGTAGCATGGAAGTTGCACTGTTGGTGAAGTGGGTGTGTTTCAGCATATTTGTCACCCATGGGTGCGCTGGGGCCTGGTTCAAATGATAAGTGTGCTCCTTGTTCTTCCTGCTGTTCTTCTGTATATGCGCCTGGAGTGAGGGGGCATGGGTTTGATCTCAATTTTCCCTCTTCACTTCAATGCCCACACCGTTGCCAGGAGTGCCTTCTCACAATCGTTGAATTTTTCCTCCACAGAGGATAAAGTTTTGCTCGCATAGAGATTACTTTATTGACCTTGTCATGCTTTTGGTATAATACTGCCGTCAAGCACGTATTAGAGAACCCTGTCTCCAGGAAGAACTCTTTGTTTCTGACAGGGTAAGCTAGGCAAGGCGCGTGAGAGGCTTCTCTTGAGTTGTCTTACTGCCTCAGATTGTTCTGGACCCAATTCCCACTTGACCCCGCCCTTCAAGAGATGGATCAGGGGTCTGGTGATCTCTGCGTAGCCCTCAATGAACTTTCTGCTGTAATTAGTCAGTCCAAGGAGGCTCCTTAGTTCCCGCACTTTCTTTTCTTGGGGACAGAGACCCTGAGGAGTAATCTCATGCCCCAAGAAATTAACACGGGTTCTACACCACTGTGCTTTCTGAAAAGAAAGTTTTGCTCCGGCGGCCCTCAACTGTGTCAGAGCATAACGTATCTCCGCTATGTGTTCTTCCACAGATGAACTTTTGATGAGGACATCATCTACATAAGCCAGGTTACCCCTCGCACCCAGGTCGGGCATGGCCTTATGTAGGAAAATGTTGAATTCATTGCCGGAGTAGAGGTTTCCGAAGGGAGTCCGGGTCCATGTGTACTGCTGGCCCCCAAAGGTAAAAGCCAGTTTGTATTGGTCCTCCCTACTGACAAGCACGGTCCAGTATCCATTGGTCAGGTCTATTGCTGTGAATACCTGTGACCCGTGAATCTGGGCCACCCCTTGGTCAATGTAGGGCAGAGGCCATCGGGAAGTATGGACCCATTTGTTGAGCTCCCTAAGGTCGGCATAGTCTCCACTGGCCGTTTGGCTTCAATATTCCCAGCACTGGATTATTGAAGGTGCTGTGTACTAGACGGATTATTCCCCGGGACTCAAGGTTCTTAATTATTTCAGTAAGGGACTCCTTGGATGCGAGAGGCAAACGATATTGCTTCGCAAACACTGGAGTCATTCCAGGGTCCGTGGGAATTGCTGTGGTGTGGATGTCGGTGCGACCACAGTCATATGAGTCTACCGCAAAGAGATCTTGGAAATCCAAGAAAACTTGTTTCAACTTTTGCTTCTGTTCTGGAGTCACACAGGCATCAGCTAGGTTGACTCTCTCTTCCACCATCTGCCTGAAGCCTGGAAAGACTTCTGGTTTGGCTATCTCAGCGGCCTCCTCCAGCTGGGTGGAAAAGTCCCTGGTCAGAGTGCTGATTTGGACTGGAGGCTTCAGGTGGGAAAGGCAGCCCTCATGGACCTGGAAAATCACCTCATCCCTCCTGAAGTCACAAGTCACATCTTCCTTACCATAAGGGCAAGAAGTGTACACCAGGAAGTTCCCCCCATGCCGGGTGAAAATCCTGTCTGGTGTTGTATTGTCCTCACTGTCACTGTCAAAACAGTCCTTGGGGATTTGTCCTAACAGTTCATTTCCTAAATCAATGGAGAAATGTCGGTCATCAACCGCCATTCCAATGATGGTGCCTGCGGCTAGAGTGATACTCTATAAGTCGCTGTTATCCACCTCTATGGGAATGGTGTCATGTTCTATGTTGACTAATGGAGTTGGGTTTACCCCCAACCATGCTGTTGGAGAGAAGCATTTAGATTTATGTAAGCATCAGGGTTTTGCAATTTGTGTTCTCTTTTAACTTTCACTTCCAGGGAGAATTGTCGGGTCCTTTCTGGGATGGTGACTTCCTCTTCAAGCTGAATTTCAACTGCATAAGGTAGCAATTGAGCTGACCTAAATGCTTTTTCTTGATCATCAAAGCCCATGGGATTATCCGATAATCGTGACCAATCTTTGAAGTTTATTAGGTCCAAACTAATGGCGAAGCGATTGAGAATGTCACTGCCTAAGTAAAAGCCGGCAGTGACGTCTCGCACGACCCAACAATTATGGACTATGCTCTTGTTGCCAATGGAGATTTTGAGCATACACCTGCTTGGCAGGAGATGTTTCGAATTGGGTGCTTCCAAGTCCATTTCCCATTTGTCTATCAGTTTGAATGTGGGAATGGCTGGATCTTTTGGGAGTTGGCGGAACATGGCTTCGCTGATGAAGCTCTTACCGTTGTTCACACACACTCGGGCGAGACCAGAGTCCTTCCCATCATTTAACTGAACAGGGATGAACAACTGCTCTCCAATTTGCTGAATATCAGCCAGGCTCTGAGCTGATTTCACCTCTTTGTGGACTATATGAGTGGGAGTGTCTGATTGTGGATTGTTAAAGAATTTCAGAGTGTTTCCTTCCAGTGTGGAATACCACCTTAAACTGGAAGGAAGGTTGATTTTCAGAAATAGAGAGGACCCCCCCATCACCAGTCTGTTGTCCTACTGCTATTACTGTCACGTCTGGAATTTGGTTGTTCTGGTAGTGAAATTCTACTTGGTCAGATTTTTGTTCAACCATGTGGCAGGTGTCATTTAAACTAACATGGTTGAGACACAGTTTTAATTTTATTGGTCGGCTAGTCTTTGTCCAGAGGACCTTGTTTACACAATCTATTAGGGGTGACGACCTTCTCAGGAGGTCGTTCCCTAGTAAACAAGGGGTGCCCTCTGGAGTCACTACTATGACCGAGTGTTTCACCTTGTGTCGTCCAATTTAAATGTCCAAGTCTGCAGTCCCTTCGACGGGAATTTCCTTCCCGTCAAAGTTCTGCCCTTGTCCAGGAAGAGAGGTGAGAGGAATATGGTAATTCTCCCCCCTTCCTGCATTTAGTTCATCAAACGCCCTTTTAGACAGAAGGGTAGCTTGGGATCTAGTGTCCACCAGTGCCAAAATATCTTCCCTCCTTCTCCTCAAGGGGGCACAGATAATGCACATTTTTGGACAACTGGTGGGCTAACTTTCTGGTTTTGGACATTGCTAGCAAAGAGATTTGGGCAGAATTCTGTGAAGAGCCTGGGGAATCTGAAAGAAAAAGTTGGCAACTGGAGATCAGAGCCATTGTGGGTTCCCCTGGTTCCAGTTCTGGGCCGCCCCCCCTTTTTGGAGGCAGTCACCAGGATGGGTTTGAACCAGGGGATTTCGGTATTGTGGGTTCTGGGATGAGATGATGGGCGGCGGTACCTCAGTCTCCATATCTCCCCAGTCTGGATTGGAATCCCTTGGGACCCATTTTTCTTTGGGAGGAGTTCCCGCATCTCTAAAGGAGAAGATCCTTTTCCAAGGATCCTCTGAGGATTCCTCTCCCTCAAATTGGAAGATCCGTACTTCCTCCACAAACTGGGCCTGTTTGGGTACTTTGTTTCTCCTACCCCCCCTCTGCTCCTTTGGAGGCAGACTTTCAGGGGCAGGAGATTTTGTTTCCGGTTCCTGGGTTTCCAGGGGCTGTTTACAAGTGAGGAAGGAAGCTTCCTCCAAGGCTTTACACCCCTCTTCCCCTTGTGCCTCCTCCCTGGGAACCGGTGGGTCATCGGGGTGCTGCCCCTGTCATTGTTCTGGAGCACCAAGTCCAGAGTTTGGGGCGTTCTGTGCCGGCATGCCCAGCTGAGGGTTCTGTTGCGCCCTCAGCATGTGACCCAGATCCCGTGCCATGTTTTGGACCTGGCTCTCAAGTTGTGAAATCCGCTCAGGCTGATACAGGGTTCTGTTCCTCCCCTCCCCCTCCCCCCCAGGCTGATCCCGGGAAGGGTAGCTATCCCTTCTCTGGTAATACCACGGGTTGGGAAGATTTGGGTACCCCTCCACCCTTGGCCTCCCCTCTCCCGGATTAGGTTGTCTGGGCTCAGGGAATTGGGGGAAAGAAGGATGGATGATTTTGGGGCTGGAAGTTGGGTGGATACCTGGGGAAATAATTCTGCCCAGGGTTTGGTGAATTTTTGCCCTCCTGGGGGAAGTTAGGAGGGAAATTCCCTGGGATAGGTGCTTGGCCGGATCCCCCCCCTTGGGCTGGAGGAGTCCACACATAAGCGAGGATGGGTCAGTTTCCCTTGTAGCGGGGACTTACATAATCAGGGGAGCGAGGGACCCCATTTGTGGGACTACCTCCCTGACTCCCTGTCTGTGACTGGCCCGAGGGCCTTCTGGTGTTAGAGTTATTTGGTGCAGGCAGGTTTTTAGGCCCCCCCCCCCATCTCCAAATCTAAAACGGGGGCAACCTTTACCTCTGTTACCTTGGCAGCAGCAGGGGTGCTGTTGGTTTTGGGGGTTTTCTGCGCATTATTTTTTATGGGCTTCTGCACCTCATAGATCTGGGTAGCCTGTTCAATGACCCAGTCTAGTGACCTCTTCTCGTGAAAAACTCTCACTAGCTGGGTCATGATGTATTCGGGCAAGGCATGGAAAAACCCACCCTTTGGTGGTCTGCACAAAGGCACGCTTCAATTCTTGCACAAATTCTTGTGGGGCCTGATCCTCCCCACATTGCAAATTGTAGGCTGCCTTGCGAGCCTCTTAGGGATTTCTATGAACAGAAAAATGTTTCAAGATGGCCGCCCTATAGGCGGACCATCTTGAATGGTTTTGGTCCTCCAGCCCTGCAAAGAAACTGGAGTATTCTGGGGAGAATGTCCATTTGACGTACTGGATGCAGCTACTGCTGTCCTTCAAATGGAAAGTCTCCATCATTTGCTCATAGAGCTCCAAGTGTTCCCAAACAGAATACTTGGCGTTCTTATGATAAGGCGTGATGACACTCCTTATTGCCTTTATTTGTTTCAATGGGTCCTTAAGCAAGGCCCTTTTTGCCTTGTTGGTCTTTTTGGTTCGGATAACCCTGGTCCATTCATCCTCTGACTCAGAAGCACTGCTCCCAGAGGTGCCCATCTGATCTTCCAGGTTTTCCCGGATTCTGCAAGCCTGGGAATGGCTGGCAGAATGTGGGAACCTGGTCTCCTGTGTCCTGTGACGCTCAGAGGAGTCTTCAGATCCGTCCTTGCTGCCAGGATTTGATGGGTACCCCCCCACTGACCTAACTGGGCAGAGGTTTTCAGGATGCCCTTAGTGGGCCTACTCTCCTGGGGTTCCCCACTAAATTGCACTGTGCTTGGGTGCCCATACCCGGATGCCCGCCCCTCCATTCCTGGGTGGTACTGGCCTATGAGCCCCATACTTTTAGCTGGATAGTAATCTGCCATCCCTGTGGCCCCGTGCTCATGTGCGCCAGGGAACATGGGGGTGGCAGAGTCCAGGGACTGGTATAGATGAAGGCCTCTGGTACTAGGGCTCCTGAGGTTATGCTCAGGCGTTTCGCTTTCCCAGCGAACTTCATCTCTATCAGCCCCTGCTCCCTTTTGCAATGCAAGAGGCTGGGCTTTCAGCTCCTCAACCAAGGCCTTACTTGACTATCAATCTCTCCTGCATGGCTACCTGTTGCTGGAGCCTATCATTGGGCTGGCAGAGAGCCTCATTCTCTCTGTGCCTCCTGATTGGTCCTGGAGTACTGGGCCAGTCTTTGCTGCAGGAGGGTTACCTCCTGCGTCCCATCCCTACTGGCCTGCTCCTTTCTTGCCAGAGCCTCCACCACCCTCCTGGTGTGATCTAGCAAGCCCTGATGCTCTTTTTGGAGGTCACCCAGCCCCTGGAGGGCCAAGTGATTTCCTTTAATTTTTCTTTTTAAATGGCAGACTTCCTGGCCTAAGGAATCCCTTTCCTGACCAAGAGCCTGCATTTGTGACGCCAGGTCGTCCCTCTGCCTTTGAAAGGCACCAGCTTTCTGGCGTTCTTCATCAAACTCTGCCTGGGTATCCAGGTCTTTCAAAATCAATTTATTGCTTTCCTCTTTCTCTCTGTCTAGTTTGATTTGCAGGGTGGCTACCTGCTCTGTGCATGCCCTGTTGAAATTGATCTGTTGCTCCAGCTTTTTCTGGCTCTGCAGTAAGGAGTCCAAAGTGTCTTGGTGCTCCTTCTGCAAAGCCAGAATTCTGGTATCTTGGTCTGTCTTTTCCTGTTGCAGTATATCCATGTCCTCTTTTATTTTAATGATATACTGCCTACTATCATTTTCTGACTCCTGGCTCCTCTGCAGCCTCTGCTCAGAAGAGACCAGGTCAGATTGGGCCTCTTCTAACGCCATCTGTTGCCTATTTTCCAGATCTTGGCCTTCAGCACATTTGTCCTGCATGGCTCCCATATATAGATACAAATATGCCGCTATCCTGGCAATCTTATTATGTTCATCATTGGCCTTAGAAGCCATATATAATTCACTCAGGGCCACATGTAATGGACCCTGATCTCTCCATCTATATGACCATGTTTCAGTGACCTGTTGCGCGATTGCCTGCAACCAGACCGTTTGGTCCTGATGAGTCCACTCACCTCTCACAAATAGCTTATGTAAGAAGTGCTCTCTGGCTATTTTGATGTCTACCAGTGTCGTCATTCTGGAGATTTGAGTTCCTTCTTGATTTACCGAAGTTTGTATTTTATTTTGCAAAACAGACCGTCTCCTTAGAGCGTTCCTTTGAGGGGTGCTTTCACAGTGTAAAACAGCGTGGTGATCTAACCGGATATGTGTATCCGGTCAGTTGGCACACTGTATTAAGCTGCACAAATGGTAAATCTAACCCAGAATATCCCGGCTCCGAGCCCCCACTTTGTAAGCGATATTCAATCAACACTACAGCTAAGTCAATGCCTGGTCTGGGATGCTGAGGAAAACCCTTATTGATGTATTTTATGTCCAGTTCAGTACTCTGGATGACAACCCTTGTATAACACCCCAATCTTAGAATCCCCCTGACCCCAATGAGCCAAGAAGTAGGTTTGTTTGCAAATTAAAAGGTTTATTTGAAAAATTAACAACATATGTATCACACTTTTATAATAAATTAATAATTGATATCACACTTATGGATATAATGTTGATCAACAATGGGTAATCTGGCACTAGCACACTTATTTACAATCAATGAGTTAGTATAGGATGGATAAGGTAGCAAAAATACTTTTATGCTTTCAAGGGAAAAGCAATGAGGAATAAAATGCAGTACAGAAATACTTAATATGATTTTAGCAAAGGATAAGATAATCACTTTTTCTCTGGCAATTCACCCCCCCCCATGCAATGTAAGAAATTGAAGGAGATGGAAAGAGGAGCACACAGTTCTCAGGAATGCAATCAAATACAATACGAAATTCAGTTCCCCCCCCCAGCAAGCTTAGAGGAAACAGGTAGAAGTTTGAAACACAGGCCCAAAATGCTTTGAATGTGATGACAATGAAGTGAGAAATGTGCTACAAATGCTTTTAATTCCCTCTAGAGGTTGCCCTATGAGTAACAAGCAGGTTAAAACGAATTTTAGCAAAGGAAAGCAAGGAGCTGCTGATTTTTACACGTGGCTGAAATTGTGCAAAATGTCAAATCGTGGCAAATTTAGCACGTGCGTCGAGCGCAATTATGGAGGCACTATAATGAGAAGGAAGTTGGTTCAAGGTTCGTTGGAAATCTTAGAATCTTAGCTTTAAGATAAAAGTTAAATTTCGCTACTAGCACAAACGGTTCCGGAGATACGGCCGATTTCGTGAAGGTAGTTTTTCAGATTTGAAATTTAAAAGTTCAAAATGACAGGTAACAGTTTTCAGCTTTAAAAAGGACAGAATGACACACACGATTCCTATGAGGTAGTTCTAAATAGGTTAAAATAGCTTGAATTAGATTATTTTAACTAAGAGATTGGTGCTGCACAGTTCTGCTAGGTACTCACAATATAAATTTGAAATAGGCCTCGTCACGGATCTGGTCAACACGTCCAGCGGCGGTTCTCTCTGCTGGGCGGGTCAATCAGGCACCGATTCTGCTCACAGCGATCCGGATCTCTGGTTCTGCAAACAGCGGTCTGGGTCTGGGTCTGGTCTGCGGTTCCGGCAAAAGTTCTTGGCAAAGAATTCAAACAGCTCGCCCGGCTGTTGAATAGTTTGGTTAGGTTTGCTGGATTCTGAAGGCCTGCTGAGAATACTTTTGCTTGCAGTGGGCCTTCTAGGTTCAAAGTTCTGTAGTCTATGGGTCCCTGGTTCTGGTCTCTGTCTGGATGGGATGTCGGCCGTCAAAATGCTCCGCAGAAATGGAAAATGAATGTCTCTACCTGTCCCAGCAGTCTCTTTTTAGGTGTTTTGGAACGCACAGTTTTATGGTAGGGCTTGGATCCATGGGTAAAAACATCCCACAACTGTTTAATCCCAGAGGAATGCTATGTGCCTACCTAGACCAGAATGTTTTTCCGTGGTTATCACTGCATTCTAATGTGTGTGTGTGATGGGCAGGCGAGCATAAAAACATTTAATGTGTAATGTAATGAGCAACTTCATATTAGGGGCTATACACAGGATGCATGAATGGCCAAGGCTGACAGTGGGGGCCAGAGGGGCTGCCCCTCAAAACAAAACAATTCTTGATGGTTGGGTACACAGAGATAGGGGCAGGAGAGTTTCAATCATGAACACTCTGCCTTACTTCATTTAAGGGGCAAAATGTGCAGGATGTTCATTAACAGTTTATCTTAATACTGATTAACAATATTCTCCCAATAAAAAATCCTGCACCTGTTGTGGTAGCTGCGTGATGTCATCTGCTGAATGCATTAATGTTTAACAAATATAGGTTTCAAAAACCTGGGAACTTGTTGGGACTGACCTGCAAATCCCCCTCCCCTCCCCTCCCCTCCCCTCCCCTCCCCTTCCCTCCCCTTCCCTCCCCTTCCCTCCCCTCCCCTCCCCTCCCACGTAAACCTGAAGGCTATCGGTACATCTTAACTGCCACTGATTATTATTCCAATTGGGTGTACACATATCCTTTGAGAACCAAATCTGAGTTGGAGGTAGCAAAAAAATCTTACTACAATCTTACTACTTTCTAACTGAAAGTACACCAGGAAACGATGACTGACCCATTGTCCAGCAAGGTTTGCAGCTGTAACAATTGGAATCAATTTCAGAGCGAGGAACACCAAGACCATAGTCCATCACCCAATCACATGACAGCAAGGCTGTTACATTTTCCCCTCACTGCTACCCGGAGGATGCCCATTAAAGGTGCGGCCGGGTGTCCCATCCCGTCCCATACCGGTATGACCACTTTTTGACTAAGGAAAGCTGTTGGCACAAGTGGAGGTGGACGTGGAGAAGAGCTGGTCATGCCAGCTGATCCCAGTAAATTAAAAGGCCTAATACGGGAGACTTGTGATATGGAACTGTTGTCAGTACATTATTTCAGTGGTTCAAAGCATTTTTTGACAATATATGTGGTGCAGTCACAGTGTGAAATTACTAGCAACTTGTCTAAAACCTCAGAGAAGGGGTAGTGGTTCCTCCGAAAAAACCCTTTTCACACCGACCAAGTCACCCTTAGAAAACAAAGTGATTTCTTTTCTAGACTTTACTTTGAAATGGAAGCAAACACCCACTTTAAATGAGAGAAGGTAGAAAATTAACTGAAGAAATTGTATCATGCACAACGTCTTAGTTGGTGGCCCCAGCAAAACCCTTCTTTATTGTCTTCTCTCCCATTGCATTAATTACCTGTTGCTATAACAATTTGATGGACGTCTGTATCATACAACAAAAGGCAAGACGCAGAAAGTCCTGACTAGCCTGGACTAGTCTGAAGGAAGCCATTCCAGTGTTTAGAGAAGCTCATGCTTTGGGATCTGGTGGCCACACCGGCATAGTGAAAATGAGGAACCCCTTGGCATGGATTTTATTGGCCAGGCATGTCCAAACATTTAGACGAATGGGTAAGCATATAGGTAATCTAATCATATATGAACCTCATGTGTTTATATAGACAGAATTCACTGTGTAAGTCTGACACTTACTTAGCTATTCTTGTAGCGATTTGCGGATTGTGAAGTCGCAGTCCCTCGTGCTGATGGTTTTGTTACTCATTTGGGCCGTATGTACTGGAAAACCTAACCTAATGTTGAGGAACATATACCAAAGTAAAGATTACGTTTCCACTGATTTCAAAGTACTACAGAAACAGAGAAAGTGGAAGTATAGAGGCACCTTTTCGGCTGTTAGCCATCTATATTTTTTTAGTCGTTGAAATTTTTCTTTCATCCCACATATCCACTTGTGAAGAATGCCAGAAAGATTGCTAGACATTAAATGTTGATCCTGTCCTGCACAGCATAAAGCTAACATGATATCATAAATATGGATTAACTGCCAAAGAAGTACTATTTAACAATATTAGCAGTAGTAGTGGTCATTTTTTTACTGTATGTATCCATTTAAATATATGGCCTCAATGCGCTTGTGGTGGGATTGCCCTCAGAGGACAGAAAGTCCAAGGTGTGGGAAGGCTATAATGCATGTGCATTTGAACAGGATAAGGACATAAGATGGGTGGGCAGGCTCTGTAATGTCACCCATGAAGTCAGGCACATCGATGGGTGCCGAGTGGAGAGGGATATGTTTGATAGCCAGAAAGAATCCTTAAGTGTCTAGTTAGACTGATTTTAGCCGTACACTGCCAGTGCATTCATATGGAAGATGTGCTGTGCACTGTTTAATCCCAGAGGAATGCTAAGTGCCTACCTAGACTAGAATGTTTTTCCGTGGTTATCACTGCATTCTAATGTGTGTGTGTGATGGGCAGGCGAGCATAAAAACATTTAATGTGTATTGTAATGACTACCCTCATACTATTAGGCGCTATATACAGGATGCATGAATGGCCAAGGCTGGCAGTGGGGGCCAGAGGGGCTGCCCCCTCCAAACAAAGCAATTGTTGATGGTTGGGTACACAGAGATAGGGGCAGGAGAGTTTCAATCACGAACACTCTGCCTTAGTTGATTTAAGGGGCAAAATGTGCAAGATGTTCATTAACAGAGTTTTATCTTAATACTGATTAACAACATTCTCCCAATAAATATCATAACACAAAGAAAACATCCTGCACCAGTTTTGGTAGCTGCATGATGTCATCTGCTGAATGCATTCATGTTTAACAAATGTAGGTTTCCAAAACCTGGGAACAAGTTGAGACTGATCTACTTGCCCCCCCCCACTTGCATGTAAACCTGAAGGCTATCGGTACATCTTAACTGCCACCGATTATTATTCTAATTGGGTGTACGCATATCCTTTGAGAACAAAATCTGCATTGGAGGTAGCAAAAAATCTTACTACAAATATATATATATATATATATATATATATATATATATATATATATATAAGCAAGGTTGCCCACAAAGGATTCTGTCTGATCAAGGCTCAGAATTTGTAAATCATGTAAGTAGGTTAAAAAACTGGTTTGGTAGTACTGGCAAGAAATATATCTATCACTTCATGTTCTTTCTAGAGATTTCATTAGTCTCCCTTTGGATCGTTTTTGTCAATGGTAGTCTGTACAATCCTCAGTAAATTGTAA
Organism: Ambystoma mexicanum; assembly: GCF_040938575.1. Classification (NCBI taxonomy): domain Eukaryota; kingdom Metazoa; phylum Chordata; class Amphibia; order Caudata; family Ambystomatidae; genus Ambystoma; species Ambystoma mexicanum. The sequence continues at coordinate 282,896,211 of NC_090929.1, forward strand.
CATGAAAAAAACACCTTTGGGAAATAATAGTCCCGGGCGTGTATACAAACAATATACATTTCTTCATCCAGTTAAATCCATGTGTGGTTTTTTTGAATGCTTAATTAGGCAGTAAGCCCTGTAACGAAGAGATTAACGAAGGCCCCAGGACATTAACTGACACAGTAATGCCCCCCTAGATCAGTGCTTATTGCCATTAGTACCCCAACCCCGTAGATCGGGGTACTAATGATGTTTTTTTTTGGTTGCGAGTATCTTCGAGTTCTGCAACCAAAAAAAATAAAAATAATGGCCACGCTACTGGGAAACATAGTCCGTTGTCCCTTTCTGTGGCAGCCATAGTAAACAAAGACAATGGCCACCATGGAAAGGGAGAAGAGACTGCGTTTTCCATTTTCATTACGGCCTAGGCGAGTTCATAGGGACCGGGACGGACCTGAGCGCGGGGTATGCAATGATGCGGCTGGGATTTACTGCTGGTAAGGCTTGGAAATGCACAAATCTGCTCAGATGTGGTCAAAAATATGGAGCACTGGGTACTAAGATTGTCTATAACAAACATCTGAAATTTGTATTTGTACGATTGGGCACGGTTAAAGCAAACGTAGCACTTAACACCAACTATGCCATTGCCTTCTTTTTCCATTGCAGTTAAACATGGGCTTATGTAAAAGTCTAGGCATAGAACGCAGTGTTGCAGCAGCCTATCATACCCCAGACCAATGGTTTGGATGAAAAAAAAACACAACATCAAAGGTAATCTCAGCTCTATTAGGAATGTGTTGTATACTCGCCGTTGACATAATGGCATGTACATTTTTTTTAAATGCTGCCTGTTCACTAAAATCTTAAACAGGGAAGTTAGAGCAAAAGAGGGATGGAGAAAGAAAAGGGAATTGGCAGCAAGGCCAAAGGGGTATATTACGATTCAGAATTGTATATCTGCATTTTTAACATACGCTCGCCACCACAGCGAGAAATACCCCGAGAGGTGTGTGGCGTTTAAATACATGGATGCTATTAGGACAGCATCTTTAAGTGTTGGAGTATTCACCAGGGTAAGGTATGATGAGAAGAACAGGGCAAAAATGTGCGAGTACCAGATGGCAGTCTAGGAGGCGATTGATATGGACTTGTGATTGCAGTAGATGGCTACATACTGTGGCAGTGTTTTGCTAATTTTCTTCCAGTGATAGTCGTTAGTCTAAACAACATTTGTTCTCCCTCGCTACGGATACCTGTGTCTGTAAGTGTTTGTTTAGTGCTCTCTACACATCAAATAGTGTGAGCATTTTTTGCAAAATTGAAATGCAGTCATCAATAATTACAAAATAACAAATATAACCATGTTAAAATATTTTCTATTCATAACCACTAAAGGGCTCTCCTGAAGGTTGGTAATGAGAAGCAGGATAATTGGAAACAGTTTATTACCCATCTCGTTTTCTCTGAGAAGCAAGAAGCGCAGCACAACCAATTTCACACCATTCCAACTTATGTATGGGCGTGAAGCAGTGTTTCCCTGTGAATTACCAGTGACATATGCCATAAGTTCAATCATGTGTGTGAAATCCATAGTGCAATACTTGAAGTGTGTCCAGTTCAGATGAAAAACAGAAAACTGATGGCCTTGGTACTGGAGTACTTAGGTAAAATGTACAACGTATTAGCCCGCTATAAAATCTCTCTTTTCCTTGGTTCATCAACAGTCATACATCCTTGGTTAAGGTTGGTGTTGGATTTAAATTTGGAAGCCTGTTAACATTGGTTATATCAATTAAAAACTGCATAGAACGACAAACATCACATTTTTTATCTACCAAATAGATTTTCATTTTGTCATTTATAACTGTATTGTACCAATAACTTGGCACACCATCCAGTGGTTACATTGAAAGAAGACATCAAAATTAAGTTCAACTAAAATGACATGGGTGTCAAACTACATCAGCCACAAAATGTTAGTAGGGCATCTGGGTTAAGGCATTGGTGTTGCATTTGTGGCTGTGAACCTTCTCTTGTGGGGTGCTATGTGTAGCCTTTTTACTTTACATAGTGAAAGTTCATTATTGTATCAGTAGGTCAAGATTAAGGTCAGAGAGGTAGTCCTTATGGCTGCACAAGGAGCACATATATTGGACTCATTGTAATATTGCTGCAGTGAGTCAAGTCCAGCAAATTTCCTTTGAATTGGCATCAGCGAGACTGCCGATTTCACAGTACAGCTCCGAAGCAGTGAGCCTAATCTGGCCTTTTGCATTGATGAGCCTTGCCATTTTCATCACCATTCTTAGCATGTTTTCAATATACTTCATTAAATATTGACAGACAGTACACAATGAATTATGTATTCATGCACTACTTTTATTTTAAGCTGGATCAAATGTTAATGGTAACAGAAAAAGAAGAACAAGATCTAGAAAGAAAGGAAACTAGAGCAAGAGTAGCAAACAAAGTTGCTGTCACCCAGCGTGTTCAACAGAACATGTTAAGAGTTTTAAACAAGAGAAGAAATAGGTCTGAAGGTTGGGTACAAGGTGCTTTTATTCAGGAAGAAAGGTCACCACGATGGTCCACTGGAACCTATGTACCTGGGACCTTACATTATTAGGTCTATGGAGGGAAAGAAAGTATTTTAAAAAATGCTTGCAGGAAAAGACATGGGGAAACTGTTTAGTAATCATATAAAGCTATTTAGAGACAAGGTCACTCAGAAGGATAGCAAAGCTGCCCACCATAAGGAAGAGCAAGTTGCATTCAGTACATATGACAGCAAGACAGCTGAAAAAATGCATAGAAGAAAGGAAGGGAATCATTGAAGACAGATTAAAAAAGTGGTAGAACATGCAGGGGGTGAGAGTGCATTTTCTAGATGAGTGCGGTTGCCAATGTTGAAACAAAATATTGCTGTTGATATTATGCATAGATACAACATTTTTGAAAGTACTGATATTTAGAATGTTCTTTAATACGGTAATACAACACATTTATTTGTAAAGGTGACACCTTTTAACATGCTTATCTAGGTAGATAATTTGAGAGAGAACAATCAAATTAATTTGGGCATTTTCAAAACTTGTACTTTTCTGTTGCACATTTTCAGACGGGACATCTAGTACATAATTTTCACCTCGACTGGCAGCAATTGTGGTGATGTACAAGATCTATGACTCATCATTGCACTTATTAAAAAACAGGGGCCGGATTTCTGATGGGTATGTTTGATTAAGCTTTTTTTGTAGAACTTTATTTTGCTTTAGTTCATAAAAAGATACTGCAGTCATAGGGCAGTGCTACTTAAAAATGATGAATTACGAAAATAACGAGGGTAGAAAACAACGAACCGAGATATGAATATGGAAGGAATATGAATAAATGGAAAAATACACATTGGAAATTTCATAAAAACCACATCTACTTACAATTTTGTTAAAGAACAGCATTAGGAGGAATAACAGGAGGAAGCTGGGGTTTCTTTTAGTCTTCAGACTTTGTTTCTACTTTTTGGCAACCTGTTATGATTGCACAAAGTACCTTGCAGTACAGCCCAATGGGGTCATTGTGTTTTATGGCCCTAGCCACCCTTTTAGTGTGATTTTTGTGTGATAGTTTTATCAGTGCATTTCATATTTCAACGTGTATTATTGGGCCTATAATAAATAGTCGGCACATAACATCTCAGTGGTAGTGTACAGGGCGAACCATTACACAAACATTTATGACTGCATGTATCCCCATTGATGGAAGTTGTTCAAAACTCAATTGCTGTCTCATGTACCACCTGAGATATATTTACAGGATGAAAGTTTTAAGGTTTCTGTGCACATCCATCTTTCTTTTTATGTAAAAAGTGGATGGCACTTAATGTGACATTTTGTCAATCTTTGTATAGGTTATCGAAAATGCAACCTACATTGATAAACGTTTTTCATTTTATGTTTCTTGTAACAAGATAAGTTTCCTACTAAAAGTATAATATGTAAATACTATTTTAGGAGTTTTCTCCAATTTCAAGCACATTTCATCTTTTGTGAAACACTACAAATAAGCAATGACATCTAGAGAATGGCAGGAGAAAGTGTGGTAAAGAAGAAAGGTGACAGCTACGATAAATTAATTTTCAAATAACATTGTTCATGGGTCAGGCAGCTATGTCCCTCTATGTCCAACTCTGTCTACATTTTACATTTTGTTAGATTAACCTTAACTGTTGATGGCTACATTTTTTGCGATCTATTTTAAGGAAAATGAACTATTTGAGCACACTCACACATAACGTAAAATTACCTGCGTCTTTTGTACGTCCAAAGGATTTAAGTAGCAAAGCTTCGGTACCAAAAAAAAACCCATTTCTGCCTCATAAAAAAGCTCACCATTTCTCATGGAAAACAGACCACCAGAACCAATGCACACCCAGATTTCCAACCAAAAAGGGAGCAGACAAAATTGACTTTTTTATACCACTGAACAAGGGTGGGTTCTACCACTGAACACGGGAGCTGTGGGGTTATGCTATTCCTATCAGGTGTCATTGGAATACGATCATGAGCACAGATATTTAACAGTTTATGAATAAAATGGAGACTGACCTGATGGGGCACTGAATGTAAAATAGGTTTTCGTTTATTTGGTACCAAACAGGTGAAGTTCCAGGCCATCTCATCATGTGTGGCAACCAGTATACTAGGCGGACGCTACAGAAAAACCTCATTCAAAAAGGTATTGCAATTTCAAATGTAGCACCATTGTGGCAATGGAGCGAGAAAGCATATTTAAATTATTCACAATGTGAATGTGCACTGTCACTTGTTTATTTCGTCTGTTGTTCACAATTTTAGTCTCCACTGCACAACAGTGATGAGCTGTTATGCCGATGCAATACTGGAAATCATTGGGTAATTGTGGTACAATTCCTTTTTAATTTCAAATAAATTAAGGCAATGGAGTTCTTTCAAGTAGACACTGTGCATGATGATAGCAGCATCCTAACATTCAATTGTGTTTTTTTTTTTTAAATGTAAAGATTTTGCATTGAAGGACACAAACCTTATTTTAATCAATCCAATGGGGGAAGAGGTTAAAGACAGCCACAGGAGTCTGCAAAACTGGAGGTATATCCATACACTGCTTGTTAAGTAGGTGATGTTTTTAAAACAGTCTGAAAGTTTAAAAGTAATCCTACATGGCCATGTGCATACTTCAGTTGGGGAACTGCAAAACCAAATGTTCAACTTGAGGTGGTAGTCTAAGTGATAGTGTGTACATATAAGTTAGACATCTTTGTATTTGGCAGAAAAGGATTAATGTGAGAAACAGGCGCCCTGACTGTTAAATGTATTGTGCAAGGGCTGCAGAATGAGGGCAGCCTGCCAATGTTGCCAACAACAGTATGTAAATGAGACAGAGGGTTGTTGCCTGCTATCTGTGCACAAAGACACAATTCAACTAAAATTGGCGTAAAGTTTAATTGAAGAAATCTTGAAGAGCCTTAGGAAGATTCATAAAGCAGCCTGACACGTGTTTCGAGCTGAAATGCTCGTCATCAGAGGCTGGTAATTCTTATTATCCTTGTGAATCACCCTGGACAGTAATTAGTCTTCCAGATATATAAATAACGTGGGCTCAACTAAATTAAACGCTTCCGATGCGTGAGAATTCAGCGTCTCCGGCGATGTGAACTGGGCTCCAGCGAGAATTGTTTTGGATCCATGAATTGGATGTAATGACACCGTTAGGCATAAAAGAAAACTACTATTTAGGTCCTTTTTAAAAAAAAACAGACACCTAGTTTTTTGCCTAGCAAGATCAAGTTAGTCTTCATAATCATAGTTTCATATATTGGGAACCCTAACAGGGACAGCTGACTACAAATGTACAACACATCTTTTTTCAAGTTATCACTATCTGTAAGGTCCACATTCTGTATTTAGACAAATATATGCAATATTTGTAAATGTATATAGAAGTATCTCTTTGAACTGTTCCAAAGAGAAATAAGACCGTGAACCCTATCGGGGACAGAACACTTTAGCGAGTCTCAAAATGCAGATAATTATGACCGACATTATTACCAGAAACCTAGATCTTCTTGGTTTAGATAACCAAAACATTGAATAATGTTTTGATATTCAACTCATGACCTAAGACTGGTCATATTCCCAACTGTTGACAACTATGAATCATCAGCATCATTATTAAAGGTTGTCCTACCTACATCAATCAGGTAAATAGCTGATCAATTATCTGTGTGCCACTAGCGCATGTAGACATACATAGGTAATTTCTTCATCTTACACTGCATAGTGAAACATGTTTTCCTTCACAGAAGTTAAGTGTTGAAAGCTAAATGACATTGTATAAATGTAAATTAATATCAAATTCCTATGTCGGATGTTAAAAATGTTGAAATTTTGTTTTATTAAATGGAAGCTATTACTTCTCATTGTACAATATATTTGAAATCTACATGCCCCTGATGAAGAGTGAGAACACTCGAAACGTGTTGGGTCATCTCAAGAATACATTTTATGTTCTTGTGTAATTATGAATTTGTCACTTGAATTATTTATGTTATTACCAAATGTCTACAGATCTTTTTTGTAAGAATTATTATATATGATCGAAACACATGGGGTCTTTTGTCAGATACATTATTTTAGGCATTATATACCCTAAATATTTTTTTGATTTATTCAGAATTTGGATAGTGTGCTGGGTACGCGAGTTCCTTAATAGGAACGCTTCTCCTTTCTCTATATTGTGTCTTCCCAATACTAACCATCAATATAGTAAAGCAAAGGTAGGGCATATAGAAGTTGCGCAAGCTGTCATCCTTAAAAACGCACTTTGAGGCAGTACAGTTAACCCATTTGGGCAGGTCATCACACTGAAAAGAGGAATTGTTTCCATAACCTCTTACTCCACTTCATTAAACAGTAAAGAAAGGAATTATTTCCATGACTTCAAAACACGTTTCTCCACTTTCCTTCTAGTGGGTTATCAGGAGCTATTGTCTGACCAGTGTTTCACATTTATCTTTTGTTGCAATTGATCAAAGTCAGGTTAACTTTTAAATCTCCCTCTGGAAGGATGATTCTTTTTTAGTATAAAGTTTCCTCCATGTGTAGAAACTGAAGGATACACTTGTCCTCTTGGTCTACAAAAACACTGACCCGCAACATGTGGATAATTTCAATATTTCAGTATGATTCGTGACATTTGCTATGAATTGATAAACATTAGGCCCATGATTTCAGTGGCTTTAAATAGCCCTTTCTGGCACTGGCTTTAGTGCTATTGACAGGCCAGCATGTTCACTCAGGATTCTGCAATCACTCAGGACCTCTACCACCTAGCCTATCTTACAATAGGGTGCTTTATGCTAGTAGCATCCTGGGTTATATATTGATCATATATAGTAATTCTTGCAAAAAAGATCTGTAGACATTTGTTAATAACAAATAATTCAAGTGACAAATTCACAATAACATAACATTCATTATTGAGATGGCCCAACGCGTTTCCAGTGTTCTCACTCTTCATCAGGGGCATGTAGATTTCAAATATATTGTACAAAGAGAAGTAATGGATTCCATTTAATAAAAAAACATTTCAATTTTTTTTACATCCGACATACAAATCTGATATCAATTTACATTTATACAATGTAATTTAGCTTTCAACACAACTTCTTTGAAGGAAAGCATGTTTCCAAGTCAGGTCTCATTACTTAACAAGAGAAGGTTCCTATTCACAGCTTTTGATATCATAAGTTAGTATACAAGAGTTATTAATTCAATGCTAACTTTGGACATATTCCCAACTGTGGAAGTCGTACTGTGGTAAGTAGTACACAATTTCCTTTTGTTATTACACTACAACTATTATAATTATGTTATAATTGGGGTGCGCAGTGTTAGTGTGGTTGGTGGCACTGTAACTGAATTGTCAGTGGTGTTGGCAGGAGCAGGTGGTGCACAGATAATGCCCAGGGAGCCCATCTCTGGCCCCATCCCTTCGCTTAGGGAGCAGCTGTAACGCAGCCCAGACAAAGCTCCAGGATGATCGGGGTTGATGTCCCTGGTCATGTTCGTCGACCATCCCCAGGCCCGGCCTGGAGATCTCGGTGGGCTGTGTCAGAGCGATTCCATCCAGGGAAAAATGGGGACCAGCACCGACAGAGTCCCCTTTGTTCCCTGGAGAGAAACTTTTGGATGGTCGACACTGTTTCTTTTATGCCCAGGTCAGTCCACCCACACATGTGAGGTACCGGTTTCATCAGGTCACCTGTGGGAGCGTAGGACCTGTGTTGTTGGCGGCGTGTTTCGGTGTATTACTGGTGGAAAATGTCTGGAAATTGTGTTTTTTTGCTCCACTTTTTGGAGTTTGCCGTGACTTGTGGGTAATACATTCTAGGGTGATCGGCGAAAGTCAAACCTCTTTGGATTCCCCCGGTGTCTTTTTTTCAGAAAAGTATGGGGTTCCCCTTTTTTCGTGGTGGCTGCAACACCCCATGCCCAAATCTGTATTCCCCAGGGGGTCTCATGTACCAGCGGTTTAGCCTATTCCCTTTGCACCCCAGTCAGAGCACTGACACATGTTAGGCACCGTTTTTGTCAGGACACCTGTGGTAATGTGGGTAGCTAAGACATTTCTTGTTTTCACCCGGGTTTGAACACATTTTCACACTTTCTCCTGCACTTTGTTAACACAGCCCTTTCATTTCCCAAATTTCATTTACATGTAGTTGTTTCTTTAGGCACACCAAACTTTTATAACATGCACAAGTCACCTATCCTTCAAATGTTATGCCTGTGCTATCTAAAACAATGTATGCTTGTCATTCTTCAACAGATTTGTTTTCCTTATTTTCAAATGCTAAGTAGTTCTGTTTAGTCCGTCAGCATATAAAAAACTGTACCATGGCTGAGTTTTTGGCTTGCGGTAATGCTTGTTTTGTGAAACATTACCAAAAATGTGTGATTTCCAAACTAGATGAGTTGGGGGGAATGTAACCGTGCATTGCTTTTCTCAATATTGTCAGAAGCCATTACCTTACCAGTCCAAACATATCCAGTATATAGTTTTTTTCAATTATTTTCCAATTTGTTCCCAAATTGTTCCCAAATTCTAGGTGTATACTTGTGACCTGACCTGTGCAAATCACCCCTTCCTGAAATTAGAATTGTGTCTACTTTTCAGAAATGTATGCCTTTCTGGGTTCCCATCAAGCTTTCCTACCCTCCCCCTTCCCTACCATTCCATTCCTTCCAAGCAGGTCCTATTAAAAAAAAAAAAAAAAAAAAAGGGACATAAATCGCCTACCTCGCACGAAACAGATGGCAACCTTATATTAAAATGCAGCATGTCCGGAAAAGGCTGCTGGATAACGATGGGATCCCTCATCCGCCCCCCCCGGCAGCCCCTCAGCCGCCCAGATGCCCTTCCATAAGCCACCCCAGACACCCTTCCGGAAGCCCTTCTGGACACCCCCTGCAGTTGGACAGCGGGAGACGTCTGAACCGGCAGCTAATAAACATAGGGATGCCCTGAAAGTACACCAGGCAACAATGACTGACCCAATGTCGAGCAAGGCTTGCAGCTGTAATAATTGGAATAAATTTCAGAGTGAGGAACACCGAGACCGTAGTCTATCACCCAATCACATGACAGCAAGGCTGTTATTTTTTCCCCTCACTGCTACCCGGAGGAAGCACATCAAAGATGCGGCCGGGCATCCCGTCCCGGTATGACCACTTTTTGACTAAGGCAAAGCTGTTGGCACAAGGTGGGGTGGACGTGGAGAAGAGCTTGAAGGCGAATGTGGAGAAGAGCTGGTCACGCCAGCTGATCCTGGTAAATTAAAGGGCCTCCTACAGGAGACATGTGATATGTAACTGTAGTCAGTACATTATTTCAGTTGTTCAAAGCATTTGACAATAGATGTGGCGCAGTCACAGTGTGAAATTACTAGCAACTTGTCTAAAACCTCGGAGGAGGGGGTAGTGGTTCCTCCAAAAAATATCTTTCCACACCGACGCGAGACAATCATTGATGATTTTACCAGGGGCGCAAGGCAAGAGAGGTTGACCCCTACTTATTCTACCCAACCATAGTCACCTATATTAAAAAAAAAAGTTTTTCTTTTTCCACTCAACCTGTTCTTGAAAGCTTGGAAAATGGCACAAATCCAGAACCGTTAACCATTTGTGTCTAGCTCTTAAATGAAAAAGGCTCCAGGCTTCTTTGCACATCATTGTATTGACATTTTCTGAAAAAAAACACAAAATGTACTCTTTTTGTTATTTTCTCTCACCCCGTACAGCAAACTAGGATTCATTTGTGGCATTATGACTGCCTATATGTGGGAAGAAAAGGAGCCACGTTTGGCCAAGATATCTCATAACAAATAAGTTACAAGGGATTGAATGCTGACATACCAAAATCTCCAAAAAAAGGGCTCAGTAGTTAAGGGGTTAAATGAACTTTATTGTTTTGCATATCAAGCTAGTAGGCATCATTGATATAAACAAATCTTCAAATGGGTGTTTTGTGTTGCTCACTCTAACTTGCACAGATTTGCAAGGTAACTGGTGTTTTCTGAGTTCTTTGAATTAAGCTAAGAATGTTTGGACCCTGGCAATTATATTTAAACAAATTAAGCACTGGCTAAAATGAAAGTGCATACTGTTTAACTGTCATATAAGACTATGTTTGTCAATTATGTAATTGTGCCTTAAAGGTCTTTTTCGAAGTGTCCTAATGCTTTTATGCATTCGCAAACACAGAAGCTGGCATAGGGAGTCAAATGTAGCAGTTTGTGTGAAAACAACCAGGCTCTCCTAGGCTATAAATAGGAACTAAATAGCACCCAGCAATTTTTAACCTTGGTAAATTGACCAATAGACGCTGCAAATTCCAGTGCACTAAAACCCTATACCTGCTAACGGAGCATGCTCAGTATGTAAATAAAGGGATAGGATTTTTTGACAGCGTGATTTTCTGTTTTGACTTAGTTTTGTCCTGTGCTGTTTGTGTTTAGTACTTTATGATAAATTAATTTGTTTCACATTCCAAGAGGAACGAACAAGAACGGAGATTGTTCCTGTATTCATATTTTGGAAGGATGTCCTTTCAACAGCATGGAATAGAGGGGAGCTCTCATCTTAATCAGTATGCTAGTAAGCCTTGTCACACAGTCTGAACTGGCTGCTTAATGCACTGATATTTAATGATGTTCTGATTGAGCAGAATCAGAGTTCTAATGATCACTGCCAGATGTGTGAGTGAAGCTGCTGCTTTAAGCATTGTTCATGTTTTTATGCTTAGGAAATACTGACTTGCTATGTACGTGGGGTGGTGATCTTGGATGAATCTGAGTCATTCCTATGACATGGATGGTCATGGTTAGGACTGTTAACGCAACTTATTATTCATATATTTTACAGATCGGGGAGTCTCCCAAATATTGGCACCAGACCAGAGAATGATCTGCATTCTGCTCTCCCCGTCTCATCCCTGGAAGATACCCAGAAAGACGACCCCGTGTAAGACACCAGAACATACAGCCCTTACAACCGAGGTATGGCTTGGCAGCACAGATTGAATACATGTGAGAACAGGCAACATTTACACATATTCTATTAAATAAGCAAGTAACAAAATGTTCCTAATTTTGCAGTAATAACGTGCAGAGGGCTTCAAAGGCTGGTAATGCCCTGGGGCACAAGTTATATGCCTGACCCAAATGAGGACCTTAACGCCGGACCCTTGTGCCGTTACCGGGCCGGTGAAGCCTGCAGAACACATTATTATTGCTCTTAGCAAAGTAAGTGTTCACTTTAGGGGACTAATGGCAATCAAGAAAAAAGTGTCAGTGCTGCTTTGTTTGCAACTGTCTTCTGGCAGAGACAGGATAGCCAAGGAAGCGTAAGGTGAGCTCTGCTCGCAGCCCCTTTGATATTTCTATGGTTTGAGGAAGCCAAGTGGATGGTTCGGCCTGGGTGGAGGAGCCCTTTGAAGGTAAGGACAGTTGGTTGTGATTGGGGAGTGTTCAGGGGGTGGAGTCTGGGGGCAGGAGCCAGGGGAGAATGGAAACAGCCAGTTTAGCGAGAACAAATGGAGGTTTACAAAGAGTACACAGAATATTTAAAGCATATTGCTAAAGCATACAGTGAACGCCACAGAAGGAACTTGCTACCTAAACTGGTGGGCAGGGCAGCAAGAAGGTTGCACCACAAGTGAAAGCAAGATTAGGCACATGGAGGCTTATTAGGAGGGGGCAGGATATGGATGAAGGTGAAGAATGAGGGGGGAGCAGGGGGATTGTCTGGTAGGTATGGGGATGGCTGAGTCCGTATAGAGATTTGTTCACAAAGAGGAAATGCACAGGTGAAGGAAGGTTGTAGCTTGACAAGCAAACTTCAAGAGCCTAAATTAATGGAAAGAAGTGTAATATTGACTTTATATAGCTGCCTCACACCAGTAAACCCATTAACATAGGTTAATTTATTGTTAACTTTGGGACAAACAAATGGGTCCAAAGCACAAGGACCACAAAAAGCCTCTTATGATAAAATAATTTATTTTTCATTTTGTAGTTTCGGAGCGTGGGGTTGGGAATTCTTGCCGGTCTTTTCTGGTTTCTCTCAACACAGAGGATATCTCGAAATTCCCATACATACAATAATTTAAACAGGGAGAATCCTGTTGTAGTCTAGGATGTCTTCATAACCGCAAATGAAACCCATGGAATCAACGGATCCCAGGTTCTGTTATCCTGTTCCACCAAGTGTCGCAAGACAATTATTAAGGTCTTACTAAACCATTTTACAAGACTATCAGTCTGTGGGTGATAAACTGAAGTCCTTAAGTGGAAACATGCAATAGTTGTTTTACTTCCCCCATGTGTTTTTTCACAGATGTAGATCCCCGATTTTTCGGTATTTATTTTGGAAACCCCACACGTGAAAAGAAAGGGAGTAGGTGTTTCAAGATCTGCTGGGTGGTATTGGCTGTCAGGGGAAAATCTGGTTGATAATGGGTAGAAGGTTTCCCCATGTAAGGAACTGATGTTGGCAACAGTAAAGACAGATGCAAGTGATCACAGTTCAAGGGTGTTTATTAAACTGTATAAATGGGTGAGGAAAATGCTTAATCTAACCCTAAATCTAAGATGGGAGCAAGCTACGATCATCAAATAATAATATGGCCATCCTAGTGGAGTTAAAAAACTGGTTTGGTAGTACTGGAGAGAAACATATCTATAACTTTATATTCTTTCTAGCCATTTAATTTGTCTCGCTTTGGATAGGTTTCGTCAATGGTAGTCTGTACAATCCTCAGTAAATAGTAACATGGAAAGAAACACTTTTGTTATCAGTCCAGGGCGTGTATACAAATATACATTTCTTCATCCAGTTAAATCCATGTGTGTTTTCTTTAATGCTTAATTAGGCTGTAAACCCCATAACGAGGGCATTAACGAAGGCTCCAGGGGCATTACCCGACACAGTAATGCCCCCCTGGATTGGTGCTTATTGCCATTAGTACCCCGGTCCGTTAGATCAGGGTACTAATGATGTCTTTTTTTTTGGTTGCGAGAATCTTCAAGTTCTGCAACCAAAAAATAAAAACAAATAGCCACTGCGGACTGGGAAACAGTGTGTCCCCTTCTGTGGTAGCCATAGTTTTCAATGATAATGGCTGCAATGGAAAGGGAGAAGGGACTATGTTTAGTATTTTCTCCCTTTCCATGACGGCCTAGGCGAGTTCATAGGGAACGGGAAGGACGGAGCATGGGCTACGCAAAAATCCAGCAGGGATATACTACCCCTAAGGCTTGGACATACACAAATCAGTTCTCAAATGTGGTCCAAAATATGGCGCAAAGGGTACTAAGATTATATATCACAAACATCTGAAATGTGTATTTGTTGCACAATTAGGCAAGTTAAACCAAACATGGCATTCTACACTAACTATGCCATTGCCCTCTTTTTCCATTGCAGTTAAACATGAGCTTATGTAAAAGTCTAAACATAGAACGCAGTGTTGCAGCAGCCGCTCACCCCCAGACCAATGGTTGGGATGAAAATATCCAACCACAACATCAAAAGGTAATCTCGGCTCTATTTGCAATGTGTTGTATACTCGCTGTTGACATAATGGCATGTACATTTTAAAAAATGCTGTCTGCTCACTAAGATCTTACACAGGGAAGCTAGAGCAAAAGAGTGGTGGAGGAAGGAGAAACGGGAAGTGGCAGCAAGGCCGAAGGTGTATATTAATATTCAGAATTGTACGTCTGCATTTTTAATATACGTTCTCCTCCACAGTGATAAAATACCCAGAGAGGTGTGTGGCATTTAAATACATGGATTTTATTAGGAAAGCATCTGTAAGTGTTGAAGGATTCACCAGGGTAAGGTACGATGAGGAGTTCAAGGCAAAAATGGGTGAGGACCAGATGGCAGTCTAGGAGGCGATTGATATGGACTTGTGATTGCAGTGGATGGCTACTTACTGTGGCAGTGTTTTGTTAATTTTCTTCCAGTGATAGTCTTTAGTCTAAACAACATTTGGTCTCCCTCGCTGGGAATAGCTGTCCCTGTAAGTGTTTGTTTACTACTCACTACACATCAAATGCAGTGAGCATGTTTTAATACATATTTCTTGTGCTGCAAGATTTAAATGTAGTCAATAATATAAAATGTGTAATACAACAATTACAAAAAATAACAAATAATGTAACCATGTTAAAATATTTTCTATTCATTACCATGAAAAGGCGCTCCTGAAGGATGAGAAGCAGGTTAATTGGAACCACATTCTATTACCTATCTTGTTTTCTCTGAGAAGCAAAAAGCACAGCACAACCAATTTCACACCATTCCAACTCATGTATGAGCGTGAAGCAGTGTTTCTCTGTGAATTGCCTGTGACATATGCTGTAACTTCAACCATTTTGCATGTGAAATACATAGTGCAATACTTTTACTGTGTCCAGTTCAGATGAAAAACAGAAAACTGATGGTCATGGTACTGGAAGGAATTAGGTATAATATACAACTTATTAGCCCGCTATAAAATCACTCTCTTCCTTGGTTCATCAACAGTCATTTATCCGTGGTTAAGGTTGGTGGTTGATACACATTTGGAGGCCTGTTAACATTGGCTACATCAATTAAAAACTGCATAGAAAGACAAACATCACATTTTTTTTAATCTAGCAAATAGATTTTCATGTCATATATAACTGCAATGTACCAATCACTTGGCACACCATTGTGTGGTTACATTGGAAGAAGACATCAAATTGTACTTCTCTAAATAAAAAGACATGGGTGTCAAACTACATCTGCCACAAAATGTTAGTAGGGCATCTGGGTTAAGGTATTGTTGCATTTGTTGGCTGTGAACCCTCTCTTGTGGGGCGCATTGTATTGCTTTTTTACTTTACACAGTGGAAGTTAATTATTGTATCAGTAGGTCAAGATTAAGATCAGAGAGATAGTGCTTATGGCTGCACCAGGAGCAAATATATTGGACTCACTGTAATATTGCTCCAGTGAGTCAAGTGCAGCACATTTGCTTTGATTGGAATTAGCGAGACTGATGATTTCACAGTACCCCTCCGAAGCAGTGAGCCTAATCTGGCCCGGTGCATTGATGAGCCTTGCCATTTTTATCACCATTCCTAGCATGTTTTCAATACACTTCATTAAATATTTGCAGACAGTACACAATGAGTTATGTATTCATGCACTACTTTTAATTTAACCTGGATAAAATTTTAATGGCAGAAGTGATTACATAGAAGCAAAAGAAGAACAAGATCTAGAAAGAAAGGAAGCTAGAGCAAGAGTAGCAAACAAACTTGCTGTCGCCCAAAGTGATCAACAGAACACGTATGTTAAAGGAGTTTTAAAGAAGAGAAGAAATATGTCTGAACCTTGGGCACAAGATGTTTTTATTGAACATCAGGAAGAAAGGACGCCAAGGCGGTCCACTGGAAGCTAAGTGCCTGGGACCTTACATAATTAGTTCTATGGAGGGAAAGAAAGTATTCAAAAACACTTACAGGACAAGACATGAGGAAACTGATTATTATTAATCAGATAAACCTATTTAGAGACAATGTCACTGAGAAGGATAGCAAAGCTGCCCACCATAAGGAACAGCAAGTTGCAGTCAATGCATATGATAAGGAACAGCAAGTTGCAGTCAATACATGCGACAGCAAGACAGCTGAGGACATGCAGAGAAGAAAGGATAAGATAAAATCATTGAAGACAGAATAAAAAAGCAGTAGAACATGCAGGGGGTGAGAGTGCATTTTCTAAATGGCTGGGGTTGCCAATGTGGAAACAAAATATTGCTGTTGATATTATTAACAGATACAGCATTTTTGATTGTGCTGATATTTAGAATGTTCTTTAGAATGGTAATACAAAAAATTCATTTTTAAAGGTGACACCTTTTAACATGCCTATCTCGTAGATAATTTGTGAGAGAACAATCAAATTTATTTGTTCATTTTCAAAGCTTGTACATTTCTGTGGCACATATTCAGACAGGACTTCTAGCACATTATTTTCACCTCCACTGGAAGCAATTGTTGGGGTGTACAAGATGTATGACTCATCATTGCACAGGGGATGGATTTCTAATGAGGTATGTTTGATTAAGCGTTTCTGAATTACTTGATTTTGCTTTTGATCATAAAAAGATACTGCAGCCAGAAGGCAGTGCTACTTAAAAATGATGAATTCGAAAACAATAAGGGTAGAAAACATTGAACCGAGCTATGAATAAGGAAGGAATTTAAAAAAATGCACTTTGGAATTTTCATAAAAACCACATCTACTTACAGTTTTGTTAAAGAAATGCAACAGGAGGAACAATAGTGGGAAGCAGGGGTGTATTTTAGGCTTCCGACTTTGTTTCTACTTTTTGGCAACCTGTTAAGCTTTCACAAAGTACCTTGCAGTACCGCGCAATGGGGTCATTGTGTTTTATGGTCCTAACTACCCTTTTAGCATTATTTTTGTGTGATAGTTTTATCAGTGAATTTCATAATTCAACAACTGTCATTGGGCCTATAATGCATAGTCGGGTACATAATATCTCAGTGGCTGTTTACAAGGCGAACCATTACACAAACATTGATGACTGCATGTATCCCCATTGATGGAAGTTGTTCAAAACTCAATTGCAGTCTCATGTACCACCAGACATATTTACAGGATGAAAGTGTTTTAAGGTTTCTGTGCACATCTGTCTTTCTTTTTATGTAATACTTTAAAAGTGGATGGTACTTAATGTGACATTTTGTTAATCTTTGTATAGGTTAACAATGCCTATTTGCATTTATTAATACAGAAAATGCAACCTGCACTACCGTACATTCATTGATAAACATTTTACGTTTCTTGTAACAAGATAAGTTTCCTACTAAAAGTACAGTATGTAACTACTATTTAAGGAGTTCTTTTCATCTTTTGTAAAACACTACAAATAAGCAGTGACATCTAGAGAATAGCAGAAGAAAGGGTGTTAAAGAAGAAAGAAGGTGACAGTTATGATAAATTAATTTTCAAATAACATTGTTCATGGGTTTGGCATTTATTTCCCTCTATGTCCAACTCTGTCTACTTTTTACATTTTGTTAGATTAACCTTATCTCTTGGTGGCTACATATTTTTCAATCTATTGTATGGAAAATGAACTATTTGAGCACACTCACACATGACCTGAAATTGTCTGCGTCTTTTGAACGTCCACAGGATGCAAGTAGCAAAGCATTGGTACCACCGAAAACACATTTCCACCTCATGAACAATCTCACAATTTCTTGTGGCAAACAGACCACCAGAACCAATGCACACCCAGATTGCAAACCAAAAAGGTAGTAGACAAGATCTTTTTTATACCACTGATCAAGGGTGGGTTCTGCCATTGAACCAGGAAGGGGGAGGTGGGGGAGGGAGGGTTATCAACATCTTCCTATCATGTGTCATTGGAATACGCTCATGAGTAAAATGGAGACTGACCTGATGTGGAACTGAATGTAAAACATGTTTTCATGTATTTAGTACCAACAGGTGAAGTTCCAGGCCATCTCATCGTGTATGGCAACCAGTATACTAGGCGTACGCTACAGAAAAACCTCATACAAAAAGGTATTGCACTTTCACATGCAGCACCATTGTGGCAATGGAGCAAGAATGCAAATCTAAATTATTCATAATGTGAATGTGCACTGTCACATGTTTATTTCCTCTCTTGTCCACAATTTTAGTTTCCACTACAGAACAGTGATGAGCATACAATACAATACTGGAAATCATTGGATAATTGTGGTACAATTCTTTTTTAATTTCGAATAAATTAAGGCAATGGAGTTCTTTCAAGTAGTTCATGTGGGACTGTTTGTCAAAGGAAAGCGACAGTTTATTTGCCCTCTGTGAAGTATGCTTGTTATCACTCGAGGATGTGATGAAAAACAATAAGTATTAAATGGTGTAAAAATAAAATATGTTCGGGCTAATAGCACGAAGTTCCAAAGTCAAGAACCGTCTGGTGTGGTAGCATACAATGGCTCTCGCTATATCAGATGTTCTCAGTTAGTATCTAGTTCAGAGCATAAGATATACTGTCTCGTATGCTAAAAAAAAAAAACTATTTTTGTAGGAGGCGATATATACCAGGGCAAAATACCATCAGCCTAGATGAATGAAACAAGGTAGAAATAATCCAGAAGAAACTTATAAGAGCCGAACTACACGGTGCTCTTATGACAGAATATCTTTGGGCCCATGCGGCCCCTAACAGACTTATTATCCGCATTGAGTCTTGTATCTTTTTAGAACATCTACATTTCCGGAAAGACTGGTCCTATATCGCTAACAAATGTACTCGTGACTGGTTAGTGCTGATCATCAACACTGCCAAATCTATTTGAGAATTTAGTCCGCGAGCTAGAACAAAAAACTACTATTAAGGATCAAATTTATCTGGAACTATATAAATCAAAACTAGCCACACTAGACGTGACATTAAAATAATTCAAAGAATTGAACACCTCAAGGAAGATTCAAAAACTCAAAAAAGACTTAGTAGTGTTTGAACATGCTAAAATCTATCCTGATGCAACAGATGCAACATTTGCAACTTAAACAAGTTACAAATTATCCAAAATAATGCTATTAGAGCAGCTCTCAACATCCCTAGGAACCAACATATCTCAGACACCAGATGCAACCTTCGCTGGCTCTCCGTCCCTCAACAAATTACACTGTAAACACTTGCTCTCACTCACAAATGCGTATCTAACCATGCACCCTCCTACTTAGTTAACAGAGTCACCCTCCACAACACTAACAGACCTTGCAGAACTGCACAGACTAACTGCCTCTCTGTACCACGCTTCAACCTACAAAGATCTGGCAGAGCCAGCATCCAAGTAATGGCGGCGAAACTCTGGAATTCGCTCCCCAACTTGCTAAGATCTGAACCTTGCTTCCACAGATTCATAAATATGGCCAAAGCCTGGCTAACCACCCAAGACTCTTCACCTAATTACCAACCACCCCCCCCCCATGCGCTAGCCACCCACCTCACTTGTTGTACATAGGCTTTGACCCTCTACTCACCCCGTAACTGCATTATTTATATATGCTTATAACTAATTTAACTGTAATTTAACTGTAATTGTATTGCTTTGTCTGCCTTATCATGTTGTAACTAAAATATGTGCCCGGATGCCCTCGGGCCTGGTGCACTCTAAAATAAAATAAATACAAATACAAGAATACTACACACCAGAAGCGAAGCAGGCAAGATGAGATGCTGCCCTTCTAGCGACAATGCAAGGTGGTAATCGGACCTATAGAAATAGCTCCTTCTCTTCCAATAATTCGAGTAACAACTCCAATAATAGTTGCCAAGGAATGGGTGGCGGAGTGCCATTCTGACCGAGACAGCAGGTACGTTTTGCCACACAGGGCCAGCCAGTGAATTTCGGAGGATCAGGCAACCAATATCAGCAACAACCACAACCCCCTTTTTTTTTAAGACAACGAGGCAATAATCGGGGCAGGCCGAGATGCCAAACATTCCCGTAGCCAACCTTTCCCTGATAATTAACTTTTCCAAACACTTCTAACACCAGAGGAACAAGTTTTACAAAAGGGGTTGTCATTCATGCCCACGGCATGATATGACCCCTTTATTACAAAAATTGAAATCATGCAGATGATGCGAAAGATCAGACTGAAAATTCTTCGTGGACAAGACTAAAGAATCAAATCTTAATGACACTGGTTTACGTCCACCATTGAAAGTTATACCACCACCAGTGAGTAACACGACAGAATCAACAACTTTTGAACAAGCACTATTAAAAAACTAAAAGAATTGGAGAATGATCTACCGTTCATCAATAACAACTGTACTAAAGAAGAGCTGCAGGCATTGAATGACCTAGCCGGTAATGAAGACATAAGTATCAAACCTGCCGATAAGGGGGGAGCCACCATAATTATGGACCGAGACAAGTATGAACAAATGGTAACCACCCTCCTTTTGGATGGAAGGAGCTACAGAAAATTTCCAGCCGATCCGACACCCATCATATGCAGACTCATCGCACCATTGGTTGAGGAAGCCCTGATGGAAGACATGATCAACGATCAAGAAGCAGCTTTTCTAACACCGCTCCATCCCAGGACACCAGCATTCTATGCACTACCGAAAGTGCATAAAGGGGTCTCTCCAATACCAGGCAGAACTATAGTATATGGGATCCTCTCAATCCTGGAAACTATTTCGCAATACATAGACACATTTCTACGTGATAATATACCAAAAATGCGATCTTTCGTTTAGGACTCAACAGCCATGCTTACACTAGTGGACACTTTGCAATTTGATGCCAACACGCAGTGGCTGGTGACGATGGACATTGAGTCCCGTATATTCCTCAGATGGAAACTGGAAATGGTAAGGTGACATCTGGCACTCAATCCGAATATCAGGACTGGCTATGAGAATTTCATCACGGCACTTACCGAACTTGCCCTAACAAAAAACTTTTCCCTGGTTAAAAATCAATTCTACCAACAGATTTCAGGTAGGACAATGGGTGCTACTTTTGCGCCAAGCCTGGCAAACTTATATGTTGATCACTTTGAAAAAGAAAACATCTACTGTGTAACTAACCCACATTTAAAGAAGATTATGGTGTGGCAAAGATATATTGACAACATCTTCATGATCTTCGAAGGCAGCAAGGATGATCTATTGACATTCCATCGATGGCTCAATGAATTCCCTTTCTGAAATTCACCATAGATTATGACAAAATCGAAACCCATTTCCTAGACCTCCATATGCTCGCACATGAGGGCAGACTCATCTCCAAAATGTATAGGAAGTTGGCTGACCAGAACGCATTATTGAAGTACATTAGTTACCATCCTCTTGCATTGCGTGACAATTTGCCCTTCGGTCAGTTCCTCCGATACAGATGCACCTGCACAAAAAGTGGGGATTTCAACCAACAATCAGAGGAACTACAAAACCAACTTCTCCAGAGAGAGTATCCTAGGAAAATCATAAGGGCTACACGAAAAGGAGCTAGGAATTTCCCACGTGATATCACACTGCAACAACATGTGAAAACTCAAGCAGAGGATACTATTACAGCTGTCCTGAGCTAATCATCTATTTTTAATAACCTTAAACGGGAAATTAAAAAATTGTGGCCCATCCTAAATCCAGGCATTTGTCAATCCGCTGAGTCTGTTTTTGCCATTAAGTGCACAAGGAACATCAGGGAAAGATTGGTACATACCTTTGAACAGCCAAAAAGAGACTCCTGAACACAATACCATCTGGGACATGACAGCACCAAACGGCCATTCACCCTGTGGTTCATGCACGATGTGCAGACAAACTGGAAGAAGCAAAACTATAGATATAGGGTGGAAAACACCATGGGAACAGACGATTTACCAACTGCAATCATTTATCTGATCACATGCCCCTGTGGCTTAAGATACATTGGGATGACCACACACAGTGCAAAAACACAATAGAACGTAATTCTCCCATTTCACAGCATTGAAAAACTCAGGCGATGATTTTAGGTGGACCATTTTGGAAAAAATAACAACACTGGATCTTCCGTCTTGACACAGTAAATGACGGCCTGAACGAGGAGATCCAGTGGAACAGCCTTGCATTAATGAAATAAGGAACTGTTGTCAACCCAATCAGTAGCATTAGGCGTAAGCATAAGTACCCAGATATATGTAAGAATATACGTCTTCAGACATCTTTGACCCGATACCCCTTCTGAGCGGGGCTACTAAAAATGCAGCTTACTTCTTGCAAATCTGTGTAGTACCCCGATGTATCTATGAAGGCAAAAAAACAGATACTTCGTATGTGGAGCTATATAAAACATTCCATATGACATTTACATAGATGGGACAAAAGCAGGACTAGAGATTTATTCTCCTTAATATCCACCACTAGCAAGTTTCAAAATGGCACACATTTGATCACCAGTAGAAAGCATTATGCCAACCATAAAATGGCAGATCCTCCATACGACCCCCCGTGACACATGATGTCATCACGTGATCATGAGTTAATACACCCTACATGGCATACAGGGTAAAATGCTGCATGGGACATCGGCAGTATAGTAGAATGGTCACTGACATGATTCGCAATGGCTGGGTCTAACTTGAACACTGTTCAGTGTTAACACATACTGCAAGCCCATACTAAGATGGTGACCGCAAAACGTGATGCGACTCACGATCACGTGACCCTGTTGAACAAGGATATTACACGGTAGATCAGAGCGGTCTCGTTTGCACCGCTACAAGATTTGCAAGATTCACAGTGGGAGCCTTGCTGCGCGCTCATTGAAAGACACGGAAGATAAATAAGTACGTTTGTTTCACTCGCATTAGGATTGTGAATATTTATGTAAGGCTATTGTGTTTGGCAGGACCACTAGTTAGATGTTATCAACTGCTGAAGCTTACACACTAAGCACCAATATTTACAAATATAACATCAGCAGAACCTGACAATCCATCCATGGAGTATATACATGGATTGATAGAATATCCGGTCCTTTAGAGATAATGTGCACCCTGGGACTATGGCCAGAGTAGATAACATATCTGGAAATATTTATACTGTGCACCAGGATGCACTTGCATATATTAATGGAACGCAGGTACACACAACCCTTGATAAACGTTAGTTTAAGTGCCTGTGGTGTAATTTACACTGTAGAGGCACCGGGGCTGATTCATGGAATTATTTGCACCGAAAAACAGGGATTTGTGCGCCATTCTGCCCGCAAATCCCTGTTTAACAAATGGGAATTTGCGGGCATAATGGCTCACAAATCCCCGTTTTTCGGCACAAATAATTCCATGAATCAGCCCCACCATATTTACACCACTTACACCATTGCAATGTTCCTTTGCAGTATCACTCCGTGTGAAGTCTCCTCATACAACTGAAGCGGATGATAGAGAAAAAAAGACTGGGAACAAATCATGAGAACCCACACTGAGAGCAACTACTGAACCATCGCTAAAAGCCTGCATCCACAGGTTAAAATGTGTGATGGGATGATGATGACATACCCGATATTGAGAGTCACAAGCCTATATCGGTTACTAGTCAATTGGTCAAAAACATTTGGTCGACAGGACAACTGGTCGACACCATTTGGTCGAATTTCTTTTTTTTTTTTTTACCCTTTTTTTGGGTTTTTTTGGGGGGGTCCCCCCCCCCCAACCCCCTTTTTTTTCCCCCACACGAAAACCCACAAAACATAAAAAAAATTCGACCATTTGGCATTCGACCAAATGGTGTCGACCAAATTGCAGTCGACCAGTTTGCTGTCGACCAATTGACTGGACACCGACCTATATATATCCTTTCTTTGTCCCTTATAGCGAAAAGGGAATATTCACCATGCATATACCGGAACAAAGACCTGAGAATCACACAACTGCGCAGCTTGACAATCATCTGCTTTAACATCTCCTTTAAGTGTGAAGAACGGGCAATTTGAACTATTGTGAACCCCTTGTTGAAATACTGTTAGGAATTTTGGAAAATCAATGCTATTGGGAATGGAACAGCATATGGCCTTGTAACGGAAGGCCCACACCAATCCCTCATGTCCTTTATTGGATAATAAAACCCAACTCCACCACCCCCCCTCCAGTCCTTGCCTCCCCTAGGGTGGGAGGAGGCTACTTGTTTTAAAGCTCAGTGGGCCTCCTATAGTTAATTGCATATGTTGCATATTAAATTATTGATACCCTATTCTACTCACCCCAGAGGAGTCACCGTGGTTTTTCGATCTTCCCTTACAGAAGTTGCTGTGTTTTTTCTGATGGGTCAACAGATTTGTAGTCTTTGATGGAAGAAATCGGTCCTGAAGAAGAAGACAAACAAAGATAAATGTCATTGAAACTGGTCGGCCACTACCTCGTAAGTCTCATAACTAAGGGAGACCCGTAGTAAAATCATTAAGAATATAGACCACATTAGAGGAATAAAACCTCTTGGTGTTATCTTTGCTTTTTACCCTCGATATCACCTCTTACAAAATGAAAAATAGGGTGTTTGTTAGCATACGAGAAAGTATATCTTATGCTACGAACTAGATGCTAACTGAGAACATCTGATGTAGCAAGAGCCATTATATGCTGCCACACTAGATGGTTCTTGACTTTGGAACCTTGTGCTAATTTTTATAACATTTTGTTTTTACACCATTTAATACCTATAGTTTTTCATCACATCCTCGCGTGATACTAGCATACTTCACAGAGGGCAAATAAACTGTTGCTTTTCTTTGACAAACAGTCCCACGTGAACTGCGGTTAATAGTTTAATCACTTACTAGAATATATTATCTGGCCTCGAATGGCATCCATTGTAGCAATGGGGTATGTTTTCCTCTCACCTATCCCTTTTAGATAGGTGATGCCACAGTGCTCCCTAGGGTTTGTTTACCCCACCCAGGGAGAGTATTTTCTTCCATGCAGGGCAAGTGTTTGGGTACACATTAGCAGTGTAAATGATTTATGGCAGAATAGCAGACCCATATGTCCTTTTGTTTTGTGTGATACTATTACTGGAATTTAACCTGGTGGACACCGCCCCAGTATTCTGAGGTGTACTCCAAAGAATAGTTACCATACCCGTTTTGTTTGTTCTTTCAAGTAGACATTGTGCATGATATCAACAGCATCCTAACATTAAATTGTGTTTTTTTTTTTAATGTAAAGATTATTGCATTGAAGGACACAAACCTTATTTAATCGATCCAATGGGTGAAGAGGTTAAACAGAGCTGCAGGAGTCTGCAAAACTGAAGGTATGTCCATGCTATATACTGCTTGTTAAGTAGGTGATGATTTTCAAACTATCTGAAACGTTAGAAGTAATCCTACATGTTCATGTGTATACTTCAGTTGGGGAACTGGAAAACCAAATGTGAAACATGAGGTGGTAGTTTAAGTGATAGTGTGTACATATGAGTTAGGTCAAGAAGGACACTAGATGATTTTAACCTAATTGTTGAAAACCAGCTCATGAAACCAAATATGTAGAGTGTCTTAACATCAACTGTCTGCTTTGATTATGTCGTATATTCAAATCCAAACTTCAGTTTTGTGAGCAAAATGAAGTGTGGGGCTGAAAGGTTTTCAATTCATCAGGACCTCTGGCATTACTCTGGTCAAACATCTGGAGTGTAGCACAACATGTTTCAGCATCTTATTCTCATCGGCAAGCTGTAGTTTGGATCTCTAGGTGCAGCAACCCCAGGAACAACAACTAGGCACATTTACTTGGGAACTCGTCTGCAAAGATGATACATCACATCAGATAGTTTACAAAGGGTTCAACGATATGCATTAAAATCGAATCTCTTTCCAGAAACTTTTTGAGAAGCCACTTCCCAGATCATATAACATCTGGATCCTGGAAGATAGAACAATGCACGCATCAAAAGCAACTGTATATTTTTAACTCTGGTTCATTAATCTTGAAAGTAAGATTGTGCTAGAACTTTCAAAATCTGTTATTTATGTTTAATCACTGACTCGGAACACATTTCTTTCCATTTCAGTTTGCAGAGACTTACCTTTACGGTGACAAACTAAAAAATGTACATAACAAAAGTACTGATATGGATGAATTCAGAAACCACAGAGATCTGGACCCGATGTGGAATGCCAGTGAGTAAAAACAGCCATTCCTTTAATTTAGTCCACTCGAATATAATTAATGTCATGTACTGACTAGTATAGCTTACTTTGTGTGAAGCCACGTTTTCCCCAATTTGGCAATTAATTCAATTGCTTAGTATACAGAATTTTCGATATGTAAAACCTACAATTTATTTTCATTCTTAGGTCATTTTACTCCAAAATCATGAACCTGGATCCGAAATGTGAAGATTCACTCCGGTGTAGGGCATAACCTATTTAGCTAATCATAATGAACAGCTTCTAGGAAAGATGTTCACACATTGGGTAAAATTAGTATGTTTAATAAAATATAAACACCAGAGTTATATAATTAAGCAGTGTGTCACACAAGAAACACTTGTTTCTCTTGCAGGCAACATTGAGGACTATTGTATGGCTTGCAACCTCATTGAATCAATACACTTGGATGAAGTTATGGTCAGTTGTAGTTTTTACCCTAAATACACCATTCATGTATTTGTCAAACATCAAATTGAGAAATTATGCTAGTTATTGATGTAGAAAGTGTCACTTGTGTAAGTACAGAAAGGTTAGACGTTTGCAGATCATTTTGTCAATTAATAACACATCTATAGGTGATTAACGGTAATGAATTCATGTCTGTAACTAGAGAGTATGTTTTGGTCACTAGTCTATTACTGCACTTGTCAAGGGAGGGGAAATACAAACAGAAGTGCAGATTGGCATTTGTATGATTCATAACCAACTGTTATTTTCATTTTAAATGATTGTGTAGTTCTATGCTGCGTATGACTACACTTGATCTTCATATTTTTTATTTATCAGGTACAATAAGAGCAATGGAAAAAGGTGTGCATTTCGATGGTCTTCCTTCAACAAGCAAAACGAAAGACTTAGCATTGCAAGAAGTCCACTTTGTAGGAAGTGTACAGAAGTGCATTGACATTTTTAGTGATATGTACATTTCAATATGTAAAGTACTGCTGTGACATGTTGACAGAAAAGGTGTAAGCAAAGGTCAACCTGCCGGCAAATCTCGAGGTTGAATATTGTTTGAGCTTATAGCCATCAGCAATCATGTCTCTGCATTGTGTTTTCCCAATACTAACCATCAATACAGTAAAGCAAAGGTGGGCATATAGAAGTTGCGCAAGCTGTCATCCTTATAAATACACTGAGGCTGTACGGTGAACAAATAAGTTTTAATCCACTTGGTTATGTCATCAAACTGAAAAGAGAAGGATTGTTTCCATAACCTCTTACTCCACTTATGTCTATCATTAAACAGTAAAGAAAGGAATTATTTCCATAACCTCAACACTTGTTTCTCCACTTTCCTTCTAGTGGGTCATCAGGAGCTATTGTGTGACCACTGTTTCACATTTATCCTTTGTTGCAATTTATCAAAAGGCAGGTTAACTTTCAGATCGCCCTCTGGAAGGATGCTTCTTTTTTGGTATACATTTTCCTCAATGTGTAGAAACTGAAGGATACACTTGTCCTCATGCTCTACAAAAATACTGACCCGCGACATGTGGATAATGTCAATATTTCAGTACGATTAGTGACATTTGCTATGAATTGATAAACATTAGGCCCATGATTTTGTGGCATTAAATAGCCCTTTCTGGCACTGGCGTTAGTGCTATTCACAGGTCAGCATGTTCACGCAGGCCTCTGCAATCACTCAGGACCTCCACCATCCAGCCTATCCTAAAATGGGGTGCTTTATGCTATTAGCATCCTTGGTTACATATTGGGCTGCCAACAGTGTTCCATGTTTCATGTGACACCACCTTTACTCTAAAGGTGCAGTGTTTTACCATGAAAATAATCACAAAAGAAATGTGGTGGCCTGAAAATAGCAAAGTGACAATGTGCCTTTACTATTTTCATGAAGGAGGCAACAGGGGCACAGAGCCGCTCCAGAGCAGAGTTTTACGCTGGTTTATGCAAGTAGTATGAAATGTCCTTTTGTTATTACACTACAACTATTATAATTATGTTACAATTGGGGGCAGATTGTTAGTGTGGTTGATGGGACTGTGGCTGATATACCAAAATCTCCCAAAAAGGGCTCAGCACTGGGAAGGGAAACCTTCAGCAGTTAAGGGGTTAAAGGAACTTTATTGATTTGCATATCAAGATAGTAGGCATTGTGGATATAAACAAATGTTCAAATGGGTGCTTTGTGTTGCTCACTGTAACTTGCACAGATTTGCAAGTTAACTGGTGTCTTCTGAGTTCTTTGAGTGAAGCTAAGAATTTGTGGGCCATGGCAATTATATTTAAATAAATAAGCAATGGATAAAATGAAAGCGTCTACTGTTTAACTGTCATAAGACTAAGTTTGCCAATTATGTAATTGTGCATTAAAGCTATTTTTCGAAGTGTCTTGATGATCATTTATACATTCGCAAACACAAATTTAGTGTTGCATCGGTATGTTTGCCTAGCCCCAGTTGGATTAGGGAGCCAAATGTAGCAGTTTGTGTTAAGACAACCAGGCTCTCCTAGGCTATAAAATAGGAACTAAATAGCTCCCACCAATTTTTAACCCTGGTGAATTGATCCATAGACGCTGCAAAACCTCTATTCCACTATATTGCCTTATCTATCTGTTACTAAGCCCTATACCTGCTAACTGAGCATGCACAGTGTTTCTGTGCATGCTCAGTATGTAAATAAAGGGATAGGATTTTTTTGACAGGGTGAATGTATGCTTAGTTTTGTCCTGTGCGGTTTGTGTTTAGTACTTTATGATAAATCAATTGTTTTCACAGTCCAACAGAAACGAGCGGGCTGCAAGAGGATCAACCAAGAACAGAGATGGTTCCTGTATTCATCTTTTGCAAGGATGTCGGTTCAGCACTGTGGAACAGAGGGGGGCTCGGAACTAAATCAGAGTGCTAGTAAGCCTTGTCACACAGTCTGAACTGCTAATGATCACTGCCAGATGTGTGAGCGAAGCTGCCGCTTTGAGCATTGTTCATGTTCTTTTATGTTTAAGAAATACTTACTTGCTATGTACGTGGGGTGGTGAGCATGGATGAATCTGAGTTATTCCTATGAAGTGGAAGGTCATGGTTAGGACTTTCAATGTTAAAACAACTTATTATTCATGTACTTTTACATATCAAGTGAGTCTCCCAAATATCGGCACCAGACAGATAATTAGCTGCATTCTCCTCTCGCTATCTCGTCCCCGGAAGGCACCCAGCAAGACCCCGGAATAATACACCAGAACATACAGCCCTTACATCCGAGGTATGGCTTGGCAGCACAGATGTAATACATGAGAGGCAGGCAACATTTACAAATATTCTATTAATTAACCAACTAATGAATGTTCCTAATTTTGTAGTAATAACGTGAAGAGGGCTTCAGCGGCCGGTAATGCCCTGGGGCACAAGTTATATGCCTGAGCGAAATGAGGGCCTTAACACTGGACCTTTGTGCCATTAACGGGCCAGTGAAGCCTGCAGAACACATTATTGCTCTTAGCAAATTAAGTTTTCGCTTTAAAGTACTAATGGCAATCAAGAAAAAAAGTGTCAGTGCTGCTTTGTTTGCCACTGTCTCCTGGCAGAGTCAGGATTGCCAAGGAAGCGTAAGGTGGGCTCTGCTCGCAGCCCCTTTGATATTTATATGGTTTGAGGAACCCAAATGGATGGTGCAGCCTGGGCGGAGGAGCCCTTTGAAGGTAAGGACAGTTGGATGGGATTGGGGGGTGTTCAGGTGCTGAATTTTGGGGGCGGGAGCTAAACTGGTGAGCAGCAAGGAGGTTGCAGAAGTGAAAGCAAGATTTGTCACATGAAGGCGTATTAGGAGGGAGAAGAATATGGATGAAGGTGAAGGGAGGGCAGGGGGACTGTCTGGTAGGTGTGGGAATGGGTGAGTCCATGTAGAAATATGTTCACAAAGAGGAATTGCACAGGTGAAGGAAGGTTGTATCTTGACACCAAATGTCAAGAGCCTAAATTAATGGGAAGGTGTGTAATATAGACTTTATATGGCTGCCTCACACCAGTAAACCATTATCGTTAGCATGGGTTCAAAGCAAGACCCACAGGAGGGATGAGTGCCTGTAATCCTGTAGTAAGAAAGGCAAGAATCTGAAGCAATGTTCTAATCTGCATAAGAGGAACCCTATGTTATGAAACATTGAAAGCCACATAGTGATAAATAAGTTATAGTGCTTTGATAGTTTTACTTATTTTCAATACTGTGATGACATTGTTTCGGGCATATGCACCATTTTTTAAAATCAATCTGACACCTTGGCAATTTCTTTACAGCCTGGTAAAAAAAAAGTTAAAGATGTGTACAACTTCCTAAGCCAAAATGGTTTCCCAGTTGGGTTTACAGCCTTACAAAAGTTAAACCTCCAACAATATGCATCAACATTTCATTTAGAAGCTGGGTATAATTGCATGTTTAATTTGTGACAATCGAAATACAGTGAGTTGAAATTTTGCGTTCACTCAACATTTGTCCTGTTACATGTATACAATAGGCCTTATTACAAGTGAGTCGGTCCACTAAAAATGCCAGAAGAAATGCTGGAAAATCCTGCTCTGACATTTTAACTGGTGTATATTACAGGTGGCTTGCCCGCAAAGTTGTAGCGAGTATCTATATTTTTATGTAAGGTATTGGTAATGCTTGCTTTCATATTGTAGATTTGTGAAACTTATATGAGTAGTCAAAGCTTGATCATGTGTTCCAAATGGACTCATAGCACCCAGGGAAGGGCACTGAGCCAATCAGGTGGCTGGAACAGCAGGTGATATTTCACAATGAATGGCCACTCTCCCAGCCACCCGATGCCCTTCCCCGGGTGGCACATGTTTCGTTTTTTCTAACATGGAGAGGTAATAGGGAGTCTTTCCCTCCTGCCGACCCATGTTTGAAAACTTCAATTCCCCCCCACCTCCAATTTACCTGCAGAAGCAGCACTGGGGACCAGACACTTGCGCTCCCGTCCCCGATGCTCCTCTCGCTTGGACGCTGCCTTCAAAATCTAAAAAGGTACTAGGTACCTTTCCGCATGACAGTGGCCATTTTGGAGCTGGTTTTCCATGGCTGCCATCATCCAAAAAAGACTCCCTTTTTGGATGATGGTGGACATGGAAAACGGGTAGACTAACCGCCTATTACCAAAATGTACTTGTTCCCTAACTTTAAGGTTTCTAGGGGACCCACAATATCCATTCCAATAATTGACAATGGAATTTGAATGATTGGAAGGGAACTGGTGGTGGTATATTGGTACTCGTCGTTTGACACATTTCAAGGCATCAATGATGTTTTTAATGTCTGCATGATTTACCTGCTTTTGACTTTCAGGCACAACTAGTTGGTTTTTACTAGGCTCTCTGAAGTAAAGTCTTCCCACTACATTGGCCCATGTCTCAAAAGGAAAAAAAGGCCATCTTTTCTCAAGGCCAGCTTGCTCAGAGGTAATTTGCAAAAAGGCTTCAGCCAGCAATGGGTCGTTCCTTTGGGCAAAGGATAGGTCGGGAAGAGTTTTGGTTTCTTCTTTTCTGAGCCTTCTGGGTTTGAGTTTTGGAGGGTCGTCAGATATATCAGCTTTCCCAGAAACCTTTGGTACCTCTATTTTATTTTAATTGGTTATTTATAACACACTTAATACCCAGAGGTTTCTAAGTGTGGACCTAGGGATTGAATCTGTGTTGTTACGTGTCATCTTGCTTCCAAGGTGAGCACGTTGCTCCTGAGCTATCCTCCTGAGAGAACTAACCTTCGCCTCCTTTCTGGCCTCTTATTTTAGCCTAGAGAACACTGCTTTTTCCCCTTTCCCACTAGTTCAGCAAAATTCAGCTTTCGAGAAACACCGTTTTTTGCGACACTTCAGCTCCTTGAAGATTGGTCTTTTGTACCAGTTCAAGTAAACAGTTTCTTAACTTCAATTTCCCACATTTCAGGGTTATGCAAAACAAACCTCTTCACATTTGCTATCTTTGGAGTAGGGGTCTAGGCGCAGTTGTTAGACCACACAGTCCACCCAGTACATGTCATTCAACGGATAAGCCTGGTACACTGTGATGATTCTTTATTCTCCAAACTTTTGCACACACAGGCCCCCTCTCTATGAGCATGTGTCCTTGGCCAACCTTTTATTTATATTCTCTGACAGTCTCTTGACTTTATCACAACTTGTATCTCACACAACTTTTCAAATTCTCCTTTAGCATTCTTTTGGCTTTAACATAATGTGTATCTAATGCACCACTCACTCTGTGGAGTAGTTCATCCTTTTCCACCACCTTGCTTCCACTTTTATTCATAAGTGCTCATGACTTGCTTTTTTTCAGGCTGTCTTCAAATTATGATCAACATATTTTTCAGTTAGTTTGCTATTCATTATTATGTGTTGCACTCTCAAACACACTGATAATACATTTCAGTTGTATTTGTTCTACCTAACAAACTACCTAACAAACTAAGTTTACTCTGAGTATGGAAGTCCAAGACAAATGTTCTGTCTGTATTTAACCCTATTCTTGCCCTCACATACTACTTGATCAAAATGTTTAAAGGTTGAGTCTCCAAAATCATAAGTGTTCAGCAAAGGTTCCACTAGCTTTTTACAGCTCTTGGCTTGGGAATGGATTCCCTTGCCCAAGATTTCAGGTACTTCAGTATAACAAACAGGGGTTGCGTCCAAAAATATCCCTCTGGACCAATGAAAGGATATTCACTTTCCTCAAAACACAGTTCTCAATCGCTTTTACAGTCCTTCCAATTGACAAGCAGGGCGTGCGACCCATGCCCCTCTTGTCTGGCTAAGTTCTCACAAAGTTTGCAACACAACAAAACTGTTCCTCTTTTGGCTAAAGGAAAACTGGGTGTGTTCTTCTGCCAGGCTTTAGGATTCTGTTCTTCTGTCAGGCTTTAGGATTCTATCGATCAACACCTTACAAGGCTTTTTCTTTAATGGGAACCTGGTGTACTCCCCTCCTAGGTTACCAATCTTCTGCTGGTCTGTAATACTTGTTGTCTCTTGATTCTTGACAACCCTTGCAACAATAGGAAACTGGTATACTACCTTGGCTTGGTTAACAATCCACTGTTGGTTTGCAATACTTGTTTTTTTTCTTGGCCGATGGTAATGCCTGTGGTCAATTGGATCTTTGTAACACTTGCTCTGTTTTGGCCCACTTGATGGTTCTATAATACTAGCCTCAATCATCTAGCTGACTTCTTGTTCGATCATTTCTTTTAGGGATTCAGGTAATCAGTATTGTTTAAAATGCAACACTTTGCCTTCTGGAGTGCGTATGTGATGAGAAATAGCTTTCACTCTGCCTGGTTGTTTTCCAAATGCATTAGTAAATTGTCTTTCTTTTGGTTGTTACTAAGCTCGGGTTGAATTAGAAAGGTATTATCAGAAGCCTCTGGTAACAAACAGGACAAAATGATAGCATTAGACTGAAGGATTATCCTTCCACTCCTTCAAAATGGTAATTTGGTAAACTTGGGTTTATTAGGCAGCAATAAGGTTCAGAAATGTTACAAGGTCATGTTTGCTCTAACACCTCATATGGTCCATGACACTTACATATCAGTTTGTGTTTAGAAGTGGCTAATAATACTAATACCTTTTAGTATACTGAAAAAGATTTTAAAGAATAAGAGGCTTTTTATTGTCCTTTTGCTTTGTACCAAAGATCTAACTACAGTCATGTTTTGTTTAAGTCAGTTTGTAGATTCGGAGAGTGGGGTTAGGAATTCTTCCCCGTCTTCTCTTGTTTCTGGTCTCAGGGATATCTCGAAGTTCCCATCCATACAGTTATTCGAACATGGAGAATCCTGGTGAAGTCGGGAGTGTCCTCATAACTGCAAATAAAGCCCATGGAATCATCTGATCCCAGGTTCTGCTATCCTGTTCCACCAACCGTCGCAACACAGTTTAAGGTCATATTAAACCTTTTTAAAAGACTATCCGTCTGTGGGTGATAAACTGAGGTCCTTAAAGTGGAAACATGCTGTAGTTATGTTACTTTCCCCATGAGTTTTTTTCATAAATGTAGAGCACTGATGACAGTATTTCTTTTGGAAAGCCCACTTGTGAAAAGAAAGGCAGTAGGTGTTTCAAGATCGCTGGGAGGTATTGGCTGTCAGGGGAAAATCTTGTGGATAACGGGTAGAAGGTTTGCAATGTCCCATTTAAGGGACTGATGTTGACAACAGTAAAGACAGACACCTGATCACAGTTCAAGGGTGTTTATTAAACTGTATAAATGGGTGAGAAAAACACCTAATCTAATCCAAAATCTAAGATGGGAGCAAACTGCAACCATCAAATAAGTCTGTCCGTATGGCATCATGTCAAATAAAAAAGGGCCTATACTAAAAAAAAAACTATTGCCAATCCTTACTGCTAAATTACAAAATAGTGTGGGATAATGTTCACCAGAAAAGAAAGAAGTGTTTACAAAGTGATAAATCGGGATGGTATAACTGGTGTCTCCCTTCCCCAAGTATTTAGCATGGGACAAGGCGGGACTCTCGAGTACAGCACACTCCTGGCTCCTCCAGCACAAGCAATTTCCAAAATATCAGGGCATTCTGGGGCCAAGTCTCTTTTACTCCAAGTCTCGTGTGTCAGAAAGCCTGATGTACTGTAAACAAACAAAAATATTCTTTTCTTCTTTCCGATGGGAGATGTGCTCACACAAAGCACATCTCCTGCCGGGAATTAAAAGTAATAAAATGATCCGCACCCCGGGAATACCCTTGGGTGCAAATTACTTTTATGGCTGGGCTGGCCGGAGGAACAGGATTTAACGTCCTGCAGCTCGGGCTGGCGGGTTTATAAATCCTGTGTCCGCCCACCAGCCCATTAGTGAAAGTTATAACAATAAAAATGTATTTCTTATATAGCGCTACACACCCATAGTTCGCAGAGCGCTCAAATAACAGAAGCCATTATTATCCCACAGAGTGCTACTCATGTTATTGACCTCAGTAGGATGAAAGGCTGAGTTTACCTTGCCAGCATTCGAACCTGCCACAGCAGGCTGCACACAGAATTCAGGGTTGAGAGCTTAGCTCACTGTGCTATCTGACCAGCTGTTATCTCAGTAGTTTCTCCGATAAGCAAATAAATATAAAATCCTTAAAGTAGCCAGTAATACGTGCTTTCACAAAGCCATATGGATTGTATGAAAAAAGGCAAAACCTGACATCTGTTTAATAGTGTTTTTATTAGGCTGCAGAACAACATGTAACCATATCCGTATATTAAATGTACCTGATGTTCTACCCAAAACAATGTTAAGCCTGCCTTGGAAAACAAAATGGTTTCTTTACTGGACTTTACTTTGAAATGGAAGCAAAATCCCACTTTAAAATAAGATATAGAAGGTAGAAAAGTAACTGAAGTAATAGTATGATGCACAATGTCTTAGTTGATGGCCCCAGCAAAACCCTTCTTTGTTGTCTTTTCTCCCTTTGCATTAATAACCTCTTACTATAACAATTAGATGGAAGTCTGTATCGTACAACAAAAGCCAAATCACAGAAAGTGCTGACTAGCCTGGACTAGTCTGGAAGAAGCCATATCGGTATTTAGAGAAGTTCATGCTTTAGGATCTGGTGGCCACACCGGCATAGTGAAAACGAGGAACGTCTTGGCATGGCGATTTTATTGGCCAGGCGTGTCCAAACATATAGAAGAATGGGTAAGTATATAGGTAATCCGTATATGATCCTCACGTGTCTATCTAGACAGAATTAAATGTGTAAGTCTGACACTGAGTTATTCTTGTAGTGATTTGTGGATTGTGAAGTCACAATCCCTCGTGCTGATGGTTTTGTTACTCTTTTTGCCAGTATGTAGTGTAAAAACTTAACTTAATGTTCTGGAACACATACCAAAGTAAATATTATGTTTCCACTGATTTCAAAGTGCTACAGAAACAGAGAAAGTGGACGTATAGAAGCACCTTTTCAACTGTGTTGGCCATCTATATTTTTTTAGTTGATGTAATTTTTCTCTTTCATCCCAGACTTGTGAAGAATTCCAGAAAGGTGGTGAGATATCAAATGTTGATCCTGTCCTGCACATCATAAATGTAAAATGAAATAAATATGGATTAACTGCCAAAGAAGTACTATTTAACAATAGTAGTGGTCATTTGTTTACTGTATGTATCCATTATTTATATGGCCTCAATGCGCTCGTGGTGGTAATGCCCTCAGAGGAGGGAAACTCCAATGTGTGGGAAGGCTATAATGCATGTGCATGTGGGCAGGTTAAGGACTTCAGATGGGTAGACAGGCTCCGTAACGACATCCATGAAGTCATGCACATGGACGGCTGCTGAGTGGAGAGGGATGTGTGATAGCCAGAAAGAATCCTTAAGTGCCTAGTTAAACTGATATTAGCCGTACACTGCCACTGCATTCGTTTGGAAGTTGTGTTGTGCACTGTTTAAGCCCAGAGGAGTGCTATGTGCCTACCTTGATCAGAATACTTGTCCAGGGTTATCATTGCATTCTAATGTGTGTGTGATGGGCAGGCTAGCACAAAAACATTTAATGTGTAATGTAATGAATACCCTCATACTGTTAGGGGCTATATACAAGATGCGTGAATGCCCAAGGCTGACACTGGGGGCCAAAGGGTCTGCCCCACCCCCCCTCCAAACAAAGCAATTCTTGATGGTTGGGTACACAAAAATAGGAGCAGGACAGTTTCAATCATGACTACCCTGCCTTACTTAATTTAAGGGGCAAAACGTGCATGATGTTCATTAACAGCGTTTATTCTTAATAATGATTATCAAAGGTCTCTCAATAAATAACGTAAAACAAAGAAAACATCCTGCACCTGTTGTGTTACCTGCATGATGAAATCTGCTGATTGCATTCATGTTTTTTTACCAAATGTAGGTTTCCAAAACCTGGAAACTAGTTGGGATTGATCTGCTTGGCCCCCTTGCACGTACAACTGAAGGCTATCGGTACATCTTAACTGCCACTAATTATTATTCTAATTAGGTGTACGCATATCCTTTGAGAACTAACTTTGTGGTGGAGGTAGCAAAACATCTTATTACAATGATATATGAGCAAGATTGCCCACCAAGGATTCTGTCTGATCAAGGCTCAGAATATGTAAATCATGTAAGCAGGTTAAAAAACTGGTTTGGTAGTACTGGATAGAAACATATCTATTTCTTCATCCAGTTGAATCCATGTATGTTTTTTTTTTAATGCTTAATTAGGCAGTAATCCCCGTAACAAGGGCATTAACGAGCACCTCGGGACTTTACCTGACATGTTAATGCCCCCCCCTGGATCAGTGCTTATTGCCATTAGTACCCCGGCCCATTAGATCGGGGAACTAATGATGTTTTTTTTTTGTTTGCGATTATCTTCGAGTTCTGCAACCAAAAAATAATGCCCACCGCAGACTGGGAAACATAGTCCATGTCCCTTTCTGTGGCAGCCATAGTAAACAAAGATAATGGACGCCATGGAAAGGGAGAAGGAACTACGTGTAGTACATTCTCCCTTTCCATGGCGGCCTAGGCGAGTTCATAGGGAATGGGAAGGACCTGAGCAAGTGGCACGCAAAGACGCGGCTGGGATTTACTGCTGGTAAGGCTTGGAAATGCACAAATTGGTGCTCAGATGTGGTCAAAAATATGGTGCGCCAGGTAATAAGAGATTGTATATCACAAATGTCTGAAATTTGTATTTGTTGCACGATTGGGCAAAGTTAAGCCAAACGTATCACTTAACACTAACTATGCCATTGCCCTCTTTTTCCATTGCAGTTAAACATGGGCTTATGTAAAAGTCTAGGCCAGAACACAGTGTTGCAGCAGCCTATCACCCATAGATCAATGGTTTGGATGAAAAAACCACAACATCAAAAGGTAATCTCAGCTCTATTTGGAATGTGTTGTATACTCGCTGTTCACATAATGGCATGTACATTTTTTTTAAATGCCGTCTGTTCACTAAGCTCTTACACAGGAAAGTTAGAGCAAAACAGGGGTGGAGGAAGGAGAAACGGGAAGTGGCAGCAAGGCCGAAAGTGTATATCACAATTCAGAATTATATGTCTGCATTTTTAAATAAACGCTCGCCTACACAGTGAGAAATACCCCGAGATGTGTGTGGTGTTTAAATACATGGATGTTATTAGGAAAGCGTCTAAGTGTTGGAGGATTCACCAGGGTAAGGTACGATGAGAAGTACAGGGCAAAAATGGTTGAGAACCAGATGGCAGTCTAGGAGGCGATTGATATGGACTTGTGATTGCAGTCTACTTTCTGTGGCAGTGTTTGTCGTTATTCGAAACAGCATTTGGTCTCCCTCGCTGGGGATACCTGTGTCTAAGTTATTTTTAGTGCTCACTACAAATCAAATGGAGTGAGCATTTTTTAATACATATTTCTTGTACTGCAAGATTTAAATGTAGTCATCAATAATGTATGATGTATAATACAATTACAAAATTATAAATAATATAACCATGTTAAAATATTTTCTATTCATTACCACTAAAGGGCTCTGCTGAAGGTTGTTAATGAGAAGCAGGATAATTGGAACCCATTTCTATTACCTATGTTGTTTTCTCAGAGAAGCAAGAAGCACAGCACAACCAATATCACACCATTCCAACTGGTATATGGGCGTGAAGCAGTGTTTCCCTAATAATTGCCTGTGACATACACAGTAAGTTCAACCATGTTGTGTGTGAAATCCAGTTCAGATAAAAAAAACAGAAAACTGATGGTCATGTTACTGCAAGGACTTCGGTAAAATGTACAATTTATTAGCCCGCTATAAAATCTCTCTTCCTTGGTTCAACTGTCATTTATCCGTGGTTAAGGTTGGTGGTAGATTCAAACTAGGAGGCACGTTACATTGGCTATATCAATTAAAAACTGCATAGAAAAACAAACACATTTTTTCTCTAGCAAATAGATTTTCATTTTGTCATTTATAACGGTATTGTACCAATCCCTTGGCACACCATCCTGTGGTTACATTGGAAGAAGACATCAAAATGTACTTCTCTAACTAAAATGACATGGGTGTCAAACTGCATCTGCCACAAAATGTTAGTAGGGTATCTGGGTTAAGGCATTAGTGTTGCATTTGTTGGCTGTGAACCCTCTCTTGTCGGGTGCTATGTATCGCCTTTTTACGTTACACAGTGAAAGTTCATTATTGTATCCATAGGTCAAGATTAGGGTCAGACAGGTAATGCTTATGACTGCACCAGGAGCACATATATATTGGGCTCATTGTAATATTGCTGCAGTGAGTCAAGTGCAGCACATTTGCTTTGAATTGGCATCAGCGAGACTGCTGATTTCACAGTACCCCTCCGAAGCAGTGAGCCTAATCTGGCCTTTTGCATAGATGAGCCTTGCCAGTTGTATCACCATTCTTAGCATGTTTTCAGTAGACTTCATTAAATATTGACAGCCTGCACAAATGAGTTGTGTTCATGCACTACTTTTATTTTAAGCTTGATCACATTTTAATGGCAGAAGAAAGTGATTACATAGAAGCAAAAGAAGAACAAGATCTAGAAAGAAAGGAAACTAGAGCAAGAGTAGCAAACAAAGTTGCTGTCGCCCAAAGTGTTCAACAGAACACACATGTTAAAAGAGTTTTAAAAAAGAGAACTATGTCTGAATGTTGGGGACAAGGTGCTTTTATTGAACATCAGGAAGAAAGGATGCCAAGGCGGTCCACTGGAACCTATGTAACTGGGACCTTAAATAATTAGGTCTATGGAGGGAAAGAAAGTGTATTTAAAAACACTTGCAGGACAAGACATGAGGAAACTCATTATTATTAATCATATAAAAGCCATTTAGAGACAATATCACTCAGAAGGATAGTAAAGCTGCCCACCATAAGGAAGAGCAAGTTGCAGTCAATACATACAACAAGGCAGCCGAGTAAATGCAGAGAAGGATGAGAATCATTGAGGACAGATTAAACAAGTGGTAGAAGATGCAGGGGATGAGTTCGCATTTTATAGATCAGTGGGGTTGCCAATGCTGAAACAAAAAAGTGTTGCTGTTGATTTTATTCATAGCTACAACATTTTTGAAAATGCTTATATTTAGAATGTTCTTTAGTACGGTAATACAAAACATTTGTAAAGGGGACACCTTTCAACATGCTCATCTAGGTAGATCATTTGTGACAGAACAATCAAATTAATTTGTTCATTTTCAAAACTTGTACATTTCTGTTGCACATTTTCAGACAGGACTTGTAGTACATCATTTTCACCTCGACTGTTAGCAATTTGTTACAACTGTCCTGTGGAATCGCACTGCTTTACACTTTCAGGAATCGATACCCATGACATCCACGGTTAAACCCGGAATCGGAACACTCAATGTGGAGGATCCAGAGACTGAAAGCCGCGCTCTAGTTGTTCCCGCTCCTCGGACCGCGGGATTACCTCCGCCCCCAACTTCCGGAATGGTATTTCCGGCAACAGGAACCTCAGCACTACGTGTTGCTTCTCTATTCAGAGTCGCGCTGCGCATCGTAAGTTCGCTACCTTCTTATCTGAAGTTATTCCTCTGCTACCTTTCAGTGGATCGTTTCCTTGTAGCCTCAATCCCTTTTCTCCTTACCTTTCCGTTTCCTGAAACTTAGAGATCTCGATTTCCTTCCGAGCCCAGCGGATCAACAGGAAGTCACCTCCCTGTGTTCCCGACTGTTCTCTCTGGTAGTTTTTTGTTCTGTCTAGTTATTTGTTTTTCCGTGTCTCTCACAGGGTTTCTCCCTCTAATCTTGCTTAACTATTACATCAACATTATATTTCAACTTCAGCCCTATTCAGTCTTCAGTCCCCTCGAGCTCAAGCCCTCCATCCAGCTCTTTACAATTCCTCCCTTGGGCTATCACCTGTTGGTAAGACTCCAATTCCTACAACATTCTTTGCATCTTCGTGTCTTTACTTTTAACATATCCTAACATC
The DNA here is from genome assembly GCF_040938575.1 of Ambystoma mexicanum. Lineage (NCBI taxonomy): Eukaryota > Metazoa > Chordata > Amphibia > Caudata > Ambystomatidae > Ambystoma > Ambystoma mexicanum. The sequence continues at coordinate 282,937,499 of NC_090929.1, forward strand.
TTTAACATCATATAGGCACATAGCCAACTTTTCACATCCGATTGAAAAAGAAAAGCTTAGAAGGAAATAGACTTGTCAGGGTAAGTTTCTTTTCTTATTCCTACCATTCTACTATATCAGATTTGGTATCTTTACTTATCTGAAATTCTATTCTGTTTCTATCACAATCCTCCCTGACAAGATTCCGGTTCACAGCCCAACCAGTGTGTCCCTCCACCAACCGCTGCAGGAATCTATGCTCCCCAGCAGCACCTCACGGGGTTTTTTCCCTTCGGGGTTTCCCCTGGAGACTTCACTTCAATATAGCCTTGGGCTGGGTCTGAGAGGAGTTTTCAGGTTATTCCCTCCTGCTTTTAGTTCAAAGAGAGCTGACCATCACGGAGGTAGGTGTCATTCTCATTTGCCGAGAGATAATTTGCTTCAAGTACTTTGTTAGTATAAAGTTATAACACAATTGTTGAGCCGTACAAGATCTATGACTCATCATTGCACTTATTAAAGAACAGGGGATGGATTTCTGGTGAGGTATGTTTGATTAAGCCTTTTTGTATTACTTGATTTTGCTTTAGTTCATAAAAAGGATACTACAGTAAGAGGGCAGTGCTACTTAAAAATTATGAATTACGAAAATAACGAGGGTAGAAAACATCAAACCAAGACATGAATAAGGAAGGAATATGAATAAATGGAAAAATGCACATTGGGAATTTCATAAAAACCACATCTTCTTACAGTTTTGTTAAAGAAACGCAACAGGAGGAACAACAGGAGGAAGCTGGGGTTTCTTTTAGTCTTCAGACTTTGTTTCTACTTTTTGGCAACCTGTTATGATTGCACACAGTACCTTACAGTACAGCGCAATGGAGTCATTCCGTTTTATGGCCCTAGCCACCCTTTTAGTGTGATTGTTGTGTGATAGTTTTCTCAGTGAATTTCATATTTCAACGCATGTTATTGGGTCTATAATAAATAGTCGGCACATAACATCTCAGTGGTAGTGTACAGGGTGAACCATTGCAAACATTGATGACTGCATGTATCCCATTGATGGAAGTAGTTCAAAACTGAATTGCAGTCTCATGTTCCACCTGATGCATATTTACGGGATGAAAGTGTTTTAAGGTTTCTGTGCACGTATATATATGATGATGTAATGTGACATTTTGTTAATCTTTATATAGGTTATCGATGCCTATTTGAATTTATTAATATAGAAAATGCAACCTACATTGATAAACAATTTGCATTTTAGGTTTCTTGTAATAAGACGATTTCCCTACTAAAAGTACAGTATGTAATTTCTATTTTAGGAGTTTTCTCAAATTTCAAGCACATTTCATCTTTTGGTAAACACTACAAATAAGCAGTGGCATCTAGAGAATGGCGGGAGAAAGGGTAGTAAAGAAGAAAGAAGGTGACAGCTATGATAAATTAACTTTCAAACAACATTATTGTTCATGGGTACTTCGGTTATGGTCCTCTATGTCCAACTCTGCTACACTTTACATTTTGTTCGATTAACCTTAACTGTTGATGGCTACATTTTTTTCAATCTATTTTATGGAAAATGAACTATTTGAGCACACTCACATGCCCTAAAATTGCCTGCGTCTTTTGAACATCCACAGGCTGTAAATAGCAAAGCTTCAGTACCAACGAAAACCCTTTCCGCCTCATGAACAAGCTCACCATTTCTCATGGAAAACAGACCATCAGAACCAATGCACACCCAGATTTCAATCCAAAAAGGGAGTAGAGAAGATGGTCTTTTTTATACCAGTGAGCAAGGGGCGGGTTCTACCACTGAACAAGGGGTGGGGGGGTAATCAACATCTTCCCATCAGGTGTCATTGGAATATGCTCATGAGCACAGATATTTAACAGTTTATGAATAAAATGGAGACTGACCTGATGGGGAACTGAATGTAAAACATGTGTTTGTGTATTTGGTACCAAACAGGTGAAGTTCCAGGCCATCTAATCATGTGTAGCAACCAGTATACTAGACGGACCCTACAGAAAAAAACTCATACAAAAAGGTATTGCACTTTCAAATGCAGCACCATTGTGGCAATGGAGTGAGAAAGCATATTTAAATTATTCACAATGTGAATATGCACTGTCACTTGTTTATTTTGTCTCTTGTCCACAATTTCAGTTTCCACTGCAGAACAGTGATGAGCTGTTATGCCCATAAATTCATTGGATTATTGTGTTATTTTTGTTTTGATATTTTTGATTTTGTACGATAAATTCCATTCTGGAATGGTCTTTGTCAATACCTTTTCCAATTTATCGTACAAAATCAAAAATATCATCTCCAAAGTTTGGAAGAAAGTGTATGATAAGGAGAGGGGGACACCTAGTAGCATATAGGAAAAGTCAGAATATCAGAAATATTCTGATCAGAAATGACATTAATGAAAGGCCTCAAATGACTCTAAACAGACTACTTTGTGGGGTATACCAGCAGTGATCGGGCATCACCCATGTCGACAGTGCATCATGTGTCAATACACAAGTACAACCAAAGAGGTAGACATTGGTTTATCTACAAAATGGATCATTGCATATTTTTGCAATTGCAATAGCACTAATGTGGTGTATGATTACTTGCCAGTGTGGCTTACACTACATTGGAAAAACAAATACTAAATGTAAGACCCGTCTGATTGAGCATAGAAGCTGCATCAAAGCAAGGGTAACTCAGGAACCTATGGTAAAGTTTTTTATTGAGAAAGGTCATTCCTATGAAAGTTTTACTTCGGGTATCCTAAAACATGTGTAGGACCATAATAAAGAAGCGTCTGATCAGAAATTGCTAACTCTGGAACAAAAATTGATTTTCAAAACTCAAAGCCACATTAGGGGTTTAAGTGAGGATATTGAGTGGCACAATGTGCGGCTGTTACAATGCTAGACTCACTGTTCCTCTCTACAAACCATTATTGGAGATGTCACTTTTATGCTGTCAGGTGGACCTAAGACCATAAACAAATTGATGATCCTCTTATAATGGTCACAGTTGACAGATATGAGGGTCATATGTTTTCAATAATTTGTGAAGAAATGACAGTGTGTCTGTCTATAATGTTGTGCATGAAAATATTGTACAATTGATGCAAGGAGGAATACAATTCGGATGTATGCAAGCGGTCTTTATCTGACAAAATATGCACTCGTAGTGAACAAATAGAATGCATACCATTGTGGTTCCAAATATGTGCATGGAAACTCTACAACTGTGTTGATGGTGGAATGGTGAAAGAGAAATGCAAAGTGTCCTTTTGTACAGTTTCCAAATATTGCAAAACATGAGGCCCATGGGAGTTTTTAGTGCCCTAGATGTTCGGGAAGCTGTACAAGCAATAAATGTGATGTTCTCAAGGAGGGCATAAAAATAGGTGCTTTTCAACAATGAACGTTAACCCACAATATAGAACAACATGGTGAAATTAAGGTGTAGATTTCTAAAAAATATTTTCAGAAATGTGAAGAATGGTGCAATCTTTTTGTCTTCACCTCCATATTTCCAAAAATGTGCCTTGTTTCTGTGGATGAGTCTTTTGCGTTTGGGGAGAGCCCTGACCATTAGTGAAACAGAACCCTATTGGGTCAGTCTTTCATATCTATGGCCATGAGCGTGGAGAGCGGTCGCCGGTGGCCCTAGGGGAACAGCAGGCCTGGGAAGCCCTGCCTGGGCCTCCGTGAGTGCTTTTAAAATAATTTTGTTTAATTTTGCTATTCGCGCTCTGAGCGCGGTGTTTGGCCTGCTCCTGCTCCCCCCTCCCACTTCCTGGTCCTCCTCTCCCTCCCCGCCCGCCCACCCCCCCCTCTGATTGGCTGTGTGCCTGCTTCCCTTCTGGCCTACTCGACGGCCGTTCCCCCCGCTCGCTTCTTTCTTCAGCTGAGCGTGGAGAGCGGTTGCCGGTGGCCCTAGGGGAACAGCAGGCCTGGGAAGCCCTGCCTGGGCCTCCGTGAGTGCTTTTAAAATAATTTTGTTTAATTTTGCTTTTCGCGCTCTGAGCCCGGTGTTTGGCCTGCTCCTGCTCCCCCCTCCCACTTCCTGGTCCTCCTCTCCCTGCCCGCCCACACCCCCCCCTTCCTCTCCCTCTGCCTATAACCTCCCCCCTCCTGGGCAGCCCTCTGCCCGGCAGCCCCCGCGGCTAAGGGTGACTCCTAAAGTGAGGCTCCCTGTGTGTCTGCAGGTGTCCGCAGGGGACGCCAGGCGCCAGTTCCACCTGTTCTCCGTTCCCCGGCCCACCCCTCCTACTCCTGGTTACATCCGCATGGGGCCTTGCCTCACTGTATTCACAGTTGAGGTAAACTAGGGTGTTTTCTCCCCTCGCAGGTTTCTCAAACTTAGGTGGCCCGGTACCTAATACGCATTACTGTTTGTTTGCTCTAATTGTGGTAACTTGTGCTTGCCGCTCACTTCCTGTCTGCGTACTCTCGTTTCGTCTGTCTCCCCCCCCCTCCCTCCTACTCCATGGTGCTCTCTGTCTCGCCTATCTTCTCTAACTGCTTCTCCATTGACTATCCTGCTCTCCTCACTAAATCTGGTAGGAAAAAGTTTAAAAAGGACATCCTGGTCTCCAACCCAGGCCTCCCTATCGCTGACACCTACACTAGTGCCTGCTCGAAGGAAACTCTCACTGACATCCTCTTTTTCGTGCCTTCGCCTGACCTATGGACCCTTCATATGGTCTCTGTGCTCTCTCCTTTCTCCTCCTCTCCCATTAATGGTGGCACCCGTTGGGATGTCCTCTTGGCCCCCTTCCGCTCCTCTAAGGCCATCATCAATGTCTACGCTAATGGGACCATCTTGGTCCAAGGCCCTCAGGCCAACCTTCTCCTCTTTGATAGACGCTTCCCACACCTCATCAACTTCCTCTCCTCTCCTGCTGTCCCCCCTCCTCTATCCTTGGCTACCTTGCCTCTACCCCCTCCCTCCCTGCCCCCTCTCGTGCTCCTTCTTCACCTCCTTCAACACCTCCGCAGGGCGTACCTCTGATCTGTACCCCTCCCCGGAAGTTCTTCAAGGAGGGCAACCTTCTCCACATTGCCACTCTAAATTCTCGCTCTGCCATCAAGCACTCCTCTGATATCTGTCACCTTCTTGAGGAACTGGACCTCGACGTCCTCTGTCTCACTGAGACATGGTTCACAGCCAGCTCTGCCACCAGCTTTGACACACTCCTACCTGACGGTTACAAGATCCTCTCCATGCCCAGGCCTAACCGTGCAGGGGGTGGTGTTGCCCTTATCTTCCTTGAGTGGATTCCTGCCACGGTCACTCCTACGCAGACCTACTCCTCTTTTGAATGTCTTGTCTGCCGACTCTCTCTCTCTCTCTCTCTCTCCTAGCCATTCCCTTACCGTGGCTACTATCTATCGGCCACCTGGTCAAATTTCCTCCTTCCTCTCTGAGTGGGCTGACCTCTCCTCCTCACTCCTGTCCTTAACCACTCAACTCCTCTTTCTTGGCGACTTCAACATCCACCTTGATGCCTCCAGTCCCCCCACTGCTCTCTTTCGTGACCTCTGCGACTCTCTCTCACTCTCTATTCTCCCGTCTGTGCCTACTCACTCTGCTGGGCACACTCTTGATGCTCTGATCTCTTCTGACCTTCCCCCCTCTCCGTCCCTCTCTCCACTCCTCTCTCCTGGAGTGATCACTTTCTCCTATCCTCCCACCTCACCCTCCCTACCCCACAGGCAAAGCCACCCTCTTCACTGCCACCCACCTTCTCGGTCATCCGACCCATGAAGCGTGTGTCAGTTGAGGCTTTCGCTGCTACCTTCTCGCCCCCCTCTGCCCCCTCGGCTGACTCCCACCCTGACACAGCCCTCTCCATGCTCCACTCTGCTATATCTGTTACTCTTGATATCCTTGCCCCCGTCATGAGAATCCGCCTGAAGCCCAAAGCCAAATGTAACTCCTGGTATGACTCGGATCTCGCCACCCTAAAACGCAAGTGCAGGGTTGCAGAGAGGAAATGGCGTGCTTCATGTTCATCCTCAGACAAACTGGCCTGCCGCCTGCTCCAAAGGCAGTATCGGCTCTCCGTTCTCACCAAGAAGAGAGCCCTTATCCAAGCCCGCATCTCTGTGGCATCTAACAACTCTGCCGAACTCTTTAAAATCTGCAAGGAGCTGGCCAACCCTGCTGCAGTCTCTACCTCTCCTGTCCCCTCCCAGGCCCTCTGCACTGCATTGGCCTCTCACTTCATCTCTAAAACTCAGGACATCCTGTCCTCGCTCTCCTCCTTTCACCTCCCTCCCTCCCTCCCTCCCTTCCCGGCTCTTCCTCTGACCCTTCTGCAGTCACCCCTCCTCCCTCTTTCTCTGCCTTTCCACTTTTCTCTGCTGACGAGGTTTCCAGACAAGTCCGATCTATGAAAGTCTCGTCTAAACAGGTTCACCCCTGTTCCTCCAAAACTATCAAGGACCACATCGACTCCCTGGCTCCTGCCCTGGCTGACTTTTGCAACCACTCCTTCGCCTCTGGAGTCTTCCCTTCCCCCCTCAAGCACTCCCTTGTGCACCCTCTTCTCAAGAAACCCTCTTCCGACCCCTCCTGCCCGGCTAACTATCGCCCTATCTCCATCACTCCCTTCCTGGGCAAGCTCCTGGAGAAACTGGCCATCTCCCAGCTTAACCTCCATGCTGAATCTGTTGGTAGTCTTCATGACCATCAATCTGGTTTCAGAGCTGCCAGAAGCACGGAAACTGCTCTCCTGAACATCCCTGAAGACCTGCTCTTGAACCTCGATTCCAACACTCCGTGTGTTCTCATTCTGCTCGATCTCTCCTCTGCCTTTGACACTGTCAACCATGCCATCCTGCTCAACCGTCTCCGTGAAAACCTGGGTATCACTGGTCAGGCTCTGGCGTGGCTGACCTCTTTCCTTTCAAATCGACCCTCCCAGGTCCAACTGGGGTCCTTCCTCTCCGACATCTTTTTCTCCACCTGCGGTGTCCCCCAGGGATCTAATCTCTCTCCCTGGCTGTTCAACCAGTATCTGGCACTCCTTGCCCACCGCATCGCCGCTCTCTGCCCTAATTTCCAGTGCTATGCGGACGATACCCAGCTCATTTTCAGGCTACCCTCAGCCTCCCCCTCTCCTTCCCTCATCCCTGACTGTCTGTCTGCTATCCAGGAATGGTGTGCCGCCAATGACCTCTGCCTTAATGCCAGTAAGACTGAGATTCTACTCATCGGTACACCCACTCCCTCCTTCCCTGCAGCTCTCTGGCCTGCCTCCCTTGGCCCCCTCCCTGCTCCTACCTGCAATGCAAAAAACCTTGGGGTCATCTTCGACTCCACACTCTCCTTCTCTCCTCATATTTCTGACGTCGCTATGAAGACCCACTACCAGCTGCACCTCCTCAGAGGTATTCTTCCCTTCCTCTCCTTCCCCCAGAAGCTCACTGTCTCCCGAGCCCTGGTTCTCTCGAAGCTGGATTACTGTAACAGCCTCTATCTTAATCTGCCTGCCTCCACTCTCCGCCCTCTGCAACTCATCCAGAACAGAACTGCGAGACTTGTCCTTGGCCTCAAGCCCAGGGACCGTATCTCTCCAGGACTGAAATCTCTACACTGGCTCCCAGTGGCTGCGAGGATAAAGTTCAAAACCCTCTGCATTGTCCACAAGGCCTTCTGGGGCCTTGGTCCTAAATACCTTCAACTCTCTCTTCCCAAATATCTTCCTTCCCGAGCCCTTCGCTCATCCGCCTCCAACTCCCTCAGAGTCAGCCGCTTCTCGAAGCAACGAGCTGGGGGTAGATCTCTCTCCACGGCAGGGGCCTCCCTCTGGAACAGCCTTCCTGCCTCCCTGAAACTTGAGGAGAACCATCTCCGGTTCCGGAAGCACCTCAAAACCTTCCTCTTTGCTTCTGCTTTCTCTCTCCCTCTCCCCTGCTGAACAGCTAATATTCTTCACTGAAACTGCACTGATTCTGCAACTGGACCACTCTTAACGGCCTCGGTCCTGGGCCCAGCCACTCTCCACTTGCACTGATGCCCTGGAATCCCCTCTGCACTGCGGGACTGTCTCTGTATCCCTACAGCCCCCCCCCCTTTCCAGCACTTGTTCTGCACTTACCTTGCACTTGCCACCAGCTGGCCCTATTTATTTATTACTTTACGCCACTTACCTTGTACTGCACTTCCCCCCCCCTCCCCTTCCCCTTGCACTTTTCCCCCTCCCCCACCCCTGCACTTGCGCGATCTGAATGACAACTGGCCTAGTAGGATCGTTGTCTGTCTCCCCTTGTTCCTCCCCTCCCTGCCTCGTCGCGCCTTGAAACACCTGTGTATAGGCGCGTTATAAATGCCATATCATATCATGCAGAACCTTTTTGGTCCCATTTCTAGGACCATTACATGGCCCGGGTGACAAAACAAGGGTTTTGCTGCAAGTATATTTGATACGCAATGACATTAGACATGCTTTCAACAGAGCGTGTCACTTTCAGAACGCTGTTTGTTCAACTAAGGTAAGTGTAACTGGATGTGCTCCATGAAAAAGGAGTATGTTTGTTGTTGGGCACAAATGCTGCACATAAGGCACACAGCATGGTGCACGACAGGAGACCTTTAGTCGGTGCTTTTGGTCTGTGTAAAGTGGTTCAGTTTTTGCCTAGTTAAATTTGGCAAAATAAGTTGTTATGAAAAGGATAACAAATGATATTGTTGTCTCAGTGAGACCATTTTTTTGGCTGCATTTTGTAAATAAGGTGACTGATACTAAAAGACCCTATTATATGGACTTTGGGTCCTGTTTGGATGTATATTTATTTTGGGGGGGGGGTTACATTTTGTTTTGATACAGAGTGCCCAGTCTCGTACCCATAGACTTTTTTTTAAAGAAATCATTCAGTCTGAAGTAACAAGGATTGCTGTGAAAAAATATTTCACCTACATTGAGTGGGATCGGTCATCGCTAATGCAAGCAGGTACCCTTTATATGATACCTACTTATGTGCTGATACATTGACTGATCAAATAGATAGATGCTTGATTGAGTTACATGATCTGTGTAAATTGATTAAATAGATTTTTGTCCGGTTATGAGTGTATATTGGTGAATTAGTTTTGTCTTTTTTTTTTTTTAATAGTGGTTGAAAAGTGTAACCATCACCATGGAATTAGATACAGAACAAAAAGAACAGGATTTCCCCTATGAATGTCTGATGGAAAAAGTATTTCACAGAAACATGTTGGGTTCAATAGAAAACAAACACATTTTTGTATGTGGATGTTAAATGTTGGCACTGTTGTGTTTGTCAAAACAGTTGTCTGAAGGTGTTTTCTAAATGTACACTTGTGTATTGTATGTGTTCATTTTCTGACCGGCGATCGTGGTAAAAAAAAAAAAGAAAAACATTTTCATGAAAAGGTTTTCTATATGAAAATATAATTCGGTGTATTAAATTTTTGATGGTGCTTTGATTAAAATAAAATTGTACTATTGATACAGAACCAAGTAGTGGTATTATGTGTTTTAAAAAAGCTGATGTCACCTGTTATGAATGGCTCATACTGTGTTTGACATCCTTGTTTGTTGAAATAATATATAAACACCAGAGTTATATAATTAAGCAATGTGTCCCACAAAGTAACACTTGTTCTAATTTCAGGCAACATTGAGGACTATTGTATGGCTTCCAACCTCATTGAATCAATACGTTTGCATGAAGGTATGGTCAGTTGTAGTTTTCACCCCTAAATACACCATTGATATATTTGTCAAACATCAAATTTGGAAATTACGCTAGTTATTGATGTAGAAAGTGTCACTTGTGTAAGTACAGAAAGGTTATACATTTGCAGATAATTATGTCAAGTCATTACACATCTATAGGTGATTAATTCATGTCTAACTAGAGAGTATGTTTTGGTCATTAGTCTATTACTGTACTTGCTACTGGAGTGAAATACAAACAGAAGTGTAGATTGGCATTTGTATAATTCATAACCAACTTTTATTTTAATGTTAAGAGTAGGACTACTCTTGATTTTCATATTTTTGATTTACCAGGTACAAAGTGAGCAATGCAAAAGATGGGTGGTTTTCTATTGTGTTCCTTCAACAAGTAAAACGAAAGACTTAGCATTACAATAAGTCCACTTTGCTTGTAGGAAGTGTACAGAAGTGCATTGAGATTTTTAATGATATTTACATTTCAATATGTAAAGTACTGTTGTGACATGTTGACAGAAAAGGTGCAGGCAAAGGTCAACCTGTGGGCGAATCTCTAAGTTGAATATTGTTTGAGCTTATTGCCGTCAGCAATCATGTCTCTGCATTGTGTAGTCCCAATACTAACCATCATTATAGAAAAACAAAGGTTGGGCATATAGAAGTTGAGCAAGCTGTCATCCTTAAAAATGCACTTTGAGGCAGTACAGTGCACAAAACAGTTTTAATCCACTTGGGTAGGTCATCAAATTGAAAAGAGGAACTGTTTCCATAACCTCCTACTCCACATAAGTATATCATTAAACAGTAAAGAAAGGAATTATTTCCATGACCTCAACACGTGTTTCTCCACTTTCCTTCTAGTGGGTCATCAAGGAGCTATTGTGTGAACACTTATAAACCGGCCGCCTGCTTGTCTGGCCAGAGAGGAAGGCAAGGCATTGGATGGAGTGTTGCTATTGTCTGTGTTCCTTCAGCCTATTGGCTGTAGCCATAGGAGCGGTGCAGAGGCAGACTCAGGCAGGGCGGAGCGGTGTCTGGGTGGAGGGTGCTGGGCTCGCGGAGGCAGTGTGGCCTCTCTGGGTGAGTGCAGGGGATGTGTATGCATGGAAGAGGCGGCGAAGTTGTAAAAGGGGGGTGGGAAGGCTGAGGTGAAGGGGGTGAAGAGGGGGAGGACGGCGATTGTGCAATCCTCATCTCTGAAGGAGGGCGAAGAAGGGGGGGGGGATGAGTGCGGCTCCGAAGCAGGTCTGCACACAGATGATGATGATGGGGGGCTGGACCAGGGCTGCGCTGGTTCGGGGGCACAGGAAATGAGCGCATAGGAGGGGCAAGGGATCTCAGGGAGCGGTGTGTCTGGGGTAGTGCAGATGCAGTGTGACAGTGTGGAAGGTGGTGTTGCAGCCGGTTAGTCGCGAGAAGACATTTCAGGGGGAGAGTCCGTTTGTGATTGCTGGGTGGGTGAAGGCGGCTGTGGGGGATGTCACTCGGGTGCTAGTGGTGGCTGGGGGCCGGTTGTTAGTGGAAGGGACGGATGCTGGTAGTAAGGCTAAAATTCTGGAGGTGCAGAGTCTGGGTAAGCTTGCGGTGCAAGTTTGACCAGAGTGGTGTGTCGTGTAAGGGGGTGCTGTATGGAGTACTGGTGTCTGTGGTGGAGGAGCAGCTGGCAGATGTGGGGGTGGTGGAGGCGTGGAGGTTGTGGAGGAGGGATGAGCATGGGAAGGTTGTGTCCACGACTGTGGCGGTGCGATTAGCGAGGGCAGAGTGTCCGGAGGAGGTGGTGTTGGGATTTCATAGGTTTCGGGTGAAAGTTTATGTGGCGTTGCCTTTGAGGTGTTATAAGTGCCAACAGTTTGGACATGTGGCGGGAGTGTGCAGGAATGAGAGGCACTGTGGGAGGTGTGGTGCGGATCACAATATCAAGGAATGCAAGATGGAGACTCCGGTGAAGTGTGTGAATTGTAGGGGGGGGCATTCTACTGCGTTTAGGGGATGCGAGAGTCACAGGGTGGCGAGAGAGGTGGTACAGGTGAGGGCGGCAGAAGGTTTGACTTATGCAGAGGCTGTGGTAAAGGTGAAAGGGGACTGTGAAAGGCGTGGATGTGGTGGTTCTCCCGAAAACTGAGTTTATGTGCTTTGTGGTGAGTGTGCTGGAACTGGTTCAGGGGAATTTGTCTGTTAGTGTGTCGGATCTAACGAAAGGTGTGGTGGAAGCAGGGAGGAGGTTTTTGAGTGTTGTGGATGTGCTGGAAGAGGATGTGTTCAGGATGGTTGTTAAAGTGCGGAAGCAGAGAGGAGTGTCGGTTTGAGGATTTTGCAGTGGAACGCGAGGAGTTTGTTGAGGAATGGACAGGAGTTGAAAGAGGTGGTGTGTGGGGAATTGAGTGTTGGTGGTTTGTATTCTGGAGACGTGGTTGAGGGGGTGATCTGAGATTTGTGATTCTGGGTTTTGAGTTGTTTTGTAAGGATAGGCTGGTGGGGACAGGGAAGGGGGGTGTAGCTTTGGCAGTTCGGAAGGGATTGGTTGCGAGGGAGATTGTGGTGGATGGAGCGGTGAAGGAAATCGGGCTGGGATTCGGATAGGGGGTCGAAGTATTGGTGTTGAATTATTATAATCCATGTGAGGTGTTGGAGGTGGACGTGTTGTCTGGAGTGATTGGGGGACACGTTGGTCCTTGCGTTTTGTGTGGTGATTTCAACAGTGCCAAAATGTTGTGGGGTAGTGAACGGACGGATGCAATTGGGGAACTATTGGAGGGTATTGCGGATGAGTTGTGCGTTTCTGCTGAACGATGGTTCGGGTATGCGGTTGGATGTGAGGACTGGGAAGTTGTCGTGTTTGGATCTGACCTGGGTGTCTGCATCGATTGCGGGTGAGTGGGAGGTACGTGTGGATGGAGATATGGGAAGCGATCATTCTGCCATTTTGGTGACTGAGGGGTGAGGTAGGGGTCAGACCCCGGATGGTTGGGAATCGGTTGAATTTTTGGAAGGTTAATTGGGAGCTGTATAAGGGGTTGTGTCAAGAATTGATTGTTCCTCGGGGTAGGGTTGGGGGGTGGATGTATGGAATGAGCACCTGGTGCAGGGATTGAGAGCTGCGTCAGTGGCGGCAGTTCCGGAGATAGTGAAGGGAAGAGGAGGGAAGGTTGAGGTTCCTTGGTGGTCGGTAGAATGTACGAGGGCTGTGGCGGCACGTAAGAAGGCTAGGGCCAGGGCGGTGAGAATGGGTATGTTGGTGGATTTGGTGGCTTATAAGAAGGCTAAGGCGATGGTGCAGAGGGTGATTAGAGGGAGGAAGCGTGGATATTGGAGGAGCTGTTGTGGGTCCCTGGGGAGTGATTCTGGTGTGGGTGAGGATTGGAAGCAGTTCAAGCGGATGTCCGGGTTGATGAGGCCGCAGGGTGATATGTCTGTGTTGTTGAAAGGGGTGGAGGTGGTCAGTGAGGATGGGGAGAAGGCAAATTTGTTGGGGGTGGGGGGGGGGGGGGGGGAGTATTTTGCGCAGGTGCACAATACGGGGAACTATCCGGAGGCGGTGAGGCTTGGTATGGGAGTGGTTGAGGCGGAGGTGCGCGAGTTGTTGGCGGATGTTGGGCCTTGGGAGGAGCAGTATGAGGTTCTGTTTTCCCTGGTGGAGATGGATGGGGCGATTCGGAAGGGAAAGTGGTCTAGTCCAGGGGTGGATGGGATCATGTATGTGTTTTTGGAGATGTTGCTGGTGGAATGTAAATTGGAGGTGTTGGCACTGTTAAATCTGGGTGAGTGTCGTTATGCCTGAGTTGTGGAAGAGAGCGATTGTGGCGGCCATTCTGAAGGGTGGCAAGGTCCCTACGGAGTGTAGGTCGTATACACCAATTGCGCTGACTGTTGTGCTGTGTAAGGTTATGGAACGGATGGTGGCTGAGCGGTTGGGGTTTCATTTGGAGTCGAATGGGTGTTTGTGATTTTCAGAGTGGGTTCAGGAGGAATCTGTCGGTGACTGATCCGTTAGTGAGGTTGGTGACTGGTGTGGAGGAGGCGTTGTGTGATGGGGAGTTGGTGGGGGCGTTCTTTTTGGATTTGGAGAAGGCGTATGACATGGTGTGGAGGAGTGGGTTGTTGGTGAGATTGTTGGGGATGGGTGTGAGGGGGGGATGTTTCAGTGGATTAAGGCGTTTTTGGCTGATAGGACCTTCCAGGTGAGAGTGAGGGGGGTGTTGTCTGCAGTTTGGAAGATGGAGAATGGGACGCCGCAGGGGAGTGTGATTAGTTCGATGTTGTTTAATGTGATGGTGGATGGGTTGATTTGGGCTTTGGCGGGTGGATTTCTTCGCGGATGATGGTGTGGTATGGGTAAGAGGGCGGAGTTTGTTGTTGGTGCATAGTCGGCTGCAAGCTGCGATTGGGCGTATGGAAAAGTGGTGTGGGAAGTGGGGCTTTTCAGTGTCTGTGGATAAAAGTGTGAGTATGGTTTTTTCGAGGAGGAGGGTGCAGCTGGAGTTGGACTTGGTTTTGAAAGGTGTGAGGGTGAAGAGTGTGGAGGAGTTCCGGTATTTGGGGGTGATTTTGGATAGGAACCTGAACTGGAATTTGCAGGTGGATGGTGTGGTGGATAAGTGTAAACGTAGGTTGAATTTATTGCGGGCGTAGTCTGGGAAAGAGTGGGGTGCGCAGCAGAAGTGTTTACGAATGTTGTATAAGGGGTTGATTTTGAGTGTTGGATTTTGGATGTCAGGTAGCAGTGGGTTTCACGGCGAGTCAGAAGCTGCGGTTGGATAAGGTGCAGGCGAGGGCATTGAGGGTGTGTTCGGGAGTGATGAGGTCCTCTCCAATGAAGGCAGTTCAGGTACTGGTGGGGGAGATGCCGTTGGGGTTGAGGAGGGATGCATTGAATATGAGGTGGTGGATGAAGTGTAGTGCGAAGAGTGTGGCTCACCCGGTACGTGAATGTTTGCAGTATAATTGGAGGTTTGATTATTATAGGGACCAGTGGAGGAAGAAGGGGGGCACTTTGGGGTTTCACATGTGGGAGAAGGGGGTGCAGTGGGGTGTGGGTGAGTTGTTGGCAGTGATGGGTACGGATTTTGTGAGACTAACGATGTGGATGTTGGGGTCTCCGAAGGTATGTTTAGAGTTGGCGGGTATGGTGTCGAAGAAGCGGGGTGAGATTAAGGCTTTGGGTCAGGCATATGTGGCAGGGAAGGAGGGATGTAAGGTGTTCGCGGAAGGTTCGAAGGATACTGTGTCTGGGAGAGTGGGTATAGCGTTTTATCTTGAAGGCACTGGGGAGTATAAGGTGGGGTGTCTGACGAATGACCTGTCGATTTGTATGGCTGAGTTGGTGGCAATTGCGTTGGCGATTGATAGGGTGTGCGAGTTGGGGTTTGAAAATGTGGTGGTGTTTTCGGATTCAATGAGTGGGTTGCAGGCGATTGTGGCAGGGGATGGTGATAGGAAGGATGTTATTTTGGACATCAGGAGGAAGATTGATCGGTGTGTGCTTGGGGGGATGGATTTGGAGTTGGTGTGGGTCCCGAGTCACAGTGGCATTTTGGGTAATGAGTTGGTGGATCTGGCGGAGGGTGCGGGTATGAGGAGGCGAATGGTTGATATGAGGTTGCCTTTGAGTGTGGATGAGGTGAAGGCTGTGGTGGTGAGGCGGGTTATGGATGAGTGGCAGGAGAGGTGGGTGAGTGGGGTAAAGGGCAGGTGGATGTTTGGTTTCCGTGGGAAAGAGTCGGTGAAGGTGGATGCGGGGAGTCTGGAATGGAGGAGGTGATGCTGAATCGGTTGAGGATAGGGCATGTGGGGCTGAATGACTGTTTCGAGTGGGGAAGCGTGAGTCGAGGGACTGTGTGGTGTGTGGGGTGCCTGAGACTGTGGGACATTTTTTGCTTACTTGTGAGAGGCATGTGTTGAGGAGAGAGAGTTGATGAGGGTTCGGTTGTCTGCGCTGGGTGTGGATGAGATGAGTGGGAAGGCTTTGCTGGGAGGTGGCGGGGTGAGATGCAGGGATTTTGTGAGGCAGACGGGGCAGTGGGAGGAGTTCTGAGAATATGAGGGATGTGTGTTCATTGGTGGGTTAGGTGCACATCATCCTTTTTGGATGGGGAAGCGCCTGCGTGGGTCCGCCCACACATTCGTTAATTAGAAGAAGAAGAAGAAGTGTGACCACTGTTTCAAATTTATCCTTTGTTGCAATTGATCACAGGCAGGTTACCTTTAAGATCTCCCTCTGGAAGGATGCTTCGGTTTTAGTATAAAGTTTTTTCAATGTGTAGAAACTGAAGGATACACTTGTCCTCGTGGTCTACAAAAATACCGACCTGCGACATATAGATGTCAATATTTCATTACGATTAGTGACATTTGGTATTAATTGATAAACATTAGGCCCATGATTTCGGTGGCATTAAATATCCCTTTCTGGCACTGGCTTTAGTGATAGTCATAGGCCAGCATGTTCACTTGGGCCTCTCCAATCACTCAGGACCTCCACCATCCAGCCTATCCTACAATGGGGTGCTTTATGCTATTAGCATCCTGGGTTATATATTGGGCTGCTAACAGAGTTCCATTTTTCATGCAACACCACCTTTGCTCTAAAAGTGCAGTGTTCTACCATGAAATGAATCACAAAAGAAATGTGGTGGCCCGGAAATAGCAAAGTGACAATGTGCCTTTACTATTTTCATGAAGGAAATTGCATTAGTAGCAGGGGTACAGAGCCACTCCAGAGCAGAGGTTTTTGCTGGCTTATGTAAGCAGTACGAAATGTCCTTTTGTTATTACACTACAACTATTATGTTACAATTGGCATGCAGAGTGTTAGTGTGGTTGGTGGGACTGTAACTGAATTGTCAGTGGTGTGGGAGAGAGCGGGTAGCGTGCAGATAATGCCTAGAGAGCCCCAGTGGTTCCCCATGCCTTCCTGTAGAGAGCAGCTGTAACGCAGCCCAGCCTGAGCTCCAGGTTGGTCGGGGTTGACGTCCCTGGTCATGTTCATCGACCATCCCCAAGCCCAGCCTGGAGCTCAGGCTGGGCTGCGTCTGAGCGATTCCCTCCAGGGAAGAATGGGGATCTGGTCGGTGCTCCCTGGGACTGCCGCTTGACTTGTGGACGGTTGACAGTTTCTTTTACGCCCAGGTCAGTGTACTCACACATGCAAGGCACCGATTTCATCCGGACACCTGTGAAAGCGTAGGACAGGTGTTGTTGGCGGCGTGTTTCGGTGGAATCCAGGTGGCAAATGTCTGGAAATTGTGTTTTTTTTCTCCACTTTAAGTTTGCCGTGCTTTGTGGGTAATGCTTTCTACGGTGATTGGCGAAAGTCAGACCTCTTTGGATTGATCCCCCCACACCAGCCAGTGTCTTTTCAGAAATGTATGGGGTTCCCCTTTTTTCGTGGTGGCTGCAACACCCCAAGCCCAAATCTGCGGGTTGTCCAGACGGCAAAAACCAGTATTCCCCAGGGGGGCTTATGTACCAGTGGTTTAGTCTATTCCCTTTGCACCCAAGACTGAACACATTTACACATATTTCTTACTGCACTTTATTACACAGCCCTTTCATTTCCCAAATGTCATTTACATGTAGTTGCTTCTTTAGGCACATTGCAATTTTGTAACATGCACAAGTAACCCATCCTTCAAATGTTATGCCTGTGCCATTTAAAAAAAAAAAAAAAAAAAAAAAAATTATATATATATATATATATACATATATACACACGTTTGTCATTCTTCACCACATTATTTTCCTTATTTTCAAATGGTGCTTTGTTAGTCCATCAGCATAAAAACCTGTGCAACCATGGCTCAGTTGTTGGCTTGTGGTAATGCTTGTTTTGTGAAACATTACCAAAAATGTGTGTTTTCCTAACTAGATGAGTCGGGGGGGCGGGAATGTAGCCATGCATTGCTTTTCTCAATATTGTCAGAAGCCATTATATATTACTAGTCCAAACATGTCCAGTACATACTTTTTTTCACTCACTTTTCCAATTTTTTCCCAAATTTTAGGCATATAGTTATCTGACCTGCGCAAATCACCCCTTTCTGAACTTAGAATGTTGTCTACTTTTCAGAAACGTATGCCTTTCTGGGTTCCCATTGAGCTTTCCAACCCCCCCGCCCCTCCCTCCCATTCCATTCCATTCCTTCCAAGCATTGCCTATTTAAAACAGGCTTCTTTGTTCATCATTTTGTTTGCCATTTTCTCAAAGAACACAAAATGTGCTCTTTTTTTGTTATTTTCTCTCACCCTGTACAGAAAACTAGGATTCCCTTGTGGCATTATGACCACCTACATGTGGGAAGAAAAGGGGCCAAATTTGGCCAAGATATCTCATAACAAATAAGTTAAAAGGGGAGGGAAAACCCTCAGTAGTTAAGGGGTTAAATTAACTTTATTGTTTTGCATATCAAGATAGTATGCATCATGGATATAACAAATCTTCAAATGGTTTTGTGTTGCTTACTATAACTTGCACCGATTTGCAAGGTAACTGGTGTTTTGTGAGTTCTGTGAATAAAGCTAAGAATTGTTGGGCCCTGTCAATTATATTTAGACAAATCAAGCAGTGGGTAAATTGAAAGGCATACTGTTTAACTGTCATATAAGACTACGTTTGCCAATTAAGTAATTGTATGTTAAAGTTCTTTTGCGAAGTGTCTAATGCTCATTTATGCATTCGCAAACACAGATTTAATGTTGCATCGGTATGTTTGCCTAGCCCCAGTTGTTTTAGGGAGTCAAATGTAGCAGTTTGTGAGAAGACAACCAGGCTCTCCTAGGATATAACTAGGAACTAAATAGCTCCCAGCAATTTTTAACCCTGGTAAATTGACCAATAGACTCTTCAAAATCCAGTGCACTATATTGCCTTATGTATCTGTTACAAAAGCCTATACCTGCTAACTGAGCATGCACAGTGTTTCCATGCGTGTTCAGTATGTAAATAAAGAGATGCGATTTTTTGACAGGGTGAATTTATGTCTTAACTTAGTTTTGTCTCATGCGGTTTGTGTTTAGTACTGTATGATCAATCAATTGTTTTCACAGTCCAACAGAAACGAGCGGGCTGCAAGAGGCACCAACAAGAACAGAGATTGCTCCTGTATTCATCTTTTGCAAGGATGTCGTTTCAGCACTGTGGAACAGAGGGGAGCTTGGATCTTAAACAGAGTGCTAGTAAGCCTTGTCACACAGTCTGGACAGGCTTCTTAATGCACTATATTTAATGATGTTCTTATTTAGCAGAATCAGAGTGCTAATGATCACTGCCATATGTGTGAGCGAAGCTGCCGCTTTAAGAATTGTTCATGTTCTTTTATGTTTAAGAAATACTGACCTGCTATGTACGTGGGTGTGGTGAGCGTGGATGAATCGAGTCATTCTTGTGCCGTTGAAGGTCATGGTTAGGACTTGCAACGTTCATACAACTTATTAGTCCTGCACTTTTATAGATCAGGGGAGTCTCCCAAATATCGGTACCAGACCAGAGAATGATCTGCATTCTCCTCTCCCCATCTTAACCCGGAAAGACACCCAGGAAGACACCCGGGAAGACCACGGAGTAGTAGGCTGAAACATGCAGCTCTTACAACCCCGGTATGGCTTGGCAGCACAGATGGAATACTTGAGCGAACAGGCAACATTGACAAATATTCTATTAAGCAACTAACAAAATGTTAGTAATTTCACAGCAATAACGTGTTGAGGGCTTCAACAGCCGGTAATGCCCTGGGGCACAAGTTATATGCCCAAGCCAAATGAGGGCCTTATCGCCGGACCCTTGTGCCGTTACCGGGCCGGTGAAGCCTGCAGAACACATTACAATTGCTCTTAACAAATTAAGTGTTCGCTTTAGGGGACTAATGGCAATCAAGACAAAAGAAATTGTGTGTGCTGCTTTGCTTGCAGCTGTGTCCTGGCAGAGTCAGGATAGCCAAGGAAGCGTAAGGCGGGCTCTGCTCGGAGGCCCTTTGACATTTCTATAGTTTGAGAAAGCCAAGTGGATGGTGCAGCCTGGGTGGAGCAGCACTTTGAAGGTAATGACAGTTGGATGTGATTGGGGGTGTTCAGGGGCGGGAGGCAGGGGAGAATGGAAAACAGCTGGTTTAGAGAGAACAAAAGGAGTTTTACAAAAAAGAAAGAGTACACAGAATATTTAAAGCATATTGCTGAAGCATACAGTGAAAGCCACAGATTACAACAAGCTGTACATAGGGTGAGTGGAAGGAACTTGCTACCTAAACTAATGAGCAGCAAGCAGGTTGGAGAACTGAAAACAGGATTTGGCACATGAAGGCTTATTAGGAGGGTGAAGGATGTGGATGAAGGTGAAGAGGGAGCAGGGGGATTGTCTGGTGGTAGGTATGGTGATGGGCGAGTCCATGTAGAAATATGTTGACAAAGAGTAATTGCACAGATGAAGGAAGGTTGTAGCTTGACAACAAATTTCAAGAGCCTAAATTAATGAGAAATCGTGTAATACAGACTTCATATGGCTGCCTCACACCAGTAAACCCATTATCGTTAACATGGGTTCATGTAATAAAAAGCAAGCAAGACCCCGAGGAGGGAGGAGTGCCTATAATCCTGTAGTAAGAAAGGCAAGAAATGGAAGAGATGTTCTAATCTGCGTAAGAGGAATATCATGTTATGAAACATTGAAATTCACATAGTGAGAAATAAGTTATAGTGCTTTCATTGTTTGGCGTATTTTCAATACTGTGACGACATTGTTTCGGGCGTATTCACACATTCGATTTATAATTTAAAAAAAAAGAAAAAAGTTGATGTGTACAATTTCCTCATCCAAAAAGGTTTCCCAGTTGGGTTTACATCCTTACAAAGGTTAAACCTCAAATGTTTTGCATCAAATTTTCATTTAAAAGTTGGGTATAGTCCCATGTTTAATTTGTGACAATCGAAATCCAGTGTGAGTTGAAATATTGTGTTCACTCAGTATTTTTAGTGTTTCGTGTATACAATGGGCCTCATTGCAAGTTTGTCAGTCCATTAAAAATGGCAGAAGACATGCTGGAAAATCATGCTCAGACATTTTTTTAATGGTGTGTATTACCGGTGGCTTTCCCACAAACTCCTAGTGAGGCCCTATGTGTTTATGTAAGATATTGGTAATGCTTCTTTCATATTGTAAATTTGTGACACTTACATGAGCAGTCAAAGCTTGATTATGTGTTGCAAATGGACTATTGGCACCCAGGGAAGGGCGCTGAGCCAATCAGGTGGCTGGAACAGAGGTGAGATTTCACAATGACAACCCACTGTCCCAGCCACCCAATGCCCTTTCCCGGGTGGCGCATGTTTTCTTTTTCTTTCTAACGTGGGGAGTCTTTCCCTGTTGCCTCCCATTGTTCCAAAACATCAATTCCCCTTCCCCCGTACCCTCAACTTAACTGCAGGAGCAGCATTGGTGACCAGACACTTGCGCTCCAGACCCCGATGAGCCTGTCGCTTGGAAGCTGCCATCAGAATGTAAAAGGGACTAGGTCCCTTTCCACTTGGTGGTGGACATTTTGGAGCAGGTTTGCCATGGCTGCTGTCATCCAAAAAAATGGACCCCCTTTTCGGAGGACGTTGGACATGGAAAACAGGTAGCCTCGTATGTTAGCCAACAGAACACTGCGTTTTCCCTTTCCCCAAGAGTTCAGCACAATTCAGCTTTCAAGAAAGTTTTTTTTGGGACACCTCAATTCCTTGAAGATTAGTCTTTTGTAACACTTAGTTAACAGTTTTGTTTCTTAACTTAAATTTCCCACATTTCAGGGTTAGGCAAAACATAAACCTCTTCACATTTGCTATCCTTGGAGGTAGGGGTCTTTGCTATCCTTGGAGGTAAGGGTTCAGAAAGCGAGAAACACAAGAAAGGAGAGCAGCCCTTTTTCGTAAAAATCAGCGATGGGGGCTAGGGAAAATACCTGCGGTCAGACAGAGGCCGATTCATGGAATAAATGTGCGCCGAAAATCCCGGCGCAGAGGGGCCAATACGTGCGCTGCGCCGAAAATTAGCGAAAAGCGCAGGGAAACCAGCGCACGTCGATTCATGGAAGTCCGTGCGCAAGAAAAGCAGAGGACGTGCGCTGAAAAAGCGCGCGGCGCAGGCCGGCGCACAGGTCAACCAACGTCGTGCGCCACGGCCACTGCGCTATCACTCCGAGCGCAGCGCACAGCTCTAAAGTAGGCGGAACACAGGGCGGGACACTCGGAATGGGGAATAAAATGGGGCACAACACTCGGAATGGGGAAGAATGTGGGCGGCACGGGGAAAGTTTAGGAGGCAAGTGCGCGGAACGCCAACACGCTCGCATACAACACGTATTCATGGAATAGAATAGGGCAAAAAAGCGCACACTCAAAGCAGCGCACAAGCACAAACAGGCACAAACACGACCGCCACAAGAAAGCAGGCGGTAGCGTCTCTGCGCCTGCAAGAAATGTGCGCTAAAAGGTGCGCCAACAAATAGCACCTATATACAAACATGATCAATGTCCAATACTGTGGCCCTCCAGGACAAATGACGTACAAAGGGGTAACCACAAACACAGACACGCGCTGAGAGAAAAAATAAACGTGTGCGTGTATACCGGGGTGCGCGGGAAGTTGCACACGCGATATGGCCGGGTACGTGGATTTCAGGGGTGCGCGGGAAGTTCCACACGCGATTAGTCAGGGTACGTGGATTGCAGGGGTGCGCGGGAAGTTCCACACGCGATATGGCCGGGTACGTGGATTTCAGGGGTGCGCGGGAAGTTCCACACGCGATTAGTCAGGGTACGTGGATTGCAGGGGTGCGCGGGAAGTTGCACACGCGATATGGCCGGGTACGTGGATTTCAGGGGTGCGCGGGAAGTTCCACACGCGATTAGTCAGGGTACGTGGATTGCAGGGGTGCGCGGGAAGTTGCACACGCGATATGGCCGGGTACGTGGATTTCAGGGGTGCGCGGGAAGTTCCACACGCGATATGGCCGGGTACGTGGATTTCAGGGGTGCGCGGGAAGTTCCACACGCGAATAGTCAGGGTACGTGGATTTCATGGGTGCGCGGGAAGTTCCACACGCGATATGGCCGGGTACGTGGATTTCAGGGGGGCGCGGGAAGTTCCACACGCGAATAGTCAGGGTACGTGGATTTCATGGGTGCGCGGGAAGTTCCACACGCGATATGGCCGGGTACGTGGATTTCAGGGGGGCGCGGGAAGTTCCACACGCGAATAGTCAGGGTACGTGGATTTCATGGGTGCGCGGGAAGTTCCACAAGCGATATGGCCGGGTACGTGGATTTCAGGGGTGCGCGGGAAGTTCCACACGCGAATTGGCTGTGTGCTCCCAGGCATTACCTGTACACCCTCCACGGCCCCTGCAGGCAGCACACACCACAGGGAACTACCCTGCACACCTGCTCATGTCTCCCACCACCCCCACCCCCCATCCACCAGGGGCACCCTCCACCAGGCCCCCACCCATGTCTCCCACCACCCCCACCCCCAGCACTGTGGGGAACCTGCCAGCAGGCCCCCACCCATGTCCAACCCATGTCCCCCACCACCCCCACCCCCCATCCACCAGGGACACCCTCCACCAGGCCCCCACCCATGTCTCCCACCACCCCCACCCCCATCCACCAGGGGCACCCTCCACCAGGCCCCCACCCATGTCTCCCACCACCCCCACCCCCCATCCACCAGGGGCACCCTCCACCAGGCCCCCACCCATGTCTCCCACCACCCCCACCCCCCATCCACCAGGGACACCCTCCACCAGGCCCCCACCCATGTCTCCCACCACCCCCACCCCCAGCACTGTGGGGAACCTGCCAGCAGGCCCCCACCCATGTCCAACCCATGTCTCCCACCACCCCCACGCCCCATCCACCAGGGGCACCCTCCACCAGGCCCCCACCCATGTCTCCCACCACCCCCACCCCCCATCCACCAGGGACACCCTCCACCAGGCCCCCACCCATGTCTCCCACCACCCCCACCCCCAGCACTGTGGGGAACCTGCCAGCAGGCCCCCACCCATGTCCCACCCATGTCCAACCCATGTCTCCCACCACCCCCACCCCCCATCCACCAGGGACACCCTCCACCAGGCCCCCACCCATGTCTCCCACCACCCCCACCCCCCATCCACCAGGGGCACCCTCCACCAGGCCCCCACCCATGTCTCCCACCACCCCCACCCCCCATCCACCAGGGGCACCCTCCACCAGGCCCCCACCCATGTCTCCCACCACCCCCACCCCCCATCCACCAGGGACACCCTCCACCAGGCCCCCACCCATGTCTCCCACCACCCCCACCCCCAGCACTGTGGGGAACCTGCCAGCAGGCCCCCACCCATGTCCAACCCATGTCTCCCACCACCCCCACCCCCCATCCACCAGGGACACCCTCCACCAGGCCCCCACCCATGTCTCCCACCACCCCCACCCCCCATCCACCAGGGGCACCCTCCACCAGGCCCCCACCCATGTCTCCCACCACCCCCACCCCCCATCCACCAGGGGCACCCTCCACCAGGCCCCCACCCATGTCTCCCACCACCCCCACCCCCCATCCACCAGGGACACCCTCCACCAGGCCCCCACCCATGTCTCCCACCACCCCCACCCCCAGCACTGTGGGGAACCTGCCAGCAGGCCCCACCCATGTCCAACCCATGTCTCCCACCACCCCCACCCCCCATCCACCAGGGGCACCCTCCACCAGGCCCCCACCCATGTCTCCCACCACCCCCACCCCCCATCCACCAGGGACACCCTCCACCAGGCCCCCACCCATGTCTCCCACCACCCCCACCCCCAGCACTGTGGGGAACCTGCCAGCAGGCCCCCACCCATGTCCAACCCATGTCTCCCACCACCCCCACCCCCCATCCACCAGGGACACCCTCCACCAGGCCCCCACCCATGTCTCCCACCACCCCCACCCCCCATCCACCAGGGGCACCCTCCACCAGGCCCCCACCCATGTCTCCCACCACCCCCACCCCCCATCCACCAGGGGCACCCTCCACCAGGCCCCCACCCATGTCTCCCACCACCCCCACCCCCCATCCAACAGGGACACCCTCCACCAGGCCCCCACCCATGTCTCCCACCACCCCCACCCCCAGCACTGTGGGGAACCTGCCAGCAGGCCCCCACCCATGTCCAACCCATGTCTCCCACCACCCCCACCCCCCATCCACCAGGGACACCCTCCACCAGGCCCCCACCCATGTCTCCCACCACCCCCACCCCCCATCCACCAGGGGCACCCTCCACCAGGCCCCCACCCATGTCTCCCACCACCCCCACCCCCCATCCACCAGGGGCACCCTCCACCAGGCCCCCACCCATGTCTCCCACCACCCCCACCCCCCATCCACCAGGGACACCCTCCACCAGGCCCCCACCCATGTCTCCCACCACCCCCACCCCCAGCACTGTGGGGAACCTGCCAGCAGGCCCCCACCCATGTCCAACCCATGTCTCCCACCACCCCCACCCCCCCATCCACCAGGGGCACCCTCCACCAGGCCCCCACCCATGTCTCCCACCACCCCCACCCCCCATCCACCAGGGACACCCTCCACCAGGCCCCCACCCATGTCTCCCACCACCCCCACCCCCAGCACTGTGGGGAACCTGCCAGCAGGCCCCCACCCATGTCCAACCCATGTCTCCCACCACCCCCACCCCCCATCCACCAGGGACACCCTCCACCACCCCCACCCCCCCATCCACCAGGGGCACCCTCCACCAGGCCCCCACCCATGTCTCCCACCACCCCCACCCCCCATCCACCAGGGGCACCCTCCACCAGGCCCCCACCCATGTCTCCCACCACCCCCACCCCCCATCCACCAGGGACACCCTCCACCAGGCCCCCACCCATGTCTCCCACCACCCCCACCCCCAGCACTGTGGGGAACCTGCCAGCAGGCCCCCACCCATGTCCAACCCATGTCTCCCACCACCCCCACCCCCCATCCACCAGGGACACCCTCCACCAGGCCCCCACCCATGTCTCCCACCACCCCCACCCCCCATCCACCAGGGGCACCCTCCACCAGGCCCCCACCCATGTCTCCCACCACCCCCACCCCCCATCCACCAGGGGCACCCTCCACCAGGCCCCCACCCATGTCTCCCACCACCCCCACCCCCCATCCACCAGGGACACCCTCCACCAGGCCCCCACCCATGTCTCCCACCACCCCCACCCCCAGCACTGTGGGGAACCTGCCAGCAGGCCCCCACCCATGTCCAACCCATGTCTCCCACCACCCCCACCCCCCATCCACCAGGGGCACCCTCCACCAGGCCCCCACCCATGTCTCCCACCACCCCCACCCCCCATCCACCAGGGACACCCTCCACCAGGCCCCCACCCATGTCTCCCACCACCCCCACCCCCAGCACTGTGGGGAACCTGCCAGCAGGCCCCCACCCATGTCCAACCCATGTCTCCCACCACCCCCACCCCCCATCCACCAGGGACACCCTCCACCAGGCCCCCACCCATGTCTCCCACCACCCCCACCCCCCATCCACCAGGGGCACCCTCCACCAGGCCCCCACCCATGTCTCCCACCACCCCCACCCCCCATCCACCAGGGGCACCCTCCACCAGGCCCCCACCCATGTCTCCCACCACCCCCACCCCCCCATCCACCAGGGACACCCTCCACCAGGCCCCCACCCATGTCTCCCACCACCCCCACCCCCCATCCACCAGGGACACCCTCCACCAGGCCCCCACCCATGTCTCCCACCACCCCCACCCCCAGCACTGTGGGGAACCTGCCAGCAGGCCCCCACCCATGTCCAACCCATGTCTCCCACCACCCCCACCCCCCAGGGACACCCTCCACCAGGCCGCCACCCATGTCCCCCTGGCCCCAGGTCCTGACGATACACAATCATGGCAGTAATGACCAGCATACCCAGCACAAACACCCAGGCAAGGATTGCATGCACCCACATAGTGAATGCAATCACATGACACAACCCCAAAGGCAAGTATGCAAAAGAACACATGTCCGTCACACACACATACACAATGGGTGCAAGTGAATGTCAAAACCCATATCATGACATGTAAGAAACCAAAGAGAAAATGACACAAGTGTAAGATAATATAAAAATGTATTAAAAACAAAAAATAAGTAAACTAATAAAACATACAACTATGTGGCAAAGTAAATAAAAGGTCCATGTCCGAGAACAAAAATGATAAACCAAAAAACAAAGGAATAAAAAATCAATAGAATTTGTCCAAAGCAAAACCATGTAGTAGGAAATCAAAGAAAAACCATTACGTCATGGTGTAAACAATAAGAAAATAAAAAAATGTATCTCCCAAAAAATAACAATATATACAGGAATGTTCCAGGGTCCATGAGCCCAACACCACAAATGAAACCTAATACTAACTAATTAAAAAAATATGTACAAAAAAGTGGCCATTGTCCGAGCGGTCCAAAATAATAAATATAAATAAAGGAAACCTAGCACTAACTAACTAAAAAACTATATACAAAGGCAGCGGGCTAGTCCTGCGGCTCACTTGGTGATGCTGGCCAGGGCATCCTCGAACTCCATGTCAATGTCCTGGAGGCGGGACTCAGTCCTGGCCCCGAGGTCTCGCAGGGACAACCCCATGTGCTCACCAAAATCCCTGCGAGCCTCCTCGAGGCACTCAGCCCGCCTCAATGCCCGACGCATGGAGATCTCCGCCCTGGCCATGGCGAGCCGCTCCTCTTCCGCCCGCTGCCGCTCCGCACCTATCCGCTGGCCAAACTCCTCCCACACGGAATACACCGCCATGCCAGGGTTGCCCTGCCCTCCGGCCGATGCCTGCCCCTCTGATCTTGATGGCCCTGAGCCATGATGCCTCCCACGTCGAGCCCGCTGCTGCCTCCGACGCCACTGCCTCTGCCAGCACGACGGCATCCAGGCTGATGGTAACCACCGACGCCGTCGTGCACGTGCCCTGCCCGATGATGCCGGCACATCTTCCATCTGCTGGGGTCCACTTGCTGTGTTGTCCACCCCTGCTGGACCTCCGACTCCCAACTGTGGCAGGGATGGGATCCCCACCGAGCTGGCTGCATTGGTCGGGGCAGGTCCACAGGGGGCCATGGTGGCATCTGGGCCGGAAGACGGCAAGGAGAACGACCGGTGGATAGCCTGCACAGAGGAGGAGAGGGCCGTCAGATTGGCCAACACATGCAGGAACCCCCCCGAACATGGCCGATCCCAATTGGGCCACGTCGGCACGGTGCACTTCGTGATGACGTGCGTGCTCCTCCCGGGAAGCACGCACGTCATCACGAATCACAGCCGTGCGCATCGCGACCCCAATCAGGACCTGCTCCACGCGGCCAGGGGTTCCCACGGCCGCAGGTGGAGGGGAGTCAGTTGACATGGACATCCCCTCTACCTGCGGACGGGCCTGGGACGGGGCATCCCTGCTGGTGCATGGTGGTGCACTCACAGGGTCAGGGACAGCGACATGCACAGGCACCTCCACGGTGACCTGTGCTGCCTCCTGCCCCTGGCCCTGGACTGCACCACTTGCACCAGCAGGGATGCTCCCACCAGGCCCCATGTGTGCACCAGTGTCGGCCTCCTCCTCCTCTGTGCAAACCACCAACCTGGATGGCTCCTCACCGTCTCCCGCCGTAGCAGGCCCCTGTGGGGGCTCACCCACCCCTTCCGCTGCAGCCGTGGGGGCATCCCCGCCGCCTTGCTCCACAGCGCCGTCTCCGCCCTCTTCTTCACTAGCCGCTGCGTAGAGGGAGACAAAGGACACAAGCATCAGGCTACTGTACAATGGTCCCCTAGACAGGAAGCAATAGCAGATGAGCACCCCTGTCAAAGTACACTTCCATCATGTCCCTCCACAACACATGGGTCAGTCCAGGCAAAACACACACAGTAACAGGCATGGTGCATGCCATGCACATTTCCATGCATGTCCAATTGACTCTTGAAACATTCAATGATATGTAACTCACATGCATCATGGCTCATGCATATCACATGCACACACTTCACCTCAGTCACATCCATCTGGCCCCAAACACAACGAACACAGGCGAAACAAGGGTAAGTTGGGTGCGTCACTGAATCTGTGCATTGTCACACACATGTGTCATGCATCCATGGCATGCACAAGTCACAGACACGCAGGTCAGGCACACAGACATGGCTACCATATATGTACCTGGCATCAGCACCCATCCTTCACCCCCATCCATGTCCAGGTACAGAGACTGGCATGCTCTCATGTCCTAAATCTGCATAGGGCTCCCCATGCCGCATTTCAACACATGCAACAACCATGTGGGTCACACATCACTGGTCGCACATGCATTACCATGATGTCCCTGCACACATACATGCATACATGGCCCATGGCACACATACAGGCAAGTATCATAGAACCAGCACACCGCAACATGCCCTGTCTCACACAGTAATGCTTGCACACTTACCGCTCAACTCCAGACGGGCCTCCCTCTCAAGGACCTGGGCGTGGAGCGCTGGGCGTACGCGTTCCAGGACCCTCTTCTGGATGGAACTCATGCGGCCCCGGCCCCCCTCCACGAGGCGCCGGGCCTTCACAAGGGTCCTGGACCTCAAGTCCTCCCAGCGCTTCTTGATCTTCTGGACGTTGCGGGTTGCCACCCCCTCCGCGTTGATGGCAACCACACAGTCGGCCCAGATCCTCTCCCGTCCTTCCTTGCTGGCGCGGGACGATCCAAAGAGGGCATCATACTGCCCCAGGACATGCTCCACCAGGACACCAACTTCGGTGGCAGTGAAGCTGGTGCCCCTCTGCCCCTCTGGCCTGGGGTTGCCACTGGTGCCAGATGTGGAAGTGCCCGACATGGCAACCCCAGAGGCAGGTGTGGGTGGGCAACTGGGTCCTGGGGCTGGGCTGTGGAGCGATGTAATCCCAGTTGGGAGTCTTCAGTTCCAGCAGGGGTGGACACAGCAACTGGACCCCTGCAGATGGCTGATGTGCAGGCACCAAATGGCAGGGCACGGTGGCAGCAGGCAGGCAGCAGCAGATAGCACGTGGGAGGCTGCTCAGGGCACTGGGGGGGCAGTAACTCGGCCTTCTGGGCAGGAGCGTGGTGTTCCGTGTGTTTTCGGGTGGCCAGCTTGATACGGAGTGATTTGGCACGTGAAATTCCTGCACGTCAGCGTGAAATCCGAGGAAAGGCCCTTAGCGCGTAAGTGCGTCAGCACGCATACGCGATTCTATTGGACCAGAGTCCCTCACCGCGTAAGCGCGTCTGACGTGATCCGCACGGGCGTTCCCCACTCAGCACGTGATGACGGAGCACACGTGGAAATACTGCACGTCAGAGTGTCATCGCGTGTAATTGGCCAAAAGTGCGCGTCCACGCCATTGGCCTATGTACGTGTATTTCATCGCGTGTAATTGGCCAAAAGTGCGCGTCCACGCCATTGGCCTATGTACGTGTATTTCATCGCGTGTAATTGGCCAAAAGTGCGCGTACACGCCATTGGCCTATGTACGTGTATTTCAGGGGTGCGCGGCCACTTACACACACAAGTACGTCAGCGCACCTGTATGCCTGCTGCGTGGGAATTTCCACACGCTATTGGAGTGGGAACTAGATTCCAGGGTTGCGAGGGTCACACGCTCGCCTAGAACACGCGCAAGGCATTAATTTGCGCACTTTTCAATAAACAAGCCAGATGCCAGGATGAACATACCGTTCCTAGTGGCAGTGGGCTACCAAAGGAGGAGGAGGAGGAGGAGAGTCAGGGCCAGAATATTCACACCCAGAACCAGCCTATTTGGGATGCCTGATGACCAGGTGTATGGGAGGTACAGGTTTCCAGCACACATCATACTGGACCTGGTCAGTGAGTGGGAGGATGACCTCACATCACCCACCCTTTGCTCCCAAGCACTCAGCCCCCTGCAGAAGGTCCTGAATGTACTGCACTTCTTGGCCACTGGATCCTTTCAGCGGACAAGTGCCATAGTGGGTGGTGTGTCACAGGCCACGCAGTCACGCTGCCTACACCAGGTCTTGAACATCATCACTGCACGGCCATCAGTCCGCAGGCACATATATCTCCCCAGGACTCATGCAGAAAGGCGGACGTGCATCCAGGAATTCTATGGTGTGGCTCAATTCCCCAAAGTGCTTGGTGCAATTGACTGCACACATGTGGCTCTACGTCCACCCAGGGCAACAGAGCACATCTATAGAAACCGCAAGCACTGGCATTCCATCAACGTGCAAGTTGTATGCAATGCCAAGGGAATAATCACATCAGTATATGCCAACTATCCCGGGTCCACCCACGACAGCTTCATCTACAGAATGTCTACCCTATGCCGGGACCTAGAGGCTGGCCAGCATGGAGATACATGGCTGCTTGGTGAGCATGAATGCCACTGCACATGCATGCATGTCAGATACTGGGTCATGACACAACACCACTAATGATACCCATCACCACCTCCGCAGGGGACAGTGCCTACCCTCCACCTCCGCAGGGGACAGTGCCTACCCTATCAGCCCCCACATGATGACCCCAATCCGGAACCCCACCACGCCACCCGAGGTAAGGTACAACACAGCCCACATTGCAACACGGGGCATAGTGGAGCGCACATTCGGAGTGCTGAAGTCACGCTTTCGCTCCCTTGACCGTTCTGGCGGGCAGCTGTTATATGCTCCCCGAATAGTGTGCAGGATCATAGTGGCAGCATGTGTCCTGCACAACGTTGCAACACGCCGGGGCCTGCCCGTGGACATGGTGGTGCCCCCACATCCACAACCACATGCACGCCCGCTGCGCATGGGAGGGGTAAGGGCACGGGGGGTGGCAGCCCGTACGCAACTGGTGGCCAACTTCTTCACCTAGGAATCACAGTGCTGGCTAGTGCACACTGCTCTGGCACATACCATCTGACAATCAATGATGACACTACCTGACAATGTCACAAAATTACTTGACAATGAACTGTCAGATACACATCAGCCTGAGATTGTTAACATGGAAGTGTCACTATGTGTGCACCCCTACCTACACATACACCAGCAATGCATCACAACGAAAAGACAACTCCATCAATCAAATATGCATTGCCACAGGCGATTCACTACATGACAACATTGCCATGTCACCCATTCCCTTCACAGTCCCGCCACTGAGGACACCATGTCATGGTATGTGAGAGCAAACAAACTGGCCATCACAAC
The DNA here is from genome assembly GCF_040938575.1 of Ambystoma mexicanum. Taxonomy (NCBI): domain Eukaryota; kingdom Metazoa; phylum Chordata; class Amphibia; order Caudata; family Ambystomatidae; genus Ambystoma; species Ambystoma mexicanum. The sequence goes on from NC_090929.1 coordinate 282,969,468, forward strand.
ATGACACCGGTGTCACAAATAGCAGTGCCCCAAATGGAACATAGCCGCACTTGAACAGCTAACCGCGCTGGAGGCACTACTACACACCTGTGTAAGAGTAATTTCAATCAAATTACACACCAACCCACCCTGAAGCCCACCCAAACAAGACACAATGCATGTAATCAATGGTAGTCTCATTACCTGATTCTGCTGGTATGTCCTCACCGTCCAGATGTACAGTGATGGCGCCACGCAAAAGTGTCAGTGCACATCTACCGACATGTAGTCTGACTCCAGAGAGTATGCCCGTGTGAAGAACTGTGTGAAATACCTGCAAAACATGAGCAACATATGTAAGTAGAGGCACATATCAAACCATCATGCATAGTTAGGTGCAACAACAATGTACACTATGAATGTCTACACAGTATTGACTATGGACTGGCCAACAGCTCATGGGAGTCCAATGTCACCGTGTAATTGGCTGTCACTTGGGCACACCCTTTGCAAGCCCATGGAAACGGAAGCAGGAGGGGTGTGGATGTCTGGTACCCAAGCATCGAAACCAAACTCAGGACAAGCCTGCATGTGCCCAGCCACAATACAGTGTATGCCCAGGTACCCACACAAGGCAACACTCTTGGAAAAGAAAAAAAAAATTGAGAAAAAATGGCCATGAAAGGGCCGGCGGGGGGGGGGCCACCTATGAGGTCCGAGGACAGGATGCACGCCACAATCCACCTGTGTGGATCATGGGAAACTAAAACACCCCATAGGCTCGTGGCCCACACGGCTACTCTGTTGTGGGAGATGAGTCGCTATCGCTCTGGCCAGACCCTGCAGCTGACTCAGGAGGTGGGGGAGCTGCCTCAGAAGATGGTGTGACAATGGGAGGCAGCCCACGCAAAGCACGAGTTTGCTCCTCCATGGCTGCAAGCAGGCGGGTCTGGTAGTTCTGGTTCTGGGTTATAATCATGCGGAGGTCCCCATGCAGTAACTTCCGGGATGACCTGACCTCCGCACAAGTTGCCTGCATCTCGGCCGAGAGCGTCCGTGTCAGACGCTCCAGCTGCTCCTCTGTCCTTCTATGGGATGAAGCCTCAAGCTCTAACAGGGTCGACCTGAGGTGATGGAATTCTTCCCTCAGGCCTTCCCTGTGGTGCTGGGACTCCATGGAAAGTGATTCCCGCAGAGTCGCCAGTGCCGCCCGCCTGTCCTTGTTGGACGCCAACATATCCTCCCTGTGTGCCTGGCAGATGGACTCTGTAGCCTGCTCCAGTCGCTCCATCAGCCTTTCTGGGGGGACAATGGAAGTGGCCACCCTATCCATGGCCTGTGCAATCATCTCGGATGATGCTGCCTGTTGGTTGGCCATACCGTAGATGGATTGCTCCCAAGCGGTATTGCCAGGTGGCATACGGCCACCACGTTGACGGGCACCACACCTGCCTGGGGCAAGGCGGACTGCGCCTTGCTGTGCCGGCAAGGCCTCAGGCTGCAGGACTGCATTCCCTCTCTGATCTGCAGCCCCAGGAACAGGATCAGAGATTGTGTGGTGTGGCCCTGCATCCGTAACCACCGGAGGCTGAGCTGCCGACACTGACATCCCCATTGAGGGCAATGGCCCGGCTGCAGGTGGGTCGGACAGAGGAGATTCTCTCCCAAGAACACTCACCTGCGACTGCACATAGGTGTCATCCTCCGAGTCTACACCTGAATACTGCTCGGGGGAGGAACCCCCAGAGACACCCCTCGACAGCACGACCTGCAGCACTTGTGGGTTTTCACCCACAAACACACCACGTCCCTCACTTGTGGAAGGTCGGCCCGGGTTGCCCTCCTGGGACGGCTCAACCACCACATCCCCAGCATCAACAAGTGCTTCGTCCCCTGCAAAGACATGAAAGAGAAAAATGGAAACAGGCATTAGCACCATGGCATGCAACAAGGGCTGATGAACAACAGAGGCAGTAGTTCTACGACACATGTCCCACATGACTGGGAGACCTCCTATGCATTCACCATCACTGGGTCTGTAGGGGAGGCTCAGGGCATACAATGTACAGATTGGAGAGCAACGCCTGCTCACCATGCTGCCTAGCACTGCCATCACACATTGGCCGGTGATTGCCATGTCAAAGGCACATGCCATCACACACATGGCATGTGACATAGCCACCAAGTGAAGAGGGAGAGGAGGGCAACTTTTTTGGATTTCAACCACTCTGGTCCTGACATTGCATCATCACATCAATAAGTTAACATGTTGTACATGGATCTGCTAGTCCAAATTGGCCACGATGCACAGTGCCTTGTCTACATCAACAAAATGCAGTAAACAATGAGATTCCACCTCCCCATCACCTGTAAAGGAATCATATAGCATTCGTGAAGCACCGGTCCAGAAATGTATGAAGGTACAGCGGAGCACTGAGGGGTGGTGGGGCAGTAGGGGATGCCAGTCAACAATCCTACTGGTGCTGGTGTCATTCATGTCACGCAAGTGCAGGGGTGGGTGGCACAATGAAGTGCAAGGGGAAGTGGCGGCTGGAAGTGCTGTACAAGGTAAGTAGGACTTAACGTCAAGGGCAGATGGTGTTAGGCGCAGACAAGTGCTGGGGGGGTGGCCTATAGGGGTACAGAGACAATCATGCAGTGCTGTGGGCTCGGAGGGGACAGGGGAGGTACACACTGCATCTGGCTCGGCAAGGTCCTTGCAGATTTCTATGTGTCCTGCAGAGTTGTCACATGCCGCAGATATGTGCCCTTGGATTGGGGATCTCATCTTGGTGAAAAGGGTGAGGCGCTATTGCCTTTGGAGCATGTGGCAGGCCAGTTTGCCAGAGGATGAGCATGATGCAGGACATTCCCTCTCTGCCACCCGGCACCTGTGGTCTGGGTTCACAAGATCCGAGTCATGCCAGGACTCTGCATTGGCATGGGGCTTCAGACAGGTGGTCATGACCGTGGCAAATACATCCAGTGTACCTGACATAGAGTGGAGCATGGAGTGGGCCCTGTCAGGAGGGGAGTGAGCCTAAGGGGGCGCTGGATGGGGGGGAGATTTTGGCAGCATGAGCCTCGACTGACACACACTTCATGGGTTGGAATACCAAGAAGGTGTGTGACAGTGGTGAGGGTGGCTTTGCCTGTGGGGTGGTGAGGGTGAGCTGGGAGGAGAGGAGAATGTGATCACTCCAGGAGAGAGGAGTGCAGAGATGGACGGAGAGGGGAAAGTCAGATGAGATCAGAGCATCAAGAGTGTGCCCTGCAGAATGAGTAGGGACAGACGGGAGTCTAGAGGGTGAGAGGGAGTTGCTGAGGTCACAGAAAGGTCACGTGGGGGGGTCAACAAGCATGCAGGTGGATGCGTACAGCACCAAGGAAGAGGATTTCTGTGTCTGGGGACATGAGTGAGGAGGAGAGGTGAGGGCACTCAGAAAGGAAGTAGTACATTTGACCAGTTTTCCCAGACACAGTACGCACAGTTTGTGAATGTCAAGGTGTGGTAGAGAGAGACGTCACACAAGCCATTCCAGAGTGGAGTAGGTCTAAGTAGGAGTGACAGTGGCAGGAATACCCTCAGGGAAGCCAAGGGCACACCCCCCCTGCACAGTAGTGGCGGGCCAAGGAGAGGGTCTCCTGAACATCAGGTAGGAGTGTGTGAAGGATGCAGACAGAGCTGGCCGTCAGACATGTTTCCATGAGACCAAGGATGTCAAGGTGCATAACCTCATGTAAGTGACAGATATCGGAGGAATGCCTGATGCAGCCGCAGTGAAAGGAGTGTAATTGTGGAGGAGGTTGACAGCCTTGGAGGACTTACGGGGAGTGCTAGAGATCAGAGGTGCAGCATGTGTAGGAGTTGGAGTGGGAGGCGGAGAAGGATCATGGGAGGGTGCAGGGAGGCAGTGCAGGATTGATGAGGAGAGAGGAGGGGGGACAGCAGGAGAGGAAAGGAAGTTGATGAGATGTGGGTAGCATTTCTCAAGGAGAATGAGGTTGGCCTAAGGGCCTTGGACTGAGATGCTCCCATTACCATGCACATCAATTGTGGCCTCTGAGGATTGGAAGGAGGCCAGGAGTACACCCCAACGGGTCCCACCATTGATGGTGGAAGAGGAGCAAGGAGAGAGGACAGGGACCATGTGAAGGGTCTATGGGACAGGCAAAGGCATGTATGAGCAGATGTCAGTGAGAGTTGGCTTTGAGTAGGCTCAGATGCACTTGTCAGCAATAGGGTGGGTCGCATTGGAGGGCAGGGTGCCCTCATTTGACTGTTAGCAAGCAGGTGTCGTGAGTAGGGCACGATGGTCTGAACTGTAGAAGTCAGGGAAGATAGACCATGAAGAGCAGCATGGAGTGTGAGGGAATGGGGCTCGAAACCAGACGGTACCAAAGCACACAGGTAGGAGGTGGATGTCAAGGCAACATCCACAGTATGACAGCATGTTGGTTGGCATTTATATACAGAGGACGCATTAGCATGTGGTATCATTGCATGTCAGGCATGTGAAGATGAAACTTGATTGGCTGGGGGAAAGTATAGGAATGGTATGTAAGACATCAGATGAATAGACAGGGGAGTATGAGCAACAATGTAGTGACAAAATGACAATTCAAGGGCAACTTCCATGGTGTAGGGCCATATGTGCACTGTTGCCAGTTGGGATAGTGCTGTGGGCAGATGGTGTTGCACTGAACATACTGGATGAGGCACATGGGTGCCACTATCAACTCTGCCACACACCCCCTTGACAGGCACCCAACATGAATGCTTCACACACACACCATGCACATGGATAATACACACATGCATGTGCACTCACCGGATGATGCCTCGTAATCAGGGAGATCTCCCACACCTTGGAGTTGTCCCTCGGTGACGTAGGATCCAGCTACGGACTCGTGTGGTGTGAGTTCTATTTCCTGTGCTGGGGACCCACCTCCAGTCACCAAGGTTGCGGCATGACTTGAGGCCAGCTTATCCTTTGCCCTGCGCTTAAGGTCATTCCAGCGCTTCTGGCAATCACTAGCTGTGCGCCTCACTACTCCAAGGGCACTTATTCTGTCAGCAATGGTCTGCCAGTGTGCCTGCCGTCTGGCATGTGTGGTCTTGGACCCTGCAACGATGACCATTTCCCTATCATGATCTGACACATACTGAACAAGTGCATTCAGTTCGGCGTCTGTGAAGCTTGGCTTCCTTGATGGGCCGGACTGTGCAGCCGTGCCTGGGGCATCAGCCTGTGCCGGACGTGCACTCTTCCTCTTGCGCTTGGAAGGGGGTGGGGATCCAGAGTGTCCTACGCCGCTGTGGACACTAGGGGCAGGAGCCGTGGTGGACTCAGTACTGGGTGTGTGGGATTGCGCACTCAGCATGGGAGTAGGTGCAGGCATTGGGGGTAGTGGGATGGGGTCAGGCCTGATCTGAGGTGCATGAACTAGGACCGACACAGTCTTGGCAGGGTGTATGAGAGGTGGGGTGGATGGAGCCACACCCTGGCTACGGGGGCCAGCAGATGACCTATCTGGCATAGATGCGCGTGCCCTGATGACACCAATGTGCACCGGTGCACGTGCAGTGGACCTGCTGACCTGGATGTCAGCGATGGGATCACCCTCGGACAGGTCTGGTGCCACAATGGGCTGGTCCGACAAGGGCTGATCAGGGTTGGTATCAGCCACATGACCCTCAACTGGGGGGGGGGGGGGGCATGGGTGTCCCTGACTGGTCCTCCAGACTGGGGGGGACAGGGGCACCCTGCAAGTCACAACCACGTCCCCTAGTGGATCCTCCACGGCCACCACGTGTGGCTCGGCCACCTTTGCCACCCTTACGGCTTGCACGCCTCCCAACCATGGCACTGATGTTATTGTGCGTATGGGAGATGGTGTGCACAATTGTCCTGGGCAATTGGGTGTCAAAGGGGTTGGGTACCAGATGGTATTCGTACCCTAGTGCAGTGGCAAGGCTATATGACACCCCTGGGGAAAGATGACGGGTCACGCAACGCACAGGCACCCCAGAAAAGTTAAGGAACGTGCACAATACCCCTCCTAGACCACGTGTGCTGATGGAAAACCCTGCACTACGCTGTGGCATCCAGTAACACAATGAACGTATGCGTGTCACACGCAGCCTAGAATGACCTCTGAAGGGGTAGGCTACACACGGGGCAAGCACAGAAGTTAGATACGTGCGTGACTCACCGTCTGCCAGGTAAAAGAGCGTGAAAAATGAGCGCGTTTGGTTGGCAACACCCCCGCCAAAAGAAGATGTGTACGCTGTCTGAGGAGACAGGACAACAGTAGAAGGGGACACTGTTTGAGGGAACAGGCCCAGGTAAACCAGTACAAGAGGAAAAAGAGAAAAAGCTGTCAGAGGTAACAGGGAGTACGAACTGGAAACGCCGTGAAGTAAATCGCGTGTGAAACGACAAGAAGTACAGAATTCACCCACTCGCTCTCCACGAAAAGCACGTACAAGGAAATGGTGTTCTACACTACCTTATATACAGGCCCACACGTACAGCGTCACTTACGGCGTGTAAGTGCTTGGCCCATGTTCACCAATCACACGCTTTGTCACTTCTGCGTGTAGCTCACTTTTCACCAATCACACGCTTTGACACTCCTGCGTGTAGCTCACTTTTCACCAATCACACGCTTTGTCACTCCTGCGTGTAGATCCATTTTCACCAATCACACGCTTTGTCACTCCTGCGTGTAGACCCATTTTCACCAATCACACGCTTTGACACTGCACGTGCAGGTAACTATAGACGCACATATGCTGGTGACGGGTTTTCGCGCGATTCGCTGAGTGTGGGGTTTTCACGTGCAAAATCACTCCCTATCAGGCTGTCCACGCGTTCAAACACGAAAGACCACGCTCCTGGCCAGGAGGCCAAATTACAGTCCCCCAGAGCCCTGAGCACGCTCCCACCTGCCATCTGCTGCTGCCTGACTGCCTGCTGGCCACGTGCCCCACAGTGCTGGTGGGTGGGGGTGGTGGGAGACATGGGTGGGGGCCTGGTGGAGGGTGCCCCTGGTGGATGGGGGGTGGGGGTGGTGGGAGACATGGGTGGGGGCCTGCTGGCAGGTGCCCCTGCACTGCTGGGGGGTGGGGGTGGTGGGAGACATGGGTGGGGGCCTGGTGGAGGGTGCCCCTGGTGGATGGGGGTGCAGGGGGACATGATCAGGTGTGCAGGGTAGTCCCCTGTTTTGTGGGCTGCCTGCAGGGGCCGTGGAGGGTGTACAGGGTACACCTGTGAGGGCCCACCCAGCCTATTCGCGTGTGATAATTCCCACGCACCCCTGTAATACACGTACCCTGGCCAATCGCGTGTTGAACTTCCCGCTACCCCTGTAATACACGCACCCTGGCTGTTCGCGTGTGATAATTCCCGCGTACCCCTGTGATACACGTTCCCTGGCCTATCGCGTGTTCTACTTCACGCGTACCCCTGTAATACATGTTCCCTGGCCTATCGCGTGTTCTACTTCACGCGTACCCCTGTAATACGCGTTCCCTGGCTGTTCGCGTGTGATAATTCCCGTGTACCCCTGTAATTCACGTTCCCTGCCTAGTCGCGTGTAGAACTTCCCGCGTACTCCGGATTTGAAGATTGCCCGCTTTGCTTTCCTTGTTTGCCTGCCCTGTGAAGTGGTCCAGGGTTAGCGCAGCCCTTAGCGATGATTTAGCGATTTTGATGGCTTTTCCTTGCGCGAGGGCGTTCTTGGGGGCGTTACTGGCGCTGCTGCAGGCTCGCTGCGATTCTCTGCGCCACAGCTGGTTTGGGAGCATGAAATCCATGAATACGCTGTGCGCGGAAATCAGTTTTAGCGCACGTGCCTGGCGCAGACTATCGCAGGCGCACGCTGTGCGCCAGCCGCGTGCGCTACTTGTGCGCTGGATTCTATGAATTACCCTGTAAGTCTCACAATTCCACACAATTTACACCCACATGCCGGAATTATGGGAAAAACCAGTGCGCATGGGGGAAGAATGCTGGTACAATCACAACTGCTTCAACTGCGGCGGGACCATCCAAACAGCACCTGCACTAGGCTACCGGCCAAAAATCAAAAAAAAAAAAAAAAAGCGCAATATGTTTGTACAGGTAGTACAGCTGGAGCCAGGCAGAACCCCCATTAACATTGAAGGCTTCAAGGAAGCATTAATGACTTATCCAGATAAAGACAACAGCGCAGCAATTGAATCTGGTTCCAAAGAGGGTTTCATCATTCCTTTCAAAGGTGAAGGATCACAAAAAATCAAAAGAAATTGGTCTCAGCAAGAGACAACCCAGAAATAATGAGAGAAAAAACTGCAAAGGAGTTAAAACTGGGTAGAATACGGGTTCCATGGGAAATAATGCCATTGCAGAATTTTATAGTATCACCAATAGGGCTAGTACCAAATAAAGGAACCTGGAAAGATTAGGTAATACATCATCTATCATATCCTTAAGGGCAGACACTTAATGACGGCATCTCCCAAGCTGAATCAGCAGTAAACTACACTCCCTTCCAGGAGGCTCTAAGAATTATAGAGGACTCCGGCAGGGAGGCACTGATGGTGAAACTAGACAGAGTCCGCTTTTAGGTTATTACCAGTCCACCTAAACTCACAACAATGGCTGGGTTTCACTTTTGATATAAAATTCTATGTAAACAGATGCCTCCCCATGGGCTGCCCAGTATCTTGTGCGCTGCTTGAGCAAATCAGTTCCTTCTTCCAATGGGCATTTCAAAAGCATGTGCCAGGGTAGTACACTACCCGGATGATTTCATGGTGATTGGTCCAGTTGGCACAGAAGACTTCAGGAGGGCACTAGCAGAGTGACAAATGGCTGCACAATGGGGCATTCCCCTATCAGCCGATAAAACGAACAACCCATCAACTAATATTTTCTTGGGGGTAGAAATAGACACCTCCCCAGGGTTATGCAGAATCCCAAAACAGAAAGTGGAAGAACCATTAAAGAAAATTCAAATCCTAAGCAATAAGGATAAAGGCACAGTCAGGGAGTTGCAATCCCTGTCGGGCAGTTTAAATTTCACAGCCAGGATAATACCACAGGGGAGGGTATTCTACAGGAGTCTGAAGTTTTACACAAAATCATGCACAAAAAAAAAAAAAAACACAACACATTTGCACATCAGATTGGGGGAAAATGTGAAGAAGGATTTAAAAGTCTGGGAGAAATTCCTCACAGATTTCAACTGAGCTGCACTTTGGCGCACGTCATTTAATTCAGGGGCCAAAAGGGTCCTTTTTGCAGATGCAGCGGGGAGCAAGGGTTTTGGGGGCTTTATTAGAACAGAATGGGTGGCAGGACAATGGCCTGATGCCTGGCATGCAGCAGGATGGACCAAAAACATTACCCGGTCAGAAATTTTACCCATTTGGTTAGCTTTATGCATATGGGGCAGGCGCCTAGCAAACACTGAACTGACTGCTTTGTCTGACAACATGGCGGTGGTTGGGATTATCAACAATAGAACAACCACATGCCAGTTGGTACTCAAAGTCCTAAGAGCCATCACAAACACACTTTATGAATACATAGTTTCAGAGCAGGGCACATCGCGGGAGCGGATAACATTGTAGATTCAAGAGCTAGCATAGCCCACCAGAAAGAGATGACATCAATCCCAGGAGACTGCTGGGCGATACTAGAAGATTAGAAAAATTTGCATCAACACCAACGCCGGACTGCCGGGGTGCCGGGGTGCACAAGTTCATACAGGCACCTCAAACACAGGTGCCGCATTGTTCTGCCCACAGAAATAAACCCCTACACAGGGTTCCTGGTAGAGATGGCAAAGAAAGCTTTGGCGGGCAACACTACAGCTCAATACAGTAAGTGCTGCGAACAGTATTCAAAGTGAGAGGGCAAAACCATGTTGAGTTATTAACGATAAAAAGACATACATGCTTTTTTAAGGTGGGCTCCAACCAAGGTTTTAAAAAAGATTGAGCAAAAAGACACCTCATAGCAGTATCTTATTTCTCAAAGCTACGAGGTGATTCAGACCCTACACGAGGCGCATTAATCTCCTATGCGCTACAAGGCTGGGGCAAGATGGAGGTTCCGCAAATAGATACGGGATGCCCACTAGACTTTGAGAAACTGGTAAAAATAACAAGTTTATTAGAAAGCATAAGCTCACACCCGTATGAAACACGATTGTTTAAGACAGCTTTCCCCCTCTCATATTTTGAGCATTACGTGTGGGGGAGCTCATAGCATCCAGCACCAAGGCCAGCAATGAGCTAGGCATGATGGAAACCCGGGTAAGTGTAGGCAGCATCACCATCGACGTCCAACCAACTGCCCAGTATGCATTACCAATCTCTACTGCATGCAACGCCCTAAGGTAAGATGAAGATTTCTAATACACAGACACCTCAGCCCTAAGCCACTACCAGTTCAAAGGGGTCTTGATGAAAACCATTAGTAAAGCGGGATGGGATCCTATAGTGTTCGGCACCCATTACTTCAGCATGGCTGGGTGCCATGGGTGCACAGCAGGTAAAACATAGGAGAGTGGAAATCAGATTGTTTAAGAAAATATATCAGGCCCAAACTAATATAGATTTTCTTTTCCTCCCTGCCAAAAAACAGATCAGGACACTCCGTTAAGATCGGCCTGGATAGACATGGATGGGCCAAAGAAACAAAAGATGGGCCAGCTTTTAGGAACACAATTGCATCATGGTGGGGCTACAGAGGGCCGCCACTGGCCCGAAATTCATGAGAAACTAGCCGACCTAGTCGGTAACAGGGACCCGCTGGAATTTCTGATCATTCATTTAGGAGGAAATTATCTGGTAAACATGGGGGGAAAAAAGGCTGTATTGGGAGATATGCACCTCCGTGGCCGGCATCGTCCACAATTGGAGGGACATGGAAATGTACTACTCCGTTATCTTGCCCAGGAAAACATGGCTGGGTGCCTTTTGTTACAAATCTGTGGACACAGCCAGAAGAAAGCTAAACAGGGGGATTGAAAAATTCTGTATATCCAGGGGCCTAGGGTTCATAAAACACACAGCCATAACTTTGGGGAACGCCAACCTCTTTCACAAGGATGGGACCCACCTATCTGGTTTAGGTATGGAGCATTTTCATTGACAAATAACCGATTCCCTAGCTACCAGAGGCTGTCACTAACCTAGACTTTTGGAAGAACCTGGGCCAAAGGGGGTAACCTCAGGACCCGATGCCCAAAAGTACTATATACTAAGATATGCGATTATTAATATGTGTTGTTTATGACCATATCTGACAAAATCCCACAGCCTTTTATTGCCAGCACTTGAACAAACGTGTGGCGTGCTACTTACTTCGGGAGGGTGAGAGTTGAGCTACTGACAGACACCCCAATATAGCAAATGTATATTTCTGCCTGCATATGGGTCTACACCAGTTACCACCTTGCCTGTTAAACAATCCACTGTTGGTTTGCAATACTTTTTTTCTTGGACCATGGTAATGCTTGTGGTCAAAGGACTCTTTGCAACTTGTGTATACATTGTTGTTTCATCTTTTCATGTATTACACTAACAACAACAAGTTTGTTTTTATGCAAATAAATAATATTTAAATGCCATGAGAGTTTGTATATACCCTTGGGTATATACATGTTGTGAAACCTAACCTCCTTAAGGACAGGACCTCTTTCTGAGTGATGCTTTATTGCAGTACCACTCGATTAGTCCCATTGTCCTCAGGGGAGGCTTTTTGTAACTGGTCTTTCTGGATAGTTTCATTAGCTGTGGATTCTATGGGCACAGGGGTATACTTTACAGTGGCATAATTCAGATCTGCTAACAGGCTCATCTTTGGGGGATCATTCCGTGATGGAATAATGCGGCCTGCAACTTCAGAGGTAAGAGCATACAGGTGATGTCTGACAGGAGGGTGGGGTAATGTGACTCTAGGGCAGCCTACTTTTATCTGTATAAGAGGGCCTGCAAGAGTGGAGAGAAATCTTTGTGTAAAGGTTCTGTACTGAACATTAGTCATCTCCCATTTTTCCTATCCATTTGTGGCACTCTTATATTAGCAGTACAAGAATGGTGTGCTACTAACCAATTGGTCATATGGTGCACATCTAAGAATGAATGACAGAAGTGTGGGCTGCTTTGTTGGAGGAGAAAGCAGCAACCGCCAACAGTTAGGAATAATCTATGGCTTTGGTAACATTCATTTTGAATATTTCCTTTTACAATGACATATTTGGGAAAACATTATGCAATAGCTCCATTTCAGCCATCTCAAGGGGTGGCAATTCAGATAAGGCAAAGTTAAAATGTATGCTTTGGAATCTTTACAAGTTGTATGTTCAATAAAAGAGCATACGTGGGGTAAGTAGCTGATAAACATTGGAAGACCATGTACGAGTGGCCTGCTGGGTCGACACCTTTATTGCTCTGGGTGGGCATTTTGCGAGTAGTCGTGCAGTCCACCCTATGTATTTAAAAGCTCTGAATGACAGCTGCAAAGAATGACTGGTCCTTAACAAGGGGGTGTATATGTTACTTGGGTTAAGGAGAAGAGACCACCACTCAGTATGAAGAGAGAATCTGATAGGACATACCACACTCCACTGTCAAAGACGACAAATTGCAAGAGTACTAACTCCACCCATGTGTTTGTTATTCCTGCAGATTGCGGATCAGCAGCACAGTTTATCACAGTCAATTAAACATGCTGACCTGCGGTGTAGCTTTGACACATTTCCAGTACAGTTCACTACGTGGTGATCAGCCTCAATTGGCAAAGGAAGGCCTCAGATCTGCGGCTCTCCAGATGGTCTATACTATGGCTCTCCCATCATGGACTATGCTGTCTGGGGCGAAACATTTTTAGTTCAAAACATCGAGACACAGATGTTTCAGATCCCTGGCCTAGATGTGCTACATATATATATATATCTCTTCATGGAACGGCAGATATGATTGTTTCACTCTGTATACGCAGGGCACATTTTCCAAACGTTAAGCTCTGTAGGCTTCGTAGCACCACAAGAATAAAAAACACCAGTCTGTTCTCATTAATACACTTGGTAATTCATGTAACGTACAGTTACTCAGAACTGCAAGGAGTGGACATTGATTGTATCTGAATAGATATGCACAGTAAATTGAACTAGTTTACAGGAAGACACCATATATAAAAAAAACTTTTATGAAGCAGTACATTATACAGTTACTGGGTAAGGGTTTGTGCCGACACTAAAGTGTGCCAAGAATGCATTCTTTTCAAAGGGGACATGAAAAAGCATCTAGCATAAATCAATGTACAAAGCAGATTGTCTGCGCAATTCTTTTAATTTTCGGTTACAGGAAGGAGCAAAGTAGGAGCACCTGCTATCTTAACTTTAGTGGCCAAACATGTTACAATGTAAATCATTAGACCAATGTTCATTATTTTATTCAGCACAGAAACAGAAGGGAAGGGAAGTCGCTTTGTGCCGCTAGCCATCCACTAGTAAACTGCACAGGGTATAATGGGGGCGATGTATATGCAGCTATCACCTACTGCCCCTACTCCGATAAATATCCAAGTACCAATTCCAGACCCCACGCCCCTCCATACCATACAGTTGATAAACTATACAAGCTGAGGCAGCCCTACCGCCCCATAAATATAGGTGTGAGAGACGAGACAAACTAAGGCATATTCCAAGAAATAATACTTTAAATACTATACTAAAATGTACACTCCGCTACCATAAATAATAAGTTAGGTTGTGTGGCACTAGTAGGGATTACAGTTAGATAGCACTAAGCACAAGTAGTGTGTTGTATATAGCATAAAATACCAACAGAGGGACACACTATACCGATAGGGCAGATGAAACTAGTCCACATGAACAGAGACTAATATAAGTCACCAATATGGAGATGAGAAGCACAGAAGTGCCCCCATTTTCCTAGCACAGAGGCCTAGGAGTTAGCAAGGCCTCGATAAAATGCTGAATTTATAAAACTACATTTATTCTAGAAGCTAAGCTACAATAAGAGCACAAAAAGCCATTGATATCCAGCTGCATAAAATCAGTATGCGAAAAGACTATTGTGCATAGATGTAGAGTATCTAAAGTGGTCACAAAGAGTACAACATGCACGTTAGAAGTAGCTAAAAGCTGGAGGAAAACATGAACTCTTGAATACAGTGAGGGGGGACGAGGATGGGATGTGGCCATAAGAATCCCCCCAAAAATGTGTGGTTTTTCATCTCTGATGTCTGCAAACAGCCCTGTGAGGTTTGCGAACATCTTTGATGTTTGGGGACATCCATACATATTTTTGCATTACAGGGTTGGTCACCTAACACGTGATCAAGGCATGAAGAACACTGGTTCTTCATTATGAGCCAACTACAGATAAGACACCTGATGAACTGTCCAGCACACAGACATGAGATGATACACAAGGCCAAAAACAAAGGAACAAATAGGACACGTGGCTTGGGAATGAATGATGCGCTCTCTGTCCCAACCATGTGTGTGTCTTATATTTTGACGTCTCGTCAAAGTGTCCAATGTTGGTAAGTTATTTGCCAACCAATAGAAATCCCTCTTGCCACACCGCCCGTGCTGAACACCAGCCAGCTAGTGGCATATATAAATAAAAGTTATTAAAGGAACATTATGGTTACAAGTGAAACCGAAAACTCCCAGACATTCACCAGTTATGGTAAGCTAAGCAACCATCACTCGCGCTGCTACCTTGCACTGCTAAGACAAACAGTACATGAAATATCACATAACTTAGATGATACTTGGAATTTTGAAGAAGAACAAAACCCTGATCCCTTTTGAGGAAACTATTAAATATAGTGATAGAACATCACATTGTTGTACTACTTCATCTCCTACTAAAAATGTGGCCACATATGGAGGAGGAAAACAACCTTACCTCCAGGATTTTATAAATCCCAAAGATCTTATTCTAAAGGTTCACAAGAAAACACTTCTCCTTTTAAAGATCTAGGTTTTTCTGAGAAAGATGCATCTCCTAAATCAAGGTCTTTGTGATCTGAGTTCCAAACAGCATGAGTATGGATATAGACCTCAACCTCCATATAGTTTCCTGAAAGGTGAGTGGGAAGAGGAAAAACAGGCAATTTCTGAAAACAGTATGTAATCTTGAAATTTGTCCCCGCATTATTGACCCCTCACACTACTTATACACAGGAAATGGGTTCACTGTGTTATTTGACCTTATAGGTAATTTAGCTGCAAGTATTGACATATGATCTGAGCTTTGAGGTGTCAATTGCTCACTTGGATATAGAATTATTGGTATATGGTTGAGATAGTACAAGGGGTTTTGGATGATACCATATTGCCAATGGTGGGGTGCTTTAGGAATTTGTATTGAATAATAAAAGGGTATAACTCTGGGATAAAGAACACAGACACGTATGAAGTAACTTTGGTGGCAGCATGACTGAAGTGGTGGAGGTATAATTCATTACACAGTTGTTTAAAAGTGGAGCACTGTGAATTTAAGTGCTGCCCAACCTTTCAAATAATGCATCATATATTTGTAACCTTTCAAATAATGGATAATATATTTGTAACTATCTTTTACATATACTTTTCTTTTCCCTCCCATCTCATCTGTGGACCTGCATTTGGCCTGTATCGCATTTCTTTTTTACCTTGTATTTTATTGCCATTTTGTCAAGGCAGAACACTTTTCCCCACTGTTCTCTTATCGTCCAGCATCTACACCATCGGTAGTAGTCTCCGGCAGCCTCATTTATCAAGCTCATCCCTGTAATGTCACCTCTTCCTCCTCCCCTATCTGCCTCACCTCCCCCCGCCCTCAAAGGGCTTCTCGGTTTACCTTACTTTGAACTGTGCACCAACCAACATCGACATCTACATTGCTCCATTTCTTTCTCAACTCAAACCAAACCACACCACCGAAGAATCCGAAGGCACCAGGTGGCTGTGAATATTTCTGGTGGAACTTCAGAATTTCGTCCCATTGTAACAGGATCTTTTGGTGGTCCCCCCGTATCAAATAAGTCACCCATTGAAGAGCATATTTTCCCCAACCATTCAGGCTCAGAGGGGCTACATTTCTGCTTACATTTTTGTGCCATAAGCAACATTGCGACCACCATAAAAATTTCATATGCCTCTTTTTTTGCGTCTTTGAAGGTAGGTTCCCCAGGCCCTCTCCCCTTCCCAACATGACCTCCCCCATGTTCCTTCAGCTCTGGGGCCCAAATATCATATCTTTTGCTGCCCCCACCATGGGCCAGAAGGGTATTATTGCTGGGCTTTCCCTCCAAACTATACCCCCGCCAGCAGGAACCTCTGCAGTTTCATGGGTGTGAGGTGTCACTGAATGATCACTTAGACCCACATCTTCTGTACTTGGATGGCCCTCAAGTCTTTGTATGTATTTCGCAGAATTCAGCCCACTGCCCCTCCTCCAATCGGTGGCCCTCTGTCATGTAGGGCCATTTTGAGGACTGCACTCAATTCTGTACAGTGAACCCACCAGTTGTCTATTGCCGGTGTCTGTAGTAACATATTTCTCAAGGGGACTGAGATCCCTTGTGGCAGCGGTTCTAATCTGGGGGTTCGCGAGCCAGTGTCTCAATTGTACATAGTGGTATCTTTCCGCTTCCCCAAACCCAAAGTCCCTCTTGCATTGGTCAAATGACTTAATCTTGCTCCCGTCAAACATACTTATGGCACCCTGCCCCTTCCTGTCGGAATCGAAATAATATTATACCTCCTATCGCATTGTTTTGAATGTGTGTTGGCCTACGCCAAGTTGTCTAAAAAACATTGTGTAAATAGATTCCGCGGCAAGGTATTGACCTTAATGTACTGTGTAAATCGCCATCTTGGATTTAGCCGCCATTTTAGGTTCTCTTGTAGTGTGGAAGTCACCCTGAACATCAAAATGGAGGCCGAATGACATTTCAAATGGAATTCTGGCCGTTGTGACCTCCGCACACATGAATAAGCAATATGCCTGCAGGCCACTTGTTGGGGTCGCGAACTGAGACCTTGTCCTATCCCTGACCTGTGTGTAAATGAACAACTGTATCAGCGAAACTGATCAAGATGCATACATCATGGGATTGACCTGGCAACGAACTCTAGGCCTGGTTCTAAGAATGGTTAACCTGCGAGGGGGTTGGCCAGAGCTGGATAAAAAGTATAAAAACCTGAGTATCCCAATGTACGGTCTCTCACACTGACACGGCGAACTACCATTGATAGTTTATTCTGTTACTCTGAGGGCCGAATAGCTATCCGTTTGTCAATTGACTTTTTGGTAATAATTGTAGCTTTTGAATAAAGCACTTTGTATGTTCTTTGTAACCTGTGTTGGTGTGTTTCCTTTGGGCTTCCCGGCCTCATATTAATTTCTCTGTTTCCACATTCCCACTTAGTGAAAGCACCCTTTTCCTGCCCGGGTGTGAATCGAGGGTTCCTAAATATGGACGGTAGCAGTGAGGGAAAGGCCGTCTGGGCAGCCTGTTTAGCCAGAGCATCCATGAGTCACCCACCAGTGCTGTTACCTTACTTCGGTACATATTTTTGGGTCCGTCTTCCTTAGGGTTCCAGAATACAGCGCCCCCCCCCAGTGGCCTAACTACCACTGCCCTATCCATTTGACCCCAAATATTAGCACAATTGCCCAGGAACCACTCCCATACCACTAATTTGAGCCACTAAGTAATACAGGTGACCATTTGGCAGACCCATCTGCCCTTTGCTTTTGGGGGCCATAAGTAGTTTGATAGATGCCCTGGGTTTTTTATGATTCGAGAGAAACACTCCCTCATGTCTTTGCAAATTCTGGAAAAACCTCTGGGGGACCTCCACCGGAAGGGCCATAAAGCAATATAACATTTTAGATAGAATCACCCTTTTTTAGCAGATTGATCCTCCCTACCCATGACATGGACATCGGCCCCCATTCAGTTAGTAGGTGTCTCACCTTCTCTAGTAAGGGGCTGTAGTTAACCCGGTAGAGAGCTTCCAGCTAGATGTAATCTGCACCCCCAGGTAATTTATGCTTCCTTCCACCCACCTGTATGGCACCGTGCCCTGCAGTTTCTGGGCCCCGGAGTAGGGGTCATATAAGCTTACCAGTTACGACTTGTGTGCATTGTTTAGACCTGCCACTGCCCTGAATAGTCCAAGCTACCTCAATCGCTGGGAGTGTTGTCTCTGAGATCAGGAGGAGTAGGTTGTCTGCAAATGCAGTGACTGTGCTCCTCACTCCCAAAGATGATCCCTCTTACATACGAGTGGTTCCACATCCCACCAGGAACAGTTCCAAGTGAAGCGCATACAGCAGTGGCAAGAGCGGGCACCCTTGTTTTGTGCCCCTGTAAACTTGTATTTTCTGGGAGAGGTGCCCGTTAATCCCCAGGCGCAGTAGAGACATTTGATAATTTGCTCCGACCAATGCTAGGAACCCTGACCCAAATCCCATAGCCTCCCTTGTACAAAAGATGAACTCCCATTCAAACCAGTCGAAGGTTTTCTCTGCGTCCAACGCGAGCATCAGCACCAGGGATATGGCTGTATTGTCCTTTTCTATTAGATAACACACCCACCTTATGTTACCAACGGTTTGCCTTTTGCCTGATGAAACCTGACTGGTCAGGGTTGATCAGTCCAGGAAGAAATGTTTCCAAACAGGAGGCTAATACTTAAGTGTACATCTTTGCATCCAAGCTGATGAGGGCGATAGGAGCCAGATAGAGTAAGCTCCTTGCCCAGCTCCAGAAGGAGAATAATCTTAGCTTCTTCCATGGACTGAGTAATTCACCCCGACCAACCAAAGGAGTTAAACAAAGTGACCGAAAAGGGGATCAGCACCACCCAAAAGGTCCGATTGAAGATCGCCAAAAACCAGTCCTGTCCGGAGAGGTTATGGCCACCCTAATTTCTTACAATGATATGTCCCTGTACAGAACAGTTCTTCCATCCATTTCTTGATGTGTGTTCAAGAGGGGGCAGTCGAACAGGTAAGCAGACTGACTTTCCCTAGAAGCAGAGTATGAGGAGTACATGTCTGAGTAGTACTTTGAGAAATCTGAAAGTATATCAGGTGTTGCTGCACTGTATTCCCCTGATGCCTTCTTAATTCTAATTCCAATTCTCCTCCCTCAAGGTTGATTTGAAGGTATCCCACAGTACGCGCTCCTTGACCCCCTTTGTAGTATTCAATTAAAAGAAATTCCTCAATGGACGTGGGAATAGACTGTACAGCCCTTGTCCTCCTCTCTTAATTCCCTCCAGCAATTCAAAGGGGTCATACGCTACTTTAACCTTGTGGACGCCATCCCCTAGTTGTGTTATACCTTTGCGCTCCTGTCAACCCTCGGGTCCCATGCCAAATTGAAATCCCAGTAAGATTACCTGCCCCGTGGCGAAGTGCTCCAATTTAGGCAGTGCTGTCCACAACATCATCACTTTGGCCTGTGTTAGGGGGCGTATACAGTTTCTATAGTGTAGCACTCTCCCTCCCACTAGAATTCCACTTCTAGACTTCTACCTGCATCGTCTCCCTCTGTGGCTGTCACCTTGAAGCCTGGGATATCCCGGGCCACTATTAGTAGCCCACCCATATTCCCTTGGGCGTTAGCTTGGTGTAAGTGGCTCTAGCCATTTATTTTTACTTTGTGTCTATTCCTACTCTGAATATGTGTTTCCTGGCAGCCCACAATCTCTTGTTTCTCTCTCCCTAGAAACTTCTCTACTTTCTTCCTCTTAAGCCCCCCGCCCCCAACATTGAGGGTGAGGATGCGGCACATCACCTCTCAATCCATAGTTTGTGTACTAGGAAATGCCTCACCTACCATCCCCCATCCCACTTCCACTCTGGTAGTGCTCAATTAGCCTCTAGCCCCTGCCCTGCCCACCCCCCCAGCCTTCCTTCTTGGTTGCCCAAAGTCATGAAAACATGGAGGAAATCCACCTGGTCATTCCTCTGGCTCCCCGTGTCCTCAGCTTGACATCCTGATGCTGGGTCGCCGCTCACCGTCTGCGGCATTCCCATCCCCTTTCCGTCACCATTTTCGTAGGGAGATCGACTGGGCTGCCTCGGGTGACTTTGCAGATACCTGCATATCCTTATTCTTGTGCTTAGACATTGGTATGTATTTTGTCTGCCGGCAGGGGTTAACCACCCCTCCCCTCTTGCGGCCCCTGGACCATGTGCGACTGTTTGCTGGTGCTCAGCTTTCCCTGGTGATCACCAGACCTGCTTTAGCCAGCCTCTGCCTGCTCCCCACCTCCTCTTCATGCCCCACAGGGCCCTTCCCACTCCTTTCAGTTATCTGTTGGGCCGTTTACCACAGTGTTACTGGGCCGCCTCTTGATGCTGTAGTATTGTTTTGTTGGGGGGCCTGGATCAGCATTACCAAGGGGGAAGAACACTCCAGCTGGACTTGATGGGCCTTTACTGATGCAGCCCGGGGGGCAACTGCTTCTGGCCCCCTTTCCTCTGAACATCTTCACTAAATGGTGCCGGTGGTCCAGCTCACCTCTTTCCCTGCTTGCATCAGTGAAGTTTTCCCAAGCGGGACAAGAAGAGGGCCCGCTCCTCTTCATTCCACAGGCCAGGTCTCCCTTCCCAGCTCCTCCCTACGGGCCAGGAATGGTCTGGGCCTGCCTCTCGCCTCCCTAGATCACATGCGGCTCACCACGGCTCCTCTGGTGTTGGGGAGGGTGTCTCCCCTCTTTCATGTGCTTCGCCCTCACCCTCAGGCACCGACTGCAGCGCCAACATTGTGGTGCCCGGCTTGTGCACCCTCCACAGGGCGCCCGGGTTAAGCTGCTTTGCAGGAGGGTGCTGCATAGGCTCACACCTGCCTGCTCTTTTCTAAGAGTTGGTTTTTGCCATTACGTTCATTGTTTCCCCGCCCAGGGAAGGGATATTTATTGTTGCTTTGCTATTTTTGGTACCGGGGTGTATGAGAGCCAACCCTTCATGCTGGTCTCCACCCGCCAGCCATCTTGGTTCTCCGCATTGCATTTTGATATGGAAATAATGTGTGTGTTTCTTTTATGTTTGGGTTTGTGTTTTTGGATTTTGCCTGTTATTTGATGGCTATGTAAAAATGCGTAATATGTTCTTTGATAATGGTATTGTCAATTATCTTTTACTTTAATATAGATGCTGTTGTTGGCACTGAAGCCCCGAGAAGGACCTTATCGACAAGGTTGAAACACGTTTCGGCAACCAAGTTAAGAATACATGAACCAGAAACTGAAGAAAAAAATGTATCCTTTGAGAAAATCTGTTTGAGTACAAATATTAATTTGATTATATATTAAGGGTGTGTCACAAGTCGTCAATTCTTTGTTAGTTTGTATGTCTAGAGACGCTGGGCCAGTGTCACTTCCATTGATTGACCAATGCTAGCCAATCACCTAGAAATGCAACTACTATTTCTAAAGGATTGACTAGTAAATTGTTGGGCAAATAGCTCAGTGGATTATTAGCCCATACGTGCTAAAACAAGAAGCAGTTCTTGACACCAAAATTGACCCAGGCCAATGCAGAAGAGGATTCGGCTGCTAGTGTAAAGGGTGAATAACCAAAATCAGAGATTTGCATGTAAGGGTCCAGGCTCTCCAATCTTATCTGAAAAACAGCATGCTTTAAATGGGTGAGACTGTGCCTCGGATGAATTAAAGATTTAATTAACAAAGCAATGACGCAGCCTGGCTGCAAACATAGCATGAAATTCCAGTCCCTGTAGAATTATTGTATTGGCAGGGCTACCATCTTTAAAACTGAGCGAGTGTGAGGTCCATTACTCAAGACAACAGCTGAAAAGTAATTCGAGAAATTGCTTACAATTACTGTGAAGCCACAACACTATTGACAACACATGGACGCTTCAAGATGTTTATATGGAAGAAAGTAACAATATGCCTTCACTCTTGCACACTATCTTGCAGATTTTAATATAACCCGTTCATTATGTTCACAGACCCATTTCCCTCTTTATTGCACATGGAACCTTCGTGTTAGCTACCACACGTGCTGTGTCCACAGTCTGCACTTGCAGCTGTCCCGTCTGTAAATCCTTGATGTGACCAGGGGATTCCTCGCCATGGAGTCAGTTTCCTGCTGCTCCTGTGCAGTGAGCGCTGCAGCTGCCTTGTGGTTGCGCAGTCCACTCATCAAGCCTGATCCTCATGCTGCGAAACACAGCCAGTGTGGTAACCGTCTCTGCAAGCCAAGAAAGATCTATCACCAGAAGGATGTAAAGGGACTGGTCACAGCGTCTGGATTTCAGTGGTAAACATTCTCACGGATGACTTAGTGACTGTCACAACATTCTAGGAATATATGTGTAAGCTGAATTCCTGTGGGTTGAGAACATGCCCCAAACACTTCCATTCAATTTGTGTATACAACAGATCACAGTTTCAACAATGTGCTGCTGTTACATCACTGACCGCAGAATTAGGAGAAAATAGATAGCGAATGACCTATTCATGATGAATGTAGGGGGACTCAGGGAGAGAGCACTGGTCATGTTGTAGAAGATGGAGTGATTATGTTTGCAAATCTTGGAAGCAGGTATGGATACTACAAGCAGGAGACAGATTCAGGTGCAGCTGGGGATGCTGCAGTTTATAATTGTGCAGATAGATAACACTGCTGCCTAGGCACCACTCACTTGCCTTCATCTTGCTGCCCCTCTTAAATGTGCCCACTTGTTTTGTACATCCCCACATTACTTTCAAGCCAGGTTTTCGAAGAACACCTGCATGCACCTATACCTGCTGCATCTCTGAAATTACTTTTGATAATTCACAAGACACAAATATTCCAATCCACACACATTGACACTGCAGCGCAACACACTTCCCTACCCGTCTGTTTCAGCATCCCCCAAATGAAGGTTCAATGTTGATATCCAGAGGATCATTTTCTTAGTAAGTCTTTGTACTGATATTTTCTCTATACAAAATCCAGAAGAGCCCACGCTCTCGGTCACTGAAGTTCATACTTTGGGGTGTGACCACTCAGGGTCATAAAGTAAGGCCCCAAGGGACAGTGGAGACCCCACAGTGTGAATAACTTTTTTTTTTCAAACGCACAGACCTTTTTGCTTTTCACACTGAGCAAGAAGCTTGTCCACGTTTTGTGTCAGGCAACTTACCCATGGCCGACAGGCTGGCCAGCCCCTGTAGATGGCGCAAGAGGGACAGCCTCCATACCAGGCTGCCCCTCTGGCCACCCCTCCCGGGGGATATCCAACACCTTGCCTCCTCCCCCTCAGAGGTGAAAGGCGCTTCTCCGGGTCCAACACATCCAGTTTCGGGCTCCAGGGACGTGCTCCAGAACCACGTCCATCACCATCCCAGGTAGGCATTTCCAGATTAGCAGCCATTATGGGCACATGCTCTTTAATGTTTTGAATGCAATCTCCAACAGACTGCCCCATAACTAGCAGTAAGCAGCATCTCGCTGTCGACACAGTGTAGCAGTGTGATCACAAAGCTCACTTGCCTCACAATTCGCCATCAAGTCCTGAGCGGCCTCCAGCTCATTCACCCCAAGACAATAAGGGGTGTACCAACCCTCAGAATCCCAGGGGCTTCCTGCAGGTGTTTTCCCCTTGTCGTTAGCTATAGCTTTTCATAATCGCTATTTGCTGAATATTATGAAAGAGCACTCGTGTTTTCCACCCTACCTTAATACTATATATCCGTGTTGTTAACCCCCAACCTCAGTCTTTTCATAGCCTTAGAATCAGTCCAGACCCATTTATAGCTCGATCATTTTATATCAAAGCTATATCCATCAATAATTACCAACTCTCTAGGCTGTGTCATTCAAATGATAAAATCATGATGTCATCTATACTCCATAAAGTTTATATATGCTTCCTATGACATTAAAGGCCAAACCCACTCTGGCGTCATCACCCCGTTACTCTGCAAAACCCAAAGTTCACAGTCCCTGTCTTCAGAGCTCACTTCGCCCTCCATAGTCGACCAAGCAGCACCACAAACCGCTGCTCCCATTTTTATATAAAATGTATATTTACTTTTATATCAAACTGATATAAATTACACCCACCTTAAGTGTTATAGCAAATAGATATTTAAAAAATGTGGCATCTTATTTATATAAAAACACCTATTAAAATGAAGGGGGGGCACTAAGGCCGGAAGCAGGAGGCATGTCCACCTGTCAAAATTTACTTTTATATAGCAAGGGGGCCCCATAGGGGGTAGCGTTGCCCTCATAGCAAGAGAAACCATCCCGATTAGGAAGGTAGACAGCAATATGGGAACTACAGCGATTATCTTCTCCTTAAGGTGAAACCCTCCCCAAACTGCACCAACACCTTCCATATAATCTAACGACCCCCCTCCACCGGGGCCGTCGCAGCAAATTCGCTTGATAAAGCATTAGCTAATCTAGGGTTCAAACAAGCCGTCACAAACCCCACCCACATCTAAGGTTGCACTCTTGATTGGATTACAAACCATAACTGCCCTCCTACAATCAAGTTCAACTCACCTCTGCCCTGGACTGACCACCCCATCATCCTCTTTAATCTGAACACTGCTAAGATAACACCCCAGCAAGAGACTCCCCCTTCCCCCTGCCCTCACAAGGGGCTGCCACCAGCTGACCAAAGAAAGGCTCCTACCTTACCTCAGTGCCTGCCCTCAGCCCCCATTCGTTAATGACCCAAGCAGTAGACATTTTCGCCCCTCTCACGTCAAGGAAAGCCAAGTGCAACAAGCACACTAATGACTGGTTCACCCTTGACCTCCTGGAGCTATGCACAAAAAAAAGAGAAGCTCTCTCCACTTGGAAAGCCAACCCTGCTATCAGAGCTAAAAAGCCACCTCTTTCAACACCAGTATAGGCAATGCCAAAACAGGCACCAAAGAGATCTTCACCATCTTCAGGGAGCAAGTATCACCCACTTCCCTCCCCCCCTCCTACCCCACAAACCTTCACCAAGGACGTAGCCTGCCAATCTGCCATGCTGGGCAAACTAGACACCCTACAGAGCAAAATCCTAGCTCACTAACAATTCCTTAACCACCAAGGACACAACCTTTAAAACATCAGCTCTAGTGACTCGCCCCTCTTCCCCTCTTCTCCTTATGAATGACAGCAGTCATTCATAAAATTACACAAATTCAATGGTCACCAAACTATTTTAATTCCCTGGGACATTAAAGCCTTATGCACTTCAATAAGGCATGATTTGGCAGTGGCAACAATTGACTACATTTTCCAACAGGATTCTGCTTCAACCTATCATTCTGTAACCATGATAAAAGATATGCTATTGGCGAAAATGTTCTGTTCAACAAATTTTATAAACAGACAAAAGGAGTCGCCATGGGCGTAAAATATGCACCAGCCCTCGCAAATTTGTTCTTGTCGATGTTCGAGGAACAATATATTTACACTGATGGCGCATACACAACATGTCGTGATGTGTGCCCGATATATTGATAATGTGCTCCTTATTTGGAGAGGAGCAGAACAGGAATTAGTGGAGTTTAAGGGAAGAATCAATCTTAACCCTGCAGGAATTGAGTTTACTGGCACAAGCAGCGACACCAGTATTCATTTCTTAGATTTGACTATTTTTGTATGAAACAAAGTACTAACCAAGACCTATCGGAAGGTAACAGAGGTTAGCTCCACTCTCTATGCTAGTAGCTGTCATTATTAACCGGTGAAAAGGAATATTCCCAAAGGAGAATTTATTAGAGCGCAGAGAAATTGAACTGAAAATGAAGCCTTTATGGAAGAATGTGCTCTTTTGACCAGACGGTTTAAGGACAGGGGGTACACAGATAAGTGCATAAAAATAGCATGTGACAAAGCACTGAAAGTAACAAGAGAATAAACTTTGAAACAAAGGGTGAAAGAAAACCAATATCCAGACAAAGTGCAGTTTATAACCATTTATTGTGCCAATAACCATCGGATAAGACTAATCTTGAAAAAGAACTGCCATTTGTTGAAATTGGATCCACAAATCAGAGTTTGTAGGAGAAATGACATCTGTAATCTACAGGAAGGTAAAAACACAAAAATCGAACCTACGCCCACCAATGCTTCCGGAGAGCAAGAAAGTACCAATAATACATGGCTTCATCAACACAAAGTTGGGTTTAGAAAATGTGGTACTTGTTAGATGTGCAGACACGCCGTAGACAGTACTATCCATTTCCAAGATAAACATGGAAACTGAATGAAGATTGCTGATAACAAATTGCAGATCAAATTATGTGATTTATGCAATCATTTGTACATGTCCAGATATACATTGTGAGCACGATCCGTGAACTACGGACCAGAATTCGTGAACATTTCTCTCTAATTGGGAGCCAAGACATTTCTTTACCCTCATCCCACCACTGACAACAGAAGCACCAGCTGTGCGACAAAACATAAGATTTGTTGGTTGGTCTCAAGAAGGTCATACTAGGATCTAGGGGCGGCAATAGGGAACGTCGCCCGAGACAAGAAGTAGCGAAGCCAATTAGCCGTTTCAGGACGGTTGAAAGAGGCCTAAATACAGACAATGAGATGGCATCCTTTCTATAAAACTATATGAATCATGTACTCAGAATCTGTTTCATATGTTCTAATATTTTGATTTTATTGTTTGACTTCTACTGATCCATTGACAATTACTAAGACCGATAAGAACTCTTGAAGTGATGAGTATTCAGAAAATGCAGATCACAAGTATAACCAAGAAACTGCTTTATGCTTATAATGTACCTTATGATTTTGTATGTAATATATATAATTTGTATAATGTGCATTGACGTTGTCAAGAGTATTAACAATCTGCTCTATTGTGCCATATGACCAATAGGCGATACTCCAATACGTTGAGAATTTGTGAGAGTAGGAGAACCCTGACCTCAACAATATCACCAAAATACTATGTGCATTGTGACCAGGTAACTTACCAATTATGACATGGCGTGTTTTAATATATAGTGACCGATTGCCCCTAGCAGTATGCAAAAAGGCTGACAATCTTATTACATAGGAAGGATTCTTTGTGCTTATATAATAAAATGGGACCTGTATGAAAATGATGTAGGTATATACATAAGACAAATGTATTATTGTCCCGAACAGCCGTGTATACATTTATAAGGTAGCTCATAACTTTAATATAATGTGACACAACTCTTTTTTTCTGTCTGTTGCTCAGGGAATTCAATCTTAATAGTAAACAAAGAACACAGCGTTTAGATTGAATGCATACATCTTAGGTGTTCTAGTGATCGGTATTGGTCAGGCTGCATTGGTTCCAATGCTGCTTATCCCAAAATATGGCGCCATTAAAAGAAATAAACGAAAGACTTTGCTGGTAACCACAGCGACGAGTAGTAAACAAAACTGAATGTACTGCGCGGCAGGGTGTGAACATTGACACAAAACTGACAAGAAGGGACGTTCATTTCGTATGTAATCCTTTAGCTTTTCCAAGAGCCCTAACCAAACGCGGTAAGATAAGCCTTGATGCACCGGCATCCTTTTAACAGAGGAAGCCTGCTTAACACCATGAGCAAGTACTCAACACGAGGTATTTATTCAAATGTTCACTGGGCCATACCAAGCACACATGGACAATCAAAAATGACAGATGCATTTTTAGGAACCTGCTTATAACGGGAGTACCATTTATGAGAGAAATGGTCACAAGGTACAATAAAACTTACGATTAAGCACAGATACAAAAAAAGATGGTTTTGTAGTAAAGCATTGGAAGAGCTAAATGTATTGTGTAGAGTGCAAGCACGGATATTTATGAATTACGAACCGCTGAATGAGGGACACGCACGTCTTTGCCACAATAGAAATCGTTTACGATATAAAACAAGAACTGAAGACTCTCAATCACACTAGGGTACATGTTGCCCAAATCAGCATTTATGTTATTTTAAGACATGCTTCAATGTAGGAGGGATTTAACCCATGACAAATGTGTGCACAACCCAAGATTGAGATTATAAGAATACAACTACGGTAAGAGGTGGTGTCCCACCAATGATATATACTGACTGCCAGTAGGCGTATATTAGTTTATGCAGACAGCAGTATATATCGTAATATTGATGCATTGGAGATACTACAGGATCATTAGATATATCTTTAAACAGAATACAGTAGTAGTGGTTATGCAAATGAAGTCAAAATAATGTTAACAAATATATAGGATACCTCGAGTTTTGTCCTTTTACTTACCAATAATGATAATAGAAACTTTGTGTTTTCGTTTCATATTTTCACTTTTAACTTTCCAACCTTGACCCCCTCCCTGAATCTCTGTGGACTCAATATTTATGCACGTTGGAATTAATGCTTTCATATTTGTTTTTATGGCATGATAGATTGTTACAATATTGGGTAATTTGGGCATTGACAATGAAATGCAATGACTGGAATTGTATTCTCAAAATATTTATATTTTACACTTTATGTAGAAGATTTGCACCGATTTGAAAAAGACAATGTTTTGCCGAAACACGTAATCAAAGAGGGCCAACAACCACTTTTAATATTTTCTTTTCACCAACATTAAATCACAAATTGATACAATCACAAATGGTGTGAAAGCATTGATCTTTTATGGCGCGTGTTGATATGTGAAGTCAACCCATTACTGTTTGTACTAAAGAACCCAAAACTCTGTTTTTTCTTCACATCCATGCAGCAATGTTGCAAGACTAGAAACCACACAAGGGCGCAGTGGTTGTATAGTCGGTATCCCCCTAGTAGTTCCTCTCACTCTCCCACTCTTAAAAAAACCATCATTGGGCCCAGCCAATCCAGGGAACTATAGATCCATCACCACGGCCCCATTTCTCTTAAAGATCCTTGATAAAGCAGCTCGTCAGCACGTCAGCACGTCCTAAAGTTCCCTGAAGCCAAAAACCTTATCGGTCTCCACCAGCGAGGCTTCCGCCCAGGCCACAGAATAGAAACATCATTGCTAGACCTCAAATCAAATGGACAACATCAGAGACTCAGGCAAACCAGCCCTTCGCCTCCTCTTAAACCTTCGATTTAGTGGACCACAAAACCCTCTGCCATAATCTTTCATCTGCTTCAAACTGAAAACCAGATAAGTTAAATGGTTAAACAGGGCAAGCAGGCTAAGCCAGTCACTCTGACTAAAAGCCTTGGGGTCATCTTCGACTCCACACTTTCCTTCCATCCTCACATCTCTGACGTCTGTAAGAAGTCACACTACCAGCTGCACATGGGCAATCTTTTCCATGTGTTTGGGTTTCTTGTTCTGTCCCTTTCTGTGCTGCGGACTGAGTTTTCTTAGTCAACCATCCTGGATACTCAAAACATGTATGTCTGGAAGCCTGCATTTCCAAAGTGTTCTTCTCCTGTGTGCCGCCAATGAGCTCTGCCTTAATGCCAACAAGTCTGAGATTCTCCTCATCGGCACACCTGCTCCCTCTTTTCCTGTCACTCTGGCGGGCCTCTCTTAGCCCTCTTCCAGCTCCCACCTGAGAGGCTAAAAACCTTGGGGTCATCTTTGACTCCACATTTTCCTTCTCTTCTCAAATCTCAGATGTCTCTAGAAAATCTCACTACCAGCTGCACCTCCTTAGAGGTATTCTTCCTTTCCTCTCCTTCCCCCAGAAGCTCACTGTCTCCAGAGTTCTGGTTCTCTCTAAGCTGGACTACTGCAACAGCATCTTTCTAAATCTGCCTGCCTCTACTCTCCGCCCTCTGCAACTCATCCAAAACAGGACTGCAAGACTTGTCCTGTGTCTCGAGCCCAGTGATTGCATCTCTCTAGGAGTGATATCTCTGCACTGGCTCCCAGTGGCGGCGAGGATTAAGTTAAAAACCCTCTGCATTGTCCACAAGGCCTTCTGGGGCCTGGGGCCACAATACAGTCAACTCTCTTCCTAAATATCTTCCTTCTCGAGCTCTTCGTTCATCCGCCTCCAAGCAACAAGTTGGTGGTAGATCTTTCTTCTGCTGGGGCCTCCCTGCCTTTCTGAAGCTTGAGGAGAACCAACTCTGGTTCCGGAAGCACCTCAAGACCTCTCTTTGCTTCTGCTTTCTCTCCTCCTCTTCCCTGCTGATGATCTGGCTGAAACTGCACTGGTTACCTGGCTACCCTCTGATATCGGGTCCAGGTCCCTTCCCCGCTAGTTGCACACCTGCACTGCCAACCTGGCAACCCTTGCTCTCGGTTTCTGTATCCCTGCAGCCCCCTATCAGGAGTTCTGATGTCCACCCTTGCACTTGCCACCAGCTGGCCGCACTTTTCATTTATTCTATGTATTTTACTGTTATCCTATGTACTGCACTTCCCCCTACCCTGTACCTCCACACTTTGCCCTCCCTCCTCCCCTGCACTTGCGCAATCTCAATGTCACCTGGCCTGTCTGTCTCCGCTCTGTTCCCCTGCTACTCTTGTCTCATCACGCCTTTAAACAGTTGTGTATAGGCGATTAATGAATGCCATATCATATATCACATCTTACAATATTACATAATAAGCAATGGTTAAAGTGCGGTGCAGTACATTACAAGTATTTCATCTTGGCTACCAGTCTATGAACCTTGTGATTTGTCAAGGCTATCATCCAGCAATTAGAGCCAGAGCACAAATATGTTTGCGTTTACTCAACCATGCTCGCTGTAGACACTTGGTTACAGTATAAACCACAGTTAAACGGCATAGAACCATGGTCGGCTCAACCTGTCGAATGCTGGCTTGCTTGAAAAACGGGACTAGGAATTTTGCTTTAAGGTCAGCATACCCATTACAGATAAACAAAAAATGGATGTCGACCTCATTAAGCCAAACATTGGGCAGACCACCCTGTGGTCCCCAAGTCACACTTTGGTAAACAGGCCAAATTTCAAAGTGCTAATATGAAGCTCAAGAACGAGCCTTGTGGAAAGCAAGGACGCAGGATATCCAAATAGGCTTCAAAGAAGAAATAGGCCTTTTTTCTAACATACTTCATAACGTAGAGTTTCTGACAGGCAGCCACCATGGAGCGTCTAGAAAGCTCACTCGCCTTTTTAAAAGCCCCTTTGCCTCACTTGTCTTTTGGGTACAGCTATTACACGATACAGCGGGAAATAACCATCCAGTTAGCACAACCTTCTTGTGTACCACAGAACTGTCCGGTTTCCTGACATCTTTACAGGACCCGTTTGAGGATCTATGCTGCCCAGCACCAAGCCTCTTAGTGACCGACAACCAAGTACTTGGGATATATAGCACCGGCAGGGTCGCCCATATGGAGCCCTGATGAAGGTGGACATAATTCACTGCAATCCCACCGAAACGTGAAGCAAACTGGGAACACCTGATCAAATCGGTTCCCCGTTTTCACAGACTCTGTTCAGTCAGTCTCTGCCATGTTGGCAAAGATATCTTTTACCTTATGACCCGGTAACATTCATTGTTATATCTCTACAAAATAATAAAAAACATTGACTGCCCAATGGAAACTATACCCTAGTTAAGGCACCTTTGAAATTCGGGCGAGTTCACAGCCACTTTGTCTTCCTTGGATTTATTATAAAGTACTTATGTATTCACATAAGCATGTACACCATCTGTGTCAATGAAATAATAATTGATACCTATGTGTATATTAGTTGTATAGAATATTGTTTTCCTGTTGTATATATATTTATGATGTCACTGTCGACTGTTAAATTTTACATGTATGTTGTATCTCAGCAATTTTCATTTATGTACTATATGTTTCACATGATTAGAAAATAAATAATTGTTTCCCAACACTTTAATACATTAACACAGTGAGTGATTAGTACTTTCAGACTCAACTATTGCATCTCTGCCTTAGGAGAACAAACTTTTGTAAAATTTGTTAGAGACAGGCCTAAAAATCTGTATCTGTTCCCCCCAGTATCTGCTTTATACCTGAAGCATTCTTTACCAGTAAGGGTACAAATAATTGTTTACATATTCAGCCAAAGATGACCTGGGTTCAACCTCAGCCGCCATGTTTTTACATGTTTCAGCCACAAGAGTGACCTCGATCCCTTCAGTGACAAACTATGCTTCAGAGTCTCTCTATAACATGCCTAGTATAACAATGGCTTCAACATTATACATTCCTCAACAGGTGTATGATCGTACTCAAAGTGTAAGGTTGCTCCTCAGGTGCTTATGGGTAACATCAATAAAGGTTTGAAAATGTATTTTCAAAAGTGCTCATAGGCTGAATATTGAAGCAGGCCCATACGAGGCCGAGGCATGGGCCTGGGACCGAAAAAAGCTGGACTGATAGCGCCGCTGGTTTGAGTAAGATGGAACCTTCTTATTACCCCACAGTAAAAGCAACTGACACTGGAGAAATACAATTTGGTCCATAGACCGTCATCAGAAAACTTTATCCCGAGTCATAACTAGTAACTTGCTAGAGTGTGGACCTTCAAATATTTATTAAGGCTTTGTCCATAGAAATGCATTGGCGAGAACACACAAAATAACACCATATAAATTGTCATAGGAACCTGTCAAACGAGGAGTATTTTCCACATCCTGCATGGAAGGTCACAGTAGCATCAGGCAAAGTAAATGAGGCAAACCCAAATCTCTCACAACCACAGACACCCACACCTGCATGATGCACCCTTTCCAGTTGTTATCAGTCTAATCAGCATTATAGCGGGAGTCATAGCACTAAATTGAGGTTTTTTTTAGGGTGCACAGAAGTCCTGGTGTGGCGAGTGCCATATACATGTGTAATGCTGCCTCATGTTTTGATCACGGTCTTTAAGAAAGCTTGTGTCTTGGATTTGGAAAGCATCAGAAATTGTACAGAAACGGTATGCGCTACACTTCATTCACACTCGAAAAATGTGTGATTGCTTTCCAGATGTCTGCGTTGCCTTATGCATTTTATGAACAACAACAGTTGTATTAGCAAGTGGAGATAGGAGCTTCGCCAAAGAGATTAATTAAAACATACCCCGTCAAACATGAGCAAAGGAGAGGCTCGTTTCACTGACAATGCGCTCAAATCGAAAATGACATTGCTCCGAGGAGAGATTTTTCTGATGTCACAACAGAGTTTGTCAATAGAAAGGCTTGGAAAGTATTAGTTGGCCTGTGGTACTATCAAGACAAACATTTGAAGTCCACATTTGTTTTTGTTGCTAATTTTGTGGGGTTTTACCCTGCTGCATCAAATCCTTCGCAGGACACCTTCACAATTTGTTTTTTTGCTCCATTCCATCCCAATGCAGAGACATTGCCACAAATTGTTCAGCATCTTTCCAGACTTTCTCTGTTGGAATTTGTATTGAAATAATATCCTGCGTTTCTAAATAATTGAGGTTGTGTGTGTTTTATTATGTAAAACATGCAGTACAGAGGAAGGGGGATTCGCTGGGCATGCTATGTGCCTTCCTCCCCCTATTCCAGCCACCCTCATAACTAGACCTCGGTGGAGGCACAAAAGAGGTGGGGCAGACTTAGCATACACAAGCTTGAATCGCACTTTTCCATGTGGGATAATTTTAAGTCATACCCACCATCGAGAGAATGTTGGAATCTTGAGGACTCACCAGGATCCATGGCTTCTGGGCAATATTCAGCCATCTAACCACGGATTATGAAGCCACATAGGATTCCAACATTTGAGCTCCCTCTCAATGCCGTCTCCTCCCTCCCAACTTCCCACTCATCTGTATCATAGTCCCCCTCCCTACACTGCTCCCACTTGCCCCAACTCGAACTGCACTCCTCTTCCTGCCCTCACTTTCCCACACTCCTCACAACACTGCCAATCCCACAGCTGGAAAAATAAAAAGGGACTTGCGCCATCAGGCCACCACTAAATTGCTTTCTTCCTGTGCTTTTCTTTTACTCTGCAATGACATCTCAGCCTACAGCTGGGAGCTAATATTACATGCAGCTGAGGGCAATGACAAGACCCACAGTTGGGAGCTAATATTACATGCAGCTGAGGGCAATAATTCTTAATTATTGATTCTGTTGGGACAGAGTGCTTCAAGGTCAGCAAGGCAGACCTGTGATGCCATTTCTAAATCCTATTGTGTTAAAAAATCATTGGCTATGTTATGTGCTAACCTGGCGAACACAGCAGAGATGATCCTGAATTCTACTACAGTGATAGTAACCAGCTAAATCCATAGAACCTACTTTAGATCAGACGTGTCTAAACTGATGATCTGGTATATTTAGATATTGACACATTTGAAAATGTTTCCATGAACAGGAAAAACAGACTGCAGCCTTACGTCACTGAAATCAAATTGCTTTGATCTATGGAAATTACAGTTTGAAAAACAGACATGGAGTAACTTCCACTATGGAATGAGAAACTTCAGCAATGTTATTCACGTGTCTCATCTTGCTTAATTACAATAATATAGATCAACAACTATACACTAAAATGAAGTCACTAGAGTAGAAAGGATGCAGTAAACAATATGATAATGCACCACTATCATTGGATATAATTACCACACATTTGTGTTACTTTTATGAACCCAAAATTCTCTCAATTACAAGATGTGGAATTAACTCATCATTGTGACCTGAAGACGATCATCCTGTCTCTCCAGATGGAGGAGACATTAAATGACTTGGTAATCCACAAAATTAGCATCGGTATCCATGTACATACTACAACAGCATGTTAGCCAATTGATGCTTGTTGTAAAGCAGAAGCAAAGTTTCTACACCAACATGAGGCAAGTTGTATATAAGACCAAACTACGAACAATCTAAATGTTATTAAAACTTCACAAAAGAGGGAGCAGCTGCATGCAACAAAATAAGACATTACCTTACCTTCAAAACCCTCTTCTTCGTTCCAGTGCTTACTTGTGAGGTGGCACCCCCCCCTTTTATTTGTACTCTTCTTTTGCTCTACCTCCTCCCTTCGGGGCAGGATACGACACAGACCTGACATTCACCAGTTTTACTCTTCATGTTTGATGGTCTGCTGTTGGGGCCGGGGAGCAAGGTTCCTGAGAGCCCTGGTTGGGGACATACTGTCAAGCTGAGGCCTCCCAGTTGAGTGGAGCGACCGAACACTGCCGCTCCCAGAAAAGGACCGGATGGGGTGCTGGTTGAGCAGGGGTGCTGGTTGAGCAGGGCTTCTGGAAGAGATTTAAGTGGCCTCTGAACTGCGAAGGAGAGGATGGCAGCCATGCCGGAGCCAGGTGCCTCCAGCACAGGTAAGCTGGAGCCATACTGCAATTGGCCTGCGGCTCCTCCGTATTGAGGACAGGTCTTGCAGGGCAACAGATGACACACGTCTCATACAGTTCGATCGGTGGTGGCAGTTGCTAGGCAACACATGCAACACTGGCCAGTGCCTGCAATGAGGCATTATTAAGGTCAGCAGGGAGTGGTTCGGCTGGTTCCTGTCCTCTCCCTGGCGACTACCGCCATTTGAATGGGGAAACTCAAGAGAAACACTTCCATCTGGAGGACGGGTTCTCCTCTTCATTCAGTACAGCCAACAGGTCATTCAAACAAAGGCACAGATAGATTTCAGAGAATCGCCTGATAGAGATCCTCAGGAAAGCTACCAGTGAAGAGTGTCTCAGGGAAAAGACCAAACACGGACCTTCTTCATTTGTGCTGAGTTTACTCACATATAAACCATTTTCAAGGTAACCATGACATCTAGGAAACTGGGGAAATTGTGTGCTCTGCCTGTGAGGCCAGTATTTAATCTGTATACAAAAAATTGTCTTTTCTTCCTTATTCTGCCACCCTTCTTCCACTGAGGAGTTGTGGGGTACCTTGGATATCAGGAGGGTGGTCCAACATACCTTGAAAGGGTCCAGCCTTTCAGGGAATATGCCAACGTTTGTTATCTTTGGTAATCCATATCTGATGAAAAAGGAAACCATGGTCAGTCGATGGCTACAGAGATCATGTTGTGCAGCCATCAGGCAGCCGGTGCTTCCCCCACACTCCTTTAGGTATTCAGGGTCATTCCACCAGGGACATGTCTGCTTCATGAGCAGAGGCAAGGGGGGTTTCCATCCATGACATTTGTAGGGCTGCTACCTGGGCCAGGCCCAACACCTTCATTAACCATTATGACTCTACTTCCACCAGTGACGAGGGCCTCTTGGTAATGGAGTTCTGAGTACCACTATTGTGATTATAGCCACCTGGCTTGTTTTCTTCAATAAATTGGTGTTGGGGGTATGCATTTCACCTTTGGCTATTGTGGTATTCTTCTGTAGACCCATTTATTACCTACCTTGGGTATGCCTCAAAATGAAGTACTGTAATGAGGAGGTAAAGCTCTGATTATTTACTGGTTATCTTCATTACTCCTAGTTCATCTCAGCATTCACTGCTAGCCTCTCCCTCCCGACTGGTAATCAGTGAATGGGCATCCTAGGACAGTGTGAAGTAACTGGTTAGTGTTGGGCGTCTTATTGTGCTGCAAATGTGAGGAGGCAAGGCAAAACAGAGCAGAGTAAAAATAGAAGAGTTCCTGCGGGTGATGGGGTGACAATCTTACAAGTACAGGGATGAGGAGATAAAACAATGAGTAATGAAGATTACTGGTAAGTAAATCAGAGCAATGTCAAACATTAGTACGGTGGTCACAGTATAGTCTTGTTGATTGGTTACAAATCTAATGAGATAATATCAAATTGTTTCAAATAAGGTGTCCTCAAAAACTTTTTGAATTAATATTTATTGTCCTTAGATCAGCCGACATGTGTTTCAACCCAATTGGTCGTCCTCAAGGATGGTAATCAAAAATGTACAACAACATGTGGTTACATATCACAGACATGTTTATTTGATACAACATAAATCAAAGATCAAACACATCCAGGAATCCTGACCAGATCTACCTCCAAGAAACGGATGATGAAATAGTTCAATGCAACCTAGTTACAAACTTATTGAACAGACATCTTACGACTTCTGAGGTCTCTGTTTTGAATAAAGGTCTTTCTTTCGCACCAAGCATGGGTACAGATTTTGTAAAGTTTCAAATTGATCTTTACAAATTTTTGTGGAAAACGAAAACTAAATAAATTCTTTGCTACACAAGTGCAAACATTTACACCCAAGACCATCTTAGAACCTCTCAGTACATATACTGTCTCAGACATAAAAAATATTGAAACCATAACATCCTTGAATCAAAACACTAGTATTGAGACTGTCAAGACTTAGGGGTCAAAGATAGACATTTGACTATGGCAGATTTCAAACCTAAATCAAAATTCACCCCCCAATTAGGGACAGACAACGTCATAGAAACCTTTCACAAGGCAATTACTATACATGATTACCTAGAAAGACATTTTCATGGCAAAAAGAGAACCAGACCCAACCTAAATAAAGAGGAAGTGAGAGTCTTTGAAGACTTAGCAAAAGATAAATCAATCACAGTGAAAGAAGCAGACAAAGTGGGAAATATTGTTATGAATACTGTCGACTATGTGTCCATGGCTAAATTACATCTCAATACCCCACAATGCTATATTCATCTTAAAATGAATACTGTCGACTATGTGTCCATGGCTAAATTACATCTCAATACCCCACAATGCTATATTCATCTTAAATCTAATCCTACTAAGAGGGTGGTATCAGAACTGTTGGATCTAATTCAGACTTGGTATACCAAGGGAATGCCAACAGAGGAGGAAAAAGCTTTTTTGGACCATTTCTGAACTGACCATGCCCACCCTATACTTCTTACCAAAAATACACAAACCATTTGACAACTTACCTGAAGTTAGACCAATAATGAGTGGTATAGGGTGGGCAACAGAGGGGCTGTCCCAATATATCGAAGCTTTGAAACCTCATGTTCTGTGGATGAAATCCAATATTCGTGACAGTATGCATATTTTGAAATGTGTGAAGACTGTTACATGGGAATCAGACTATCTACTAGCCACCCTAGATGTCTCGGCCCTGTATACCAACATAGATCATCATTCAGCAAACTATTGACTATTGTTCCAATTCTTATATCAAACACATTAACATGATTATACATTTTCTGAAATTTACACTAGACAATGTTTTAATTTTCAATGATCAATACTACGTACAAGCAAAGGGAGTAGCCATGGGTGCTAAATTCACCCCATCTCTGGCTAACCTCTTGATGGCTTTCTTTGAAGAGACATCTATAATCATGTGGTTTTTGGAATCAATCTTATTGCCTGGAGGAGGTATATTGACGATATTTTGATTGTTTGGAAAGGTACATATGACTCATTTGACCAATTTGTGCTTAATATCAATACTAATAATTTTGGAATCTGTTTCACAGGTCTCGCCAGTGCATCTAATGTTGATTTTCTTGATCTCCACATTTTTGTGGATAAAAGGTGCATTACAGACCAAAACATTTCGCAAACCAACGCAAGTTAATTCAGTACTATATGCGGTGAGTAGCCATCAGAAATCTACGATTAACATCCCTGCTGGGGAATTTTATACGGCTAAGCTAAATTGCAGCCGTGACCAAGACTATCTGGAAGAAGTGAATGTACTAACCAGGAGGTTATTAGAAAGAGGGTATCACCCAAATTCTATATCTAAAGCACAGGATAAATATGCATTTTTTCAAACAATCGGATTTAATTGTCAATCAGACCAAAACAAGAATTGAACAACGCCATATTGCCATCACACAGTATTCACGGGATTCCCCAAAACTTTACAAATTGGTTGCTAAGCATTGGAACATTTTAGGATTAGATAAGGAGCTGGAGCCTATTTTGTCAGAAAAGCCCAAACTTTACTGGAGCACTAACTATAAAAACAAAA
Source organism: Ambystoma mexicanum (assembly GCF_040938575.1). Classification (NCBI taxonomy): domain Eukaryota; kingdom Metazoa; phylum Chordata; class Amphibia; order Caudata; family Ambystomatidae; genus Ambystoma; species Ambystoma mexicanum. The sequence goes on from NC_090929.1 coordinate 283,008,320, forward strand.
AGTCAGTCCTTCGTTTTTGATCAACAACGATGATAGGAGCGACAAAAATTGTCTATGTACAAAAACTGTTTTTTCAAATGTCGATCTTGTAACCACTGTAGATATGCACATACTAATTGTGATACTTTCAGTGACATGACTGGCAGAACCATTCGCATCAATGCTTTCATGAATTGTAAATCTTGCTATGTGGTGTATGCTATCATATGCGTATGTGGAAGGCTATATGTGGGTAGCACCATACGACAGCTGAGAATCCGGATTAGAGAACATCTAGCAAGTCTAAGAAACCCTGACTCGAAAAAACCACTTGCCATACATTGGCATGAGCAGGATCAGTTAGACAACAATGAAGATATACACTTCATTGGTCTTATTAAAACCACTATGGGCAAAAGAGGCAGGAATATGAAATAAAAGTTAAGGCAATTAGAGAGTAAACATATCTGCCATCTCAGATGTACTACAATTAGCCTCAAATGTGACCACGAAGTGCATGTGTTCCTATGAGTCCGATTTCAAATTCTGATTCATAACAATAGGGATTCATATACTCTGAAAAGATTTGTTATTCCTTAAATTGTATCCATTTGACCAGCACAAAATAAATATCACTTTTCAAAGAAAAATATATACACATTTTTCATAGTCATTTTCTGATTGTTGATCAATTATGCACATCCTACTTAGGCATTTCAGTATATCCCATCTCCCACTGTCTATACCTAAGCACTACCCGATTATTGTTACTCTTATTGAACAACTTTCTCACATTTTTTTGGGAGTCTTTATTGGGACTTACTGCTAAATCGATTCCTAATGACACGGTTTTCTCAATAGCAATGTATTTCTCTGGTTAACCGATTAAGGCATTCACTTTGTTTACCTCTGATGGTATGCAGATGTTTGTGTAGTCAGACGTCTGCCACACCGTGACATAGCTTTGTTTACATTTGACATCACACGTAACGTTGCGTGTGACATCACGTCTCTTGGCTCCATCTTAGAGTAGTTCGCTTATGGCTTTCCGTGTGATGTACTAACGTGATACCATTGGACACAGCCATGAACTGTAGCAGGGATTGACCACATTAACCTCAATTCAGGTACCTTAGAATTATTTTCTTTTCACATACTCTGCATAGTGATAATCCTTCACTTAACCGGTCCATTTGAATTATAATACGTAGGTTGTTTTTTCTGACTAGGCATTACGCCATTAGCACGCAAGTTTCTGCCATTTTGAATCTGTGAGTCTCTTTGAAGACATCAAAATGGACTAATCTTCAGAACAACCTGATATCTTAAACATCAGACTCCACGCTCAAGTATTTTGTTATAGGTGAGACTTAAACTTATTTGACTATGTCACTCAAAATCCCCCTTAGCTGAGATAGTTTTTTTCTTTATAGGAGCATTAATTTGCATTCCAGTAATTGTGTTATTTGTGACAAATATTTTTTAGACAACAGTTTACCAACATCTAATCGCTTACAACAAACTAGTACAGGATATCTTAACTTCAGGATTGGAATTGTCAAATCTTTTCAAGTGGTAAGCGGGTTACGGCTTCTATCTACTTTGAGATCCAATTACTGAGCGTGAGGGAGTAGATATCTCACTATTATACTATTCAGACGATTTCTCAGTAAATAGATTGTTTTGTGCTGGTATAATGATACTAAACAATAAATGATAGAACAATATAACAGTATATGGTGATAAAACTTTCTGAGTAAATCTCTAGTAAATCTAATTGGCTATTGCATTTTTTATGCAAATATGGGATAGCACATTTACATGGTTCATCGTGTGCCTTTTTCTCTGTGAGCCTTTGTTATTTTACTATGGAATTTACCTAAAATTACACTGGATTTGCAATGGATCTTTCCGCATTCCAACCCATCCCCTCTGATCCAACCGGTCACATATCAACATATGGTATGTTTTGCTTCCTTTATCTCTTTCTTCTTAAAAAACATTGGCTCATTTATTTGTTATGTGCCCTACATGGGGCTATGCTTTAATATGATTTGCTCTATAACATGTCTAATATGTAACCAAATGCTATTGTACATTTTTTATTACCAGACTTCAGGAGGACCAATTGGGTCAAAACATGTGTCGGCTGATCTAAGGACAATAAATATTATATTTGGAAAGTTTTTGAGGACACCTTATTTGAAACTATTTGATATTACCTCATTAGATTTGTAACCATTCCATTGGTAGAGCGCATGTCACCCTCCCAAACACCTGATACCTTATGTCAAATTAATCCAAACTTTGTGGGACGTTTGTTGGGACTTGGGGCAACTGGCTGCCACCTTTAACAAAATTGTACAACGTTCGATATGCCAATAGAGGAGACAAACGCATAACCACTAGATCGTTCCCGCAAACCTTTTTCTAGTCTTGTTGATTGACTGGTCTGCAGCTCTTACCTCCTAGGAATGACCACATTATGCATTTTATTTTGTCAGACTCTAGACAGTCACCACTCGCTTGTCCCTGCTTTGACATTGTCACCAATTCCATACTCACTTTGCCACACCAGGTGAAGTTTGAAAAAGTGAATTAGCTCATTTCTTGGACAACCTGCTGTGATGTTTAATATAAATTGATTTCCTGCAGGCTTTCTGAACCTTTGCAATCATTAGGACTCTTTTTGATCCGTGAACTGCAGTTTGCTTCTATGCTCCGTCAGCTCTCTCATAATCCAACTGTTGAAAGCCAGACAGAAAAAAGGCTGATATTCTTAGGCCAATTGTGTGTGACCTTTAATCGGAGGTGGGGAGCTAATATTGGGGGTTTTACGCCCCCCCTCCCAAGAACAGCTCCTCCATCTAAACACCCACCTTTCTCAATTGGAGACTTCACCCCCACAATTTGTTCCCCCTACATCACATTGTGCCCACACTTCTCCAAAGACACACTTGCCCACTCAAACCCCAAACCACTTACTTGTTCAAAACGCCTGCAACTTCCCTCTTCTTAACTGCACCGGTCAGCACCTGCATGCCCTCATGTGCTGCAAGGCTTGGTGGCCTTGCAGGCTTGTGGGCATTGTTATTTAGCCTTTTTTGCCCACGATCAACAGATCATGGGCAATAGACCCAATACCACGCTTAATGGAAGACATCTCCCAACATGGCCAATGGATTCAAATTCTCACAGTCGTGGCCATGTACCATTGTGAGCTTCTGTCTGCTTATAGCTTCATTGCATGGCTGCACATGTTCAGACTCCTTTCATCTCTAGCTCGAGTGATTACCACCCCGGGTCTTCACTTTGACTCAATTGGGTTGCCAGTGTTCTAATGGCGCTTGGAGGACCTTAGCAGGGCCAGTGTTTTGATCAGACCTTAATGCCTAGGCCATTAGCTGACAGTATAGTGACCCACCTCTAGGTTTATTGCTTAAATAATAATCAAATAAGTCAACAAAGCCCAAGAGAACAGATTTAGCATTTGGCAAATGATGTGTTAGCAATTGTTTGACATCTGATCCCACAAAAGACATAAAAAAAAAAAACACGATAGTAAATAGAGGGCTTCTTAGTCCGGATGAAATGGACAACCTCAAGGTAGACCAAAAACGGAAGCACTCTTCCTGCCTAAAGTAGAAAAGCAGGTGAAAGGATCCCTTTTTCCACGGTTATCCTACCTAGATTAAAATGTATCCTAACACAATTTTAATCACATTCCAATACATATTCAGTGCTTTGTCATAATAGTTTTAAAAATTCTTTCAATCTAAAAAATGAGTATCCTAGGGTTAACTGAAGCAATCAATACATTTTTGCCTCTAGATTTAATAGACCCCTAGAAGAACGCAAAATTTTGGCCAATCTCATTGTCAAGTGACTATTACAGTATTGACTGACATTTAGCTTAAGGTACTTAACAAATATTATGCACCAAAGCTTAATCAATTAAAAAATATCATTGTGTGCTACATATCAAATAATGACTTCCTTTCTAACAATACATAAAAAAAACAAGGCAGTAGCAAGGCAGCTTTCCATACGCCTTTCTTTGCAAACCTGGTGATGAGGCATTATAAAATATTGCATGCAAAATGACATGAAATTTGCCAATTAAGTGCTGATGTGGCTATCTTAAAACCTTAGAGAAATACTCAGTTCTGCTGATCAGTGAGGACACAGAAGACAAGTCATCCAGAACATTACAAAAAGGTATATCTATAAAAGGCAAATCAAATGAATTGTTTTAGTAACATGAGAAGGAGTTTCACAAGTAATTTTGGAAAGTGTGGATACAGTGACACCATCTTAAATTGAGAAAGTGAAACCAATATGGAGGATATTTTTCTAACCCCTAATGATATTTTGATACTCTAACATCTACTAAATTTCAAGAATACCGTTGATGGCTGAACAATAAGCCTGTGGAACTGGTACATCTACTACCAACACATGACAGGGCATACTAATACATGGAAATTTAAATACAGGATAATGAATGCTGGACCACAATTTATCAACATGGAATAGCTGGAAGCTCAGTTCTGCATCCCCGAGTGGACACAAGTCTAACCAACCCTTAAAGAATAATGAATTAACTCTTAATAAAATGTCTATGAAGTACCTCTGTTAATGATTCCCTGCTGTATACAGTCTTGTGCAAAATGTAGATTAGTACAAATAATCAACAGATTTTAAGTGTATTAGACCAATGTGTATTTTAATGGACTATCAACTTTCTCTAAAGTGTACAACCCAGGATGACTGTAAAAAGCTATATGTAGCAACTTAATTAATTTCTGAAAATTATAGTTGGATCCTAATGGTTAAAATGTTGAGTATCAAATAATAGGTCATTTACTATACAGAGTAAATAACACTTGATCATTTGAACATTCTAGTCCTCTAATATGAGATCATAATCACATTTCCATTATGTAGGTTTAATCCACTGAAAGCAAAAATAAGTAAACTAAATATGGACACTAAAGAGTGAAATTACCAAAGGTGAAGTAACATATGTAGTGGGCGTTTCACACAAATTCCTTAAACATTTTGAACATATTAATGCCGAGCTACATTGGTTCCATTCAAACTATCAGAGGAAGAAAACCACAAAATAACCTTCAACGTTCATTATAACTTTGATCACGATTATGCACAGCTGGGATGTATTAGCTATGCCCTACCCTTGCAGGTCCAATACACCCCCCTGACCAAAACAAGCACAGATGCAGTTATAATCAGTGTTATAAGTATACCAAAAAAAAGTAGCTGGCAGGGGACATAGGCAGGAAGTGAGCACTGTGAAACACATTTTTCAAGGGTTGCAGCCATGCTGGTTGATAGCCAATTGAGTTGAAACAGGTTTCAGTTTAGCTGTAAATGCTTGTGTGTGCTGAAGTGGAGAAGTGTGCTTTAACTTCACAAGGAACAGTTCCGGAATGGTGAAAATGGTTGCAAAACGTAATGCATGTGTTAACAGTAAAAATATAAAAAGTAGTGGAACACCACTCGCAACCGTTCCCACTCACTTCGACCACTGGTTATAACTCAGTATGTCGTGAATTATTGGGCATTATCAAGAGACGTGTGTGTAAATTACTATCCAAACTAAAGACCTTTATTCAGCATGATTCTTTGGCATTATCATAGTTTTCATAAAAGTCCTAATGCGACAAAACGTAATATTACTTCAAGGACCACTTACAAGTGCTTTGCATCAATCACTGTGATCCAATGTTGGGTTTCTGCATATTCAAACCTATGAATAAGGACACAGATAATGTGCCTCATTACAAGCATGCCAGTCCGGAAAGAGTGGTGCCAGTAGCACCATACTGACAACAGTTTTTCAGACTGGCACATCACGAGTCGCGATGGTGGAAACAGCGTTACCGCAATCCCACAGCGCGACCACATCAGGTAGCACTGTGAACGTAAACAGCGGAATGTGCCACCGGATATGACTGAAGCACCGGGTACATGGAAACACTGCCATAAAAATGGCAGTAGCACCGTGAACACTGCACCTGTAATACTGGCATCGCAGACCAGGCGTTAAAGAGTGGCAGGTGTGCAGCGACAGGCCCCAAGTACCCAAAATCAGCCCAGCTGCACACCATTGATCACTGGCAGAGGCGTTTAGGGGAGAGAGGTAGAGGCTATAGTTCCAGGTCTTTTGGTTGTAGCCCTGGATAGAAGCTCAGGGGCTACGACCAAAAGGATATAGCTAGTCCCGAATCCCACCAGTCCTGACTTTAGCTTAGACCCTGATCTTTTCCAGCCCTAGCAACACCCCCTGACCACTGGAAATGTAGAAAAGGACCACACCTACATAACCCCCCCCCCCTCCCAACACAACCATTCTGGCAGTTGCAGTAGCAGCAATTGAGCTGGGGGCCCTGCAAGGAGGGATAGGAGAGGCAGAGGTGGCAGCAGAGAGGCAGAGGCGGCAGCAGAGAGGGCAAATGAGGAACCAGAGTGCCATACAGATCATCAATGGACAGCAGGCAGCAACCCACAGGCATCCACCAATACCCTGTATCAGGGCAACACCCTGGAACCGGACCCCAAGCCAAATATACACACTATACCGGCTTAACAGGGAGACCGTGACCTCAATTGTCACTCTGATACATGACGACTTAGCCAGCCTGATAAACATAAGACTGCAATCCTCATCCCCCCCACCCCCCTTGCTGAAGGTAGCTTGCTAGCTAGAGAGGTAAAACTAAAGGCTGAACAAAACTGGAGACATCCATCAGATGCTTCAGGCTCAGCCTACAAACATGCTGATAGACTCTAAAGCTGCAGTGTTTAAAGCTAAAGAGCTAAACACTAATGCTAGGGTTGAAATGGCGGCATCCAAACCAAAAGGAACTGTTTTCAGTCCTTCAGGAATTATGAGGGACCACTGTTGAGTCCTCTTGTCATGGACAATGATTGGTGTCAGGGTAGCATTGACGGTTTCACTCAGAAGACACTACAACATCAGATGCGTATTGAGGACAGATTAAGCTGTTTCAGCATACAAATGAAGAATCAATAACACTCCCTGAAGAACTTGCTCCGGCCACTGATCGCGTTTCCCTTCATGAATTCTCAGAAAGTGAGGTCTTCGAGATTATCCTAAAAAATGAAACCCACACCATGTAAATGTGACATTTTTCCAGCCACATTATTTAAATACTTTGCACCTGTATTAATCATAAATTTCAAGAGGTCCAGTTTGCTGAGAATATTAAGGAAGCGTGGATAACACCTTTTTGAATAAAGGAGAATCTTGATCCTATAGTAGTCGTTAACTATAGGCCTATTACAAACGTTCCTTTTATTCTGAAAATAAATCGATAAAGTAGAGTATTTCCATTATACCTTCGTGGAACAGCATGATATTCTAGCTAATGAGCAGTCAGGTTTTTGTGTAAATCATGGAACAGAGACTACTCTACTAGACTTAGGGGGTAATTCATAGAATTTAGCGCACAAGTGGCGCACGGGGCTGGCGCACAGCGTGCGAATCCCTGCGCCAGCCGCGTGCGCTAAAATCCATTTCTGCGCACAGCGTATTCATGGATTCCAGCTACCAAAAACAGCTGTGGCGCACCGACCCTGCAGCAGCGCCAGTTACGCCCCCAAGAACGCCTCTCTCGCAGGGAAAAGCCATCAAAATCCCCAATCCAGCGCAAAGGGCTGCACTAACCCTGTACCACGGGCAACGTATATCACTGGGGTGCGCGGGAAGTACCTCACGTCATTCCAGCTGGGTACGTGTATTTCAGGGGTGCGCTGGAAGTTCCACATGCGATTCCATCAGGGTATGTGTACATCAGGGGTGCGCGGGAAGTTTCACACGTGAATTCAGCAGGGTACGTGTATATCAGGGGTGCGCGGGAAGTTCCACACGCGAATGTCCTGGCTACGTGCATCTTGGGGTGCGCGGGAAGTTTCACACGCGACATCAGCAGGGTACGTGTATTCCAGGTGCGCGCAGGAAGTATCACACGCAATTCCATCTGGGTATGTGTATTCCAGGGGTGCGCGGTCGGCACCACACGTGAATTGCACATGTGGGTCCTCCCAGGTGTTCACTCTACACCCTCCATGGCCCCTGCAGGTGGCCCACACCACAGTGGCCTACCCTGCACATGTCCTGCAGGCACCCCATCCACCATGACCATGCCCCCCAGCCAACCCACATGTCACCTTGCACTACTGCCCACCAACGCATGTCCCCCTGCACCCCCAGCCACCAGGGGCAGCCTCCACCATGCCCCCACCCATGTCTCCCACCACCCCCACCACCCAGCAGTGCAGGGGCAGCCTCCACCAGGCCCCCACTCATGTCCCCTATCACCCCCACCCCCAGCCACGAGGGGCAGCCTCCACCAGGCCCCCACTCATGTCCCCCATCACCCCCACCCCCCAGCGGCAGCCTCCACCAGGCCCCCACTCATGTCTCCCACCACCCCCCAGCACTGGAGCACCTGCCAGCAGGCCCCCACTCATGTCCAACTCATGTTCCCCTGCACCCCCACCCCCCAGCACTGTGGTGCACCCTCCACCAGGCCCCCACCCATGTCTCCCACCACCCCCACCCCCCAGCCACCAGGGGCAGCCTCCACCACGCCCCCACTCATGTCCCCTATCACTTCCACCCCCCAGCAGTGCAGGGGCAGCCTCCACCCATGTCTCCCATCACCCCCACACCCCAGGGGCAGCCTCCACCAGGCCCCCACCCTTGTCTCCCACCACCCCCAGCAGTGCAGGGACAGCCTCCACCAGGCCCCCACTCATGTCCCCTATCACCCCCACCCCCCCAGCCACCAGAGGCAGCCTCTACCAGGCCCCCACCCATGTCTCCCCCCACCCCCTAGCAGTGCAGGGGCAGCCTCCACCAGGCCCCCACTCATGTCCCCCATCACCCCCACCCCCCAGCCACCAGAGGCAGCCTCCACCAGGCCCCCACCCATGTCTCCCACCACCCCCAGCCCCCAGCAGTGCAGGGGCAGCCTCCACCAGGCCCCCACGCATGTCTCCCATAACCCCCACACCCCAGCCACCAGGGGCAGCCTCCACCAGGCCCCCACCCATGTCTCCCATCACCCCACCCCCCAGCCACCAGGGGCAGCCTCCACCAGGCCCCCACCCATGTCTCCCACCACCCCCACCCCCCAGCAGTGCAGGGACAGCCTCCACCAGGCCCCCACTCATGTCCCCCACCACCCCCAGCCACCAGGGGCAGCCTTCACCAGGCCCCCACCCATGTCTCCCACCACCCCCACCACTGTGGGGCAGCCTCCACCAGGCCCCACTCATGTCCCCCATCACCCCCACCCCCCCCCCCCCACAGTGCAGGGGCAGCCTCCACCAGGACCCCACTCATGTCCCCCATCACCCCCACCCCCCCCCCCACAGTGCAGGGGCAGCCTCCACCAGGACCCCACCCATGTCACCCATCACCCCCACCCCCCAGGGGCAGCCTCCACCAGGCCCCACCCATGTCTACCACCACCCCCACCCCCCCAGAGTGCAGGGGCAGCCTCCACCAGGCCCCCACCCATATCTCCCACCACCCCCACCCCCCAGCAGTGCAGGGGCAGCCTCCACCAGGCCCCCATCCATGTCTCCCACCACCCCCAGCACTGTGGGGCACCTGCCAGCAGGCCCCAACTCATGTTCCCCAGCCAACATGTCATCACAATCTAGATCCCTGGTCCCCATTGTCCCCATGGTCAGCCTCCAAATGCAAAACACCCACCCGAGTATTGCATCCACCCACTTAGAAATGGCAATAACATGATAGAACACCAATTGCAAGTTTGGAAACGAACACATGTCCCTCACATACACCCAATGGGTGTCAGTGAATCTCAAAACCCATATCATGATATGCATGAAACCAATGAGATGATACTACACATTGAAGTTTGATCAAAAAATATGTATTAAAGGAAACATAAATTGAATCAAAAATAAACAAACAGAAATGGGAATGTAAAAAAATGAAAAGAAGCATGTCCGTGAAAAAAAGCAAAACCAAAAATCATAATCCAAAGGAATAGTGTCCAAAGTCACAGTCCACAAAAGAAAATCCAATGGAAAATTATAATTGAAAGCCATTGCTCCATGGGTAAATTGTAAAAGAAAAAGAAAATCCAACAGTGAACTATGTACAGACGAACAAGCCAGGGTCCATTATCCCAACAAAAGAAATGAAACCTATCGAACAACACTAACTAATAAAAAAAAACTATATACAAAAAGGTGGCCCATTGTCCAAAAACAAAGGAAACCTAACACTAACTACATAACTATGTACAAGGGCAGCGGGCTAGTCTGACGGCTCACTTCTGGATGTCCCGGGCAAGGGCATCATCATACTCCTGCTCAATGTCCCGGAGGCGGTGCTCCTCCATGGCCCCGAGGGTCCGCAGGGCCGTCGACGTGTCCACCTCCAACCCCCTGCGGATTGCCTCGAGGCACTCGGCCCGCCTCAGGGCCCTCCGCATGGAGTTCTCCGCCCTGACCATCGTGAGCCGTGCCTCTTCCGCCCGCTGCCGCTCCGCATCTATGGCGTGGCCCAACCGCTGCCACACGGAAGACCCTTTCTGTCCTGGGTCCTCCTGCCCTCCGGCCGATGCCTGCCCCTCCGATGTTGAAGGCCTCGAGTCTTCATGGCTCCCACCACGTTGCTGCTGTTGCTGTGCCTCTGCCCATGCACTGCCTCCTGCTGCCTGCACATCCTCTGCTGGCTGGGGTGCAGTCGTTGATGAGGCCACCCCTGCTGGACGTCCGACTCCCGACTGTGGCAGGGATGCCTCCTCCACCAGCCTGACCGCACTGTCAGAGGCAGCTCCAAAGAGCACCCAGGTGACCGATGGGTGGGAAGATGGCACGGAGGACGACTGGCGCATGGGGGTTCAGTTGAGGAGGAGGTCACAGCAAGCCCCATCAAACGGATGAATCCGGCCTGGGTGACCTGTCCCAGTAGGCCAACGCGGTCAACGAGCCATTAGAGATGACGTGCAGTCTCCTCATGAAAAGACTGCCGGTCACCTCGCATGGCCCGTTGACGCAACACCACACCAGTCAGGACAGGCTCAACCCGGACCCGGATAGCCACGTCCGCAGGCAGAGGAAGGCCAGTTATCGTGAGCTCATCCCCTGCCTGAAAACGGGTCTGGACGTAGGCATCCCTGCTGGTGCAAGATGATGCAGGGACAGGATCAGGGACAGGATTGCACACATTGCCGTGTCCCAGGCTGCAGCCTGGGACACAGCACCGGGCTCCTCATTCCTCGACGAGATCAGAACATGGAAGGGGAGCCGGGCCTTGCATTTCCGGCTGGCGGTGGGATTCCGGCTGGCGGTGGGATCCCCGCCACTGTGCTCCATAGCACCTTCTCCGCCCTCTTCATCAGTTGACGCTGCAGACAGGGAGAAATAAAGCACAGGCATCAGGGCACTGTACAATGGACACATACACACATGACAGTTGTACATGAGTGGCATTGGCAAACCTCAGACATGCCATCACAATCCCCAACACATGTCATTTCAACTCGCACACATGAGCCATACCACAGCCATATCGCAACTGCCAGCACCATCCATACACATACAACAGCATGAGCAGGCAAAGCTGAGCCAGACATCACATGCAACACAGGAAGTGCACTACACATGTACACACACCACCACACTTTGTATACACCTCTGCCAAGTGTCGCAGTGTTCAGATGGGCATCCATGTCACATCTGCCAATCAGGCTTCCACATCCCGCTGTCACATGCATCCATGTTGCATCACTGTTGCACCCTTGTCAAATACACACAAATGCACATGTACACAGTGCTGATATATGCAGCTGAAAACAACATACATGTGTGATAGCACGAACATGTCCACTTACATACACATTCATCCAAACATGTGCCCACACAACTGCATTTGGCATGCAAGCCTACACACACAAGCACCATCCATGTTTCACACATTACAGCCCTCGCATGTGTTAGCCTCACGACCCTGTACACCCCCACCCATACAAACAGATGTGCAACCTGCACACTACTGAAACATCACCACACGCACAGCTCACAATCATTATGCATGTACACTTACCGCTCGACTCCAGACGGGTCTGCCTCAAGGACCTGGAGCGCTGGGGATATGCGTTCCAGGACCCTCATCTGATCTTCCGACAAGTGGCCCCGGCGCCCCTTAGCATCCGCTGCCTTCAAGAGGCGCCGGGCCTTGTTCAGGGTCCTGGACCTGAAGTCCTCCCAGCGCTTCTTGACATGTTGTAAGTCGCGGACTGCCACCCCCTCCGCGTTGATGGCAGTCAAAATGTCAGTTCAGATCCGAGTCCGTCCTTCCTTGTCGGCGCGGGAACTTCCGAAGAGGGCATCATACTGCCCCAGGACTTGCTCCACCAGGACACCAACTTCCCTGGCACTGAAGCTGGTGCCCCACTGCCTCTCTGGCCGGGGGTTGTCAGTGGTGCCAGATGTTGCAGTGCCCGACATGTCTACCCCAGAGGCAGGAGTGGGTGGGCAACTGGGTCCTGGGGCTCGGCTGTGGAGTGATGGAATCCCAGTCAGGAGTCTTCGGTCACAGCAACGGGCAGGAGCGTGGCCTTCTGGGCAGGAGCGTGGCCTTCTGGGCAGGAGCGTGGCCTTCTGGGCAGGAGCGTGGCCTTCTGGGCAGGAGCGTGGCCTTCTGGGCAGGAGCGTGGCCTTCTGGGCAGGAGCGTGGCCTTCCGTGTGCTTACGCGTGGCCAGCTTGATAGAGTGATTTGGCATGTGAAAATTCTGCACGTCAGCGTGTAATTCGAGGAAAGGGCCCATGCGCGTAAGCACGTCTGCACGCATATGCAATTTCATTGGACAGAAGGCCCCTCAAGCGCAATCGCCCCTGTGACGTGACACGCATGGGCATTTCAGCGCGCCTGAAAAACTGCACGTCCTCGTGTAATCCGAGGAAAAGGCCCATGCGCGTAAGTGACGTGATGCGCGCAGTCTTTTCCCTCAGCACGGGTTAAAGGTGAGCGGGCCCAGCAGTTCGCTGTACGTGCCTTTCATGGAGACCGACGTGTGTTGCTGCTTCCTGTTTCGCGCACCATCACAACTTCACAGCTATCAAGGACGTATCTCTTCTTTTGGCGGGGGTATTGGCTATGCGTGTTTTTCTGCATCGCGCTAGTCAGACAGTGAGTCGCACACGCTCTTTTTCCCACTGCGGGTGCCCCTGTGTATCGCACCCATTTTCAATGTCATAGTAGCGTACGCATTATTTGTGTTACTGGGTGCCACCGCGTACTGCGGGAGGTTGAATCCACGCACGTAGGCTGCAGGGTTGCGTGCATGGTTTTACTGCAGTTTTGGCGTGCCTGAGCGTTGCGTGACCCGCCGCCACTACATCACCGGGGGTCACATACAGCCTTGCAGGTGCAGGGGGGGGCTGTTAACATCTTGCTTCCTACCCCCTTCATCCCAATTGCCCAGGTCAATTGTGGTGTACACCTCCCATTGGCACCACTCCATCTGTGCCGGCACTACTACATCTCTGCTATGGTTGGGAGGCCACCAAAGGTGAGGGGCGCCTCAGCTGGGCGTCCTCCTCGTGGCGGGCGGGGAAGTGGCCGTGGTGACCAGGGAGTAGGGGGACTCCAGGGTGTCCAGGGTGGCCACAGAGGGGGAAGAGGCAGGGGTGCGCCACTTGAGCACAATGTTGTGCCATGTGTCGGTGCAGTCATGCCACCACCCCCTGTGGTTCCGGGGGATGCAGCTTCTGCATCTGGCACTGGCGCCCGTGTAACCCGGCAGTCCGTTCCATCGACTGCCACGGGCCCAAGGGTAGTGGTAGCTGCGGACACCGCCACCCAGGCTCAGGGTCTGCCAGCGCAGGCTGCGTTGGCACTTGAGGAGCCCTTGGTAGATCTCCAACAGGCCAGGAGGGAAACCATAGGGGCAGGCCGGGCTGCTCAGACCAAGAAACGTGTCCCTGGGCAGTCATGTCATCTGCTGCCCAGAACAGCCGGGTGTTGGCAAGTGCAGGGGCAGATGCACCCAACAGCACCCCGGTTGTGAGTCTGCCAACCAGGACTGTTGCAGTCAATGACCATGCCACAGCTGATGTTGCTGCGCAGGGTCCATTAGTGGGCACCCAGCTGCCACTGACACAAGTCAGGCCTTTGGTCATCCCTCCACCTGCCACTCCCTTGGCTCAATCCACCGAACCCACTGGCCATACTGGTCAGGGCAGCATTAGCCAGCCAGGGTCTGCGCCACAGTCCAAGAGGAGGAAGGTTGCACCTGCAGCACAGGCTGGGACCCCACACAGCCACAAACTCCTGCACGTCGAGGAAGAAGCCTTTCTGCAAGCAGGAACTGGACTTCCTCGTGGACTACGTGCAGGGCCACAGCCGTGACATGCTAGTGGGTGCCAATAGTCAGACTACGGCTGCCCAACGTGGCACCCACTGGAAGCATGTTGCGGAACATGTCAGTTCATTCGGCCATGAGGTGCGCAAGAGTGCAAAAAGCGTTGGAATGACATCAAACGCAGCACTAAGGCTAAGCGTGCCTCTAATTACAACTTGACTCTAGTGACTGGCGGTGGGCCTGCACCAGAGGAGGAAGAGCTCACTCTGCATGAGGCACTCGTTGCGGAGTTCATACCACCTGAATTGGTCGAAGGAGTGGGAGAGATGCTGGACTTTGATGCCCAGTCCAGTGAGTGTTGATGCGTGTTTGTTGAGGATGTGTGTGTTTCACTTGTGGGATGTGTTGTGCATGATTGCCACTACATGTGACATGTACATGGTTCTGATGTGTAAGTAATGCAATGCTTCCGTCATGCATGTCTCCTCTGCCTGCATGGACTCCATGTAGACATGCTCCCTTGCCCCTCCTCCGCCACGCTGCACCCCAGTTCCACCTTTGCACTGGTGTTCTTCAATCTTGCCAATGTGTACTTTCTTGTTCATGCGACCTGTGTAGATGCTAACTTCCAGCGTAGAATCTGCCAAACATATGCCGTGTGGTAAAGCCTTAGTACTTGATGCAGGGTATCTCACTTGTACTGTGCATAGGTCAGATGTCCCGCAGGGACATGAGTGCCCATTCATGCTCCATGTGCATTGCACGCATGCCCCTATGTGTCCTTGACTGGATGATCACTGTAATATAAGTCCTTGGTTACATACATTGCCGGCCATCTTATCAGCCTTTCCATGTCAACTGTGGCTCAGTCCTGCGTTGCACACATGTTTAGGGTCTGATAATCTGTGTGGCTCACAGGCCTCAGCCTGTTCAATGGCCAAGGACTCTGTCCAACTGTTGTTGTGTCTTCTTCACACATGGGCGGAATCCAGAGTTTTCATCATGTGTCCTGCTTACTGTCCCAGCATCATTTGCAGTGTTGTCACTTGAATCACATTAAGCTGTTGATGCCAGTCAACACTGCCTGTCAATACACAGGTGTATGGTCAGCCTTTTGATATCATGCTAGGCATCCCTGCATTGGTACTGGGGTGGAGGGGTGCTTGGCTTCTAGATATGGTACACATTGAATGCACAATGCACGTGATGTCTGAATTTGACATTGCACTGCCTTCACATTTCCTGGCACACACCATGGAGTCCTTGCACATGTAGGTAGTGAGTGGCGTACACATTTTCTACACTGCATAGACCCACTTCCATGGAAACTGCCACCTTGCAACAGGTCTGATCACAGAAGTAATTCAAAGTTGACCCAGCATGCATGCCAGGTTATATGTTGTGTGTCGCATGTCTGCCTGATGCGTTTGCTGTGTGTGTGTGTGTGTGTGTGTGTGTGTGTGTGTGTGTGTGTGTGTGTGTGTGCTTCTGACATGTGTAGTGACCTTTTTCTCTATTTTTCAGGTGATGACGCAATGGAGGCGGAGGATGGTGTTGTCATGCCAGACACAGGGTTGTTACCACTACATCAACCCGGCACTAGTGGGGGTCGTGGGGTGGTAGGCCACGAAAACCCCCAAGTGCTACAGTCCATCTTGTCTGTGGCTGCCTATGAGTCCAGCCTTGATGAGCATCAAGTCCATGTGTCAGGGGTGAGTGATTCTGATGTGGACACTCCTTTCTGCGACACCTGCACTGAGGGATCAGACAGTCTTGGTTCCTCCGCCCGTGGTGGATCGGGACGCAGGGTCACCCTCCACACCAGTCACTGATGTGCCTGGGACATCACGTCGACAGGGGCATGTAATCGTGCAGCCGCGGGGGGTGCCAACACAGCGAGGACCCCCGGTCCTTGGGTCCCGCAGGGGTCAAGCCCAGCAACGCGGTCGCCGCGCGCAACCGCAGTATACTGAGTGGGAGCAAGACATGACTGCCAATTCAGAACGGCAGGGGGCAGCAATGGAGAACATCGCTGAGAGCATGGAGCGTGTGGATCTGTGCTCCCCCCTGCTAGGCAGGTGCTTCTCCAGCAGCAGGCGGCACGGTCTACGGCCCGCTCGCTCAGGCTGGGCATGGCGGCCTCAGACAGGGCACGCCAGGCTGAAATGTCGTCTCTGCGTCAAGCAATTGCTGCTCACGCAGAGGCACACATGGATGCCCTGAGGGAGGAGTATGCTTCCCTCAGATCCACTCTGGATGTCCTTATGATGTCCCAGAGGCAGCAGGCAGAGGAGAGGTTTGCACAACTTGAGCGTACCATCTCGGCTGAGCTACAGGCTTGCCGGGAGGTGCAGCGGTTGTCCAGCCAGGACTTGCAGGAGGAACTCTGTGTTACACATGCTACCTTGCAAGAGGAAGCACGTGTATCACGTGAGGTTCTGCATGCAGACCTACGTCACATCGCCACACAGAACCAGGCTCACCAGTCCGGCAGACTTGCTGCCGACGAGGGGCAAGCTGCGGCTAGGCGTGGCCAGACTACTGTGCCATGTCCTCCTTTACAGGATGAGCCAGACTCGGACGACCATCTATCTCCCACATAGGTCGGGCTGTGCAGGCGTTGAGCCCATGGAGGTTTTTTATTTTGGCTCAGCATCATCGCATGTGGATGTTGAGCAGCACCCTGTACCTCCCCCCCTCCTGGGTGCCTCCCCTCCCCCCCGGGTCGTATGTGGCCATTTTTGATTTTTCTTTTAGTTTATTTAGTTAAGTTTCTGTTTGATAGTTTAATTAGGTAATGTAGGTTTTCCATAGTTAGTGTAATTAGTTAATATAGTTTAAAATTGCTTGTCTATTGTGCTTTCATGTGACGGTGCGGTGCTTTGTGGCTTTTGAAGGCATCCACTGTCTGTTCCAGCTGGGCCCTTCAGGCTTGTCTTGTGTATGTGTTTGCTGCTTGGGGTCCTTGACTCACATATGCCACTCCTGCCTCCCTTATCCATGTGCTCGCAAGGATGGTTCGGTGTCACAACCTTTTACACAAGGGCTTTGGACGATCATATCTGTGGCATGTCTGGTGCTGTGTGACTTGTGTTTACACCCCTAGTGGGGATGATTGCGGTGTTATTGTCCACTGTTCAGCTTTTGCTAGATGGGGTGTGTCATGATTAATGTGTACATTCATTGCTATGCATTGTGTAGTATGTTTCTTATCTTTACTGTACACGTGTTTGTTGCAATTCATGCTGTAGATATTGTTCCACACTTTGGATGTGAAAGACGGACTGATGGTGCGATTTATTATGTGACTCTCTGACATGGTCAAGTAATGAGATGCCTGAAAAGACACACAGATGACTTTGAAGCATTAATCATGTGTTTCATGCCCTTTCTGCAGGGGGATGAGCCTCCAGAGCACCTTTGCCAGCAGACATGGCCCATTGAATGACGGAATTCTGGACACGTTTGTTGGTGCCCACATGCACATGTGCGCACAAGCAGAGGCACAGGGATTGCAGACCTACATCCTAGAACTGCTGACGTGTTCCAAGGAACTCCAGGCAAGGTGAGCACCACAGGGGGGCCACAACACAGCAAAGCTTGCACCAGGCGAGTTGCACATGCAGGCTTAGTCACAGCAATGAGGGTGAGCTTGGACGAATATTGGTGTTGAAGCACACAATGCAGCTCAGATGTGTTGGTGGACTGATGGCTGTTGATTTTAAGGTTGTCTGGGACACCTGCAGGGGCAGTGGCACATACCCTGCGGTACACCAAGGTCCATCGAGGCACTTGTATCAACCATGTCGCCTTCCGAGACATGGAAAGGGGCAGCTCACAGGGACATACAGTAAGGGACATACTCGGGTGCATTGGTAGTACACAACTTGCTCTGAAGTCATGGCTTGCTATATGGGTATGTCTGCTTACCCAGGGAACATTGCATGTTGTGTGAATTGTGACACATTGGTGTTCCATTAGCCACGCACCCACCGGCGGCTGACTTGCTGCATTGACTGTGTATGACCCATCACAGGGGTAATGTTATATATGGGTACGAAGCATCTACACCAGATTGTCTGTTTGTAGAGTAATTTGTTGCTATGGGGCATGTTTGGTGGTGTGTTTTTGTGTAATTGGCACGTACAGGTTGTTGACTGTGGCTCTTTTTGCAGCATTGCAGTGCTCCTGTAACCGGACCTGAGAGTGCACAGGCACGAGGCCAGCACTCAAAACCAGAGCTAAGTGTCTTGTTGTTTTTCTTTCAAACTGCTCTGCATAGGCTTGCTGGGGGGGGTGCACTAATGCATGGATGTATGTGTAATTCAATTTGGTATGTTTTTTCCCCCTAATCACCCGGAATCCTATGCAATTTTGAACCCTGTACCCTCTACCAGGTGTTCCTGCTTCCCATACCTATCCAAGTAACGCTCCCTAACCCTCTTTCCCCGCTGGGGTTGCGGATACCTGTGTAAGCCCCAAATTTGCAGGCGCCAAAACCCTAGAGGGGGTGGTTGGTTCATGCCACTCCTAAGCCTGGACTACAGAAGGCCATGACAATGATGTCCAAGTTTGTTTGGATTGTGTATGTGTTCATGCAGTTAGTACATTTTCGTGCATTCCCTACTTTCATATGTCATTCCTCCTCCCCTCTCCTGCCACTCATTCCAGTTATCCAGTGTGCCAACACCTGTCCTGACTGCATATCCCTGAACCTCCTTCCCCACCAGGGTCTCAGGGGCCTGTGTGAGTTTGACCTTGCAGGCACCCGGGACACGGTGGGGGTGGTTGTTTCGTGAAACTCCTGCGCCTGTACACGAGACCTGTGACGGTACACATCCGTTCATGGTGCATCATCCTATGTTATGTACCACACATGGTTCACATCCTGTTGTGACATTGTTTTACTGTGCTACCTTGGTTGTTGCATCATTGTGGTAGTACTTGGCCTTTGTGAGGTACTGCTACGTCAAGTCATCTAGTGGAGGGTGTTCTGGTTTGTTTTCATGCCTTGGATTTTGTGATTTTGGAAATGAGTGTGGATTCTGAGGGTGCAGGCACCTTTTTACACACAAGGTGGAAGATGGTGACGAAGGGTAAAGGTGATCCTGTGGCCAGGTGGAATTGAGGGTTGAAGGCTCCATGACCCAGGTGCAGTTGTTCAGTGGGTCATGGTCATTTGTGAGGGAGGGGGGGGTGTTGTTGATAGTTGCCTTGCCCTGCAGTGTGATGGGAACCCTGACATTGTAATGGTGGTATCCTATATACATGTTGTGTTCTGCTGATCAATGCCTGCTCATGTGTTGCGTTTACCTTTCAGGTGCGAGGGGATAGTTATGGTTTGACATGCTGGGGTGTACACATGGTGAATGTTCACATGTGATGTGTAGAGAACACTGATGGTCACTTGATTGCACATGCATATGTTGAGTGCATGTCCTTGCTGACCCACACACTTGTACTCTGATGCACTACATGTACTACCACCCTTGCATATCCACGTGTACACTGTTTTCCTTCTGGTGCCCACTGTGTCCCTGCAGCACATGTTCTTTGACCAATTATGGATCCTGTACATGCCTAATTTGCTTTTTGATGTGGTCTGTCGCTTAGATGTGATGCTCATGGTGTGCATCACACACAATGGCTGTTCACTGTGCTGTGCGCTGAGCAGTGTGTTGCAGGAGTAGGACACAGCACACAGAAGCTGCAGTGTTGATTTTGCAATGTACAATGTGCATGTAGACAGGCATTCATTTTATGTTACGTCTACAACTCTCTTAATGCATTTGGAAATGACTTATTTTGGGTGGGAGGTTGTTGGTCAGTCATTTCATCTGATTCCATGTCAGGCATCATTGTCTGATGCCACTGTACATTTTGGACATGGCAATGTGTACCGTTACTGTGTTGGTGTATGGGTATTGCTTGCCATGTCATGTTGTGGTTTGGGAGGGTTTGAGTGACATAACAGTGATGGCCATGGCCTGTTTTGCAGGTGTGTGTGATGCACACCTTGCATGTCAGGGTCATCTGCTTCTCAAAGTGACTAGCTTGGGGTAGATCTCTCTCCGTGGCAGGGGCCTACCTCTGGAACAACCTTCCTGCCTCACTGGAACTTGAGGGGACCATCTCCGGTTCGGGAAGCACCTCAAGACCTTCCTCTTTGCTTCTGCATTCTCTCTGCCTCTCCCTTGCAAAATTCTTCACTGGAACTGCACTGAATCTGCAACTGGGCCACTCTCACTGACCTCGGTCCCTGGCCCAGCCACTCCACTTGCACTGCCTCCCTGGCAACCCCTGCACTGCGGTACTGTCTCTCTATCCCTACAGCCCCCCCTTCCCGGCACTTGTCTGCACTTACCTTTGCAGTTGCCACCAGCTGGCCTATGTATTTGTTTTTTGGTCTACTTACCCTTACTGCACTCCCCCCTCCCCTTCCCTTCCCCCTTCCCCTGCACTTGCTCAATCTAAATGACACCTGGCCTAGTAGTACCGTTGTCTGTCTTCCCTTGTTCCCCCCCCCCTCCCTGCCTCATCGCACCTTGAAATACTTGTGTATAGGCCATATGTCATATGTGTGCCTTTTGGTCACACAGGATAGCTTGTGTTTAAGTAGCTAGGGATGCAGACAATGTGGTACTTCCATGGCAACTATCTCAGGGTGGTAGGGTTGTGACAGTTGACTGTCTCTTTGTCATCATTGATTGTCACCTGGTATGTGCCAGGCCTGTGTGCACTCCGCAGGGGTGGGAGTTTAGGTGAAAAATATGGCCACAAGCTGGGTCCGGGCTTCCTCGCCACGTGCCCTGTCCCCTCCCATGGGCAGCACTTGTGCCTGTGGTTGGGGATATGGGGGCACCACCATGTCCACATGGACGCCCTGCCGTGTTGCAACATTGTGCAGGACACATGCTGCCACAATGATCCTGCACACTATTGGTGGTGTATAGAGTAGCAAGGGAGCGGAAACGTGACTTGAGCACTCCGAATGTGCACTCCACTATGGCCCTGGTTGCAATATGGGCGGCGTTGTATCTTACCTTGGGTGGTGTGGTGGGGTTCCGGATTGGCGTCATCATGTGGTTGCTCAGGGAGGTGTAAATGGTTGTGATTATTGGGGGGGGTATGTGTGTGTGTGTGTGTGTGTGTGTGTGTGTGTGTGTGTGTGTGTGTGTGTGTGTGTGTGTGTGTGTGTGTGTGTGTGTGTGTGTGTGTGTCATGCATGCATGTGCATTTGTACTCACCTAGGAGCCATGTGTCGCCATGCTGCCCAGCTTTCAGGGCCCGGCTCAGGGCGGACATTCTGTATATGAAACTGTCATGAGTGGAGCCAGGGTAGTTTGCATAGACAGAGGTGATGATTCCCTTTGCATCGCATACCACCTGTACATTGATGGAATGCCAGTGCTTGCGGTTTCGGTAGATGTGCTCAGTGGCCCTAGGTGGACGTAGGGCCACATGGGTGCAATCTATGGCACCGAGCACTTTGGGGAAGTGTGCCACCCTGAAAAAATCCAGGACAACAGCCTGCCTTTCTGCGGGTGTTCTGGGCATGTATATGTGCCTGCGGACTGAGGGGCGCGCTGTCATGATTGCCAAGACCTGGTGTAGGCAGCGTGACTGCGTGGCCTGTGAGACCCCCACCCCCCCACTATGGCAGTAGTCCGCTGAAATGACCCAGTGGCCAAAAAATGCAGGACATTGAGCAGCTTCTCCAAGGGGCTCAATGCTTGGGAGCAAAGGGTGGGGGATGTAAGGTCATCTTCCCACTCCCTGACCAGGTCTAGGATGATGTGGGGTGGAAACCTATACCTGACATAGACCTTGTCGTCAGGCATCCTAAAAAGGCTTGTCCGTATTCTCCTCCTCCTGCGGTGTCGCATGATCAGTGCTACGACAAATGGGGCATTCATCGTAGCTGTATATACGTGTTTGTTGTTTGCGCGCACTTTTATACTGTGCGCGGGGACGCTTCCGCCTGCCTTCGTGTGGCGGATGCGTTGACGCCTGTGTGCGTCTTTTGCCGTGCGTGGGTTTCCCGTATTCGAATCCATGAATACGGGTTGTTCGTGTGCGTGTGGGCGTTCCGTGTAGTTCCCTGCAGTACTTCCCCAGTTACGCCTTCTTTTTCACGCGTTATTCCCCATTCCGTGTGTTACGCCCACTGTTCCGCCCACTTTGGTTGTGTGCGCCGCGCTATGTGCGCTTTTGCTGTGCGCGTAGCGCACGCCGTGTATGCCTGCGTGCGCCATGGCAGGATTGGGCGCACGAACAGCGGGAAACACGAGCAGCGTCTTACTTGCATCGCACACGTGCGCGTGCGCTGCGTTTCTCGCGCTTGCGCTACCTTGCGCCTGCTTGCGCTGGGATTTTCGGCGCACGTTTGCACCATGAATCGAGTCTTTCACCACAGAAATTGAGGAAGGAAACGTGGTACTGCTCCTGGTACTGGTTTTTTTGTCAGCCTTCGACTTGGTTGATCACGATTCGTTGGCAGATAGGTTGATTAACATAGGGAAATGTACCCCGTCCGTGGCAACCTAGTTTACATTTTTTGGGCCCAAGGACAGCACATGTGGTTGGAGAGAGGCTCAATCCCAAAGTACGATTCCAAGATGTGGGGTCCCCCAAGGCTCATGCTTGTCGCCATTACTTTTCACTGTGTATGTCAAATGTTTATGCAATCTTGTTATCTCTCTGGGTGTCAAGTTTGCAAACTATCCAGACAATACCAAGATAGTTTTCAAGCTTTCTGGGTTATACAAGGATGATGTAGACTGTGTGGATGAAGTTCTAAAGGCTATACAGAAATGGATGGCAATGAACTCCCTGGCCTTGAATAACTTAAAAACTGAGTTGCTCATCCTGAGAACGTCACACAGACTAAATAATGTAGGCATTCAATATAAATGCTTTCTGATGAATGGGAATATCATTCCAGTGTCCGGCTCAGTTAAGACACTTGGGAGTCTTTTTTGATTTTCATCTTTCCTTCAAAAAACATGCCTTATATTTGAAATACTCATGCTCCTTTTATATTCACCTGCTGTGGCCAATCCATCCCTATCTATCAGAGGCTAATAGGGCCCTGATTGCAGCAGCTATAGTGAACACAAAGCTACTATTGTAATAGTCTCTTGGTGGGCACGTCTCAAGCAAATATTAAGAAACTCCAGGCAACACAGAATAGAGCGATGGGTGCTGTTTGTGGCCTTGGCCGCCGCTCACAAGTCTCCGAATCCAACAGAAAAAGTCACTGGCTCCCAGTTGACCAGGGTATCCGTTCAAGGGCTCTGTGCTAATATTTTAATGTTTGGCAGGTGAAGGCCCACTGGACCTTTCCACCAGAGTGAAAGGAACTATTAGAGGGATTCTAATTTCAAACAATAGGGTAAACTTACACCAACAATGCGTCATCCTAAAAAAAGATTGGTGGGGCCTGATTTAAAGCCTAGGCCCCTTCTCTCTGGAACTCATTCCCGCCAGACATTAGGGGATGTGCATCTACTATACATTTTAAAAAACATCTAAAGCCTTTCCTTTTTGACAGAAAGTCCGACTAATATGGGCTCATGATCGCACGTTTCTCCCCGAGGGATTCGTTCCTGAAATGGCATGATTTAACTCACGCTTTTTCCTCTTATGTGTTTATGTTTGTGTTTGTGTGTTTTGTGAGCGCCCTGAGGCCTTTGGGCGAGTGGCGCAATATTAAAAAATCTTTAATTAGATAGATCAATAGGTAGTATCTGTACTGCCTTTCCTGGCAACCGGCACCCAACTTCATAATGTTGGTGAGCCGCACAGGTTGTCCCAACCTTGTTTTGCAAGGGTCTTGTTCCAGGTCCTGGATGCACTCATACGCCTTGTGGCAGACCACATTGCCCTACCCCAAACACCTGCCCAGGTGAATGCCACCAAAGTCGCCTTCCATGCCCTGCCAGGCATGGCCAAATTCATAGGTGCGTTGTATTGCACCCATGTGGAGCTGGTGGCAAGCCATGCCATTGAGGTAGTGTACTAGAACTGGAAACTATACTACTGCCTAAATGTGCAGATGGTCTGTGATGCAGCACACCTCATCACCCATTGTTGTGAGGGTTTTCCTGGATCTACCCATGACTCAATGGTATGGAGGAACTCCATGCTGCCAGGGTACATGGCATTGTACACCGGAGAGCGCACCTGGCTGTTGGGTGAGAAGACTGACCAATGCATGAGCTCTGTGCAGTGGGGGGCATGCACAGGCACCAGAGCATGTGCTTATTGCAACCCAATACATACAAATAGCAACTTGAGTTGGAAAGCGTGTAATAAGGGGGAGACAGGTCAGACCCAATCATTGTAAATCCAGAGGGGTATCTAAAAAGTACCACAAGCACCAGAATGCATCAGACCATTTTCACAAATCCCTGCAATAAATTGGGAATAACCCCCCCCCGGCCCACCGCCTGCATTACAGACAAGTCAATTGAATGCAGCCCTACTCACCACCAGCAGCAGCGAACCCCAAAGCATCTAGTCAGTACAAATGCCTGTCACAGGAGCATGTATCCATATGCATGTGACATGAATGCAAACCAGAATGACCCACACAGGAATTGGTAGTGATGACCATTTACGCCATGTTAACAGTCACAGCATGGGCTCACATAAAAGGCACAGGAGGGTCACAAGGGATAAGCCAACATGGCAATGGGTGTGAGAATCAGTGATGGAAAAGCAACAACCCTGCATACGGACCAAAGCAATTGTAGCCATGCAAATCAACATCCTGCCATCCCTTACACAACTGTACAGCAAGCCACAATTGCACATTACAGTGCATACACCCACCTCCAACAGTACCCAATATTGACAATGCTTGACAACAACCATGCTGCATCATGATTGATAAAGGATAAACGTATCACTGCACGCATGTACCCACATCCAAAATAGATGCACATCACAATGGGCCTCATTATGTAACCCTGCCCGTGCACCAATCGTATACAAGGGAAATGTTACAGGAGGATCGGCACCATTGGCAACGTTGCTGGTGCTCACGTGAGCACATTGCCTACCGGGCCCACAGCGCCCAGCAGGGTCAAACCACTTTGGCGCTGCAGCAGCCTGATTTGTAGCACTGTACCATATACAAGGCTCTTGGTAGGTGGCCGTGCCCCCTTGTATCCATACCAACATAGGTACACGTAGCAGCATTCAAGGCTGATTCCATATGACTGCAGACAGTGAGTAGACAGATCTGTCTCAGATTAAATGACTGACCAACCATTTGAATTTGGATATGCCTTTATGCATCACATTGCACCAGTCAATAGGGTCATATGTGCCATTTGCTACGTCTTGTGCCTTGGTATTTGTGTAATGAGTCAATGCAAACTTCAATGACTTGACATTGGCACCACACTGATTGCATGCACCTTCTGTCCCACCCATGCAGGTGATGCCGGATACCCTCTCACCCCATGGCTGAAGGCATCCGTCAGACAACCACAGGACATGCACGAAGAGGGCTACAACCTGTCACATATACGGACAGGGACACTATTGACCAGCCATTTGGATTGCTGAAGGGGAGGTTAGACAGTGAACAGTCAATTACTAGAGTGATAGAGGAGAGAAATACCCAGAAGGAGAGCATCAGAAGACATTCAACAAACTAGACGGCTCAGCAAAAGCCATTGCTAGACCCTACACTTGTAATTTTAGTCCCATTTCACTCCTACCTTTCTCAATAAATCTCTTGGTGTCCCCGACTGTCCCACTCCTGTCATCCTTTATGGAGTCCTCAACTTTTTAACCTCACTCAGTCGGGCCTTCGACCTGGCTGGCGGACAGAAAGTGTCCTGGTGTCAGTCCAGGATGACATGACTAGACTGGCTGATGGGGGGGGGGGGGGGGGGGGAGGCCTTGGCACCTTGATTGTACTCGATCTTTCGGTGGCCTTTGATACGATACAGTGGACCACTCTACCCGGCTAGCCCGCTTAAGTCATGCTGGAATCTTGGTTCAAGAGTTCGCCTAGTTGGCCTCCTTTCTGGCAGACAGATCTCAAATACTTTCGCTCCCTCCTTTTTTCTCTCAATCTTGTCCTCTGGGTTGTGGGGTGTCACAGAGCTCCACCTTGTCTCCTATTCATTTTGATGTAAACATCTGGCCACTTATATTTCTCATCTGCTCCTTCAGTCTAAGGTGCAAGTGCCGATGACACTCAGATCCTGATTAGTTTAGATCTTGAGCAGGCCGATAGGCACCGATGCAAGCACAAAGACCTGTCAGCCATGGGAGACTGGATGAACAGCAATTGGCTAAAGTTAAATGGACACAAGACAGAGGTGCTGGGCTCCCACTGATCCTTCACTTTGGGCGTCTTCTTTTTGGCCTTCCTCTCTGGGTCCACTTCCTGCCCCTGTTGTTAAAGTGAAGAATTTAGGAGTGGTCATCTCTGCTACTCTTTCTATGGATGCACAAGTATTGGCGGTATGTCAAGCCGGTCACTTTCATCTCAAGATGCAGAGAAAGGTGCTCCCTTTTGTACCTTGGAATCTCAGGCCACCGGTGGTCGCTGCAATGGTTCTGAGCTGCTTGGACTATTGCAATAGCTTATACTTGGTGCAGCCTATGGGCATCGTCCAGCGTCTGCAAAATGTTGCTGTGCGGGCGGCCAGGGGATTTCCTTATGGGGCTCAGTCCTCACCAGTTCTGCGCTCTTTGCATTGGTTGCCCATGGCTCAGCGCATTAAGCTTAAGGCGCTCTGACTGGAACATTGCGCTCTGCACGATCTTGGGGCGGAATATTTACAAGTTACATTTACCATTTATCTTCTTTATCTGACACTACGATTGGCTTTGGCTGGTCTGGTGTGCGTACCATATTTCCGCCGCTCACATTGGAGGTCGGGCCTTTTCGGTTGCCGCAGCCATCTTCCATTGTCATTACAAAAAATCTGTCAAATCATCTTGTGTTCAGAAAGTCTCTGAAGACTCACTTGTTTTAGAAACTTAGTGTTTGATGGGCACGCTACTCGCCTGCCTCCCTCACCAGCGCCATGATACTTTCGGGTGACTGTGCGCTTTATCGGTTTTCATAACATTACAAACTTAACAGTTAACATCTTTCGGATGGTGCTGAAGAAAGGAGCTGATGCCGAGGACGAGATTGTCGATGCTCTCAGGCGGGCTGATCAATGCTTATTCAAAGAAAAACAACATTATCAAGAGCTTCTGAATGTCCTAATTTGCTTTCACTGTTTACAACCCCAGCCAGCCGTGAGTATGCATGCTTTTGGCACATGTTGGTTTCGACTGATTGTAGACAATCGAAATATGAATCACAAAATTACTGCCAAAAAAAACCCAAAAACATAACAGATTCAAGAAAACAATAGTGGTGAAGTGCTCTACAGTAGACAAGGGAATAAAGAAATTTGGTATACGGTAGCCGGAAAAAAGTCTGAAATCCAAGCATTCCAGTAGCCAAAACCAGAAATGCAAAGTGCTTGAAAATCAAGAGTGGGCGCATTGAAGGAAAGGAGCAATATATGAAAAGATCATGCAAATGGGCAACAGAGCCACTCCTGTTGACATTTGCTCTTCTCGTTTGGAAATAGAGCAACACTTTAGTTCAGACCGATTGCCCAACTTGAGGTAGCCTCCCTTATAGGTGACATTGCGCAAGCAGATGGCAAAAACCCTCTGTACATTTCAAAGTTACATCACTGTGACCTTTCAGACCCAACACTATGGCCTACAGTCATGAATAGCACTTAGTGAGACCACATTATGCTCACCGGCCCTGCCAAACATGCTAATCTTAATTTTCCAACAGATGATTTAGGTCGGCATTTTTCAAATGTACATTACAAAAGGAGAGTAGGAAATAAAGTTTTTCCATCGCCACTGGTCATTATACTCAGTTAGCAGAGACGTATTTTGTTGTAAATTGTTTAGCCAGACCAATGTAAAGCACAGTCTAAAAGAGGAAGGAAGCAGTGTTTTGAAGAATATCTCACACATTGTGTGTCAGCATGAGAATTCTCCCACACACTTGGTGTCATATCAGAATTGGGCTAAAGGAGAAATGTGACTGCTCTCCAGCAAAACCAGAGATGAGCATCAATGTATTATACTCCAATGTGTTGGCACATTAGTGCAGTTTCTTGCTGGGAATTATTTTGCTTTCCGTAGATCAAATGACTGCTTATACCAAAACGGTAACGGTAACTTTTTAGTCCTTGTGCAATTTTTTGCAAAATTTGCTCTGGGGAGGCAGGGACATTTGCTGAGAGCACTTGCAAAGGAAGTGGCAGCCCATTATTGTGGACATAACATCCAAAATGAACTGATAAACTTGATTTCTGAGAATGTGAAAACAGATATCCTAAAACTTGCACAGGTATCCAAGTCATTTTCTTTAATACTTGATAGCACTCCTGATATCGGCCACCAAGAAAAGCTTCTGTTAACCATTTAATTTGTGTACACAAATGCAGCCACCATTTGCATTCAAGAACACTTTCTTGGATTTGAGACATTAATGGACAGTACTGGGGAAGGCCTCACAAATGTTGTTGCTCCGATAACTTAAAGGCTGTGGTCTGGATGTGAATTACTGCACAAGATTATGACAATGGGGCCAATATGAGGGGGGAAATTAAAGGCGTCTAAAAGAGTGTCATTAATATAAACTCAAGGGCCTCTTTGCCATGCCACTGCCATGGTCTTTAATCTGGTGCTAGGGAATGCTTCAAAACGTACAATGAAATCAGTTTCTCTTTGGCATGCTACAGAGAATAAAATGTCCTTTTCTCTTCCTCAGTTTTTCATTGGAGCTTTCTGAAAAAAGTGTTTACCCTGAAACCCCTTTGTGAAACACAATGAGTTTAAAAAAAGTTTAAAATCTGTCTGGTATCAAATAATTATTGTCCAAGATGGTCTTCTTGAACTTGCCAAAGAGGGAAAAACTGATGCATTGCTGCGTCATGAAGCAAGCATTGCTGATCAGTTAGAAGACTATGCATTTTTTGTGGTTTTTGTTGTCTGGCACAATACATTCTTTAGAGTAAACCCATTGAGCAAAGCCATGCAGTCCAAGCCTTTGGACAATTCTACAGTGGTTACACTTTTTGAATCCGGTATCCAGTTTCTAGAAAAGTTCAGAGAAAATAGATTCACTGATGCTCAGAATACAGGTGAAGTTGG
This sequence comes from Ambystoma mexicanum, assembly GCF_040938575.1. Lineage (NCBI taxonomy): Eukaryota > Metazoa > Chordata > Amphibia > Caudata > Ambystomatidae > Ambystoma > Ambystoma mexicanum. Next base: position 283,037,903 of record NC_090929.1, read on the forward strand.
CCACCGAGCTGGAAGTTGAACTTCCTTCAAAGCTCGTCCGCGTAGATACAAGAAAGTGCAATTTGATTATGAGGGTAAAGGTGACGCTCCTCGAGATCCAAAGGTGAAGTTTAGGGTAGAATGTATTAATGTGTTGTTGGACACTGAAATAAACTCCATACAAGAAAGGTTCAAACAAATTAAGGAGCAGTATTCAACATGGGGGGTCCTGCATAATATTAAAGAGTTTTCTGATGGTGCACTTCAAGGGAATTTCAGGAGCTTGGAGGTGGCACTTACCTCATCAGAAGACTGACATTGATGCAATGGACCTAAAGGATGAACTTCGGGGTCTTAAAGATATGCTACCAGCATATGTACAGAAACGGTATGTGCTGCACTTTATTCACATTCTAAAAAACGCTGGGATTGCTTTCCAAATTTCTGGGTTGCCTTACACATTTTATTAACAGTCACATTAGCAAGTGGAGATAGGAGCTTCTCCAAAAAGATTAATTAATTAAAACTTACCTCCTATCAAACATGAGCAAAGGAGAGACGTGTCTCATTGACAATGTGCTCAATCAAAAATGACATTGATCTGAGGAGAGATTTTTCTGATGTCATAACAGAGTTTGCCAATAGAACGGCTAGTAAAGTATTAGTTGGATTGTGCTACTATCAGGACAAACATTTGAAGAACACATTTATTTTTGTTGCTAATTTTGTGGGGTTTTCCCCTGCTGCATCAAATCCTTTGCAGAACACTATCACAATTCGTTTTTTTTGCTCCATTCCATCCCAATGCAGAGACAATACCACAAATTGTTCAGCATCTTTCCAGACTTTCTCCTTTGGGATTTATATTGACATGTTATCCTGCGTTTCTTGTAGTAATTCATGTTGTGTGTGTTTTATTATGTAAAAACATGCAGTACAGAGGCAGGGGGACTCGCTGGGTATGCGTTGTGCCATCCTCTCCCTATGCCACCCACATAACTAGACGAGGGTGGAGGCGCACAAGGGGTGGGGCGGACTTGGCATACACAAGCTTGAATCCCACTTTCCCATGGGAACCATGTCGGATAATTGTGTGTAATACCCACCATTGAGAGAATGTTGGAATCTTGAGGACTGGCCTGAAACCATGGCTTCTGGTCAATATTCACAAATGTAATCATGGATTATGAAGCAGTTTAGGATTACAACATTTGAGCTATTTCAATGCTGTCTTGTCCCTCCCAACTTCCTGCTCATCTGATCATATTCCTCTCCCTACACTGCTCCCACTTGGCCCCAACTCCAACTGCCCTCCTCGCTGTCCTCCCCCTTCTCCCCCCCAGGCCCTCCCTTCCCACACTCCTCACCACAGTGCCACTCTCACGGCTGGAAATAAGGGGACTTGCACCATCAGGCCACCACTTGCTCATCTGCCATCACTAAATTCCTTTCTTCCTGTGCTTTTCTTTTACTCTGCAATGACATCTCAGCCTAGCAACAAGACCCAGAGCTGGGAGCCAATATTACACGCAGCTGAGGGCAATAAAGCGTAATTATTCATTCTGTTGGGACAAAGTGCTTCAAGGTCAGCAAGGCAGACCTTGGATGCAATTTCAAAATCCTATTATGTTTAAAAAAATAATTGGTTATGTTCTGTGTTAAACTGAAGAACACAACAGAGATGATCCTGAATTCTACAACAGTGATAGCAACCAGCTAGGTCCGTAGAACCCACTCAGATGAGTCTATAATCTAATTACCTAAATATGCATTGCGTTTTAAATATGGTGAATTTAGATATTATTTTGGCACATTTGAAAATGTTTCCATCAACAGGAAAAACAAACTGGAGCCTTAAGTCACTGAAATCAAATCGCTTTGATCTATGGAAATTACAGTTTTGAAAAACAGACATGGAGTAACTTCCACTATGGAATGAGAAATTTCAGCAATGTATTCACTGGACTCATCTTGCTTAATTACAATAATATATGTCAACAACTATACACCAAGATGTGCTCACTAGATAAAGGAGGATGGAGTAAACAATAGGATGACTCACCACTATCATTGGATATAATAACCACACATTACACCCATTGTGACCATTATGACCCCAAAATTCTCTCCATCATTACAAGATGTGGCATTAACTCATCATTGAGACCTGAAGACTATAATCCTGTCTCTCCAGATGGAGGAGAAAATAAATGACTTGGTAATCCACAAAATCAGCAGTGCTCCCTCTCCAAAAGAATATCCATGTACATACTACAGGAGCATGTCATCGAATTGATGCTTTTTGTAAAGCAGAAGAAAAAGGTTCTACACCAACATAAGATAAGTTGTATATAAAAACCAAACTACGAACAATCTAATAGTTCTAAAAACTCCACAAAAGAGGAAGCAACTGCATGTAACAAAATAAGACATTACCTTCAAAACCCTCTTCTTCCGACCAGTGCTTACTTGTGAAATGGCACCCCACCTCCAACAATCCTTTTATTTGTATTCTTTTTTTGCTATACATCCTCCCTGCAGGGCAGGATATGACACAGACCTGACATTCACCAGTTTGTTTTACTCTTCATGTACGATCCTCTGCTGTCGGGCCGGGGAGCAAGGTTCCTGAGAGTACTGGTCGGGGACATCCTGCCAAGCTGAGCCCCCCCAAGCCTCCAGTTGAATGGAGTGACCCAACACTGCCGCTCCAGGCAAAGGACTGGATGGGGTGCTGGTTGAGCATCGCTTCTGGAAGAGATTTAAATGGCTGCTCACTGCGGAGGAGAGCATGGCAGCCATGCTGGTGCCAGGTGCCTGCAGCAGAGATAAGCTGAAGACAATGCAATTGGCCTGCGGCTCCTCCGGTATTGCGGACAGGTCTTGCTGGGCAAGAGATACCACAAGTATAATGCAGCTCAGACGGTGGTGGCAGTTGCTAGGCAACGCATGCACAGCTGGCCAGTGCCTGCAATGAGGAATTATCAAGGTCAGTAGGGAGTGGTCGGGCTGGTTCCGGTCCTCTCCCTGCCGACTGTCGCCTGTCGCCATTTTAATGGGTTCTCGAGACAAGCACCACCATCTGGAGGTCAGGTTCTCTTCTTCATCCAGTACATCTGACAGGTCATGCAAATGAAAGCACAGAGATTTCACATGACTGCCTGATAGTGATCTTCAGGAAAGCTACCAGGGAAGAATGTCTCAGGAAATTACCAAGCACAGACCCTTTTCATCTTTGTTGAGACTATGCACATATAAAACATTTTCCTGGTAAACATGACATCTAGGAAACTGGGGAAATTCTGTGCTGGGTCATGAGACCTGTATTTAATCTGTATACAAGAAGCACTGTTCCTCCGTCACCCCTCTTTCCATCTCAAGGTTGTCTCCAAATTCCACTGTTCCTAAGAAATTGTGTTGCCTGCCTTATTCCGCCACCCTTCTTCCACTGAGGGATTGTGGGGTACCTTGGATATCAGGAGGGTGGTACCAACATACCTTGAAAGGGTCCAGCCTTCCAGGGAATATGCTAACGTTTGTCATACCATGGTCAGTCGAAGGCTGCATGACATGATCTCTGTAGCCATCAGGCAGCTGGTGCCCCCCCCACTCCTTTAGATCCAGGGTTGTTGCACCAGGGACATGACTGCATCATGGGCTGAGGCAAGGGGGGTTTCCCTTCAGGACATTTGTAGGGCTGCTACCTGGGCCAGGCCGAACACCTTCATTAACCACTATCGACTCCATTTCCACCAGTAACGGAGGGGCATTTGGTACTGGAGTTCTGAGTGTAGCACTATTGTGATTATAGCCAACTGGTCAAGTGGCACAGCGAGTAGATCGCCGCTTTGACATCCGTGCAGAGCTTGCTAATGCAGGATCGAATCCCGGCAGGGCCAAACTCAACCTTCCGAGGTCGATAAATGAGCACCAAACACCATGGGTAATAAGCAGCGCTCGGATACCTGAGGGTTAGAAGCACTATATGAATGCAAACTTATTATTATTGTTGTTTTCAATAAATTGGTGGGGGGGTATGCATCTCCCCTTTGGCTATTGTGGTATACACTTTTGTAGACCCATTTATTGCCCACCTTGGGTATGCCTCAAAATTAGAGGTAAAGCTCTGATTATTTACTGATTATCTTCATTACTCCTAGTGCCACTCTTCCTCATCTCAGCATTCACTGCCAGCCTCTCCCTCCCAACTGGTAATTGGTGAATGGGCATCCTAGGACAGTGTGAAGTTAACTGGTGAGGGTTGGGGGTCATATTGTGCGTCAAACATGAGAAGGCATGGCCAAACAGAGCTAAGTATAAATAGAAGAGTTCCTGCAGGTGGTGGGGTGACAGCTTACATGTATTGGGACGAGGAAGATAAAACAATGAGTAATGTAGATTACTTGTAAATAAATCAGAGCAATGTCAAACATTAGTACGGTGGTCATAATATAGTCTTGCTGATTGATTGGTCTGCAGCTCTTACCTCCTAGGAATGACCACATTATGCATTTGATTTTGTCAGACTCCAGACAGTCACCACTCGTTTGTCCCTGCTTTGACATTGTTACCAATTCCATACTCACTTTGAAAAAGTGAATTAGCTCATTTCTTTGAAAAACTGCTGTGACGCTTGATATAAAGTGATTTCCAGTAGGCCTTCTGCAATCATTAGGACTGATTTTGATTAGTGCACTGCAGTTTGCTTCTATGCCCCATCGGTTCCATGTCATAATCCAACTGATGAAGGCCAGACAGAAAAAAGGTTGCTATTCTTAGGCCAATTGTGTGTGACGTTCGATGGGGGTCAGGGTGGAACAGTATTGGGGGTTTCACCCCCAGGAGAAGCTGCTCCATCCAAACCCCCACCTTTCTCAATTGGGGACTTTACCCCCTCACACATTTTTCCCCTACATCACATTGTGCCCAAACCTCTCCAAAGACGTACGCACTTGGCCACTCAACCCCAAACCACTTACTTGTTCGAAACGCCTGCAACTTCCCTCTTCATAACTGCAGCGTCAGCCTCTGCATGCACTCATGTGCTGCATGGCTTGGTGGCCTGGCAGGCTTGCGATCATTGTTATTCAGCCTTTTTTGCCCACGATCAACAGATCATGGACAATATACCCAATACTACTCTTAATGGAACAAACATCTCCCAACATGGCCATTGAATTCAAATTCTCGCAGTTCTTGGCCACGCAGCATTGTGAGCTGTCTGCTTGTAGCTTCATTGCATGGCTGCCTATGTTCAGACTCCTTTCATGGCTAGCTTGAGTGATTACCACCCCGGGTCTTCACTTTGACTCAACTGGGTTGCCAGTGTTCCAATAGCGCTTGGAGGACCTTAGCAGGGCCCATGTTTTGTTCAGGCCTGAATGCCTGGGCAATTAGCAGAGAGTAAGTCCACCACCTCTGGGTTTATTGCTTAAATAATTATCAAATAAGTCAAAGCCTAAGAGAAGGGCTTTAGCATTTGACAAATGAGATGTTAGCAATTGTTTTACATCTGATCCCACAAAAGACATTAAAAAAAAAAACTATTGGCCACCAGGGGGCACGCAGTTGATGTCGTGCTCCGCTTCAACTCGTGCCACAATAGTCCCATAGTAGGTCTGAGCCCCCGCTTTGAGGACCCTCCCACGGCTGACATCAGGCACAGAGCTCTATGAACGTACCCCCCCACTAGTGGCAAAAATCCTGGTACGAATCGGTGAAGAAATCGCTTCAAAACCACCAACTGAGGCGGCCCCGTCCCCGCGCCTGAATCCAAGCTTCGCACGCAACTCGAGTCCCGCCCAGCCGGAGCTCAACTACAGTCCTGCATCGAACTGGGAGCGGCCTGCGGCCTCGCACAGCAGAGGAGTGCTGAGGCGCGGTGTGGAACTGGCACCCCCCCGCGCACATCAACCTCGACTCCGGACTGGTGGTGGGGGCCTCGGGGCTCCGGCTCACCATTAGATCGGAAGGGCACACTTGCGGCCCTGAACACACGTCCGGCATGCCAAAGTAATATGGCACCGAAGCGCGGCGGAGCCCTGGACCCCCTGACACGCGGCACAGAGCAGGACGCTTGCTCCCTCCCGGGCCCACTGGCCACAACCGTGAGTAGAGTACATAATTTCCCCTGAGAACTGGGTCCCGGTGGGGATCTGACTCCCCCTGAGCTATGCCATTGGTCAGGAGGCCTGAAATAAGGCCGTTAACCGAGTGTCCTGAGCTGTTACACCCTGGGCCCCATCACTGGAAGGAGAATCAATCCTTTGGCTGGATTCCCCCCCCCCCTCCTCCTGGCCGTACTCTGCAGTGGTCTCGGCCTTATCGACCCACAAGACACCCGGAAACCTGAGGGTTGGGCCTCCAAATCCTGGGGCGCGTGCCCTCCTCAGTCACGCAAAGCATCCTCTTACATCCGGAAACCAAAGCTGAGTCCCTTGTACCGAAGAGTGGATCCTTTACACGGCCCTTGTCCCCACTCCGCCAGTGAATCGAGGCTGCCCAAGCTGGTTGAGCTAACCATGCCCTGTGTATGCAGTGGGAAAAACAAGGACACATAAACCTAGTACCCATATGGTCCCCACCGTGTCGCAGATCCTCATCCACCCTTCTCCCAGTCGGCCACGGTGTGGCCTGGTACTAAATGGGTCTCGCTCAGTGGACCACTGGTGCATTTTGAATTCATGAACATTAAACTAAAAATGGCCAAATTCAAGTTCATACAGTCCTCGGAAGCATTCCCCGGCGCGATCCTTCAAACATGGCTTCCAAGAATGCTGACACTGACCAAGGGCGATATTGCAGACCTCCTTTCCGAGATGAAAGGGATGAGGGCGGACATTGGGAACAAAATTGACAAGATCACAAATAGAATTGATAAAATGGAGGAGAGGCTTGAGGAGGTCGAGCACAACCAATCCTCATCAAGCACACTGGAAATGCAGATCGATCATCGTCTTGCGGAACTTGAGAGCAAGGAGGAGGAACTCCGTCTAAAGGTCGATGATTTGGAAAATAGAGAGCGTAGAAACAATATACGTGTCTTTGGCATCCCTGAAACAGATGAGGAAACGGGAACGCATCTTAAAAAAAAACTCTGCATGAGATCTTGAAACTATTATTTGAGGATGATGAAATAGACGAGCCATAAATCGACAGAATCCATAGAGCTGGGGGAAAACCAGGCGGCCCGAGATCGGTCCTAGCCCGGTTCCACAATTATGCAGACAGGGCCCGGATCCTGGAGAAGGTCAGACTCTCACCACAGATCTCCTTGGGGGGGGGGGGGGTCGTCCATTGTCATCTTCCAGGACCTGTCCTCTCTCACACTGGTGCTACGAAAGTAGTGCCTACCAATTACGCAACTCCTCAAGGACAAGGCATCAGATACCAATGGGGCCACCCATTCTCCCTCTCATTCGAATGGGAGGGCACAAGGATGAAACTAACCTCTGAAAGAGACATTGCCAACACCATCACAGATCTACTAGGTCCCCAGGCAGACGGTGCTCACGTGCCAGCACAGAAAAACGTTGAAGTCCCATGGCAAACTAAAGGCCCTCGAAGAAGGAGAATGCAGGGCTCTAGGAAATTCAGGAGGATGAATGCTTCCTCGGATTTGGAACACTGACGCTTCCATCATCTCGACCGCCCACCATAATGTGACATTTCAAATGGCGGAGATACAGTGGGTGACACATGCTGTGGTGAACCCCAGGCTGGATCCATGGCTGAATCATGTGAAATGAGGTACAGGCCGGGGTCAAGGGGGGGAAATGTTGATGAACTTGTTTACACCTGGACAAGGGGCTACTGCTGAAATACTCTTGCCCGATGACATGGAAAGCCTCTTGCTTCCAGGTCTCGAGTGATACGATTGGGGGGCTCAAAAGTTAAAATTATGTTGTGTTTTCTTGTTCACTGGACCGATTGTTGTGCTGTTCATACTGGTCGTTCGATATCGGTTGGGTGAAGTTAACCCAGCTGAATCGGACACCGCGGGAGGAGATGGGTGTGGGTGACCCTATATTGGGCTGCCCTATTCCTGGAGGGTGGAGGGAAGGTTGGAGGGGAAAATGTTGGACATTTACAGACATTTTGCTCAGAATGCGGGGCCTACATGCGAAAAGATGCTGAACTGACCCCGCTTCTTTCTAATGGCGAAGCACACACATTGAATTTACGGACACGAGGACTAACAGAGGCACCACGACAGGCACAGAGATCAAAATCTTCGCTGAAAATCCTTGATGGCAAGCACACACAACGATTGTCTTCGCATATGCACGCTTAACGTTAAGGGTCTAAACTCCCCCACGAAGCGCTCATTGGTGGCCAGAGAATTCAAGCGCTCCAAAATTGACATTTTTTTCATTCAAGAGACACTACCTCAGGGGAACGGAAAGAACTATTCCGACAGGAGCTATCGACTATTCCCTGTGGAGCTCCGGAACATCAAAAAAAGCAGGGCTGGGGATACTAATACGGAAGAACCTCCGTATGTCGATTTACAGCACCTGGGTCGACACAGAGGGTAGAGTAGCGGTTATAACGGGGCTCATACAGGATACTCCTGTCACTCTAGCTACGGTCTATGCCCCCAATCAGGGCCAGAAGAGGTTCCTCCATAAAGCGATGGAAAAAGTGTTCAATATGGCACAAGGACACAGTCCTTGGGGGGAGATTTCAACTTGTGGATGGACAGTTCTCTAGACAGGCAAAGTAAGACCGACACACCCAAACCATCTCACACGAATGACGCAGCTGGTATAAAGGTGGCTCTTTCAACGTTTGGCTTAACTGACAGTTGGCGCCATCTCCACCCCACGGACCGTTGTTTCACCTTCCGCTCCATCCCACATGAAACTCACACGGATTGACTACTTATTCTTATCTGAAGGCCTTTTGTGAGAAACCAGGGCTGCAGACATATACCCGATCTCATGGTCCGACCATGATATGTCTTGGCAGAAATACACTCAGTGAATCGAATTCCCCTAACCACAAAATGGAGGTGCAATGATTCCCTATGGAAGGACACAGTGTTCAGAGACGACCTTGATAACGAAATCAAACAATTTTTCACGTTGAACGATACAGAGGAGGTCTCAAAGATCAGTGTGGGAAGCAGCCAAAGCTACCTGGTGGGGCATCCTTATCAGAGAGGGAGCCCGCAAAAAGAGAGAGCGAGCTCTAATCGAAAAAAAACATTAGGGAGAAACTGAATCTGGCAGAGAATCAAGCCCAATCAAAACCGCTTGAAAGAACATGATATATAAATGAAGCCAAGGAACTTGGAGAAGAGCTCAAAATACTGGAAATCGGTAAAATAACCCAAACCCTACAATACCTAAAGCAAAAATTCTATGAAAAAGGTGATAAGGCGGACGCCCTCCTAGCAGCAAAGCTGCGCGCACAGAGAGCCGAGAGATGGGTGGAAACCATAGAAAGGACGGACGGCACACTCCAGGACACCACAGAAACCTCTCCCCAGGGGATTCAGGAAGCTTTCGCATTCTTTTATGAAGATCTATACACGTGTGACCCCGCCCTCCCCGCCAAATGCTATAGATGCATACCCCAAACTACCATCGATAACATGCGCAGAATCTGAAGCTCTCGATGTTCCCGTCAGTGAGGAGGAAGTTGCCGACGCTATCAAGTGGCTCAAATCAGGGAAGTCGCCCGGAGATGACAGATTCACCGCAGGCTTCTATAAATCGTTCTCCTCATATATTGTTCCATTCCTAATAACACTCTTCAATGATATCTTCGAAATAGGCAAAGCACCCCCTTCCTTCGAACAAGCGCTACTTACTGTCATACCCAAAGAAACTATGAGAATAGTATCGCCCCGTATCGCTCCTCAATATTGATGCCAAGATATACGCAAGAGTCATAGCAGCCCGTACAGAAGTCCACTTACCACGATTGGTGAACCCAGACCAAGTGGGTTTTGTGATGGGAAGACAAGGTGCTGACACCATGAGGAAAACGCTCCACCTGATTCACGAGGCTCGGAACATGCCGGGGAACCCGCCCTTCTGTCTTTGGACGCTGAGAAAGCCTTCGACAGGGTGGACTGGGACTTACCGGAAAAAAGGTCCTCGTCGAGATAGGCCTCGCCCCAAAGCTGCACCTTGACATAAAAGCACTATACACCCGAGTGAACATCAGTCTCAGTCAACGGAGGCTACTCCAGATGGTTCCCCCTGGAAAGAGCAACAAGGCAGGGATGCCCACTGCCTGCCATTTTGTTTGTCCTGTCTCTCGAACCCTAAGCGCAGCGACTGAGACTAGACACCAGTGTCCGGGGAACAGGGTGGGAGACAAGGAATACAAACTAGGCCTCTACGCCAATGATATACTGCTACATCTCACTCACCCACTTGAATCCATCCCGGCAGCTCTGAATATCATTGAGGAATATGGGCAGATGGCGGGCCTGAAAATCAATACAGGGAAATCAATCCTCCTCCCGCTCGACAAAAGCAGAGATAATGAGGTGGAAAGATTTACCCCACTGGGAATGAAAGTGAGCCTGACTACCCTGCGATATCTGGGCATCAATGTTACACGAGACCTTGACACCCTGTATGATGCCAACCGCCCCCCCATGTTATTGACACTGTGAAACGATATGGCAAAATGGGCTAAACTCATGATTTCATGGATGGGGCACCTAAACGCCATCAAAATGGTGATTCTCCCCAAAATTTTGTACCCGTTTCAGATGCTCCCCATAAGGATACCCAAAGAATTCTTTACTGAAATAACGAAGACCATGATGGCTTTCCTATGGCAAGGCAAAAAACCAAGAGTCCCCAAATCCCTTCTTTACCTCAAGAAAGACGACGCGGGAGTGGGTCTTCCCAATCTGGAAGCATATTACAAAGCAGCCCAGTTACGCATAATAATCCCACACCTGAGACAGCAAGCGGATTTACACTGGATAGGCCTGGACAATTTCCACCTTCGTCCGTACACTGTTGGTGAATGGCTATGGCTCCCGGGACCCCAACTGCGGCATGGCATCCGAAATCATCCTATACTCGGAACCATCTGGGCAATTTGGAAACCGAATAAAACCATGAAAGGGATCACAAACTGGCCTCCCCCCCCTCTAGGACATATCTGGTCCCAGGGATACCCCAGGGATACGTGATGACATATCTGAACCGCTAAGCTACCAGTCTTGGTATGAAGCAGGTCTGGAACAAGCTGGACAGTTATGGAGAAACAAGACCTTCAAAACTATACAAGAACTTGAGGACGCACTTCACATAGGCCCGCTGTCTGTCTTCCAATACTAAAGTTGAAGGGAGTGATGTCTCGCGAGAAATGGAAAGACCAACTACAGAGGGACCACACGCCCTTTAAAAAAATACTGGACACCTTCGTGGGTTCTAGAGGCCTCATAAGCTCCATATACAATGCTCTGATAACGACATACATACCTCCCTCAACCGAATTGAGGAACAGATGGGAAGCTGATTTGGGTGGACCTCTCCAGGATGAGATGTGGCTGCGCATATGTAGACAGACTGCCAAATCTTAGATTTCATGCCAATATAAACTCCATGCAATTTAACTCTTCTACAGGTGGCAGTACGATCCACTTAGACTGGCGAAAATGTACCAAGGAGCAAACCCGCAATGCTGGAGGGGCTGTGGTCAAGAAGCGAATTACTGGCACATGTGGTGGGGCTGCAATAAAGTTCAGGCTTATTGGGTCGAGGTTCTCAGCTGGATCAAGGATCTCGACGAGGAAGAAACACCCCCTACAGGTCCTCTTCGGCCTTTTCGAGGAAGAAGAAACTATCCTAAAAGCTCCCAAGATGGTTTGGGGCCTCCTGATGGCCGCAAGAGCCTGCCTTACAATGGCCTGGAAGAGACCATCCCTCCCCACCAAGGAGGAATGGGTGAATGTCGCGCGAACCATCTTCAGAATGGAAGCCCTGACCACCGCTCTACATGGAAAAAGTTCCTCTGCTGAAATGGAATGGGCAGACTTCCGTGCAAAATACGTCACATGAGAGAACTTGTGCATAATGCAGTAATGCAAACAACAATCTACTTGATGAATGTGCATTGTCAAATTGTCCTAAGAGTTCTCAAACAATCGTGCATAATCTCGCCATATAAACTCTATAAAGAGATACCACATGAATCACGAAAGCCGTCTCTGCTCTTATCGGGGGCATGAACTGAACGGGAGGGGGTTAGGAGTTTTTCCAAAAAATAAAAAATATATACACACATATATATATACACACATATATATTTTTCTAACCAACACATTGTATGTCATACCCCTACGTTCCTTCCATGTTATATGATATATTTCTGCATTTTTGCTCACGTGAAAATTTCTGTAAAACCAATAAAACTGAAATAAAAAATAAAAAAAATACACGATAGTAAATACAGAGGGCTTCTTAGTCGGGACCAAATGGACAACCTCAAGGCACACAGACCAAAAAGGGCAGCGCTCTACTTCCTGCCTAAAGAAGAAAAGCAGGTGAAAGAATCCCTTTTTACACTGTTAATGAGTATATTTTTTTCTCTTTATTGTGCAATTTCTGGCTTACAAACCTTAAGCACATGCCTAGATTCAAATATATCCTAATACAATTTTAATCACACTACAATACATATACAGTGCTTTGTCATAATAGCTTTAAAAATGCTTTCCATATAAAAAATGAGTATCCAGGGTTAACTGAAGCGATCAATACATTTTTCCCTCTAGATGTATTATACCATTGGAAAAATGCTACATTTTGGCCAATCTCAATGTCCAGTGACAGTTACAGTATTGACTATGACATTTAGCTTAAGGTATTTATAACACCACTTGTACTAATAGTCTGCACCCTTGCCTAATGAAATAAAACATCATTGATGTGCTACATTTCAAATAATGACTTCCTATATAACACATTAAAAAAACAAGGCAGCTTTCCATACGCCTTTCTTTGCAAACCTGGTGATGAGGCATTGTAAAATATTGCAAGCAAAATTACATGAATTTGCTAATAAAATGGTGATGTGGATATCTTAAAACCCTAGAAAAATACTCAGTTCTGCTGTTCAGCGAGGACAAGTCATCCAGAACACTACAAAAAGGTATAACTATAAAAGGTAAATCACATGAATTGATCTTGTAACTTTTGAGAAGGAACAGAGTTTCACAAGTAATTTTGGAAAATGTGGATACAGTGACACCATCTCAAATTGAGAAAGTGAAACCAATATGGAGGATATTTTTCTACACCCTAATGATATTTTAATACTCTATAACATCTACTAAATTTCAAGAATACCATTGATGGCTGAACAATAAGCCTGTGGAACTGGTACTCACAACTACTATGAACACAGGACAGGGTATGCTATTACACAGAAAGTTAAATACAGCATAATGAATGCAGGACCAAAATATATCAACATGAAATAGCTGAGAGCTCAGTTCTGTATCCCCGAGTGGACACAAGACTAATCAATAACATCCTTAAAGTATAATTAACTCTTTAATAAAATGTCTATGAAGTACCTTTGCTAACGATTCCCTGCTGTATGCAGTCTTGTGCAAAATGTAAATGAGTACAAATAATCAACAGAAGTGTATTAGACCAATGTGTATTTTAATGGACTATCAATTTTCTCTAAAATGTACAACCCAGGACGACCGTAAAAAGCTATATGTAGCAACTTAATTTATTTCTGAAAATGATAGATCTTAATGGTTAAATATCGAGTATCACATAGTAGGTCATTTACTATACAGAGTAAATAAAACTTGATCATTTGAACATTTTAGTCCTCTAATTTGAGATCATAATCACATTTTCGTTATGTAGGTTTAATCCACCGAATGCAAAAATAAGTTAATATTGACACTAAAGAATGGAATTACCAAAGGTGAAGTAACATATGTATTGGTTGGGTCACACAAATCCCTTAAACTTTTTGTACATATCAATGCCACGCTACATTGGTTCCATTCAAACTATCATACACGTAGAAAACAACAAAATAACCTTCAGGGTTCATTATAACTTATGATTATGCACAGCTGGGATGTATTAGCTATGTCCTATCTATGCAGGTCTAATAATACCTCCCTGACCAAGACAAGCAAAGATGCAGTTATAATCAGTGTTAGAAGTATACCAAAAAAAGTAGCTGAACTGTGACCCTGGCAGGGGACATAATAGGCAAGAAGCGAGCACTGTGCAACACATTTTTCAAGGGTTGCAGCCATGCTGGTTGATAGCCAATTGAGTCGAAATAGGTTTCAGTTAAGCTGTAAATGCTTTTGGGTGGTAAATTGGAGTAGTGTGCTTTACCTTCACAAACAGTTCCGGAAAAGTGAAAATGGTTGCAAAAAGTAGTGGAACTGTAAACAGCAAGAAATAAGAGTAGTGGAACACCACTGCCAACCGTTCCCGCTCACTTCGACCACTGGTTATAAATCAGTATGTCGTGAATTATTGTGCATTACCAAGAGACGTGTGTGTGTGTGTGTAAATTACTATCCAAAATTAAGAACTTTATTCAGCATGATTCTTCGGCATCAGAGTTTTCATAAAAGTCCTCATGCGAGAAATGGTAATATTACTTCAAGGACCACTGGGAAATGCTTTGCCTCAATCACCGTGATCCAATGTTGGGTTTCTGCATATTTGTTCTGAACCTAGGAATTAACCTATGAAGGACGGCACTAATCTTTAGAGTTAATGTGCCTCTTTAAAAGCATGCCGGTCCAGAAAGAGCCGTGTCAGCAGCACCATACCGGCACTGTTTTTCGGACCGGCAGATCACGAGTCGCGATGGTGGAAACAGCGTTACCGCAACCCCACAGCTACCGCATCCGGTAGCACTGTGGAATGTGCCACCGGATGTGCCTTAAGCACCGGGTTCATTGAAACACTGCCATAAAAATGGCGTTAGCACCGTGAAGACTGCACCTGTAATACCAGCATCGCAGACCAGGTGTTAACAGTGGCAGGTGTGCAGCAACAGGCACCATTGACCACTGGGAACGTAGATACGGACCACACCTACACCCAACCCCCCCCCCCCCTTCCAACACAACCATGCTGGCAATTGCAGTAGCAGCAAATTGGGCTCTGGCCCTGCAAGGAGGGATAGAAGAGGAAGCAGCTGAGAGGTAGAGGCACAGGAAGCAAATGAGGAACCACAGAGATCACCAATGGACAACAGGCAGCACCCCGCAGGCAGCCACCAATACCCTGTATCAGTGCTACACCCTGGAACCTGACCCCAAGCCAAATACAAACTATACCGGCTTGACAGGGAGACCGTGAAATCAACTGTCACCCTGATATGATGACTTAGCTGCTCCCCCACACCCCTTGCTGGGGTAAAACGAATTTCATGAATTCTCAGAAAGTGAGGTCTTCGAGATTATCCAAAAAATGAAGCCCACACCATGTAAAGGTGACATTTTTCCAACCACATTATGTAAAGGACTTCTCACCTGTATTGGTCCCTTGACTCACAAGATGTATTAATCATTCATTTCGAGGCGCTCAGATCGCCGAGAATATTAAGGAAGCGTGGATAACACCTTTATTAAAAAAGGAGACTCTTGACCCTCTAGTTGTCCGTAGTTATAGGCCTATTACGAACGTTCCTTTTATCTTGAAAATAAACCAATAAAGTAGAGTATTTCCATTATATCTTTGTGAAACAGCATGATATTCTAGCTAATGAGCAATCGGGTTTATGTGTAAAATCATGGAACGGAGACTGCTCTACTAGACTTAAAGTCTAAGATCACAGAAATTGAGCAAGGCAACGTGGCACTGCTCCTGTTGCTGGACCGTTCATCGGCCTTCCACTTGGTTGACCACGATTTGTTGACAGACAGGTTGATTAATGTAGAAAAATGTACACCGTCAGCGGGAGACTGGTTTACATTTTTTGGGCCCAAGGACAGCACGAGTGGTTGGTGGAGAGGCCCAATCCCAAATGATCCCAGCATGTGGGGTCCTCCAGTGATCATGCTTGTCGTCATTACATTTCAATGTGTATGTTAAATATTTAGGGAACCTTCTCTCTCGTGGTCAAGTTTGCAAACTATTCAAATGATACCCAGATAGTTTTCAAGCTTTGTGGGGTATACAAGGATGATGTAGACTGTGTTGATGACGTTTTTAAGACTATACAGAAATGGATGGCAATGAACTCCCTGGCATTGAATAACTCAAAGACTGAGTTGCTCATCCTGAGAACCTCACACAGAGTAAAGAATTTAGACATTCAATATAAATGCTTTCTGATGAATGCAAATATCATCCCAGTGTCCGACTATGTTAAGACGTTTGGAGAATTTTTTGATTCTCATCTTTCCTTAAAAAAAAAAATACCTCTCATTTGAAATACTCATGCTCCTATTATGTTCACCTGCTGTGGCCGACCCGTCCCTATCTATCAGAGGCTAATGTGGCCCTGATTGAAGCAGCTATAGTGAACCCAAAACTGGACTATTGTAATAATCTCTTGGTGGGCATGTCTCAAGCAAATATTAAGAAGCTCAAGATAACAGAATGGAGCGATGCGTGCTGTTTGTGGCCTTGGCCGCAAATCACAGGTCTCTGAATCCCACAAAAAAATGCACTGGCTCCCAGTTGAGCAGGGTATCCGTTCAAGGGCTCCGTCCTAATATTTAAATGTTTGGCAGGTGAAGGCCCACTGTACCTTTCCTCCAGAATGAAAATAACTCCTATTAGAGGGATTCTAATTTCAAACACTATGCTAAACTTACACCAACCACGTGTCATCCTAAATAAGATTGGTGGGGCCGGCTTTAATGCCTGTGCCCCCTCTCTCTGGAACTCATTTCTGCCAGAAATTAGGGGATGTGCATCTACTATACACTTCCAAAAACGTCTAAAATATTCTCTTTTTGACAGAAAGTCTGCCTAACGTGGGCTCATGATCGCAGGTTTCTCCCTGAGGGGTTTGTCCCTCAAATGGCATGCTTAAGTCCTGTTAGCGCCCTGACGCCTTTGAGCGAGTAGCGCAATATAAAAAAATCTTTAATTAGATCGATAGGTAGTGCCGGTACTGCATTTCCTGGCAACCGGCAATTACCAACATGATGTGGGTGAGCTGCCTGGGCTGTCCCAGCCCTGTTTTTCCAAGGATCTTGTTCCAGGTCCTGGATGCACATCCAACGCTTGTGGCATACCACATTGCCCTACAACCCCCCGAACACCTACCCAGGTGAATGCCACAAAGTCGCCTTCCATGCCCTGGCAGGCATGCCCAAAGTCATAGGTGCGTTGGATTGCACCCATGTGGATCTGGTGGCCAGACATACCATTTGAGGTAGTGTACTAGAACCGGAAACGATACCACTCCCAAATGTGCAGATGGTCTGTGATGCAGAACACCTTATCAACCAATGTAGTGCTTGGTTTCTGGGCTCTACCGTGATTCAATGGTACTGAGGAACTCCATGCTGCCAGGGTACATGGCACGGTACACCGGAGAGCGCACCCGGCTGTTGGGTGAGTAGACTGACCAATGCATGAGCTTTGTGTAGTGGGGTGGGAGGGTCAATTTGCACTCGCCACAGTGCACCTGGCTGTTGGGCGAGTAGACTGGCCAATGCATAAGTTTGGCGTAGGGGGGCATGCACAGGCACCAGAACATGCACTTAATGCAACCAAATACACAGAAATAGCATCCTTGAGTTCAATGGCATGGAACGCATGTATCATAGGGGTAGACAGATCACACCCACTCATTGTAAAGCCAGAGAAGCATCTCAAAAGTACCACATGTACCAGAATGCATCACACCATTTGCACAAATCCCTGCAATGAGATTGGGCACACCGCCCCCTTCACCGCCTGCATCACAGACAAGTCAATTAAATGCAACCCTACCCACCACCAGCAGTGAACCCCACAGCATGTAGCCAGTCCACATGCCTGTCACAGGAGCACATACCCATATGCATGTGACATGAATGCAAACCAGAATGACGCACACAGCAATGAATGGTAGTGATGACCATGTAAACGGACAAAGCATGGGCTCACATAAAAGGCATAGGAGGGTCACAAGGCGTAGGCCAAGATGGCAAGGCGTGTGAGAATCAGTGATGGAAAAGTGACACCAAACCAACCAGTCAACAACCCTGCATAGGGACCAAGGCAATTAAAGCCATACAAATCAACATCCCAGGATCGGAAAAGTTACTGGTGCTCAAGTGCACACACTGCCTACCGGGCCCACAGCGCCCAGCTGGGTCAAACTTCTTTGGCACTGAGGAAGTCTGATTTGTAGCACCGTACCATATACAAGGCTCCTGGTACGCAGCCCCATTGTATCCATACCAACATAGGTACACGTAGCAGCATTTAAGGCCGATTCCATGTATTACTGCAGACAGTGAGCAGGCAGATCCGTCTCAGATGAAATGACTGACCAACCATTTGAATTGGGATATGCTTTTATGTATGACATTACACCAGTCAATAGCATCATCTGTGCCATTTGCTACATCTTGTGCCTTGGTATTTATATAATTAGCCATTGCAAACTTCACTGACATGACGGTGGCACCACAATGATTGCATGCCCCTTCTGTCCCTCCCATACAGGTGATGCCAGATACCCACTGACGCCATAGCTGGTGACACCCGTCAGACGACCACAGGACATGCACGAAGAGGCCTACAACCGTGCACATATACGGACACAGGCCCTATTGAACAGACATTTGGATTGCTGAAGGAGAGGTTAGACCGTGAACAGATCTACTAGATGTATAGAGGAGAGAAAATACCCAGATGGCTAGCATCAGAGTTGACTGAAGACATTGAACAAACAGCGACGGCTCAGAAAAAACCATTGCTAGACCGTACACGTCCTTTATGGAGTCCTCACTCAGTCTGGCTTTTGACCAGGCCGGGGGGCAGAAAGGCATGATGACATGACTAGGCTGGTTGATGCCTTGATTTATTTTACTCGACCTTTCGATGGCCTTTGATACCGTGAAGCACTCTGGCCCACTTAGCTCAGGCTGGAATCTCGGGTCAAGTGTTACCCTGGTTTGCCTCCTTTCCGGCAGACAGATCTCAATCGCTCCCTCCTTTTTTCTCTCAATTTTGTCCTCTGGGTTGTGGAGTACTGCAGGGCTCTGCCGTGTCTCCAATTCATTTTAATATCAACATCTGGTCACTTGTATGTCTCATCCACTCCTTCAGTCTAAGGTGCTATTCATATGCAATGAAACTCAGATCCTGATTAGTTTAGATCTTGAGCAGGTGAAGATGTCGTCGTGCTTGCATCGGTGCCTGTCCGCCGTGGGAGACGAACCACAACTGGCTCAAGTTAAATGGAGACAAGACAGAGGTGCTGGGCTCCCCCTGATCCTTCACTTTGGGAGTCTTCTTTTTGGCCTTCCTCTCTGGGTGCTCTCCCTGACCCGTTGGTTAAAGTGAAGAATTTAGGAGTGGTCATCTCTGCTACTCTTTCTATGGATGCACAAGAATCAGCTGTGTGCCAAGCCGGTCACTTTGATCTCAAGATACAGAGAAATGTGCTACCTTTGGAATCTCAGGCCGCCGGTGGTCGCTGCCATGGTTCTGAGGTGCTTGGACTATTGCAATTCCTTATCTTTGGCTCAGCCTAAGGGCATCAGGCAGCTGCAGCGTCTGCAAAATTTGGCCACGTGGACGGCCACGGGATCCCCTTATGGGGCTCATATCTCGCCAGTTATGCGCTCTTTGCATTGGTTGCCTGTGGCTCAGTGCATTAAGTTTAAGGTGCTCTGCCTGGTCCATCGCGCTCTGCACGATCTTGGGGCGGAATATTTACAAGTTACATTTTCCCATCATCTTCCTAATCAGACGCAACGATTGACTTCAGCTGGCCTAGTGTGCATACCGTCTTTCCGCTGCACTCGTACTGGAGGTCAGGGCTTTTCGGTTGCCACAGCTTAATTATGGAATGATCTTCCAGGGTCATTAAAAAATCTGTCAAATCATCTTGTGTTCACAAAAAAGGCTCTGAAGACTCACTTGTTTTAGAAGACTCATTAATGTTTGACTGGCACGCTGCTCACCAGCCCCCCTCACAGCACTGAGATACCTTTGGTTGACCATGCGCTCTATACATTTTCATAACATCCTTTGGATGGTGCTGAAGAACGGAGCTGATGCAGAGCAAGAGTTCGTCGATGCTGTCAGGCGGGCCGACCAGTGCTTATTCAAAGACTATGAAGAACTTCTGAATATCCTTATTTGCTATCACTGTTTACAAACGCATTACATGCCCAGCCAGCCGTAAATATGCAGGCTTTTGTGACATGTTGGTTTCTACTGATTCTTGTCAAAATTGATATGTACTTAAATTTACAATCAAAATAATATTAATCACATAAAATGACGAAGAAAAAAATACATACATACATAACAGCTACAAGAAAGCAATAGAGGTGAAGGGCCCTACAGGATATATGTGAAGAAAAATAAATGTGGTATCCACTAGCCAGAAAAAAAGTCTTTGAAATCCAAGCAGTCCAGTAGCCAAAATCATAAATGCAAAGCGCTAGAAAATCAGGAGCGGACACATTGAAGGAAAGGAGCAATATATGAAAAGATCATGCAAAGTAGGCAACAGAACCACTCATGTTGACATTTGCTCTTCTCGTTTGGAAATAGAGAAACACTTAAAATCAGACCGCTGCAAGACCGATTGCCCAATTTGAGGTAACCTCCATTATAGGCGACGCTGTGCAAGCAGACAGCAAAACTCCTCTGCAGATTTCAAAGGTTCAACACTGACCTTTCGGACCAAACACTATGGACTACAGTCTTGAATAGCATTTGCGAGACCGCATTATGCTCACAGGCCCCACCAAAAACATGCTAATCTTAATTTTCCAAGAGATGATTTAGGTCGCTATTTTTCAAATGTCAATTACAAAAGGAGTAGGAAAAAAGTAATCGCCACTGGTCACTGTGCTCAGTTAGAGACTTTGTATTATGTTGTAAATTGTTTAGCCAGACCAACGTAAAGAGTAGTGTGAAGAGGGAGGAAGCAGGGTTTTGAAGCATGTCTCACTTATTCTGTGTCAGCATGAGAATTCTCCAACACACTTGGCGTCATATCAGAATTGGGCTAAAGCAGAAATGTACTGCTCTCCAGCAATTAAGAGTGTCTTTACTTGAAACGTGTTGGGCAATCCATCACATTAAAATTGGATTAATCCATGGATATTGAATGACTCTGTTCACAGATTTATGAATGATCAAGTGAATGTTATTTTGCTCTATTTAACTGATTTCACCCATCTCTAATTAAGAGTAGCATAGGGTTTTCAAGAAACCTTGAATTTATATTTCTTTGGAGATCTGAGGCTACAGATTCTCAACCATTTGCCTAACCTTAGGCCATATGAGAGTGTTCAGGGGATGTAGGTTCCCACATATTGGGAACTCTTCTTTCACTGTATAGATGCCAAGGTTGTCTTTCTCGCCCCTGCACCTGAAACTCATTAAATAACGAATCATTAATCTTAACATGACCAAGTTAGATTTGACTCTTGTACTCTAGAAGTCAATTGAAAACATTTAGGTGTGCATAGTGTCAATATGGAGTATTCTATCCTGTTCGCCAGGTTGTGTTGGCATATAGCTACACAAACATCTTCAAGACAACGTACCTTTCAGACAATTATTGAGGTTGAAGTTAATTACCTCAGATACAGAAAACCAACAAGAATTTGGCATTATGAGATCCATATTCACAAGACGTGGGTTCTCAGAGGAAACCTTCAACAAAGCGATCAGTAGAATACCACTACAACGCAAAACCTTACCCAAAAAAGATCATCAGAACAAGGACTGTCCCAAGTTGATACATTCTCTGAAGTATTCAAGCCAAAGCTTTCAAATTGAAAAGATCATCCACAAAAAATGGGACTTCATTAAGGAAGACCCCAAAATTAAGCTGTTCTCACATCCCCCCATGTTAGCTCACAAAAGGGGTATTAACCTTTGATACATATTAATACGAGCGGAAATACCTAAAAAAACAAATCAGATGACCATTACGAAAGCAAAATGGGGGACCTTTGCATGTTTAAACTGCCACCATTGTACCAGCATCATCAAAGTGGACTATATCCAACATCCCAACAAAGGAAAGAAAATTCCCTGAGGGACTACGCCACATGTAACACTAAAAACATCTATGCACTAAGGTGCCCGTGTGGGAAGTATTACGTGGGAAAAACCAAAAGAAGAGCGAAGGAACGATGGACGGAACGCAAGTCCAATATAAGGACAGCCAACAACAAATCACCAGTTTTTAGACATTTCAATGAGAACAGTCATACCATTGCCCAAATGAGATGGGTTAAACTTAAGGTACTACACCCCTTATCTAGAGGAGGTGATCTAGCCAAAAGACTATCACAATGTGAACTATATTGGATCCGCAGGCTGGATGCAATGACACTGCACGGGATCAATGACTACTACCTAGGCCCCATCCTTTAAAAATATCCATAGGGTGTCCGTCTAGCTCCACAAATTAGGATTACATTAATTCAGTGTATGTTACCAACTGGAAGTGCCTTACTTTTTGACACAATATAGCTAATCAGGGTACACACCAACACAATCCCAATACTTACAAAACAGGGGGACCCGGACGTTAGAATGTGCACTCATTTTGAGACAGTTGCCAAATATAAATGTAAAATATGAGTTCTCCATTTTATTTATGCTTCATAGTGTTGTATAATTAAGGGCTGACTGCATTTACACTTACAACATAACTGGAGACAATAACACCTAAAGAACGTGAACTTGCATAGAGACAGAAATATTGTCACATTGTTTTGAACGCAGTCTTACAACGGTAACGGTTATACACATATTGACAAGATTACATGCAACTCTTATTGTAGACAAAACCAAAGGTTTGTACATTCACATTGACCCATATACAACGTAGATACTATGGTTCTATTGCCAACATGCGGTCAATCAGTTGTCCTGACTTCAGTCACAGGAAATACCTTAGTAAGTAAATCATGTATTTTGAAAGAGTATGCAACACTATTAACAGGTCCATTCCAGCTATACCCCCAGCTAGTAGCAACATTCCATTATATGCCTTCCACTACCGGATGTAGCACATTTATATTAGTAGGTCCATTGCCCATTTGTTGGGTTACATGATTCATTGCTCACTCATTTATCAAGTCTCACGAGATTTCTTACCAGTATGCATAGACTTAATTCATTCAGTAATTGGACTGGTTCACCATATAGAAAGCATTTCTTTATTCACATATATCATTCTAACAACACTACAACGCATTTTCGAAAGTAAGCCCACATCTACCACCACTTGGGCATAGATCATCCTCTACCTTTAGTGAAAGACATCTTTTGATTTGTTCAGACACAAAATAAAACTGCTTTGTTGACAAATGACGTCATGCACGCTTCGGCATGGTGACATCATCATGCTATGACTCTTGCCTCGCGTCATCTCACCATGGTAACTGCCCATCTCTGGGGTTTGCTACATGGCGCGTGCACAAGTCTGCAAATCCTCTTATGAACGTACAGGCCTTCCATACACTTAACTACCATTAAGACGTGTATGCTGCAGCTTCACTGTAAAAGGACAATCCCTGGTTGATTGTACTTTTCGTACATATCTTTATAGATTCGTGACCGGCATCTGAACTCCATTAATCGCACGTGGAAACGTTCATGTTGCCCTTCCATGAGGTATAAACCTACCAACAACTTTGACCACACTTAAGTTTTCTGCATAAGTTTTCTTTTTAGTTTCGGAATAGGATGCACTCCCATCGCAGAGCACTCTGACTTTTCCAATTTGACAGCTGTCAAAGTCTTTTACAACCTCTGCCAACGGAGACCCACTCAGGCCATTATGCCCATTTATAAAGCGCACAACGGCCCTAAGGCAACGTGGCGCTGTTACAAGAATATTTGCTTAGGTGCTGGTTACAAAGGAGAAAGTCTTGGTGTTAAGTTACAGTGTAGTTACATACACACAGTTACGTGTTGGGTACATTGTTGGTTGGCATACTCATTGGATCATACCCAAGCCCTCACTTGGGTAAGACTTACGATTCCTCCTAGGCCTTTCTAATTTTCTTTCCAATCCATTTCTAATGCTCAAATGTAGACTACAGTACACCAGAGACCATGGAGGTAGTGCACCCTTACACATAGGTATATTAGATCATGTCCTTAATTAGTAGCGTTAACATTGATATTAACCACCTTATTTTGCAACCCTTAAAATGAGCAAATTGTAAATATAATGACATGATTCTTACCTTTTACAATACTATTTCGTATAAGACTGGAGTACAGAATATTCTGAGTGCAGGTACTGCAACATTAGCCAAAAACTGTTGAATAACCAACTCTAGACACATGTGATTTATCCTTTTTGTCTAGGATTTCCACCATGTTTTTTACAGTATCTGAATGCTTTAAACTCTTGTTATCTAAGAAACGAGAGTGGATCATAAAGTTTAGTTGATCACCACAATGCATTTAGTTGATCTAAAGGGAAATTATTTTTTGAGTGTCTAAATTGTTATGAAATATGACCGATATCTGATATTATAGTTGTTTAAATTCCCTTTGTAGAGTCCTTATATGGAGCCCCTGATGAAGTATGTCTTTACTCGAAAGACGCTGGGCAATCCCTCACATTAAAATTGGATGAACCAATGCACTATAGAATGTCTCTGTTCACAGATTATGTATGAATTGATCAAAGTGAATGTTATTTTGCTCTATTTAACTGATTTTACCTATCTCTAATTAAGAGTAGCATAGGGTTTTCACGAAACCTTCAATTGAGATTTTTTTGGATACCTGAGGCTACAGATTCTCAACCATTTGCCTAACCCTAGGCCATAAGAGTGTGTGCAGGGGATGTAAGTTCCCACATTGGGAACTCTCTTCGTTCACTGCTCTCCAGCAAAACCAGAGATTAGCGTCAATGTATTATACTCCAATGAGCAAAGAATTGTGGCGATGTGTTGGAGCATTAGTGCAGTTTCTTGCTGGGAATAATTTTGCTTTCCGTGAATCAAATGACTGCTTATACCAAAATGGTAACTTTTTAGGCCTTGTGCAATCATTTTCAAAATTTGATCCGGTGATGCAGGGACATTTGCTGAGAGCGCTTGTAAAGGAAGTTGCAGACCATTAATGTGGAAATAACATCCAGAATGGACTGATAAACTTGATTTCTGAGATTGAGAATGCAGATATCCTTAAACTTGGACAGGTAGCCAAGTTATCTTCTGTGATAATTGACTGCACTCCTGCCACCAAGAAAAGCTTCTGTTAACCATTTAATGTGTGTACCCAAATGCAGGCACCATTTGCATTCAAGAACACTTTCTTGGATTTGAGGCAGTAGTGGACAGTACTGGAGAAGGCCTCACAAATGTTGCTCCGAGAACTTGCAGGTTGTGGTCTTGATGTGAATAACTGCACAGCACATGATTATGACAACGGGGACAATATGAAGGAGAAAATTAAAGGAGTCCAAAAACGTGTCATTAATATAAACTCAAGGGCATCTGTGCCATGTGGCTGCCATTCTCTTTAATCTAGTGCTAGGGAATGCTTCAAAATGTACAATGAAATCAATTAATCGTGTTGGCATGCTACAGAGAATAAAATGTCCTTTTCTCTTCCTCGGTTTTTCATTGGAGCATTCTGAAAAAAGGTCCGACACTGAAACCCCTTTGTGAAACACAAGAAGAGTATAAGATAGAGTTTAAAAGCTGCCTGGTATCAAATAGCTGGTGTCCAAGATGCTGCTCTTGAACTTGCCAAAGAGGGAAGAACTATTGCATTGCTGTATCATGAAGCAAGCACTCTCGCTGATCAGTTAGAAGACTATGCATTTTTTGTGGCTTTGGTTGTCTGGCACAATACATTGTTTAGAGTAAACCCATTGAGCAAAGCCATGCAGTCCAAGCCTTTGGACATTTCTACAGCTGTTACACTTTTAGAATCCTGTATCCAGTTTCTAGAGAAGTACTGGAGAAAATAGATTCACTGATGCTCAGAATGCAGATGAAGTTGGACACCGAGCTGGAAGTTGAACTTCCTTTAAAGACCATCAGACTAGATACAAGAAAGCGCAATTTGATTACAAGTGTAAAGATGACGCTCCTCAAGATCCAAAGGAGAAGTTTACGGTAGAATGTATTCATGTGTTATTGGACACTGCCTTAAACTCTAATCAAGAAAGGTTCAAACAAATGAAGGAGCACAATTCAACATAGGGGTTCCTGTATAATACCAAGGGTTTTCTGATGGTGCACTTCATGGGAATTGCAGGAGCTTGGAGGTGGCATTAACCTTTCAGAAGACACATTGATGCAATGGACCTAAAGGATGAACTTCCGGGTCTTAAAGATATGCCATCAGAAAATGTACAGAAACGGTATGTGCTGCACTTCATTCACACTCGAAAACGCTGGGTTTGCTTTCCAAATGTATGGGTTGCCTTAGGCATTTCATTAACAATAACTCACATTAGCAAGTGGCGATAGGAGGTTCTACAAAGAGATTAATTAAAACATACCTCCTATCAAACATGAGCAAAGGAGAGGCTTGTCTCATTGACACTGCGCTCAATCGAAAATGATGTTGCTCTGAGGAGAGATTTTTTGTGATCTCAGAGCTTGCCAATAGAAAGGCAAATAAAACATTAGTTGGCCTGTGGTACCATTAAGACAAACATTTGAAGTCCACATGTGTTTGTGTTGCTAATTTTGTGGGGTTTACCCCTGCTGTATCAAAACTTTGGCAGAACACTTTTACAATTCGTTTTTTGCTCCATTCCTGCAAATTGTTCAGCAACTTTCCCGACTTTCTCCTGTGGGATTTGTATGGAAATGTTATCCTGCATTTCTTAAAGTAATTTCCGTTGTGTGCGTTTTATTATGTAAAATTTGCATTACAGAGGCAGGGGGACTCGTGGGCATGCTATGTACATTCCTCTCCCTATGCCAGCCACCCTCATAACTAGGGAGGAGCGGACTTGGCATACATAAGCTTGAATCACACTTTTCCATGTGAACCATGTGGGATCATTTGAAGTCATATCCAACATCGAGAGAATGTTGGAATCTTGAGGACTCACCAGGATGGATGGCTTCTGGTCATTATTCACCAGTGTAACCATGGATTATGAAGCCGCTTAGGACACCAACATTTCATCCTCCCTCTCAACAACCGCCTCACTTCACACTGCTCATCATACTGCTATTCGCACGGCAGGAAATATAAAAAAAGGCACTTGTAAGTCACTGCTTGCTTATCTGCCATCACTAAATTGCCATCACTAAATTGCTTTCTTCCTGTGCTTTTCTTTCGCTCTGCAATGACATCTCAGCCTAGCAACAAGACCCACAGCTGGAAGCTAACATTACATGCAACTGAGGGCAATAATGCATTCTGTTGGGACAGAGTGAAGGTCATAAAGGCAGGCCTTTGATGCCTTTTCAAAGTCCTAATCTGTTAAAAAAATAATTGGTTATATGTTCCGCGTTAACCTAAGAACACAGCTGAGATGGTCCTGAATTCTACTACAGTGATAGTAACCAGCTAGATCTGTAGAACCTACTTTAAATGTTCGGTTCTTATTTATATCAGAGGAGTCTATAATCTGATGACCCAAATATACCTTTTTTATATGGTGAATTAAAGTTACAATAAAACAAAATGATGCTGAAGCGATCTTAACTGTGCTGAACTCGGTGAGGTACCTATGGTCCTTGATGAATGATTAACCCAAAACCCATGATTCAAAAAGTCGAATCACATACCTGGGTCAACCATTTTTCAAATTTCTACAAGCAAAATACTCAGTTTTTGATAAGGGTTATAGAAAAAGAAGACACTTGTTGGACTCTTAAGTGGGACTTAGATGACCTCATGAATACCATCAAGGTCCTTAAATCATCTCGAGCACCAGGTTCAGATGGACCATCAAACATCAATCTTAAAGCAGCTCCAGAAGAATGGTCCAATTTCTTCATTTACCTTCTTCACCTTATAGAAAAGAAAAAAGAGATTCCAATCTTCAAGGCAGGAGATCGAAATAATCCAGCTAACTATAGACCGATAGCCCTCTTAGATCCTTTGGGAAAACTATTTGCTGGCTATCTCCAAAAACAACTTAACACTTGGGCAGCAGACAATGACAAGCAAAAAGAAACAGATTTTGTCACCAAAATAGGCACTAATGTGAACCTTCTGTTGAATATGCTAAAATACGAAGCGATAGTCAGAACCCAACACGTTTACGCAATTTTCATAGACCTAAAGATGGCTTTCAATTCCATCAATAGGCAACAACATTGGACCAAATTAACATCCACTGGATGTCCTTCCTCCATCTTGAACCCAATAAAACAGCTCTACTCGAAAACCTCCATCCGAGTGAGACTCACGAATGATGGCATGGTGACAGAACCTATTCCTACCTGGAGTGGTTTGAAACAAGGATGCCCCTTAGCCGTTTGCCTATACAATCTGTACACCAATGATTTCGGAGAAAAAATTCAAAACCTAATAGCGAATCCACCGAAGATTAACAATCAACCCATTCCTACGTTAAACTATGCTGATGATATCATCATCCTAGATAAAACTGAAGGGTCTACAAGAAACACTGGATAAAGCACAAATGTATATGATGGAAAACTATCTGCAAATCAATAGCACCAAAACCAAGGTAATGAAACTTACTACTCAAAACAGCAAGTTTCAATGCATTCTAAAGACTCAATTAGAAAACAAGGAAATCATGACAACACAATAAAATACCTGGGGGTAGTGATTAACCCCTCCTTGAATGAAAAAGAATGGAAAGATCATATTGAGGGGAAAGCTTGATCATTGACAAGACAAGGATGCTTCTTTCATTTAAAATGTGGAACGTATTCAGCAAAAGCGACAATTATGTTATACAAACAAAAAGTAATCCTGATTTTGACCTATGTTAGTGAAACTCTAACCAGCAAGCAATGAAATGGTCCTGTTACGAGGCGATATTCTGGAGGAAAACTCTAGCACTTCCGAGGTCGTTCCCGATGCCAAGAATTCGATTTGAATTGGCCCTTCAGGCTATACAATCCATAATTCTTTGAAAACAGATGGATCTCCATAGAAAAATAATCTCGGAAGATAAAATACCATCATTGGAAATCCTCAATGAAAAAAAACAAGCCTTTCAGATTTCAGCTCTTTCGAAGTGGACCTCCGAGATTAAACGAAAAATGCAAACAGAAGCAATCACGGAGGAAATGCTGATAAATAGACCGCAGCATGCAAAACGAAAAATTCAAACTAACGATTGGATAAGAACTATAGATGAACAAACAAGATACAAACGCCATCTGAAAATGAAGTAAGAGCTCTCAATGAATTACCACACTATTTGAATACATTTCCAGATTGCAATATCCAATATCTTTTTGTTGCGTTTCCGACTTAATATCCTACCGACTCGAGACTATTTATCTCTGAAACAAAACAGACAGTTTGTCCTTATTGTGCCAGTTCTGCAAAGAGCCAAATGTGAAAGAAACTTTATTCCATCCAATTATGGTCTGTCCAACTCTTAAAGAAAATATAAACCTATATAGAGACTTTTTCAAGATTCCGGACAAACCAATGACGACAGAAGAAAGATGGAAAAACTTCTACAAGGAGAAGATCAATGGCTTATCACAGTAATTAAATTCTGGACTGAGATCAGCAAAGAGGTTTAAATTAATGATAGAAATGTAATGATCCAACAATATTGTTTAAAGTTAATATAAGTATAAATGAAAAGTTTGTCAAATCAAACAAAACATTTTAATTAAAAAAAAATATGGAGAACAGATATTTTGATACATGGACAATTTTCACTGAAATATAATAGCTTTGATGTATGGAAATTACAGTTTTGAAAAACAATATGGAGTAGCTTCCACTATGGAATGAGAAACTTCAGCAATGTTATTCACATAACTCATCTTGCTCAATTAAACTAATCCATGTCAACAACTATACACTAAAGGTGTGGTCACTAGAGAAGAGGACGCAGTAAACAATATGATGCCGCACCATCATTGGATATAATAACCAAACATTACAACCATCATGTATGACCCCAAAATTCTCTCGATTACAAGATGTGGAATTAACTCATCATTGAGAAGATTATAATCCTGTCTCTCCAGATGCAGGAGGGACACATACTTGTCTCCCAAGACTGCCTGGAGTGATTTTGTTGATGAAACGATCAACGGTCACAAGTGTATTGTGGTACCTGTGTCCTGTAAAGTTCATAAATCACACATGCTAACTGTTAGTTGTTGCAACCCCCACCTTTCCTGCGTGTAGTGTGGTAAAGCACTAATGGTTTACCCTATACAGGAGGCTTTATGAGCACTGGATTTAAAGCATATTTCAGCCAGGTATAGAGCAGACATGCGCATATTCTCATAGATAATGACGACAATGACTATTGCAAATTGGTTTACATTGACGTTCTTCCTGGGACTCTGTTTTTAGGTCTGTCCAGTTCAAAATGTATGGACTAAAATGTCACTCCATTGTGTATAAGCATTGTACATTTACCACTGTTTGACCTGTTAAAATTTTGTCTCATTATGAATGAGTGTATTAAATCACTTGTTTGAAAACTAAAATGTATTTGCTAAACCAAAAGAAACAAGGCATTTGTGGTGTAAATAAAGTGTGGTTTGGTCACCCTGATCAATTCTGTTTTGACTATTTGACGTACCTGGATAGATCATGGCTTAGCCAGGAGCCCTACTGATTACTAGAATTCTACTATCCGACATGCTTCCACCACATGCAACGCTTGGCTTGTTAAATCACACAAATGTAGGCTTTTAAAATGCCAGGCAGGTAAATCAAGTGCAGGTTTTAAACCTAAAATGTGGCCTTTAAGGAGCTTCTGTCCCAATGGTGACACTGTTGCTCTTACTTGAGGATTGTAAAATAAAATGCACTTTCTCCTACCAGTTTAGCATACAAATCTGTAATGCATTTGCTGGACATTAGACATGATATTCAGGTTTAATTGGCACATTTTCAGGCTGCAATGCCATCAAGGATTCAACCAGACTTGCAGGAGGCTGCAAACGTAATACACCATTTTGACTTTTCCATGTGAAGTGCAATGTAACCTTAACTGCCACACCTATACATGCCCACACGCGCACACATGCACACACACTATATATTCCCTGACAAAAACACCCCAAGCTCTGCAAAAGCAAGACCAGGTTTCTGCACAAAAGCATCGCAGCAGCACTGCCATACTGTGGTTCAGTGTTTGTAACATTTCAAGAAGTGTTGTGTGTTACATTGGGAACGTATCCACCGTCTTATATGGAGGTGTTGGTTTTGTTCTTTGCAGGTGGCCTCATTTGGGATCGCCGCGCTCTCTACCCGGGATTACATGGTGGTGAAGAATTTATGTGAAATTTTTACCCTGAAGAAATTTCAAGCATTGAAGCTGTAAAGAACTGAAACATGTCAGGATATGGTTGTTTGTGAATTTACACTTTGTTTAAATACATAGTTACAAAGCACTATGTATTTAAACGCACTGTGTGTTTTTTGAATTTTACATGTTGTTAATTGTGATGTAAATTATCCCATTAGGTTGCTGGTATACCCACCATGTGGGTCTAAATCTTGGGTCATACTGTATGCGTTTTTAACAAGTTTTTTAGTAGTGTTTTACCGATTTTGGAGAATTAAAATGGTCAGGTTTATAAGAATGCTTTGTGTACCAAGTCAATTTTTTCAGGACCAATGGTAATAGATCATGTTTAACATCCTTCGTTAGACAGATGGGAGACTTATTAGATTAATTGTTATGCACGCTTTCTCCTTTTTGTATAAATAATGATGGTAAACCCCGGACCGTGGAGTTTCTTTTTGGGGTATTGGATTTACCTTAAGTATAGCGAATTGTTGAGGCTCCTGTAAGTCTCGAAGGTTGTGAGTTACTAGTTCCATAGTCATTATAGGTTGTCGTGTGTTGTTTAAAATTGTATGTAATAGTGGTGTAGGTATTTTCAGTCACCATGGCAGAAACATCAGAGAAATGTCTTGCATATAGTGAGGAACATGTCAAAAAATGATTGTACTCATTGTCTGAATGGTGGTGTGCTGGGCAAGAGCAATGATCAATGGGATGAGCTGTCACAACTTAGAAAACACCTTATCAGCACGGAATTACATGCTGCCATTATGTTGGAGTACTTAAAAAAATCAGGCTCTACCACAAGGACTCATTGTTAGGAATGAGCCCCGATTGTTTCTTGACATTCAGGAATTTAAAGTGAAATGGAGCTATATCTCCAACAAATGTGGACGTGACTGGTTGGTCTTAATTATAGACACTGCCACTGAAGTCTCCAAACAGATAGAAATTGATATCCTTAAGTTACAGGAAGTTATAAAAGATCTCGATCTGGAAACTGAAAGAGTTAGTTGATTTTAAAAATGACCACATTGGAGCGTGTCAAACGAATGAAGAAAGACTTGCTAAATTGCAGTCATGAAAAGATATTTCCATATACCGTAGATGGGTATACATTTGGTAATACCTACCAAGGCCCTACAAATCCCAATAAGAAAAGGGTACACTTCCGGAATACATCCTACAGCTCTAGTGATGATGGGAGTACAGGTGGTCCTGTTAATCCACAAGGACCAGGCAGAGGCAGAGGACAACGGTATCCCAATCGCCAAAGACAAGGCCGTCCTTTTTTAGGACAGGGGCCCAGCCGTGTAGACTGGGAAACCAAATGCAGACACGCTGCAGAGCAAGGAGTCAGTGGTGATCAACCTCTCCGATCATGTTCTTAATCAAGATGAAGGAAATGTACTTAAAGGATTGAACTTCGTTACTACGAAGTTTTATGATCTGTTTGAATTTAGATTGGAGTTCCAAGCCTTCATGCGGAAATTGCATCTAAATTAATTTTTTTAGTCAGAGAATGACTATGTAAATTTCAACCGTACTGGGTTGAGGAATAAATCGACTTTTAATGCTCCTTCCAATAGTTTTTCAGCAGAATCGCTAGTCTTTGAGAGGCAAGTTCTGTTGGAACTATAGAAGCTTGAACAGTGTGGTATTCCGAACCATTCCAACTTCAGTACCACACAACGTACAGTGGTCTACAAGTTGGCTAAAGATCATGACATTATTGTAAGAGAGGCGGACAAGGAAGGAGCGATAGTGCTCCTAAATCGCACAGATTATGTAAAAGAGTGTTTGAGACTTCTGAGCGATGAGAGACGCTACTGTCGTATTCCTAATGATCCATCTAAGGACCTCATGGAAGTTATAAGATCTAAGGTCTCCAGAGCTTTTGAGTTAGAGATGATCAGTAAACAAGAACATGATTATCTCATTCGAGATCAGGGCAGGGTGCCTGTGTTTTATATTTTGCCAAAAGTCCATAAGGGTCTACTTAATAGTCCTGGAAGACCGATAGTATCTGGAGTGAGTTCTATTCTGGAACCA
Source organism: Ambystoma mexicanum (assembly GCF_040938575.1). Taxonomy (NCBI): domain Eukaryota; kingdom Metazoa; phylum Chordata; class Amphibia; order Caudata; family Ambystomatidae; genus Ambystoma; species Ambystoma mexicanum. The sequence goes on from NC_090929.1 coordinate 283,071,524, forward strand.
CTATCCAAGTTTGTGGATTTTTACTTAAGACCTTTTGCCTTAAAAATGGAGAGTTACTTAAGAGACACTATGGACGCTATTAACAAGATAGAGAACCTGCCTTTTGTCCCCAGTGAAACATTTTTGATCAGTCTGGATATTCAATCTCTGTACACCGTCATTCCGCAGAGAGCTACCCTGGAGGATATTGAAGAAATTTTGAACGGAAGAGAAGATGGCCACCCAGTAATGGTGTCATTCTGTGGTGTGCAGAATTTGCGCTCTCCGAGAGCTTGTTTCAATTTCAGGGCATGGTCTATAAACAGAGGGCACTGCAATGGGGGCGGCTATGGCACCAAATCTGGCAAACTTGTATGTCGAGTATTTTGAGAAGGTATCCGTTTATACTGACGCTAATCCTTTCAAATCTAACCTTATTTAGTGGCTGCGCTACATAGACAATTTGTTTGTGCTATGTCGTGGCATGAAAGAGGAGGCTGTTTCTTTTGTGGATTGGCTGAATATATGTAATCCTTTCTTAAAGTTTACACGAGAAATTAGTGAACAAGAAATCAATTTCTTGGACATTACGATCTTCCACTTCAATGGCGTGTTGAAAGTGAAACCTTATAGGAGGACAACAGATAAGAATGCACTACTGCATTATAACAGTCACCATGCCAATCACATCAACAACAACCTCCCGTTTGGCCAATTTTTGAGGCTGAAGAGGAATAGCAGTCATAAAGAGGATTACAGTGAGAGTGCAGCTAAGCTTTCGGATAAATTGTTGAGTAAGGGATATCCAGCCAGACTAGTAAAACAATCATCAAAAGAGCTTTCAATAATAATCGGGAGTCCTCGTTGGAAAAGAAGGAGAGAGAAAACAAAAAAAAAATGGTATTGTGTTTGTTAATACTTTTTCCAATCTGTCCTACAAGATAAAGGGTATCGTCATGAAAGCTTGGAAAAATGTGTACAGAAATGGAGCCACTCCACCTCCTCTTATAGCATTCAAAAAGAGCGAAAATATAAGAAACATGCTCATCAGGAATGCCATTACAGTTAAACAGACATCAGCAGACAGACCACTCTTTGGGGCTTACCCAGTGTCAAAGGTCATTTTCCGTGCGGTAATTGTTTGATGTGTGGATATAGGGAAGAGATCAAACAAATTAAGTTGAATCAATTGTGTATTTGGGTGTTGAACGAAATGACTAATTGCAATTCTGAAAATGTGGTGTACCTGATAACTTGTCCCTGCGAGTTGAAATATATATATATTGGAAAAACAAATAGGAAATGTAAAACACAAATGATAGAATATAGGAGCATTAAAAATAAAGTGATTGCTGCTCCTATGGTGAAACATTTTTTAGAAATGAAACACACACATGAAGACTTTATATGGGTCATCCTCAAAAAAATTCATGTCTCTACTTAACAGGAGATAGACCGCAGACTTTTGAATTTCAAACAGAAAATTCTTTTTAAGTGCCAGAGTCATATTAGAGGACTGAACGAGGAGGTGGAGTGGCACCATGTCAATTTAAGAATTGTTATCGGATTTTACTCTGCCGTTTTTGACTTATTTAATCACTGCAATGATGGGTTTATCTATTTTTGAATTGTAATTTCGTAAATGAACTTGTAAATGAAATTGCATTTCTGTAAATGAACTTGTAAAATGGTTTTTAGGTATATGACATCTATGTCCAAGCCTGCTTTTGAAGTTTTCTGTGTAAGACTTGCCACATGCCTTTTCAAATTCTTGATTCTTTGTCAATGTTCTTGCATAACGTTTTATTTTATTACGTTAGAATTTTGCAAGCGTTTTGAGATGTAACTTAGTAAATTAACTGAGGGAGGTTCCATTCAATGCTTACCCTGGACACATGCGACATTTGTCTTGTTTTTTCACCACTTTGTAATCTTTCTATTTGGTTGGGCCATGGTACACCTCTTCATTTGTTTGGATGTGACACTTAGATTAGGGTTTGTTCCCACGCTATCCACCGTTGTGATGGGTGAGTCTTTTCTCGAGTTTTATTATTGTGTCCTGGCTTCAGAAGTCCATTGTTTCTGTGCCGGTTTAAATCTGCAGCATGGCTGTGGTAGGTTGTTGCCCGTACACGCCAGGGCCACAAGAGAATGTTGGGAGTTCTATTTGATCAGGTATTTAATGCTTGGTACCTTTGTCTACAGCAGTTATGGCAGTTAAATGCATTGATACGCCCACAATGCTTATCGTTTGTTTTAAACACCTTTTTGATATGCTGTCTCGTGTTCATAATGCCGTACTTAAAGCCATAGCGTTTTAATGCAATGGCTACTGCCCCTTTGAAACTCGTTTATATGCGTGGTTTCATTGCAGTTATAGAGTGTAATGTGTTATGTTTATAACATGTATAGACACAGTAATTTACTGGCGTATCAACGTGCTGGTTTTCCAGCCGCTCGGTTTATAACACATATTGACAGATGTATTTTTTGTTGCAGAGTTGAGTGGACTTCATAAACTACTCACACATGTTGTATTGCCAGCTCCAAAGCTACTCCCAAGTGAATGTCTGTAAAATCTGGGTGCTGCAGGTATTGTAGTTTCAACATCAATTTTCACTGTGTGGTGTACGCGCACATTGGATGTAGATATATTCAGGGTGTTTAAGTTGGGGGCTATAAGGTAAGATAAGATTGTTTGCTTTTGTCACACTAGGTGGTGTGTGTGACTTTTGGACATCTAAGCCACTAGGTGGTAGTTATTTGGTGCACTAAGATTTTGGGTTAGTCTTTAGACACTTAGGCAAATGTGTGGGTTATGAGGTGTAGATGTCTTTTTCCAACACGACTTGTTGGTATTTAGTATATTGTTTTATTTATGTCTCCTGTTTATTATTTTTTGTCACCTATACAGACCTTGGAATTGGAAGGGGTACTTCGAGAACCCATTTATTAAAATAGACTTGATTGAAGTCTGAAGCTATTAATATCGACAGTAGCACTACTAAAGCCACACTTAGAGGTATAGTAGTTATAACTTGTTTAGGGCAGGCCTATTTAGGACCTGTTCCTTGTCTTCTAGCAACCACATTGGTGTAGTGTAGAAGTGTTGTGTGTTACATTGGGAACGTAGTCCACTGTCTTATATGGAGGTGTTGGTTTTGTTCTGTGCAGGTGGCCTCATTTGGGATCACCGCGCTCTCTACCCGGGATTACATGGTGGTGAAGAATTTATGTGAAAACATTTTCCCCTGAAGAAAGTTCAAGCATTGAAGCTATAAAAAACTGAAACATGTCGGGATACGGTTGTTTGTGAATTTACACTTTGTTTAAATACATAGTGCTTTGTAATTGTTATGCGTTTGTTGAATTTTACATGTGGGTCTAAATCTTGGGTCATATTGTATGTGTTTTTAGTTTTTTAGTAGTGTTTTACCAATTTTGGAGAATTAAAATGGTCAAGTTTATAAGAATGCTTTGTGTACCAACTCCATTTTTTTCAGGACCAATGGTTATAGATCATATTTAACATCCTTCGTTAGACAGATGAGACTTATTAGATTATTTGTTATGCACCCTTTCTCCTTTTTGTATAAATAATGATGGTAAACCCTGAACCGTGTAGTTAGGTTCTTTTTGGGGTATGGGGTATTGGATTTAAGTATAGTGAATAATAAAATATCCTTCCAGTGATGGGTTGGAGGGAAGGATCTGTGGCAAGTCCAATAAGCTTAATTGGTTTTAACTATGGTATGTGCTAAGAAGAACACCACTCTTTCATAGCTACCAAGAACAAAGCAGTGGACCCCCTTTCCTACCCAACACAGAACCTTATGTTCTTATTTTAATTGGAGTATATGGAAAGCATAGGGTGGTGGTGGGTCTTCAGCATACTGCTGACTGTAATAAGCGCTACGATGCTCACGAGCTGTTGCCACTATACAAATCTGAATAAATAAAATCAATCATGTTGCATGAGGTGTAGTGATAGGGGATGTGAATTGTCAAATGGGTTTTACCACCACCATTCTCTGCTTAATATTGAGGATTTTCAACACTGTATATTCATAAACCGGTAAACTTTAAAGAGCCATTGGTACATTTGTCACTGAAAGTAATTATTTTCTGATATTCAACTGATTTTCATTTGCATTGATCACATCTTTGATAGGACTAAAAGCTGAGCAATTTCAGTTTGTCAAAACATTTGGGCATCCAGACTATTACATCTCCAAGTACTGGCGCCAATGATGGTGTATGGTCTAGAAGCCTTCCAGACAATTGATCTTAACTGGCTGCAGGTAGTCGAGGGCAAGTACTGGAGAAAGATCATGGGCCTTCCTTCCTGCATACCCATGGCCGTTCTTAGATTGGAATTAGGGTTTACCTCACTGAAATCTATAGTATTAAAAAGAAGGGCTGAATTATCTGAAAATAATGTCCAATTCTAGAAACCAACTCTTACTATCTATGAGACAAGAAATCAGTAAGGAGTCCAAGAAGTCCCTCTTTAAGGCAAGTATCGAGAAGTTTCTAGATGAGATTAAATGGACTCTGCGATCAGGGGAATACTGTTCGGCAGTGAAATCTGCTTTAGCCAGGAAAGTCGATCTGGGGGATTGGATCGAGAATTATGATCGATTAGATGGATTAAAAAAATATCAATTTATAAAGTTGGTGCTGTACACCTATAAAAAACCTCAGCCATACTTGAATCTATGTCCAGCCCCAAGACTAAGACAATTTATACTTCTAGTCAGGATTAACCTGCTCCCTGTACTGGCCACGACTGGTGTAATTGATAAGATTCCTAGGGCAGATCATCATTGTCGATTGTGTAAGAACAACAAAATGGTGGAGACCGGGAAACATGTATTTACTAGTTGTCCTAAGATGCTGAATGTGTATAAGAGACACTATGACAAATGTGTACTATATTAATCACATAGGTGCGGACATCTTCTGGTGGCAAATTATCAACACATCCAATTTAAAAAATGTATCACACTGTATAATAGATGGCTCACTTTGGAGATATTGCTGAAGGTATCGATTTAAGTTGGTGTGATAGGTATTTTTTGCTACTCACATGCTGTTTCCCATTAGTAAGCAAATAATTAACTCTGCTAAATATAATGGATGTAAATGTATTTTCTTTGAGGAAAAAAAAAAATAACTTTGTTTTTTAAATATGCTAAGTGTTTTTATCCGGAATATTGAACTGTGTAGATTTTAGATATTTGCACTTGTGTATATGTAAAATGTATATATTATGTGAAAATAATATTTATAAACTAACACATTAATAATAAAGTAATGAAAACTTTTTTACCCCCTTTTTAAGATTTGCTTCAATACATTAACCCTACAAAACACTTCAGAAAAACTTCTGTTTGATTGACTTTGGAAAAGAAAAAAGGCACATCTCACTGTGACTAGAAGCTTCACATTAGTTCCACGTGGTCAAGTCCTAGTTCAAAGGGAATATTCAGTCGACTAGGCATTTGTCACACAGACTGCTAATGTTAAACTTGAAGATTACACTGCATATAATTCTTAATTGAAATCGGAGATTAGTAGAAAAGTCATACCATACATTGCAGCATGTCAGCATGACATGACTAGCATCCCACATCATAATAATCATAACGCGACGTGCAAATTGGGAATATACCGGGTGGCCAGAAGTTTGCATCCAATATCAAGGTCATGCCTGGCCCACTGGTAGCAATGAGTGCAACAATAACACACATGTATGCTGGTCTTGCTATCATTACAATGGAAGGCTATTTCAAGTATTCTACCTGTCAAAATGACCACATTTGAGCTTATAATCATTTTAGTGGAAATGTGGGTACACAATTGATACACGGTTAAGATTAGAGATATTTGGGGGATGTGTGTCATTGCACCTGCACTGACAATGTGACAATGTGTTTTCCCTGCAGTGGCATGAACAAAATATACTGTACCGATGTTTCCCATGGTGGAAATACTGGCATTGCACATGTGCAAAACTCAACCATAATTCCCTATCTCACAGGAACTTCAACCAGTGCAAATCCAGTCAATCAAGTGCTTTGGTCTGTGCATGTGGGTCATTGTCCCAGTAAAAAGACAAGCAAGGCACATATGCCACACCAGGTTCCAGAGAAAGTGCTGTTAAAGGCACTAGTCTTACACCTCTATGGGCATTTCAGTGCATCTGGCCCCTGGAAAGCCTACAGGTCCACAGTAGTCACTTCCTGTGGGGCAGACCTAACTGCCATGTCCACCAACATGTTGCTGCCTATTGAGGCCATAGCCCATCACAGGGAGAATTGTACTTCATCTGGCACCGGTAACAATATCAAACCTGCTAGGATAGGCGAGTCCAGGCAATGATAGAATATGATCACATCAAAGTCTACAAATGAAGTAATAATTCTACATTATAGAGTCAGTGTTGAGATTCAGGTAGCATACAAAGGGGAACAGCTGTGCAATGACATAAGATCACTTATGCTTGGGTGCAATGCACGTGTACAGTGAATGATGAACCGGCCTCAAGACTAGGACCAACATTTCTAGCAGGGCTTTGTGTGTGCAACCCCCATGTATCGTATTGTTTAGTGTGCACCTGGCCATTAGGCATCTGGGCGCTTGAAAGATTTGCATAGTTACATATACATGGTTGCAGAATGCGACATAGGTATGACATGAGTACAAAGTTACATAGACGTGGTTGATTGTGCATAGATAGGGCAGCAATACAGTGAAGGACGATATATAGTTACAAGCATAGCTGAAAGGGTACAAAGGTACGGTATATATATAATAAAAACAAAGTTGATTTTACATGGATAGGTCAGCAATACATTGAAGGACGATGTATCATTACAAACATGGGTGAAAGGGTGCAAAGGGGAGGTGTATATACAGTGCTAATGGAGGTCGTGGAAAAGGGAGGTGAGCATGTATACAATGTACAATATTGGATGGGATCGTCAGTGGTCATTTGCATATAACCATTGTTTCTCACCTTTCATTATCCAACAAGGGGTGGGCTACATACAGAACCCAAACGACAATTGATGGTTGTCGGGTACCATCATAATGCTGTTCCTCTACCCCGTTATGCAAGGATCATTGCTCTTTCACTTTCTAGGGGCTCTGTGCCCATTTACAGTGTTCTCTGCACTATTAGAAGTAGAAACTACTTTGAGACATGTTATTGTGCTTTTACTGTTCTTTTCCTTTAGTTACTACTTTTTATTTTGACTAGAATGAATATACATTTTATGTTTATGCCTCAAATTAATGCATCTTACTTCATAGTGAATAAATGGCTCTTTTTGGGTAGGTGTGTTCACACATCAATTTGTTGGTGAGGTGAATAAACATTTGCAATGAATTCTGGCTGGTAAACGCATACGTTTCTTGCTAAAACCCGAGTAAATGTACAATTTCTTTTGCTGGTAATTGATTCAACATGCTCTTCGTTTTTCTTGCCGTACGATTTTGCTTCCATCTGTGGCAATTGCAGACATTTAGCTTGTTTTAGATGGCTCGAAGACTATATTTCATACGGCCTTTGGCTGAACATGTATACTTTTTTGTACATATACAATTCCTTTAGTGTATATGAAGGCCTACTTTTTTTGCTCGTGTGAAAGTACCCATTTTGGTTTTGCTAGAATACAGAGCTCTTTCAGCTGAAGTTTATACTCTTCCTTTGCATTCTTCTCCAGTTTATAAGCAGATCTTATAAGCACCAAATGATTTCTGAGTCAGTGACTAAAAGTAATGTTAAGTTGTTTTGTATGGCACACTCCTGCCATTTTGACAGCCTTGTGTGTGGTCCTGTAAGAAAAGAGGGGGCATGGCGCATTAGTGGGATATTGGGTGAAGCAGATGCCATTCCTGAGGTCTTGATGCATGCAGGCTGGCGCATCTACTGGTCAGGTGTTAAGATTATATGATCATTTCTTATGCATGAGCAGCGCATTTGACTTTTCATCCTTCACAGCCAGCTTCTCTAGAGCTTTAAAAGACATGTAACAGCAGTGATCTGATCAATCATGCATTTACTATAATTAGGGTAGCAAACATATCAAGCCCCTCAGGCATCCAGACTATACATTTAAAATTATTATTTTCATCTCTGCTGACGTGTTGTCTCAGTTCAAGGTACCGTCCATTCTTCCTAGACTCCTTTCTATACCTAGTTCGTCTCTAGTCCCCCATTTTCAGTTTCCTTAAGGAGACAAAAAGGTCTGTGATCCCTGGTGGGGACACAATATAACCTAAAATCTCACAAGGATAGGCGCATTGAGAGCACGATGATGTGGACTTGCAACCATATAAAATGTGACCTCAGTATCTGCAAATGCTTTGAAAGCATCTTACCACATTGCATACTTTCAGGGCAAAAACAAAACGCCTTTTAGAGTTGCTGAGAAAATTATTTTCTCCCAACAATTCTCGCTGTCAACCGGGTTATGCTTGGTGACGGTGCAGCAGAGAAATGCAAAATATCCCCATTTCAGACAACAATTTGATGCTGCATTGCTGATCTGTCCTCTGATATTAGTACAGAATTGATATCACGCTTGAAACACATCCAGTTCGCCGTACAGTTGGATGAGGCCACTGACATTTCAAAAGAAGTTCATTTGTCTGCTTATGCGAGGTACTGGCATGGAAAAGAAATGTTGGAGGATTGCCTATTTTGTAAACCAATTCAGGGCAGAGCAACCACACCTGAACTCTTTGAAATTGTTAACAACTTCCTAAAATCCCACTGCCTAAAGTGGGAGGCGTGTGTTGGTATTTGCACGGATGGTGCTCCTTCAATGTTTGGTGCTAGAGCTGGGTTAAAAGCAAAAGTGTTGACAGTAGCTCCTCATATTGTGTGGACACACTGCATGATACACCGGGAAGCTCTATCTGTGCGCAATATGGGGCATGAACTCACAGGTGCTGACTTTTAATGATTGTAAATTTTCTTAAGATGCACCCCACAAGAGCCTGTCTGTTTGCCACATTATGTGCGAAATGGGAGTGGGCCATGATGCTTTGTTGTTTCACATGGAGGTCAGGTGGCTATCGCATTTATGAACTCGGGAACGTGGGGAGATCCAATTTCCTGGATTTAGACCAGATGAAAGCAGAGCCTCTGTGTGATTCAAGCTGGCTTGTACCTTGAGCTTACCTTGGTGACATCTTCGAAATGCAAACTTTTTAAACCTCTCCCTGCACGGCACAGAAACCACACAATGTACTATCAATGGAAAACATCAGCATTCAAGAAGAGGCTGGAGCGTTGGAGGAGGGTTGATGTCGGCATTACCAATGAGTTTCCATTTTTAGCAGATGCTCTTGAGGAGACACAGTATGAGCTTTCATGTGTTGCTGAACTTATAGGAAACCATTGAAATGCTCTCAGAACCAGTCTCGAAAAGTACTTTCCAGAGGACAATTGTAGCCTGATTGACTGGGTGGTTAAGCCTTTCCTAGCAGACATAGGGGCCCATCTACCAATACAACTCCAGGCGGAACTAATGGAGCTTCAAAGTGACCGCATACTTTAAAGCCAATTCAGATCCAATGGGTGGATTTTGGCAACATGTGTCTGCAAAGTTTCCAATGTTATCCAAATGTGCAGTCAATGTACTTTTACCTTTCAGCGCCTCCTACCAATGCAAGATTGGATTCTCAGCACTTGCAGCCCTAAAGACTAAATATCTGTCAAAGCGGGAGGTGAAAGAAAACCTGTGGTTGCCTATTGGAAAAATCAATAGCAATATTGGTAGGCTGGCTGCTGAAAGACAGGCCCACCCTTCACACAAGGTCTCCACTATGCCACTGTGACAGCATTGATAGTAAACTCAAAGTTGTTGTACTTCAGAAACAAATTGTTACATCACTAGCATGGCAAATGTAACTGTAGGACAGCAATATTGGCTGTTAGTTTGAAGGCAATATCCAACACTATTTTTATTCGAGTGCTCTGTATTCTAGCAAAATAATCTGAATGCTGTGTTCAGAGTATTCCTCTAATCTGATCTGACTCATTGCGAGCAATGATTTTGAAACAATTGTGTGTTTCACACCTACTCCTGCATTAGGGGCAACATTCTATGACAGTGCCCGATAACCGTTTGCAACCGATAAACATTGGAGTCCGTGTGTATAGGGGGGGGCCTGAGCTGGAGAAATGTTTAAGGGGTCTCAGGGTCAAATGTTTTAAGACCACTGCTCTACACTATAAGGTCATGCATTTCAGTTACTCCTAAAAACCCCAAAAGATCATATCCAATACCTACTGCGCGTCCTCAATTATTTCATTTCAGCCTCTGGTTATAAATTAAATAAGGATAAATCAGAGATCTTCCCTCTTAACTAATGTTCCCTCAAGAATGAAATTGATATTTTTGGCTTTAAATGGTGTGACAACTGGGCTTACTCTTCAACTCTTCAACTAAAAATACCATAAAATCGAACTCTTGATCTCTTCTAAGACTCAAACAACTCACCTCTCTGGTCACCATTATATCTCTCTTGGTGGGGGCATCTTGAAACTATTAAGATGATGCTTTCATCCATCATTCTCGATTACCATCCAATGCTACCCATCCCTCTTCCAATTTCCTTCTTCTCTGTCAAACTCTCCTACTCAACTTCTTATGGGGCATTGGTAAAGATAAAAGCATTTCGGTAAGCAAACTTAGAGCCCCCCCTTTGAATATGGTGTTGTAAAATGTCCAGACTTCAAACAATACCAAAATGCATTCCTTATTAAAACAATCATGCATCTGGTCTAAGACCCCCGCAACCGAAGACCTGCCTACCTGGTTCATTCTTGAAAGGGAGTTGACCACACCCATCAAAACCCAAGATTTGATCTATATATTTGGATCGTTACCTACTATGCTTACCAATCCGATTAAGGCAGCCATTTGACAATTAGTTAACGCATGGCTTAATAATTTTCCTATCTTCACTCAGAATTAGCTCATCCCAACCCTACAATAATCCTGTTCGTGACTTCTACTCCCAATATCAAAGTGGCCCAATTCTATACATTATTAGGCACCAAAGATCTTCCTGCTGATAGATGGTCTATCCAAGTCCAATGGAAATGGGACTGTGGGAAAGGGTTTGATGACAAAACATGGTAATTACTCTGGTCTAAGGTCAAAACAGTCTCCACTGCTGCCAACATTTCTCAAAATATGTTTTCTTTCTTCACAGGGCCAATGTGAAGAAACCCAATGCACCTGTTGAAAACCAAATTTGGAACTGATGGCAACTGCTGGACTTGTGGCAATATCTGCAGATCCTACTTGTTTCAGTTCCCCTTTGTTCAATAATTCTGTTGAGGGGTCTGGTTTCTCTTGATTATCATTTTTATGCCGATTACACCAGACATTATTCATGTATAAAAGGTAATCATTTATCCCTGTACACCCACTCTCCTTCCTGTTTCCCTGGCTTACCAAACTGCCTAACTACCCAGTCACTGAGCCCACCTGTTACGGGCTGCTCCTCCCGAACAATTGATCTCCAATCTACATGCTCTACTACTCTGTGACCCATGTCTTGACTGCCTTGTACAGACACCATGCCACCAGATACCTTACAAAGAATGCAGCCACATGACTGATCACCCCATGGCTGGCATGGGTCCGAACTAACGCTCATTAAGCCCTAACCGATTCTGCACCTATTCTGTGTATTTTAGCCAACTCGATTCTGCCTATCCTTAGGAACACTGTGCTAACTGATCATACTTATTTGTGTACTTTAGCACAGTCGATTTTGTGCCTATTCTGTGTATTTTAGCCAAGTCGAATTTGCCCAACCTTAGGAATACTGTGCTAACTGATCATGCTTATTTGTGCATTCTAGCCTAGTCGATCTGTGCCTACTCTGTGTATTCTAGCCAAGCCGAATCTACCTTTCGGCGATTGTCGAGCTAAATTACATTTCTGTTCTAGCACCCCTGGCGCTAGTCATCACTCTCTGATAGCGTTACAGGAAAATGGTAACCTTAGTATTACCGTTATGCACCCTGAAGCCTATCAGTTACCTACTAGCACCACTCTCAAATCTTAGCCCACCTATGCCAAACACGGTAACAAACCTTGTCACTATAAGCCAACCTCCACATAACAGGGTTTGCACTACAGCACCTTATGCCTCTTCACCATGTGACACTACAAAGAGAAATGTGCGTCTCTGTGCTAGACTACCTAAATTATACGAACCACTAAGAAGATAGCTCCCAACTATTAACCTTAAAACTAACCTTAAAATTAAATTGTCTCTGCCACTATCTACACGGGACACAAATATCCCGCAGAACCACCACAAGTGTAAGTCGCGTGCTAATAACGCTGACAAATCTACCCGTGTCAAGGCATCTACCGAGACCCCCCCCCCCCCACCCCTCAAAGGAGCCCTTCTCAATGCAAGATCGCTTGTCGCACATGCCACCGACATTGCCAATCTAATTACAGAGGGTAAGCTTGACTTCCTAGCCATTACGGAAACATGGCTCCATAGTGCAGCAGGACCTGCTCTCATGCTAGCGATCCCTGATGGCTATACTATAGCCAGACAAGACCGTGACAGTACCTGAGGAGGTGGCATCGCCATCATTCCTAGAACATCTCTATGCCTACGCCCAACCCCTGCCCAATTGTCACAATCGTGTGAAGCCCTCTCTGTCAAATTACAGATAAATAACTCTCAAACCTTGACCATTCACCTAATATATAGACCGCCTGGTCCACTTGGTACCTTTGAGGAGGACCTGAACAATATAATCAACAACCTCAAACCATCCTCGCAAATACTCTTATTAGGGGACCTCAACCTTGGCTTTATGGACCGAACAGATAAACACGCCACAGATATAGCCACAACAATTAAGGCACTAGGTCTTTCCCAAAAAGTTAATGAACCTACCCATGAAAAAGGTAGAAGACTGGATAGCAGATTGCAATTGCACAGCCACCATTTCTTCCATCCTACCGCTCTCCTGGACAGACCACACACTGTGTCCTTCGACCTATCAACTACAAGATTTATCCCACAGGTGCTCCCAGTAGCGCCACCCTGTCTAACTAGAAATAAAAAAAAGCATCACAGTAGAGAAAATGATCCCTGCTATCCTTCCCACCCTCGACTCTCGGCCAGAAAATCTTGACCCTAGTATCCTAGTTCAAGAATTTAACAATATCATGCTCTCCACCATGGACAGAATTGCCCCCCTCAAACTCAGGCCTAGTAAACCTATGGCCCACCTAAATAAATGGTTTACGCCTCACCTTAAAGACCTTTGCACATTAAAAAGAAAAGTGAAACCAAATGGAGACTCTGCCCTTCTAGTGAGAATAAGACTAAATTATCTCCACCGTCCTCACTCTAAGTGAAAAAGTCTGCCAGGCCAAACGCAAATCGTACGAGGAGCGTATTGCCAATTCCAATATGAAAGAACTCTTCTCCATACTTAAAGAACTTGAGTCCCCAATAGTTGCACCCGACATCTGTACCAAGGCCAAATCTTGGTACTCAGACATCCAACAAGTACTAGCAACTAAAATGGTCACTCTGCAAAATATAATTCAGCAAAAAAAAAAAAAAAAACTGCCGAACCTACAGCACTCGTATAGTCCTGTAACCAATGTCCCACCACAGGCCCATAATACGTTCAATTTCTCCAAAATGTCTACCCTGGAAGTTGAAAAAATGATCCTGTCACTGAAGCCATCTAATTGCAAAGGTGACATCTGCCCAGCCCAACTAATAAAAGATGCTGCCAGAGAACTATCCCCATTCATTACCAAACTGATCAACGCCTCTTTTGCCACACGCACCATCCCTGCCAACCTCAAACAGTCCTGGGTGCTACTGCTCCTCAAGAAACAAACTTTAGACACACTTATCCCCAACAATTACTGGCCCATCACCACGGTTCCATTCTTACTTAAAATTCTAGATAAAGCCGTATATATTCAAATTCAAAACACCTTGAACAGTTTAACCTCCTTGGTAACAGACAATCTGGCTTCCGCCCGCTACACAGAACAGAAACAGCTCTTATTGATTTAAAGACCCAAATTGACGAGATGAGGGACAAAGGGAAGTCAGTACTTCTGCTCCTTCTTGATCTTTCAGCCGCGTTTGACCTGGTCAACCACAATGTCTTCTGCCGACATCTTGACTCTGCTGCCCACTTCTCCCCGGAAGCTATCAAATGGATTAGGTCCTTCCTTAGCAAGAGAACAATGAGAGTCTTTTCTCCCTCGGCAGCGGCTGACCCTACCCCCATTCTTTGAGGGGTCCTTCAAGGATCTTGAGTCTCACCAACTCTATATAACATCTTCACCAAACCCTTGTTCGAGGATCTGGACGATATGGGTGTCACCTACACTAACTACGCAGACACACAGATTCTCCACCCGCTTTCTGGGGATCACAGCAAAGACACGGGGTCGGTGAACAAAGTATATCTTATCATCCAAGCATGGATGGCCACCCACGGCCTTTGCTTGAACGATAAGACCGAGTTGATAATTCTGGGTTCACAAGCCAATATGAAAAAAAACTAGGGCAGGAATTCTCTTTCAACATTGATGGGAATACCATTAAAGTCTCCAAGGAGGTAAAACCCTTGGCTTTTACTTACACTCTACACTGTCTTTTGATAAACAGATCAAATCACTGACCTCCTCCACGGCCTACACGTGTAAGCTTCTTAGAACGGGAAAGCCATTCCTCTCTAACGGGAGCTGCTTGATCTTGGCTAGAGTCCTAATTCTCTATAGAATCGACTACTGCAATGCTATTTACAGTGGTGCTAATAAAATAACTATCCACAAGCTTCACACTAACAAATAATCCCTCAAGAGCAGCCCTAGGCACAAATAAAAGAACCCACATTCCCCCCCCCCCCTTAGATGCCACCATAAATGGTTATCCACAGATAACAAAATACAGCTGAAGCTGTTATCTTTGACCCAAAGCTCTCAACAACGTGGCACCCACGTATCTGATTGCCAAACTCCAGAGAAGAATCACTCATAGACCTACTAGAACTGGCAATGCTAATTGTCTGACCATACCCAAATACAAGCTTACAACCATTGGTGGCAATAACTTCCCTGTCAAGGGCGCCAAATGTTGGAACTCACTGCCTCACGACTTGAGAGCTGCCCAACCCTACGCTCATTTCAGAAAAAATGTTATAAAACATATTGCTACAGACCCTTAGCTGTGACCTGTAAAACTATGCCTGCTACTAGGGCCCAACCTAGAGCCTTTAGTGATGCACGGAGGTGATGTATGTGTGCACCCTGGCACACTGCTTGGCTCCTTTCTTGCATCAGTAAAGGGTTTCCCCATCTGTATATATTGATACCTCTGTATATATTTGTACATTTTGACTTTTCTGTATCTATGCAAATTCTGCAATCTGTGTTTGTAACTATGTAAGCCTTGCATCTTCATTCTGCTGCGCCCTCTTACCTACGGGTTTGGTGCGCATAACAAATAAACGTCAATCCTACCCCAACATTCTCGAACATACTCCTGGGGAGCTTAGCCCTTGAAAGTAGGAGGAAACCACACCCCGCCTATGGTTTATATGACTTATTGCAATTGCAATCAAGCTAATTACAGCAAACTGAAGAGACTTTAAAAATCCCATCTTTTAAAAAGGTTGGTGAATAAAATATGTTCACATTCACCGATTGGAACACTGAATGGCAATACGTCTCAATGCTAGATCCAAACATGATGTTAAATGTTCTCTTTTTACTGAATATCACAATATGTCCACCCACGGTTCATGAATATGAACTGTTTCGTTATTTCAAATTAACAATTCCATGTGTACAATGCTATCCTTTTCCTCAACTCTTACTGTTTTGAATGACCGTCTTATCGTCTTCAGTTTGTCTACCCCTTGTCTGTCCCATCAGAAACTTCATACGAGTAGATCATTAATCTTGTAGACTACTGTATGCATACCATACTGTTATTATTCTCTCATTCTAGATAGTCTCTTGCATCACTCATTTGTTATTAAATAATTAATAGAAAATGTATCAAACAAAAAACAATTGTATGCTCTTAGTGCACGAGGAGCATTTTTGGTTTCAGGGTCAAATAACAGTATCAAATAACAGATGTATCACTCGTGGTGCTACTCAATGTTCAGGGAGCAGAATATGGATCATCTAGTGGTTGGCTTTTCAGCCACAATCTAGATGGACGTGTTGGGCCGTGCTCTGGGGCAGGAGGCAGAAAGATGCGTGTGGCCCAGGTAACACAAGGAGGGCATTTCTTGCCTGTCCGGCAGCAATATAGGTGCCCAAGCCCATCTGGCCTCCAGACAGCAAAGATCAAGATCAACAAATTCTCGGTTTAAACTTGACAGTCAACACACATACATAGCCATTTCCACCATGTTTTGGCAGGAAAGGTTCACAACCTTGCTTCTCCATGTCCATTGACATGCACGCAGGGGGCTTTGAAACTATGGAACAAATTCACTCTGATCATTTGTTCTCTGGGAAATACATAGATTCTGGGTTTAGAATTGGGGATTGGCTGCATGCATTTGCGATTCTGTTGCTTTTTTCGCTAAAACCCTGACAGGCAGACACAGATACTTAGACATATGTGGTTTTACTCGGTGGAGGCCAAATCTGTATGAGCAGGGAAAGGAAAATCAAGGGGGTTGAGGGAGCAGATAAAAAAACATATTGGGCACTAGCTTTTGCACAACATCCTGAAGCTAAAATTAAACCAGGATTAACACATTCACCTAAAATTATTATTTTACGTGGAGACAGTCCCGTTCTTCTGGGACAGCACAGAGCTACTACTGCTTCTTCAGTATCGTTGCTCACATCCAACTAATTTTCTAATGCCTTGACATGACTTCTCCTTACAGTTATTAGGAACCCAGCATCAGGCAAATCAATTGCACGCTAAGGATGCACCACCCAGTTTCATTGTCCATTGATCTACATGCCCACCACCCCCCTGCCCGCACCAACCTTTGATTACTTGGGTGAACAAAGCAAACCATTAACGTCCTGTTAAAGTGTAATGCATGGGGCCCGTTGCAAGATGGAAGCGCGTCTCAGCAGCATCAGTGGTGGGCCCAAAGAGTGGTTTGGGGGACAGGGGACACCTTTATGCCCACATATAAAGGGTAGACGACCACTCTTAATCAGATGTAGCACAGACCTCCAAAAACAGTTCACCTTTGGATTGGTTAGACAAGCTATTGCCCATAGCAAGCTTCATTAGTTGGTACATCCCTAAGGTGGTTAAGCCAGTGTTTGGAAGAGAGCTTCATTTTTGCTTACGTGTGAGAGGCATGTTGAGGAGAGAGAGTTGATGAGGGTTCAGTTGTCTGCGCTGGGTGTGGCTGAGATGAGTGGGAAGGCTTTGCTGGGAGGTGGCGGGGTGAGAGGCAGGGAGAGGAGCAGTGTGCTGCTGAATTTTGTGAGGCGGGCGGTGGGAGGAGTTGTGAGAATATGAGGGATGTGTGGTGGGTTAGGTGCACATCCTTTTTGGATGGGGAAGCGCCTGGGTGGGTCCGCCCACGCATTCTTTAATTAGAAGAAGAGAGTCCTTCATTGATATCTTTTTGCTTCTAGAGCACGAGACAAAGGGCTATGACAAGGTTCGAATCAGTCAAACCTAGAAAAGTGTTTGGCAGTCTGAAAATATCAAAAACAAATGAAACATTTAAGATCATGGCCCAGACCATTTAACAAAAATTCACGGGCCTGGTTATTCAAGCGCATTGTCTCATTAGTGACTACAATAGATGTGGCTGCCAAGGGACCAGTGGATCCCTGTGTGTATGAAATAGAACCCACATGTGAAGTGGGCACATAGCTGTGGAGGAGTGGTTGGTAAATTGGGGGTAATACCACTGACCGTTTGAGTAAGGATCCAGCCATGCTCCAACTGGGTATCACCAACAGTGAGGTTATAGCCCTCATTCCCTACAACAATGTTACCAGTTGGCATTGGCAGGGAAGCAGGGCAAGATGCATGTAACTACTGCCTGATGGAAACACAATGGATCAGCCAGCAAAATAATGAGTGGACTCTCACATGTCAGATGAAACTGCCTTCCCTCCCCTTCTCGCTCTCCCCATACAGCCTTTCTGGGGCGACCAAGCGCTCACCTCCCCCAATGAGCAATGCAATCTGCAGGAGATATTCAGACCAAATATGCGCATGGGGCGTATCGTGCCTTTCTGACACACTTGTGAGATTTGGGAGTAGATGGCCTCCCTGCTAGGCCACGCAATAGATCCAAGCGGGCCACAGGCCTAGTGCCCTGCCACAGAGCCAAGCCTGTTCACCCACTCTCCTCCTAGCTGTACAGGATCAGCTTTCATGAATGCTGCTGGCAATCCGCCTGCGTGCTGGGTTCAGGTTTGATGCAATCCGTGTGTTGTGTTTTGCTGTGGCAACATGGAGCAGCAAATTGTGTTAACGATATTTCCGATTTCAAGCAAGGTCTTCAATAAACGTTTAAACCGTTTTTTTTTAATAAAACCCTCTTTCCTACTGTGTCTCTAGTTAAAAAGGAAGACCAAAGACAGAACCACCTCGCATCTAACTAATCAATAACCGAGGGCTCATCAAAATGCAAGGTACAGGTACTATTCAAACGGGAGTTGGTTACATATATAAACACGTAATAAGAGGGCGGCGTCGACCCAGTACAGAAGCAACAGCTACAGTCAAGTTTAAAGCACAGAAGACCTCCCGAGTCCACCCAACTCAACAATTAAAGAAAAAAACAATCACTTTTCCGTGTGCACCTCATTTTATTACAAAACGTCGGTGGGTGGGACTTTTTTTGTTTCACTTTGCACTCTAAAAAACAAAGAATAATACAACATGTCATTTTGTTCGGTTGAATTTAAATGCCAGCACGGATGGATGTTTTAAGGCATTATTGAATTTTGTTTTTTTATTCTTAAAACTGTAGAATTGCCCATTAAAAAAATGTATATCAGTAGTTTTACTCAGTCCATAAAACAGTTCGCAAATACTACACGCAAACTCAACTTTAAACACGTAATCCTCTAGCGGCTAATTATAACACAATCACCTTTTCCCCCAACCTGCATTTGAAACACACAACCCCCACCACGAGATCAGCTTTGTTTTCTGCCAACAGGCAATACGTTCGCGGCGCAAACCACATCCAAATTTCCCCCGAAACCAGCGTTCCTAACACACAACCCACCCGCCTGCCTCAACAGTCAACAACAAATAATCATTAGCTGGCCTACCTGACTCTTCATATAGGCACATGAACCAATCAGGAGATGAGTGGACCGGGTGCTACTCATATCCGGCAATCAAGCAGCACAATATCTCACGGGTCGTAATAGCAACTTGCACATTACACGTGACTCTAACCAGCCTTAGTTTCGTAACTGGTAACATGCCCTGGGGCGTTCGGGAGATTCTCGTGCAGTCAGGATTTGTATTTGCGTTCAAAGAATTGCGATCCCGTATTTCTAACTGTTAGGGTAAAACTACATACCCCAGAATCCAAAGGGAGCATAGGGTGATCTGGGTGGGCGTATCCCGAATTCTATGGGACATGTTGGTATTTATGTTGGTTAAGGTCTTAGTTTTCGCCTATTTTGTTCCACAGAGGGTTTTCTCCACCCCCAAACATTCCCACCCCCCTCCCCTGTAGAGCACACTAGCTCCGAATCTTACCTGGAGTTTCTCATAGGACGAAACTAAACGGGTGGGGCAGGGAAGTTTTCATTAGCAGAGCTCAAAAATTGCTGCATATCACCCATCCTTTTTTTTCTTTTCATTCATAGATTGGAAGGCACTTGTTAAGTTAAAAACACATCTACAAATACTGGAAGGAAATGGACAACAAATCCAGGACCTAGCTACTGAAGCATAGCATCAGACAACTTCAGTGCTCTACTTTCCAACTCATTTAATTGTAACTACGAACACCAACAAATCTTCAAAACAAAGCATCACGTTGATTACATTACATGATTCTCCAATAGCACTATGGCAATCTGGAAACGTAATTTGGTGAGTCTAGCCCTGACTGCAGAAGTATGTGTGCAACATGTGAGACATCAGCGCAAATCTTTTCTGGTATACATGCCAACATTATCCATTCCATTCGGGAGACACTAGTCCAAGCCTGGTTTTAACTTTGCATTCTGGGACTCGTAGTGCTGAATTTGCTACAACTCCCAGAATGCAAACTTAAAACCAGGACTAAACTAGTGTAAAGAAAGGATCCCTGGAATAACACTCCTATCCCCCATGAACATGACGGCCCAAAGAGTCACAAATGCACAGAGCTTCTCATTATTCGGCCAGGCCCAAGAAGGACCAGTGACTGACATGTATGCAGAAAGATATTCTCTCAGACATTTGAACCCTGAGACCTGGGGTCCTTTAAAACGAGGTAGCAATACTTAGAGATGAATGGGGATGCAGAACTTACTCATACATCAATGATCAAACCGACTCAGGAAGTTGGCAAAACTTATACTGTTTTATGTGCAATTATGTAAAAGAGGGAGTACAACAGACATCATCCGATGTCGCAAAAGTAATTTCAAGATGTTACATGAAAAAACACACATTTATAATACAAACTCATCATTGACGTCACACTACGTGGCAAACGAAGGAAACCTATTTGGGGATGTTATAGGCTTACAGGGAACATCTAGGAATACGTTCCATACTGACAGGGGTTGTGATTGGGGCTCTAAAATCATGGACATGTAAGCCCCCCTCTAGTGCAGGTCATCTTTGTCGTTATAAAATACACAACAATTTATTTGTTACACAAACTGTAGGGCTATCTGATACATGGCCCTCTACAATTGGTTGGCACACTTGTACCCTTCTGCAATAATCCACTTGCTATCAGAATGCAAGCTTGTTACCCCAGGTGTTGGGAGGGGTGGCCTGGTCATGCGTCCCCACCCAATTAGCCCAACATCTAACATCACTCATGCGGTCTGCCATTCAATTAAGGCTTTGAACTTGGTCTTGTAGTGGCTCACTGTGCCTGAGAACTAAAGGGAGTGAGGCATGGTCTTATCTTCTTCTTTCGGTGTAGCTTGACCCAAAGTCTATTGCTATATGACCATGAGGCTAGAGACTATGTTTTTAAAGCTTTCATTGCATAAAATACTATTTTTGAAGTGCACTGTATAAGTGCTGTCGGTGTGGAGGTGTTCTGGCTTGGATTTCTGGACGTTTCCTTCGAAATATACCTTGCTGACTTAATAACCTGCAAGCCCCATCCGCCTTCCCAGAATTCTACATAAAGACTGGGCCGTGTACATTTTGGAAATGCATTTTATAAGTCATGTCGGCTGTGCAGGCGTTCTGGCGTGGATTCATGCTCTTTTCCTTGGAAATATACCTTGCTGGCATGGACTTAAAACAAGGACTATACAAGATACTTCCAGCCACCTATTTAGTCTTATAACATTTCAATTTAGTATATATTAATCTTGTTTTATTGGTTTTTGTCTTGTTTTAGACTTAATAACCTGCAAGCCCCACCCACCTTCCCAGAATTCTACTTAAACACTGGGCTGTGCGCATTTTGGAAGGGCACTTTATAAGTGCTGTCGGATGTCAGCTGGCAGTGGGGAGTGTGAGTTATTTTTCTCTTTTATTGTTTATTGTGCCACATTGTCTTGTGTTCTTTATTGTAATATTTGGTACAGTAACGTTAGGAGGTCATTCTAAGTCTCTAATCTGTTGTGCTTGGCTCCTTGTTGCTACCCTTCGCTGATGCCATTTTTGCTCACTATTGGCATGCCAGCCTCTAATGAAATGGCAGCCCATGCTGCCGCGTCCCTGATAACTCTAAAATCTTCAACAAGCTTTATTCATCTGTCTCTCAGCAATAAAGTCGCCTTAAATACACGTTCTTTTTCCCCAAACGCTGACATATGTAAATTCTGTGCACCGGGCGCTAGAGTCCCCGTGCCTGGAGATTTTCAAACTCCACCTCTAGAATTACTTTCCTCAGAGATTCCCAAGAATACAAATGAGGGCTGCGAGCGAGTCGCTTTAACTTGCACGCCGCCTGACTCCTTGGTCCAAGCGGGGACTCTAACACTAACACCGCTGCAACCGGACGCCCTCACCGACGCGCTTGTTGATGAATTTACTAATGACCATGCAGGGGATGGGAATCTCCTGCCTAATGATGTAGCTGGCCGTCAAGTGCAAGGAACATTAAGTGCTGGCATTGTTGCTTCTAACATCATAGACTCTGAAATTATCAAAAGGTCAGGGCACAAGATGAACGAAGTGTATGAGGAGTTACATTCTGTAGTTTCTCGAAACCATGATGTGACTCCTCAGGTCCGCGACCTTTCACAATCCCTGATGACGTTTTCGCCTACAGCCTTGAATTCCTCTGCTTTATCCATTTCTTATATCCAGCCTACACCTAGGCACAAGTCAGCCTCACCATCAGACATACCCCGGGCTGTTACTGGGAATTATGCAGTGGGGCTGGACACCTCCTTGCAGTCGATGAATGCCTATTCTCGTTTGCTAGGTTGTACGAGACTCTTGATGGAACAGGGGAAGAAAATGGGTTCAACCCATTGCCATAGCTGCAAAAACTGCTAAAGCCTAATGAAAATGCTACTGTTAAAGCTTACGTGCAACCAGTGGCAAATACAATTGCTGAGGAAATTTTACGTATTGACTGCTCACCTGACCAGCAAAGTAGACTTATGCAAATAGAAAAACAGAAAAAACTACAAGACCCTAACAACCCTAACCTTAACAACCCCAGTTTGAAGAAGGGATTATTGCCTGAATCTTCAATACCTAATTAAATTGAACAAAGATGATCTGTCAACTCGGCCAGCCTTGTTTGAAAAAAAAGGCCAAAGTGAAGAATATTGAACATATTGATGGCAATAAAGGTGACCCAATTCTGAATGAGGTTGGAAGCAGGTCTCCTAAAGTAAAAGGGGTTGCAGATACATTTCCAGCACCAAATTATATCATATTTGATAGTAAAGTAAACCAACTAGCAAACAAAAAGTATACAAAGTGTATCCTTACCTAAAACAGCGGCCGGCATAGCGTGAGTCGCAATTCCTAATAAATACGAACGGCCCTCTCTCAGAGGTCAGTACAACTTTCGCAGGACCGAAATCGGGCCCAGTCCCTGATTTATGAACTGTTGAATGTGCTAGTCCAACTGAGTGAGCAACAAGGTGGCTCCCTGCAGTCTCCACTTGTCAATGGGGAGGTTATAAGAGAGGCTTCCCGATGTTACTACATATTACCCATCCCACCAGACAGATCCACAGCTAGTGGTCCAGACAAAGAAATAGTTTCAAAATGAGCCTATTGCCCCAAAATTAGACAAGCTGCTAACTTTTGAGGGTTGGCAGGAGGAGATTGCGCAATCTCTCCATCACTTCTTTTCACAAACGAACAAGCAGGAGATGATTGCCCCTAGGGAAAAAATAATAATAATAAATAAAGAGTCTGTAATGCCCCCTAATAATAGTAGCCGTCCGGCCCAATCGTTGTATCAACCTGGCCAGGATATGAAACAATCCCCTAGATGTTTGCCGACAAACCATAAACTAACCCACTTAATCTAGCAGTGTCGCTCGCATCCATTTCCCATGTATGACCTCAACAGGCAATCTGTTATGAATATCTTTGCAGAAATACTGGCCTTAGAAGATCTTTCATCAAATGATATCGACCAAATAGAATGTATTCATGATCAAGACTTCTCAGTCGTAAAACTATGGATGAAATCGGGCCTGGTAAGAAATGATTGTGACAGGCTAGGGCCGAGCTTTATCATTTGGGTTTTCTCCCGATTAATCAGTCCTCCTTTGATCATCAGCACGTGCCCACTCTGGGGAAGAAATATATTCCAGCAGCTGACACCTGCCAAAACAGGCAGTCAACAATGCAGCACGGCAGTCAGTTAAATCTTAATGCTGGCCATGCTAAAACCCAAAACATGCCACAAAATCAACATTAACAATCCAAGCAATCTTTCCCCTGTTCTTTGGCCTCCTGGAACACCAGGGGCTTTAAGCATCTAATCCCTGCCATTGTACCTGTTCGGGGCTGGACAATGGCCAGGTTTATGGTTGCTGTTAAAACATCTGCTAACCTAATACTGGAACCATGGGCGTCTCCGAATCGAATAGGCAGGTTAATGCCCTTATTAATGCTTATTGGAACCATGCTGGTTTTGCAGTTGAGGCTTTTATTAATGATTTGGACTTAGTTGCTCTAGACCGTGGCTGAGATCATGTTCTTTGGTAGGTGATTTTAATATCAAGGGCATTGCTCAACCTTCTAGAGTTCTTTCACCTATTGCCAAGAGTTGGAATTTATTATTGAAGGAGCGTCAGTTGCACATGTTAAATGGGGGTGTGCAGGTTGACATTCCACCAGCTAACACCTGGCACAGAGGACGCCAAGAGGAATTGATCGATTATATATATGGACAGCGGTATGTTTAACATTTAACCTTATTTCTAAATTTCAGGTTATACCTCAAACCGCAAGTGATCACAATATTCTAACAGTCCTATGGTCTTGGTCCAATCCGAGGAAAATTCAGATGCCCTCATTAACTTTCGGCATGGTCTTGAATAGTGCCCAAAATAGATTCCATTGTATGCCTGGCTCATTGGAGGACTTTAATAGGAGATTAAAACAGTCCTCAAATGTTACCAGTTTGTTAGGTACTGGAGAATTTTTATCGTATTTTGGTGTTATGCAGTTCTTGAAAACTAGGAAGAAAGCATTTCCTAAATCCTTAAAAAATCAATTTGCATGTTTATGACCCCGAGTTGGCTGTGAGAAAAGCTGTCTACCGAGTGGAAAAAAGGAACATTTGCTTGCTTCCTGGTTTAATAAAAGTGGCATGACTGAGATCCCTTAAATGTAGATACAAAAATTGGGTAAAGGCTAGGCGAGCATTAATTTACCAACATGATGCTGAAAATATGTTAGGAATGCTGGCTTCTTAGAGCTCTGCCAGGATTTGGAGCTTCTTGAATAACGTATATGGCAGCTCGCAGTTGGTTTACCAGCTAAATCCTGTCCCAGAGGAAGATTGGGCAAAGTTCTATAAGAGTCATTGTGCTAGTACACCATTAGCAGGTAATTTCAAAACTTGTGTTGGTTGGAAGGATGATCAGCTCCACTTTGACCTGGAGGATCTTTTATACTACATCTCAAAGCTCACTACTTCTAGACCACCGGGGCCTGACGGGTTATCTAATTATACGATCAAACAACATCCGATGGCCTGGGCTAATATCCTTTTGATCATCTTTGCACAGGTCATCAGGACTCGCCAGCTGCCTCCCGCTTGGAGGAAGTCGATCATTATACAGATCTATATGAAATCTGATCGATCTAGCCCTTCTAATTATAGACCGATAACCCTTCTGGATATCCCCAGAAAGCTTTCTGCCAGGTGGCTCCTTAGAGATCTAAATCATTGTCTTGATACCTCCAATCTGCGGGACCCTAATCAGACTGGATTTATGCCTAGTTTGGGAATAGCAATACATTTTCATTTTCTACAAGCAATAAAATCGCAGGAACAACTTAAAAAGCAGCTAGTGTATTTGGCGCTTACGATTTTCAGGCAGCATTTGACTCTGTGTGTAGAGTTCTACAAATGGAAAAGTTACGTAAAGCCGCCTGTCCAGAGTACTTATTATTCTGGAATAACAAATTGCACTCACAGACCACAATACAAGTAAGGCTGTTCTTGGATGGTAACCTGTCAGAACCCATTGAGACCTTTAGAGGACTCAAGCAGGGATGACTTCTGGCCTGTACCCTTTTAACTTCTTTGTTGCTGATATGAGCTATGAAATTGCCAATGTCATCTCCGACTCGCCCACGTTGGGGGGGCAAGTGATCCCCTGGCTGTTTTATGCCGACAACCTTGTGCTGTTGGCAGGAACAATCGGGGGTTTGCTTCCCCTCCTTTCCCAGCTTGGCGGATATGTTGAAATCAACATGTTGAAGTTCAATCAAGCAAGGTGCAAGATCATGGTGTTGGGCATGAACAAGAGGAGGGATCTTAGGGCAGTGTCCTGGCGTTTGCAAAATACCAAATTGGAGGTGGTGCCGGAATATAAGTACTTGGGCCTCTCTATCAGTAACCATCCAAATGATGAACCTTATTTTCGTGATCTGGAGCTCAAGTTGAAGACGGGTATCTCTCAGGCCCGTATCATACAGGCGAGATACAGAAAGTTTTCATCCTCACCCTCTATGATTCTTTTTCAAACAAAAACCACACCCGTCCTTACATACGGGGCCGAGACAAGAGTTTATTCTGGCAGAAACTTGAGGATCGACTTTGGAGGGCAGTCTTGGACTTACCTCAGGCGGTTCTGATGTACATGATATACCATGAACTAAGAATGGTATCACTTTATGCTCTGTATATCTGGAAGCTACTCTCCCTCTATAAGAAATACCTTATTGCTATGAAATCAAATTGTGTCATGGATATCTTAGCAAAATATGTACTAATGTCAAAACATGAAAAGATCTTAATTTGGAGAACAAAGTCAAGGATATTTTGGAAATTGAAGGGATACAAGAAAGTGTCTTGATCAATAACCCGACTAGGGCCAAAAAAAAACTCTGGTTGAGCGACTGGATAAAAACAAGAGATACATGTCTTCAATTGCGACTATTCAGAGATCAAGCCTACAGAACTAAAAAGTTACACTCTGTTGAACCTTACATGATAAAGTTCCCTGACCTGAAACATAGACTCTTGTATATGAGGCTGAGGATGAACTTATGGTATACCAACGAGATCTTGTTTGGACGGAAACTCAGCAAAAATAAATGAGACAATAAAGCACTTGATTGTTGAATGTCCTGCATTAATCTCTTTAAGAGTCAGACTCTTCAAGCATATGTTTAAAGAATATAAAATGTTGGATTCTGATATATTGTGGAGGGCTCTTTTTGATAGCCATAGCATAAGAACGAATATGGCTATGATAACATGTGTGCAGTCTTTGAACCCGCTGGAAGTAAACAAATCCTGATATGGCTTGAAAGATTAATTGTATTATGAGTTGTCTACGATGTCATTCTTAGAACGGAGACCTAATTGTGAATGTGTTGGTTAGATTTTAGAATTCAATAATGCTGTTTTTATGGTTATTATTTTTTCTTTAATTGTATTTTAAATCTCAGTTAATAGTGATGTGAGAATGTGGCCCATCCTTTGTTTTAATAATATTATGAATTTTATATTATGTTATGTTAGTATAGAAGTGAAACGACTAAATATTGTCTTGTAAATGTTAATTCAAACTTTTCTCTTATGGCAATATTAATTTTGTATATTTGAAAGGCTGTGTGATCAGATATAACAAATAAAAACATTTAAAAAAATAAGACTATTAAATGATGAACTCTTGACCTTCAGTGTTTTTCCATTTCACCTCAAACAGAAGTTTGTTTCTTTCTCACATTCATGTAGCTTCTTGACAGACAACCAGGCCCACGGTGGCCCCGACTCTTGAATTCTCTTTCGCCATCAATTATATTCCAACTGCGCCACACTTAAGCCATTTCCATTGACAGGGTTTGTTTGCCAAAGTTCATTGTGAAACATCCAGTTTCTACACATTCCTATGTATATACATTGCCGCATCACTGCAATCTATTCACTACATAGTCAGCCTCAGGATTACTTTGTCTACTTGAGTTACAGCATCTGTACAGTTGTGAAATGACTTTGCGTTTTCTTCAGTGTTTCTTCGCACAAGCTTCTTCACTTCGATCCCGAAATGTTGCTTAACTTTGACACCTCCCCTTCAGATTTTACAGAATGTCTATGTTCTTTCGCCTTTTGTCTCTTTTCTGGTTGCGTCAGATCTGCTTCGTATGATGTCACAAGTCTTCTTTCTCATTCATTTTCACACTTCTTCTGGGACTTTCTCCTGAAGAACATTACTTCTTTGTGAATGTATATAGGGTTTTCGGAATGGATACCTTGTCTCAAGAATTCTTTGTGGTATGGGCTTCCTCACTGGTACAGCATGTGTCGTAATTTTCAGTCCCAACATATAGGCCACATGGGGGCAGAGCTTCTGGTAGGGGTATTTGGCTCCTCCTCTACACAGCCATTCAAACCTTATCCAGTGAGTTTCTTTATGGATACAGGTGCTTCAACATTGGTCATGGATCCAAATGCCTCGATGGATGACGTTGACTAATTCCGATTAACCACTGTGCTGATGTCATTAGTGAAACCACAACATAGCACGTTAGTCATGAAGCACACTCACAACCATGCACAACATCACACAACCACACACTTGTATACACAAAGAACATGCTTACACAGTTCTGTAGATAGAGGACAGATACACATGCATACTGTCAATAGCTTTTATTATATTTCTTATTAGCCAAGTGCAGAAACTCTGAACGCAAGGCAACAAAGAGATGCGGAGCAAGCTTGCAGATGCTAATGGCAACTAACCCTATGGAACTACAAGAGCACATAAGGAGCCTGGCAAGACCAAATACGACTAACCTATAGGAAACATAGCACAATATAGAAGTGTAGAAATCATAGTATGTGTATACAAGGATCACATAAGGCCACAAGCCGCAGAACAAGGGAAAGCAGAACCAGGCTGCATAGAACAGGAAGGCCAGTGCTCATAGCCAAGATCAGAGACAAGCAGCACATTCCAAACCTAAAATGACAAGGAGCCATTTGAAGAAAAACAGAATAAATCCTCCTTCATTGCAGACCTGAAGAGCTCAATTTTGTGGTCCTATACTACGTGATGTGGCTGAGCTAGACAATGGTTATTCAGCCACAGTGGGAAGACAAACAGTTCTCAGCACCTCAGACATGAAGGGAAACATGAAGTTAACGTTGCAACATGGAGACCACTCTCACAGGCTAAAGTGGTACTGCTAACAGATACATCGGGAACACATAGTCATTTATATTACCTTGAAGAGCTGGGAACAGATCTAGGTCCCAGGCTTGGGGGGACCGGTTCTAGCCAATCAGGGAACAGAAATCCAGTGGTGAATGGCAGATGTTAAGGGCCAATCGTAAACCTGCGACCCTGAAACAATGTAATGGATAGTTTCTTGGGGAAGGGGCAGGCCAGCCACCTGACATGAGGGCCAATTAACTAAGATCCATAGGGGCAATCTATACAGTATACCACTCCAATCTCCCAACCAGAAAGTGGGATAGGTTTTTCGGGGAAGGGCCCGTGTTGTGATGACACTCCACAACAAAAAGGCTTGACACAGGTTTGGGAGCAGTGACTCTGAAGATTTTTGAATGGCGTGTATGATCCCTGTTGGATTTTGTAATAAACAACAGTCTAACTTGCCCTTGGCTGAGTCCTCTTTTTGTTCTGGGGGATAGGTTGTTGGGCCTGGGGGCTGAACGGGTAAGCTCGTAGTAACCCCCAGACCGCTGCCATACCAGACCTCACCAATAAGTTGGTAGCAGAAGGATGGTTTACTATGCCCGTTCGGCATAATCCGCCTTTTCCCCCTGGAGTGCTGCAGGCACCTCGTAGAAACACAGTCTGGCGGGGTGTGCACCTCGTACAAATGCTGTCAAGAGCCAGCTTTGAAATATCCTGCCTGCGGCCCGCGAGGAGTCCGACAGAACAGAAGGGTGGTGTGGCAGCTTTGGGTGAGCCAGGTAGCCAAACAGTATCAGCGGATCACTGAGTGTAAGTATTGACTCAGCCAGCCACACAGCAACTAAGGGGAGTGGGAAAGTAACAGTGGATGCCAGGTGATAATGAGTATTGGTGAGTATTTTTGAAGTATAATTGAGTATTGTCTACTAGTTTTTAGTATTGTGAACCATAGTAGGGATAGGAGCGGATGTAGATGTAATGCATGTAATTAGGGCACATTCAGTCCTGAGGCAAAAGGTTCTGGTTGATCACCTAGAGTCTAGATCCTAGACTATTGACTTAAGGGCACGGATGACAGAAGTTATGTGAATATTGGATTCCCTGTTAATTGGGTGTTGTAGCTCAGGTCATGGATGATGGTATGCCTGTGTAGGCCTAGCAAAGGGAGCTAGCTTAGATTAAGGAAGTTGTTCATCTGGTTAAGTCTCGAGGAGGTGTTTTATCTGCAAGGCGACGCTGTATGTACATATTGAACACGAAAATAAATATTGGTATTCCCTGTTAGGAGGCAGGACGACAGCTGTGGGTTCATGTTGGGGTTGTGTAAATGTTTGTGCAATGGGTGGAGAGTTGCAGAAGGGCGGTGCACAGAGCACACCTGAGAGGGTGTTTTGGGGCCAGAAAGGCTCGAGAAGAATTGTTGAGATCTGGTATTTGTGATATGCATAAATCTGAGCTGAAAATATTCATTGTACTTGATGTTAAATAAGTATAAAAGAAATGTATCGAGGGAAGTGCTGCGGGGATACGCCTCTACAGCACATGTGGAAGGCCCTTCCATGATATAAGGGCAAGATTTGTATATATAGCATGGAATGGACGAAAGGCACAGAGAGTAAATTGACTAAGCCATGGCCATAATGCAGCGGGTTTTCCAAAAATTTGCAGCAACCATTACAGACACACAAACAAGACAGCTATATAGGGAAGAAGTTGGCAAACCATATCGTGATATTTGAGCTCTGGAGTAGGTTCCAGGAGGATGAGGGGAAGTAGCC
This sequence comes from Ambystoma mexicanum, assembly GCF_040938575.1. Classification (NCBI taxonomy): domain Eukaryota; kingdom Metazoa; phylum Chordata; class Amphibia; order Caudata; family Ambystomatidae; genus Ambystoma; species Ambystoma mexicanum. The sequence continues at coordinate 283,102,293 of NC_090929.1, forward strand.
AGGCGTCAATGGATGCTGAACCAGCAGGAGAAACCAGGGGCAGGGCCCTTGCCCCCACTCGCCCACCGTCTCCTTAGAACGAGAAAGAAGGAGCTGCAGCAGAAGCACTGGGGTTATACTCTATACAGGAGCTAAAGGCAGCAGAGGTCACGCAAATCCAATATTTCATCCTCTACCGTATACCAAGGAAGAGGGGCAGAATGGGGTCGGACAGACCAACGGTGGGAAGGGAGGACACAGCGTGGCCCAGATGACCACCAAGGAGGGGCCGGGGGGCATAGCATCGAATAAATGGTTAGGAGGGCAGATACTTCTGAAATTGGATGGGATGGCAACGAGAGAATCAGCAGGGGCGAGTAAAGAAATTGAGTGTCATAAGGGGAGCAGTGAAGTGCAAGACTGGGATGAGATACTGGAAGAAGTAGAAAGAAAGGAGAAGGAAGAAGAGGAGGGACACAAGTGAGCGTCTAGGGACAAGCAAAGGGAAGAGGCGAAACAACAGGAGCGAGAGATGAGGAGATGGAGGGAGCTAGAAGAGATACAGAGTTGAAGGAAAGAAGACGAGAAGGAAAAGCAGGTTTTAGTGAGAAGGGAACAGAGAAAGTGGGAAATAGAGTGATTCGTAAGTGAGCACAAACGCAAAGAGGAGGAGGAGCGTGCAATAAGAGACATTAGAATAAAGTGTGGAATGGGCAGGGAAACTACAAAGCAGGAGGAGGTAGGCGAACGGAGCCAGACAGCAGTACCACACAGGACTGCCACTCCATCGGACACTACAGACATGGGGTCCTTTGGGAGAAGGGGTAGCAGGGACCTGATTGACTTTGAAGTGAAATTCAGCAAAGACACGACCTCTAGGAGGCTGAGCTTCGCGGATGATTTCGGCAGTGATATGGACACTGACTCAAACAGGGATCTAGAGGGAAGTGAGGACGTGGGAAGAGGGTGACACAAGCATTGGTTAATGTGGAAAAGTGCAGATAGAAGCGTGACATGGAAAGTAGGAAAAGACACAGGGGAATTTAGTGGTGACAAGGATGATCAATCACAGCAGTCCGGACACGCATCAGGCAGTATGGACGACCCAGACCACATATGTGCAGAGGCTTAGAGATCTTGCACGGCAAAGGAAGGGGGAGCTAGAAAATGTATGTACTGGCATTAAAGACACTCAGAGACCTGATAGGCCGTTGAGGCTGACCCAACGGGTCAATGGGGAGATCGGACAGCAGTACCACACAGGACTGCCACTCCATCGGACACTACAGACATGGGGTCCTTTGGGAGAAGGGGTAGCAGGGACCTGATTGACTTTGAAGTGAAATTCAGCAAAGACACGACCTCTAGGAGGCTGAGCTTCGCGGATGATTTCGGCAGTGATATGGACACTGACTCAAACAGGGATCTGGAGGGAAGTGAGGACGAGGGAAGAGGGTGACACAAGCATTGGTTAATGGGGAAAAGTGCAGATAGAAGCGTGACATGGAAAGTAGGAAAAGACACAGGGGAATTTAGTGGTGACAAGGATGATCAATCACAGCAGTCCGGACACGCATCAGGCAGTATGGACGACCCAGACCACATACGTGCAGAGGTTTAGAGATCTTGCACGGCAAAGGAAGGGGGAGCTAGAAAATGTATGTACTGGCATTAAAGACACTCAGAGACCTGATAGGCAGATGAGGCTGACCCAACGGGTCAATGGGGAGATCGGGTTCACAGAGTTCCCCTTACTGAAAAGGTAGGGGGCGACCTCAATACATACCATGGAAATACACAGTGAAGGAAACCCTGAGGTGTAGGATACCCTTGTTAACCGTGGGCACAGGCAAATGGATATATGAAATGGAAAGGATGACAGGGGGACAGAAATTAGTGGGGTACGTAAAGCGGCTATTTGTGGCAATCCTCAGGGAAGCCGCTGATGACGTATGGAGAAAGGCAGGGTACCCAGTAGTAACCACTCAGGACATGGCACATGATAGCATGCCATTTGCTAAGTGGCAAGTGGTTGTATGGCAAGCTCTATGGAAAAAGTACCCAGACACGTTAGACATTATTGCATTGTATTGTATTCGTTAATTATATAGTGCAGTTTCCTCATTTGTATGGCCTCAATGCGCTTTGTGGTCGGAACATCCTCAGTAACCACAGTGAATTTGTAGGAGGTTTCTGAGAGTTTAGATGAGGAGAGGCGTGTGTGCATTTTTGCTGGTTCAGGGGTTTCATTGTGGACAGCTATATGTGCTACTAGACCGGAATGGCATAGCCATAGCTGCATTCTATGGTGCATGGATGGATGGCTGTGCCTGTGTCCACAGAATTGGTGTAAGGTACAGGTACTGTATGCTTTGATGTAGATCAACTGCAGCATTTTTCTTCTTTGTCCAATGTGGGCCGCATGGTCTCGTTATTCGTGGTCTCTCTGGAGTGAAAGTCTGAGCACCGGGGTGAGTCCTAAAGCAAAGGAGGAGGGGCGCACCTAAAAAAGGGTACTGCACTAGGAAGTAAGGCACAGAATCTGGATTTTGGGATGAGGGCAGGGGTATCAATGAATAGTTGAATGCAGTGGCACCTATATTTTGGAGCAGCTGGGTTGGGGGAGAGACATCATACTGAGGTAGAGAAGTAGACACTAAATAGATTGGCACCAAAATATGTAGTCAGTGAAAACAGAGGTACCTGGGTTTGGGACACGTGCATATTAGGAGAAAACACCTAATGGGTCTTTCAGATAGTCAAATACAGCAGCACCTAGGTTTGGGACACCTGGATAATGGGAGAACACTTCTAATGGATCTTACAACAGTCAAATACAGTAGCACCTTAGTTTGGGGCACCAGGGTAAGGGGAGGAAAAACGCAATGGTTCTTTTAGCAGTCAAATACAGTAGCACATAGGTTTGGGACATCTGGATAATGGGAGAAGATGCCTAATGGGTCTTACAACAGTCGAATACAGTAGCATCCTGGATTGGGACACTTGTATAATGGGCGAAAAACGCCTAAATGGGTCTTTCAATCTGGCACAATCTTATAAAAAAGCAGGCTAAATACGAGGTATGGCTATCTGAAACAATCAAGCTAAATACAAGGTATAGCTATCTGGCACAGTCAGGCTAAATGCTATTGCAGATAGCAGATATGATAGGATCAGACAGCCTAATGGGGTACAGTGATTGCTGGTCACTGTGTTCAGACCTAATCTTCACAATTAGGTCTTGATGTGACGCAATGCTAGTCTACATAATTCTGTCTAGATGTGACGCAATGCTAATTTTCAAAATTCTGTCTAGATGTGACACGCTATTATTTCAGTTTGTCGGGATATGACACAATGGTAATCTTCACAATTCTATCTAGTTGTGATGCAAGCTGGTATTAGTGTCTAGATGTGAAGCCATGCTATTTTTCTAAATCTTCCTAGATGTGACGCAATGCTAATCTTCACAGTTCTGTCCAGATGTGACACAAGTTAGTATTACAGTTGTCTGGATGTGACACAATGCTAATTTTCACAATTCTGTCCTGATGTGACGCAATGCTAATCTTCACAATTTTGTCTAGATGTGACACAAGGAACAAACTACTTACCTGCAACTATTGTTCTCCAGCATGGGTCCGGCATGGACCCACATGCTCATGAACATTCTTGTGTTACAGACGATTATGGCATGCAAAATGGGGGACGACAAAGACCCCTTACACTACATTCTGACGATTCAAGAGCTTTGGCGCCTTGAAACGCGAGAACCATGGGACAAAGCAGTAGCATTATTCTACCACATATTATGCCAAGGGCTGCCAGACCAGGTGCAAAGGCAACTGAAGAAATTTGTGAAGATGTAGACAAAGCCTTGGCCATAAATACAACTCACAATAGTACTCTATTGTAGGTTAATGCAAGAGAATGCAAGGAAAAAGCATGAGGAAAGAAAGCAGGAGGAGGCGAACTTAGTACAGAAGAAGCTATCTAAATATGTCATGGAAGGGGCAGCATTGACGAGCATGGGAGGACAAGGGGCACTGCAGATGTAGTATGCACCACCACCCAAGGGAAGTGGATTCATGGGATGGAGAGATCTGCAGCATGGGTTTCGCGGAAGAGGGGAGCCACCTAGAGGACATGGGTGTGGGCATCAGATGCAGCAGAATCACAGGGGATTTCCAGGGGGTTGTGAGGATATGGACAATAAATGCAACAGTGCCCAGAGGGATTTTCAGGGGGGTTCCAGCGGAAGGTGAGAGAGCCACCCCAATGCAGAGTGTGTGGACAGAGAGGGCATATCTTGAGGGTGTGCAGAAGAAAGGAAGGAGTGAAACAGAATGGGGGAATGTAGTACCAACCAGCATACCAGGGGGAACAGAAGTAGTATTACACACAGGACAAGACACCACAATAAGGGCAGACCGCAAACGCATACCTACAGACACACTAGGCCATGACACAGGCAACACAATTTCAAGCTCCTATGCAGCAGTATTTGCAGGCACCACAGATGCCAAAGATGCAGGGTAAAACAACACGCATACACGCCACAGCAAATACCACAGAAGCAGAACAGCACACAAACAAATGATGGGACAATGGCATGCACAGACTCCATGACAACGACTCCCATTAGGAAAATGGGGTGGGAGTCACTGTAGTGAGGGGCTGTCATGCACGGCAGCCGCGGCCGCTGGCGGCTGTGGAGACGCTGGCGCTGGAGCGGCCATTGTTAAGGCCGCTACGCAGCTGCACGTTCTCCAGCCGCAATCTAGCTGCTGCCGCGGCCGCTGGCGGTGTTGGAGACGCTGGCGCGGAGCGGCCATTGCTACGGCCGCTACGCAGCTGCACGTTCTCCCGCCGCGGCCTAGCTTTCCGCCGTCGGATCAGCGGCGCACTTTATTACGAGTGCCAACCCGTAAGCCCGCGCGTTGCAACCTATTCGCGTTAGGCTTCCGGGTTGGTACGCTCTAGTGTCTTTCTCCGTGTTTCTGTTCCTCTCTCGTTCTCTCTCCTGAGAACGTTCTGCATTGCCATTTCATCCTCTTCCTTACCTCTCTGGCTCCCCTTCTCTCTGCAGTCCTTCTGTTTTGACAATCTACTAGGCATCAGCAGTTTTCCTGTTCCTTTCTACCTGTCGAGTTCCATCACCCCCATCCTACCTTCGTTCTGGAAGGAAGTTCGTTCCGTGTGGAATCCTTCACATCATTGCTGACCTGACATCCTGTTATCCGATCCCATCGGAAGGGGTTTTTTGTGCCTTGCGGTTTTTTCCCCTTCATTGGTCTGCCCCGGTTCGGGGGCCCCCCTAGGCCCCGAGTCAGAGGGGCAGGGTGGCTTCCTCTCGAGGCAGACCCCATCTGCATTCCCGAGAAGAGGCCCTGAGAAGAAGGAGATTTGGACTCCAAACAGAAGAAGAGACAGCAGGTGAGCAGGAGGGCATAAGGGTCACGGTGGATAGTGGTGAGGAGTCGAGTAAACCAGGGAGCCATTGTGACAGGGGCAACCCATTCCTTGCAAACAGAATGTCCTTATAAATCCAATAGGACAGCTCACAAACAGACTTGATGTGTTCCATCCTATCGATTACAACCAATGCTGCGGAGGAACCCCATGTAGGGGTGATGATAGATGACAAGACTTATTCCTTTCTTGTAGACACAGGGATGACCAAATCCTGCATCTGGTAAGGGAAATATAGTATGTCAGGCAATGCCATCAATGCTCAAGGGTTCCCTGGGGCAACAGAAGTGGTTCCTTTTACAGACGATATTGCACTTTCTATAAGGGAACATGACCTATCTTTGCCCCTACTTTATTCTCAACAAACATCAGTAAATATACTGGAGAGAGACATCATGAGCAGACTCAAAATGACCATTTCAATTAGCTACAAGGGGATTGTGTGCTCCACACCGGGATACACCTTCTAAATGTGAGGTCAATCATTCAGGCGTATTGCGGCCAAAGCGTATAGAGGGGGTAACAGCGGGCGAGGAGCTGTTCCAATATGGGACAGAAATTAAGATAGCCTGGCTTCCAGGGATTCAAGGAAAAATGTGGCGTCTTCCAAGGACGCACTTATTCAGGCCAGAGATACCATTAGTTGAAAAAGAAGGGACGATAGTACCATTAGAATTAGAGACAGTAGTTGTGGACAGATGACACAGGGCGACCATGGCAAACAGTGATCACCATAGTGGAAGGGTACAGGTTGATGACTGTTACAGACAAAGAACTATTCAAAGACAACAGATCAGATCACAAGATAGTGTTCAAATTGAGCATCACATATTGGGAGAGAATACATTACACAGAAGTACCACAGAGAATGGGGATAGGGCTGAAAGCACTGGCAACCTTTCTCGAGGAGGATTTGGCAAAGGTCTCAAGCATCTTATGGACCACAAGTCACTACGATGTGTGGCTTCTGAAGAGGATAGGAGCAGTTAAGATAAAACTAAAGCCATGAGCCTTTCTGCCATGAGTTAAACAATACCCACTTTAAAGAGAGGCAGACAAAGGTATCTATTAGACCATTGTAGTACTAGTGAAGCAGGGCATCCTAGTGCCATCAGAATCACCATGCAACACGGCTGTGTAATGTGTCAAAAAGGTGACGGGCTTATGGTGTTTTATACAGGACTTGTGCCCTCTTAACCATATTGCAGAAGCAGAATACCCTTAAGTTCCGAACCTAGCAGCAATTCTGTGCAGCATCCCCACAGAAGCTGCCTACTTCATGGTCATAGACTTGAAGAATGAATTCTTCTCTTTACCATTACACCCTGATTTAAAATACTCAACTTTATTCCTACATAGAAATAAGAAGTGGAAACACACCCTCAAGGGTACTGTGAATCACCCTCCATATTCAATAGGGTTCTTCAAATGGACCTAGGAAATGTACAGATGGAAAGCATGGTTATACAGTACGTAGATGGCATAATGATTTGCAGCAAAACAGAAGAACAGTGTAGAAGTGACTCAGTACATATGCTGATGTTACTAGCAGAAAAGGGATACATGGTGTATAAGGACAAACTACAATATTGCCAGATAGAAGTGTTAAACATTGGACAGATGATCTCCCAAAATGGCAGACGAGTGACACCAGAGAGGGCAGAGGCAATACACATGACAGCAAAGCCCACAACCGTCAGGGAGATGCAGCAGTTCTTGGGACTATGTAATTACTCCAGGGCATGGGTATTCGATTACAGCACTTATTAAGTGCGCTGAAGGAAGCATGGAGAGAGGAGAAGATAATACAAGGGACAACAGAAATGACTGATGCATTTAATGAGCTGAAGGAAGCAATATGCAGAGCTCCAGTGTTAGGGATCCCAGACTATCAAAAATAATTATTTCTGTTCTCGCACTCTGACAGAGTAGTGATGACCGGAGTACTGATACAGAAGACCAGCTTGCGGCTCAAGCCACTAGCTTATCACAGTGGGAAATTAGAACCAGCAATGAGAGGACACTATCCATGTAAACAAGGATTGGCTGCAGCCGCTTTTACAGTGGACAAATCAGTGAGTATTACCATGGGATGCAGCACCACTCTCTACGTGGAGCATGCTCTCTTTGCAATACTGCAAAGACCGAAAAACACACTGACAACACAGAGGGCCTCAGGGTATGAGGAATGACTAACCCAGCTCTCAAGATAGTGAGATGCAGATTTGTCAACCCAGAAACCTTTCTCGCCGACCCTTTACAGAAGGGTGACTATGCACATGACTGCACAGCAAACCTAGAAGAATTCATTGACATTCACATGTTACAGGAGGATGCACTTGATGGGGGAGATGTGCTCGATATTGACAGGTCTTCAACAATTGACCAGGCGATTGGGGAATGACATACTGGTGTAGCAGAGGTGCTGATGGGTCATGTGCTGATGGGTCACTGGGTCACTGGTGCAGCACACACTCCTATTGGACAGATTAGTAGATGCCATAGATCTCCTAGAGCGAATAGCAATCATGAAATGCCAAGCACACACAAAAGGGCAGGATGCTATCTCCAGTGGTAATGAAGCAGCAGAAGCAGAGGCAAAATGCACCGCCTACTGTGGGGACATTTTAGAAATTGAGGCTTTGTCACATGTGCGTGATTGTGCAAGAACTATGATACTAAAAGTGGTGTAAAACATATTACAAGTGACACAAATTATGGAGCAGCAGGACCTGCACTCAGGGAGGAAAAGGCATTCTGACTAAGGAGGGGGATGTACAGTGTCTCCAACAGACGCTGTATGGCAGCAAAACCACACAGTGAAGGTCTTTATGCCACTTGCATTATTGCACACAGTAGTGACACAACTACACTATCTAACCCATACAGGGTTAGAGGTTCTTGCCGCTCATATTGAACAAACATGGTTCTGTCCTAACTTGGCGGAACACGTGGCCGAATTCATGATTAATATTTTGGTGTGTAACAATATACTGCAGGTCATACATTAAGAGTATTGAAAGGACCCATACTTCGCCCATTGGGTCCATTGCAACACCTACATGTCGACTATATCAACATGATCCAAGTCTGGAAGGATACCTCTACATGATAGTGGTCGCGTTTCTATTTTCACATTGAATCGAGGCCGGTCCTTGCTCTCATCCTGACACTCTTGGAGTGCTGAAATTCCTGGTCTGGGAGATATTCCCACGATGAGGCGTGAGTGAGGTCTTGCGGTCTGACAATGGCCCTCACTCCACCAATGAGATGTTCCAGCATATTACATCCTTGCTAGGAATCCAACATAAATTCTCCTGTGCCTATCATCCACAAGTGAACAGGGTGTGAATGCCTCAACGGCTTACTCAAAGAACCCATAGCCAAGACTAAAATGAGTTTGAACAAAAGCTTGCTGCAGTGCCTCACCCGACCCTGTTCGCACTGTCCAATAAGGCTGGGTTTGACCGCCATTTAACCCCACATGAGGTGGTGACAGGACGGCGCATGCGACTTCCCCTGGCTCCTGCCACTAGAGCAATAAAGGATGATATGATATGATATGGTATTTATAACGTGCCTATACACAAGTGTTTCTATTCGCGACGAGGCAATGGAGAGGAATCAGAGGGAAGACAGAGACAACAATCTTACCAAGCAAGGTGACATTCAGATTGCGCAAGTGCAGGGGATGAGGGAAGGGGAAAAGTGCAGGGGGAAATGTGGCTAATGTATTTGGTCAGGAAATGTATGAGTATACAACTTCCTTGAATGCTAGTGTCTCTTTTATTTCTTGCCAGCTGCAAAGACACCAGCAGAGGACTGAAGCCAAAGAAAAAAGCGACATCGAAAGCCAAGAGGACTTACTTAAGCAGTCACCCATATACCCAGGAGACAAGGTTCTCCTGAGGAATTCCTCCTGAAAGTGGGATGCGCTGAGGTTCATTGGCCCGCACACAGTGGAGCTGATAACTGAGTGCGCTGTCAAACTAGTTGGGAAGAACATTTGAAAACAACTCAGTGACATCAAGCACTACAACGTAGTGGCCTCACCTGGCACCAACATCGACAGGGCAAATGATTCTCAGCAAGAAGAGCAGAGGAATAATTCAGAATCATCACTGCCGATCAAAGGACATCCAATGTTTACTCGCTCACAGGCAGCAGAGTTAGGGCAAGGACTTCCTACACATCCAGGGTGAGGGTACACTGTCTGTTTATTATTTTTCTCTCCACTCACATTCAACATGAAAGTGAGATGGATTTTATTGCATTTCCTCCATTGTTCCCACTGATCCCCAGCCTGTCAACTTCTAGGGCCAATGTGTCAAATTTATCAGAAGGTCCAATAGGTCTCGAGCACGCCATCCTAATGTGTATTTCCATGTCTTCATAGCAAACCTGGCCCAAGTTTACCCACAACTAGAAAAAGGATACCCATCCATCTTTGCAGTCCTCAGAGACCATAGAATTATGGGTGTGTGGGAACAACTATTCATTTTTGCCATGGCAGACTACATGGTCTACAGGGCTTGAAATTATATAATATTAACACATTAACACTAATTTTTGCTTTTTCAGGTGGGCAACAAGTATCTTCAAGCTGCACCAGGATCCAAGCAGCACAGGTAATGGAAACAGTAATTTAAAAAATGCTCATCTTGTCTTGTCTATTATTATTATTTCCAAGTGGGGTTTTTGCTTTTCTATTTTGGCAAACGACCATGTCAGGTGGACAGGGGAGCACTGTAAGCACAGTAAAGAGAGGTAAGTTCATGGGAGGGGTGGACCTATATCTCACTGACACTGCTCGAATCTCTAACAATATGTGGTATAAGTACATGACCAAAGTAGGTAAAGAAACCACTGGGGAGAGCTGCTATGTCTACTCACTAATCCCCTATGCCAAGTAGTGCCTTGAATGTTTATAGCAACTAAAATACCAGCAGAAAGAGCAAATTGCCTTATGTACCTATCCATGGTTACAACACCAGGAAAATTCCAAGGAAGACATCAACATTGAGATGGATGTCCAAGGCAATGTTCCCCTATGAAGACAGTTATATAAAGACTCTTGAGTTAATAAACAATTACTGGCAATTAGACCAAGCTATACAATACATAACTGATGGCCCACAGAAAGGAGAAGCAAAAACAATAACACTGAAAGAATGACCATGCCCGAAGAAGGGGGTCAAGGAAATAGGAGGAGAACCTGGATGCTCGGAAAGACCACAGATGCTTGTGTATGGCCAAGTACACATACCAGAAGGATGGAAAGAGGGAGTATTAGGTAGCAAAACACACACCCTAGAACAAGCACCACTAAACACAATGCAAAGGGAAAATGACCAGTGCTTGAAGGAATGGATTGCGAGCACCAAGCTGCTCACCTGGGTAGACAATGAAGCTGGACCAACGCCAATAATACCACTGAAGAAACCAGCATTATGTTACCAGAATCACGGTACAGTAAAGGTAGAGCTAACACAGAGTGTAGGTACACAGAAAAGCATCCAGCAATGAAGATTGGTACACCAGTATTAACAGACTCCTATTGGGCATGTGGATCCAAGGCATACAAGAAGGTGCCACCCTTTGGGGAGGAGTTTGCTCATTGTTGCACATCAAAATGCAGACACTGATAGTGCCACAGAAGGATGTGAAGATAGACGACTTCCCTAAAATGGATACTAACAAGAAAAAGAAGAGATCAATAGAAGTGGAAGGAAAGGTAAGAAAGAAACAATCAGTAGAAGTGAGCAGAGTGAACAGAGACAACTATTTCTCATCAGAATCAGAAGTGTCACAAGACAATGCATCAGTTGTTCAGAAGGACAGAAATGTTCTTCGCATCAGTAATTCCAGCTATCCAGACGTAAACAAATGCGAAATGGTTGCAGAAAATAAGATGGGAGCTGATGCAGACCATCAACTCTATAGTAAATGGCTTCAATGCGATAAAAGAAGAGCTCCGAGCAGTAAGATTAATGGCACTCCAAAACAGATATGTTCTAGACCTTCTCACAGCAATGGAAGGAGGGGTTTGCGCCAAGATCGTGAGTTCCTGTTGCACGTTTGTGCCTGAAAATGATGGAGAGAATGGCACACTGACAGAAGCAATGACAAGATTATTGAAGATGCATGCCAAGATGGTGGATGAAGCAAAAGGGACAGGAAAGGACAAGAGCTGGTTGTTATTCATATGGTCATGGATGCCAAAATAGTTGGCAGATGGACTGAATGTATTACTAGGAGCACTAATACTATTACTTTTGGGACTATGTGTAGTCAAGATCTGTATTACACAACGTTGAAAACCACTGAAAAGACAATAGGGATGAATGTGTTGGTGGGTGTGAGCATGGAAGAAAAAGACAACATGGTAGAAGAAAGAAAAACCTGAGTGCAAGGATAAAGGAATGCCCACTGTTCCCAACTGAGATGATAACATTCGGCAATCCATTCGACAATAACAGACACTGGTGGAAATGGGTATTGTGCAACCAGGAGGGAGACTGTAGCTATATGACCTGGAGTTTTGTTGACCATGCAAATTACTATGGACATCTTGGAGGAGTAACGAAGATATGAAAACCAAAAGCAAGAGTGACAAAGTATGGCTGTTTGGTCAACATGTCGACCAGAGGGGGGACTGAAGAGAGGATCCCTGGAATGCCCTCCTCGCCCCCATGAACATGATGACCCGAAGAGTCAAAAAAGCACAGAGACACTCACTATTGGGCCAGGCCCCAGGAGGACCAATGACTGACACGTATGCAGAAAGATATTCTCTCTAACAGCCATTCGAACCTTATTCAGTGAATGTCTTTATGGATACAGTTTCTTCAACATTGGTCATGGACCCAAATGCCTTGATGGATGACGTTGACTAATGCAGAGAAACCAGTGTGCTGACCTCATTTGTGCCACCACGACATAACCACGTAAGTCATGAAGCAAACTCACAACCATGCACACCGTCACACAACCACACACTCGTATACATTAAGAACATACTTACACAGTTCTGTAGATAGAGGACAGATACATATACATACTGTCGAAAGCTTCTATTATTATTCTCATTAGCCAAGTGCAGAAATGCTGAATGCAAGGCAACAAAGAGATGCTTATGACAACTAACCCTATGGAATTACAGGACCACACAAGGAGCCTGGCAGGACCAAATACAACTAACCTATAGGAAACATAGCACAATATAGATGTGTAGAAATCATAGTATGAGTATATTGAGAACCACATAAGGCCACAATCCGCAGGAGAAGAGAAAGCAGGACCAGGCTGAACAGAACAGGAAGGCCAGGTCACAAAGCCAAGGTCAGAGACAAGCAGCACATTCCAAACCTAAAACAATAAGGGGCCATCTGTAGAAAACCAGAATAAATCCTCATAAATTGCAGACCAGAAGAGCTCAATTTCGTGGTCCTCAATCACGTTATGCAGCCGAGCTAGACAATGGTTATTCACCCACAGTGGGAAAACAAACAGAACAAGTTAACTTTGCAACATAGAGAGCACTCTCACAGGCAAAAGTGGTGCTGCTAACAGAAACATTGGGAACACATAGTCATTCACATTACCCTGAAGAGCTGTACAGAATGCTAAGAACAGAGCTGGGTCCCAGCCTGGGGAGACCATTTCCAGCCAATCACGGGACAGAAATCCAGGGGTGGATGGCAGAGGGTAAGGGCCAATGGTAATCCTGCAACTCTGCAATAATGTAATAGATAGTTTCTTGGGGAAGGGGTAGACCAGCCTCCTGACATGAGAGGGCCAATTAACTAAGATCCATAGGGGCAATCTGTACTGTATTCCACTCCGATCACCCAACCAGAAAGTGGGATAGGTTTTTCAGGGAAGGGCCCATGTTGTGATGACACTCTGCAGGAAAAAGGCTTGACATGTGTTTAGGAGCAGTGACTCTGGAGATTTTTTAATGTCCTGCATGATCTCTGTCGATTTTTGTAATAAATGACCATATAACATGTCTTTGGCTGAGTCCTCTGTATGTTCTTTGGGAAGGGTTGTTGGGCCCTGGGAGCTGAACGGGTAAGCCCGTAGTAACCCCCAGACCTGTGGCACAGCAGACCTCAGCAATAAGTGTCTTGCAAATGGAATATATTTTTAGGGATAACTCCTGCTGCCTTCCATATAAAATTGTAGTAATACATTTGGTTTATTCCTGTAATCCCTAGCATGCCTCTCCATCCCTTTCGGCTACTATCTCTCAATCATTTGATGCTGCCATACTGAACCTGCTTCCATTGCTGGCAGCCGCGTAGCAGAGAGTGGAATATGCTGGGGACAACTCTGGAATGTGAGGAGTCTTATTCCACAAAGTACAGTGCAGATCTTCATTAGCAGGGCTTCATGTATCGGTGTTCAGGTGGTCATCTTCATGTGCTTATTTATAACGTTCTTTACCAAAGTTCAGGGGAAGTGAAAATGACAGCACTTGACCTTTGGACCCCAATTATGTCACATAATTTCACATAATTGATGAAAAACATAGGCAGATGCAATTCAGTGTCTGTAAGCCAGGATATCATAGTACAGAGAAAACCCAGATGGATATGAGTGTTGCACAGTACGTTGTAATGACCATCATAATGACACATGCACGGCCAAATGATTCAGGCTAAGAAAAATCTATTAGCGCATGAGAAAGTAAAGGTACGCGGCTGCAGGGGGTGGGGACCGCAATCAGGAGCAACAAATATATTTTCAAAGTAGTTATAGAGGCTTAGATAGGCCCAGGTATAGGGCATCAGTGATATTGTGTAGCAGTACTGAAATATAATGTGTAATGATGATGATGTAGATCCAGGACTGGGGTGCAGGAAATACTGAAATATCGCCATATTGGAAGTGAGGCATAGCATTTTGTATTCCCCGTTGGAGATGTAGCAGCATGGCATAATGAAGAGCTTTAATCATCTTCACTTTCCCAAGCCCCAGAAGTGAAGCAGAAAATAGTGACATTGTTTAATTCTATCCAGCTGTAGGCCCACTGAACCAGAATGGAATGTGAACAGCAGAGAGAAAGTAGGGCTGCACTTTCCTGACTGACACATCCATGGGAGCCAGGGTAGAGGTCTTGAGCAGCCAACATGCTCAGTGTAGTTTTAGAGCACTAGCGCACCCATGGGACAACAGCTGTACTATTTGAACTTCCAGGCAAAAAGAGTACATAAATCCATCTGAATTGGGCTGATGAATGTGGTCATCAAGAGAGCAAGGGGGTGTACTGCAGGTGGGCAACTGATAAGGGAGGACTGAGGAGCAGAGCATCCTGTGATTTGTGATACGAAGAGCAACAGGTGATGGCAACAATTCTAGTCCAAAGCTGGGAGACTGGTTGGGGCACCTGCATGTTTGATATCAGCAGATGCACACTATCATTTTAAAGGGCCAACTTGACCTCTGAGTTGTCCACTGAGCTCATGCTAATGACCAGGTGCACACCATGTGACTAGGCCCATGGGGCGGGTAATATTACAGGTAAACTTGCCAATTCAGTAGAGGGAATGAAGGTGACGGAATAGGGGAAGCGTATGTTAGAGGGTAGGGGTAGATTGGTTGTGGTCAATCAGTCAAGGGACTATAGTAGACTGGTAGTATGTATATAGGTTGTAGCCAATGAGGGTGGGGTATTAACACTGTATATTGTTTGTGTCATGAGTAACAATGTATTTCTTTAAAAACCTTGTACTTGCTTTGAACTAAGAGAGACAGAGAGCTCTGTGTAAATTTGGTTCTATAGGACCTCCGGACACCTTTTTCCATATTGTGTACAAAATGAATCTTGTTTTCCTTGCAAAGCGGTACACCAAGCCTTTTTCCCTAGAGGAGTGTGTTTTATTGTCTGGGTGTCTGGAGGTCTTGCCTTACACCATGTAAGAGAAAAAGAGGGGGAAGGGGGACATTAATGGGACAATGGGAAAGGCAGATGCAAAACTTGTGGTGTTAATGAATGCAGGCCGGAAATACCCGGTTCCTGAATGCCAGTCTGCTTTCCTTGGGTTTGCTGGAAGAGACCTGGGAATATTTTATCCAATTGGAAGAGCCCAAGATCTGATAAACTACAGCACGTTGGGTCTGCTTAGCCACTGACTTGGGAGTGTGCTACAGTGCAAAAGAGGAGATCTTAGTTGTGGCTTGGTTAGTGTTGATGTGCTAACGTTTAAGCCGGTGGTGGCCTTCTTTGGGGTGTTTGTGTGTGTGGTGTAAGGTGGTAAGAGATTTTAGAGAGGAGTCAGTTAGTTGGGTGAAGATGGAAGTCGTCCTTACAAGGCAAAGCAACCTGCAACCCTGCACTACCAGCTCAGGGCATATACAGACAGGTCTCATTTCTCAAGCTCGTATGGCTGGTGTGGACACTCAGACATTAGCATAACCTAATAAGGCTTATGGGAGAGCAAGAACCTAAAGTTCATAGGAGGGGCAGCTTAAAGTTTCAATACCACAGTAACCCTTTCACCTTCCATAGTATGTTGGTTAGCAGGCTGAGAGAATGTGCAAGCCTTACGCTAACATTCTCAGGTGCTATGCTCAGTGGCAAGCTGGGAAGTTTTCCCATCAAGGGAAGGGCCGTCGAGAGAGGGCAGGCTGTTTGTCAGGTGTTCTCCCTCCTGATTGCGCCCATAGGTCTTCCCTGCTGATTCCCACAAGTCCCAAACTCTTCTCACTCAGTCCAAAATTAAACCGCCTCCCCCGCTACCAACAACCACAACTCACCAGGTTTTGTGCAGTACCGGGTCTTCATTTATTCATCCAGTTTTTAAGGGTTTTCCCTCCAAGGGTAGGGAGGGGATCTCATGAATTAGCTTATGCACAAGGTTTGAGCTGTTCCGCACAGGGGGTCTTCTGAAACCAGGGATGGTGTTAGCTCACTCATTAACAGCTGTTTATACTACAGAAGAAAAGGAAGGAAACAAATGGATGTGGGGCTGTTTCTATGAAGTATTTGGGGGTGTTGACTGAAATTGTGTTCTTACATTTACAACGTTTGCACCTGTTGGTAAGACGTCAGAGAAGGCAGCAGAAAGTACCCCACACTTGCTCCAAAACTGCCCAGCTGCTGTTTGTGCCAGCTTTGACCAGATAAATAAACACTGCACTCCCACTGTCTCATGATAAACCAGCTGAGAAATGTAAGCAGGTGATGTGAAACACAAAAAAGAAGCTTGCAGATCCCTGAAATTCGGCATAGTGGCACTTGTATGGATACAATCAGCCCATTTATAAATATCTGGGCTTCTCTGTAAACTGGGTGTAGGGTTGTAGAATCCCGCCTATAACAGCTACTTGGGTCTACCATAGCCAGCGTAGAGACCTATAGACACTTTCACGCATGCACCATAAGAAGAAGCTTGCAGCCCCCTGAAAGGTGTATAAAATGGCGTTTGTGTGGATAGCATCAGCCAATTTGTAAATGCATGGAATACTGTGTACACTGGGTCTAAGATTGTAGAATCCTTCCTGTAAGATCTCATTGGCAATACAAGGGGGTACCATTCATCAAGTGTTTCAGTTGGCAGGAGGCCCTGGCCCTTTCTCCGCCCACTGAACCCTTATAATTGTGATTGCCCCCCAATATATGAACACCCTACAAATGTAATGGAACCCCACGCATTTTAATTGAACATCAACATTGTATATATACATGTTATATTAATTATATATAAATTGGATATAACGTGGTAAGCCCATCATCATAGTGTATAAGTAGATGCTGTCATAAAGCCTGTGTTTTTGATTGCAACCATATTAACCCTATACATGTGAGGTAGCTTTATAACCGAGTATTAAACCTCGATATTCATTTGATATAAAATGGATAAGCTGCCGTGAGCATGAATACATAGATGCCGTAAGAATACCCCATATATTTAATTGCATCCAAAAACAACCCTATACATTTGAGATAGCGCTATCAAACAGGAAAATGGAACCTTGACATCATTTTTGTATAGAATGGATAAGACCGCCATCATGGTGTATAAATAGATGCCATAATGATGCCCCATATGTTTGATTGCACTCCAAAATAACCCTACACATTTGAGTTAGGTCTTTCACCCAGCAACATCAAACTTTGTCTTGCACACACACACCTACACAAAAAGACCAAACTACTGGCTTTGGCAATGAATGAATGCACAATCAACACCATAAATTTAAATAACCCTTTCCATCTGCATATGTGTGCTCTCGAAAGATGCCAGTGATATTTAAGTGAGTAACTCAGCCATGAAACATTGCTAATGGTGCATGAATGATATCAAAAATATTGCAACTTTTGGAATCCTCAAGTCAAACACGCTTCCTTTTACTCGTGTGTGTCCCTAGGTGAATGAAATGGATGTTTAAACATGCATGCTTATATATATGGTTATCATGAGCCATGTGACATGTGTGCTGGGTTGTGAAAAATACTTCTTTGAGTGTGCCTGGTGGGGTAGAAGAAATGTGCCCCACTGAGCCGGGTAACAGGGACAACACCAGGCCGCAGTCGCCTCACTATAACCCAACCTGCAGTGAGCTTAGAAGTGTGCCCTGATTGATAGAAAGGTTCTGCAGGGAGGGTGGAAAAGTGGCAGAAGTCTGGGGTCTCAGGGGTTCAGATGTACATAATTAGCCGGGAGTGTGCACGTGATTGCTGTAGACTGTTCATGTGGATGACACTGCCCAGAACCCAGTGTTTCAGAGACAATGGCCTATTAGCTTTTACAGGCCAATGGCTCTACACCAGCCCTCCCGATCTCTTAGATGCACCCCCACCAGTTGTGTTCCTGGGCCCAACTCTGCAGGAGTCCTAGTGGCCTTTCAGCATACAGATACAAAACACGTGAAAACCTAATGAAAACAGACATGTCCTAAAATGTGTAAAAACGCTGTTGATAAGTGGGTGCTGTTTATTTTATGGTTCACCTCGTGGATCACTGCAACAAGGCCGAATTCAGGCTCCACGAGATGAATCTCATCTGTTTCTACCACGCAAGAAGTGTTTTCTTTTGCTACGAAGATTTCAGAAGCCGGGGTTCTGGGAGGCTGTGATGGTGCAGTTTGGGATGACGCCCGCTGCTGCTCTGCAATGCTCAGCGATAGCTGAGCAAACACAGGCACAGGCAAATACACACACATACATCGATACATATTTAACTGGCCAAAGGGCCCTTGGCTATTTGCGGCCTCTGACTCAATTACAGTCACTCACAGTTTTTGGAAGGAGAGGAAGCGGTTGGATATGTTATATTATGCATTTGGCAACAGCAGAAAACACATGTGGGTGCTGATAAAACCTCAGAGGAAGGGACTGTATTTCGAAAAAGGATGCATGGGGGTAGTTAGCCGTCATGCTGAGTTAGCTCTGGGTGACACAATAGTTGTTCTGCAATGCTCAGGGGGCAGCTGTGTGAACAAAAGATCCAGGGGAACACACATGGGATATGATTATCTTTAGCCTGCTGGGGTTCCTGGCTATTTCTAGCTTTTAATAAAATGACTCATGGTGATCTGAGGGAAAAGGAAGCCGGATATTTCATAATGTGTGTTGATATGTTGTGTATTCTGCAGCATCAACAGAAGGATGTCTGGGTTTTGCTGATAAAACTTCCAAGGAAGAGATTGTATTTTGAAAAAAGAAATGGATGTCAGGACTAGTATGAGCTAGGGATATTTGTATTTGTATTTTATTGTTTATATAGCGCTTTAATCTAAAGCGCTTTACAGTTTAACAACAAGAAAACATCAAACATGGAACAGTAGAAGTAATAACAGTATACATGAATCAAACCAGAAAAAACAGCATGTAGAACAATTTGCATATGAGAAGGAAGAGGAAAGGAGGGGGAGGGGAAGCAGAAGAGGGAGAGAGAGTAGGGAGTAAAGTGAGCAGTAGGAAGAAAGGAGATCTTAGGAGAGACTGGGAAAGATAAGAGAACAAAGAAGAGGGTACTAGAAGGAGAGAGAAAAATGTGAAAGGGGAAAGGTGTCAGGGAGGGGAATGAAGAAGGAGTGATTTCAAGGAGGATCAAAAGGAGGAATAGGTGGGGATGGAGCGGATAGTGAAAGGTAGGGAGTTCCAATGTAGGGGGACAAGGAGCTGAAAGGAGCGGAAACGAGAAGAGGCACAAGGAGGTGGGGGGACAGAAAGTAAGAAGAGATCAGCAGAACGAAGGGAGCGATAGGGGGTGTAGAATGAGAGCAGAGAGGAGAGGTAAGGAGGGGCAAGGTCATGAAGAGATTTAAAGACAAGACAAAGGAAGTGGAATTTAAGTTGGGAGTGGAAAGGAAGCCAGCCTAGGTAAGAAAGTGAGTTGGAGATGGAATCATGGGGAGAGAGAAGACAGAGGGTACGGATGGCAGAGTGGTAGAGGGATTTAAGGGGGGCAAGATGGGAAGCGGGGAGACCGAAAAAGAGATAAGAACAGTAGAAAAGGCAAGAAAAGATGTGGGAGGAGATTGAAAGCTTGGTAGCATGGAAGGTGAGAGAACAGACTTTACGGATATTAAAGAGGTGGTACCGACATGCGCAAGAAGTAAGGGAAATATGATGAATAAAGGAGAGGGAAGAGTCAAAGTAAATGCCCAGATTACGGGCATGGGTGGAAATAGGAAGATTAGGAGGGGGAAAATGAATAGAAGGAGGGGGAGAGGGAGGAGGAAGTGTGTTAGAAGGAAAGAATAAGACCTCAGTTTTGTCAGTGTTAAGAGAGAGATAATGAGATGACATCCAATTTTTAATGGAGGTAAGACAGGACGAGAGATTTAGATGTAAGTCAGGGATGAAGGAAGAAAAGGAGAGGAATAGCTGGGTGTCATCAGCGTAGAAATGGTGAAAAATCCCAAAGGAGGAGATGATAAGGGCAAGGAGTGAAGTACAAAGAGAGACTAAGAAGGGTCTGAGGACAGAGCTTTGGGGAACGTTGTAGTCCAGAGGGAAGGTGTTGGAGGTTCAACCGCCCCAAGAAACAGTGAATGAGCGGTGGGAGAGGTAGGAGGAGAGCCAGTTAAGGACTGAGCCTTTGAAGCCAAAGGAGGAAAGAGTGTTGAGAAGTAAGAGGTGATCAACAGTATCAAAAGCAGCAGAGAGGTCAAGGAAGATGAGGATTGCTTATAGTAGCGAGGGGTAAGGAGGGATTTAAGGACATAGGTAAGAGCGGACTCAGTGAAGTGTTTGGGGCGGAAGCCAGTTTGAGAGGGGGGAAGGAGAGAGAGGTTAGAGACAAAGGTCGAGAGTTGAGAAGAGGCTAAGCATTCCAGTAATTTAGAGAGAAAAGGTTGAAGTGAGATTGGGAGAAAGTTAGAAGCAAAAAGGGGATTAGCAGAAGGCTTCTTCAGGATAGGGATATTAGTGGCGTGCTTGAAGGCAGAAGGGAAGGTGGCCGTGGAGAGACAAGTATTGAAGAAGGAGGTTAGATAGGGAACGAGAGGGTGGTAAATCTTGGGAATAAGAAGGGTTGGGATGGGATCAGAAGGGGCGGCAGTAGGGTGGGATTTAGTTAGGAGGAGAGAGACGTCAGAGGGAGTGATTGGAGAAAATTCAGACATGCAAACCGAGGAGGAGTGAAAGGAGGGGGGAGAGGGAAGTAAGAACGATAGCAGATCATTGTTTGGCGAACAGAAAAAAAACATTCGGAGAAGACGTTAGCAAAGTCAGAAGGAGAGAGAGGAGATGTAGACGAGAGGTCAGGAGGGGCAGGGAGAGGAGACGAGAGAGGGTTTGAAAGATACGACAAGGATGAGAGGCTTGGGAGTGAAGGAGGTTAGAAAAGTAGGAGCGTTTAGCAGAGTTAAGGCAGGAGTCATATAGCGGGTGATAAGAAAAGTAGAAGTTTGGTTAGGGAGAGTGGGGGATTTGAGCCAGCAATGCTCAAGACAACGGAGGAGATAACGCATGGCCAGGAGGTGAGGGGAGAGCCAGGGTTGAGAAGGCTTGTGAGTAGGGTGGAAAGAAGAGAGGGGATAGAGTTGATTGAGATGGAGGAGATAGAGGAGGACAGAGAGTATAGGGCAAGGTCAGCAGGGAGAGAGTAGAAATAAGAGAGGGGTGGAAAAGATGTAGAGCAGGTATCAATGAAGAGTGAAGGGCTAAAGTTCCGAGGTCACATCTAGTGAAAGATGTGGAGGAGGATAAAGGAATGGGAGGTGGGGAGAAGGAGAGCAGAGTATGATCAGATAGATAGTTGGGTAAAGAGGAAACAGGGGAGGAGGAGTAGGTAGGATAAAAGATTGAACCATAGCAGTGAGTAGGAGAAGAGGGGAGACGAGAGAGAAGGTAGGAGTCGCAGATTGAGAGAAGAGGTGAGGGATGAGGGGGGGTGGGAAGGGGAAGGTTGACATCACTGAGTACAGTGAGGGGAGAGGGGAGGCGGAGATAGAGAGAGGAGGTGGTCAAGGTCAACGTTAAAGGAGAAGAGGAGGCCAAGAGGTCTATAGATAATTAGGAAGGAAATGGGGTGATGGAAAGTAAAGGATTTAAACAAGTATTGAAAAGAAGGGAAGGTAGGAAGGGACAATGAGGAGGTAGATGAAAGGTATTTAGGATGGAAGAGGAGACCAACACCTCCGCCACGACCAGTGGGACGAGAAACATGAGAAAAGGAAGAGCAAGAGGTCGTGAGAGAGGCAAGAACAGTAGAATTGTGAGGTGGGATCCAAGTTTGTTATACAGAGGCAACTAAGGTTGAGACAAAAGAACAAAAGAACATGTCTAAAAGAAAAGCAGTCTTATTGCAAAGAGATCTGGCATTCCAAAGGGCAATGTTGATTAGGCTGGAAGGTTGGATTGGAGAGTAGATGAGGTTAAGACGATAAGGAAGGGAAGAAAAGGAAGGAGGTGGACGAGGAAGGGGGTTGAACAAGGGAATGGACATGAGGAATAGGGAAAGGACGAGGAGGAGAGGGAGGGAAAAGAGGGGGCGGGAAGGAGGGGGCGCGGAGTATGGTGGGTGAGAAAGGAGAAATCTAGCAATGTGCATGACAGGGAAGGGAAGAGATTGGAGAAGATGAGAGAGTGGAGAGTGAGGAGGAGAGTGTAGAGGCAAGGTGTGATATAAAGAGATAGAGATGGAGGAGAGGAGTTGAAGTGATGGGCAGGACTCGGGGGGGGGGGGAAGGGGGAGAGTGGATATGGAGGCAGTCAATCCCAGGCTAGAGGCTCAGGTAGAAGGAGCCAAAAGCAGGGGTAGAGAATGCCCGCTTAGGGAGACTAATGGTAAATCCGTACGGTTAAGTGGTGATGGACGGGGAGAGGGGAGGTAGCAGGTAACCAGTGGTGAATTATACCAGGCTGTGGTTTTGGGGTCTGGTAGAGGTAGAGAAAATGTGGGGTGGAGGCCAAGGTGGTGGGAGGTGGCTGTAAGGAGGAGAGCTATGATGGGTAAGATGGGTAGTAGGCAGTGGCAGGTAGATTGGGGAAAAGTGGATGGTGATGGCAGCAGGGCGTCCATGAGGTAATTCATTCTCCGGAGGATTAATGTCAGGAACTGGAGCAATGCAGCCACCATGACTAGACAGGAGAGAGGGTCAGGGAGATAATGTCACATTAGAAACGGGCAAACAATCAAGAAGAGAGAGGGGATGAAGGTGCAGAAAACACTGGAGTCAATCTCCTGTGTTGCCAGGAGCTGGAGCAATCACAGTACAGCAAACGGGAACAGTGAGGGTCAGTGAGTTTGGAGAGACCAATGGAGGTGAGGCAGAATGATACAATGATAGGAGGAGAGAGGCAGAAGGTTCAGTGAGATCCTGATATCAATCTGGAGTCATTAGGAGCCGGGTCGACAGGAGGCGAAAAACCAGAGTAAGGCAGAGAATGGGCTAGGAAGTCAAAATAGTCAGTGGAAGTGGGCTGCCAGCCATAAGTGGAGGGAGCAGGTGAGCAGCAGAGAGTACTTAGCAGGGAAGCAGAGCGCACATTCAGCGGGGATAAGCTGACCATCCCAGAGAAGAACACAACAGAGGCGATTGGTGCACAAAGCATCTGCAGGACAGACAGCGGAGAACCAACTGGTCAGCAGCACATTGACCAGCACGCCGATCTTGCTGCACCCTCAGCGGGGAACGAGCCGACCGTTGTATTAACACAAAGCTGTAGGGTCTGCGGAGGGGCTGCCGGGGTGCCTGTCTTTACAATTTAAATGGACAGTTCTGCCTGGTATGGTATGGTAGAACATAGAGTCCCTTTTGGATTTTGGTACTCTGGATCCGGTATTTGGATTTTTTAGGAAGTGAGACCATAGATGGTTTTAACATTGAAACACATTAAAATTGAGGACACCTGTGTAGAGGAGGAGCCATGTACCCCCGCCTCAACTACCTCACCCATATTGCTTATATGTTGGGAGCCCCGGATGTGAAAATCATGCGGTACCAGTGAAAATACAGATATATAAGAGAATCCTGGAGGCAAGGTTCCCATTGAGAAAACCATACCTGCATACAAGAAAATATGATGGCCGTTTGAATGAAATTCCGGAAGAAGCAGAGAAAATGAATGGTCAAGATGAATGATGACATCATGCAGAGCTGAGCTGACATGGCTAGAAACGATGAAGAGACCAGAGAATGCAGATATTCTATAATGCATCAAGAAAGTATCAAGGATAAGGGACATCTTGGGATCAAGGTGTAGAAGTGTATGCCATAAAATGGATGAAGATATCAAGTCAGTTTACACATGTAGATATGCAAAAGAAATGCAAGCAGACAAAGTATTCTTGAGGTTAGCTTTATAGTGAATCAATTGTGGCAACCGCCAATATATACATATATGCATGAAGAGTAAAGGATGGATGTTTCCACTATGTGTTATAGCAGAATTGGACTAAAAAAGAAAGGCCTCTTCTGAGTGTGTCACAATAAGAAAACCCATGAATTAAAAGTGAATCTCAAAAAGACGAGGCTGGATGAGCCATGAAGCCAAGCCAAGAAGCCAAGGTCTTATCAGGATGAAGTTAACTAACATTGGATACAAATCGTGGGAAAGAACAAAACTCCTGTTCAAAGACACGAACAAACAAAGAAGACATCAGAGGTCTATTAAAAAATAGTATTTTAAAGACAGTAAAATCTTGAAATCATTGTCTTCATTCACGTGGAAGGATGAAGTTGGACGAGCAAGATGCTCAGACCTACGCATGAGGCCAGAGCGTGCATTCATTCCACTGATTATCCACAGTACAGAACAAACTCAAGGCGCAGCTTCAAAGCCTAATTGACTATGCTGACCACTGGGGTGATGATGAATTGATATGCTAATTGGTGGGAATCTGGTGTTAAGACAAACTCACCAGCACCTGGAAGCCCAATCTGCGTGCTGCTAGACGTAGGTGGAAAAGTACTGACAAAGGTTAGAATGCCAACTAATTGTAGGGGACCGTGTAATTAAGGTTCCTATAGTTTGTGTAGCCAATGGGACGTCATGTATTTAGTGACATTCATAGTGACCATTTTAAGGGAAGGGCTTACTTGCCCCACCTGATGTTAAGAAACCTATCATTTTCACTCACTATCCGATACTAGTATAGATCATATATTTAGAGGCTCAATAAGAGCCTATCACAGTTGCTGTTAGGTTTTTGTAGTTTGCCACGTAGGATGATGTTGGTAGTGATGCAGGTCAACGTCAATGATGATGAGTTTTTGATATATAAACTCTGTTTTTTATGAATCTCATTGAGTAAGAGGATCAAGCGAATTTTTTGATGTTCGTTATAATCCCTGTTTTAGACAATTGCAAATAGTCGTTTTGATTATTGATGTATGAATAAAATCTGCATCCCCATCCATCTCCAGGTTGATTGCTACTCATCTTAAAGGACTGTGGTTATTCAGTTGACTTGGTAGCAGAGGATGGTTTAAAAAATATGTACGAGAGGGGAGTTGGAGCTTGATGAAACTGTGGATCTCTGCGCTTGGTTGTGATTCTGTTACATCTTGCTATAAACGTTGGTCTTTTTGGCATTGTGGCTGAATTTGCCGTGCCGCGATTTTGAGTCCTTTTAAGATGGCGGGTGTTCTTACTTGTCATTCTATGAGCACCGGTCTAGTTGTTGCACGTATTCCACCTACGTTGCCTGCCGATCATGTGACCGAATATAGGGGGGCCAGTGCATTGCTACTCCATGTCCAGACGCTTCGTAAGTGACCGACACCTAGGGATTTTACCTTCTGATTCTTGTCTAAATCCTGATCTCTTACCTCTTGTATGCTTCGCCTTTGTTAATCCAGATTGTGGGAAATCTTTGGCCCCGCTCTCGGAGGCTTCGTACAGCTTTCATTCAGAACACTGCCTGGAACTCGTTCAAGTGATCCACAACTGAAATTCACACCGAGGTACATATTCCCAGTCTTGCCCTTACTCCCTAACTGTAGTACTGTCTTTTCGCTTCATGCCATTCTAACTGCAGATATTTTCGACTTACCCTTTTCTCCCTCCTGTTAAGGATCATTCCTCCCTTTTTGCAGTCTTCCGATTCACAGAACGCGGCTAGTAGATTTGATCAGCATTAGAGATTCCAAGGCGGATCTGAGGTGGGTGATGGCTCCCGTGGGACTCCCTTCAGTTCGATATTCTCTCCGCCTCTCTTACCTGTCCTTTCTCATTCACAGAACAACTTCCTTGCAGAAACCGAACATCTGAAACAACGACAAGCTCCGCAGGGGTTCCGTTCTTGACCACCAGACGACATCAGACTGCTCTTGCCGCAATCCAGGGTTTTCTTCCATAGAGGGTTTCCCTGGGGGCGCAGTCCACTCTTCTCCTGGTTATCATTATCCGGTTAGAGAGTGATTGGGCTTGTAGGGGAATTCTCACATTTGTCTGTTCCTTTGCCTTCCTGGTCACTGCTGAATGTCCAGGTTAGTGCTCTCCTTCCTAGAAAACTACTGAGCTGGAGATTGTTCAATTGTTTTCCGCTAAGGGCATAATCATATCATAACAGATTCTGTGCTTGTGCTTATTTTTCTGGGGGAGGAGACTGGTTTAAAAATCCATTGACATAAGTAAACTTTGGAGTCCTGGCAATATCGCATGGCCTCTGTCATTCGGCTAACAGGACGTGAAGCATTCCGCAGATTGTGGTTTAGTTTAAAGTTTTAAAACCTTGCAAGTAAGGTGTGATGGGTCCCTCCGGTTTCAGACGGAATCCCCTCCCACAGTCTATGAGAAGCTGAACAGAGTGGAAGTTGGAGAGGCGGTAAAAGAGGCATACAAACCCGAGAGTAGGAAGACGAACATGCAAATAGTGAGTATAAACTGAGCAAGTTGGCAAAATGGTTTATGGGTAATGAGTGACAAGAAATGATAAGGGAAAGAAGTGTAACGGTGGGAGGTGGGATCAACATAACTTGAGAATAAGAGTGTTAAATAGTGAAGAGAAATTAACTTGTGTGCGGCCAAGCAATTAGAGGTATTGTCAGGAGAGTGCCACGAGAATAGTATACGCCCTGTGCCTGCGTTTTAAAGAACGTAACAGAAGAAATCTTAAACTAAATTCCCATAGCAGAAGCATTAGACAACAAGTTTGGTTAAAGACGTAACTTAAAGAGGTTAATTTAAACTCTGTAGGAGTATCGATTAGATTGTAAGACGAGTCTTAGAGAAAAGATTGTAAGAGATAAGAGATATATGTGACTGGTCGAGTTTGTCTGTTGTTTTTGTTTTATATATTTATGTATTGGTGATGACAAAACACGAGGTTGAAGAATCTAAGTGATTGTTTGAATTTGAGTTGTGAGTTGATGGTGTTTTTTAGCAAGATTAAATTAAAAAACATGATTTAAAGGGATTGGAGCCAGCGACGATTGGTGCACGCTCATATTATATTATTTTTTTCAAACTTATTGTTTTTCAAAATCTGTGACAAAAGCAAATGAGTATTGATGGTCAAGAGTCAAACATTGACGATGTTACTCCACTTGTGCACCTCTGCAAGCATTTGCCAAAACATGGACCTAGCTTAGACATTATAGTGCGGAATGGGTTAAGGGAACCGCAGATAAAATGTTTATGCCGTGGCCGCAAGGAGGGTCACTATCGAAGGTTGTCCTGCATGCAGCATATATAGAAAAAAAAGATAGACAAGCGACTAGCAAACTTAGAACATTGGAAAATGTACCAGGAGGAAAGCGAAAAGCCACCTCCTATGAATAGTATCCTCAATGTATGCAAAGAGGGGGTTGAGGAGCCTTCTGCTCCCCCCGCCCCGTAGGAAATAGACAGTGAAAACAAGAAAGACGATGGGTTATACTCATTGAGGGATCGAGCAAGCACATCTTTAGATATAGGAAGAGAAATAAAGAGATGGTAGGGAGAAAGAGATAAAGCTCATGAGTTAGCACTTCTACAGAAAAAATAGATGGGTGGACAGATTTTGCTCAAACACAATGGTAAAGGCATTGAGGATGTAAGACAAAGAGACAAAGAGAAGATCAAGATGGGCAAGATAAAAAAGGATAAAGGGAAGAATGATCAAAAGTTGGGCAAGATAAAAAAGGATAAAGCGAAGAATGATCAAAAGAAGAAGAGTCAAAAAGATAGACAGAGACGGGAGCAGTTATATCAAGATGAACAGTTGAAGAAGCAGAAAAAGGCAGAGGAGCAGAGAAAACGAGATAATAGGGCAATCGATGAACAGGAAAGTTTGGAAAAAAAAAGAATAGAAGAGGAAGAACAGAAGTTAAGGGATAAGAGAATGCAAAGATGAATGGATGAGGAGATACAAAGGGCAAACGAAAGAAGGGATGTGAAGAAAAAGCAGGAAGACAGCGTGAGGGAGAAAGCAAGAAAGCGCAGAGAGCTTGATGATCACATAGAACGAAAGAGAAGGCAAAGATCACGTGATCTCGATTACCTGGAGAAGGAGGTAAGGAATCCTGAACAGGAAGTAGCATGGGAAGACATAGAGGAGTTCTTCCCGGAATATGAATCATTACCAGGCCCATCTAGAGTAAATCTAGAGGATGATGTTGACTCTAGAAGCATTGGGGAAGTGATCAATAAAGTTTATCATGACATGAGAACCCAGAAAAAATTGAAAGGGAAGGGAAAAATTATCGACTTGAGAGTACGCAGCTTGTGGGATGTATTGACCCACCCTGCTATGCTATGTGGAATCACCCTGCCAGTTGTGGGGAAAGACACAGCAACAATGGCAGCAAAATCCTTGTGTGCACCAAAACCTACAAAATCCTACAAAAACCCACAAAAACTGTGTGCTTCAGTACACAAAAAGAGGGATGCACAACCTGCCACCCATGGTGCATGTGCAGTGGACTGGAGCACACCCTGCAGAAATGTGCCAGTGGGCCCCATAACCAGCAAGCAGAGTGCAGAGAGAAAAGTGGCACTTTGCAAATGAAACCCAGAAATGTGCCTACAATTGTCATTTGCTTTGTTGCCCAAAAACTACAAAATGCCTATAACACAACCCTTCCAACATTCACAGTATTGCCTGGTGCTAAAATCCATGCATCAAATGAAACATGGTGAAACATACAAAGTCTGAAAACTGGCAGCCTCTATGCCAAAATCTGGGTGCAGTACCCGGGCCGACCTGAAAGACAGCTGTCAGAGGAGCACTAAGGCAGTGTTAAAATGACCTAAAACTCAAAAGTCTGCTGAATTAGCAAACATAAACAGGATTGTTGCAAAAAAGGAATACTGACTGAGTTGTGTTTTTGATTCCAAGGAAGAAATGTATTTGTAGGTAATGCAACAAATGTGGGTTTTGTTAAGTTTAAGAAGTAAATAGTTTGGCTGAAGTTGAAAAAAACTGGGAAAGCAGGTTTCTTCCCAGGAGGGCCTTCCCCCCAGCAGAAACTCACAGGGAGGTGTTAATTGCCTGGCAGGACAGAATCTGGTCTACAGAGAGCAAAGGAACAATGACAAGCTGCAGCTCAGGAATCTAGATGTGTGAAGAGGGTCGTAAATGGCCTCTGGAAGGAACAACCAAGGAGGAGCATGCCCCTGGACTGCAGGGAGACAAAAAAAGGTGGAGCCAAGTGACCATCGGTTGCTGAACATGAACAAAGAACACTTTTTAAAAGACATAACTTTCTATTCAAAATGGTGAAAAATATAAAAATGATAGAGTTGTTAATTTAATTTCCGGCTGCACGTGTGAAGAGGCGCCAGAACTGTGTGACATGTTCTGGACAGGAATGGCAAGATATGTGATTTTAGGCAAAATGTATTATTGTTAGAATTGTGGAAATTTACACGCATA
This sequence comes from Ambystoma mexicanum, assembly GCF_040938575.1. Taxonomy (NCBI): domain Eukaryota; kingdom Metazoa; phylum Chordata; class Amphibia; order Caudata; family Ambystomatidae; genus Ambystoma; species Ambystoma mexicanum. Next base: position 283,132,004 of record NC_090929.1, read on the forward strand.
TCCCTATGTTAAACATGCACATTTGTGGACAGTGCTTAAAAATTGGACATTGTGTTCATAGTGAAAAGGGCAAAATTCTTTAGAAAGCGGAGACAAGAACCCACAGCTGTGGGGTTTTGAGGAATAGCTGCTATGTAAAATATGCAATCTGTGTATGTAATCTTTATAGAGGTTGCACATTTGTAAATATGTATTTTGCCAAAATTAGACTTTGTGTTCCAGTGGCTAGGGTGGATGCTCAGCATCATAAAATTACACCATAAAGATGACACTCAGTTTCTCTCGTCCTATCAAGGCAGAGAGTAGACCCTGACCCAATCACCTTTCACAGGGGCAGGCTTAGCTAAGCCAGCCCATACACCCCTTTGTGATGTCATTTTTAAGGCATAACTAGAGACAGCTGAGAGGATGTAGGGACTCACTGATCCAGCCACCTTCCTGATTCCAGCGAAGCACTCTGATCCAGCTTCCTACATCCAGCTTTAAATATTCTTCCAAATCCAGATGCCAAATCTCTTGCAAGCAATAGAGACTATTGATTTCGAGCAAGGCCCCAATCCTCAAATGTATTCTCTCCACTCAGTAAAGTGCTGTGTGGTGTGAGAAGGCCTTTTGAACCAGTATCCAGAAATTCCCTGGCTGGCCACCACTAGGCTTACCTGAGGAACTCGCCATCCAGCTGATCCAAATACCCACAGACTAGGAGAGCAGATCCTGTACCATACCGGCAACCGCCTAGAGGATCCAGTCCTGTGCCCGAGGTGCTGCCTTTCCTAGACCAGACCCAATCCTGACCAGAGCTGACGGTCCCATTTAAAAACGTATCCAGTGAGTATAAATAGGAAGAATTGTGTCACATAGCATATGTACTTTGCATAGTCTTATCCCTATTTCCAACCCATCCTATCTTTCATTCAGAACAAGTATTGTTAGGAGTATCTTTGCCTTGTCTTATCCCTATCCATCCCATCCTATCCTTCCTTCAGAACCAGTCTTGTTAGAACTATCTTTGTGCTGGCCCTTTTCTCATCTGGAGAAGTCGAGTTTACTTATCAGGTGGGTCACCCTGATCCAGTGGCTGTAACATTCCTGTGTGGTATTCGCTTCTTCATAGTCATCGCCTAGTGTAAGCAAACCCATTTGTCATTCATAAAAGTGCATTTCTGTTTTCAATTCTCGCGCCTATTTTACAAAAACAACCTTTACTAAAAACTACATCACACCCTCATTTTTTGTGATAGAAACGAAGTTACAACTTCTACTTGTAGCCAACATCCACACCTATCCCAGCATTGAAATCAATTCGATTCTCCCGTTATTGCGAATATCGCGCAATGAAGAGTTTGCCGCGATTTTAAAAATCTGAAAGTTTTACATGTGTAAAATAGCTCTAAACTGCTTCCGACTTGGACCTTGAGATTTCCATTGTTTTCTGCTGACCAAATCATTGCTTGTGCTTGTGTGCAACTATCCAATGCAGCTACCATAAGAATTTATAACAATTTCAGCATTTCTGACCATATTTGGTGTTTTTGCCCAGTCCATTCTAAAGACAATTTTGAAAGCCAGTCTGACAGCTGAAGAGTCAATTCTGTTTTTCTCTTGTGTTTGCTGGGGGAAAGTGGGACTGATATTCTGTTTGATTTGTGTCATTCCCGAATACCTGCTCTCTACTCCTATCTCTTTACATTGCCTATTGGGGGGTTGAGGGGTGTTGCAGGGGGAACTGCTAACCACAGTGCTATCTGATCTGAATCAACTCAAAAGCATTATTTTCTATGCTGCATTTGTTTTGCGTATTACCTATTCCTAGTGTACTAAAGATATTATTCAGTGTTCTGTCACCCCATTGGTGATTGTTGTATATCGAATAAAACATATTGTGATTACATTTTCCATACATAAATAAATATTTACCTTTGCACACCAGCCTGATTCCTGGTTCAGTGTGACCGGGGGGGGGGTTCCAGGAGAAGGGTGTGATATGAGTGGTATATTGTTCAGAATATTGAACTTTTAGACAAAAATAAATAAGGATTTCAGTTGTGCACTACATGCTGAGCTTTGACTTGGGTGTATGCCGGATTGAAATCACTTACAAGCTGTACGATATAGAGGGAGTCTCATGTAGTATGAGGCCCCCCAAGGAGTTGTCTTTAAAAAGACTGTCTCTACACAGAAATGATGAGGATAGAAGATATACGAGTTGGGCACAGGAAATGTCAGATGAACCCAGAGACACCTTAGGTGGAGAAGAGAGGAGTGACATATGTGGTCCTGAGGGTTGTTTTTCAATGGATAAGGAAGTGAGATGGTCAGATTTAGATGTGTCTATACCCCGGGCGTCAAAATTATTGACAGAGTCAGACAAACCTAAAGGGCAACCCCATGGTGTGAGGGGGGCGTCACCACCTTATGTGAGCAGATTAAGATTGCTGCGAGGAAGAAGGCAGTGTGAAAATATTGTTCCTGACTTGAATAGACAGATGATGAGAGATGAGAGTGAGTTTGGGGTTTCACAGTTTCCCTTGCTAGAGAAAGGGGAGCTAGACCACAGTATATACCTTGGTCTCAGATGGACAAGGATAATTTAAGGTGTAAACTTCAGAGTTTAACTTCTGGCGCTGGGAAATGGATACATGAATTAGAAAAGATGGACATTAAGGGTCTCCTGATTGCCATCCTTGGAGAGAGAACTGATGACGTTTGGTCCAGGGCAGGGTATTCTGGTGTTACTATGGTTAACACTGCTCATGATGGAGCACCGTTCAATAACTGTAGAGCGGCAGTCTGGAAAGCGCTTAGAGTACTGTATACAGACAAGTCCAATATGGGAGCTATAATGACGAAAAAGATGCAGGAAGGGGAAGATCTGCTTGCTTACATTCAGAATTTTCAAGAGCAGTGGAGCTTGGAGACATGCGAATCTTGGGGAAAATCTATACCTGTGTTCTATCATATAATATGCCATGGGCTGCCAGACCCGGTACAGAAGCAGCTCAATAAGTTAGTGGGTATAGAGGCGACACCGTGGTCAGAGATATAGCTGACCATCACACATTATTGCAGATTTCTTGCAGGACAAGAATCACACAAAAATGATATCAGGAAAGGCAAAGAGGCTAAGTTAGTGCAAAAGAAGTTATCTATGTACGCTTTTGAAGGGTCAATGATAACTAGTGGAGACGGATCGAATTCATAGCAGGTAAAAAAACATGCTGCAGGGGAACAATCAAAGGCAGTTTGATCAAGGTAATAATGGGTTTATGCCACGAGAAAGGGGAGTTTTTAGAGGAAGAGGGGTTCAGAATAATCAGTGGTATTTTCAGAACAATCAAGGTGGGTTTCAGAACATGCAGAATAATAATCAAGGCATACAGGGAGGACCGATGGGGAGTTCTCTGCCTATATGTTGCACATGTGGTTTCACAGGTTATTTGGCTCGCATGTGCAGAATGGTCAATTTTCAAGAGGGGGGACTTCAACCCACCTGAATACTCACAGCAGAGTGGAGATGGGTTTGTTCAGAATCAAACAGTGCAACAGGCACAAGTGCAGAGAATGCAGCAACACTTGCAAACACAGCAAGCCGCAGTGGATCCGCCGAAAGGGCAGTCACAGCATTCACCTATGATCATACAACAAAGCACGAGCACAGGAAAGTTAATGACTTCTAGGATAGGAGGTGTCACTGTAGAGGGAGGGAATCCTTTTACAAGTACAGGAATGAGGCTGTACCCACAAAAGGACAGCTCACTGGGAGACTTGATGTGTTCAATACTATCCGTGATGCCAAATCCTCATGAGGAACCGAGGGTAAACATCAGCATTGGAGGCAAATGTTTTGCATTTTTAGTACACACAGGTACAACACGCTCATGTATAAAAGAGAGAAAACTTTCAATGTCTGGCAATGCCATGAATTCTCAAGGTTTCACAGGTGCTACAAGCAGAGTTCCTTTTACTGAAGACGAACCAGTCTCTATAGGAGAATGTGACATGTCGGTGCCACTGCTGTATTCAAGGCAGACACACGTCAATATATTAGGTCGAGATTTGATGACTAAGTTGAATATGACCATCTCTTTTACTGATAAAGGTATAGTGTGTTTAACACCAGGAATGCATTATTTAAATGTGAGCTAATTTATTATGGTATTTGCAGGACATGTGACCATGAGAGCAGTCCCATTGGAACCTGAAGTGTTTCATTATGGGGTACATATTTTGTTGACATGGCTACCAGGCCTAGTAGGCAGAACTATGAGAATACCTGATGCGTTTCTATTCAGGCCAAAGATATCTATGGATGAAGAGGAAGGTTGAATCTTTCCTTTAGAATTACAAACAGCCATAGTGCGAGGAGAGATGGCTTTGCTTGATGGGAATGATCATGATGGCAGACAATGGTGCACAACAATTGCCATTGGGGAGGGTTACATATTGACTGACGTCACTGATGAGGACATGTTTAGAGATCATCCATCAGATGATGAAGTACTATTTGAAATGAGCATCACTTATTGGGTATGAGCCATCAAACGAGAAGTTCCCCAGAAAGTTATGATAGCACAAAAACGTCCTGAGTATTTTGAGGAAGACATGGCAAAAGTGCTAGCTTCATTATGGATGACAGGCCCCTATGACTTAGGCCTGTTGAAGGGGGTTGGAGAAGTAAAGATTAAATTGAAGCCTTGAGCAATTTTACCTCAAGCACGACAGTATCCTCTGTCTCGAGAGGCAGATGAAGGTATTTTTAAGACGATTTCCACCATGATGGATTAGAGTAACCGTGTAATACGTCAGTGTACCCTATAAAAAAATCTAAGGGGGGTCATGGAGGCTAATTCAAGATTTACGTCTTGTAGAGGCTGAGTTGCCTCTAGTTCCTAATCCAGCAAAATGTTATCTAACATACCTGTTGAAGCATGATATTTTACGGTGATTGATTTGAAAAATGACTTAAAGAATCGGACGTAAATTTACGTTCAGACAGTCTAAATGAAAAAGCACAAGATTACCTCAAGGGTATTGTGAGTCTCCTTCAATTTTCAATAGAGTTCTCCAGATGGATTTAAGCAATATTGATTTGGAAAGTGTTTTGTTGCAATACGTAGATGACATTTTAGTTTGCAGCACTTCAGAGGAAAGGTACAGACGTGATTCTATTCAGTTGATGATTACACTCACTGAAAACGGATATAAAGTTGACAAGGAGAAGTTAAAGTATTGTCAACAGGAAGTATTTTACATAGGACAGTTGATTTCGCATGAAGGAAAAAAGATTACTACTTAGAGACCTCACAAAGCTACACATGATAAAGCATATGCAGAGATTTTTGGGATTATGTAACTATGTCAGAGCATGGGTCTTTGACTATAGCTCATATACATGGCCTTTACTAGAAGCTCTAAAGAAAGCACAGGCAATTCAAGAGAAAATTGTTTGGACTGAGGAGATGGAAGAAGGGTTTGAGGAATTGAAAAAGGCAATTTGTACAGCTCCAGTTTTAGGGTTTCCCAATTATACTGAGTAATTATTTTTGTTTTCATAAACGGATGGTACCGTTTTGACGGAAGTCCTCACATAGGGAACCACATTGGGGTACAGGCCCCTTCTATATTACAGTGGATTTTAGACCTAGTAATGAGGGGTCATTTTCTGTGCAAACAATCTTTGACAGCCACCGCGTTCGCCATTGAGAAGGCTGCAAGTATATTGATGGGATGCTGTATGATGTTGTTTGTTGACCATGCACTATTTGCCATCTTGGAGAAACCAAAAGGGACCTTAACTTCTCAAAGGGCTTCTGTCTATGAGGTAGTAATATCAAATCTGGCGATTAAAATAGTTTAATGCAAGCTAGTGAATACTGCCATGTTTGTAGCTGAACCACTGGCATTGGATGAGCATGCGCACGACTCTTCGAAAAAATGAAGATTTCTATGATGAGCACCCTAGGATAAAAGAAAATGCTTTGACAGGGGGAGGAATTGTTTTTATTGATGGTTCTTCAAGGATCGATCAAAATGATGGGCAAAGATATACAGGTGCCGCTGTGGTAAAACACACAGCCAATGGGGAGTTTCAAACATTGGCAAGTGCATGACTCCCATCTCACTATTCAGCACAGGCAGAGTTAGTGGTGCTGATTGTCGTGCTCGAGAATCATGCCGACCAGGAAGTAACGGTGTACAGTCACTCTGCCTATGTGACGTTGCCAGTGCATGCAGGATTAGCACTTTGGAAAAGGAGGGGCTACCTCTGAGCGGATGGCACTCTAGTGCAACATGCCACCTTATTGGACAGGCTTATTAGGGCACTACAACTCCCAGTAGCCATTGCAGACATTAAATGCACGCTCACACTAAAAAGGCAAATAAAATCACACACGGAAATCAGGCAGCAGACTATGAAGCCAAACGCGCTGCATGTTTAGAAGATATAATGTCTTTTGGTACGCCTAATGTGAATGAAAAAATGGTGGTGATGATGAGTGTGTCTGACCCATAAAGCAATCTTTCAAAGACACAATTAATAGAGGTTCAGGGAGAAGGATCTATGGACACTAAGAGGGTGTTCTTTAAACTCCTCTGAAGAACTGTGGCGACAAGACAGCACTTGTAAACCAGTGATGCCTGTAGCCTTATTAGGGTGGTGCTGGAACAGTTTCACTACCCTGCGCACATACCTAGAGAAAACCTCGCTGCAACTATTGCAGAGGATTGGTTTGTACCAAATTTGTTAGAACACATTGCATTCTATGTAGGGAATTGCATTGTTTGACAAAAGTTAACTGCTGGGCACACACTGCACACAGTTAGAGGAGTTATCCCAAGACCTAATTGCCCCTTTCAGCATTTGCATATCGACTATGTTGACATGCTACAAGTATGTAATGGGTATAGTTACATGATTGTGGTAGTTTGTCCCTTTTTACTATGGATTGAAGCTGGTCCATGTACACATCCAGCTTCTACTTATGCAGCAAGATTCTTAGTGCGAGAACTATTTCCTAGATGGGGAATATGTGAAGTATTAAGATCAGATAATGGTCCTAATTTTGTTAACAGAGTTTTTGAACAGATTGGCTTGTTGCTTAGTATAATGCACAAGTTTTCTTTGGCTTATCATCCACAAGGGAATGGGATCTGTGATAGGCTCAACAGCTTGCTTAAAGAAAGAATAGCTAAGTTGAAGCTTACCTTGAAGAAAGGGTGGTTGCATTGACTACCACTGGCATTATATGCATTGAGGAAACAACCAGGTTCGGACCAGAATCTCACCCCCCATGAAATAGTGAGAGGGAGGCAAATGAGGACATCCCTCATACCTCCATTCAGAGAAGTGATACCCAGCCAGCGTTAGAACTGTTAAGAATGGAATTATGTGACTATTTTACGTGTATGACCTCAAGTATCTCTGTCATTTCAGGTCAGCTACGGTGAAGAGGGTGGGGGGACGTGCAGAACACAGAAGGAGATGCTTCAACAAGTGGACTTCAAGAACTATGTGTTCCTAAAATGTTCCCACTGATGCAATCCTAATGTGCAACCATACGAGGAATAAGTGCGAGGAGCCCCGCTTTAACAGCCCTTTTATCATGGAAGACGTCACACCAACTGCAGTCAGAGTGCAGGGCAGACACGCTTAGACTTTTCTAGGTGACGTAAAGATCTATGTAGGAGAGACCCCATCACCCCCGCACCTTTCCAAAGCAAGCATCGGGGAAGAACCTCAGCACGTGCATACAAGGTCTATGACAAGGAGAAGGACGCAGAAGCTGTTGAGTAAAGACAAAGAGTTAATTGGACTGTGGCTTACTTTGAACATACTTTTCAGTCATTTGGGGAAGAGTTAAGGGAAGATATTTGTTCTTGAGCCACAGAAGTTTGTGACATTGGACTGAGGCATGCTTAAGCCTTGATCAGAAGGAAAAATATGGCAGATCTTGATTTTGTTTTCGACAACTGGAAGAGGGTACAGTACCCTTATTTATTTCTCACTGAGTTCTATGTGTATTTGCTCATGGTGATGCCTGATGACAACATTTCACAGATCGGTCTTGCATTTTTTCAAGTTTGTATTGCGCGCATATCCTTTGCTTGTTGGGAGAACTACTAGCATTACTGTTTTTTTCTGCAAAATCCTAAGAGTGGCCCAGTTGTAAGAAGAATGCTTATAGTTATCACTGAACAAATTCTTCAGCTACCTGAATACAGTGGGGAGAGTACACATGCCCCTATCCGCTGACAATATGCACAGACTGGTCAGTTTGGTATTTTATTACTTGGTTGAAGAGTGTCCACATCTTGTTGGAAGACACACAAATGTCCGCACGTTCCTAAGGGATCCGAGAAATAATGCAGCATTAAATGAGATTTTGAGAGACATCATATTTCAAGTAAATGCTTATTCCGAGAGAACTCTGAGATCTAAATGAGGCTTTTTCTGCAAGGAACAGATGGAGGAATTTCTTGCTTAAAAGAACCCTTGTTTCATACTGAAAGAAAATCATCATTTCGTCTAGCGAAAGGCTGATTCAAGGAGTTCACTGGGACTTTTTGTTCATCATCCAGTAAGCAGTCGGTTCACCAAGAAAGGTTATCGAGTGAGATCAACAGTTTCCAGAAACCAGTGCATAAAATAAAATAAATAAATCAGTGCATAATGGTGTCAAATTTAAGGGCACATTTTCCTTCCTTAGGCAAAAAAATGGGAATTATTAGTAGCAATATCATCATGCCAGATCCAGAGAGACGTCCATGTTGTGTAAAAACATTGATGCTGTACACTCTCGTATCTCTGCATTATTTATGCTTGTATTCTGTTCATAATATTGCTTTCACTCACTGTGTGAACCTCCTATTAATTAAATCTGAATGGAGTAAAAACTCATGAGAATCTTCCTAATCAGAAGGAAGGTAACAACGTGGCAACTACCAGGCAGACAAGACCCTATGTAGTTATCCCTATTCCAAAGAATGAGGAATCAACTAAATCTGAAGTAAAAGTCACCAATAGTCAAACACATGCTAAAGGTGTTTTAGAGATTATTTTAGGAAACCAGAGACAGGTTTTACTAGGGAGATAAAAGACATGGGTGTTGAATGGTCAACCTATACAGAAAATGTGTATAACCACACCCAGTCTACTGACAAATGTGCCTATGATTGGTCCAGTTAGAATGAGTTATGCTGTCATGTTGTATGAGATAATCATGACAGATCATAAGAGACCTAAGAGAGATATTGGGGAAGGTGACTTTGAGCTAAATGATTACCTGGATAGTACAGCACATTTGGGAAACAACATATGGTATCAACATAAGAGGGAAGTGGGAAGAAGGACCTCAAAGGAGGAATGCTTTGAACGTGCACTCCTGCCTTATAGTATTGGGAAGTCTAAAATCTTCAAAGCTATTGAAATAGACATCCAGACAGCACATTGTCTTTCTTACATAGCACTTTTTCCCAAACAAGAGGTCAGTTTATGGGCCGAGATGCTTATCTCAGAAGGGCAACTGAATGGACAGGTCCAGATGAAGATGACTGTATCTGACACAAAGACAAGAAACAGAGCTCATATTAAGCATCATGCAATCAGATACGAGAAACCTGGAGTGAAAGAAGCTGGAAATCAGATGGGAAGTAAACAAAAGACTGGAGAGTCCAGGAAAATCTGCAGAAGAAATCCGTAGATGGAAGAACAGAGGCCAAATGCAGATCTGAGGTCAGTGCTATCACCAGATGGATGGGAAGAAGTGGTCATCTGCAGAGCCTGGGTGGGCATTGGTGTCTACAAACCTACAATTGACATAGTGCAGAATGGCTGTAAGCCACTATGGCCAAGACTTGATAAACTACTGACCTGGGTCAAAGACAGGAGAGGACCCTTACAGGTAGTACCTTTGGAGAGTGCAAAGCTGTGCTTCAGAAATAATGGCACAAGAAAGGTTGGAGAGAATCAGAACTGTGGTCGAATCTTTGATGTACCTTGGAACAGCAGTAATCATGGATCACTATTGGGTTTGTGGATACAAAGCATATATGAGACTACACAAGGGTTGGGGAGGACGATGCTCATTGGTGAATGTTCATGTTCCAGCCTTGGTGATTCCAAAAAGTGACTTAAACCTTGACAGTTTTCCAAAAGCAGATGCTCACTTGAGGAAGAAGAGATCTGTGGAGCTGATAAGAAGAATTAAGAGAGAATTATTCCTCAGCAAAATCTATAGAGGCTTTTGATGCTAATCCCTATGAGCACAAACTATTTAGCCAGACAGCTTTAGTGTTTTCATTGATCTTCATTCCAAGTATCCAGGTTGGATGAAATACCAAATGGCTGCAGATTACCAGATGGGATTTTCTACAGACAATCAACACAACCATAAAGTGATTCAATGCTATCAGAGAAGAGTTGAGAGCCATACGAATAATGACTCTCCAGAACAGATATGTCTTGGACATGATTATAGCCATGGAGGGAGGTGTTTGTGCAAAAATCGGAGAATCATGTTGCACATTCACACCTTCTCATGGTGGTGAGAATGGAACTTTGACAGAGGCCATAGGTATGCTGACAACACTCCACGGCCAGATGATCGATGAAGTGGAAGACATTATTGATGACAGTTGGTTTGGATCACTTTTCTCTTGGGTACCACAATGGATGGCAGGCATTGTTAATTTCCTTGGAGCTCTGATACTAATGATATTGCTTGGATTTTGTGTGATCAAAATAATCTCCCAATGCAAGAAAACAGCTAAGAAAGCCATAGGGTCTAAGATTATGATCAATGATGAACCTGGATGGAAGGCCAAAGACTTGACAGATGAAGACATCAGAGACTTTGTGAAGGCCAGTATCCATGCGCCTGTAGGGACCAAGTTCAATATCCAAAGAATCATAAGAAGTACGTGGGAAGATGGATCTATGGTAGTACAAATAGACAGTGCAGTCTCATGACATGGAATAAGCAGGATGTCTGAAAGGAATTATAAAGATATGGATTCCAAAGAAGCTTTTCTTCAGACCAAGATGTCTGGATGTGAAGGATGATGAGAGAGTGGTTGATAAATCACCCAGAAGGGGGAGTGTAGAGGAGGAGTCAAGTACACCCTCCTCAACTACCTCACCCATATTGCCTATATGTTGGGAGCCCGGATGTGAAAATCGTGTGCTACCAGTGAAAATACTGATATCTAAGAGAATCCTGGAGGCAAGATTCCCATTGAGAAAACCATACGTGCATACAAGCAAATATGATGCTGTTTGAATGAAATCCTGCAAGAAGCAGAGCAAATGAATGGTCAAGATGTATGGTGACGTCATGCAGAGCTGAGCTGACGTGCCTAGAAACGATGCAGAGACCAGAGAATGCAGATATTCTGTAAGGCATCAAGAAAGTATGAAGGATAAGTGACATCTTGGGATTAAAGTGTAGAAGCTTATGCCATAAAATGGATGAAGATATCAAGTCAGTTTACACATGTACATATGCAAAAGAAATGCAAGCAGAAAATGTATTCTTGAGGCAAGCTTTATAGTGAATAGATTGCAGCATGTGCCATTATATACATATATGCATAAAGAGTAAAGGATGGATGTTTCCACTACATGTTGCAGCAGAATTGGACTAAAAAAGAAAGGCCTCTTCTCAGTGTGTCGCATTCAGAAAACCCATGAATTAAAAGTGAATCTCGAAAAGACATGGCTGGATGAGTCATGAAGCCAAGCCAAAAAGCCAGGGTCTTATCAGGATGAAGTTAGCTAGCATTGAATACAAATTGTGGGAAAGAACAAAACTCCTTTTCAAAGACACAAACAAAGACGACGTCAGAGGTCTATAAAAAATAGTATTTTATAGACAGTAAAAGCTTGAAATCATGGTCTTCAGTCACGTGGAAGGATGACGTTGGACAAGCAAGATGGTCACACCTATGCCTGAGGCCAGAGCGTGCCTTCACTCCCCCGATTCTCCACAGTACAGAACAAACTCAAGTCCGAGCTTCAAACCTAATTGACTACGCTGACCATTGAGGTGATGATGGATTAATATGCTAATTGGTGGGAATCTGGGGTTAAGACGAATTTACCAGCACCTGGAAGCCCCATCTGCGTGCTGCTAGACGTAGGTGAAAAAGTACTGACGAAGGTTAGAGTGCCAACCAATTGTAGGGTACCACATAATTAAGGTTCCTATAGTTTGTGTAGCCAATGTGACGTTGTGTATTTAGTGACGTTCATGGTGGCCATTTTAAGGGAAGCGCTTAGTTGCCCCACCTGATGTTAAGAAACCTATCACTCTCCCTCACTATCCCATACTATTATAGATCATATATTTAGATACTCACTAAGAGCCTATCACAGTTGATGTTAGTTTTTTGTAGTTTGCCACGTAGGCTAACGTTGGTAGTGATGCAGGTCAACGTCAAGGATGAGGGGTTTTTGATATATAAACTCAGTTTTTTATGACTCTCGTTGAGTAAGAGGATTGAACAAATTTGTTGATGTTCGTTATGTTCCTTGTTTTAGACAATTGCAAATAAAAGTTATCCTTTTTACCAACAAACTGAGTCGTTTTGATTATTGATGCATGCATAAAATCTGCATCCCCATCCATCACCAGGGTAATTGCTACTCATCTTAACGGACTGAGGTTATTCAGTTCACTTGGCTTTTTCCCTGATCTTCCCAGATACTAACACATTTACAACAACGCAATGATCGGTGTGATTTTGGACAGACCTAGAATCACTTCTCTCAATAGAAAACATTCTTCTTTTATTTAATTCAATTTATGTATCAAAATCATTAAAAAACATCACACCTGAAACTATATAATACTGATTTTTGACATTTACATAAACACAGGAGTAAAGTGCTAAAAACTACATGTATTCCTTGTTACTCATTTTTCATGGCAATACATTGTGGGGAATCCTGCAGATACCCCATCAAAACCCTGCCTAGAGTCTCATCCTAGGTGGCCAGGAGAAGGCAGATGCATTCTGATCCCAATGCTGGGGTGGTGTACTGCAGGAGGATCACCTGGGTGGAGACAAGGCCCAAGGTGGTGGAGAGAGTTTGCGGGATGAGACATAGTATTGTTCCTCGGATACTCTTAAAACCATTCTGAGAGAGGTTATAGCCTGTTGTCGTCCTAATGGATTTCAGCCGATTGATAAAAGAAGTTAATAAAATCTAAGATTAAAACTTCTAAGGCTACCCCATCCCCAGAATCATTATTATGTAATAAAAGTGTTGCACCGTACATCTCCACCCCCAATCCCTCTTCTAAAAATACCAGGGGTAATAAAATCACTATTAAAAATGATAAAGAAGAAGGAAAACCAAATTGTCATTAAACGGACTATATGTCCCAGAATCCCTTTGGGAATGTGACAAAAAAGAGGGCTGAAGAGGCATGTAGAGGTAAAGAACAGCAGACAGGCAGGCAGGCCAAATAGCTTTTGTCAAGGTCAGGCAAGTAATGATAAGGGCAAAACAGAAAGGTGATGCTGGAAGGTTTTGAATTAATCATAACCACAGCAACGCTTAGGGCAACCCTCCAGACCATCGTTTTTCAGCCTGCCAAGTCATTACAGAAGGGGAAAAACCATATGCAAATCAGGCTTGGTCCTACCCCAAAAGGGCAGTCCAGCCCGAACTGCTAGGTCACATCCCTTCTGCACGAGACCACAAGCATCCCCAGACATGTTTCAGCCTTGTTGGGCTTCATCAGTGAGGATTAGCTTGGGTCTCTTGGTCTGGCAGACTCGGGACCCACATCTGGGCATACCCTTCCCACTCAGGGTGACTTTAGCAAAACAGAAAGGTGATAACTGGAAGGTTTTGAATTAATCATAACCACAGGCAACACTCTGGGCAACCCTCCAGACCATCATTTTGTGACGTGTATTTAGTGACGTTCATGGTGGCCATTTTAAGGGAAGTGCTTAGTTGCCCCACCTGATGTTAAGAAACCTATCACTCTCACTCACTATCCCATACTAGTATAGATCATATATTTAGATACTCACTAAGAGCCTATCACAGTTGATGTTAGTTTTTTGTAGTTTGCCACGTAGGCTGAAGTTGGTAGTGATGCAGGTCAATGTCAAGGATGAGGAGTTTTTGATATATAAACTCAGTTTTTTATGACTCTCGTTGAGTAAGAGGATCGAGCAAATTTGTTGATGTTCGTTATGTTCCTTGTTTTAGACAATTGCAAATAAAAGTTATCCTTTTTACCAACAAACTGAGTCGTTTTGATTATTGATGCATGCATAAAATCTGCATCCCCATCCATCTCCAGGGTAATTGCTACTCATGTTAACAGACTGAGGTTATTCAGTTCACTTGGCTTTTTCCCTGATCTTCCCAGATAATAACACATTTACAACAACGCAATGATCGGCGTGATTTTGGATAGACCTAGAATCACTTCTCTCACTAGAAAACATTATTCTTTTATTTAATTCAATGTATGTATCAAAATCATTAAAAAACATCACATGTGAAACTATACAATACTGATTTTTGACATTTACATAAACACAGGAGTAAAGTGCTAAAAATGACATGTATTCCTTGTTACTCATTTTTCATGGCAATACATTGTGGGGAATCCTGCAGATACCCCATCAAAACCCTGCCTAGAGTCTCATCCTAGGTGGCCAGGAGAAGGCAGATGCATTCTGATCCCAATGCTGGGGTGGGGTACTGCAGGAGGATCACCTGGGTGGAGACAAGGCCCAAGGTGGTGGAGAGAGTTTGCGGGATGAGACATAGTATTGTTCCTCGGATACTCTTAAAACCATTCTGAGAGAGGTTATAGCCTGTTGTCGTCCTAATGGATTTCAGCCGATTGATAAAAGAAGTTAATACAATCTAAGATTAAAACTTCTAAGGCTACCCCATCCCCAGAATCATTATTATGTAATAAAAGTGTTGCACCGTACATCTCCACCCCCAATCCCTCTTCTAAAAATACCAGGGGTAATAAAATCACTATTAAAAATGATAAAGAAGAAGGAAAACCAAATTGTCATAAAACGGACTATATGTCCCAGAATCCCTTTGGGAATGTGACAAAAAAGAGGGCTGAAGAGTCATGTAGAGGTAAAGAACAGCAGACAGGCAGGCAGGCCAAAGAGCTTTTGTCAAGGTCAGGCAAGTAATGATAAGGGCAAAACAGAAAGGTGATGCTGGAAGGTTTTGAATTAATCATAACCACAGCAACGCTTAGGGCAACCCTCCAGACCATCGTTTTTCAGCCTGCCAAGTCATTACAGAAGGGGAAAAACCATATGCAAATCAGGCTTGGTCCTACCCCAAAAGGGCAGTCCAGCCCGAACTGCTAGGTCACATCCCTTCTGCACGAGACCACAAGCATCCCCAGACATGTTTCAGCCTTGTTGGGCTTCATCAGTGAGGATTAGCTTGAGTCTCTTGGTCTGGCAGACTCGGGACCCACATCTGGGCATACCCTTCCCACTCAGGGTGACTTTAGCAAAACAGAAAGGTGATAACTGGAAGGTTTTGAATTAATCATAACCACAGGCAACACTCTGGGCAACCCTCCAGACCATCATTTTGTGACGTGTATTTAGTGACGTTCATGGTGGCCATTTTAAGGGAAGTGCTTAGTTGCCCCACCTGATGTTAAGAAACCTATCACTCACTCACTATCCCATACTAGTATAGATCATATATTTAGATACTCACTAAGAGCCTATCACAGTTGATGTTAGTTTTTTGTAGTTTGCCACGTAGGCTGAAGTTGGTAGTGATGCAGGTCAATGTCAAGGATGAGGAGTTTTTGATATATAAACTCAGTTTTTTATGACTCTCGTTGAGTAAGAGGATCGAGCAAATTTGTTGATGTTCGTTATGTTCCTTGTTTTAGACAATTGCAAATAAAAGTTATCCTTTTTACCAACAAACTGAGTCGTTTTGATTATTGATGCATGCATAAAATCTGCATCCCCATCCATCTCCAGGGTAATTGCTACTCATGTTAACAGACTGAGGTTATTCAGTTCACTTGGCTTTTTCCCTGATCTTCCCAGATAATAACACATTTACAACAACGCAATGATCGGCGTGATTTTGGATAGACCTAGAATCACTTCTCTCACTAGAAAACATTATTCTTTTATTTAATTCAATGTATGTATCAAAATCATTAAAAAACATCACATGTGAAACTATACAATACTGATTTTTGACATTTACATAAACACAGGAGTAAAGTGCTAAAAATGACATGTATTCCTTGTTACTCATTTTTCATGGCAATACATTGTGGGGAATCCTGCAGATACCCCATCAAAACCCTGCCTAGAGTCTCATCCTAGGTGGCCAGGAGAAGGCAGATGCATTCTGATCCCAATGCTGGGGTGGGGTACTGCAGGAGGATCACCTGGGTGGAGACAAGGCCCAAGGTGGTGGAGAGAGTTTGCGGGATGAGACATAGTATTGTTCCTCGGATACTCTTAAAACCATTCTGAGAGAGGTTATAGCCTGTTGTCGTCCTAATGGATTTCAGCCGATTGATAAAAGAAGTTAATACAATCTAAGATTAAAACTTCTAAGGCTACCCCATCCCCAGAATCATTATTATGTAATAAAAGTGTTGCACCGTACATCTCCACCCCCAATCCCTCTTCTAAAAATACCAGGGGTAATAAAATCACTATTAAAAATGATAAAGAAGAAGGAAAACCAAATTGTCATAAAACGGACTATATGTCCCAGAATCCCTTTGGGAATGTGACAAAAAAGAGGGCTGAAGAGTCATGTAGAGGTAAAGAACAGCAGACAGGCAGGCAGGCCAAAGAGCTTTTGTCAAGGTCAGGCAAGTAATGATAAGGGCAAAACAGAAAGGTGATGCTGGAAGGTTTTGAATTAATCATAACCACAGCAACGCTTAGGGCAACCCTCCAGACCATCGTTTTTCAGCCTGCCAAGTCATTACAGAAGGGGAAAAACCATATGCAAATCAGGCTTGGTCCTACCCCAAAAGGGCAGTCCAGCCCGAACTGCTAGGTCACATCCCTTCTGCACGAGACCACAAGCATCCCCAGACATGTTTCAGCCTTGTTGGGCTTCATCAGTGAGGATTAGCTTGAGTCTCTTGGTCTGGCAGACTCGGGACCCACATCTGGGCATACCCTTCCCACTCAGGGTGACTTTAGCAAAACAGAAAGGTGATAACTGGAAGGTTTTGAATTAATCATAACCACAGGCAACACTCTGGGCAACCCTCCAGACCATCATTTTGTGACGTGTATTTAGTGACGTTCATGGTGGCCATTTTAAGGGAAGTGCTTAGTTGCCCCACCTGATGTTAAGAAACCTATCACTCTCACTCACTATCCCATACTAGTATAGATCATACATTTAGATACTCACTAAGAGCCTATCACAGTTGATGTTAGTTTTTTGTAGTTTGCCACGTAGGCTGAAGTTGGTAGTGATGCAGGTCAATGTCAAGGATGAGGAGTTTTTGATATATAAACTCAGTTTTTTATGACTCTCGTTGAGTAAGAGGATCGAGCAAATTTGTTGATGTTCGTTATGTTCCTTGTTTTAGACAATTGCAAATAAAAGTTATCCTTTTTACCAACAAACTGAGTCGTTTTGATTATTGATGCATGCATATAATCTGCATCCCCATCCATCTCCAGGGTAATTGCTACTCATGTTAACAGACTGAGGTTATTCAGTTCACTTGGCTTTTTCCCTGATCTTCCCAGATAATAACACATTTACAACAACGCAATGATCGGCGTGATTTTGGATAGACCTAGAATCACTTCTCTCACTAGAAAACATTCTTCTTTTATTTAATTCAATGTATGTATCAAAATCATTAAAACACATCACATGTGAAACTATACAATACTGATTTTTGACATTTACATAAACACAGGAGTAAAGTGCTAAAAATGACATGTATTCCTTGTTACTCATTTTTCATGGCAATGCATTGTGGGGAATCCTGCAGATACCCCATCAAAACCCTGCCTAGAGTCTCATCCTAGGTGGCCAGGAGAAGGCAGATGCATTGTGATGCCAATGCTGGAGTGGTGTACTGCAGGAGGATCACCTGGGTGGAGACAAGGCCCAGGGTGGTGGTGAGAGTTTGCAGGGTGAGACATAGTATTGTTCCTCGGATACTCTTAAGACCATTCTGAGAGAGGTTATAGTCTGTTGTCGTCCTAATGGATTTCAGCCGATTGATAAAAGAAGTTAATAAAATCTAAGATTAAAACTTCTAAGGCTGCCCCATCCCCAGAATCATTATTATGTAATAAAAGTGTTGCACCGTACATCTCCACCCCCAATCCCTCTTCTAAAAATATCAGGGGAAATAAAATCACTATTAAAAATGATAAAGAAGAAGGAAAACCAAATTGTCATAAAATGGACTATATGTCCCAGAATCCCTTTGAGAATGTGACAAAAAAGAGGGCTGAATAGGCATGTAGATGTAAAGAACAGCAGACAGGCAGGCAGGCCAAATAGCTTTTGTCAAGGTCAGGCAAGTAATGATAAGGGCCTGCACCTGAAGCCACTGAACCCACCTGAGGGAAATTAATGGCTGAAGCTGGAAGGTACAGTAGAAAGTGGCTGGAGCAGGAGCTGGGAGGTTGGCAGCATTAGCAGAAGAAGAAGCAGAGCACAAGGCTGGCAGTTTGCTAGGAAGTGTGACAACAGAAGGGACGCCGGAGCGAAGGAAAAGCAGATTTCTCCTGCAGGCTTCGAGTTGGTCCTGTGCTCACAAACCCTACTTAGCTGTGGCTGCATTGGAAAAGACTGAGAAAAGCTGGCAGTCTTTCTGGGTGCGACTAATTGCTGTGGATGCAGAGGTTATGTTGTGCATTTACCTGAGGCCTGTGTGCAGAAGAAAGGTCAGGGAAGCTGGAGAAGAAAAGACTCTCCATTATTGAGGACGGAGCTGAGACAGCCGTACTGCTGAGGGGTGTGGGCCCCAAGAGAGCCTGTAGCACTAGTAACAGAAGAAAGAATGTTCGGACGTGGAAGATGCCCACAACTGCTGAGATTTCAATGTCAGTGAGTGAGGCTCTGAACTCCCAAATCATTAATAAGTCCTTGCTGGTAACTGTAACCTGCTGAATTCATACTCATGTATAAATTAAAGCGAGTAACGTTGTTTGCAGTTGTAAGAAATCTCTTTAAACAAAGGGACTTGTATCACACGCTTGTTCATCAGCAGTTCAAATGCTTGCATAAGAAGAACGTTTTCTATTCCCATTGTTGCATTAATGACATTATGGGAGAGGTTGCACGTCTCCTATTAAGATGGAGAAGGTTGTTGGTAATGGTTTTATAAGTAGTGGTTGACTTTTCCAAAGTGTTACAAGAATATTTCACATCAAAGAAGGGTTGCGCATGAATACTCTGTGTTTACATTCCACGTTAAAGCCGAATGCTGCCTGAATAACAGGAACGCAAGTTTTTAAGTGGAAGTTGACAAAGAAAGAGAGATCGTGTATACCTAAATTCATTCCTGAAATGAAACTTGACTTTTGTAACATTCACAATACACATTTAACAGTTGTAGAAGCTGTTGAAGTCCCAAGAAGAACAAGCATTATCCAAGCCAGTAGGCAGAGGCTTTCTGAGGAAATAACAGCCCAATTAAGATCTGAACACTGTTGTTCTGAAGTTGTTGAAGATGTTAGCAACCTAGAGTCTGGTGATATAATGTTGTCAAGGTTACCCAAAGCTAGAAGTGTGGCAATATATCTTTGGAGTAACTACTGGAAATCAGAAAGCGTCTATAAATCTGGGCAAGGGAACTGGGGTGTTTTAAAACAAACACATCAAGAATCTGTGAATCTGAGACTGGTGAAGGTGAAGGAGAGAAGCAGTCTATAAGCCAAGACAGATTTTTGTGACATCTTAAAGACAGTCAAAAGAGGCAAAGAGACTGTTATTTCTTATTATACAGGAAAGAAGAGTGCCTTGTCTACCCTTAGAGGTTGAAGAGTCTGGTCTGAAGTTGCCTAATATATTTTCAAAGTACCAAGTTGCAGCAGAAGCAGCATAACTGTGGTTGTCTATAATTTTGTCGCAACATTTTCATGTGAATGCAGTTGAAGCAGTAGCAGACTGTGGGGTAAAGGAGCCTGCTTTCACAGTATCGTTTGTAGAAAGGAGTTGCCCAGGAATAGCAACCCCCTTAGAAGAAGCATCCTGACTAATTGTATTCAAGACGCTGCAGAGGTCACAAAGGAGGAGTTGCTGTTAAAGCAGAAGTGGTACTTTATGTTATGAACTTTATTCTTTCCTGGAAGGAGGTTATCCATGATTATCAGTGGTGCTGTTTTATTGTGGAACTTGGACGGGGAATCATTTCAACAAGCCAAGAAGGAACTGTACGAGTGGATTATTGTTGGAATGACCTTTTGTTTCTTTGGAACTTTTCAAGAACTGATTTAAAACTTTATTTATCCTTTGGAGAAATTGACATGGACATTCCTGGGGGTTTGAGATCTACCAGGGGCAAGCAAAAGTCCCTCAGGACACTGATTATTTGGTAGTCTTTTATTTATGTTGTTCATGCTATGCTTTGATTGTTCTGTTGTTTAGAATGAGGGCCATTTTTCGTATATGCTAGGAGTTGTTCCCTTAGACCCTAGACTAGGTAGTGAATTCCCTGATAGAGTAGGGTTAGATAGGTTTTATTTGCATTTTGAGACAACTGAGAAAATGAAAAGCAGTTGTATGCCTCACATTAAAGACCCCTCACATCGTCTACATACAACTATAGCCCTACCTACTAGACAAGGAATTGACTTAATCTAATATTCCGTATCACTTGGCTCATTCCACAGTGTATATGCATTTACACTCCTATTTTCAAATTATTTTGACAGAGATGTGTTTTGGCCTCACACACTACTGGAGAATGCTCTTACTCCCACGCCCTTCATCAGGACAGTGGTCACTACATTCATCTCCCACATATGGGTTCCTGTTTTCCAAATATCTACAACAAAAATAACAAAGAATTCAAGCTAGGTCCATTCAAATACATGTTTACCCTATTCAATTTGTCGAAAATCTATTTAAAAGCCATAAATTGCAAACATAAAGCATGCTTTCTCTCCTAGTCTTTTGCACGACTGAGTATAATTTTGATATGGTTTACTCCACATTCAACTATATTTCTTCTACAAAACAAATAGGACAAATACACCATATATCTGTACCACAGAGCATACATCTTCATAGACTACATATTAAGGGATTCAAGGAGAAATGTACCTCTTCTCACACTATTTCACAACCAATGTCTGCATCTTGCCTCTAAATCGCATTCCCAGCACAGCTTTCTATCTGTGAAATAATTCCAAAAAGTTAATTTATCATGCTCACCAATCATATATAGTGAATTACTAGTACTGCATTCACTGTAGTGTGATTGTGTCTTGCTTACCAGAAAATGAATGTTCTGCGTTAGCTGCTCTTTATTCGTTTTTGCAGACTTTAACTCCTGTGTTCTAATAACACAAAAGACTGTATTAGGGCCATATTGTGTAAAACCACCTGACAAAGGCAGAGGGATTTGTGATGAATCCTGCAGGGTCATCATTGATGCCCTGGTGATGATCTCCGCCCACATGGCCAGGGAACGGCAGCCGATATCTGATCCTGACGCTGTGGTATTATGAGGGAGGATCATGACGCAGGGGACGACTATCAAGAGGAAGTGATGACTCAACTATTTATTTATTGGACATTTGTATGGTGCATATACAGACGTGTTTCTCTGCGTCACAAGACAGAAAAAAGGGTGGGACAGAGGGAAAAAGAAAACAACAGTAACGGTCATACTAGGCCTTGTGACATTCTGACTGTGCAAGTGCAGTGAAACAAGTGCAAGGGGAGGGTGAAAGGACAGGGCAGAAAGGCTGGGATGAGGGGGAGGTGGAAGTGGAGGAGCTGTGGGCCCAAGGGGCTGAGTAAATACTGTGGGGAGACACAATGGGCAAGGGCAGAGGAAAAAAAAGGGGAAAGGGAGAACTAGTGCGATGCACGGGGTGGAGCAGATTCAGACTAGTCCAGGAAGTGAGCCCGAAAGGCAAGTGCTGGTTAGGGGTGCTCAGGTAGACTGGTCAAGCTGGGCCTGGTCCCTGTAAGACTCATAAGGAACCTGGCACCAGTCACAGTGTTAGGGGGACATTAGCAAGTGAGGGCGAGAGGGAAGGAGGAGGAAAAAAGGAAAGTCTTCAGAAGTTTCTGGAACTTAAGGTTATCCGGCTAAAGTCTGAGGGGGACAGGGTGGTCATTCCAGAGGGAGTATCATGCAGAAGAAAGAGATCTACCTCCCACTCTCTGCTTGGAGAAACATCTGACCTGCAGAGAGTTGGAGCTAGAGAACCAAAGAGCTTTAGTAGGGAGGTATTTCAGGAGAGAAAGCTGGATGTAGGGAGGTCTCAGGCCCCAGGCCCCAGACAGCCTTGTGGATGATGCAAAGGGTCTTGAACCTGATCCGTCCAGTCACCGGGAATCAGTGGAGAGTTTTTAGGGCTGGAGAGATGCTCTCCATGGGCTTGAGGCCAAGGATAAGTCTTGCAACACTATTATGGATTAGTTGAAGAGGGCGAAGGGAGGATAGGGGCAGATTGAGGAAGAGCTATTGTAGTAAGCCAGCCTAGAGAAAACCAGAGCTTTAGAGACATTGAGCTTCTGGTGAAAGGTGAGGAAAGGGGAAAGCCTCTAAAGAGGTGGAGGTGAAAGTTGGATTTCCTGGCAAGGCATGTGATGTGCGGAGAGAAGGAGAGAGAGGAGTCGAAGATGACCGCAAGGTTTTTTGCCTCACAAGAGGGTGAGAGGAGGGGCCCAAGGAAGGTGGCCAGAGAATGGGAGTGAAACAGGGAGCAGGGGTCCCAATGAGAAGGATTTATGTCTTACTGGCATTAAGACAGAGCTCGTTAGCAGAGCACCACACCTGAATAGCAGTCATGCAGTCAGGCATGCGAGAGGAAGAGGAGGAGGTAGAGGATGGAAGCTTAAAGGAGAGCTGTGTGTCATCAGCATAACACTGGAAGTGGGAGAGAAGGAGGAGATCAGATGGGCCAGAAGGGCAAAGTAGATATCGAAGATCCACAGCGATAGGATAGAGCCTTGAGGGATGCTGCTGGTAGAGAGTGAGCTGGAGGAGATGAAAGGGCCCAGTTGCACTTGGGAGGGTCAGCTAGAAAGGAAGGAGGTCAACAAGGCCAGTGCCCAGTCCGTGATGCCTAGTGTATCACAGAGATGATTTATGATGATGGCATGATTGACTGTGTCAAAGGCAGAGGAAAGATCGAGAAAGACCAGAACAGGGGGAGAGTTGGAATCCAGATTCAAGAGCAGGTCATCACGTGTTCACGAGAGCAGTTTCCTTGCCTATTGATGCTTTGAAGCCACACTGTTGGTCATGGAGTCAGCCAGCCGAATCGGTGTGGTGGGTCAGTTGGGGGATGACCAATTTCTCCATGAGTTTGCCCAAAAAAGGGGTGATAGAGATAGGGCAATAGTATGCTGGGCAGGAAGGGACAACAGACAGCTTTTTTAGGAGAGGGTGCACTAGAGGGGTTGTGGGATAGAGCTAGTGGCAAAGGAATGGTTGCAGAGGTCAGCCAAGGCAAGGGTGAGAGAGGAGATGTTCTCCTTGATAGTTCTGGAAGAGTAGGAGAGCACCTGTTTGGAGGAGATTTTCATAGAGCAGACTACTCTAGAGACCTCATCGGTGCAATGGGAGAGAAGGAGGAGAGCATGGGGGGGGAGGAGGGAGGCCAAGGGAGGCAAAAGAGTAGAGGGGTTGGGAGGGGTGTAGAAGAAAGTGCGGACAGGATGTCCTGAGCTTTGGTGGAGCTACATCACCCACCCTTCTGAAACTCTAACCTCTAACATATTGATGGTATGCTGTCAATCTCATTCTACAATTACACATACTGCTCACTTCACATCTCTTGTTTCTGATGTTTTTGACTCAAATAAAAGTCCAAAGTAAGACAACTTTAAAAAGCACACTAATACAATTGACTGCAACTCCCATAAGGCCATAAGTACTGGGACGTAAAGGAGGGAGAAGGAATTAATGTGGATCAAAATGAACACAATGATAAACGTGCAGACTCGCTGTTGTGATGAAAATCAGCTTTGCGGGACATTTAAAAATTGTGTGGCTTTCCCAGTCATGTGTGAAAGTGAAGGTGAAGAGGAGAGATTTAGAGCGTGGGAAGCTGGAAGCGGAACCGAAGGCAGATGACTGAGAGCAGACTTTGCTGAAGGAGGCAGGAACTTCCTACTGGGAAGGCAAGAGACTGGTAGAACCATGTTCAGAGCTGCAGGAGGACCGCTGGGGAGCCAGCAGCAGTGAAGAGGATGTTGGGGATGTGGTTTCACTCAGGAGCAGCAGTTCAACTAGTAGGTGAAGGATAAGCTGACAAGAGAATCGCGGGAAGATTCTGCAAAGCAGGAAACACTTTCTGAAGTGAGGAATTACTCCAGCTATATGCCACAGGTTAGAAACACCAACAGACACTGTTGAGTCTGCCCAGGAGTATTGGCAGCCACAGGGAGTCTCGACAATCATCCAAGCAATTGAATACTCATTTTGAATATCAACCAACTAATAGTGAAAGACAGAATTTACAGAAGTCTACATATGTGAAATGTTTATATGGGGAAAACTGTAGTAAAAGTTGTGATTAACAATTGAACACTAATGAATATGTTGAAAGGCCAGCTCTGTACAAGTCTTCATTTTGAGATGTCATGCATGGGGAAGATTGGAACAAGTATTGCCAAAAACCAATGAACGCTAAACATGAAGTTAACAAACAAAGCTTAAACAAGACTCCAAATATGAAATGTCTATATGGGGGAAGATGAAACAATACCTGAAGCCAGTAAAGTATAAACAGTGAAGGAGTACAACTGTGTTATACTTAAAGAGAAAGAGAACTGAAAGATAAAGAGAACCTTTGGGTGAAAGATATCTTTCACCCAAAGGCTCACTTCCTGATGCACATGTTTCACCAGGTGTTCTTATAAACCTTTTCTTTATCTTTCAAAACAGCATTGCCTAGAAAAAAACACTTAAAACACCATTATTTAGGTTGCTGCGTAGAAGATATATTTTTGCCATTCTTTAAAACATCATTGCTTTGAAAAGACACTTTTCCCCATTCTTTGGATGGTGTTGTGTAAAAGAGATATTTCTACCAACTTTAAAGAAACATTGTTTGAACACAACATGTTCAATATTCTACCCGAGACAGTTAAGAGGAAGGGAATCATCCCCTCTATAGAAGGATTGTTTAGTTGGATTTACATATTTGTTGTTTGCACACTTTTTGCTGAACCTAAAGCAGAGACATGTACCTTGCACCTTTTGATTGTTTGTTTCAGTGTGAGGTCAGATAGGTTTTGGACACAAGGACAGTTTGCATACGTTTTGATGACGAGACACAGACTGATCCTTAGTTTTAGTTTCCTAGGCAGGGACACTACCATTGATTTTGAAAAAGAACACCTCTATCTTTTAGCAGAGCAAACAGCTTATGCGGAATTGACATCCAACCCAACGAAGAGGCTATTGGAATAAATCGCTAGCCTCACACGACATGCAGAACGAGAAGGATGGGTCTGCAGTGAGGAGTCACAATTCCTAAATAAGTTGCACCCAGCATTCTATGTTCTGCCAAAAGTGAATACAAATCCTACCAATCCCCGGGACGCCCGATCATGTCAGCCATTGATTCATTATCGGAGCCTTTAGCACCCTATGCAGATCATTTGTTAAAGCCCTTTGTAACCCATCAACTTAATTTGTCAAAGATACAACAGATACTATACACACACACAATGATATTGTCCTAGAGGGACTTGTGATTCTGGACATTCTAGATGTGGAGGCCTTGTATACCTCCATCCCGCAAGTAGAAAGCCTAAACACCTTGAGATGGTTTCTAGATCAAGGGGGATCAGTAGACACAGTACCAACCAACTTTATCCTTGAGTGCATTAGTTGGCAATGTCTGAGAACTTATTTATATTTAAACAGCAATTGTACACAAACAAAAGGTGTGAGTATGGGGGCAACCTTCGCTCTGGATGTGGCCAACTTGTATGTGGCTGAAAACATTATCAGTTTCAATAGATGTTAGGTGAAATTCTGTTTGAAAAAAGATTTGAAAAAATACTTCTGCTGCTACAGATATGTGCTCATGGCTAGTAAGACACTAAATATGACTGAACAATATTACTCTATGGAGTCCCTCCTTTATGTTTTTTATGCAATTTAGTCATGCATGCGGGCGCAAGGAGTATGACAGCGTTCACTCTGAATATAGTGTGGAGCCGGGATCAGGTTGAGAGCTCGCTCATGGAATCACTTTCCTTCAAGCGTCTGGCTCTACGTATTGTTTAACATCCAAAAGGTGAGTTTTTGTCACACCAAGTTTAGAATTCCTTTATGGGCAACACCAGGTCATCCCATTTTTTCTAAATTACACTAAATGTATCCAATCTCCTGTTGTTTCAGGCAAGAGGATACATTATCCTAGGCAATCTATGAATGTTTTGCTTTTCATTTGCCCTTCGTCATTACCAGGCGTTTGACATTTGGGAATATAAATTTGAAGTGTATTCTACAGAGCCTGTAGGTAGATTATTGAATGCTTTGGGTTTATCTTTTATCTTTAGCACTCTGAATAACTACTGTCCTATGAGATTAGTTGGACACAGCTTGACCACACTGAACTGTTTCATCTTAAGGAGTTTTATACTTCAACTCCCATAAAGGTCAGTATGATTCTTTTCCCTTTACACCTCATAAGTTGAGGAGAATTCATTAGTTAGTGACCCAATTAAAATATGTAATATTTCAGTGAAACAGGATATATATCCCACACCTGATGAAGGGAGTATATACATCCCAAAACGCGTAGTGCAATTGCAGAGTTACCTCTCCAGACACACTGTTGATCACAAAGACCTATGGGAATCTCTACAACTATTGGACATCCAGTTTATTTTTGTTCTTATTACACATTGTGAGAATCCGCCTCTTTCCTACTCCCCTGGGATCCATTGGTCAGGTAGCCAGGGAATGACCATCGCTCTTGGATTCAGACCTTGGGGCTGGAGAAGCCAGGGAGGATCACCTGGGTAGAGGGTCCTCAGAGATTCGAGAGTGGGGCACCGGCAGGTGACACATGGTATCCCCCTTTCCCTGTTGATGACCAACCTAACCCTCCCCCGATGGGGTATTGCAAAACCTCTCCCTTCATTTCCCCACATTTGACATTTAAAGGTACTGGGACGAGGAAGAAGAGTCTAAGAGTAATGAACACTAAATCTACATTGTAAAACTCTGGTACTGGGATGAGGAATATGCCTTCAGAGTATGGTGAGAGTCAGGCATGTCCCCTTAATTATAGTCAGGCAAACCTAATTAAGGGTCCACACCTGCAACCTGTTAGAGGATTGCAGGTGTGTAAAATAAGAGCCAGAGAACGGTACAGAGAGAAAAGGTAAGCCTGTGGGAAGGAGACCAGCAGAGAACCCTTATTAGGAGGGGGCAGCCATTGTGGGACCTGTTGAGGAGTCAGGACGCCGGCCAGCATCCCAGAGAGGGAGCCTCCATGTTGTGGAACTGTGCAGAACGAAAGAGTACGCTGTCCGCGTCTTCATCAAGGCCGCGGAGCTACCAGCATGCGAGAGGTGGGCCCTGGTGCACGAGCGAGGATCGCAGGAGCTGCTCCACCGACCTACAATGGAGAAAGAAGCAGCAGGATCCCTTTCGGGAACAACGCCAAGTATGGGTAAGTGTCATGGAGAGGCACTCGATAACCGGGGCGTTCCTAAGAGGGCTGCGAGTAGGGAATTAATGCATTCCAGTTACCAAACGGCACAGACACTTCACTTGAAAATAACACAATGAATAATTATTTAATACCAAAATTAATAACTACTTGAAATTAAACTATACTGGGTGCATTTTGAATACCAAATTGAAGGAAAACTTTAAACAATGCATGTCTATTGAATATCGAACTGAAAATATATCGAGTGCACATCAAAGTGAAGAGAACTTGAAATCAAGCATAACAAATGCACATTGAATATCATACTGAATGAAACCTTGCAATTTCACTTTTTGAATATGGAACTGACTAACACTTTTATGGGCAACGAAAAGGACGCCAAAGAGAATGTGTCCATTGGAAAACCGTGCATAGGAAAGAGCGCAAGTGTGAATGAGTTTTATAAGAAGGTGGGACATAAGCAAGACCACCATAGAGTGAACTTTATGGATAATTGCAGTGTGGTAGGGCCCAAGACTGGCAAGAGGTGTGTGACACATTGGGGCAGAGCCAGGAGGCAAATCAAGAGAATCCGAAGGAGTGTAAATGTTGCACATAAGCCAAGAGGCCAACCGAGAGAGACTACAAGAGTACAGCTCTGTACACAGGGACATCACTGG
Organism: Ambystoma mexicanum; assembly: GCF_040938575.1. Taxonomy (NCBI): domain Eukaryota; kingdom Metazoa; phylum Chordata; class Amphibia; order Caudata; family Ambystomatidae; genus Ambystoma; species Ambystoma mexicanum. The sequence continues at coordinate 283,160,527 of NC_090929.1, forward strand.
AATATCTGTGTGGGCTGGTTGCACGACCTGTGATGGGGACGCCATGCAGTCTGTCAACTGTGCCTAAACCAGTGAGCTTGGAACTGTGAGAACCAAAGACATAGTGTAAACCAAAGACTTGGTGAAGGGAACCCTGAGAGTCAAGGAACTGTGAATCTTGTCTTGAAAACCAAGTGCCAAGACCCTTTTGCTTTGAACTTTGTTGCTCGGAACTTGGGGAATGCGGGGAGCCGAAGAACAAGCTATGAGCTGGAAGAAGCACATATCTTTATGCTATTCACCAATATTTTTATTATTGACATCCACGCACATTGTTTAGCTTCAGTTGTGAGGGCCAGGATAGGTTTTGGACACAGACAGACTTTTAAGTTGAACTCTTTGACTCAGTCTTTACTAAGTTTAGGCAAATCCCACCTCAGCCTAGAGAAAGTTAGGTTTCCAACCATCCTGACATTTAAGTTAAAAAACTCCTTTTGTGCGAACTTTAAATCTATTGTCTGTGTCTTACTTCTTGATTCCTTCACAACATATAGAAATATTTCTGTACACTAGCAATCATTTTCTTATTCTTTGATGATAAACTCACTTGATTACTTTTAAATATGCTTTGACTTTTTTCTTGGTTAGTTTTTGATATGTTAAAGCGAGTTTGAGAATTTGTATGACTACTCTTGATTTATGTTTGATTAGTGTATTCTTGCACTAAATGAAATTTGAACATAAACATATCACTTATGTTTACAGAACATCTAGTACTTGTATTGAATCTTGCTGTGGATTTCTTTCTCACTGAGAGTGCACAGGTATTACAATATGAGGCTGACCACATTTATGCAGATGAAAATCCCTTCGGATAATAAATTCTATCATGGCATTGATACATAGATCACATGCTATTAATCTGTACAGGCGATGCCCCGCTCCTCCAATCACTTTCTGAATTGCTAAATAAACATGACATAAACATCAGATTTGCTATAATTATAATTGTTCTTTTTCATAGCATGCGTAATACCAGAGATTGGTTTCTAAGCGTGGGATCGGGATTCAAACCTGTGTTGTGCTGCGTTTAGCTAATGAGAAAATCATTCCATCAATGTTTATGTGCATATACAGAAAAGACCAGCGCCTGAGAACAGAATTATATAGAAAAAAAAACAAATCACAACAGTCTGTTGCACTTCTCTAGATATCACCCAATAGGACTCAAGACAAATGTACTGTATTGTCAGTTTCTGTGTGTACGCAGGAACTGTTCAGATAAAGAGTAATTTTCCAAACATGTTGATAGTCTACAAAATAGACTTCTATGGAGAGGATACCCTAAAAAGGTTGTGAAGCAAACCAAAAAAAGAGCTGCTAATACACCAAGAGAGATTTGCCTCACCCCTAAGATGAAAGAACCATTGAACAGATTGGTGGGTGTGTCTACCTTTACTCCTGTAAGTAATAAGATGAATTGTATTATCAATAAGAATTGGCATTTGATGAAGAATACAGGCACACTAGCTAGAAAACCATCTTTGCATTTAAAAGGTTAGTTCACTCAAAAAGGTTATGGTTTAAAAAGATGGGCCATAATGAAATACATATATACACACATTCTTTTTTTTAAGTGTCTATATAGAATTTGTGGGAAATGAGCTTCAAAGATTTCACATGGAGCATACATTTTGTGAAATGTAGCAGCCTCCTCTGTTCATGTTATGCTCTGCTCTTGTGGTACTAATCAAGCAAAAGCCGCCTACTGGGAGTATTTCCTTACTGCTGCCGGAGAGCAGAGCTTAACATGTACAGAGGAGGCCGCCACAATATTCATAATTGCCTTGACTTTCTTTTTATGTTTCCTCTTCTCTCCTGGTCCAGGGGAACTCAGAAAATGCTAAATGAAAGGCCCAGCCAATTTAAATACTGTGCCGGCCACTGGCAGAGTATTCATAATTGCTGTGACTTTTGTTGAAAGTTTCCCAAGCATGGGAAACATAGAATTAAAGTCACAGTAATTATCAATACTCTGCTGGTGGCCGGCAAAGTATTCACAATTGGCTTGACTTGCTTTTTATGTTTCCTCTGCTCCTTAGGTTTAGGGGAGCCCAGAAAAACATATAATGAAAAGCACAGCAATTAAAATACTTCGCCGGCTACCAGCAGAGTCTTCATATTTGCAGTGACTTTCATTGTAAGGTTCCCGAGCAGGGGAAACTTGAAAACGAAAGTCACAGCAATTAGCAATACTCTGGCGGCAGGCAAGAAAGTATTCATAATTGCTGTGACTTTTGTTTTAAGTTTCCCGAGCACATGAAACTTAAAACAAGAGTGCCAGCATTTATGAAGACCACGCTGCCCGCTGGAGCAGGTGGTGGAGTCTACCTAAATGCTGGTACTATCGCTTTTAGTTTCTGGGCGAGCCCTGGAAATTAAAAGTAGCAAAACTACTGACATTTATGAAGACTCCACCGCCCACCGATTGTGGCGAGCGGTGTAGTATTTATAATTGCTGGTACATTCGTTTTAAGTTTCCAGGTGAGTCCTGGAAACTAAAAGTGAATGGACCAGCAATTATAAATACTTCGCCACCCACTGGCGAGCAGTGTAGTATATGTGATTTTGGGTTCTTTCGTTTTAAGTTTCTGGAGAAGCCCGGGAAAATTAAAAAGACATTACCGGAAATTATGAATATTGTGCCGCCAGCTGCAATTCTATATTCATGAACTCTGAGAAGTCAAGTTTATGGATATAGGATTATGGCGAGCAGAGTAAAATGGAATAAGAATGTAAATATAGCAGCACTCACCGGATGCATGTCCTCCAGCTTCAGCCTGCCAGCATTCTCTGCTCTCTGGCAGAAATAAGCAAAAGCTCCCACTAGGGGGCTTTTGCTTGATTAGTGCCCTGATGGTAGTGCTTGACATTTCAATATGGCCCATCTTTTAAACTAAACGCTTTTTGAGTGAACTATCCCTTTAAGAAGAATTCAAATTTGAAGAAAAAGATTAGTACAGACTTATAACCAATCTGGAGTAGAACCGTCACTGGAGAGGAGTTAGGTGGTTCTGGGTTTATCCAAAATCGCCCTGACCATTGTGTTGTTGTACATGGTTTTAACATGGTTTTAACATTTGGAACCTGATTTGGAGTCACAAGCTGGGGTAACTGGGGTAACTGATTAAAGCTGCCTGCTGCCTGCAGCAAAACTCTGATGAGGTGTCCCATAGTTCATTGACACTTTGCGGCCTGTCCCCTGGGGAGTCCGGTTTGCAGGCCACTGCTGTTATTAACAGGATTATTGGCAGCAACCCTGACTGGTGAACATTAAAGGTGAGTGGCTATTTAATGTATATTAAACATGTGGAGGATCAGTGTTGCTATGTGTTGGCTTTTTAAATGTATTTTATTTTATTGTTCATTTATAACGCTCTTAATACCAGCGAGTGGCTTCAAGTGTGGGATCGGTATTCGAACTGTGTTGCGCCGCATTGCCTGGCTTCCAAGACAAGCATGTTGCCTCTGAGCTATCCTTCCTTCTTTGTATTTTTAAAAATGTACAATTTCAAAGCACCCTTTATATATGTGTTTACATCCATGAGTCTGCTAGTCTAACATGCAAAATAAAAAAAGACAGTTGCTGTATGTTTCTAATCAAATGTTCTCAACATCATGAATAACAAAGAGCTGGGGGTTTGTAAACAAATCTCCATATCTATCAGTGTTTTACACAACATAGCAGGGGTAAATATATTTGTCAGATTTGCATTCCCTTACATTCTGGGGCTTCTAGTTTACCATTCTGGATGTGAAAATTAAAACCACACTGATATTTTTCTGGCTTATATGATGAATCTGATGATGTCATCACTCCTTTCCGTGAGCTAACCTCTCTACATGTGGCCAGAGGATGGCAGCTTCTACCTGACCCTGACCCTGGGGGCGGCTATTTGATGGAGAAGGGACCAGGAGTCCCTTGGGTGGATAGCATGACATCATCAGGTGAGATCTGGTATCCTCCTTTCTCTTTTACGGATATTCCCTCCATTCTTCATGCCCTAATGGCATACTGCTATCATCCCCTTCGACAACTTGATAAGTCTACTGACGGTACTCCTCAATATCAGATAGCAAACAAAGTGGCACAAACTGAGACGAGGAAGAAGCAAGGAGCAATGATGATTACTCTCAATGAGAACCAACATTACCAGTTTAGTAGCTGGAAGAATATGATTGGCCCAACACAGTTCACAACCATACGGGTAAGATAAGTATGGAGCATGTCGTCTTCTTACCCAACTGTGGTGAGGACAGCCAAGCAGAGAGACTGGGAGTACGGCGGCTGGCGGCAGCGCAGGAGATGGAGCAGCAAGGCAGAGCGAGAAGGCATCCAGGTGAGCGACGTGCTCAGTGAAGCTCCATGGAGGCTGAAGTGAGGTGAAAGGAGCCAGCTTCCTGACAACCAAGGGAGCTGGGATAGTGACCGGGGACCAGATGCCTGCCAGAGGTGTCTGCTGGGTCAGAGAGAGCCACAAGAGCTGGAGAAGCACCCAATTCGGAGTGGGGGATGCTGAGAGAGTACAAGAAAGCAAACAGTGAGCCCAGGGAAAGAGTCGGGACACCGAAGCACTGTCAGGCACAGCATCGGAAGCCCTAGACAGTGGGATTGGGGTCAGGGAGCACAATGCAAACTTGGAAAAGACCAAGAATGGAAGCCAAAGGGAATTGTATGCTAAAGGAAGTCCTGAAAGGAGAGTATACCAGTCAAAGCCAAGTGTGTGTAGAGTGAACTGCATAAAGAAACTCCTGACAGGAAAGTATACCAGGCAAAGACAAGTCAGTGTGGTGAATTGCAGCGAATGTGGAAAGGAACCTGGCAGGAGAGTATACCAGGTGTTTTTCTAAGTCAGAGAATCCCAAGGAAGATTCATGCCCATAGGATGTTTGAATTACTTTGAATGTGAAAGGTACCTGGGGAAGGAATCATTTCCCCCGGAGTGGATTGCAACACCAAGAAAAGGGAGTTATCCTCTTGGGCTACAAAGAACTTGGTTATTCTTTTGAACTTTTGTTTTGGAGGAGAGAAACCTGGGTAAGGAGTCTTTCACTGAAAATGTGAACATTATCCATTTGGAACTTTTGTTGAATTTATACCTTTTTGTTGAACTTGAAAATGTGTGCACATTCGAAGCCAGATACATTACCCTCAGTACCATAGAATTACTTTTAAGAGTGTGAGGGCTAGGATAGGATTTCGGACAAAGGACATGTTTGCTTTGAACACCTTGACACAAGACAGGCCCTTAGTTTTTGGTTGAGGTAGGGAAATACCTCCGAGATTAGGGACAGTGAGGCATTTTCCAAACCCTTTATCATTTAATAAATGTTTATGGCAAATACCATGAGTCCTCTGTGTCCACCTCTCATTCCTGGCTCCTCACATTTAACATGTTGCTATAAGGATTTACAAGTTATGAGGATCTTCTATGCATTTTTTGTGTTTTGTAAGTAAACTCTAAAAGACAGTATTATTGTGGGCCTTGAAATCCAAAACGTAGATATGAAAGCCTGGAAAGCATGTTGTCAAATTTTCAGAGTAGGTTAAATTCCCAGCATCACTGTTTACCTAAACTCTGTGATCCTGGTGAATTATTTAATCCCACTCCAATTTAAGTTTAAACATTGAGTTCTTCTTCACACTATTTTGAAAAAGGACACGTGCACTGGAACAGATTTGTCTGTTTACATGGTGTCTATATATAGCTATATTTAAAGCGATGTTGAAATATACAACCACACATATTGCTACTGACAAATAAAACAGCCTTGCATTTTATGAATATTATTAGCGCATGCGTGCGTTATATCTACAAGCTATACGAGTTGTGTCTGTGTGTTAGTATAGATTGAGAGATTCTGGTTGGGAATACGCTGCTGGGAGTATGGAGGAAATGTTTCTGCTTTTCATGTATCACCTCCACCCTGCGATGGAGCCTTGGCAGAGAGAGAGGGGCTGTGATTTATGACCTGGATAAATTGTGTTTACAGGAATTAACTCCAGATTGCATGTGCTCTTTTCTCTCTGCAAACCCAAAACAAAAAGGCATGTTTAGAGAAAGGCCCTTTCGGGTGTTTGTGCTTTCAACTCGCCTGGTAGTTATGTAAGCCTGTTTAAGACTTGTGAAGACTGGGCGGCCCCAGTTACCCCGCTGCTTTGTTACCGCGGTTTTGATTCTATATGTGAAGTGTTGAGGTGCACTCTTTCTATTTGAGAAAATTGACCCTATTTTCTCCTTAATACTGACCTCGCCCCGCTTTTCGTCATTTCATCGACAGGAACTACTTTGTGGTAATTAACTACAAAGTAATTCCTTCAACATTTTACATCACATTTTTATTTAATATTTTTGGGTGGTTTCCCCCATTCCCTTTCCCTTTCATTACTATCCCCCCTAAAATCCTCCCCACCCCTTTTCTACCACGTAAGCCTTAAATACCAATATTGTTGTATGTCATTTCGAAGGAATTACTTGGTAGTAAATTACCACCAAGTAATTCCTGTCTGTGAATGAACGGGATACCCTCTTTTCCGAACACGGAAGCATTTCAACCACTTGTATTTGAATTCACTGAAAAGTGGAAAATGTGCGAATATTATTGATAATACTTAACTAAGTCTGTCCTTACATGGAGCAAGAGTTGCACGCAAACGCACCATGTGTACATGTTTATATCATGCAGACCTGTTTCCAACTTGGGGTCCTTAACATTTACCAATGGAGCCACAGTCCGAGCGAACACAACTATTTGTATTATTAGGCTGAATATGTACAATTTGTCGGTCCTAGAAACGGCAGGTGAGTTGGAGTGAGTGATTTTTGATAATAAGCAGCCAAGCTCAATTGTTCGTTATTTTGGAGCCTTTTTTTGCAACTACAGAAAGTTGCAAGATGGTGGTAACAGGTGCTAAAAACGACGATACCATGTTAGCCGACGTTCCTATATCGATTATTATTGTTCATATATGTATACTGGGCTTTTGAATTGACACAGGTTCACATCTATGTTAACCTGGCCCGTTTTATCTGCACATTTCTTATATTTTTTTTGGCTTGGTGCCAGAGGTTCTGGTTAATTCCGAACCTTGCAGCCATCTCTTTTGTTTTGCGAAAGTGTTCACCACACATACTTCAATGTTGGATTAATGAACCTACTTCCAGGTGACCAGTTTCAACCTCTTTCCCTCTTTCACAAATCCCCAAATTTGAAGGCCCGATTCCCTGTGTGTTTTTTTTTTTTCATTGACTGTTGTTCACGATGATTTTCACATGTCGAAATGATTTAGGAAATGAATGCACCAGAATGAAGTCACCCACCTGATATACGGGTTTTCAAACTAATACCAACCCCGAAGCAAAACACCTTGGCAAGTGTAACACACAGTGTTTGAAACGTGATCTTCAGCTGCCCACAGTTACCTCTCTCTGCTAAGCGGCTTTTGTTCTCCCTTTCACTGGTTACATTAGAAGTTTATCAACAAGTTTTGCAAAATGAAACTCCTTTGAGCTGCATTAGGAAATGCTACATTTGGCAAGAATTGCTCTGCAAATGATTTCTTCCCTCACGCTTTTACCTAAATAATTATCATATCAAATATAACTAACAATGAGCTGCAATATATCTATCTATCTATCTGTCTATCTATCTATCTATCTATCCCTGGATTTATGGACCTGTCTTTCAATCTATCCCATACATCTATCTGCATCTATCTCGATCTACCTCTATCTTTATCTGTCTCTACCTATACATTTATCTGAATTTGTCGAGGATACCTCGCACTTGTTAAATGATTTTTACTCTTTGCTTCTGGGTTGGTAGTGCTTTCTATGCATTTTATTGTAATAATTGGTGGTCAGCTGACGCGTGTTTCTACCTCTCAAGGTCTTTATGAAGGCTGATTTAGTTACATTTTATGGCAATTGCAAGATTGCGATACGTTGTGTAAGTGATAAGGGGACACCGTGTTCAATGTATTCTGTTCAATATATTTGAACATGTAAAAATAAAATATTTTTACATTTGTTTTGCAATGTTAACATCGTTTTCATGTTGAATACAGTCAAGAGGGAGGAAAGAGAGGGGGAAAGGAGGAATCATTATTAGTATGATATGGTGGTACAATCATAATAGGTTTGTATGGTCATAATTACGGCTAAGTGAGTTGTTTAACTTGACACGGTAGGCCTTACCTAAAAGTTGTGTTCTGTGGCGGCCGGTTGGCAGATTTGTTGTGGAGATTGCAGTCCTGTTGGGCTGTTGGGAGATCTGCCCGGATGGGCTTGAGATTGGGGAGGAAAGGCGGTTCAAGTAGCTGCTGCATTGTGGCCGGCTCTTGTGGAAGTGGGCAACTACTTGGTTGAGATTCAGTGCTACCTTTATGGGTTGCCCATTTAGGAGAACACAGTGGAATTGCACAGCCATCATACGCTGAGGATATGGCAAATGTGTCAATGGATGTAAATGTTTTTGTGCTTCACAAAGGGTAATTGGAATGGGTGCCCCAATGTCTTATCAGAATGGTTTATTTGCTTTTGCCAAGGACAGCTGAGCCTGGAGGCCTATGGTGGAGCCAAGTGTTTTTCTTTATTCAGCAAGGGTCATTGGAATCTGGTGCCTGCGTCGGCGCAGACTGGGTTTGTTTTATCAGCATTGAGTCTTGGAACAGGCCCCAACTACCAACAAATCATGGCGATGTTTCATCAACAGTTCTTGACGCCTGCCGAAGTGGGAATGTTTCATCAAGCAGGGATGGAGCTTGCGATGCCCCTCCACCTGTTGATCATGTTTTAATAGGTCAGAGGAGGGCATCACAGGTGTGCTACAGGATGTCTTGGTGCACAGCACAGTTTTTTAATTGTGAAGCATTGTTTTGCAGGCCTGGGGATGGGCCCTCATACACCATGCTATTCGTGCTTAAAAGGTATGTCAAGTGTCACACACAATGGATGTGGGTTTTTATAGAGTTTAAAGGCATGTTATTAAAGATAATATATAAAGTTGGAGCATGTTTTTGGGTAGTTACTAACTGTGTGTATTTATTGTGGAGGATCCTTCGGATCCCCCACTAACACCCTGCCTAAAGTCTCCTTCCAGGTGGCCAGGAGTGGCCATATGCTTCCTGATCCCAATTTTTACGGCCGCCATGACCGTTGCTCTGTCCTACTGACTTAGATATACTTGATCCCCCGCTCGCAAACTGTTTTCTCAGTCATGCTTCTAACACACATTGGACACCCTTGTATAAACTGATTAATTTCAAAAGAGGGTTATTCGCAGATTGCATAGACCGCAATGTTTTAGACACGCATCGTTCCACCCTTTCCATAACCCTTAGCTGAGTTAGTGGATGCATTGGGCACATTATTTCTACAAGGCGTTTAGGGCTCAACACGTTACATATTTTTCGTAGCAAATTATCTGTGCAAGATATATCCAAACATTTGTGAGCATCCTTTTGAGGATGGGCAATTTTATGCCCATGGCACTATCCGTAAAAGTAGTGTTTTAAACATGTTTTCACCACTATGGCTGTAAAACCCGGAATAGCCAGGATATCAATCTAGGTCACAGCCGGTGTGTCTGCATAGTATTTAACGCTATAGGTCTCCATTAGTGGGGTACATCCTTACACATTTTATAATCACAATCCCCTGGGTTTTCAATTTCATATGAACAGCAAAAACAATAAATATTGACATAGAGCCTCATTACAGGTCTGTCGATAACCGTGCTGGTAATACCGGCCAGTTGCTGCCAGACCCGTAACCAGTTACTGGGTGCCTGACTTTACAGTATGAAATGGAGGACTCTATGGGAGTGGGAACCATGGAAACACCAGCACCAGTAATAATGGTGCCAGTGCTTCCATGAAACTCAGCGGGCGGGTGCTGGTCCAACCGGCAGGTCAAACCTGCTGGGCCGGAGGGCACCCACCCGGCAGACTTGTACTTTGCCGGTCCAGAAACAGCTGTGCTGGTTACCAGCACTGTTGTTTCCGGACCGGCAAGGTTAGAATGAGACCTATTGTCTTTAATGCTACGGGCCTCCATTAGCGAAATACAGCCCTTACGTAGGCTATCATTGTGATCCCCAGGTTTTCATGTTGATCTGAACAGCAAACACAATAAATATTGATAGTCTCTGCCCGATTGGCGGGGTCGCTCTTTGAAGTCATAACTGCATCATTCGGCATAACCATGGACTTCTAGACATTGGGCCGCATTATAACCCTGCCGGTCGTGGTAACAACGGTGCCAGTGAGCTGCCAACACTGTTGTTACCAGACCGGCAGAGTACAGGTTTGCGGGTGGGATGCCCTCCCGGCCGGCAGGTTTGATCTGGCGGGCGGAACAGCACCCGCCCGTGACTTTGATGGATGCACCAGCACTGTTGCACAAAGTGCGGTGCATCCGTCCTCCCCATTCCCATTGAGTCAAATGGGAATTCGAATGGGGCTGGGGAGTTTATTTTTCCATCGCCTGGATGACTCTGGCGGCAGCCTGCCGTTTTTACCGGCATGGCTACTGCTGGAGTCATAATGAGGACCATTGTCTTCAGAGCCCACTTTGCCTGTGGATGGTCATCAGGGCTTCACGTCTAGTGGCTGCTTCTCAACCATGGTGTCATCTCCGGTAGCCATTTCCAGATTAACCATAGTTATAGGTACATCTTCCTTAATGTTTTGAATGACACCTCAGACAGATAGACCCTACTGGTTGCAATGATTGGCGGCTCATTGTTCACAAGAAACGTAGCCATGTTCTCCTGGAGATACCCGGTTTCGCAGCTCGCCATCAAATCCTAAGCATCTTCCATCTCATCATGACCCATTAGGCAATAAGGGGTATAACTATCTTTGGAATTGCCTAAACTTCCGGGGGTTGTCTTCCCCTCATTGTAAATGTAGCGGTTCATAATTGCAGTTTCCTCCGTACCACACTGAATAGCCCCTGGGAAGCCCGAAGAGCACAAATGTTTTCCAGGCCTACAACAAAAGCTATATAGCCGCATTGTAAGCCCCTCCCCCAGTGCCGTCATAGCCGTGGAACTGCCCTTAGACCTATTCATAGCCCATCTGTTAAAGTTCTTATCCAATTTATGTTATGTTATGTTATGTTATATTATGTTATGTTAAAGCATTTATAAAGTGTGACATTCACCAGCAAGCACCAGCTAAGGAGGCAGAATAACTGGCTCTCCACCAATGATAAAATCCTGCTAAAAACTGCTTCCCTAACCAACAAATGCCTTAACAATGTGGCACCCCATTATCTCGTAGGCAGAATTAATTGAAAACCTTCCCACCAACCCACCAGGGCGGCCTACCCCAACTGTCTGACAGTCCCAAGTTTCAAACTGACAAAAGTTGGAGGCAACAGCTTCCCTGTCAAGGCAGCCCAATTTTGGAACTCCTTACCCCCCTCCCCCACCCTGAGGGCAGACCAAACCTACTCCAACTTTAGACGTAACATCATTAACTGGTTCAAAGAAAATGACCACAAACTATCAGAATTGACATTATCAGCATGACTCCGAAACTTCACTAGTTTCTACCCCATCCCACTTCTCCTTTGCTACCTAAAATTCTCACTCCCAACCAGAATGAAAATCTCTACCTCTCCTGTCCAGCTTTTCTACATGTATATATGTATTGTACATATCCTTCTTCACCAGTGTAATCTAACTGTCACTTTACAACTATGTACTTTATAACCTGTAAGCTCTCTATGTGTATATATGTATTGTACATATCTAGTTCACTATTGTAATCTAACTGTCATGTTATAACTATGTAATTCTGTAACTTTGTAAGCCGTAAATATTCCTGTTCCTGCACTCTGATTCCTTGCGCATTATAAAGAAATAAACAAACAAACAAACAATCAAGGCGCTAGCCAAAAAAACAGAGTTCACAGAATGCAGGAGGCAGAAAGGAAAACGCAGATTAATTAATACACCAGAAAAAGTAGAGTCTTCAGCTGCCGTCGAAAGGCAAGATGGTCCTGAACCTGATGCAAAGAGAGGGGAAGGATATTCCACAGCTTTCCAGCACAGACCGAGAATGAGTGACCACCAAAACGAGCACACTGAATATGGGGGACAGAAATACAGCTGGCGGTGGAGGAGCAAAGAGAACGAGAGGGGGTGTAATGTGGAAATTTGGTTTGAAGATAGCAAGGTCCTTTCTTATAGTACGCACATTGGACAATGCACAAAGATTTAACATCCACCCTGGCAGCAATGGATAACCAGTGTAGAGTATTCAGGGCATCAGAGGCAGAGGAGAGCCGTAGGGCCCCCAAGAGCCAAAAGAGCTACAGAATTTTATAGAACCCGGAGACGATGCAAAAGATATTTAGGTTGAGCCAGATGGAGGGAATTACAGCAATCCAAGGAACCAGAAATGAGAGAAGACACAACCATAGAATGAAGGGAGACCGGGAGAAAAGGAAGAACTTTGCGAAGAACACAGAGTTTCAAATGAACAGCCTGGCAAACGGCACTCACCTGGGGAAGAAGTGAAAGGGCGGAGGAGAGTTTGACCCCCAGATTTTCCACAGCACTGGAGGAAGCTGGTAGAGGACCCAGCTCAGGAGGCCAAAAAGCCACAGACCTGAGGAGGCATCCAGCCGGGGACTGACCAGAAGCACCTCGGTCTTGTCCCCATTGAGACAGACCCAGTTGCAAACCACCAAGGAGTGGATTGCGGACAGGCAGGACCGGCAGCAAGAGGCAATATCAGCTGCAGCAAGATCCAGCCGCATCAGGATCTGTGTATCATCCCCGTATGTATAACAGTAGAAGCCAAAGGACTGAATGAGCAGAATATGTAATTGGATATAGACATTAAAGAGAAGAGGGGAAAGTGCCGAGCCTTGAGGGACTCCGCAAAGAAGAGGAAGCATGGAAGAAGTGAAAGGGGACAGAAACTGAGACTGAGAGCTATCCGTAAGAAAAGAAATGAACCACTGCATAACAGAATCTGAGCTAACTAATAGAGAAAGCCTCTGAACAAGGATGGCATGGTGAATGGTGTCAAACGCTGCTGAAAGGTCCAGTAGGAGGAGGGCGCCCACACCCCTGGTCAGCATCAATTGACACTAGAACAGATTCAGTACCCTGGCCCTGCTGGAAGCCAGATTGAAACGGGTCAAGGGCATATCAAATTTACATTAAACATTTGTGAGATTCTTATCAAAATTATATCACATTTATATCAAATGTCTAAAATATCGAATGTATATCAACATTTATATTGAATTCATATCAAATTGAAATCAAATGTATTGGGGTTCAATCACATATCAAATTTATATCAAACATTTTGGGGATCTACATTTTTTATATCAAACATTTTGGGGGACAATCACATTTATAGGGTTTGGGGCATGGAAATGAGTGGGGAAAATAGCAGGGTCACCTGTCAACTGAAACGCTTGATGAAAGGTACCCCCATGTATTACTCACCCTGACCTTTGTATAGACATATATATATATATTTAGACATTGTGATAAGACAGAAATAGGAACTTGAGCAAGATTGTTAATAAAACAAATTAAAGAAAAAAAACTACTTTATGCTCTTTTTCTCGAATGAATTCCTTAGGCCAAAAACAAAATCAACAGTTGCTCATCATAACATATTGTATAGTGCCTGACAAGCAAACAATAAATACATAAACATCACAAAACCACAATCTGTCCTCTCTCAAAACTGCACCAGCCTATTTCAAAGAAGAAATAAAGAAACAAAGAATGAAACAAAGAAATAAACAATGAAAGAACCAACGAAAGAAAGAAAAAAAATGAAGAAAGAAGAAGACTAAGCTTCAGCTTAGCATAGGGTTACTCCCCCTTTGGGAAACTTAGTGGTGGCTAGTGTTCTGACCCTCACCCACAATGTTCTCACAGTCTCTATTAGCTTCTGGCTTCGTAGACTGGTTGAAATCCAAACCAACAAAAGAAATATCTCACAGGCTTTGATAAACAATGTCCTCATCAGGTAGTCTGAATAGTTTCAGTCTTATCCCTTCTTCTGGGATGTAATCTCCTGACATGGGTAGGTCAGTATTCACAACAAAACTAACAAAGTTCACCCTTCGTCGTCTCTGGTTACTTTTGGGACTTAGCCTTGTGTAGCCTGTGAGCCTGCTTCGCCCTATTGAAATTATCTCTCCTTACACCCCCTCGCGGGATATCCGATCTCTGTGGCCCAGGTGGGCCAAGGACTTGTTCAGCCTCGCTATTTTTTTTTGTCGATTCAACCTCTCCTAGTTTACTCTGTGTCTAGCACATTGTGGGCGACAGAATTGTTCAGCCCAGTTTGGTGTATTCCTTTCACCCCCTCAAGGTGTCTTCAGTCTCTCAGTCCCAGATTGGTTACAGGCTTATTTTGCCGCCCCCTACGGTATAATTCTTTCCCCGCTTGTGGCTCTACAGAGTCTCATCCCCAGGTGGGCTACAGGCTTCTTCAGCCCTATCCATTATGTGTCCTTTACCCTTTAGTAGGATATTCCAAATGTTACCCCTGAGTGGGTCACAGCCTTATTCAGCCCTGTTTGGTGCATTTCTTTCTCCCCCTTCTGGGATATTTAGAATTTCAACCGCAGGTGGCCTGTGGGTCATTCGCCCCTATTCGGTGCGGGCCTCACTGCCCTCCAACCAGTCCCTGTATGCAGCAGTCTGCCTTCTTTCCAGTGATGGGACTCGGTACTTGAGTCAAATTCTCTGGCCCTGGTGATTTGTGCACTTGAGTCCTCTTCAGTCTGTGAGGTCAGCTGTTCTGCTTCCCTTCTTCTCATTCAGGACTTCGATGTCCATATGATGGGACGTTGGTACTTCTTGTTGCTTCTTCGCTCACTTCCTGCCTCAATGGCCCCTGCCTTGTTGGGGTCTCTGCCATCGTTGTAGCAGCCACGTTCCTTCGCTGTGTCTTGACTCTATACCACACCATATCTTCTGCGTAGCTCTCCATTCTTTATCAGAGGGACTGCCTCCTTCCTCTCTGTCTGTGTGTGTGCTGGCATTCCACGTTCTCTGAATGATCATCTCCTCCTCGGCTGGCTCCCTGTTAGCTTTATGTTCCTCTTCGGTATGGAGATGACGATCCTACTGCTCATCTCACCAAGAGGTGGTAACGAGTACAGGGCAGAAACACAGCTATCCACTTTAAAGGAGTACATTATTGTCATATTCATTTCTCATGTAACCATGAAACATTTGAGACTTAGAATGGAAGAAAGGTGGGATAGAACCCTGACTTGAGCATTCCTTGTCACCAAAGGGTGGGTCACCCCCAGTGGGATTCTGCTTGTCCTGACTCCTAACAATGGTATTGCGTAGTGGGTTTACCCCTTAGTTCCAAAGGGTGTGGCTCCCTCTTGGTGAGAGGGGATGAATTCCTTGGATTTTTTCACAACACAGACACACTCACAGACCTAAGCATCTGAAGTTGATATAAACCTCAAACAGCAGAGCAAGTGTGGAGGAAGAAAGAAGAAATGGAAAAACATCCAAAGAGAGATCAGACAAGGAAGATGAGAATAAGGTAGGTAAAGTCAGTAGACCTAATCAAGGTCAACTGCACAGCAGGAATCATGAACAAGGAAGAGGATTGAAGGTGGGTCCAGAAGCGATGGAGTTTGAGGCAAATGGGGAATTCAAAGGAGGAGAGTAGGAGAGAAAGTGGGGCTCAGTGGGTCAGAGAATGAAGGGGGAACATACAAGAGATGGAGGTGGAAAGCAGGTAAAAGGCGGGGGTGAAGTGGAAAGGAAGTAAGGGATGACAAGACTGAAGGGTACTCATATATGGAGAAGAGAGGCGTCTTTCATGAAGTAGAGGAAGAAAATCCAAGACAATGCCAAGTGTGAGCTTCCCTTTGCCAAGCCAGCCTTTACAGAGGCACTGGTTCTAGTTTTCCCTAAATGGTTAAGAGCCTGAGATCTTTCAACATGCTATGAGCAGACTATCACTGGTGAGTCCAGCTCAGGAAGGCCCCATATAGCTCCAATAGCACTAGGGGCTTCTTGTTAATGTTGTGGGGTTGCCATTTTAGAATGGAGGATCGGCAGGCACTCAAAGAGGGGAAAGGGAAGAAAAGTACAGTTCTTCTATGCACCAGCAGTGTCAACATTCTTTAGTTTTCAAGTGGACATCACAACCAGATGATCCAGTAGGTCACCCACAGGGAGGAAGTAGCATACATAGATAACACAGTCCTTACTGAAATATGGCAATGGGGTTGGTAGGCAATCTCTGCCTGTGGTTCCCATATGTGTAATATGGAAAGCGGGGGGCCTGGTATGGGGTTGCGTTAAGACATGTCTGGTTATGCCCCAAATGAGGCAAAGGTTGGGATTAAGGCCCTGGAGGAGCCCACCGATACCACCTCTTGGGTCAGCGTTATGCTGCAGGCAGCAGCTTGAGGCCCCCATGGACTCCAGAGACCCATCCCATAGCTTCCTTGAAGTGATTATGTTGCATAGGCAACAGCATGAATACGTAGTTCTGTATGGGAAACAAATCTAAATATTAGAATACTTAAAATCACACTTTCCCTAACCACTTGATTCTGCCTCATGTCACTCACATAGGTTTCGCTTTTGCCCCATGTCACTTTCATTGCCCCTAAATCTGACTCCCAATCCAATATTCGCCCCATGACACTTAAGTAACTCAAAATATGGCTCTATGTCACTCTAATCTCTCCCAGTCTGTCTGCATATTTCTCATTATACCTGGAACTACCTCAAAGCATCCCTTTATAGATGTATTGTTGATATGTTCGGCACCAACTGCAGTATCCAGATTAATTAATGTCACTCAAGCAGAAAAGAGGAGGGGGCATAAAATGAGGGTGGAGGGAACACGCAGGGTCATTCGCAGTGTTCGAAGCATTCAAATCTGGGCGAGGGAGAATGAGTAGAAATACTAAGTCAAGAAACATTGAAAGAAATATAGGAACCAAGCGCCATGCAAACAGAATACCTCATGGGCATCGTGAAAAATGTTGTTCTCTGCGGCCTTGCCATCCCTGAAACACAGATAAAGTGCACAGAGAACTAGTTTGCCATAGACCGATATGCCTAGGATATTGTAATCAGGCATGCACATTTTTCCTTTATTTACTAAAGTTATATTTTATGAACCTGTGCACCCAATTTAACAATATTCATTCCCTACAGCCTCCCTCCCCTTCTGGGACAAAAGAACACACAGGTTTGCACAGAAGGTCTATTTATTAATGAAATAGAAATAGTTTAATCAATTTATTTACAACCAAAGTATACATCTATGCAATTCAAAATCCAATGGTTATAATTACACTAGTCACCTCAATGTTCCATGCTCCATTTACAGGAATAGAGACTTTTGTAACACACACATTTATTTATTTATATATTGGTAGTAATTTATGCCTATATATTTAGACAAGTGTTTTAAAGTGCTCCAGATCAGGCAAATAGCACATTATACAATCAGAAATAGAAAGACATTCTTAAAAGGCCATGGAACGTTCAGAATGGGCAAGTGCAATGAGTTAATGTGGTAGAAACATGTGAAATGGGACGAAAGAGACTTGAACAACATGACACATGGACCATCCAAGCGACCTGACGGCATCCAGTGTTCTGCAAGTGCAGTGAAATAAAGTGAGGGAAGATCGGTGATGGGGGAGAGTTGGGAAAGTACAGACAGAGGCATGACACATAAACCATCATAGAGGCCTGGTGGTATCTAGTGTGATGCAAGCACAGTGACAGAAATTGAGGGAAAAGTGTGGGGGGCTACAGACAGCAGACAGGAGGAGAGAGGAGCAGTGCTAGAACAGGGCGCAGAAGGAGGAAAAAGGTCAGTGTTCATCACTGAGGCACTACTAAAGTATACAAAAACTAAAATGGCTACAAGATGTACGGTCACTTAAATTCGGTTTTCTGGAATGGCACTTTGAGCAGACAAAAACGATAATGACTAAAGATGTAAAGTCACGAGAAATCGATTTTGGTGAACTGCCATAACTCACAGGTAAATCTGCAGTGGTGCATACGTCCCAGAGGCCCAAAATTGAGGGGTCAGACTCTGCTTACAAAAGTCCAGGTGACTGCTTCATGATGTGCTTCATGATGTGCTATGGTGGGGTGAGGTGGAGGGATCCTCGCCAGGACTGGCCTAGACAGGGTCTGCAATGACCCTTATATGAGGCCCTTGCACGAGGGCTGGTGTTCCCCTGCCAGCTACCATGGCAACAGGCTTTGTGGATTGCGGCAGCCAATCATCTCAGTCTCCGGCTAGAGGTCGGGGACAAAGTCCGGCGATGGAGGCCATGATGCCCATTTGCCCATTTGATTTATCCTGAGCACACATCCACTATGGAATGAAACATTAATGTGGACTCTGGATACATCTTTCATTCGATAAAACAAAATTGAATTAGAATATCCATGCCTAGTCTCCCTGCTTCCCTTTTATTGAAAATAGACACCTCCCCACATTCTCAATGGACATGTCAGAATTTCAAACCACATTCTAGAAAACCCAACTGAAAAGGTAGGCTGCTTAACATTCCTGCATGTGATTCACTTAAAAAAATGAAAAAGTATGTTGCCTAAATTCCCTTTCATGCCGTTTCTCAAGAATGAATGTGTGAAGAGTGCATTTCTCATTTTCAATGTACTACTTAGAAATGGGAAATTAGTCAAAGGTAAGATCCCTTTCACCTTTGTCTTTCACCCTAAGTCAAGCTTAAGCTGATCTTCCTTATGCACACATACTGTCCAAAAACTGTTTGTCAGGTCAAAGACTGAGTACACTATTGATCCGTGGATTTGTGCCAATCTGTGATCAATATAAGGAAGATGCCACAATGGCATGCAGACCCATTTATTCGACTCCTTCAGGTCAGCACAAAGTCTCCATTGTCCATTTGGTTTCAGGATCCCCAGTGGTGGGTTAATAAAGTACTGTGGATTGGATGGATTATTCGATGGGGTTCCAGATTTCTGATAATCACTGTGAGTGATTCCATAGTCATGAGAGGCAACCCACATTGTTTTACAAACATGTGTACCATTTCAGGGTCCATAAGTATTGTTGTTCAATAAATAGTTGCATGACCTGTGAGGAATCTGGAGAATACATCCCTTCTTTCCTAGGGGAACCCACCCCTTTTGAGGCTGGGGAGGTGAGACCGCTAAGCAAAACCATTCCTAGGGGTTTGGGAAAGTGGGACCTCACTGGGAGTAACTCCCCTACAAGCAACAAGGACTTTCATTCTCATGGAGAACTCCCTATATGCCAAATAATATCTGCCTACATGGGAGTAGGCAATACTGATAATACCATGTGCTTGGCTCAAGGTGTGCCTGTTCAACAACCTGTAGTGAAGGAGGAGAAACCACAGGCAGACGCGAGGCTCCGACATGAGCTCTCCATTAAAATAGAGGTGTCTATGCCCAAAGTAACACTTTGAGGATCGCAATTATGCACCAATATTCAAATGGTGTCATTATTGAGACTGACTAGTGGTGTTGGATGCAGGGTGTGAAGGCATCATGAAGCTAGACAAAGAACAGATCCAAAGTTCAAACAAAATGTATTTATTAAATTAAATGTCAGGATGGTGTAAGGCCTAACTTGCTCTATGCTTAGGGGGGATTTCCCTACCTAAGGAAACTAAGGACAGTCTGAGTCAGTAAGTATAACTTCAAGGTTTTTCTGTGTCCTAAACCTTTACTTGCCCTTACAGCTAAAGCTAAACAATGTGTAGGGATGTCAGCAACCAATCAAATAGTGTTCCAAATGAAGTTCTGAGCTTTTTCCAGCTCTAGCCTTACTCTCCAGCTCCCCTTCCCTAAGTTGGAAGCAGTTTGAATAAGCCTCAGGGTTCCCTTCCCCAAGTAGACCACACAGTTCCAAAAAGGCCTCAGGGTTCCCTTCACCAGGCTACAAAACAGTTCCAAAAGTGTTAAGGGTTCTCTTCCCCAAGAAGTCAGTACAATCAGTTCAAATCTCTTAATTCTCACAACCAGTTCCAGGTTACCTTTATAATCCTTGAGGTTCAGTTGATAGAGATTGCTACCTTTCCCATTCACTTCAGCAATCTTAGTGCTAAGTGAACATTCTTTATCTGGACTTTCCTTGACCTTTCCAGACAGGGTATCCGCAGTCTAGGCACAGTGGTCGGACCACACAGGCGACACATTATAGGTCACGCAACCAATAAACAAAGGTTTATTGCCCGCACATGTTTCTCTTTCACAAGGCCTGAGCTTGTATTCACTCTGAATTCTCCTTGATAGTCTTATTGGCATTGCCACATTGTGTTCTTCCCCACAACGCACTCTGTGGTGCTCACTCTCTTTTACAAACTGAATAAGTGTTCATCATTTGCTTTTCACTGTTTTCATAACTTGCCTTACACTTTATTCATAACGTTTCATTCTTTGCCTTTAAATGTTCATTACATGTGTTTCACACATGTTTCTATTTAATTCATGGGCTTCTCAAAGCTTTACTTCAGCTCGGTATTCAATAAGGCTTGTAAAGCGTTCCTTTGATACTATATTCAATAATACATGCTTCTCATTTACATTCCTTCACTTTAAAGTTCAGTGTTTGTTCGTGGTATTCAAAACACCCCTTACTTTGGGTTAATTGTCACTTGCATAAACATTTTATTGCAACCGGTATCCAAATCCCAAGGCCTGTTGTTGCCAACAGGAGCTCCTTCTTGCACTCTTGTCGAGCTAAAGCTCTTTATAAAATGTATGCGTCATGTCCTATGCAGTGAAAGTGTAAAACTCACCTCCACCAAATATTCAATGGATTCAGTATCTTCTGGGGCCACCCACTGTTTAGATAATGTATAGAATAGACTAAGGGCCTGATTCACAGAACGTTTTCCTATGGGACTGAACCATTATAAAACACTTCTGTGAATCAGGCCCCAAGAGTTTAAATTGTAAATTTCAAACATTTTTTTAAAAAAATCCTGAACGGGTATTAGGTACATCCTTAAACCTTCAAAGAAATAATATTGAGAAGAAAAAGCATTTGGAAGAAAAACAACTCACACATGACAGTAATTTCATGATGTAACATTCAATACAAATAATATTTCAATAAATCCAACAACGATGAAAAAACATACAATTCAATAATACATGCCAATAATATACATAGGTGTTTTAGTTGTACCAAAAGCCTTACATAACACTATAAATGTCAGTGTCATGTGGACCTATATGTATACAACTCAGTTTCTACTATATTCACAATCTCCAAATAAGCTCCAATCATTGTTTTCAACTTGTAGCCAATGTGTTTCCGAATCTGTATCCTTCTTCAGGGCATTTGAAGCTAAATGTTCCCAGCGCTTTCTATGTACTGTGTGACCTGTAACAGTAACAGGAATAGGTACTTAATGATATGTTCCACACAGACAATGTCCAGCTCACCTGTATATATTATAGTAAGGAAGTCGCCTGGTACTGACATATGTGACATTATTGCTGTGTGCATTTGTATCTTTTCCAGAACCTACAACAAATGGAGTAAGGTCCCATTGTTAAAACGACACATATACTGTATAACAATAAACACAGTTCATTAATATATGTTCACTGGTATCCACCTTTCAAATAATAATAATAGAGCATACACTCACCCGCTTGTGAGTCAAACAAGGCTTGGCGGGGGAGTATGATGTGATGATTGGCGTTCAAGAATTCAGGAATCACTTAAAAAGATGATGACTCTAGTCAGAGTTAAGAATTATGTTGTGACTTAACTCTATGGTCCATAATTTCTAATTCTAGTTGTGATATACGGCGATGTCAAATCGTATGTCTGTGTAGCTCGACGCTAAGGAACTGTGATGCTGGAAATGCATTGGAGGGACAGGGCCTTCCTGTCCTTGTCCTGTAGTCCTTTTACATTGTGTTTCTGTTTTGTTTTATGCCCAGGAGTCCATGTGGGACTCCTGGCAGTGCAGCTCTTCCTGTTTTTGGTTTGGTGTACAGACCCATGGGATACCCTTATGGCACCATGGGTGAGGGTACAACCCTGTGCCCATAGTGTATGTTTTTGGGCACCTGTGGGTGGCCCTCAGTATGGGCTGGTGGCAGTTCCATGCTGAATTTGACAGGTACTCTGAGTATCCTCCATTTTGGCCCTGCCATTGGAATCAGTTGATTCCTGATGGAAAACAAGATGGCCCCTGTGGCCTCTTGCTTTCTATTGCCTGTTACCTTGTTTTCCCAAAGTCCTGCGAAGCCCTGACTCTGTCCCTTCCCCCTGACTGGCTGTTGGGTGCAAGTTCCATATATGGTGTTGTTGTGAAGTCCAGTCCAGACTGGCTGGAGCCTTCCCAGTGACTGTATGTTGTGGGTACACCCTGTGGGTGGGACCTGGGTGAATGGAGTGTGTGACCAATATGCACTTCTTGTTGTGGCTGTCTGGTTTCTGGTATGAGAGACAAAGACTGAGACAGTCCTGCCCGAAACTGGCCTGAATGCATTGTGTAGTGTTGAATGGCTGGGTACTTGTCCCAATCCACATTCCTTGTTGTGAGTGTCTGAGAGGGAGGAGGATGGCCTGAATGCACTGTATGCCTGATTGGCTGATTGACTGCATGAATGCCCTTCTGTTTGATTGGCTGCTGAGTGTGAGCCAACAGTGTGGATGAGAGACAGGATAGTATATCTGGGGACCTCTCACCACTGAAAATTGTTCAGAGCTGTGTCTACACTTGAAGAGTAACTGGAACTGCTGATCCTCGACGCCCAGCTTGAAGAAGAAGATTTGCTGTTGCATTTGCTTCGACCTGATCTGAAAGCTGCCGAATTCGTCGAAGACTGATCCGAGAGAGGTCCTGGTAAGGCGCCCTCTTCCCGTGCTCCGAGGGACCATCGAGCACCGCTAACCTTCGCCGAAGCTCCCTGCAAGTCAGACCCTCGAAAGGCTGCCGACCAGAGACGGAGACTGCTGAGGGGAACGAAGTGAAGCACCAGGACTTCGCCACTGTCGAAGTCCATTGCCGTCGACCAGGGTTTGCAGGTTTAACCGCTGGAGGTCTGTCGAAGTTGTGCCGCCGACGACCGGAGCCACCCGCTCCTTTGCCTAAGAACAATTGAATCGAAGGACTCCCTTGTCCGCACCGTCGACTGCTTTGTCCTGCCGGAGAAAGTCAAGACCGCCGACGCGCCAAGGAGAATCTGCCGGTGGGTTTCCCGCCACCCAGAGACCAAAAAGACTTTGACGACTCAACGCCCTTGCTGGGCCACAGTTCCTCAGAAACTCTTTGCGGTCCTGATCAATCAATTTCCGAAGTGCCCCGCACACCTCATCCTCGCAGGACGTCGCCAACGATCCCCGCCTGGATCGACGCCGTGGTCTCGGCACCCTCGAACTTCTCATAAACGCTGTCGACGCCAAGTTCACCTTCTTCGACACCTCTCGACGATCCGTGACTCCTTCTTTAAAGGGAGTCACTCAAGAAGGATCCGTCGATGCTTCTTCGAAGAACTCTACTCCACCAGGTACATTGGGGGGGTAAAAACATTATAGGAGAGAATAAGACTATTGATCAATAGATGGACTGGGCTTGTGCTATATCTTTATTTTACAGGTTGCCCCGGTAGGGGGATCTCCACACAGAACTGTGTCTAGTGGTACGGGGCCAGTATTCTGCCAATTGTGTCAACCATCTTGATTTCCTTCCTATCTCTATTGCTGGTTTCCTTTTTATTGATCTGTGTGACATTCTAACAGTATAGTTGATGCACTTTAATGAGATCTGATAATATTGGTGGTACCACTTTAGAATTGTATATATTTACCATTGTTGATTTCTGAGTACAAAGTGCGTTATTGTGATAGTGTTCATACCTTTTGAATATTAATTATATAAAGGCTGTGTTTAAGGTAATACAGTGTGTGGACATTCCTTTGTGGGGGCTCAGGGACTATACTGTACTTAAGAACCAGCCTGCATCACCTCCTGAGAAGCCAGGCCTTGAGTGCTCGACTACGTTACCAATAATAGAGAATCTTGGCTGGGTCCTCTGTGTCTCTCCTCTACCATATAGAGAGCAGAAGTACAGACACCCCCCCGGTATCTTTACAGGAACTATATCAAATTCCCGCCTTGGCTCGTAGGCAAAAATGGTGCAATGAACAACAATGCATATAGGTTATAATACCTAGTTATTGTCTCCCCTCATATTGAGCATCATATCCTACATAATTGTATCTAATCCTCTTCTTACATTTAAAGAGTAGCATGCATTTAATTTACAAATCGTGATGTATTCCTCCACGGCAGCCGCCATCTGTTATAACTGTAGGCTTAACCTGCGCTAGATGTAGTGCTAAATATGCACATCATTTCCTCTAACTTACGTTTGTTAGCAGTTGCCCATTATTCCCCACATGATTGATAGAAAACATTAATTTCCGATAAGACGTATGTAGAAACTGATTGCGGTTGTCGGCAGCTGCTGCCATTCTCAGCGTCACCCGATCTATAACTTGTGTGTTCTTATGAAGGTTCCTCATTGCATGATATGTATGTTCATATCGAAGTGCAGCCATAACATATGTGTATCTAATTCAGTGCTGCCCCGTGCGTTTTACCTGTGGGTATGGCTTTGTGTCCTCGGATTCTGCCAGTCGTATACAGCACGGCTCTTGGACACCCTGTTTATTGGTTGGCATGGCAACATTGCACATATCTGTCGGCTCGGCATTCTCCCGGCCACCATATTGCTATGGGCAGCATAACATACATGGACGGCAGTCTACCTAGGTAACACACAATGTTTGTTAACCCTATCTTCTCATTCTCTACCTTGTAGGTTTTCTCAGTTCCCCAAGTAAACACGAATAAGTAAGACATTTAGAAACAATGACATCATTTGTTTCACAACATCTGGAACGTTACTCTTGATGTATCTCTCTCTCTCACTATAGTCAACAATGCAATCCATGCGGCATCACCATATGCATCACCATATGCCTTGCAGTAGCCCCAGGAGCACCCCGGTACAAGTGTTCCCTTTAATGCACTCACCGGTCCGCAGTAGCTCATCTGGGCGTTCTCTCTCTCATTCCTCGGCAACACGCAAAACAATATTCTGCATGTCTGGGAGCAGCGGTCTCCTGCTACGAATCCTGCTGCAGGTTGCCAGTAGTGCTGCCTCTCACTTGCAGACACTAACGGTGGCCTGCAGAGCTTCGGAGTCCTCTGTGCCCCACATCTCCAGCTGTGGGAAGCTGACAGAGGGGACTCTGTCAGCCTTGGTCCTTTGATGGCTCACTTTGGCCCCACGGTCACAGTTTCCTTATATCAAACGCCGGCATCCTGGCCTCCATACAGGACCCTCTTTGATAGCAGCTCTCTTCTTTGCAGGATTTCATCCCTTCCAGGCCCATCTCTCCCGGCACAGTGTCTCTACTGCTGGTTTCCCCTTCCTTGCTGTTGGCTCCACCTATTATGCACTGTGACCTATTAACAGGTTGCAGGTGTGAGCCCTTGAGTACAATTGCCTGACCACAATTACTGGTGTTCTCTGGACATGCCTGACCCTCACAATAGTTTCCAGGCCTCTTCCTGGTCTCAGTACCAGAGTGGTGAAACTGCATGTTAGTGTGCACAACTCCTAGTCGCCTCTTACTTGTCCCAGTACTAGAGTGGTGTTACTTAGGGGAAATAAAAACAAAGTGATTGGTAAAAACCTATAAAGTTAGGGGCAGGGTAAGATTTGCTCTCATAATGGAACGGGGGATTCCATGTCTTGCCTAAAGACATCCTCTACCCGATCTTCAAGGACCCTCCACCCAGGTGATCCTCCCTCGCATCTCCATCCCCAGAATCAGGATCCAAGACCGATGGCCGTTCCATGGCCACCTATGAAGAGGATCCGAGGGGAGTAGCTGTGAGCATGCCCTCAGGTTTTTCACAAGGGATAAAACATGTTGTTTGAGCATATGATCCAGATTTATAAATGCGTCCTAATTTATAAGGGCTTGTTCTTTCATTTTGAGGTGAGATGTAAATTGTTGAACCATTATTGGGATATTAATGTCTTTTTCTTTACTTGAACACCAACATCATAGGGCAACATTTGAGCTGACAGAAATGCGTTTTCAGCATTGTCAAAGCCAATCGGTTTACCCCTCAATCTTGACCAAACGTTATTATTAAGAAAATCCAACTTAACTGAAAAACGATGGAGAATGTCACTACCCAGTTAACATTTAGAAGTGTCATTTCTGACTATCCAACAATGATGGTCAATAGTTGTATTGTCAATTGAAATTTGTAACATGCACCTGCTAGATGGTACATGTTTTAAATCTTGGTTGTCCAGAACAACTTCCACAGAATGATTGAAGCAGAATAGCCCCAATGATAACGTGCCTCCAGGGTGATTGCAACAACAGCACTGTAGTGAATATTAGGAAAATAAAAAAGAAGCTCAACAATAGTGGGATGCAAAAATGATTGTATCAATAAATACTAATAAAAAAAAGAAAGGTAGGACAGAGAAGAACGGAAAAACATGGGCAATGCATTTCAGATAGAAGCCTATTCTTTATCAGTGCATCGCTAAATGTGCTGCCCAAGGAGCAAGAAAATGCTATGTCAGATTGCACCACATTGAGAAGTGGAAGAGAATGGTCCAGTTCACACATATCCAGAGAAAGCAGCAAGTAAGAACTCATTTCAGGGAAATAATTTCTGGGGCCTGGGACCCAGCTACATCCAACTGTCTCTCCCTAAATACCTCCCTGCTCAAACCCTTCGGTCCTCTAGCTCCAACTCTCTGCAGATCAGACATTTCTCCAAGTAGAGAGTGGGGGGGTACATCTCTTACTTTGGCAGAAGCCTCCCTTTGTAACAGTCTTCCTGCCCCTCTCAGACTTGAGCCAGATCTACTTAAGTTTCATTTTCATCTCCTCCTTCCTATGCCCCCTCATTTGTTAACTGTCCCCTGCCGCTGCGGATGGTGCCTGGACCCTTGTGTGCCTTGCTTGGGCCAGGTCCTCCTCATCCACTCTACCACAATACACTTTACCAGCACTTGCCCACAGGCACCCTTTCCTGACTATCCTGAATATGGTCTACCCCTTCCCTGCACTATCTTACCCTGACCCCGTGCCCTCCTGGGCCCCTCTCAGCTCTTGCCCAGCCCTGGATCCCCTGCTTTCCTGCACTTCTCCCTCCCCCTTCCTTCACCCTTGCCCTTCTGCCCTGACCAGCCCACTCACAACTGCACTTATTATCACTGCACTTGCACGATCCAAACATCAGAAGTCCTAGTAGGACCATCCTTACTGTTATTGTTTCTCCTCTGTCCCTCCCTCCTCCCCCGCCCCATTGTCTTGTGGCACCTGGAAACACTTGTTTATAGGCACTATACAACATTTTAAATAAATAAAGCCTAAAGAAAGTTACCTACATACACATTTGCATCCCACGATTGTTGATTTTCTTTGGATTGTCTTAATATTCCCTACCGTGGTGTTGTTGCACTCATCCTCTGAGCACATAGCATTGGGGCTATTCTGCTTCCATCATTCTGTGGGCGTATATCTACTCAATTCTACTGATTGGGTTGCTACAGTGCTCCTCATACACTGTGTACAGTATTTTTACTAGATTATAACTATCCAAAACCACATTATGTTGTGCCCGCTCACCCTCATTTTGCTTTCTGTCTAGAACAACTTCCCATTTATTTGTCTAATTAAAAAAGCAGATTGGCTGATCTTTTTGGAGTTGCTGAAACAGTGCTTTGTTTATGACACTTTTCCCATTGTTTGGACCGACTCTGGCGAGCACAGGAGCTTTCCCTCCATTTATCTAAATGGGGGGGAATGTGTTTGCACATTTTCTGAATGCTAGTCAAATTATGAATACATTTTTCTGGTATCTTTTTATTAAAATGTATTTGTGGAATTTCAAAGCATCCCCTTCCAATGTGGAAGACCATTTGCTGTTGGGAGGGAGATTCACATTCATGAGTTGTGATGAGGTCCCCTCACCACTTTGTTCTCCTACTGAGATAAGGGTGATTTCTGGAACCTGATTATTCTGAAAATAATAGTAAATTTGGTTGGGCTGTCGTTCAATCAAGTTACAAGTCCCATTCTGGCTAACATTATAGGCACTCCTCTTGATGGTACTGTTTGTTTGGGTCCAGAGTAAGAACCTGGTTCATGCAATCAATCAGAAGAGACAGCCACCGAAAGAAATAATTCCCCAGTAATCGGGGTGTGCCTTCTGTAGGTTCGACGATCACAGGATGTTTCAGATGCTGAATTTTCCCAATGTTGCTCTTCTGATCTGATATCCCATTGATTAAAAAGTAATTTCCATCAAAATGTTGGCAATCTTCTAGAAGAGGTGTGAGAGGTATTTTTGGAATTTCCTGATGTAATGTATTACTTGACCTTGGGTCTCCACCATGTATGTGCTTCCTTCTTTGAGTTTAAGTTCATCTGAGTTTTCTTGTGAACCTGTCTGAATATACATGTATTTGGAGATAAAATATGAAGTAGGGGCATCCACCCTTTCCACAGACTCTTTGCTGTTTTCTCTTTTCAGGGGGCACTCATCAAAATCGTTAAAGAGAGGGGGTACATCTTCTTGTGTGGACTTTCTTGGTTAATCATTTCTATTTTATCCGATTAGCTTTGGTATCTAGAAGTTTCTTTGCACTTTTCAGAATCTATTTTGATACCATCAGATTCATGGTCTTCTATTTTGACCCACTTTTCTTTAGATGTGGGGTCACACCATCTCTGAAACAGAAGACTTCCTTTTCTGGGTTTTCTGTGTTCTCGTCTCTCTCAATGGTGACTATTCTATTTTTATTTTCATGGAATTTCACTATTTTTCTCTGTTATTTTGATTCCAGTTCCCAGTGGAAAAAGTTGATGCGCGTAGTCTCTTGCATTAAAGACAGGAGTCTTTTTGTGGGTTATAAAGGAAGCTTCATTCACGGCTTGGCATATTCTTGCCTCCATATCGCTGTTTTCTTCTTCCATTAGGACACTGTTATTTATATGATATGATAAATCGTTTATAACATGCCTGCACACAAGTGTTTCTAGGTGCAACAAGACAAGGAGGGGGATGACAAAGGGGAACAAAAGAAACAATCTTACTAGGCCTTGTGTCGAACATATGGTTTGGGATGGTTTGCCTTTTGTCAATATACCCTTGGGGCACCTCACCTGCTCTTTTGGGAATTTTGGGGAACACTGCCAGCCTGAGGATTCTGTTGGGCCCTTAGTATCTGTCCAATGTTCTATGCTAATTGTTTGACCAATTGGTCAAGTTGAGAGATCTGTTCTCCTCCCTCAGAACTGTAGAGAGGTCTTTGGTCATACCTTTGCTACTATCCCTCCTAACAACATAACTCGGGTATTATTGAAAATTACTGATGTAACATTCATTTCTAGGTTGCCACTCCCCTTGATTCTGGGTTCTATATACCTTGAATCGAGATGGAGGAGGAGGGTAGTTGTGTTGAACATTTGGATTATGAGGGTACGTATTAGGAACAAATTATTTTGAAGGTAGAGTTACATTTCTTTCCCACAAGAAATTCTGATTGGAATTTCCCAGGAACTATTCCTTGATTTTGATTCCTCCCCACCCCCTTGTTGCAGGGGAGTGTATTTGTAGTCTATGATGGGTCTAGAACCAATGTACTTTTTGCCTATATATGTATTGGTGTCAGTTGGGTCTGTATTCTGGAACAGCATTGCTCTACTGTGACTGGGCAGAGGGCCTCCTCTGTCGGTCCTCACATTTAATAGTAGAAGGAGCATTTTTAATCTGTCTGACCCAAGATTCATAGGTCTTTACCTCTGCCACTTCTCCCATGGTGTTTGTTGTAAGGTTTTGGGGTGTTTTTTGTTTTCTGTAGGCCTTTAGATCTCATTAATGCTTGTAGCTTGCAAAATCACCCATTTGTGATTTTGTGAGTCATCAAAGTCCCACACTGAACGGGTGGCTATGTATTTTGGAAGAGCGTACATTTTTTTCAGAATGAGTGTCTTGGTATTTACTTGAAAGGTCTGTGCAAATGCACGCTTCAACTCTTGGGCACATTCTCGTGAAGATAGGTCCTCATCACATACCATATTGCATGCAGATTTACGGGCCTTTTGGGGTTTCTTTGTGTAGAACAGGGTTTAAAAATAACCGGCTTATAAGTAGAACATTTCTGATTGTTTGAGTCCTTCAGCCCTGAAAAGAAGCTGGAAAAGTTTGGAGAGAATGTCCATTATTCCAAATGAGAACATCATTTGGTCATTTAATTCTAGATATTCTCGCAGAGAAAATTGTGCATTTTTGTGATGAGTGGTAATAAAAATGTTAATGCTTTTTATTAGTTTTATAGGGTTTTAGATGAAAACCGCCTTGTGTACAGGCGCGTTATAAATGACTTATCATATCATATCATGAACTCTTTGGGAATCTGCCCTTCTTGCATCTCTGAACCTGAGTCCATTCTCGGTCAGAGTCAGAGCTACTACTGAAACCCCATTCCCTGTTTTCATCTACTGTCACCTACTGTTCTGATTTTTTAGATGCCTTTTCGATGCACAGGATCCTCCTCAGTGGCTTTGCTAGGTAGCGACTGAGGTGTTGTAGCCCCAGATAGAAGCTCAGCGGATACAACCAAAAGGCTAGCGAGCCCAGGGTCCCAACAGTCCTGACATTCGCGTAGCCCCAGATCTTTTCCAGACCTAGTAACACCCCTGATCCTCCCTTTGGACTTTTCTCTGGGACTTCTCAGAATTATTTTCCCAGGATGTATTTTTATAGGTCAGATAATAGTGGTGTTCTACGGTTGAAAATAAACAATGTCTCTTTCCCTAGATGGCCTAGAATAATTCTCCCTGTCCCCCTGATGGGAAGAGTCTTTTAGGAGACCCTTCCTGGGCTGAAAATATTGTCTTCCCATCTCATCCAATTGGGCTAGCTGTTTTTTTTGCAGTATCATTATATTTTCTTCAGTTCAAGGTCTCTCAATCCTTCAGGTCGAGATGTATTTTCCTTTCTACTCCTGCCCTTTTTGACCTGCTGAATGGGGAACCTTCCCCCTTTCTAGATGGAAAGTGCGAGAAGTCATCTATGTCTGATAGGAATGCTTGAATTCCCAATTGGAAATATTTAGGAGAGGGGACGTAAGGCACCTCGCAGCTCCTAGCTCCCTAGAGGGCTCAAGCATATCACATTTCTCAGCATGCATATGGGATGTTTTCGGTAGGTAGAATGAGGCCTTTGGTAGAAGGGAATAATCCACACTTTCCAAAGGACCTGTCTCTTGTGGTTCACTGCTGTTTGGTTGTAAGGCCATTATATGGCACCTTACTTCCAGGAATATTGTTTTACTTTTTCCCATTTCAGTAATCATGATGGCCTGATTAGCTTCAAGTGTTTTGATTTGGGAAGTCCTTTTTAGTTTGCTATTCTTGTACAAATTCATTTTCACACTGGCAGGTTTGAATTACACTCAAATTTTCATGATTTTTCTCTCACAAGTGCAAAATCTCGTTTTCAAATGACTTTTTGTTGGACTCCAGGTTTTAGGTCAGTGTCTAAATAACTACATTTGTTCCAATTGGTCCTGTAGGTGCAAATTTGCATCTTTCCCTTTGGCTAGATCTTTGGAATAGAATAGGCTTAGATCATCAGTTTATTGTGACTGATTTACCTTTTTGGATCAGTTGCTTTTTCTCTTGAATTAGAGCATTGTGTTCTTTTGTCAGCTGAACCCCCTGTTGTTTTATGACACTAAAATTAGGATTAATTTGATCAAAATAATTTTGGGACTCAACTTCTTTGAGAACTAATTTGTTACATTCTTGTTTTAAGTCATTTGTAATATCACTGTCACAATGTTGTCTAACAGGCTAGTATAACATGCAGACTGGGCATTATATTTTCCACAGCTTAATTTGGGCCTCCATACACTTCTCATACATGTCCTAGAGATTCAAAAACAGAGTTACATTATTTGGAAGCTCATCACAATATGTCTTGATTTAAGATTGGATTTGATCAATGACATTTTGCTGTTACAATATGGAAACCTGACTCTCTTTCAGTGTTTCTCGTAACTTCTAAATGTCTTCTAGTTTGTCATTACACAGTTGCTTAGCGCTCAGCAACTCTTAAGAAAGTTCCTGAGCTGCTTCTAACTCACAAAAAAACAAGGTGGTCCAATATGAGTACACTCTTTATGGAAACAGAACTAAGCCAAGTAATATTAAAAATATATCATAGTTTTTAATACAAAAAAATCACAGTCGTATTTGTATATAAATAAATAAAAAACAATACAAAACATACGCATATACGTTGCACATCCAAGCATGCGCTGAATGTCAAGAAAGCCAAGGGACAATGCCCTTGAAGAAAGAACACACCCGACCTGTGGTGTCAAGACAGCTGAAAAGAAACAAGAGTGCAAAAACCAAAACTGTGAACCAAAAAGAGCATATGATTCAAGTTTGCTAAGAAAAAAAGGGTCCAGAGAATGGACTGAAAGTGGACTACAAAACCTAGCAGATTTACACTGTAGGCCACAATTTAGCGTTGGCCTATTGCACAAAAGTGCTACACAATGATCCCAAAACCTATACTTGAAAATAGAAAAAGTAGAATCAAAATAAAGTTTCCAACTTCAGTTTCGGCTTGGGACGGCCACAGTTGTTTCAAGGGCGAAGAAATTCTTTTCACCATTTCTGTCTTCCAAATTCCAATATCTGTGGCTATCTAATCTCATTCAAATATCCTTTTTGAAAGGGCATGGGCTTGAACCACAGACATTTCTATGTTTAAAGTATAGGAATCTAACTTCAACATTCTTGCTAAACAGAAGCATGGATAAACGTTCTCACTCCTATTTTACCACTGGCAGTCAGTCAATTCAAACCTTAACCTGCAACTTTAGACTTCAGTGCATACCATAGTAACTACATATGAGGCTGTGGTATCAACACCATGTAATTCAATGCACCACAAAGCTTCCACTCACATTCATGGGTTCTGCACAATTTGGGTTAAAAATGTTTGCTTTGCAATAACACGAGAAATCCCAGAAATCAGATGTCTGTGAGACCTCCAGTTTTGTACAATTTTTTAATCGAGCGGCATTTAACTATATTAATTCCTCCAGCCTCCCTCCCCTTGATGAAATTATAAACAGATTACCATACAATGGCTCAATGATATGTGCCTAGAAGTATTTGATCCACAACTCTCTGACTCAGCAAAACCCTTAGGCTTCAGCATTGACAGTAGTCTGTCCTGCCAGAAACACATAGCCAAGAAGGCTCAAACAGCTTGGCTCTGAGGCCCTACCCTTTGAAAAATCAAACCCTTAATCCGTCTGAAGGACTTCCAGGCCGAGGTGCATGCCCCACCATTCTCGCTCATCGATGGGGGAAATACAAAATACTTTTCTGAGAGGGCTCTCAGCTGCTCACTTGGCTCCCCTAAACACAGTCCACTGCATTGCAGCTCATCTTATTACGGGTGCATGGAAATTTGACCAAATCATCCGCATCCTACGCAAACTACATTGGCTTCTGCTACAGGCTAGGATACTGTTCAAGAGTGCATGTATCATCTATAAAGCAGTCACTTTTAGCACACCAGCATAGCTGGCAGCTAAACTCCACATATCTAGTGCCACTCGTTCCTTGCACAGCAAATTGACTAACTTGCTTGAATCGCAACTCGTTCACAAAGAGAGGACCCGCAAACAGTCCTTCTCATGTCATGCACCCACTCTCTGGAACTCAATCCTGGGTTCAGATGAGAATGCCCCAAAATATTTTTACTTTTAGAAATATCAGAAAACATGACTTTTTTTAACAACTGACCAAAAATTAATTCCAATGGACGCACATACCGATGTAGCAATCTCAACTCACAGTGATGCCCTATTGTTAAGAGATACCAGACCAAATGCTGGCTACCCACACTTTACATCAAGAATCTTCTCAGGTTGGAGGAAGTTCGCTTGCTGCGCTGAATCTGGTCCTACAGTCAGTGTTCAAAGTGGGCGGGAGTGGTTGGGAGTGGTGCTCGTCTACTTAATTCATTTAGGTTTTACTGTTCCTAAACTTTAATTTTAAAAGGAAATTCCGGAATGATTTAGTTTGAAAATAAAAGTGTAAGAAGAAGTTGAAACTTTCACCTCAATGCACTGCATTAAACATTCCCTTAATATGAAGGTTTTTTTGTTTGGGGGTTTGGATTGCGCGTGGGAGGTGGTGTGGTGATGGGGTTTGTGCAGAGTGGGGGCAGGACAGGAAGGAACATAGTTTTGCTACTTCTTTTTGTACACTTTGACCACCGCCTAAAGTCATTCATAAGACTCTATGACACTGTGGTACTAGAGGTGAGATCAAACACCTCCATATTGATTGAATTGAGGGAGTGAATAATATCACGTGACCAAGGTTGTAAAACAGTGAAAATTAATGTTGTTTGTGATGCTCCTAAGAGTCCCTGTGTGAACATCATGGGCAGAAATGTGGAAGTGGTTACTGAACTAAATTAAAAAAAACAAGCAGAGTACTAATAACACTATTGAATTAGAGCAGTCCATGTCTCATGGTAAGGAATTATGTCAGCGTTATAAGAAAAAAAAATCAAAAAACATGAAAAGATTAGCTAAATGAACATATAAGGGATCAAGAAAATGTCTAAGGAACATTGTCAGTGCTACACAGCAAAGAAAACAATTAATATCTAAAAAAAGTAAAAAGACTGATCACGTTTCCGAGACAATAATAATCGGGGACACTCAACATTGATCTGTGTTGAATAAGGCTGTGAATGAAGATGTGCATGTAGAGGCTAATGGACAGAGGGCTGGTATGGATGATAGTGAATTTGAGAATACAAGTAAGAAATTAAAACGAAAAGAGAGGAATGGGGAGTTCACTTCACCCACTCAATGACAATTGTGATAAGTTGGAGGCTGAGGAACTGGAACATTCTGTGGTTGATATGAACAGTAGTGTTGACTTGATAGGAAGCACGGTCAGCAAAATGATCAAAATAAAGCAAATGATCAGGCAATTGTAATGTTGGAGGTGGTAAGTCCCAAATAAACAGAGGTGTACAACCTGTCTCCTAAGCGAGTGGTATCAGATCAAATAGTGATAGGGCGTGGAAAAGATTGGCAAACATTTTCTGTTTCCACTGACAATTCAGTGATACTTGGATTTGAATCCATGTTTGACAAAGATCATGAAATTCCTCTGAATAGGACACATATTTTAAATCTGCTTAGTGAGGTACCTAAATTGACTGCTATTTCCACCTCTGACTTGAAATGTGTAGATCTTTTAGACAAATCATGGCTAGGTAAATTGCAGTAGACTTGCACTTTTAATAAAAAAAATCTGATTCAGGTGAGCCATGAAGAACTTTTGATGAGATGATTTGGAACATACCCTCCCAGACCCTGTCTAACTACCAATAATGACCACCAAGATTAACATAATGGGTATGTGAAAGAGAATGAATATAAAATGCACTATCAATAATCAGGGTCTTAGGCTGGTTGTGTTTGATCAAGAGCCATCAAGATGGTCTTGGCTGGCTTCCACACTCACAAAGTCAATTGGGAATTGATCAGGGATTGGAAAAGGAGGACATCAATCTATTCAGGTAGAACTCACCTGAGCACAATAGTTTCTTGAATAGTGATACAAGGACTGTTTCCAGTGACAATTCACTGATACTTATTTGAATCCATGTTTGATGAAGATCATGAAATTCCTCTGAATAGGACAGGGATTTTAAATCTTAAACTGACTGATGTTTATGCCTCTGACTTGAAATTTGTACATCTTGTTAATGGATGATTGCTAGGTAAATGTGCAGTATACTTGCACTCTAAATTAATAAAAAATCTGGTTCAGGTGAGCCATGAAGATATTTTGATGAGGGGATTTGAACATACACTCCTAGGCCTTGATTCCCTAGCAATAATGACCACCAAGATGAACATAACGGGTTTGTGAAAGAGAAAGAGAATATAAAATGCGCTATCAATAATCAAGGTCTTAGGCAGTTTGTGTTTGATAAAGAGCCATCAAGTTGGTCTTGGCTGGCTTCCACACTCAGAAAGTCAAATGGGAATTGACCAGGGTTTAGAAAGGAAGACATGAATCTGTTCAGGGGGATCTCACTTGGGCACAATAATTTCTTAAATAGTGACATGAGGAATACATTGTGTGAGGTATAGAAGCTTTCCCCATTGTGAAGTGCACATGAGCACCAGAGTGTCCTGGAGTGAGGAATGCTGCTGTCCAACTGGCGTGGGCCATTGAAAATAGAAAGAAGCAGTTTGCCATTCAGAGTGAGTTCACTACTAGTGTGTGACCCCAGAAGGCCCTGTGATCACTCGCTGGCCTAAATTAATCCTTTTGAATACTGAACTGATGTAAAGAACCTGAAATGGCAGAATAATAATGCTTTTGAATACTGAACTGATGTAAAGAACCTGAAGTGGCAGACTAATAATGCTTTTGAATACCGAACTGGTGTAAAGAACCTGAAGTGGCAGACTAATAATGCTTTTGAATACTGAACTGATGTAAAGAACCTGAAGTGGCAAACTAATAATGCTTTTGAATACTGAACTGATGTAAAGAACCTGAAGTGGCAGACTAATAATGCTTTTGAATACTGAATTTATGTAAAGAACCGGAAGCAGCAGAATAATAATGATTTTGAATATCAAACTGATACAAAGCACTGAAGTGGCAAAATAGGAACTTTGGGAACAAACAAAAAGGGTATCATTATACAGGTAACAGCTGGAAACATTGTTAGAGTCAAGCAAGGGCAATATTGAAGCAAGTTTATAAGAACCAACATTGCCAAAGCCAAGAGGGGGCAATTTAGAAACAAGTTGTTTGTAAACCACCAGAGTCAGAAATTTCTATCCTTCAAAGCATCCACTAAAGAAGTTTTATAAGGACTTAATGAAGGGTTTTGATTTACAGGGGAATTCGAATTTTCAGAATCTGAGAGGTAAATGTTTTGACATATTTAACTTTCCCCTGTTGATCACGGAAGCTTTCACCCCCATTAATATGGATGTCTTTGTGAGAGGGGGGTCTTACTCCCAATACATTTTTGATTATTCCAGTTTTCCCTGCAATCAAAACAATTAGCTTTAGGAAAGAAAGTCTCCCTCTGAGAACAAGCCATTACATATTCTGGCATTACTGATATGTCTTCCTCTGAGGGATACAAATACTGTCTCTTGCCCAACTGAGTCCTCCTGTCGCCCTGGAGGCCCTTCTCCGCCAAGGTGAACTTTCCAGCTAACACCACCCCCAGAGTCAGGATCAGGTAGTGGCTGCTTTCCCCTGGCCACCTGGGAGAAGAGTTTAGGAAGGGTCTTTGTGATTACTCTGCAGGATTCATCATAACTCCAACTCCCATACCCATACCCACACAGGTACTGAGACGATGAGGAGGACAAGGTGGTTTGTGCAATCTGACAGTTGCTCAAAGCACAACATGCAGAATAGTCATTTTTCCAAACCTTTAGTGGCAACCGCAATACAGAGATGAGCAGAGCAGAGCAGGAGGAGACGTTGCCATCCACGCGAAAACTCCTGAATTCGAGGCACTCTGACAAGGCTGGAGAAGTGGAGAAAGCCAATGGAACAGGAGAAGAAACTCTGCGTGTGAGCAGGAGGGACCATGTGAGTGGGAGAGGCCATGGAGATGCCAGCAGCTGCAAAGGAGCTCCTGGAGGTGGGCCCGCTCAATGAGACAGCATTATCCACAAAGGGCCGAGAGGGAAAGCTGGTGTGTGACCGGGGAGCCGCACAGGACACAGGAGGATTACTTCAGACTCCAAACTAGAAGGAGGTTGAAGAAGCCACACTGCAGGAGCACGAGCAGCATCTAAGCCAGTGCATCTGCCCAAAGCAGCTGGGCACCCCTGGGCATTCTGACAAGCATGCCAACAATTGATTTAATGGTAGGTGTGCTAATTCAGAAAACACACAAAGTTTGTTTAAATGCAGTCAAGGCAAAGTCCAAATTCAACACTTGGTAAGAAGAATGTTTAAATGAAGACAAAGCAAAGCGCAAAGGCAAAGCTCAATAAGAAGAATGTTTAGAATGTTTGAATGCAAACAAGACAGAGAACAAAGACAAACCCCAAACAAGTTCAGATGCATGAGATGACAATGGGGGTGATAAGTTTGAGTCAATACGTTTGAGCACATATTACCACAGATAGATATACCAAGCACCTTATGGTATATGCTATTGTGTTGTTTCAAGGAACTGTGAAACGCATAAATGACCTTGCAATACAAGTTGAAATTGTGCAAAGATCCCTGGAAGGAGAGAATACCAGGTGATCTGAAAACCCTAAAGAGAATTTGTGGCTGTCGAGTACACCAGACGGCTGAAATTGTATAAAGATTCCTGGCTGGGGAGTATATCAGGTAATCTGCAAAGTTACACAAACTGCTACAGAAACACTGTTACAGAACTCTTTGCTTGAACCACAATTTTGGGATTCCAATCAAGGCTGTAGCGGAGCAGTTACATGCCTCTGCAGGAAATTCAACCCCCCTACCTCCTATATGTTGGAAGTCTGAGATTGTGCCATGTTTGACGCCAGCAGTTGTGCCAATTCTGCAGCGGGTATTTGAGAAAAGGTATCCTCTGAGAAAACCCTATCAAATGTTTCCCTGTAGAGATGACAATCTGAGGGAGGAACTCCCTGAAAGAATATGATAAAGAGTGAAAGAGAAGCCAGTGACGTCACAAGAGATGAGTGTGACGCACCAAGAATACTGGCTGAAGAGAATGTATGGGTCTTGTGGAAACTGATGACGAAGTTAAGAAACGATTGAACTTTAATATGCAGAAAAGAAGATTGCACGCATGCAAAGTGCTATAGAAATCCGACTATTCAATGATTGTACAGATGCTGAAATGTTAGCAGATTAACTAATCTTAGAAGCTGGCTATATGTAGTGAATAGACTGCAAGTGAAGCCGCCATTGTATAGAAACTGGACATCAGTGTCATGAATTTAGTAAGCCAGAACACATGGAGAGAAAAGGTGAGAACTGTGTCACAGCAAAAGTAAGCTGAGATTGTGGAGACAAATAGCGAGACTGTCTGGCTTGGTATCAAAGCTGGCGCAGCCAAGGTTTTTTTTTTTTTTTTTTTTTTTGAAATTTTTATTTTAATTTTCAAAATTACAATAAGATGAACAAAAACATATTAGATGATTACAACAAAAACCTACATTCACTAATCTACATATTCCACTATATACAAACCCCCCAGAGTCAAATCAGATCTAAAATCAGGCCTAATACAATAAGAGAAATTTATTCCATATCTTATTGAACAATGCACTCTTTTTCTCCCTCAGGTATAGCACTCTTTCGATATCAGCCAAAATATGCATCTCTGCAATCCACATTTCAATTGTAACAGGAGTAGATGTTTTCCAGTTTCTCAATATCAATTTCTTTCCCACCATTGCTCCCCGAAAGATCCACTTTCTCTGGGAGGTGCTCAAATCTTCCAGCACATCAGTGCTGCCCAGCACAATGGTCTTAAAATCTAAGTGGATTCTCTCTTCGAGAACTCTCTCACAAATCTGATCAAATTCGAACCACATACCCCTCACTCTTGGACATTCCCACAACATATGTTCAAAGGTGCCCCTCTCCTGAACACACGCCCAACAATCAGAGTTATCACTCATTCCTCTTTCCATCAAACGCTCTGGTGTCCAATAAGTTCTATGTAGAATCTTAATCTGCCGCGATCTTTCAACCAGACTCAAAGAACACAGTTTCACATTCTCACAGATTCGAGACCAATGCTCTTCCGCAATGTCCTCACCAATCCTTTGGTTCCAATCTTGTCTCACAGCATCATTTATCTTGTAGTTGGACATAATTTGTTTATACACATAGCTGACCAAGCCACAACCACTCACCCCAGGTATCCAACCAAGCAAATCCAAATTGACTCCTTTCTCCATATCTACATCTCCTACTGCTCTCCGGATCTTCCGATAGTCCGCCATACAAAAGGTAGGGATATCAAACTTCAACTTGACTTCTCTGGCAGTCATCCATGTCATACCATTAAAAAGGTCCCCAATCCACTGAACCCCAGCAAGGAACCATTCATGCCAGAATATAACTTTCCCTTCATATGTAACACTTGGATTCAGCCAAAGTGAAGCATTCGGGTCTCTCAATGCATCGAAACCCAAACACTCATTCAAAGTCAACCACGAAGTCCGTAGACTCTTAGTCAACGGATTCTCCAACCTCCGTCTGCATGGCTGACTCGTTAATAAAGCCCGGGGTGACAACGGACTCACCTGGCTAGATTCCGCACCAAACCAATCCGTACCATCCGATTTAATACATGCAAATAAGGTACGGGCCATGAAGGCCAGATGATATGCCCTGAAGTCCGGCACCCCTAGCCCGCCTTTCGACAAGGGCAATTGTAGTTTACTTATCCTCAGGCGCGGAGGTTTATGATCCCACAAGAAACCCTGCATAAGTCTATCCAGTTCCCGCCAATACCTTTTCTCAATTTCCAATGGAACCATACTTAAAACATAGTTCACTCTGGGAGATGACACCATCTTTAAAGCATTCACCTTCCCCCAAAGGGAAAGATGAAGCAAGGACCATCTATCTAGATCTGATTTGAAAGCAGCACAGACCACATTCATATTCACTCTCACAAAATCTGCAATTGTTGGCAAAATCCAAACACCCAGGTACATTAACCTCTCAGCACACCACTTGAAGCCCAACCCAGTAACCAACTGTTTGTCACATAGTGGGACAAGGGGTAGAACTTCCGATTTCGCCCAATTAATCTTGTACCCAGAGCACCGATGAAAGACCCCCAGAATATCCATAAGCACAGGCAATGATTCAGCAAGATTCCTAAGGACCAATAGCAAGTCATCAGCATATAGCCAAGCTTTTTGTTTCAACCCCCCACCATCAATACCCTGCAGGCCCTCCTCCGTCCTCAGCTTAATGGCCAAAGGTTCAACACTGAGTACAAACAAAAGAGGAGACAACGGACATCCTTGTCTCGTTCCACGTTCCAAATCAAAAAATTGGGACCTCCAACCATTAGTTTTGACATCCGCCGTGGGCTTGGTATATAATAGTCTGACCCAAGAACAAAAATGATGACCAAAACCCATTTTTTCCAGAACACTAAACATAAATTGCCAATTGACCCTATCGAATGCTTTTTCGGCATCCAATGAGAGAACCGCCGAGTCTTCTGAAAGTTCTGACGCTCTAGCGATGGTACACAGTAAAGTCCTCATATTGCTGGACGTCGTCCTACCCTTAATAAAACCCGACTGATTCTGATCTATCAATTTCGGTAGAAGATTTTCCAGCCTTAATGCCAGAACCTTGGCTAGGATTTTGTTGTCCACATTAATTAAACTTATAGGTCTGTAACTGGACGCCAAAGTTTCGTCTTTGCCCTTCTTTAGAAATACCGAAATCGTTGCATGTCTAGTCGTATCTGGAAGCAGTCCCCGAGCCTTAGAAGTCACATACATATCCTTTAACAGTTCCAATGCAGAATTAGGCAACCATCTATAAAACTCCACCGGCAGTCCATCAGGGCCCGGAGACCTGCCTACATTTAACTTAGAAATTGCATTCCTGACCTCATCCACAGTTACCGGTTCTTCCAACAAAGTTGACTCCTCTACAGAAATTTCTGGGACTGGTATTGCCCCCAAAAAATCTACATTGGTTGCATCAGTGTATGTCTTATTTCTATACAAATTCTCATAAAACTTCATGAACACCTCATTTATTCTCAACGGATCAAAAGTAGTCATTCCACCAGAGTCCGTAATCGATGTGATTGAGCGCTCCGACTCTCTCAACCTCATTCTGTAAGCTAGCCAACGATCACACCTCTCCCCCCGTTCAAAATAAGTGCACTTTTGTTGAAAATACCTTTTCTCTACTCTATCAGAAATCAACACAGTCAATTCCCTTTTCAAACGATTCAACTCCGGAAGTATAAACAACTGTGAAGGATCCACCATCAATTTCCGTGATAAATCATTTATTTTATTCTCTAATTCCATCTGCGAATTGTCCCATTTCTTTTTCAAGCCTCTCGCCAAATTAATAAACATACCCCGTACAGTGCATTTGAAGGCCTCCCAAACTGTGCCCAGCTCCACCTCACCATTGCAATTTTCCTCCACAAAATAATCTATTTCTGTTGAAAGTTTGTCCATCTCATCAGCATTATCCA
Source organism: Ambystoma mexicanum (assembly GCF_040938575.1). Lineage (NCBI taxonomy): Eukaryota > Metazoa > Chordata > Amphibia > Caudata > Ambystomatidae > Ambystoma > Ambystoma mexicanum. Next base: position 283,202,952 of record NC_090929.1, read on the forward strand.
ACAACATAGGATTCAGTCTCCACGTAAATTGTCTGTCCATTGAAAAATCCCATCTCAAATCAAGAACCACATGTGCGTGATCCGTCAACACAATATTACCAATACTACTCGACTTATAACTCTGTAGCATACCTCCTGACATCAAAACCATGTCAATCCTTGAATAAGTCGCATGCGCTCCTGAGTAGAAACTGTATTCCCTTACCAACGGATTGTTCATCCTCCAGCTGTCCTTCAGATCATGCTCCACCATTAAATCCAATAGTGCCTTAGTTTGTACATCAGTTCTCCTGCAGAATCTGTTATTGCTCCTGTCCAAGGTATTGTCAACAACCGTGTTGAAATCCCCGCCCAGGATTACGTTACTAGTCCCTAGATCCTGAACTGTTTGTGCAACCTCCCTGAAGAAAGAACCATCATCCACGGTTGGCGCATAAATGTTGCAGAATGAAACCACCTTGCCCTGAATGTTCGTCAGAATGGCAATCATCCTACCACCCTTGTCACCTATTACTCTTAGTACCTTAATCGGGGCATTTTTCCTTATTAAAATCACCACACCCCTGGACCTTGAATCAAAAGAAGAACCGTATACTCTCCCTACCCAGCCCTTCCTCAAACCATCCAAATCTTCCTTAAGAAGGTGAGTCTCCTGAAGTAAATAAATGTCCCCATTCATATCATTCAAATAGGACATCACTTTCCGTCTCTTCTGCACATTATTCAGTCCGTTCACATTCCATGAAATAACTCTTAATTGATCCCCCATCCTCCAGACCAGAAAATCCACCCCCACACTATCCAATCTTGACAACAGATCCTGATTTATGATATTGACCCTGAACCCCAACCCAACCCCCCAAAAACAGATGCAAAACACCAAGAACAGCAAACCAGAAAAAACTCCTATACACATACCAAGTAGTCCAACATCCTGGACACCTCTCCAAATAACTTGAACTCCCATTAAGCCACCCCATTCCATAATAGCATCCCCCCCAGCAGCCCCCCACCGGCACCACTAAACCTCGCATCTCCCGCCATTTGTTCTGTGAAGGCCATGACAAGCTGTCCCCCCGTAAAGCACAGAGGACCATCTAGGGAGGAAGTAGAGTCAAGGACGCTGCCCAGGAGAAAATGCAATGTCCCCAATAACATCACACCCTAATAGCCAAGGTTGGTTATCTGTTCTTGAAGGCAGTGAACGTGCAATGCTGAATCATCCCCTGTTAAGGTTCAAATAAATAACACCAATCATGGCAAGTTTTATTCATTTAAGACATTTAAATGCTGCAAAAATTGACCAAATCATGGTCTCCTGTCACATGAGCAAAGGATGAAAATAGAGTTGAGCGTGGAGACCTAGAACAACTATAGTGAAAGCCTGTACTCCCATATATTCCCACAGACAAGGATACTTTGCAAGGCCAGGTTCAAAGACAATCTTCATGGTAGAAGGCATGGGTGATGAGAGATCTTGGGCTGATTGGGTGGGGAGGTAAAGTCAAGTCCTCCTCCTGGGATCTGGGTCTGAGCTTACGTGCTGCTAAGTGAACCGAATGTTCCAGACACGGCACGAGCATGCCAACCAATTATAGAGGGCCGTATAATGAAGGGCCTTATAGTTTGAAGACCAGTGATAAACTGTGTACTTAATAGTGTTGAAGTTGACATGTTTTAGAGGAAGGCATAAGTTGTCCACCTGACAGTGGCCAGCCAATCACAATCCTAGTCCATCTGCAATGTATACTTAGATGTTCCCCTTAAGCCTATCACAGCCTTTGATAGGTTTTCTATTATTTGCCACTTAGTATGACATCACGTCTGATGTATTCATTGCATATAAGGATGTTTTATGAGAAATGCACTGAGAGCTCAAGCAAACATCTGTTGATGTCTGTTGTAACTCCCTGTTTTAAATAATTGTTAATAAAACAGCACCTTTGCCATCTTCATGAGTTGGTTTGATAATTTGGTGTCAGAATTGTTCTGCATCCCCATCCATTGCATGCACGTTATTAAAAGTGCCATATGCTCAAGACATAAAGGAGCTGTTAGCTAAAAGAAACATTTTGACCATCCTGTTTAAGAATCTAGGGGAAGGGCCCACCCTCTAAGGGTCTTTAACTTGGAGAACATTTTTGTTGCAGTCACTCTTATACATTTGGTTTAGAACACTGTTTGCCAGCATCAAGTTAAAAGACATATCCTTGCATCCTTTTGTTGTTTGTTTGTAGTGTGAGGATCATGATAGTATGCTTTGGACACAAGGATGGTTTTTCAGTTACTGACATCCTGACACAGACAGACCCTTAGTTTTAGATTCTAGGTATGGAAGTTCCTCTCTAGAATAGGGTTAGAGAGGCATTTTCACAACCCGTTTTTATTTAAAAAAATGTCTTTGTGCAAGAATATGAGAACCTTGTGTCCGCCTCTCTTTTCTGATATTTCACATCACCAAACAAGTTTCCTAATATGCTCACTAAGTGTAAAGGATTCATCAGGACCGTAGCAAAGTGGAATCAACAAATGTTTGCTGAGTATAAAGGGAAACCCTTTGATAAGATAGTTAATACCCATAAACAAAAAGAATAGACGGGAAATTAAGAAGTTAAAAAAATCCATTGGGTGTGAGTGGAAAGAGAAGAAGGAAAAAATAAGTATTTTGAGACAAAGTTTTTGGGAATCAGCATTTTCTATTGGAGAAAGCTAATAAAGATGTGAGAGCTATCGGGTGGAAATTGAACAAGAAATATCTGATTCAGTGTCAATTTAAATCTTAGAGTGCTGCAGAAGGAGATTGGGTGAAGCATATTTTTAGTAGTTTTGATATTACTTTAGTTGTCTGGGAGTTTGCAAATCACCCAAAAGACTAGATGAGCAGTGGAAATATGAGTTTAATAAGGATGATATCAAGATAGTTATTGAGAAGTCGAAGAACTCTCGATATTATGGACCTGATGGTATGTCAATCTGTCTACTTAAATAAAATATTGATGTGTTGTACCCTAACATGGATTTCCCTGCCTATAGTAAACTAAAAGGGAGCACTATAACCAAGGGATCTCTAACCCTGACACTTATACAACAATCAAAACAAAAAGGCATGATATGGCAACTCAATTCCACAAAAGGTATACAACATACATACTCGCAAGGATTGGGCGATCTCCCCTTCTCCAGATCCAAACAAGGGCTTCCTCGCAGTTCAAAGGAAAACCAAGGGAATACAACTTAACACAAAGTTCCATTGTTTCAATGAGGTAACTTGCCAAAGTCCAAAAAGCTCTCACTCCTCCTGGAATGAGAATGTTCCTAAAGTAACTTGAAAGGAAAAGTCAGAGGCTCTCATACCTCCTTGAATGAGAACGCCTTCATATCTCTGGCCACAACAAATGGTTTGGTCAGAATGGTCTGCTTCAAGAATGGTATCAGGAAGAATTGTAACTTTTTCTCAATCACCTTTCACAATACTTCCTCAAATGTCACAAATTAATATAGATTGTTTTCCAATAGTACCACTCTTTAGCACTTGCTCCTTCTACTACCAGGCATAACCTTTCACTAGGTTTCTTCGGGGCAATCACCTCTTGCCCTACAGGTCTACTCGCCTACCCATTTACCAAAGCAGATACTTGCTTCATTAGTAGCTTTTTCAGTAGAATGACAACAACTTTAATGGCTGTCTTAAACATAATCAGGTTATCAGCTTTCATGGATTAGAACATTCACATTGATCCTTATCAGGACCTTTTCCACAAACAATGCTCCTCTCTCTCTGGATAACAACCTCCAGAAGGGCAGCCTGTTTGCCACCTTTATTTCCCTTCTGCATTAATACCAAAAACAATGTTCAGGATCAAGTCTTTTCCTCCTTCAGTCTTGACTGTAGCAATGTGAATCTACATCAACCACAAAAGTAGGTATGCCCGAACCAGAATAGCAACCTTTATAACTTTGGGGCTTCTCACTATTCCCCTCCTGTGTTTAGCAACCTTTATTGGACAGATATTGCCAGGTTCTCAAGGTCTCTTGGCTTGGGTATTGGTGGTATGCTTGGGTTTATAATACGACCTCCACACCAAACTGTTCATGTTCACCCAAACTCACACTTTATTCCTGGACTTCGTTTGGTTAACGGTCGGTCCCTTTTGCAAGTCTGAAACAGTTCGGTATTCATAAGATTGATTAATTTGCCTTTGGAAAGGGGCAATGGTTCAGTATTTGCAAGATTTATTAACTTGCTGCTGTAAGTTTGCAACAGTTCGATATTTGTAGTGCTTATTAGCTTATTTTTGTACGTTTACCACATGTTGACATTTATAACGTTGCTTATTCTGTCTTTCACTCTTGTGAGTGTCTCCACCTGCTCTGAACACGTGGCCAGCACCGGAGTGCCCCGGGGTCACTCGCATGGATCAGATTCACTGGGTAAGTCACTTCCAGGTGTTCCTTCCCACGTTCGCAAGACTGCTTCAACTGTTTCTCCCCCCGACGAAGCGTACCTTCTCTCTTCGGTCTCCACTGCTTTAGCCACATTGACTTGGAGTCGCTCTGTTTCCCGAGAGTCTCCGGTGCAACGCTGCCACTTTAGACCTCTCTACTGCTCACACTATGCCTGTCTTCCCCTGCGACAGCTCTGCACAATGTAGTCTTCTCAAGTAAGCATTTATTCCACACGCTTCCTGCTACGTGACATCTGTAGTTTAGGAAATAGAGGCACAGACCCTCTAAGGACTCAAACCCGGTCCGGGTGCCTTCCAGCTCCTATACTTCTCCCTCCTGCCGCATACAAGGCCTGTGCTTCTTCTGCTTCCGAAACTGCAACTGCTTCTGCTTCTTCTTCTCTTTTTCCACTACATGCACCTGAGGGGGCCCTTTATGCCTCCCACTCTCCCTCAGGTGTAGGTCATTCCTGTCAATAAACTGACCACTTCCACATCCTTGTTCCTCTGTATCCCTATTCTTTGTCTCAGTACTGAGGGAATTCTGCAACTTTAAGAGTTTTTCCTTGATTTTCTACATTGTGAATTTGATTTCCACTTTCTACAGTATTTAGCAAAGGGTTATTACCAGAGCCAATCATAAGGCAGTTTGAGAAGAGGAATATGGTTCTTTGCTTTGAAACCTTCCATTATTATACATCTTCCTCTTATTAGGTTTTTTCGTTCTAGGGGAATTTATAACCGCATGCATGTCTTGGGTTATAACAGGATATTTGTTACTTTTACCACGACAAGGTTCATGAATGAATGCTTTCCCACTCAGATGGTCTACTTGGAGGATAATGGAATTATGATGGCAACAAGCCATTACATACTGTGGTAGTGGTTAATGTAAAGATGGATTTCTAACCTCTGACCTGGTGGGCAGATGTTTAGGAGGCCACCCTACTTTACTGGAACAGGGGAACCTTCTGGACAAGCCAGACTAATCAAAGTAGCTTCTCAGGTGGTCAAGACTAAGCCTCAGGAGGGGTTACAGTGATTGGAAGTCCACAATGAGCACACACAGTAAAACTCCACAGAATATTCTTAGACAAGTGTATATAAAAAATACATATATATTTATTATAGGCCTTAATAATTAAATACAAATAAACAACAGTAATATAAAACAGTTACCATGCACACCTTTCACTGTTTACCATATATACAATTATTTTTAGCCTAATGCAGTAAAGGGGAAAACAGTGTGTTGAAAACACGCGATTGTGTGTAATGAGAGAATGCACATCCTCTTTAGGGAGCTGTAGCAGTGCAGGAAGGGGCTTGTGGTGATGAATAACAGTGTCCTACTATTCGAGGAGTGTCTACCCTTGCAGGTAGAGCAAATTTAGGATTTTGGGAATAGCTAGGGAGCGCAGACTAGCCCAGTGAAGGTTAGTATCTTTTTAGGGATTCTCCCCAAGTGCTGGATCAGGAAGTTTCTGCCTTTTCTTAGCCACCCGGGAGGATACTTTAGGTAGGGTTTCAGTGTGGGGTTCATAGGATTCAACACACTACCTAAGTGTTAATAGTTTGGTCATCCATCAAAATCACTGACAATGACTATAACTGCTAGAGGCAGAGAAAATATTATTTCTGGTCCATTAACAATGAACACATTAAGGATGTGGAATCATTGTGTTATGTGGGCTCATGTTTTCAGCAATAAATACCTGTGGGAAACAAAAATGTAGAATAAAGGAGAATGCAAGAGCCTTTATTTCCTTGATGAAATGTATTGAATATAGGCGGTGTGCTTTTCCCTTGCTCCCGTTAATCGAATTATATGGAAAGTTTCAATGATGGGAATCTACGAGTCCGAGTTGGTTCCTTACACTAAAAGATTGTATTTTGACATCCTCAGACTGGCTAAATCAATGATAGTCAGTGCAATAAATCTTGAGCTTGGGTTAGAATAGTGGTCAACTCAACGTGTTAAACAATGTATTAGATTACATGGGAAAGTGATGATGCTTGAAAATCCAAGTTTAGGCTTTTTTATGGGTGAAGTGATGAGATAGAATTCTAACTTCTACCTTCAGAACTTAAGCAAATGTTGTGGGAAATGTATGCAAGCAATAGATCCAAATGATAATGATTCCCAATGGGTTGTGAAAAATAAAATTAGAAGGTGGGACAAAATTGTGCATAGTGAGGATTTACTATAATTGAAACTTTATAGAAATAGGTCTCTCTGGAACATTACTGTCCTGACATCAAATTATATTTAATGTAATCTCACTCTCAATTATTCAGAACATGGTATGTGAGATTCAGACACTAAATTGATTCCCAAATTTGGAGGTGATTGGGCAAAGGCGGAATATTCCACGAGAGTTAAGAACTTGTAGACTCTGTTAAACACATTGTATAGAGACTCTGTTTCATGTACTAATGAAATGTCAGTCAGCAGTTATTAGAACTAGATTCATGGCGCCCTTTGTGCACTCAACCTCCAGTGTTATCACAACCAATCTTTGGAACAGATACATTAATGGAGAGTATATGTATCCTTAGTACTTGCATTGGTGAGATTTTTAATGGTTATTTGTATTAAATTGAAATCAGTTGAGAAACAATGGAATGGAATTCTACAAGTATGTGGAACTAATTAATGAGTTAAATGAAATATATATGTGCCTTCCCTTTCTCCTTTCTTCCTTTTAATATTTTGATTAGGTCGTTTTTACGTTATTTTAAACAATTAGAAAGTTATTCTTTTAGAATGAAATTATATGATGTTGTGTCAGATAATGTATTTTGGTATTAGAGTGATTAAACGGACTTTTTTTTATATTACTGAAGTATTGGTTTGTACTATGATTTCTTTCTGTTACATGTTATTAAAAGTTTGTGTAAGGTATTATTTGTACCAAAACACAATAATAACTATATATATATATACATATATATATATACATATATATATATATATATATATATATATATATATATATATATATATATGTATATATATATATATATATATATATATATATATATGTATATATATATATATATTACACGGCCCGGGGTAGCGGCCGTGTAGTTATGGTTAAGTTGCTCAACTCATAGGAAGAGCACTTTTTGGGCTGCTTATAACTTTGCTCCCTGTGGACGAATCCTCACCAAAGTATATGGGCCGCTCTGAATTTTCTTGGGAAGTTTGGTGAGGTTTCATCCAGGGAGGCCAAAGTTATAGGGGGGTCCCGAAAATTTCGGTTTTTCCATAGAATGAATGGACAAAAATGTGTGCTTACAGGTCAAACTGTTGGACGGATTTTCATGAAATTTGCGGCAGGAGCAGTGGCTATGTCCTGAAAGCGTGCTTTTGTAAATTATGTGATATTCAGTCCTCTACTTTTTAAAAATTAGGTGAAATGTACATCCCAAAAAATGTGTGATATCTGGCTCCGCTCTGCGGTCCCATTTCCCTGTTCACTCCGCGGTCACAAGTCTGATTGGGCTGGAGTGTGGGGTGATGTCAGTGGACATTGGACGTGCCCGGAGGTTGGCTGGAGGGAAGCGTGATGTGCTTCATCATTTTCGGTAAAGCCGCCATGTTGTATCCGAGGACAGTGCAGCACCGAAAGGGGCTGCAATACATGCTTTGCGGCATATGGTGGTGGGAAGAGGGGATGGGAAGGGTGGTGGAGTGAGAAGTGAATCATGTGATACATTTCATTAGGTGGAAGAAGACGGTGGTGTGGCAGCAGTATCAGTGTGTACTGTGGCGATTCGCGGGTACGTCCTTAGGTGAGTAGCTTGTGTGGTAAATGTGAGTAGCCTTTGTTACAGCTGCATAGGTCTTGAGGTGACCTCTTTCTGTTGTTACTCTTGGCAGACTCAATTGCAGATGGCAAGTGCATAGCACATGACATGAGCAGTTGTACATGGGGTGTAGTATGCTTTGTTGTGTGTGGTAAGCTCCTAGTGCCTTGGATGCATGGCGGCAGCCCTTGGATGCATGGCTGCAAGCCTTGCACCAAAACGTATGTCCATTGGTTGCAAGTACGTTTCACATTGTTGTCTTGGGTGTGTGGTTTGTCAGCATTGTACACATTGTTGGTTGCATGGGTGTGGTGATTGTTAGCATGGTCTCCAATTTTGGGTGCATGGCTGGAGATGGTGGAGTGAACAGTCCTGCAGTGTATCCACTGGGTGAAGTGTTCAAATACTGTGTGTATACCAGTGGTTTATGTGGTTGGGTTGTCATTGTGCAGATTACTCAGTACTGATATGATATGATATGATATGGCATTTGTAACGCACCTATACACAAGTGTTTCAAGGCGCGACGAGGCGGGGGGGAACAAGGGGAAGACAGACAACGATCCTACTAGGCCAGGTATCATTCAGACCGCGCAAGTGCAGGGGTAGGGGAAGGGAAAAGTGCAAGGGGAAGGGGAGGTGGAAGTGCAGTACAAGTAAGTAGAATAAAAATAAATAAATAAATAGGGCCAGCTGGTGGCAAGTGCAAGGTAAGTGCAGGCAAGTTCTGGGAAGGGGGGCTGTAGGGATACAGAGACAGTCCCGCAGTGCAGGGGATGCGATGCCAGGGAGCAGTGCAAGTGGAGGGAGGCTGGGCCCAGGACCGAGGTCGGTGAGAGTGGCCCAGTTGCAGATTCAGTGCAATTTCAGCATAGAATTTAGCAGGGGAGAGGGACAGAGAAAGCAGAAGCAAAGAGGAAGGTTTTGAGGTGCTTCCGGAACCGGAGATGGTTCTCCTCAAGTTTCAGGGAGGAAGGAAGGCTGTTCCAGAGGGAGGCCCCTGCCGCGGAGAGAGATCTACCCCCAGCTCGTTGCTTTGAGAAGCGGCTGACCCTGAGGGAGTTGGAGACGGATGAGCGAAGGGCTCGGGAAGGAAGATATTTAGGGAGAGAGAGTTGAAGGTATTTTGGCCCCAGGCCCCAGAAGGCCTTGTGGATAATGCAGAGGGTTTTGAACTTAATCCTCGCAGCCACTGGGAGCCAGTGTAGAGATTTCAGTCCTGGAGAGATACGGTCCCTGGGCTTGAGGCCAAGGACAAGTCTCGCAGTTCTGTTCTGGATGAGTTGCAGAGGGCGGAGAGTGGAGGCAGGCAGATTAAGATAGAGGCTGTTACAGTAGTCCAGCTTCGAGAGAACCAGGGCTCTTGAGACAGTGAGCTTCTGGGGGAAGGAGAGGAAGGGAAGAATACCTCTGAGGAGGTGCAGCTGGTAGTGTGACTTCTTAGAGACGTCAGATATGTGAGGAGAGAAGGAGAGTGTAGAGTCGAAGATGACCCCGAGGTTTTTAGCCTTGCAGGTAGGAGCTGGAAGAGGGCCAAGAGAGGCCGGCCAGAGAGCTGCAGCGAAGGAGGGAGTGGGTGTGCCAATGAGTAGAATCTCAGTCTTACTGGCATTAAGGCAGAGGTCATTGGCGGCACACCATTCCTGGATAGCAGACAGACAGTCAGAGATGAGGGAAGGAGAGGAGGTGGCCGAGGGTAGCCTGAAAATGAGCTGGGTATCGTCCGCATAGCACAGAAAGTTGGGGCAGAGGGCGGCGATGCAGTGGGCAAGGAGTGACAGGTACTGCTTGAACAGCCAGGGAGAGAGATTAAATCCCTGGGGAACACCACAGGTGGAGAAGAAGACGTCAGAGAGGAAGGACCCAAGTTGGACCTGGGAGGGTCGATTGGAAAGGAAAGAAGTCAGCCACGCCAGAGCCTGACCAGTGATACCCAGGTTATCACGGAGACGGTTGAGCAGGATGGCATGGTTGACAGTATCAAAGGCAGAAGAGAGATCGAGAAAAATGAGAACACAAGGAGTGTTAGAATCAAGGTTGGAGAGCAAGTCTTCACGGATGTTCAGGAGAGCAGTTTCCATGCTTCTGGCAGCTCTGAAGCCAGACAGATGGCCATGAAGGCTACCAACAGATTCAGCATGGAGGTTAAGCTGGGAGATGGCCAGTTTCTCCAGGAGCTTGCCCAGGAAGGCACTGTATTATGCTGTAGTCATTCTTTGTAGTCAATAGAGTGTTGGGGTCAGGGGCAATGTTGTGAAGATTTTGTGGTTAGTTTGGAAGTAGTAAAATGCTATGTGAATGGAAGTCAGTAGGGGTGCCAGAGGCTGCGTTATGTTTGTGGGTTCTGGTACCTGGTTACATGTTTGCATGCATGGCTGCATTATGTTGGGCGGGTTGGGTAGGACTGCTGCTGTCTGTTTATGTTTCTGGGTTGTGGTACTTGGCCACATGCTGGCATGCATAGCTGCATTACGCTGCGGTGGGTGTGGCCAAGGCATAGGCATAGGCTCTTGGGTGCATGGCCAAAGGCTGTAGGCCATGCTTGCAAGAGGGTAGGCTTGGCCACACCCACCGCAACCTAATGCAGCCATGCATGCCAACAATGTTATACTGGTACATGGATGCCACAAGTCTGTTTATGGAGTCATTTTTCTTTCACCTTCGCTCCTTTGGGTAACTTGTTATAACGATACGTTGTTGCTTCGTCCACAGTTACAACTGTGTATCTCTCTGAGGGTGGTCACCTTTACAGAATGGTTGTGAAGGACATTTTAGACTTGCTAGAGCAGTAGAAGTGAGCTGTTAAGCGTACACTTCTATATGGTGTAGGTTACAGTACTTGTTCCACATTAGGGAGCAATATGCCACTACTTGCGTTTGCTGTGGGTAGCTCTTGAAGAGACCTTTAGTTTAGGCAGTGCAGTAAGCTATTGCGACATGAAAGGAGTTTCTCTGCATCACACATTTAAAATATGCAAAATGTACACAGCCACCCACATATAGTTGTACATTTACAGGCCCTATCTGCTATCTCTCTGTGTAGAGTATTACGACTGAACGGTGTTGGTTGGTTGACTGTGTGTGTGCGATGGCTGCGCATACGTGGGTGGTTTTACTTTACAACTCCTTTACTGATTGCATTTGATTTCCAATGTCTGCTTTATAGTCAACTGAACTGGTTGTCTTGCCTGTGTGGTGATTATGGTCATTGGTGAGGTTTTGTGTGCAAGTGGTACCTGTCAGTGTGTGAAGGTTGTAAGCGTGCAGTTATTTTTGTTTCCATCTACATTACATGTTGAAAGCATTCTTATTACGTATTGCCTATGTGATTGTATATGTAAGGTGGAACGAATACCGGATTTGCAAGGACTACACCATATGGTATGGTTTGCATTTTGTGCCTCTTGCTAAAATGCCATGGAATCTCAGTTAGGCATAGATACATAGAGAAAGTGTTCGTTCAGGACTTGTATTCAGGAGTGCATGTATGTTGCCACATGTAGGAAGTCTAAAAAATGTCATGTATGGGTATGTTTTTGTTTCCCTATATTTGTAATAACTACATGAGAACTTTCCTTGCATCCCCTTGCCTGTTTAACGTGGCATTACCATTGTAGCACAGTAGGCCAATTCCTGTCTTAATCTTGAGATTCTATAACTGTTTGTAGGATTGTTTGCAGCACTTCAGTGCAGGAGTACCATTTGTAAACACAAGTGGTGAGAGCCGTTTACAGACCTTTTTTCAAAAACTGCTGGCATGTGCAATACATCATTGATTGCTAAATGTGCTTAGTAATGTACACCACCTGCATTGCAAAATTTGATTGGACCAGGTAGTTTTGTGTTTGAGTACTGTTTCCTTAGTAGACTTTATAAACACTTTTTTTTACACTACACTGGTGTGTTGCTAACAATTTCATATGATGGAAGGTGCTTTTGCAAGGAGGTTCAGAAATGCAGCTTGCCAAATGTCCTGGTACTCCTGTGTATTTCTGCACTGGACAGGAGTTAAGAGTTTGTAGTATATTAATTTGTCCTTTCTTGTTGTCTTTTATATGGTGCTCGAGGAAATGCTGCAATGACTTGATAGAGGTGTGTTTACTATGGGTTGCATTTTAAAGGTGAAACGCCACTGCCTTTCAGAACAGAGGTGCTTACGGCAACTGTGAAAGAATATGGTAAGAAAATATGTTTCTTAATGGCATACTGAGTACATTTGGAGACTACAGTACTTAAAAGGGTCTGGGATGTGTTGGCAGGAAAACTTAGTGTGTATGTGTAATGGGATGGTTTTGTATATGAATGGGAACTTGGCAGCATTAATACTGTTGGTGAGGAGGCAAATGCTTGTGTTGTACAATGTGCAGTTTAGCAAGTGTGTGCATTGCTGTAAGAGTATTTACTTTGCAAATGAGTTACTTGTACTTGTAGAAGGGTGAGAAACAGTTTCGGAAAGGTGTTCAGCTTGGAAAGGAAAAAGTTTTTGTGTGTGAAATTGCATTACCTTTTCTGCGTATATATGCTTTCTACATGAATGGAACAATTATTTCACTTGTTGGTTTCATTTATCCACATTTACGATTGCTAGTGTTGTGGATGCACAAGTAATTTGTTCTGCTTTTATACGTAATGTCATACCCTGTGCAGTGTGCAAGGTAGGTTGCAGGCACCCTGTTTTTATGCATGCAATGTATGTAGTTGGTTTGGATCAGGAGGGTGCATTAGGTGCTCCTTTGCTGTGACCATTTTATGAATGTTATTCAAGATACGTTAGTGCGGATAACAGTAGTACAATTGCCAGAAGAAAAGAAGAGATTAACTATTTGGATATTATGGTTGATATGAGTACATGAAACATTTGAAAGCCCATACCATTGCAAGTGGTATTTGATGGTAGGTGATGGGAGAAATGAGCGTATGTTTCCTGAGTAGCTTAGAGGCACTTATACCAGATGTGCAAAAGTACTGTATACAATATATTGATATCTGTCCTTTCCGATGGTGGATGGCGATGTGCATTGATCTTAATGCATACATTTTGCACACTTTTACAGACGTTTCTACTGCAGGTGCTTTACGATCACACTAGACTTGTACTGTGAGTGGTTTACATATGGCGTGATGTGCAGAAATCTTATTGTTAGATGCTGAGGTCTTGGATGTGATTGGTGGATGCATGTGTAACTATGTAACAGTACCCTATGAGGGAGTGCTGGAAAAAGAGTAGTGGAAAGGGAAGAAGCACTGCCCCTGCTTTACTAGGGTGCGGTCCTCGCAGTAGTTGGGGAAGCGCATGTGCCACAGACTGTATTTGGTAGCCTGCTGGGCATGAAAATGGGACTGTGGGGAGTATCCAATCAGGTGCGGAGGGTGTGCCTCACTGGAAGGGGCGGTAACACTTTTTTCATTGCTCTGTATAGTGAGGATGGCAGAGATTGCGAGACGCACTGTGTTGTTCATGGGTGATGCCTTTGTGCAAGATCTGCACAGGTATGCCCTGGAAAGAGGCATTGCTGAAAATTGTGATATGGAAGGAGTGGAGGCTTTGTGGTGGGGTGTGCGTGTGTGCAGCTTCGGCGCTGTGGTAGCACTTTGCAGACATGTGGCCACTGTCGCTAGTGTTCACATTGTCGTTGTGCACTATGGGGCCTTGCATTTGGGTTACTTGCCTTGTGCACATTTGCTGCGTCAACTCAAGAAGTTGCTGAAAGCAGTGAAGTAGATTTTACCCACTGCCATGGTTCTTTTTTCATGTATACCACCAAGAAGAGTATGGGATTATCTGAATGTAATTTGTCCACAGCCAGAGGTCGGAAGGTTAATGTTAATGTTAAAGGATATTTGTACCGTGCACTAACACCACTGGAGTGGTCCCCTGGCACTCTGGCGGATCTGAAAAAGGGAGACGGGGCTCCAATTAACAGAAGTATGTTTGAATGTTTGTGTGCAGATGGGATGTTCTACTGTGACAATGACATCCTTAATCCTAGAAATGTGTACTTTGTCCATGCTAATGGCATTTCTTTGACCAATTTTGTTTTACAATCTACAGGATTCTTTGAAGAGGTTCCTGTAAGGATGTGAATGTAAGGAGGAGAAGAAAAGGAAAATCCCCGCCAAAAAAACAAAAAAAAAGGGGTTTGCTTGCAAGTACCTATATAAAAAAATGTCTTTAAAAAAAAAGGCTTTTTTTCAGAGCCACCACTACAGACGAAATCTGCTACCCTGGTTGAAATGTGTTCCCCCACGCTCGTATACAGCACGCTATGTCTGCGGATATCGCTTTATTTGCAGGAAGGCACATGCCTCATCCAATGTTTTTCAGGATGGTAGGCATGGCAATGGGACTGTGGAGGCTAACGGATCGCTCAGTGAGGTGTCTGGGTTTGGTGGGCAGTGTTGCAAACTTGGCGACATTCTCCCTGCATTTAGGGGAAATCACGGTCCCCTAGCAACTTTGCACGGTAAAAGCGGCTACCGACAAATGTAGATACTTTTTGCCATTGGTTTAGAAACTTACAGTTTTTTCGATTCGTTTGCAAACCAATACAAAAAAAGAAGCTAGATTTTTCAGTAGCCATGTAGCTAGTAGTTACCCATTGTTTCTGAATAAATACTGTGCAAACTGCACAAGTTGCATCACATTTTATCAAAAACTGTCTCTTGCGTAATATTGAAAAAGTCTGGCAGAAAAAAGATGGAAGAGACATTGCAACTCTGGGCTACTTTTTCATTGGTACCTGAGACAATTTTATGGCCCAGTTCAAATGTGACGCTCACCTTCCAGGGTGTTCTGCAGATCAGAAGCAGCTAGGTGAGCTGCTTTGGCAGAGCAGTGCATTGTGTCAGTAATGGAACTGTCACATTTCGGGTGCTTTGTACAACTGTACAACTATTTAGGGCTGAACTACTTTCTGGGTTGAAAGCGGACAAGGGCCCGGCAGAGGAATTTTCTATGTTTTTATTGATTTCCTCCACAATACATGGCCCGCGGTAGCGGGCGTGTAATTATGGTTAAGTTGCTCATCTCATAGGAAGACCACTTTTTGGCATCCGAGCCCTACCTCAAAACTGTGCAGTACTGACATGAAAACATCATGATGGCCAGAGCTTCCCAGAAAATGCACAGGGAAATGCAGGAAGAATAGGCTGCCACCCATTTTTGCCGATGTTATGGGCACAGAAGGACACTGCCTAAAACCACCATTGGACTACCCGCACAGTAGTCTGAAACCATTGGGAATGGCAATGCTGATTGCCAAATGCAACCTAGAATTGTGGGGAATTCATTCTTAAATCCCAAAAATGGGTGCAGTACCAGTACTCACCACTATCCAAAAGCCGGCGTTTTAAAACCACCCTGTGTTCCTCTGAAGGCAAGCCAAAGTGTCTATTTTAAACATTGCAACATGTGCAAAATATTCACTGAACACCAGCAGACATTTGGCAGAATGAGGTTTTGTGTGCTTACAAAATCTGGGAAATGAAGAGCCCAAAACAATGCTTATAACAAAACTGCTATGGAGTCAGCAGTTTAAGTTGCACTGGATTTAAAGACACTAAAATCGAAAATGTTTAGATTAAATGAGTGACCTATGTTTGGTGTCACATGCCTTTGCAATTGTTTAAATGTTATAGTTTAAACTTAGAATCAGCATTCTAGCTGCATGTGTAAAATTGCAAGTTAATTTAAAAAGCAACAAAAAAAACATGACAGTTAGCTGAAAGTCTGGCATAAGGAACTGAATTCTGCCTGGCAACTACCCCCATCAGGAGTGAAACTTGAGTCACAGCTGTGTTCCCAGGCCTAGCTGCCCTTTTGCTGCTCACACTAAGGATATGCCATCTATCTGATAATTGAATTACCTGTGCTCTGCAGGAAAGTGAACAAAGCCCTGTCCTGGCTCAGGCAAAGGTTTTATTGGCAGGAGTCGTAAATGGTCGTAAAAAGTGGCTTCCTCCTGAGGAAAGGGGAGGAGCACTGCCTGTGAGAGCAAGCTGGCTTGGCAGAACTGGATAAACCAGTATTTCTACCTTGTGCTGAGAGGAAACCACACCCCTTTGGAGCCAGAACATAACTTTAAAAAGATGGATCATTCATAGAGCGGACATGTGAAAATTTTATAAATGATACCATAATTCTTGTGATTTTTCTGCCCACAGTTTAAGAGGTTTTTAGAACCGGTGGTATGTTCAGGGGGGTGTCAGCGGAAAAGTGGATATAACTCTAAATGTATGCATGTTAAAAATCTGAAACTTCATCAGTTAATGTCCATACTCCCTGCGCACATGTATGTAAAGTTGGGTCAATGTCAGAAATTGAAAAATCAATTAAAAAGTGAAATATGTGCCATTTCTGAATGCAAGCTCCCAGGAAGAGCAGAGTTTGAACAGGGGATACCTCCTGTAATGCATGATGGGTGCATATGATTTTAAAACAATATGTACCTCTGCAAATATGTATTTGTTTCAAATCTAGATTTGTGTGTAAGTTGACAGGAGGAGTGGACTTTCTGCAGGCTGTAAAATGACATCACTCTGACCCAACCTAGCTCCCCCAATCAAATGATAAATGGAAGTTTGACCAATTAGAAGCTGAGAGAGAGGTAGGGTCAGTGATGCTAGAACACACCCACATTCTAAACACATAAAAGCAGACAGACAGGACAGATAGGGACCTTCAATTCCATCTGCATCGGGACGCTCTGCCGGAAAAATCCATACTTACCTCCATCAATCTTCAAAGAGCCAACACTTAGACTCCAAGATAAACAGAGACTTCAGAACCTTAACCAAAAAGGCCACTGCCAGCAAGAGTATTTGTCAGCAGGCCTCAAAATATTTTTGCAACTGAACTCTTCAGACAGCCGGGCGAGCCGTCTGAATTTTGCCAAGAACTTTTGCAAGAACCCGGTGACAGAAATATCCAAAGAGAAGGCAGGACCCGACCCAGAGAACCGGTGCCTAGCAGAGACCAGGCCATTGTATCCAGAGTGCTGACCCCGATGCTGTGAGCAGTTCCAGAGGCCAGGCGCTGTGAGCAGAACCCGGGAAGACCTGACCAGACTGAAGTCCGTGACCAAGTCGCTTTCCGGTTCAAAATTTCTTGTGAGTACTCAGCAAAACTCAGAACACCTCTCTTAGTTAAAATCATATAATTCAATCTATTTAACCTAAGTAGAACTGCCTCCTAGCTGTCACCTGTCATTCTAGCTGCAAAATTTGTCACTTGTCATTTTGAGCTTTTAAAATTTGCAAAACCAAAAACGACCTCTATTAAATCGGCCATAACTCTGTAACCGTTTGGGCTAGAGACTTGCAGTAACTTTTATCTGAAAGCTTAGAATCGTGGCTTTCCTATGAACCTAGAACCGCATTCCTACCCCTTATAGTTTTACCGCAATCGCGGAACACGCATTCGCGAATTTTACCGCGATTTGCAAATTTCTTCACATGTAAAAACTGCTGCTGCTTGCCTTCCATTTGCCAGAAATTCGTTTAACCTGCTAACTATCCCTGCATCATTGCTAGTGTGAGCCTGGACTAATATTAACTAGATACCACTCACCCTGAACCTCTGAAAGGGAATTAAAAGCATTTCCAGCATATTTCTCATCCATTGCTAGCACATATCAAAGCATTTTGCCTGTGTTTTCAAAACTCCTATCTGTTTTCTGTAGTGTAAGCTTGCTGGGGTGAACTGATTTACATTGATTGCATTTCTGAGAATTGTGTGCCTTCCTTCCACTTCCGTGCATTGCATAAAAGGGGGGAGGGGATTGCCAGAGAAAAGTGATTACATTGTTTTGTTGAAATCATATTGAGTATTTCTATACTGCATTTCATTCATTCAACCTTGCATCCATTTGAACTCTATAAAGCATCTTGTACCACCTTCTTCTTTTGTTCCTATTCACCTGTGTGCTACCTTATCCATTTCATGTCAACTCCTTATTGATTATAGAGAAGCGTGTTAGTGCCAGATTCTCCGTTGTTAATATTTATCATATCAGATTAAGTGTGCTATTCAATTATTAATTTATTATAAAGTGTGATATATATATATATTTTAATTTATCAAATAAACCTTTTAAACTTCCAAAACAGAACTACTTCTTGGCTCAGTGGGGTCAGGGGGATTCCAAGAGAGGGGTGTTATATAGGGGTAGTCATCCAGAACGCATGAACTGGACCTAAAGATATATCAATAAGGGTTTTCATTCAGTATTATAGACTAGGCGTTGACTTAGCTGTAGTGTTGAATTGAATCCCCTTACAAATTGGGGGCTCGAGCCGGACGTTTGGGTTAGATTTACCATTTGTGCAGCTTAATACAGTGTGCGAACTGCCGGGATACATACATCCGGTTGGATCACCACGCTGCATTACGCTGTGAAGCATTCCTCAAAAGGGACACTCCAAGAAAAGTTCTGTTCTGCAAAAATAAAATACAAACTTCTGTAAGTCAGGACAGAGACCAATCTCTAGAATGACGACCTTAGTAGACATGAAAATAGCCAGAGAGCACCTCTTGCATAAGCTATTTGTGAGAGGTGAATGGACCGAACAGGGCCAGGATGTGTGGTTGCAGGCCATCACACAACAGGTCACTGAAACAGGGTCAGACATATATAGAGATCAGGGTCCCTTACATGTGGCCCTGAGTGAACTATATATGGCTCCTAAAGCCAAAGAGGAACACAATAAGATTGCCAGGATAGCAGCATACCTGTACCTATATATGGGAGACATGCAGGATAGATGTGCTGAAAGCCAAAATCTGGCAAATAGGCAACAGATGGCATTACAGAAGGCCCAATCTGATCTGGACTCTTCTGAGCAGAGGCTGCAGAGGAGCCAGGAGGCAGAAAATGATAGTAGGCAATATATCATTAAAATAAAAGAGGATATGGGCATCCTACAACAGGAAAAGACAGACCAGGATACCCGATTTCTGGCCCTGCAGAAGGAGCACCAAGACAGTTTGGACTCCTTACTGCAGAACCAGAAAAAGCTGGGGCAACAGATCAATTTCAACAGGGCATGCACAGAGCAGGTAGCCACCCTGCAAATCCAACTAGACAGAGAGAAAGAGGAGAGCAATAAACTGATTCTGAAAGACCTGGATACCCAGGCAGAGTTTGATGAGGAGCGCCAAAAAGCTGGTGCCCTTCAACGGCAAAGGGACGACCTGGCGGCACAAATGCAGGCTCTTAGTCAGGAAAGAGACGCCATAGGCCAGGAAGTCTGCCACTTAAAAAAGGAAATTGAAGAAAATCACCTGGCCCTCCAGGGGCTGGGTGATCTCCAAAAAGAAAACCAGAACTTGGTAGAGCACACCAGAAGGGTGGAAGATGCTCTAGCAAGAAAGGAGCAGGCCAATAGGGACATTGCCCAGGAGGTAAACCTCCTGCAGCAAAGACTGGCCCAGTTCTCCAGGACCAACCAGGAAGCACAGAGGGAGAATGAGGCCCTCTGTCAACACAATGATAGGCTCCAGCAACAGGTAGCGATGCAGGAGAAACTGATAGAGTCGAGTAAGGCCTTAACAGAGGAACTGAAGGCACAAATGCAGGCTCTTGCATTGCAACAGGGAGCAGGGGCGGATAGAGATGAGGTTCGCTGGGAAATGGAAACTCCGGAGCATAACCTCAGGAGCCCTAGTACCAGAGGCCCTCATACCTCTCAGTCCCTGGACTCTGCCACCCCCATGTCCCCTGGTGCACATGAGCACAGGGCCACAGGGATGGCAGATTACTATCCAGCTAAAAGTATGGGGCTCATAGGCCAGTACCACTCAGGAATGGAGGGGTGGGCATCCGGGTATGGGCACCCAAGTACAGTACAGTTCAGTGGGGAACCCCAGGAGAGTAGGCCCATTAAGGGCATCCTGAAAACCTCTGCCCAGTTAGGTCAGTGGAGGGGGTACCCATCAAATCCTGGCAGCAAGGAGGAATCTGAAGACTCCTCTGAACTGCGCAGGACACAGGAAACCAGGTCCCCACATTCTGCCAGCCATTCCCAGGCTCGCAGAATCCGGGAAAACCTGGAAGATCAGACGGGAACCTCTGGGAGCAGTGCCTCTGAGTCCGAGGATGAATGGACAAGGGTTACCCGAACCAAAAAGGCCAATAAGGCAAAAAGGGCCTTGCTTAAGGACCCCTTAAAGCAGATTAAGGCGATCAGGAGCGTCATCACGCCTTACCATAAGAACGCTAAGTATTCTGTTTGGGAGCACTTAGAGTTGTTTGAACAAATGATGGAGACTTTCCATTTGAAGGACAGCCAAAGCTGTATTCAATATGTAAAGTGGACATTCTCCCCGGAATACTCCAGTTTCTTTGCGGGGCTGGAGGATCAAAATCATTTAAGATGGTCCACATATAAGGCGGCCATCCTGAAACATTTTTCTGTTCACAGAAATCCTCAAGAGGCTCGCAAGGCAGCCTACAATTTGCAATGTGGGGAGGATCAGGCCCCACAAGAATTTGTGCAGGAGTTAAAGCGTGCTTTTGCACAGACCACAAGAAGGGTGCGCACAGATAGTAGAGAGTTCATAAATACGTTTTTCCATGCCTTGCCCAAATACATCATGACCCAGCTCGTGAGGGATTTTCACAAGAAAAGATCCTTAGATTGGGTCATTGAACAGGCTACCCGGATCTATGAGGTGCAGAAACCGATAGATAGCAAAAGTAATGCCCAGAAAAACCCCAAAGCCAACACCACCCCTGCTGCTGCCAAGGTGGCAGAGGTAAAGGTCACCCCCGTTTTAGATTTGGAGATGGGGGGGCCTAAAAACCTACCTGCACCTAATAATGCTAGGCCCAGAAGGTCCTCGGGCCAGTCACAGACAGGGAGCCAGGGAGGCAGCCCCACAAATGGGGTCCCTCGCTCTCCTGATTATGTAAGTCCCCATTACAAGGGAAACAGACCCATCCTGGGTTTTGTGTGGACTCCTCCAGCCCAAGGGGGGGGATCCAGCCAAGCACCTAACCCAGGGAACTTCCCTCCTAACTTCCCACCGGAGGGCAGAAACTCTCCAAATCCTGGGCAGAACTTTTTCCCCAGGTATCCACCCAACTTTCAGCCCCAAAACCATCCATCCTTCTTTCCCCAATTCCCTGAGCCCAGACCACTGAATCCGGGAGAGGGGAGGCCAAGGGTGGAGGGGTACCCAAATCTTCCCAACCCGGGGTATTACCAGAGGAGGGATAGCTACCCTTCCCGGGATCAGCCCAGGGGAGAAAACAGGGCCCCGTATCAGCCTGAGCGGGTTTCCCAGTTAGAGCGCCAGGTTCAAAACATGGCGCGGGATATGGGTCATATACTGAGGGCGCAGCAGAACCCTCAGATCAGCATGCCGGCGCAGAACGCACCCAACTCTGGACCTGGTGCTCCAGAACAATGACGGGGGCAGCACCCCGATAACTCACCGGTTCCCAGGGAGGAGGCACAAGGGGAATGGGGGTGTAAAGCCTTGGAGGAAGCTTCCTTCCTCACTTGTAAACAGCCCCTGGAAACCCAGGAACCGGAAACAAAATCTCTTGCCCCTGAAAGTCTGCCTCCTAAGGAGCAGAGGGGGGGGTAGGAGAAACAAAAGACCCAAACAGACTCAGTTTGAGGAGGAGGTACAGATCTTCCAATTTGAGGGAGAGGGATCCTCAGAGGATCCTGAGAAAAGGATCTTCTCCTTCAGAGAGGGGGGAACTCCTCCCAAAGAAAAATGGGTCCCTAGGAATGCAAATCCAGACTGGGGAGATGTGGAGACTGAGCTACTGCCGCCCACCATCTCATCCCAGAACCAACAGCAAGAAAATCCCCTGGTTCAAACCCATCCTGCTGACTGCCTCCAAAAAGGGGGGGGCGGCCCAGAACCGGAGCCAGGGGAACCCACAATGGCTCTGATCTCCAGTTGCCAACTTTTTCTTTCAGATTCCCAAGGCTCTCCACAGAATTCTGCCCAAAATTCTTCTCTCGCGATGTCCAAAACCAGAAAATTAGCCCACCAGTTGTCCAAAAATGTACATTATCTGTGCCCCCTTGAGGAGAAGGAGGGAAGATATTATGCCCCGGTACAAGTACAGGGGCAGGGTACAATCTCGGCACTGGTGGACACTGGATCTCAAGCTACCCTTCTGTCCAGAAGGGCCTTTGACGAACTGAATGCAGGAAGGGGAGAGAATTACCAAATTCCTCTCACCTCTCTTCCGGGACAACTACAGAACTTTGACGGGAAGGAAATTCCCGTTGAGGGGACTGCAGACTTGGACATTAAAATTGGGCGACATAAGTTGAAACACCGGTCATAGTTGTGACCCCAGAGGGCACCCCTTGTTTACTAGGGAATGACCTCCTGAGAAGGTTGTCACCCCTAATAGATTGTGTAAACAAGGTCCTCTGGACACAGACTAGCCGACCAATAAAATTAAAACAGAGTGTCAACCATGTTAGTTTAAACGGCACATGCCACATGGTTGAACAAAAATCTGACCAAGTAGAATTTCACTTCCAGAATAGCCAAATTCCAGATGTGACAGTAATAGCAGTAGGACAACAGACTGGTGATGGGGGGTCCTCTCTGTTTCTGAAAATCAACCTTCCTTCCAGTCTAAAGTGGTATTCCACGCTGGAAGGAAACACTCTGAAATTCTATACCAATCCACAACCTGAAACTCCCACTCCTATAGTCCAGAAAGATGTGAAATCAGCTCAGAGCCTGGCTGATATTCAGCAAATTGGAGAGCAGTTGTTCATCCCTGTTCAGTTAAATGATGGGAAGGACTCTGTTCTCGCTCGAGTGTGTGTGAACAACGGTAAGAGCTTCATCAGCGAAGCCATGTTTCGCCAACTCCCAAAAGATCCAGCCATTCCCACCTTCAAACTGATAGACAAATGGGAAATGGACCTGGAAGCACCTAATTCCAAACATCTCCTGCCAAGCAGGTGTATGCTCAAAATCTCCATTGGCAACAAGAGCATAGTCCACAATTGTTGGGTCGTGCGAGACGTCCCTGCCGCCTTTTACTTAGGCAGTGACATTCTCAATCGCTTTGCCATTAGTTTGGACCTAATAAACTTCAAAGCTTGGTCCCGATTAGCGGATAATCCCATGGGCTTTGATGATCCAGAAAAAGCATTTAGGTCAGCTCAATTGCTACCTTATGCAGTTGAAATTCAGATTAAAGAGGAAGTCACCATCCCAGAAAGGACCCGACAATTCTCCCTGGAAGTGAAAGTTAAAAGAGGACAACATTTGAAAAACCCTGATGCTTACATACATCTAAATGCTTCTCTCCAACAGCAAGGGTTAGGGGTAAACCCAACACCATTAGTCAACATAGAACATGACACTATTCCAATAGAGGTGGATAACAGCGACTTAAAGAGTATTACTCTAGCCGCAGGCACCATTATTGGAATGGCGGTTGATGACCGACATTTTTCCATCGACTTAGTAAATGAACTGTTAGGACCAATCCCCAAGGACTGCTTTGACAGTGACAGTGATGACAATACAACACCAGACAGGATCTTTACCCGGCATGGGGGGAACTTCCTGGTGTACACTTCTTGCCCCTATGGTAAGGAAGATGTGACTTGTGACTTCAGGAGGGATGAGGTGATTTTCCAGGTTCATGAAGGCTGCCTTTCCCACCTGAAGCCTCCGGTCCAAATCAGCACTCTGACCAGGGACTTCTCCACCCAGCTGGAGGAGGCCGCGGAGATAGCCAGACCAGAAGTCTTTCCAGGCTTCAGGCAGATGGTGGAAGAGAGAGTCAACCTAGCGGATGCCTGTGTGACTCTGGAACAAAAGCAAAAGTTGAAACAAGTTTTCTTGGATTTCCAAGATCTCTTTGCGGTAGACTCATATGACTGTGGTCGCACTGACATCCACACAACAACAATCCCCACGGACCCTGGCATGACTCCTGTGTTTGTGAAGCAATATCGCTTGCCTCTCGCATCAATGGAGTCCCTTACTGAAATAATTAAGAACCTTGAGTCCCGGGGAATAATCCGTCCAGTCCACAGCACCTTCAATAATCCGGTGCTGGGAATATTGAAGCCAAACGGCCAGTGGAGACTCTGCGCCGACCTCAGGGAGCTCAACAAACGGGTCCATACTTCCCGATGGCCACTGCCCTACATTGACCAAGGGCTGGCCCAGATCCAGGGGTCACAGGTATTCACTGCAATAGACCTGACCAATGGGTACTGGACCGTGCCTGTCAGTAGGGAGGACCAATACAAACTGGCTTTTACCTTTGGGGGCCAGCAGTACACATGGACCCGGACTCCCTTCGGATACCTCAACTCCGGCAATGAATTCAACATTTTCCTACATAAGGCCATGCCCGACCTGGGTGCGAGGGGTAACCTGGCTTATGTAGATGATGTCCTCATCAAAAGTTCATCTGTGGAGGAACACATAGCGGAGATCCGTTATGTTCTGACACAGTTGAGGGCCGCCGGAGCAAAACTTTCCTTTCAGAAAGCACAGTGGTGTAGAACCCGTGTTAATTTCTTGGGGCATGAGATTACTCCTCAGGGTCTCTGTCCCCAGGAAAAGAAAGTGGAAGCACTTCAGAAACTGAAAGACCCCACAACTCTGCGAGAACTAAGGAGCCTCCTTGGACTGACTAATTACAGCAGAAAGTTCATTGAGGGCTACGCAGAGATCACCAGACCCCTGATTCATCTCCTGAAGGGGGGGGTCAAGTGGAAATGGGGTCCAGAACAAGCCGAGGCGGTAAAACAACTCAAAAGAAGCCTCTCACAAGCGCCTTGCCTAGCTTACCCTGTCAGAAACAAGGAGTTCTTCCTGGAGACGGGGTTCTCTGATACGTGCTTGACGGCAGTATTATACCAAAAGCATGACAAGGTCAATAAAGTAATCTCCTATGCGAGCAAAACTTTATCCTCTGTGGAGGAAAAATTCAACGATTGTGAGAAGGCACTCCTGGCAACGGTGTGGGCATTGAAGAATTACCGCCCGTTTATCCAGGGGGAACACATCATAGTGGAGACTCCACACCAGCCTCTGCAATATCTCCAAAGTGACAGAATCCGGGCCGGAAATGTGAGTAATTCCCGAATTACTTCCTGGATTCTGTCAATGCAAGGCTTTCCTGTGGAGGTCAGATATGGCCAAAACAAGAAGAGTCCCCTTCCGCAAGGTCTGGCTGACTTGCATGATTGTGCCAGAGAAAACTGTCTCGAGGACGAAGGTCTAAAAATAAAGGACAACATGGAGGCATACCTTAATTCCCCACACAAAGTCTTTGAAGAGGACAAGTGTGAGGGAATGCCCACTGTCTATGTGGATGGATGCTCTTACCATGTTGACAACAACGGGGAGAAAGAACTGGTGGCTGGCGTAGGGAATGCATGGGTGAATGAGTCCCCAGAACCCTCCGCTGGATACAAAATTGGTCCCCGAAGTAGTCAGGTGGCAGAATTGATGGCTGTGCATCAGGCCATCCTCACTGCTGTCCAGCATCAACTCCGCGAACTGGTCATAATCACAGATTCGGATTATGTACGGAACGGGTTCGTGGAGCACCTGGTTAATTGGAAAACCAGAGGCATGTTATGTGCTAACAACAAACCCTTGAAACATGGGAAGTTGATCCAAAACATTGATGATCTGGTCACCTCGAATGGGATGACCATCTATTGGAAAAAGATCAAGGGTCATTCCAAAGTAGAGGGACCAGACAAAACTGGAAATGACTTAGCTGATCAGCTGGCCAAAACCGGGGCCATCCAAGGGGATCTAATTGAGATTGAGTCCCTGTTGGGGGAAATCCAGGTCACTGCCATCACTAGGTCCCAGACAAATGCTCACAACGACCTTTCAATTGTACAATGGAGTAAGGAGACCCCTGATGCTGATTTGATTACCGCTCAGAAGGGGGATCCAATTATTGGTAAATTTTACCAGCACCTTGAGGACCCTGAGAACTTTCCCCTGACGGATACCGATTACATTGGGAAAGAGGACCTAAGAGTGTTGATGAAATGTCCAAAAATGTTCCGAATCCAAGACGGTTTGCTGGTAAGGAAATCCAAAGCTGGCCACGATCAGTGGGTGGTTCCTACCTCATTCCGAAGCCTGATGTTAAGTCACGCCCATGATGCGGCCACTGCCGGTCACAGGGGGTTTCACACAACATTGGAAATCTTAAGAGAGGTTGCATACTGGCCACACATGGGGCAGGACCTCGACCAATACTTGAAGGGGTGTCTTGTGTGTGCACAATTTCAGCCATCATCCCTCACGCACCGGGCACCTTTACAAAAGAGGGGAATGACACTCCCATGGTCAGATTTACAAATTGACTTTGTAGGCCCTGTGATTCGCTCGGCTAGGGGGAATAAGTACATGTTGACTGTGACATGCTTGTTTACCAAGTGGGTGGAATGTCTCCCAGCCCCAAATTGCAAGGCAGAAACTGCAGCTGCCTTGATGATTAACCACATCTTTTCCCGTTTTGGTCTACCTCAAAGGATTGAGTCAGACAGAGGTAGCCACTTCACCAGTGAAGTAATGACAAAGATGTGGGAGATACTGGGGGTCAAGAGAAAGCTGCATATTGCTTATAGACCAGCTTCTTCTGGGGCAGTAGAGAGATATAACCGGACAATTGTGAGCATATTAAAGAAGTTTGTGGCAGATTCTGGGCCAAGTTGGGATATCCGATTACCTCTGGTCCTAATGGCCATCAGATCTACCCCTTCATCTGCAACCAAAATGTCACCATTTGAGTTGATGACTGGGCGCAAGATGGTGCTTCCGCAGCATTTGCTCTACAGGACCCAAGAGCAGACACTGATAAATGCCTCCACTACTCATGAGTATGTGGAGAATTTAAGGAAACACCGTCAACATGCTTTTGCTTATGCTCAGCGGAATCTAGAAAGATCAGCTGATAGCATGAAGACCCACTATGACCTGAAAACTTCCAGGAAGGAATATCAGGTGGGAGACCGGGTCTATCTATACAACTTCCAAAGGAACCAGGCCAAGCAGCGCAAATTTTTGCCTACATGGAAGGGACCCTTTGAGATCATCGACAAGATCTCCCCTGTGGCCTACAAAATCCACATCCCCAAAGGTCCTTTGGCAGCGGGGGAAGACAAGTGGGTCCACATAAACCAGTTGAAATGTTGCCATCCCAGGCACACTCTGCAACAACTGGAGGAATCCTCTGGAATCCTAGCGGGTACTGTCTCAGACTAATTCTGTTCCAATCATAAAACATACCACATCTAGTCTCTAAAATATTGTGATTTGCATGAAACTGTCTCTTAGTTATACTGTTTTTTTTTTTCAAAATAAGAATGTAATGTTTCGTGATGATGAAATGCATATGCTGCCCCACTATCTCAACGGTGGTGGAAAAACGTCTATGAATAGGTATTGCCGCTCTTCCTTTGTCGTCCTAGGAGAAAGAAAACCTTGAGACGGGCCAAGGAGGACGATCCGGAGACCGGGAGCTGAGACGCAACGGGCTCGGGGTACCGCCCAATATTCCCATCAGGACCGGCGAGGAGAACCGATCGATCCGACCGGATGGAGGAAAAGATGCTGAACTGTGCCATCTATTGGAAGAAGATGAGGAAACATCCCAGATCTTGCGAGTCCCATCAGTGAAACCGAATGGCCATCGCAAGAGGGGGGCTTGTGGGATGTATTTACCCATGCATCCGAGCCCTACCTCAAAACTGTGCAGTACTGACATGAAAACATCATGATGGCCAGAGCTTCCCAGAAAATGCACAGGGAAATGCAGGAAGAATAGGCTGCCACCCATTTTTGCCGATGTTATGGGCACAGAAGGACACTGCCTAAAACCACCATTGGACTACCCGCACAGTAGTCTGAAACCATTGGGAATGGCAATGCTGATTGCCAAATGCAACCTAGAATTGTGGGGAATTCATTCTTAAATCCCAAAAATGGGTGCAGTACCAGTACTCACCACTATCCAAAAGCCGGCGTTTTAAAACCACCCTGTGTTCCTCTGAAGGCAAGCCAAAGTGTCTATTTTAAACATTGCAACATGTGCAAAATATTCACTGAACACTAGCAGACATTTGGCAGAATGAGGTTTTGTGTGCTTACAAAATCTGGGAAATGAAGAGCCCAAAACAATGCTTATAACAAAACTGCTATGGAGTCAGCAGTTTAAGTTGCACTGGATTTAAAGACACTAAAATCGAAAATGTTTAGATTAAATGAGTGACCTATGTTTGGTGTCACATGCCTTTGCAATTGTTTAAATGTTATAGTTTAAACTTAGAATCAGCATTCTAGCTGCATGTGTAAAATTGCAAGTTAATTTAAAAAGCAACAAAAAAAACATGACAGTTAGCTGAAAGTCTGGCTTAAGGAACTGAATTCTGCCTGGCAACTACCCCCATCAGGAGTGAAACTTGAGTCACAGCTGTGTTCCCAGGCTTAGCTGCCCTTTTGCTGCTCACACTAAGGATATGCCATCTATCTGATAATTGAATTACCTGTGCTCTGCAGGAAAGTGAACAAAGCCCTGTCCTGGCTCAGGCAAAGGTTTTATTGGCAGGAGTCGTAAATGGTCGTAAAAAGTGGCTTCCTCCTGAGGAAAGGGGAGGAGCACTGCCTGTGAGAGCAAGCTGGCTTGGCAGAACTGGATAAACCAGTATTTCAACCTTGTGCTGAGAGGAAACCACACCCCTTTGGAGCCAGAACATAACTTTAAAAAGATGGATCATTCATAGAGCGGACATGTGAAAATTTTATAAATGATACCATAATTCTTGTGATTTTTCTGCCCACAGTTTAAGAGGTTTTTAGAACCGGTGGTATGTTCAGGGGGGTGTCAGCGGAAAAGTGGATATAACTCTAAATGTATGCATGTTAAAAATCTGAAACTTCATCAGTTAATGTCCATACTCCCTGCGCACATGTATGTAAAGTTGGGTCAATGTCAGAAATTGAAAAATCAATTAAAAAGTGAAATATGTGCCATTTCTGAATGCAAGCTCCCAGGAAGAGCAGAGTTTGAACAGGGGATACCTCCTGTAATGCATGATGGGTGCATATGATTTTAAAACAATATGTACCTCTGCAAATATGTATTTGTTTCAAATCTAGATTTGTGTGTAAGTTGACAGGAGGAGTGGACTTTCTGCAGGCTGTAAAATGACATCACTCTGACCCAACCTAGCTCCCCCAATCAAATGATAAATGGAAGTTTGACCAATTAGAAGCTGAGAGAGAGGTAGGGTCAGTGATGCTAGAACACACCCACATTCTAAACACATAAAAGCAGACAGACAGGACAGATAGGGACCTTCAATTCCATCTGCAGCGGGACGCTCTGCCGGAAAAATCCATACTTACCTCCATCAATCTTCAAAGAGCCAACACTTAGACTCCAAGATAAACAGAGACTTCAGAACCTTAACCAAAAAGGCCACTGCCAGCAAGAGTATTTGTCAGCAGGCCTCAAAATATTTTTGCAACTGAACTCTTCAGACAGCCGGGCGAGCCGTCTGAATTTTGCCAAGAACTTTTGCAAGAACCCGGTGACAGAAATATCCAAAGAGAAGGCAGGACCCGACCCAGAGAACCGGTGCCTAGCAGAGACCAGGCCATTGTATCCAGAGTGCTGACCCCGATGCTGTGAGCAGTTCCAGAGGCCAGGCGCTGTGAGCAGAACCCGGGAAGACCTGACCAGACTGAAGTCCGTGACCAAGTCGCTTTCCGGTTCAAAATCTCTTGTGAGTACTCAGCAAAACTCAGAACACCTCTCTTAGTTAAAATCATATAATTCAATCCCATTTGCCAGAAATTCGTTTAACCTGCTAACTATCCCTGCATCATTGCTAGTGTGAGCCTGGACTAATATTAACTAGATACCACTCACCCTGAACCTCTGAAAGGGAATTAAAAGCATTTCCAGCATATTTATCATCCATTGCTAGCACATATCAAAGCATTTTGCCTGTTTTTTCAAAACTCCTATCTGTTTTCTGTAGTGTAAGCTTGCTGGGGTGAACTGATTTACATTGATTGCATTTCTGAGAATTGTGTGCCTTCCTTCCACTTCCTTGCATTGCATAAAAGGGGAGAGGGGATTGCCAGAGAAAAGTGATTACATTGTTTTGTTGAAATCATATTGAGTATTTCTATACTGCATTTCATTCATTCAACCTTGCATCCATTTGAACTCTATAAAGCATCTTGTACCACCTTCTTCTTTTGTTCCTATTCACCTGTGTGCTACCTTATCCATTTCATGTCAACTCCTTATTGATTATAGAGAAGCGTGTTAGTGCCAGATTCTCCGTTGTTAATATTTATCATATCAGATTAAGTGTGCTATTCAATTATTAATTTATTATAAAGTGTGATATATATATATATTTTAATTTATCAAATAAACCTTTTAAACTTGCAAAACAGAACTACTTCTTGGCTCAGTGGGGTCAGGGGGATTCCAAGAGAGGGGTGTTATATAGGGGTAGTCATCCAGAACGCATGAACTGGACCTAAAGATATATCAATAAGGGTTTTCATTCAGTATTATAGACTAGGCGTTGACTTAGCTGTAGTGTTGAATTGAATCCCCTTACAGACAAGGGCCCGGCAGAGGAATTTTCTATGTTTTTATTGATTTCCTCCACAATACATGGCCCGCGGTAGCGGGCGTGTAATTATGGTTAAGTTGCTCATCTCATAGGAAGACCACTTTTTGGCCGGCTTATAACTTTGCTCCCCCTGGATATATTTGTATAAAACTTTGCAAAAAAAATATATGGTGCACTCTAAATTTCTTTCGGAAGTTGGGTGACGTTTCGTGGAGGGGGGCAAAAGTTATAGGGGGGGTCCCAACATTTTTTTTTCCATACACTGAATGGAGAAAAACTTTGTGCAGGCCTACAGGCCAAAGGCTGGACGGATTTTCACCAAATTTGTAGCAGGAGCAGTGCCTTGGACCAGAAAGCGTGCTTTTGTGAATTTGGTGATAATTAGTCCTGTACTTCTTTTAAAAGCAGGTAAAATGTACGTGTCAACAAATTAGTAATAGCTGGCACTGCTCCGCGAGTCCCATTTCCCTGTTTGCTCTGCGGTCAAAAGTCTGATTGGGCTGGAGTGTGGCATGGTGTTGGCGGACATTAGACATGCCCAGTGGTTGGCTGGAGGGAAGCGTAATGTGCGTCATAAGTTTCAGTAAAGCTGCCATGCTGCAGTTGAGGATAATGCAGCGCTGAAAGGGGCTGGAAAACATGCATTCCGCATTGGTGGTGTGAAGAGGGAATGGAAAGGGAGGGGGAGTGTATCCGTGCATACTGCGCCAATTTGCGGTGACCTCCTCATGTGACTAGCTTGCATGGTTACTGCAGGTAGCCTTTGTTATGGCACGATACGTCCTGAGGCGAAATGTTTGTGTGGTGAGTGCTGGCAGGCTCAATTGAAGATAAGGAGTGGATTGCACATGACATGAGCATTTTGGCTTAGGGTGTACTAGGCTAGTGTGTGGTAAGCCTCTAGCACCTGCGATGTATGGCTGGACATGTGATTGTGAATTTCCAATATTGTGGCCATTGCGCATATTGCTGATTACTGTATTGTACTATGATGTATTGGTTCTGTGTACTTAATAGACTGCTGGGAGCAGGGGCAATGTTCTGAAGTGGTTTGGTTGGCAGTAGAACAATACTATGTAAGTGGAAGTGGGTAGAGGTGCTGGAGGCTGTGTTATGTTTGTGGATTTTGCAAACTACCTACATGTTTCGATGCCTGGCAGTATTATGGTACGGGGGTTGGGGAGCAGTGCCAGTAGCTGTGTTATGTTTGAGGGTTGTGGTACCCGGCCACATGTTCACATGCATGGCTGCATAATGTTGCCATGGGTGTGGCCAAGGTGGTGGCGCTTGGGTGCATGGCCAAAGGCCATAGCCCGTAGTACTGCTGGTGGCTGTGTAACATTTGTTGTTGCTGATACCTGGCCACATGTTGACATTCATGGCTGCATAACATCGCAGTGGGCGTAGCCAAGGCCTAGGCTTTTG
The DNA here is from genome assembly GCF_040938575.1 of Ambystoma mexicanum. Taxonomy (NCBI): domain Eukaryota; kingdom Metazoa; phylum Chordata; class Amphibia; order Caudata; family Ambystomatidae; genus Ambystoma; species Ambystoma mexicanum. Next base: position 283,235,273 of record NC_090929.1, read on the forward strand.
GGTGCATGGCCAAAGGCCGTAGGCCATAGGCTATGCACCAAAGTGCATAGGCCTTGGCCACACCCACTGCAACGTTATGCAGCCATGCATGGCAATCCTCTGATACTGCTATATGGATTTTCTTTTCGAAGTGCATAGAAGGTCTACATTTGGCGCAAATCATGCGTTCCACTGAAGCCTATTTTACAATGAGCTCTACATTTGTTGATAGAGAGGTATGGCAGGGTTGCATTTTCTGCCACCATGCGGCTACAAAAACAAAGTCAGGCGGCAACGTGTTACCATGTCATCGTGCATTTCCGATGCAAAGTACTCCAGTTACGTACACCTTCCTCGTGCACTAGTTGTAAGTAGGTTTCACATTGTTGCCTCGTATGTGTGGTGTGTCACCATTGTTTATATTGTTGGTTGAATGGGTGTGGTGATTTTTGTTCCATCCTACAGTTGTGCGTCAATGGCTGGACATGATGCAGTCCACAGTCCTGCAGTGTGTACACTGGGTGTTGTCTTGGAATATTGTGTTTATAGAAGTGCGTAAGGTACTGCATGGTACTATGCTGTATTAGGTGGGTGTACTTAATAGACTGCTGCGTGCAGGGGCAATGGTCTGAAGGTTTAGTAGTTTGGTTGCCAGTACAAAAATACTATGTGAGTGGAAATGGGTAGAGGTGCTGGAGGCTGTGTCATGTTTGTGGATTTTCCTACCTACCTACATGTTTGTATTCACGGCTGTATTATGGTGCAGGGGTTGGGTAGGAGTGCCGGTGGCTGCATTACATTTGTGGGTTCTGGTACCTGGCCACATGTCGCATGCATTGCTGCATAACGTTGCGGTGGGTGTGCCCAAGTCCTAGGCTCTTGGGTGCATGGGCAAAGGCCATAGGCCATGCACCAAAGACAGTAGGCCTTGGCCACACCCACCGCAACATTATGCAGCTATGCATGCCAACAATGTGATACTGTTATATGGATTTTGTTTTTGAATTGTATAGAGCCTGTACATCTGGCACAATTCATGCTTAGCACTGAGGCCTATTTTACACTGAGCGTTTCCCCTGTGTTGATAGAGAGGTATGACAGGTTTCCATTTCTGGCCACCATGCAGTGATTAAGACAAAATTAAGGCGGCAACGTGTTACCATTTGATCGTGCATTTCCAATGCTAAGTACTCCACTTAGGTAGAACTTCCCTTTACGTACATGGAGACATGTTGGTACATTGTACATAGTGCACTGAATGTACAGCTGACACAATATATACATGTACATGTGTGGCCCCTATCTACTATTTATATGTGCAGTGAGTTACAAATCAATGGTGTATGTTGGCAGACCCTGTGTCCAATGGGTGCACATACGGGGGTGTCAGGGCCATCTTATAGACTTTAGTGCCTTTGGGGAAGGAGATTTTTGGGCCTCCGCTTCATGAAAGGAAACAAATTCCTTTAGAACTGTTTCAAAGATTCTACATGCTTTCTAATGTACGAAGTGTAGTGAACTGACCTGGTTGTGTCCCCTGTGTGGTACATTACGGCTAATGGTGTGAACGTTTTGTTGCCACACTACATGTGTATGTGTGTGAAGGTAGTAAGGTTGCAGTTACTTATTTTCCCCCAATCCGCATTGTACGTTGAAAGCATTCATGTTATGTGTTGCCTATGGTATTGTATATGTAAGGTGGAATGATTATCGGAACTGGAAGGCCTATGCAATATGCTATGATTTGCATTTTGTACCACCTGTTGAAATGATGGAATGGAATCACAGTTAGTTATAGATACAGAGAGAAAACGTTCGTTACTGTCAGGAATCAGGGTTGGCAAAGGAGTAGAGTGTTGAAATACGCCTATTGAGACTGTATGTGCTGGGAAGGATGTGGAAACTACAGTTCCCAGCAACCTGTGGGTGTCCTTGTAGTTTAGCCCGTGCGCGCGCCTGGCCAGCTGTATAGAATTAAGTACAGCTTAAAGGCCAGCAACGGCTACAGGCAGGTGTGGCTTATTGTTTTTGGTGCAGCAGGAGGCAGACGGTCGCAGTCGGAAGGAGTTTTCACTCGCATGCAAGGCAATGGAGAAACGCTTCCTCACACGCGGACGCTGAACAGCAGGAGAGGCGCTAATTAACTGGCAAATTCAACGCTTGCAGTTCTTCATCTGGGAAATCCATCGGGGATTCCCAGACTCATGTTAAGTACTCGGGGAGACAAGGGAATTATCAAACTGCTTGAGAGTGATTTGCAGCCATTCTATGTTTGTCTGGGAGGTCCTGTAGGGCTCCCCAGACCTGAGATAAGTCATTCCCTCATTTTCTGATATTCAAAACAAAACTAGTTTACTGGTTACGCATGTGTTCCATCTACATTGCAAATTTTGTGTTGTGGTACTGCAGGAAATACTGCATCTGGACAAGGAAATGCTTTTAGTGAATGGAACTAAGGCAATTCATGTGGTACTGCAGAAAGTACTGCATATGGACTAAGTTATGTCTCTAGTGAATGAAACTAAGGGGACTTTCATTTATGTTGTATGGTGCTAACGCTGCCCTATGGGCCATATGTACTGTCTAATCCATTATGTGTTCTCGTTGTGCTTGCTTATGTGTTGTGTAACTCAGGACATGGTACAGTACACGTACTAAGGTGTGCTAGTCAGGAATCAAGGACATGTGTAGGTAATATTATTGTGTGTTACATGTTAGACAGTGTAGGGTTTTTCCCTGGTGCTGTCCTGGTCCCATCCACAGTAGGAGTACCTCACCCTCTTTCCGGTTTTCCTAATTTCCCCTCCCTATCCACAACCTCTCCCTAACCCCTCTTCCCCCAATTGGCTGCCATGTGGCGACCTGTTTTCTAACTCAGGCGCCTGTGCCAACCACGGTGGGCGGGTCGAGTTCATTTGGCTTCCGTGGTTCAGGGGAGAGTGTCGATCTCTCTTCCCTTCAGTGCTTGTTATTGTGACAGTTACACAGACTTCTTCCCGGAATGACATGCTTGCAGAGAGTGCAAGTATGTTTCCACATGTAGGAAATCGGAAAGATTTCATTTATGGGTATGTTTTTGCCTTCCAATACCGGCAATAAGTACATTACCACTTCTTGTGGATTTACTTGTCTATCTAACGTGCATTTTCTATTGCAGCAATGAGCGCAGTACTCCAATTCCTGCCTTATTTCTGAGCCCCTGTAACTGTTTGCAGCATTGTGTGGAGCATTTTTGTGCAGCCCTATTATTTGTAAACACAACTGGTGTGAGCCGTTTCATTACATGCTTTAAACACTTAGTGCCATTTACAATACACCATTGGTGGGTGCCGATTTGGATGAATCTGGATGCACAAATCTTGGATAGGTTCACAGAACTGTGTACTGGGGTCACCCGAGACTTGCACTCTGAATGTGTAACGCCATATATGGAGTGTTGTACAGAACTGATAGTATAACATGGAGAGGTCTTCAATGTGATAGGTGGATGTGTGTGACTATTTAACAGTAACCAATGAGGGAGTGCTGCAAAGAAGCTAGTGGAAAGGGAAGAAGGACTGCTCCTGCTTTACTGGGGGACAGCCCTCGCGGTACTTGGGGAAGCGCACGTGCCACATACTACAGTTTTCAGCATTCTGGCCATAGGAATGGGACTGTGGGGATTATCCAATCAGGTATTGAGGGTGTGGTTCACAGGAAGGGGCGGTAATACTGTTTTTCATTAATCTGCGTAGAAATGGAAAAGACGCACTGACATGGAAAGACGCACTGTGTTGATTTTGGGTGATGCCTTTGTGCTAGATCTGCACAGGTATGCCCAGGAAAGAGACTTTGATGGCGATTTCGGTTTGGAAGGAGTGGAGGCATTGTGGTGCGCTGTCGATGTCTGCTGTTTCGGTGTTGTGCTTGCACTTTGCAGAGAAGTGACCAGTTTCACTACTGTTCATATTGTCGTTGTGCAGCAAGGCATGCATTTGGGTTATGTGGCATGTTCACGTTTGTTCCATCAACTGAAGAGTTTGATGAATGCAGTGAAGAGGCTTTTTCCAAATGCACAGGTGCTTTTCTCACCCATACTGCCAAGGAGATTATGGGACTATCCTAATGTACGTTGTTCCCAGCCAGAGGTTTGAAGGTGTCTCATCAACAGTAGCATGTGTCATTTTTTGTCCGCTGGTGTGATGTTCTTCTGTAACAATGACATCATTAATTCTTGAAATGCTGAGTTTTTTACATGCAAATGGCATTTCTTTGTCGACCATTGGTGATGCTATTCTGTTTCCCCATCTATCAGATGCATTGAAGAGTTTGCTGTAAGATTGTGAGGAGGAGAAGAAAACACAAAATCCTATAAAAACCGAAAAAAAGATGTTTCTCTACAAGCACCTGAAAAAATTCAAAAAGGCTCTTTTCAGAGCCACCACTAAAGATGAACTCCTCTACCCTGGTTTAAATGTATTCCCCCACACCCACACACAGCACGAAAGCCACATCCGGGGCTTTTGACAATGGGTGGGCATGGAAATGGGACTGCGGAGGCTAAGGGATTGCGCAATAACATTTCTGGGTGTGGTGTCTATGTAGAGCAGTGTTGTACAGAACTGATAGTGTTACATAGCGAGGTCTTTAATGAGATTGGTGGATGTGTGTGTGACTATTTAACAGTACCCAATGAGGGCATGCTCAAAAGAAGATAGTGGAAAGGGAAGAAGGACTGTTCCTGCTTTACTGGGGCATGGCCCTCACGGTACTTGGGGAAGCGCACATGCCACATACTACTGGCCATGGGAATGGGACTGTGGGGATTATCGGTACTGAGGGTGTGTTTCACAGGAAGGGGCGTTAATACTTTTTTCCATTACTGTGTGTAGTGAGGCTTACATGGTTGCCATTAGTTGCAAAGGTAATGTAGCATAGCAGATTTGGTCCGAAATCAATTACAACTCAAATCAATGTGGTCCGCTACTCTGTCCTGAAAAGCTACAAACAGAATGTGGAGCAGCTCTGGGGTGTGGCCTTTTGTAGGGCTGCTGTGGAGATCTTGCAACTGGAAAAGAGGCCTACATCTTTCAAACAAATACATACATGTGCAAAGGCATATTGTGGGGTGTTTGTAAGCGTGTACTTTCTCAATAACACTCCGTAGATTGCAGAACACTGTACTTTTCTGCTGTCCAAGGGTCCGGATCGTGCCCACGAAATAAGCACCCACGCGCAGCATGAGTGCGGTTGCATGGTGATGTCGCAAATGTTCTTGATTTAGACGGCTATCCGCAGGTCGCGTTTTGGGCGGAATACTTTGTGCGCATATGCATAGGTGTCCTATGCATACCATTGGGATCTCTGGGCTGATTAATAGTGCGACACACGTGCACCAACCATTTTGGGACAAGCTGGATGTTTGTAGGGTATAGCAGGTGGGCTGTTTGTGTACAGCTGCTTGTAGGACATGGGTGGGCACCTCAAACTACTTAGAATTTGTCATAGATTTCTTCGCATATGCTGGACAGGGGTGATTTTACCAGGAGACAGAGGAAGAGATACACATGCACGTGCATGTGCAACGGACAAACGTCCGCTCCCACAACTAATTATAGCTGGTTCACAAGATGCGGACATGCGGTTCGTACTGGCATCATACCCATTGGCTTAAGACTAGAGCAAGAGTGCTCTTTATTCACCAAGTGTGACCAAGCATTACTCATCAACAACAGAACTTTTGACAAACTGTGTACGCAGCGCTAATATCATGGGATTCCAACAACAATTTTCTGATCCCTCACTTGGGGCACATGAGCACTGCCCCATCGGATTCCTGCAACTTGCAGCTTAACGTACTATTTCTATTTGGACAAGTTCAGCGCGGTACCCAGATGTTCCCGGTGCTCTGACCATTTCTCTATCATATATGGTAGTACCTTTGATTAATAACACTAAACCTTCACTGCAAACTGCATATAGAATTCAACTGCAAGTGCAGCTATATATATGTGTAGGCTAAAATGACAGTGAAAAATAACAAGTAGATACGCCATCAAAAGTGCAAATGCATGAATGTCAGTTCAAAAACTTCTAGTCAAGTTTGTAAGTCTGGCTAATAACTCGCAGAGCCCAATTCAAAAGGCTGACCATTCGACCAAAAGAAAGGTATCGATGTTAATAAATAACAGTTTCATAGTAGTCACTCAATGTCATAAATGTAAAACCACAGAAAGGTCTTCAACTCATGTAAAAAAAGTAAATAGATAAAAAGAGCAACAATGGTACAGCATTCGTGTTTGTAAGTCAAACTTGATCAAAATTTCACCACAAAATTCCTCAGAAATTTCATAAGTAAATTCCTCAAAAAATTCATCAACAATTCATGAATTATTTCATCAAAAACATTCATCAATAATGCAAGGGGAAAAATACAAAACTTCCTAACAAATTTCAAACTTTCCGTTCCGGAAGCACATTCCTCTTTGCTTCAGCCTTATCTCCTCCTCTCCCCTGCTGATCTGTTCTGCTTCGGCATCGTGCACTTGGTTACCCTCTGACTTCGGGCCCAGGTACTTGCCCACCCTGCCTCCTGGCAACCCTTGCACTTGGGTCTGTATCTGTAACCTTGCAGCCCCCCATTTTCTATGCACCTATCATGCCCCCCTGTGTGTGCCTTAAACCTAGCACTTGCTGGCTGCACTACCACTTGTTGTTGTGTTTTATTCCTTTGCTTAGCACTTTCCACTACTCCCATCAACCCTGCACTTTCCCTTTTCCCTCTCCCCTGCACTTGTGCGTTTTCAATGTCACTGGGCCTGGTTTGATCATTGTTTTTGTTCTCCCTTGTTCCCCTCCCTTGCCTCGTCACGCTCTGAAACACTTGTGTATGAGCGCGATACAAATAAAATATCAATATCAATAAATAGCAGTTCAAACAACAAGACACTGTCCAAGGTTGCATGGATAATACAAATCTACCAATGGCGTTAGTTGAGGAACACATATAATTCTTCATCCCCATTAAAGCCTAGAGGTTTGAGTGTCTCAAAGAGAATAATGAGTTTATCCTCCAATTGCCTTAGTTTTAATTGCCTGTTGCCTCCTCGAAGATGTTTGGTAATGTGTGCTAATCCTGTAATATTCATGCAACCAACATGTTTGTTATGATGTTCCAAGAAGTGGACTGCCATGGGATAATTTAAATCTGTATTTTTAATAGCTCAGTAGTGTTGTAGGAGTCTAAGTTTCCAAGGGTCTATGGTGGTGCCTATATATCTCAAGCTACATGTGCATTCAATGAGCTAGACAATGAACTTGGACAGGCAGGTAATCCTATGTTTATAAATCCATGTTTTGCCACCCAGCATCACAACATTTCTTTCTTTAAATGCAAAATTGCACATTTTATGTTTTCTACAAGTTAGAATCCATTAGGTTTATTTAGAATTTGCAACCAACTCTTCCGGGAATCACACCCAAAAATCTGATTAGGTGCCAATAAGAAGGAGGTCAAAGAGGGTGCCTTAGAAAATGTAAGCATAGGATGACTAGAGAGGGCCTGTTTTAAATATCTATCTGTCAACATAACTGGCCAATGCTTTTTGAGGATAGATCTAATCTTGCCTGATTGGTGGTTGAAGGTCGTAATGAACCTTATATCTTCAGACCTAGTCGATTTTTTCATCTTGGCACAATTCCAAAGCTCTTTTCTGTTTTTAGATCTGGCCTTTTCAAAAGAATTCATGACTTCCTGGCAGGGGTAGCCACGTTGTACAAATCTTTCACATATGTTAGCAGATTCCTTCAGAAAGTAGCCTTCTGTAGAACAATTACTGCATGCCCTTAAGAATTCCCTATATGGTATAGATTTAATCAGAGGCGTTGGATGGTGGCTAGCTGCATGGAGGACAGAGTTGCCACTGGTAGGTTTTCTGTATAGATCTGAGGTAAGTTGGTCCTTAACTATCAAAAAGTTTACATCTAGGAAATTTAGCGCTGTAGCACTGGTAACCATGGTTAGTTGTAAATTTAAGCAAGCACCATATCTAGTTAGTTTATCGTAAGGACCATTCCTAATTTAATCAGCAATAAATCTACACCATCCAGCTACATGTTCAATGAAATAATCAAATTCCTCACTCCAAGCTATGGTCTGTTCCCACCAACCCATGTACAGATTAGCATAGGTGGGAGCCATAAAAGAACCCATAGCAGTGCCTCTGACATGTCTCTAATGTGACTTGTTAAAAATGAAAAGAATTGTGCTCTGAACAAAACTTAAGCATAGATAAAAGCATCTCATTTTGTTGTTTAAAACTGATCAAGCATGTCTCTAAAAACATGACATGCTTGTATACGAAATGAATGATCAATCGAAGTGTAAAGAGATACTACATCCAATGAAACCAAACTGTACGTCGGTTCCCAACAAATGTTTTGCACCTTACTGAATAAGTCAGAAGTGTCTCATGTGTATAAGTTCAGACTTTGGACAAAGGTTTGGAAAGGAAAGTCCAGAAATTTGGACTTAGATTCCAGAAGGCTTGACATTGAGGACACAATAGGCCGTCCAGGTGGATTCACAACATCCTTATGTACCTTAGGTAACAAGTAAAGAACGGGATCACAGGATACTCTGTTTTCAGAAAATTGTATATTTCTCTGTCAATCAAAATATTTTTAAGCCATTGTTGAAGCAGCATGTGATAGTCTGTTTCAGTATCTACCAAAATGAAGGTGTCTACCCCCGAATAACAATTGGGGTCACACAGTTGTCTCATGACTTCAGCTATATAAATATTCTTGTTCCAAATTACCAGCCCCCCACCCCGTTTGTCTGCTGGTTGCATGACATTGATCATTTTGAAGGGTACGTAATGCTTCTTTCTGTAAAGTACTGAAGTTACAAGCTTGGTTACCAGTTCTTGATGAAAGAAGTTTGAAGTATTTCAAAATCATTTCCTAAAAAACTTGAATTTGACTATTGATGATATTAGGGCAGAATCTGGATTTATTGTTTAAGCCACTTTCCATTGTGAAATCATTGTGGATCCCAATTTGTCAACAAAGTGTCTGATTGTCATAAATAGTAGTAGCCTCAATGTCGTTAGTGTAATCCTCTTCCAGATGACAGAGGCAGGCAAGACTGAGCATATCTTTAACTGCAAGAGGATGTATTGTTCTGACTTCTCTTTCAGGGGTAGATTGTCTTGATGTGACTTGGGTGGAATAACATTGGATCAGTTTGAGTTTACGGACACATTTGAAAAGGTCTATTATTAGGAAAAATGTAATAATCGAGATGGAATTGCTGCAGGGAGCTTATTTAAGGTATATTTAGAGTATTTCTGCACAGACCCTGTGGAACATGGAAGTTTTAAATGTGCAGCTTTTGTTTTTATTACGTAGAATGTCTCTGTGAACCAGGATCCAAGCAAAGTCGTAAGATGTTATGGTGATTTTCTAAGTCCAGTGCTCACACTTTCTCTTGGTGAAGCAAGCCATTCCCCTTCCTGTAGCTTGTTCGGGGATGAATGCCATTTGACTGTCAAGGCCCAGTTTCATTCAAAATTGCAGCCCTTAAAGTCATATTTGTTTTCATGTTGCGATTCTCATCTAAAACAAAACATCTGCCCAATACACATCATGAATATCTTTGTATGTTTCTTTATATAAAGCTGATTCTCAGTCCTTTAAGGAAATAAGGAAATAGAAAAAATACCAGCAGGCCCTTGATTTGGCTCTGCGCTGAAATGCTGTGCTTTTCATTCCAAATTGGACTGTCTTTCAATTATTATTTTTTTTTTATGATGCAGCAAAGCAACACTTTGTTTTCCTATTCTACTGATGTTTTCATTACTTAATTTGGTATAATCTTTTCCAGGAAATTAATCACCGCACATGTTAATTGAACATTGATGCTAGACAACATCTTATACCACCAGTCATCTACATTTTCATTTACAGGAGCATACTTTCCTAAAAACAGTGAATGAGCTTCTACCAACTCCTCACATTCCATTATTAAATGTTTTAAGGATTCTACTGACACTTGACAAAATCTACAAGTATTATCACTTGTTTTATCATCATGTCTGACCCACAGCACCTCTTTTGTGTGGTATATGTTTAGTCGTAGATGCAGGAATTTATTTCGGTGGAATCTGGAGGGAAATTGCTTTAGATATTTAGGCAAATGATCTAAGCTGTTCTCTGCTAGTCCTAAATCCAACGCGGTCTTCATATCAGCTCGATTTTCGGAGTTCTGTATCCAGCGCCATTGCCTTAGTTTTAGTTTGGCTATTTGTGGAGTAGCCATCACTGTTTCCCACTTGATGTCCACAGAATCAACAGTTTGCTTTATTTTATTGTTCCAACAGCTCAGCAGCCCTTCATGAGGTTGTTGCATTGAAGCATTTAAAATCTTATAGGCAGGTGCAGGATCGGTTAAATCTATTTTCCTTACCATACTGATTGACCTCCATAGCATTGTTGTATATAGGGAGTCGAGGCCTAGCTCACGTCTAATTGCTGTCACTGAGACATAGGTAGGTAGTCTAAGTACATGTCTCCAGAACTTGCTTTCTAGTGTTTCCCAGCACTTAGCATTCAGATTCCACCCAGTTTCTATGCCGAAGCAGATTGCCGGAACCACCTTCTGCTTGTAGAATGTCAAAGCCGGGAGTGTTGTAAATTTGCCATAGTCAGTATGAATCCGGGCTCCTTGTAGAGCGTAGCTGTTCATGCGATTTTTTAGATCCATCATCCAGTCTGCCTCTCTTAGTGAGCTGTTAAAAAGTATTCCTAGATATCATATGGAAGAGACAGTTTCAATGTTTTCTCGACTGATGGCCCATTTAAATGCACGATCTCTCCTGGTAAAGACCTTTCCAATTGCCAAGATCTTCATCTTTTTTTATTTATTGTTAAGTCATTTGCTTCAAAATATATAATATCTCTGAAGCCCAATTTGTGTAAGGTCCATTAGCACTATGTCATCGGCATAGATTGCATAGTTGATCTTATGTCCATTCACCTTTGGTGAGAAGCAGTTGATGTTTCTGAATGCTGATGGAATGTCTGCGATGTATAATTTGAACAGTAGCGCCGCAAGGGGGCAACTTGTTTGACTCATTTTTAGTCTGTATTTTATTTGTTAGCTCGCCTTGGGAATTCGTCCGCACACATACAGTGGCATTCGAATGTAGGGCAATCGCTGGATGTAAACGTGAAACTGGGCAGTTCCACTTATATAGCTTACTCCACAATTTAACTCGGTTGAGTGAGTCAAATGCTTGACGCATGTCGATGAAAGCAAAAAAGATCTTTGATTTCTTTTTCAGCGTCTCCAGTTTTAGCAGAGTTAGTAACAACAGGTTTACCTCAGTCCTCACGCCTTTTGTAAAGCCTGTTTGTCTGCAGGTCATCAAGCCCGATTCATTGGCCCATCGCGTTAGTTTGCGTTGTAGGCAGGTTGCGAGGAGTTTTCCAACAGTGTCGAGAAGCGCAATCGGCCTATAATTTGAGGGATCGTTCCGACTGCCCATCTTAAACACTGGTACAATAACCGCTGATCTCCAAGAATCTGGTATTTCTTTAAATGATGCGATTATTTCAAATAGATGGGCAATGAACTTAGACCAATGTTCCTTTTTTTCTTTTAGCATGATATTCGTTAAACCATCAGGTCCTGCTGCTCTTGAATTTTTTAGATGCTGAATTATGTACGCTATATCCTCCGTGCTCTCGATGACATCCCAAGTTACATTGCTTTCTGGTGCCAACACAGTAGTATGTGTAGAAGCGGCTCCGAATACTTTGCGGAAATGATCTTCCCAGTTCGCCTTTGAGATGCCATTAGACTGGGATAAATCTTGATTTAGCGTACCTTTATTTAAGATCTTCCAAATTTCTCTTGAGTTATGAGTCAAGATTAATTTTAGTATTTCTTCGCCTCTTTCTTGGTCTCTTAAACACTTGAAAGACTTCAACCAGTTCCTATAAGTCAATTTCCTCTTTTTAATTTCATGGCAACATTATGACATTGTACTTTCTTAAGGCGCCTGATGTCTTTTTGCAGTCTCTTTTTTTCGCTGCACACAGTCCGGCTGAAGAAGTGTTTCGGATCTTTGGGTAAAATACTACTTGGCTTTCTAGCGGTACTAAATTTCGTAAGCAGTGGTGAAAAATGTATTTTGCTTCGTGGTGACAGATTTCCTTCACGCAGATTTTGAGATAGCCAGTCTACTTGGGCTGCGTTGATTCGAAGCCTGTTCCCACCTTGATTTACCTCAACAGCGGTTCCGTAGATGCTATCTGTTGTGATTTTGTCACACATCCAGCGCAGAATCAATGGATCATGGTCACTGTTAACGCTTTTTCCTATTTCAAGATCTTCAATGTCAGCCCATACATTGTTTGAGATCCATATATAGTCAAGCGTTTTATGTGTTGACCCACCGTGCCACGTTGGTTTGGGTGGATTATCACTCTTTGTCTTCCCATTTAGCATTTCACAGTCCCAGGATTCCATGGCATTAGACCAAAGGTGTTGTCTCTCTGCATGAGGATCAACTGGTTCGTGTGTGAACCAAGACATAGACTTGCTGTCATCAAACCAGGAACAGTTTAGATCACCACATATGATTATCTGCAGTGACTGCCTTTCATTCCAAATTGGACTGTCTTTCAATTTTAAGAAATGTTTGCTTGATACTTTCTGGTAACTGAAACGACTCATTTTCTTGCCCTATCAGGTACTTTGGACATCTACACTTATTGTAGCTGAGCTCTAAACATTGCACATTCCTTCATATGTGTATTTTTCAAATGTTGTACAAAAGCTGCAGCTCACATGTTTGTTCTTAAACTGCCACATTTCTTTCTTTGCATACCTGTCATCAGTATAGGTTTCTCAAAAAGAGCTAGCAGGAAGTGCCTGAATGGGAACTAGTAGGTGCAGAGTGGCGAAGGTGCAGACACCCTGTGGGTGTCAGGTATGCATGCTTGTAGAGTGCATGTTAAGCATATCCCTGAGCTTGAAGAGGCTCACTTCTGATTAAGTAAATTGTGGTAAGCTATTCCAAAGAGTGGAGCCCTAAGAGTGGATAGATTTGTGTGCCAGCTACCTGTTCCTGAAGGCAAAGTTAAAGATATTTTGAACATCCACTAGGGATTGTGTTTCGTAGGTTAAAAGATAGATGGGACCTTTGCCATTCTTGGAATTATGGAGAGCATAACAAATCTTGAAATGTATTCAGTGAAAGGCCTTCAGTGCTAGAGAGATGTGATCCAGAGTTTTGAGGACTATAATCTTCCAGCCAACTTTGTTTAGAATATGTTGCAAGATGTGGATGAGGTATTTCAAGAGTGCAAAGTATAGGATGTTGCAGTAGTTGACCCTGAACAAAACTACTGCTCCCACCTTGTGTTCCATGTAGGTGTACGTGCGTCAGAAAGCAGTACAATGCCGACAAGCAGAGCCACGCAGCCTGGCCCGGAAAAAGTTCAGCAAAGCTGCTGGATGGAGGCAGCACAAAATTAGAAGAAGGCAAGGACAAGCCATCAGAAGAATCAGAGAAGCCTGAGACCGATACCATGGACCAGAAGCTTGACATCAAGTTACTGTTGCTGCCTTGGACGGAGTGGGTGTATGGGACCCAAACTCAAGAAACATTATTGAAGAGGTCTGGGACCCAACCAAGAAAAACCATATTGAAGGGGTCTGGGACCCAAATACGAGAAACCATAACAAAGGGGTCTGGGACCTAAGCAAGAGAAACATATTGAAGGGGTCTGGCACCCTAGGCAGTACCTGGCAGCAGAGTATACCAGGACTGACCACTGAGCCACTGAAAGAAAGGCCAGGGGAAGGAAAACACTCCCCCATCTTTGTTGAACTGGCCAGCCTCTTTTGTGCAGACTGATTACATGCATGCGTGGCGTTTCGAGTGAGGAAATCTATTTCGGCACGCAGAGTCAGTCTTTTTGCACTCCTATTACACAGGCCACTTCACAGAGATGGTAAATCGTTTTATGGAGTGATCTACAGATGATATTGGTGTTTAGGTTCAAACTGTGCTGCTCTCCTAATTTCCAACATTTGCAGCCTTGGCTTTCCTTCAATTCAATATGGTGCGTTTTAGGACAGGATTTGTTCCTGACTTCCCCCAGCGTGACTGACCGCATCACTTTGTTACGGCCACTACAGCAATTTGGCTTTCACCAGAATGGTAACATCCACCTCTTGAGGACGACGTTGTGTTTACTACCACTACACGTCGAAACCCGTCGAGAGATAAACCCTACAGGGATGCAATCTTTTGCACTTTTCCTTCCGATCCACCCTGACAATAGATTATTTGTTAATTACTTCTATTGATTGTCAACATAAAAATGATGTCTGTTTGATGGGGACTAGTCATGAATTCCTTCTCCACATAGGTTTTTAGCATGATCCCTTTGTCTTTTAGCTTTTGGATGCATGTCACGGTATGTAGAGTTGGGTTTGCATGAGTGCACCATGAATGGCAAGTATGTGTGACAATGTTTTAGCCAACTTTAGGCATATGGTTCCTGCTGTTTTGCTATATTAAAGTGATCAGTGTTTAATTTGTGATTGATTCACCATTGTTTAAATTGTTGGTATCACTTTCAATAAATTTTGATACACATGTTTTCAAATCGATTTTTTCCTGGGCAATCTTTTTCTGTTTTTCTATGCAATTATAATACTCTGGTCCAGAGGCTAGAGTTTTCCTGCCCTTTTCAGCTTTTTTGAACTGCCAAGAGAAGCCTGAGAAAAGCCAAGGGAAGAGAGCCATGCCCCCACCATTGTTGAACTGCCAAGAGAAGCCTGAGCAAGGCCAGGGGAATGGAGATATTCCCCCTAATTTTTGGAACTGTGAAAACCAGCCTGAAAAGGGCAGGGGAAGGAAGACATTACCCTGACTTTGTGGAACTGTGAAAACCAGCCTCAGAAAGTTCAGGGGAAGAGAGACATCCCCCCTACTTTGTGGAACTGTGAACAGCATCATGAAAAGGCCAGAGGATGAGAGACATTCCCCCTACTTTGTGAATTATAGCCATACAGAAGATGGGAGTCATTATTCTGGATCCAGAAGGGACACGTTCTGTTTAGTTTAATTGTAAGTGTGAGGGATCGAGGTAGGGTTTTGACACAGGATGGTGGACTTTTTAGTTACAGACATTCTGACAGTTCCTTAGTATTTCAATGAGGCAGGGAAACCCCTCTTAGAGTTAGGGATAGGTAGGTTTTCTTTTTCTTTTGATTAATAAATGTCTTTGCCCAAAAGCATGCCACCTGTGTGTCGATGTCCTCCTTACACACCATTACATTTGTTTGTTAGAGGATGAATTGTGATTGAAGATGACACAAAGGTTTTTGCTTTCGGTGATAGGTGCTCAAGGGAGGCTAGTGTAAGGGTAGAGGAGAGGTGATGTTTGATCCTATAAAAAATATTTTTATCTAGGTGGCATTTAGGCATAGGCGGTTATTGATCATCCAATATTACAATGCTACATGGTCTGAGATTTGTATGGAGAGCTAAGAAACCTGTACGCAATTTATATGCCATCAATGTAAAGATGGAAAAAGAAGGTGAAGGATGTCTGCTAGGTGTTTCACATAGCAGTTAAAACCCTGCGGGAAGAAATGTGAGCCTTAGAGGATCCTTTATACAAAATGATAGGGTGACGAGCATAAGGTGTCTGATCTACCAGAGAATCATGTGCCATGAATGAAGGATGAGAGTCAGATAAACACCATGCCAGTGATGTTGAAAGAGTGTTCCAAACTATTCAATAGAATTTGCTGCTGAACAGTATCAAACTCTGCAGATCAGCCAAACAACAGGACAGCTAGGGAATTGGATTACCCTCTGATAAGTAACGCCTTGATGGGGGGCCAGGTGGTTTCTGTGCTGTGGCAAGGTATGAAACAAGATTGTGCAAATGCGAGGGTGCTTCCAGGTAATCCAGGAATTGTGTGGCTGCAAGATGTTCTAGCAAGTTCCCCATGCATGGAGTGTTAGTGATTGTACTGAATTGGAAAACGATACAAGCATGTGCTGAAGAATTTGTCAAACATGGACAGATGATGCAGGACTTAAACTCTGGTTGCACTCTAAGAGCTAGGCAACAGTTGACACACGTGGTAAGCGCTGGAGCCAACGTGGTGGAATGCTCCTTGATCATCTAGGCTAGGTAAAGAGGGGAGGACTGTTCAGAGGATTATTTTATTTAGTTTGTCACTTGAGGAGTGTATCAGGTAAAATTGGGTTGAAGGTGGTGAAAGCTTTTGCATTATATTTCAGTACTGGCAGGTTGATCTGCTTTGGGCTAAAATGCAGTCAGCCTGAGAGTCTGTTTTAGAAGAAGGTGGGAAGATCATTTGCAAGGAGTTAAGAGGTGAAAGAGGCTAAAGGGAATTTGGTGGAGCTTTGAGTTATTTTGAGCTCTTGAAGATTCCCACTGACTTATTGCTATCCCGCTCAATGTCCCTTTGTAAGTAAACTTTTTCTGGTGATGGAATATTGGTGAACACTTTCAGGGCAGGACATTTGTCATAATTGCTTTGTTTTATGCCATGTTATTTCCAGCATTTTTCCAGCTGGTTTTATACACCTGTTGATAGATTTTGCAGTAGATTTCAGTACTTTCCAGAACGTAGGAGTCAATGTCTATGACTTTAGTAATGTCAGTGGTCAGGGCACGGTGGATGGCATTAGGGCAGGATTCTGGAGTCAAACAGAAAGAGAATTACAGCATGATCCTTCTCATTGGTCAGAACAAGATAGAAGAGCGTCTAAGACTTCTTGGGCAAATTCTGGGTAGAGTCACTAAAGTATGGAGGAGGTTGGAACAGAAGAGAGGAATTAGCTCAACAACTGAAAAGACATGGTTTGAGAGAAGCATGGTATCCAGGGTTTGCTTCCCTGTGTCGGCAGCAGAGGTGTGACTGAAGGATATGTTGAGGTTCTCAGCAAGTTGCTTGAAGGATGGTAGTAGTGCTCTGCCAGTATGTCCCATTACAGCATGACTGAAGCTGCTGGCACAGCGCTCACTAGATGTGAGGTTTGCAAAGTTAAAAGGTGAAATCTCCCAAAAGTGAGTCTCCCAGGGTTTTAAATGAAATGTGCCTAAAGGTGGCAAAAAAATTATTTATTATATCCGAGTCCTCCAAATACAATTCATTTACACACACAGCAATTCGTGCACTCCCCATTGTCTACTTGGCCCTAAATCCATGAAAATATCCCTTCTGAGGAACGACGGACCAATGGCCCAGTAAGGGGCCTCATTGACCACAGTGGTAGCTAACAGACATCCAAGTGGGTCTGCATTCCACTGGTGGCATTCCTGGTCGCAGACACATATATTGTTCATAGACCTCGAGGTGGCCTGTGGTCACGAAAGGCCCATAAGTCATCTCAGTGGCTATGGCTGAACAGTGTTATTGTTTTTAAAACGTGTGGAATATCGTACCTTTCGAGGCACATTCTAGCCTTCTCTGAGGATATAGGCTGACTCCAAGAAAACCAGAATAGGCCCTTTTATAAAAACATGTTCATCACATGATCCGGCTTTTAACACGTTTGTGTACAGAATTATTTTGTTTTGTAAATGCTATACACTGCTGGCCATTAGACCGGGCCATGACACACTCTAAATATAGTTTAACAAATTAATGTATACTTTATTAGCTAATTCCCATGGAAGGGGTTGGACAAATGTCTATGGGAAATGGGGTAAACATGCGTAATCTTAAATGTTCAGCCCTACGCTAACAACACAAAACAGATAACTTGTCTTGAGAAAGCTTTTCCAATACGTATTAACAGTAATCACATCCTCAGTGTTCCTGCCCTCACTGGCTGAGTAAAGACCTCTGAGTTGCCATGTTCTTTGGCTTCTTCCTCAATGTTTGGGTTTCTTCTGTTCCTATTGTGCTGTACGCAACCATCCTTTGCGTAAGTATAGGTCTCTCCCATTGAGGGGAAGTGTCTCTCAGACCTTGGGTTCAGAGTATTCAGGTTAAGTCTCTCCCAAACGTTGAGTTTCACAGCTTCTACTTTAATTGCGGTTGTTCCACCATATTCAGGGTCCTTTTCAGGCAGACAATATCACAGTATCCCATTTCCACTGGTAACATTTCTTTTGTAAGCACTACACCACTAGGCTTCTTTCTGCTGGTCCATCTCTTTTCCAGCTGCCTGTCCACTTGTGTGTTGGTACTCTGATTTAGCTGGTGCAGGCCAGCCAAGGCATGGGTGAAGGTTTGGCGACAAGACTTCCAAACCACTTTCACCTTTCCCCTCCCACTTTCCACCTCTCTTATAGGTCTTTTGGGAGTTGTTACTCGATGTTGGTCCTTTGGATTGACTCGGGGGGTTTAGTGTCAGAGTTTTAGAATGGTTTATTATTTGTACTTCCCCTAACGCATATTAGAATCTCACTTTGTATGGTTTATTTGGGAGATTTCCCTCACATGTTTGTTCCACAGCTACAAAAGCAGATCACAGCATCACTGACATCTTGGAACTTGTGTAGACATTCAGTGTGCTCTGCATGTCTGGAATGGCAAACCACATAGTCTGGCTGCACATCTTCCCAATCATTAGGACTGCAGTCGCCTGCACCCAGCTTTCTTTGAGTTTGGGAACTTTTGGGTTACTTTCACACAGGCTCCGTGGTGCTCACATTTTCCAACTTTGCAGTGGTTGGTTTGTATGTTGAGTTTTCAGCACCAGCAATGGGTCGAACTGGGGAATGGTTAAGGGGTTCTGCTCCTGCTTGATCCCCGATAAAAGAGCAG
The DNA here is from genome assembly GCF_040938575.1 of Ambystoma mexicanum. NCBI lineage: Eukaryota > Metazoa > Chordata > Amphibia > Caudata > Ambystomatidae > Ambystoma > Ambystoma mexicanum. The sequence continues at coordinate 283,254,069 of NC_090929.1, forward strand.
TGCTAGGCAATGGTGTCGAGAGTGTTGAATGACGCTTCTTTGTAAATCCCTGATGTCAATTACTTATAGTTTTTAGAAGCAGTAAACTGTAACACCCTGGCGGATACAGTACTGTGCCTTGCTGGGGTTGCCGAGCCTGCAGTATCCCACTCCTTCAACCAGCTGGGAGGCATATGGGGCGGTGGATGGACTGGCCCAGTCCATAGTGGCTTGCTCCCCCACATGTCAGGATGGAGAGTTCAGACAACCCACCACACTACTTTGTGGCAGGGCTTTTTGCACTGTTCGGTCATCCCAGGGCCACCCAATTGGCCCACTGGCCATATCGTATGGCTATGAACAGAGGCACTATCAGGTGGCAACTTTGCTAGGGAAAGGGTCTTCTGCCCTGCTCAGGGCACTCCCATGTTGCACGATGGGCCCACTGGGCACGGCCTTTAGACCTGCCTAGTGGTCACTTTAACCTTCGCTCTCCAAACCCACCCAGAACGGCCAATGGGAATTCCAGCAGCCACCCTATGTGGCCACGTTCTCCTTATTAACAGTCTGTGGCAACCAGTTGCCATAATGACCACTGGCGGACCACCATCCTTATTTGCAGAACTCATGTTCAAGACCTAGGTGAAGCTCACAAGCCCAGCTAGTGACCCTCGGACCCCTCAGCCGAAACAGACATTATATAATCTTTTAGGTGGCATTTTGCATCACCCTCAGGCCTGGCCTTCTCTACCTAATAAGGAGGGTTGTCAGAGAGCTGCAACATGCCCTTGGTTCATAGTCTACATCCCTATATGTGGCCACAAACTAGCAAAAACAGCATTTAAAAAAATATTTTGGCCCACCACCATGGGAGATACAAGGCACACCCGATATCCCCCATGCCCCTCCTGCCTGCCAATGGCATTGGCATTCTGTGTGGGATGTTGGGCAGCAGGGGCACCACCCATCTCTCATGCATCTTATATGGTGCTTCTTCTTTCCTGCCCACTGTCAAAAACACTCAAGTTGAGGCAGAGGGTTTAACAGGGCGAAGCACAAAAGCTGTACTGTCACTTCGCCAGCTTCTGCTGCCATCAATGGCATCACTGAGCAGACGGCCAATGATGTACAGTGATGTTGCACTCCTGTCCTGGTCCCCGCTCCTATGTAATGCCAGTATACAGAATGGGAGTTCAATATATCTGCTCATTTGTCTTTTCTGCTTTTACAATCCTATAACCCAATAAGGAGCAAGGCAGTTTGGTGAGTACCCTGTTCATTTGGTGGCAATTCCTGGAAAAATAAGGAGTGCGTGGCTTTGACTGATAAACCATTGCAGAATTGTTGAGAATATGATGGCAATCCTTAGCCGTTGGATAGGCACATTGGTATTTGATGATGATCCCATCCCACTGAGTACCTACCAGGCATTGATAGTTTCCATTGGCAATGGGGTGCCTACCTGGGCAATTGATGTCATTTGATGTCAGTTCCTACCTTGAAATTAATACCAATTCCCCTTAAAATGGGGTAATTTCATGACAAGCCCTGAAAGTGAGGAGTGTGCCTGTTATTTGATGGAAATCCATGACAATTGATCGATTACATGGACATTTAATGGCATTGCTTGACAATGAGATATACTCGTGCATTTGTTGACAATCAATGGCAATGGGATAACACCAATCTAGGTCATAACTCCCTACAATCTACTCCAGTTTTACATTTGAGGATTGTACAATTCCAGTTCTCAACAAAGTAGGGTGTTTACTAAGAATCCTCATTAGGTTCTGATGCTCAAGCGAATCATATCTCTAAAAAATCACATTACAGACTAAAGTTGCTGAGAAAAATAAGACGTTTCTCTCAGCAATAAAACTTCATCTCCCTTGCTCCAGCTACCATCATTCCCAGAATTGAAGTTTGTAATGCTCTGTTGGGAGGTGTGAGCAAGAGTAGAATCCAGAAATTCCACTTAATAAAAAACGGCGCTATTCATATTGCCATAAATGTACCCCCTAACACTCACATTTCTGGAATGAGGAAGCAATTGCAGTGGATGCCTGTGGAAGCTCATGCACAGTTCAAGATACTCACGTTGACCCACAAGTGCACTCATGCTACTGCAACTATGTATCTCTCGGAGAGACTGTCCAAATACGAACCAGGAATAACTTTAAGTTCAGGTACCTGGCTTCTTCCGTATCCTAAAGCAAGACACGTTTTGGGCAATGGAAGGGCCTTTGTCACTCTGACCCCAAAAGCACGTAACACTTTGCTTCTGAACCTTTTGCAAGAATGTAACTCAGGCCAGTTTCGTAAACGTCTGAAGATGTGTTTGTTCACATCAACAGCACTGACCTAAACCACCTTGCCTCTGCTTGTCCTGTGCTTCATGTCTGTCTTTAGTCTTTGTGTGCGCCCTGATGCCTGCAGGCTTTGGAGTGTTACAAATACATAAATAAGTGAATCCTATATCCAGGGCACCCACACTATTAGAGACCTAACTTCACCCCTCGGAGAAATTGTTATCAGGCTGCTGATTGTAAAGCATAACTCTCTTGTAACATATTTTTTTTTCTATTTTATGACATTAGCTAGCTCGCCCTTCTGCCAGCTGGAAGACCACCGTTGTCAATTCATGATTATTTACTTTAACCTTTGAAGTAAACTGAGCTCCCCCACAGCCAGTCCCTCCCCATCATCAGAGGAGCGGTCACCGCTTTTTCTGCCCAAGTCTTGCAATGTTATTGCATTATGTTCTGGCAATTGGATGCCTAAATAACCTCTCATCAGTACCAGAATATCCAGAATTACATTTTGTTTGCTGTTGGTGCCGGCAGAATGTACATGTTTATGATGCTCATATGCTGCTCCTGACCATACTGACATTGAAATTAACCTACTCAGTTTTCCAATCTCCTACAATGGCTAACACACATGTCAAACCTTTTGGAACCTCATCTATATACAGACTAACCCACTGAGTGTAACATACTAATTGAGAATGTATTGGTATTACACTGACTTTTGCGAGATCACACATAGCGTCAACTTAAAATGCTGACCTTCTCATAATTAGAAACAGAGTGAAGAAAACCTGTTGAAGCCTCAGAGGAGCAACTTTTCGTTCTTGCTGTTAGTTGGTGCACAGTCCCCACCTACAAGTCCAAACCATGGCATTGGAGCAGGGGTTTTGCTAGGTCTGGAAAAGATCTGGGGCTATGCTAATGTCGGGACTGTCTAGACTCGGGCTAGCTAGCCTTTTGGTTGTGGCCCCTGAGGTTCTATCCAGAGCTACAACCAAAAGACCTGGGGTTATAGCCCCCCACCCCGCCTCCACCCTAGCAACGCCCCTCTTTTATAGTACAGATTGAAGGATTGTAGGATGTGAGAGGACATAAAGACTTTAAGACTGTCTGTAAGGGTGGCCAACTGTCCTGTATTTTGCGGGACTGCCCCATTTTGGAGAACGTTGTGCCATGCTGGGCGCAGAAAAGCCTTGACTTGGTTCATTAAGCAGTCTCGAGCCAGTCCTCCTTTGTGCTGCAGATAAAGGGTGCTGCTGCCACTGCTTTGACTGTTGACGTTCTGACACCCAGCCTCATACCAATGCTATTGCTTTGTTCGTGGTGTTTGATGGCTCTTAGCATTTAAATTAAGCAGGATGTTAGAGCACTAACAATCATTCACCAATAGCTTAAATAACAATTGGGGGTTGGGCTAAAGGTGAATGGTGATGTGACGTCATCACTGTCTGTGTGCAAGTGTCCCCAAAGAATGATGCGAGAAAGTTGAATAAAATGTCATGCAGCTTGCATGTGTTGTTTGGTTACTTACCCAACAGAAAGATTAAAAGAATATCGAGGCTTAATACCACATAATAGAAATACGCCAGTCACAAGTACTAAGGTACAAGTACACATTTACAGAACAGCTATCTGGCTCTCAACACCCCGCAATGTGTGCAAGCAGACTCCGTGAGATGAGAGAGTGCTGAACATTTCAAAACATGAGTATTTATACTGTTTTCTCACAATCCCAGACACATTGTCCAGCCCCTCTTTGTGTAACACATTTACCAAGGGTAGATGGCCTTTCCACAAAACTAAAACATGTTAAAACATCCTTGAATAGCTGGTTGTTTTCTGTTAAACACTTCATATGTTTTTCAAACATTGGACACAAAGATAACAGTCCTCATTTCATTTACTTATATTTGTCTACCATTTGTTCTTAAGTATAAAGTCAGCTTAGTTTCAAGGAGTGAAAACAAAGATTTCTGCAAAAGCACATGTTCAGCTATTCATCATTCTGTTTTACTATTTGAATGGGGAAGACACTGTTGGTACAGTTGGCATCTACATTACTGCTTAGCATGGCTCTAGTTTAGCTCCAAGGTTTCCTTAGTGCAGGACAAACAATCCACCTTAGCAGCTTCAGCATGTTTATCTACGTTGACACAGTACAAAGTTGATTTTGCTCTGCTGGAGCCGAAAACACAATTTCTAACATGGGACAGAAAGCAGGAGTTAATCAAAATAGCAGATAACTTAAAAAGGTGGCGTAGTCAGCCTATTTCAGGTTCATTCCAATGCGATTTACAGTGTAATGCGAATGTGATCAGGCCAATGTTTACTATCAGACGGTATTCATGCTAAATATACTTTTACACAACCATTAACTACCCATGGCCATGCTAATCCTAATTGCCATTGCCGTCCATGTCCTGCCCTGCCTCAGCCAAAACACAGCCTCCTGGGATACCTTTGAGCTCTACTTCTATCAAGTTGCTGTGACATGAAACCGTGTGTTGTATAGAGCAGGTCAATGCTATTACAAGGGAAAAGCTTAATTGCAGCTGTAAACATGCTACTGGTGTAAACATTATGTATGTGTAGCTTGTTCCATGACTGAAGTCCTATGTAGAACAAGCACTGGCAAAGCCAACCGTTTTTGCTTGTTATAGCATTTGCCAGGCACTGGTATAATGTGCCCAGGTGCTCACACCATTTCCAGCTGCTGTCATCTTATTGCCACATAGTCATATCCTATCAGAGACTGGCAAATGCCTATGCCATTCCTAGACAAAAGCCAAAATTGCTAGCTTCGCCAAAGCAAAGTAAGGGGCTCACAAGATGTTCCTTTCTTAGGCAATGTCCATTGTTGCAAGTAAACAGTTGGGAGTTGTGAATGACCCCAGCAACCTTTGAAATGCAAAGATTATCCATCTGCTATCCTGTCAGTTAGCATGTACGTAGCGATGGGAAGGGCTCATGAGGGCTAAAGGGGAGGATTGTGGCTTTTTTAGGCCTACAAACGTTTGCACATGGCTGATCCTCAAGTAACTTTGTAGTCAGACTTAGCAAAGTGACAATATTTCTCCATCAATCACATGCTGGTCATTTTCTCCATGGGGGAGAATTTTGCTAATATCACTTTTGTGGTAGATCAAGGAAGAATCCTTTTTATGCTGTCATGATTAAAATACATATCAGTAGGATGCACGCAAAATTGTGCCATCACGCACCCACCTGAGCTACAGCGGTTTGCAGACTGGTAGGAAGATAGGCAAGCAATCATTGCTTTACAAGTAATGAAGGCAGACTTAAAAAGTATTCTAGCTGAGATGGGAAACCAGTGCAGATCCCCTTGGATGGGAGAAAAGTGGTAGAATTCCCGGTTTGCCATTATACCACAGTATGTTGGGCAGCTCTAAGCAGAGCCAGGTGTGTCAATCAAACTCCAGTGAGGAGGGTGCTGCCCCCTATGATTTGGGTGATACCAGGGTCTTGCTGCGGTTCTGAAGTCTTCAGGTGGAAGGTAGAGTTGTATCTTCTGAAGGAGGGTTAGTTAGCCTTTTATTGATATTTTGTCCGAAGGAGAGTGTTCGCTCTATAATTAACACTATTAACTTGACAGCTGCCCCTGGTGATGTGCAAAGCCATCAAAGTGCATGTCATTTAAATGCTATCCTGTTGAGATGGGTGCCCAAATAGGGCACATTTGTGAGCTTTAGGTATGTGTTATCACCCAGGCTTGTATGGAGGCAAAGTAATTCCTGAGGTTTAAAATGTCATGGGTATCACTGACGTTTAGGTATAATTGGGTATCATCCATGTATTGGAGGAGTGAGATGTCAGAGTTATTAAGAAGCATTCATAATGACACCATTTCTATTTTAAAGATCACCTGATCCCTTTTTTATTTCCGTGGCAGTAGCCCACCACAGAGGGGAAAGTGCGGCCTCTCGATGATATGATATGATATGATATGGCATTTATAACACGCTATACACAAGTGTTTCAAGGCGTGACGAGGCAAGAGAGGGGAAACAGAGGGAAGACCGAGACAACAATCCCACTAGGCCAGGTGACATTGAGATTGTGCAAGTGCAGGGGAGGAGGAGGAAGGGAAAGGTGTGAGGGGAAAAGGGAGGGGGCAGTGCAGTGTATAGGATAACAGTAAAAATAAATAAATAAAGACAATAAATAAAAGTTGCAGCCAGCTGGTGGCAAGTACAAGGGTAAGTGCAGACGTCAGGAGTCAAGTGCAAGTAAGGGCTGTAGGGATACAGAAACAGTTCCTGAGTGCATGGGTTGCCAGGGGGGCAGTGCAGGTGTGCAACTGGCAGAGGAGGGGATCTGGGTTCGAGGTCAGAAGGTAGCTAGGTGGCCAGTGCAGTTTCAGATTCAGCCAGCAGATCAGCAGGGCAGAGGAGGAGAGAAAGAGGAAGGTCTTGAGGTGATTCTGGAACCAAAGATGGTTCTCCTCAAGTTTCAGAGAGGCAGGGAGGCTGTCCCAGAGGGAGGCCACCACAAAAGAAAGAGATCTACCACCAACTCGCTGCTTGGAGAAGTGACTGACCCTGAGGGAGTTGGAGCCGGATGAGTGAAGAGCTTGAGAAGGAAGATAGTTGAAGGTATTGAGGTCCCAGGCCCCAGAAGGTCTTGTGGACAATGCAGAGGGTTTTTAACTTAATCCTCGCCGCCACTGGGAGCCAGTGCAGACATTTTAGTCCTGGAGCAACATGATCCCTGGGCTTGAGGCCAAAAAGTCTTGCAGTCCTGTTTTGGATGAGTTGCAGGGGGCGGAGAGTAGAGGCAGGCAGATTAAGAAAGAGGCTGTTGCAATAATCCAGCCTAGAGAGAACCAGAGCTCTGGAGACAGTGAGCTTCTGGGGCAAGGAGAGGAAAGGAAGAATACCTCTGAGGAGGTGCAGCTGGTAGTGTGACTTCTTAGAGACGTCAGCGATGTGAGAAGAGAAGGAAAGAGTGGAGTCGAAGATGACCCTGAGGTTTTTAGCCTCACAGGTGGGAGCAGGAAGAGGGCTAAAAGAGTCTGGCCAGAGAGTGACAGGAAAGGAGGGAGCAGGTGTGCCGATGAGGAGAATCTTGGTCTTACTGGCATTAAGGCAGAGATCATTGGTGGCACACCACTCCTGAATGGCAGACAGACAGTCAGAGATGAGAGAAGGACAAGAGGTGGCAGAAGGGAGCCTGAAAATGTGTTGGGTGTCAGCCACATAGCACTGAAAGTTGGGGCAGAGAGCGGCAATGCGGTGGGCAAGAAGTGCCAGGTATTGGTCGAAAAGCCAGGGAGAGCGGTTAGACCCCTGGGTAACACCACAGGTAGAGATAGAGATTGAGGCGAGGAAGGACCCAAGTTGGACCTGGGAGGGTCAATTGGAGAGAAAGGAGGTCAGCCAGACCAGGGCCTGATCGGTGATACCCAGGTTATCATGGAGACGGTTGAGCAGAATGGCATGGTTGACCATGTCAAAGGCATAAGAGCCCTGCAGGTAAATGAGGTGGGTATGGGAGTGTTATTGGTGACTTGGGGGAGTGGGGGCATGGAGGAAGGCTATGGGAGGGACTTGTGGGTTTGGGGCTGAAGTGCTGGAAGAAATGGCAGCACACTGGAAATGGTTAAACGCAGACGGTACCCTGGCAGCTTGATTCTGTGTTTCCAGCCACATGATTGGCTGTGCGCCCTTCCCCTAGTGCAAATTTTATATGTATCTGCTGTCACTGACCATGCACATTCACTCCTTCAGCTTCTCAAGTTATAACCCTGACAATTCTTCACAGTTCATAATGGCCATAGTCCAGTATGAAGTCTCTATAGCAGGGGTCCTCACTAATCCCAAATCGCATCTTCTTCCCAACTATCTGGCTCACCTCTAAAATCACCATCCACCTTAAACGACAAACACAGACCATCTCCCACTCTTTCCTACCAGCACAGCATTGACTTGATGGCGCTCTGAAAAGCTCCCATCTTTAGCCTTCTCTCACACCCCCCCTGTGCACCAGCCTCCAACCAGTCTTGAAGCACTTGGATTTATCAGACCTTGGCTCTCTCTTCCACATAAAACACATACCCAAGGGTTGGTTCAAAAGCACATAGAACCACACAGCTGTGCATTCCGGCGCCGGCCGTTTTGGCGCAGTGACTTCGGCGCAGTTCCTTCTCAAGAATGTAGGGAGCTGCCCATACTGGTATTGCACTTTGATCAGTAACATCCCAAAACAGAGACCTGTGCGTGCTGGGGAAACTACTGTGTGCTTAAAGGAAACAGTATCCTATCGTGTTATGTCAAATTGTGTGCTTAAATATGTTGTCTTCCTAAGTGCAAATACATGCAGTGCTTTGGATGACAGCATATTTAAGCCAAACATTACACGCTCAGTACATGGAATTCATTAGCTCCACGTAAGCACGCTGCTTCATGCTTATGAATCTGATAGCATTGTCTCCATACATTTATATCACTTACATGCATTCTTTCACCACTGAATGTCAGATGCACACAGGGCACAAGATGCAATTGTCACATTTTAGAGAAGCCTGGGAACAGGAAACAGCTAAGTAAAGTCAAAGCGCAAGGAAACAAACAAAAAGCACATTTCAGATGCAATGGATACATCAGAAAGTGTCTGTTTTTCCGAGTCCTTCAAATATTGATGTAGGTGCATTAGTCTTACAGGAGAGCCAAACGTTTCTGTAGCAAGATCCAAAATGGGGTGCAGGGCATCCTCTATCTTCCATTTTTAGCCATCTTCTTTTGCACCAAATGTTGACGGAACGATAAAAAGCCAACGTTGGTCATTTTGATAACGACATAAAGTACTAGGGATCCTTTTTTCAATATGTATTCTCCTAGAAATATGTCCAATAGTGTTGCCGGCACCCAGGGAAATATTTTCCTCACACAACGAGAGTAAACCACTGACAACCTGTGGTAAACAGTGTGCAATTGACAGCCTTTTCCAATAGCAACCAAAGGAGGCCCTGGAAATAATGCTCAAAGTGCCCACATATTGCATATTTTCAGAAGGCCTAACCATTTTCCTATGAACATTCTCGAAATAAAATAGGGTAACAAGCAAAAGAGGCCCAGGGTACTGAGGCCTACCAGGAAAACTCCAGAGTTCCCTATATGCCAGTCCGCCCCTGCTTGCACTGTTACACTAAATATTGTCACCGCAGCCTTAAAAGTTCATGCGTTGAACATGCACTCCCCAATTCCTTGCTGGTTCTGGAGCTTTCACAATCCGGAGCATCGTTAGAGCTCCCCTCTTGGCGCCCTCTCTCCCCCATGCACTCTGCACAGTAACGCTTGAGAGCTATTCAGAGTTTCATTGAAGGAAGGAGACACTGGACAAGCCCCTGTCTCCTTTGGAGTACAGTGCAAGGCCCGCCAGCAAAATGGTGCTCAACCCTTCAAGAACGGTCAGTTGTCAATCGCGCAGCTTTCCATTTCTATACGGCTATCCGCGCGCTCATTGGGAAGAGCTAGAACTGGGGGAGCGCCAGGAGGTTCCGGCACAATGGGAAGTTTACTAAGTGCATGAAGCACATTCAGGGCATTCATTGGTATTCAAGTCCGTCCACCCTGCCTCCAATAGGCCTCTGTGTGGGTACAATGGCCACTATGGGTGAGACACATTGAAATGATGCCATGGGCCCAACAAGAGCTTTTTAAATGCAGGACGCTCCTCCAGCCTGTCTTCAGTAGGTTAACCCCAAAAGCGTAAGCAAAGAGAGTTGTAAGAGATCTTTCTGCCGGAGCAGGAAAAATGGTGAGGCCTAATTGCCCCCCATTATGATTCTCATCCACATAGTACAAAAGCTAAAGACATTGCGCAAAGTTTCAACCTTGGTCTGGTCCTGGCGCATCTTGAGTAATGTTGTTGAGTGCTGTAATGTCCAGAAACGTACACCGTCCGCCGCCTGTGCCTGCAATTTTGAGTCAAAAGAAATGCGAGCAGGAAATATCCAGTCACGTTTATTATGACGCACACACAATTCAATTGCAGTGAGCAGTACCAGAGAAAGTTTTAGAAGAGGAATCTGCTAAAGTGTCAAATTATGTAGCCAAAAGTAAGAGCATTTTATTAGGTGTGCAACTGGGCATGTTCCATCGAACCCAATCTGGTACATGTCGCTGGAAGAGTCCACTAAAATGAGCGTGTTAATGCCCGGATGAAGTGCAACATGAAAGCCCACAGGAATGTCCTCTGCTGGCTTAGGTCTGCCTGACTGTACACAATTGCTATCCCCCACCTTCCTTATCAAGCCAAAGGATTGTCGAGGGTGACTGGCGCCCCCCGCGCGCTTCGCCGCAAGCCCCGGCCCCAAGAACATGGACCGACACGTCTGTCTTGGTTCGGCCTTCCCGGTCGCTCTGATGCGGCCGGGAAACGCCCCGTTTATTTAAACTGCACGCGACGGCGTGCAACATCACGCCGCCGCGTGCACGCCCGTCATCGGGCAGCGCCACACTCCTCCTTTTTCGGGGAGAACCAACAATCATCATTAACTCTTCACTGCAAACTATAAAACATTGCAACGGAAACAAGTCATGATAATAACGGGACAACACACACAACTCACACAAACTCTGTCCCAGGAGCACCCCTTTATTAGCATCCACCCGGGTCCCCTTAACTAGGCTTTCTCACCCTCTGGATCCTCAGCCAATTGTCCCAGCACGTAATCGGTGAGGCGAGCTGGTTTCCCTCGCCCAGCCCTCTGGGGGTACCTCCTGCTCGCCTCCGGCACGGGTGATCGGTCCTCCTGCGGACCTCGCATCAGGGACTCCGGCATGCCGAGTGGATCTCCCTCTTGCTCCAGGGCTCCTTCCAGGTCCGGATCAGGAGGTGGGTCAGTCCTGGGGTCTCTGATCTTTTTAAAGAAACTCACGTTCCGCGTCACCTCCGATCGTCCATCCGACCCGTCACCATGGAGCCCCGGATGGCCACGACATCCAGCGGCTCAGGCTCATATGGCAAGGAGAGTTTCCCATGCGGGTGTCGATTGCGAATGAGTACCTCATCGCCCGGCTCCAGCTGTTGGGGGCGAAGCCCCCTCCACACGTTTTCCTGCTCCGTCCTTGCTTGCCGGTCCATCTCGACCCGTTGATCGTCAATGACCGCAGGTTCCCGTTCTCCGACCTCCGGCAATAGCCCTCGCGGGCATCTCCTGAACATTGCCTCTGCCGGGGCCACTCCCGTGGACGCATGTGGCGTGGTGCGGTACACTCTCAAGAACTGGTACAGGGCCCTGTGTAGGGACTGCCCCTGGCCTTGGGCAATTCTAAACGTCTTATTGAGGGTTCTCATCAGGCGTTCTGCCTCCCCATTCGCTCGAGGCCACAGGGGCATGATCTTCCGGTGCACCACCCGACAGCTCACCATCAGTTCAGCAAATCGTTCACCCTGAAAAGGCGCCCCATTGTCCGAACACAGCGTGTGCGGGAATCCGTGAGCTGCAAACACTTTCTCCACCGCCACCACCACGTGTTCAAACGCCACGGACTCGACGAACTCCACCTCGGGGTAGCGGGAGTACTCGTCTACCAGGACCAGGAAGTGGGTGCCCATGGTGGTGGACCCAAAATCGGCATGAACCACCTCCCACGGATGGGTCCCTCTCGGCATTGCCTCGATGACCGGTTCCCGCTGTAGGGGCGATGCTGCTTGACACCAGACACAGGCCGCCACAAACTCGTCCACCTTGCGTTCCAGCTCGGGGAACCACACCTTCATCCGGAGGCGGGCCTTGGTCTTGGCAGCCCCTTGGTGGCCCCGGTGTGCCAGCGCGATCACCTCACCCACCTTGGATTGGGGGACTACAATCCGGTCGCCCCGAAGCAGCAGGCCCAACGCCGAGAAGGACAGTTCCTCATGAACCTTCCACAGTTGTTCAAGAGCCGACCGGGCCTCCTGAGTGCGTCCCGCCAGGGCCTCAAGCGCAGACTTCCAGGAGCCCTGCTGCATGGACTGCCTCAATACTCTGAAGCACTCATCCTGTGCCGCCGCAGCCTCCAGCTCCTGGAGAGGCATGGCATTCGGCGTGGCAGCTTCCACCACGACCTGAACATGCTCCTCCGCTTCCTGCTCACAGACGTCACAAACTCCTTTTCCAGGTGGCCCGGGGTGTCTGGACAGATAGTCAGCCGCGTTGTTTACCCCTGGCCGGTAGACCAGGGTCACCCCATACTCTAGAAGAGCCAGCATCCACCTCTCAATAAGTGCCAGCGGTTTGGATGATGACCCCGCTAGGATCGGCAGCAGCGGTTTGTGGTCGGTGACCACCGTCACCGGGCGTCCATGTACATAGAGCCGGAAATGGCGGCATCCCCACAGCACAGCCAGAGCCTCGCGCTCAATCTGCGAGTAGCGTTGTTCGGCGTCTGACAGCGCCTTGCTGGAATATGCGACTGGCCGGACGCCGCCATCACGGTCAATCTGAGTCAGCACCGCCCCCAGGCCGAATGGGCTAGCATCGACAATGATTTCCGATGGTAGGGCAGGATCGAAGAATGACATCGTGTCCTCGGCTGTGAGGGCGCCCCTAATGTCGTCGAAGGCCGCCTGTTCCAGCGGACCCGAATTCCAGACAGTGTCCTTCCTTGTCAGGGCTCGGAGGGGCTCAGACCTGGACGCCAGGTTCTTGATGAACCGGCCGCAGTAGGTGACCATGCCCAAAAAGCTTTGCACCTCCGACACAGATTCCGGTGGTTGGGCCTTCTGTATGTCCAGTACCTTCCTGGGGTCAGGCGACACCCCCCCTTCCTTGAACACAAACCCGAAGAACTCCAGGGAGGGGCGCAGAAATTCGCACTTCTCCTTATGTAGTGTGAGTCCCAGCGACTGCAGCCTCTCGAAGGTTTTCACCAGATGCCTCAGGTGGGCCACCTCGGTCCTCGCGAAGACCAGAATGTCGTCGCTTATATTTAGGACGCCCTCAAGGTCGGCCAGGGCACCCCGAATGATATTCTGGAATACTTCCGCGGCCGAGGACACCCCAAAACTCAACCTCTTGTAGCGATACAGTCCCCGGTGCGTGGTGAAGGTGGTAATGTACCTTGAGTCGGGGTGGAGGACAACCTGATGATATCCGGCCCTGAGGTCTAGCTTCGAGAAGAATCTAGCACCCTGCACCTCCACAATGATCTCATCCAGTGTCGGTGTGAGGTGCCTCTCTCTCCTGATGGCCCTGTTGGGGATTCTCATGTCTACGCAGATTCTGACTGCGCCCGGTTGCTTGAGTTTCCTTGCCACCACTATGGGGGACACCCAGGGAGTCGGTCCCTCCACCTTCACGATGATGTCTAGATCGACGAGGCTGTCCAGTTCTTTATCTACCTGCTCACGGAGGTGGAAAGGTACTCTCCGATGTTTTAGGGCCACCGGCTGTACCGACTCGTCTATTTGCAGCCGTACCAGCTCTCCGACCATCTGCCCAATCCCCTTGAATAGGGCCTGATGCTTCTCTAGCAAGTCATTAATGTCCTCCAGGTAGACGGAGTACGCGAAGCTTACGATGCCGAGAGCCTCCGCCGCTGCACAACTTAGCAAGGTGTTCTTACTCACTAGCGTCATGTAGAAGCGGGCTGTGATGTGGGAGCCATCGTGTTCCACTTTTGCCACAAAGGCCCCGTCCAGAGGGATGGGCTCCACGCCACCAAACGCAAAGATGCGGGCCTTTGGCGTGACCAGCCTGGGCGGCCGATCCACGGCGTTGTAATGTTCTCGGGCCATGACGTTCACCGATGCCCCTGTGTCCACGAGTACAGGGACCGGAGACTGGTTCACCTCAACCACGCATCTGGGTTGTCGTCGATTTCTGCCTCTTAGGAGGTCCACACTTGATACGAAGAAAATGTTCTCTTCATCTTCCTCCTCTGCTTCTTCCGCCTGAGCTTCCTCCTCGCCCTGGTCTACCTGGGCAACATTGGATGGCCGACCCTGGCGAGTGGCGACTGCTCGGCCCTGACCCCTTGGCACCAGCACAGGCAAAGCCGCCCTACACACCCTTGAGAAGTGGTCTGGCAAGCCACATCGTCCACATGTCTTTCCAGCTGCAGGGCACTCCGCTGGGTGAGGCAGGTCGTATCCGCATTTTTGGCAAATTTCTCCTGCCCTCCCAGCTCTGTCCTGTGTGCCACCGCCATACCTCCTAGCACCTCTTCCCCCTCGCCACATCGCGCAGATCTCTTCAGTCTTTATGGGGCGTGACCCGGCCTCCATTCTTGCCGCTCTCGCCTCTGACACCTCGTGGCTCCTTCCCAGCTCAAGGATGCGCTAGAGTGTTATTCCCGGCTCCCTCAGCACTTGGCGCCTGAGCTTGCCTGATGAGCACGCCTGGATGAGCATGGTCCTGATCATGTCCTCCGCATCGCCCCAGGCGCAGGCGAGCGACAGACGCCTCAGGCGCCCGTAGAACGTGTCCAGAATCTCATCATCCTTTTGCTTGGCAGAGAGCATCACAAATCGCTCATAGTCCGCGTTGGCCAGGGGTAAAAAGTATGCCTGGAGGGCGGCCTTTGCATGATCATAGGGCCCTGCCGAGTACAACATCGTGGCCAGCTTGGTGTCATCATCAACTACTTGCGCAGCCCTGAAATACATGTCCAAGCGGTCCACCCACCTTCTCCATCGGGGCCCCAGGCTGGATGGTGGGCCCGACACATCAAATTCGGGGATGGGCTGCAGGGCAGCATGCACACGCACCTGCGCCATGGCAGGCGCTGCCAGCTGAGCACCCGGAGCACCAGCAGGTTGGACTGGGGGCTGAAGGGCGGGAACCGCCGCCTGACCATCTCCTGGAGCTGCTGGTTGCTGCATTGGGGGTAGAAGACCCTGCGGGGCCACTGGTGCATGAGGATGAAACTGCGCCGCCACACCGTGTGCTCTGTCCTGGTCTTCTGTGTCACTCATGACCTTGAGCGCACAGGCACCCCCATGAGGCTGATCGGGGCCGCAACTCAAGTCTTCAGCCCACAGTGTCTCTCAGCATGGACCACCCCAGGATGCAGTGAGTCCTGCCACAACTGCGATGAAGGGGACGAAAAAGGAGGATGCCTTTCGGTTTTCCAAAAATTAGTAGCAGGATGGTGACTGGATGCAGCAGGCCCAGTCAAGATAGGCCTTCTCCTAGCATCCACTCGACGTAGTAAACCCAAAATTAAGTTAATGCACCAAACATGCACACCTCCGTGTAGATGTAGCTGTTAGCTACTGAAGCGCCCAAAGATTAGGCCTGGGGTCGTTTCAGTGCCCAAACCGGAGCTCCTTGAAGTCCCACAGCCGTTACACAAAATGGCCACCAGCCGCGTGGGCAAACGCACTACCCGCGGCATGAAACGAAGTCTGTCCTTCTACCTCGTTCCGGTGAGAAAAATTGTTCAAATTGTCACCACCGGACCCGGGCATCGTTACCCCCACTCGTCGCCACTGTTGAGAGTGACTGGCGCCCTCCGCGCGCTTCGCCGCAAGCCCCGGCCCCAAGAACATGGACCGACACGTCTGTCTTCCCGGTCGCTCTGATGCGGCCAGGAAACGCCCCGTTTATTTAAACTGCACGCGACGGCGTGCAACGTCACGCCACCGCGTGCGCGCCCGTCATCGGGCAGCGCCACAAGGATGTCCCAATAGAGACGGAACAAAACATTCATTATTCTGCAATATTCAAACACCTCTGACACCTTTGGCAACACTTCTCCCCAACACCCATAACTGTAACAAACAATGGCAATGCCAAGAGTTTGTGCTTATGTGCAAGCATGAGAAAGGCACTTGACAGGAACTGATGTAGTGGTATTAAGCGGCTATAGATGGAAGCAGGTGAGGAAATGTTGCAAGTCTGTGGAGTACTGAAAGTGTTCAACTGTAAAATTGGAGGTAATTCAGAGGAAAAGACGTCCCCCTTAGGATTGTGTAACATGGAAAATGACATTTAAAAGCCAGAAGAACGTTAGGGGAGGACCCCCTTTTATGGTGAAACTGTATTGTTTTTCTTTTCTACACTTTAGAACATTGTTTGAAATTTCGGAAGAAAGCTGCAGATGTTCAGCTAATAGACATCCCTATTTCACTTTATATTGAGTTAAATGTGTGAGGGTCAGCTTACTTTCCCCTACGTTTCCTCCAATTGTACGGTTAAACACTTTCATGTCTCTACAATTTCCGAGGCTGGGAGGCGATGGAGGTCAACTCTTCCCCTGAGCTTCCTTCAATTACTTTCAAGTGTGATGCATTTTGTGTGTCTTCTACCAGAGCATAACATGTGTGCATTAAATGTATTTGCGATAGATTTTCCACTGACTAAACAGAGCTATTCACAAATTGAATGAGTATGTCCATTCTGTCTCACAAGGGTGGGGTCACAACCTGAATGCATACATCTCTCCTGTCTGTCAGGGATGATGGCACACACTCTATGATTCTATCTCTCCTGAATATTTATGGTTATCCTGCATGAATGTTCTCACTTGCCCTGCAGGGGTGAGGGCACAGCCTATATTTGCACACCTCTCCTGAACTAG